>NW_024429267.1:48817161-50142161 GCF_017639785.1 Mesocricetus auratus | reverse complement strand
TTAAAGAAAAAAATTAAAGAAGATATCAGAAAAAATGGAAAGATCTCCCATGCTCTTGGATAGGTAGGATCAACATGATAAAAATGGAAATCTTGCCAAAAGCAATATACAGACAATGTAGTCCCCATCAAAATTCCTACACAATTCTTCACAGACCTTGAAAGAATAACACTCATCTTTATATGGAAACAAAAAACCCAGGGTAGTTAAACAATACTGTACAATAAAGGAACGCCTAGAGTCATTACTATCTCTGTCTTCGAGATTTGTTATACAACTAGTAAGTATTGGCACCAAAATAGACAGACCAATGGAATTGAATTAAAAACCCTGATATTAACTCCTTTGCCCACAGACCTATGAACATTTGATTTTTGACAAAGAAGTTAAAGTTATACAATGTAAAAAATAAAGCATCTTCAACAAATGGTGGCATAACTAAACGTAAAAGATTGCAGATAGATCCATGTCTATCGCCATGCACAAAACATAATTCAAATGAATCAAAGACCTTAATGTAAATCCAGCCACAATGAACCCCTAAGAAGAGAAAGTGGGAGGTACCCTTAAACAAATTGGTACAGGACACTGCTTCCTGAACATATAGCATCAGTAGCACAGACATTGACAGCGACAATTAATAAATGGGACCTCCTGAAACCAAGAACCTTCTTTAAGGCAAAGGATACAGTTAACAAGACAAAATGGCAGCCCACAGAATTTGAAAAAATCTTTACCAATCCCACATCTGATGGAGGGCTGCTTTCCAAAATATACAAAGAACTCAAGAAGCTAGCCACCAAAATACCAAACAATCCATTAAAAAAGTTGGATTAAGAACTAAATAGAGAATTCTCAGAGGAATCTAAAATTACTGAAAGACACTTAAGAGACTGCTCAGCATCCTTAACTATCAGGGAAATGCAACTCAAAACAACTCTGAGATACCATCTTACACCAGCCAGAATGGCTAAAATCAAAAACACCAATGACAGTCTATGCTGGAGAGGATGTTGATAAAGGGAAACACTTCTGCATTGCTGGTGGGAGTGCAAACTTGTGTGACTAGTTTGGAAATCAATATGGCTGTTTTTCAGGGAAATGGGAAGCAGTCTACCTCAAGATCCAACAATTCCACTCTTGGACATATACCCAAAGAATGTACATTCATACAACAAGGACATATGTTCAACTGTGTTCATAGCAGCGTTGTTTGTAATAGCCAAAACCCGGAAGCACCATAGATGCCTCTCAGCTGAAGAACTGATGGAGAAAATGTGATACATTTACACAATAGAGTATTATTCAGTGAAAAAAAAACAATGAAATCTTGAAATTTGCTGGCAAGTGGATGGAACTGGAAGAAACCATCCTGAGTGAGGTACCCCGGTCACAGAAAGACAAACATGGTATGTACTCATATATGGATATATTAGACACAGAGCAGAGGACTACCAGTCTACAATCCATACCACCAGAGAAATTAGGAAACAAGGAGGACCCTAGGAGAGAAACACATGGTTCCTTAAAGAAGAGAAAGGGGACAAGAACACCTGAACGATTGACAGCATGGGGGGAGAAGAGAAGGAGGTAGGGAAAAGAGAATGGGAATAGAGGAATGGGAGAACAAGAGGGATCAGGAAGACTGAGACAGGGAGGAATACAGGAGAGTGACAAAGGAAATGCCTTAAGAGAAGAAGCCAGTAAGGAAAAATCTGGCACTAGGGAAATGTTCAAATATCCACAAGGATGACCCCAACTAAGAATCTAGGCAGTAGTGGAGAGGCTGCCTTTGGTGCCATTCCCCTATAATGAGACTGATGCCTGCCTTAATTGCCATCCTAAAGCCTTCATCCAGCAGCTGATCAAAGTAGAAGCAGGCACCTACAGCTAAACACTGAGTTATACTCCTGGAATCCAGTTGTAGAGACGGGGGGAAGTGATGGGCAAAACAGCCAAGACTGTGCTGGAGAAACCCACAGAATCAGTTGACCTGACCTAGTGAGAGCACAGGGACCCTAGTATTTGACCAAACCAAGCCCTCTGAAATTGGGTGCCAGCTAGGAGGCCTAAGAAGTCTATGGGGCCTCTAACAGTAGAGTCAGTGTTTATCCTTAGTGCACAAATGGACTTTGGGTGCTGATTCCCTATGTAAGGCTACTAATGCAGCCCAGATACACGGAAGAGGGCCTAGGCCCTCCCTCAAATGATGTAACAGACTTTGATGATCCCCTATGGAAGACCTCACTATCATTGGGGAGTGGTAGGGGGTGGACTGGGGGAGTCAGTGGGGGGGCATGTGAGGATTGGATGGCAAGGGATTTGGGGGATTGATATGCAAAATAAGATTGTTTCTAAAATAAAAAAAATTAAAAAAGCAAATATAGAAAGATTTCCTAAGGCAGTGTCTCACTCTTTTTCTACTTGCCCCTGCTAGAGTAAAACTCAATATGAAGAAATGGTTGGCCACGCATTTATAGTAATATACCTGTCTTAGCTTCTCAAGCATGGTGACTATACAGATTAGCCGTTAAACCAAGCTAATTGGTCTTTAAACATTTAATTGAAGTTTATTTAAAAATTGTCATGATTGTATAATCTCCCATCACTATTATCCTTTAGAATTATGGGAATTGTGTGGTTACTAGTTGGCTGTATTATGATTAATAATTTTGTTAAGTAGTCACATATGTGATATACATACAGACATAGGCACATATGTGATATACATATAGGCACAGTCATATATGTGATATACACACAGGTATAGTCACATGTGTGATATATATGCAGGCATAGTCTCATTTGTAATGGACATGTAGGTATAGGTATGTTTGTGTTACATTCAAATTCTGTCACTGTTGGAAAATGCTGCATTATTCTGCATTCCGACTGATGGGGGATGTCCTTCTGTGTGCTGTGAATATATGTTTCTTTTATTGGTTGGAGAATAAATGCTGATTTTCCAGTATTCAGGCAGGAAGTATAGGCTAGGCTACTAAAGTTGGAATCCTGGGAAGAGGGACACAGAGAGGGAGCATCTCCAGAGGGAACATTATGTGCAAGCCACATACATATGGAAATACATAGATTAATAGAAATGGTTTAATAAAAGAGAGATAGCCAACAAGAAGTCTAAGCCACCAGTCAAACAGTTAATAATTAACTTAAGCCTCTGTGTATTTATTTGGGACTAAATGGCTATTGGACTTAGCGAGATGGAAACTTTGTCTTCATCCTACCAAATTTGAATAATCAAAATTCTGTTTTATACCTTTGGTGGGTACGAATTTGCATCTTGTTTTATTTTCCATTTCTCAGGTACTAACACAACTTCATATGATTATTGTGTAAATTTATGTCCTGTTTGTGAGAAGAACCTTTCAAATCACATATTCTAATTAGACTGCCTCACCAGGTTGTAATTTTTTCACGTCTTATATTTAGTTCTCTCTATATTTATGCATCTATTCACTTATTTGGGGAAAAGGGGGTAGGGCTGTGTGTTGCAGCAGGCCTGTAGAGGTCAACAAAACTTACAGGAGTTTGTTCTCTCCTTCTGCTGATAAGGTCCAGGGCATCAAACTCAGGTCGCCAGGCTTGGCTGAAGGCAGCTCTACCCTCCCAGCCTTCTCACTGACCCATGTGATTGGTTTTGAAAGTAAAATCTCTTGATTTGGAAGTGTTCTTTGAAGCAAGGCAGGATCTTCAAGGAGATTTTCTGGGTCACAGTTCCCAGAAGGCATTACTTAGTAACAATACATTCTTGCTGTGCTCTGAGTTGAGTTGTCTACTTGTTTGAAGCAGAATACAACTAGATGTGTTGCTCATGTGGGGATGGGACAGCTTTTAGTAGTCAGTGGCCTGTTCTCTCCTTTCACACCGTGGAGTCTGGGGATCAAACTTGATTGCCAGGCTCGGCAAATGTCACCTTTGCCATGCCCTTGGCTGTATGGTCTCTTAGAAGCCCTCAACCCGCTAGCTCTGACTTGAAGAACCACTGGCCAGATCTGCTCAAGCTCTAGCTACTGCAACCTGCTTTTCCATTCTGCCATTTTGTATTTGGGAGAAAACTGTTTTGTGTTTGAGAGGAAGAAAGCAGACACAATGCTGCTGGTGAGTTTAGAATTAGAATTTGTACCGTTTTGATCAGTTATTAAGTCAGTGATTTTACAAAAATAGGTGTCTATTGTGAGGAGTTTTAATCTTTATAGAGAAGTTGCAAAATTCCTGCACCTGTTGTTACCTGTTTGACTCTTTTCTCAATCTGTCATCTTACTATGAGGAGCACATTTGTCACAGCAGAGAGCCATCCTAAGCACATTCCTCAACTAAGGTCCATGGTTTGTTTGGCACTCTCAACATTTGTGCTCTGGGGCTTGAGCTGGTTCAGGATCCCTCTTAGGAGACCATATGACAGTCATTATATTTCCTTGGTCTTGTCTGGACTGTGACAGAATGTGAAGGTTGTAATGACTCGAAAGAACACTCACTGTGTACATTTTAGAAAGGCCTGCGTTTTCACTTCAGGTCTTGTTTGTATCAGAACTGGTGTAGGACTGTGCCTGTGGGGAAGAAGATTACAGAATAATGTGCCAGTCATATCTGGTCCCATCCCAGCATGTCCCAATTCATTCCATCCCATTCCATTCTATCCCACCTCTTCCTGTCTCTTCTGAACTCATCCCATTCTATCTTGTCTGGTCAGTCCAATCTGTTCTATCCCTTCTCATCTCATCCTGTTTCATCACATCCATCTGTTCCCACTCTATCTTCACATGTCCTATCACATCACACCCCATCCTGCTCCACCTCATCTCACCCCACCCCACCCCACACCATCCCACCCCACCCCAGCCCACCCCACCCCACCCCACCACACCCCATCCCATCCCATCCTATCTGGTCCCATCCTTTCCTATCTCATTCTACCATATCCAGTCCTGTCCAGTCTTACCTTGCCCTACCTTGTCCCATCCCATCCCTCACCACAAAATTCTACCCATTCCATCCTACCTAAAACCTTCTACTGACAAGGCTTGTCATTGGTGATTTGGGATCAGCTGACCAAGGGTGTGGTTGCCATGTTTCTCTTGCACAGTTGCTTTCTACTTATCGTCAGCCTGTATTTTGTGATGCTAACCATCACTCCACAGTGTACACCTAGAGGCATGAAGGCGAACTGAGCCAGGATGGTATTTAAATTATTCATAAGCGTTCAGTAGAGTCTGTTCCTTATCATTTCCCCTCAACAAGTGATTGTATACATGCTTTATTTTTGTTGCTTTTATCATAAGCATTCTCTTCAGTGTTCTGATTGTTTTGCTTACCTTGTCACACAGTGTTTAGGTATATTGTGTTCTGCAAAGTTTCAGCAAGTATATAGCCAAAGGAATTTTATCTGTGGTGATGGTGTTTAGCCTGGCATGTAAGAGCACACCTGTCACTGTGCCTGTCTCTCTTGAACACTTCAAGCCTATAGCCTCATGGGTTAGTACTGCATACTTAAGCATGAATATTTAACCATGCATTTCAGGGGATCCTTTTAACCCCTTTTCAGAATTAACAGAAAAGAAGACAAAAGTAGAGGTCATGCTTAGGGGAACTATTACCAAAGACAAAACACTTTATTACACATCGTGTTCTTAGTGTCACTCCATGCCCTTTGCTCCACCTTTTGTTCTAAAAGTCTCCTCAGCTTTGGAGACTCCACTTTCATATGAAGCATATGGAGTCCCAGTGCTTATTCATGTTTGATTTCAGTGTCTTTCTTCCCTTAGGTCCCTTGACATTTGTGTTCGTAGGACTCCTGTCATGCACTAAAACCAGGTTGATTATTTCTCACCCAAGTTTCTTTGCGTGTTTTTCATCGTAATACTTTCATGATAGAATGTCTTCCCTATGCCCCAGGAAGAGAACCTTTGAGTATTCGCAAGTCTGCCAAGCTTGGTTATCTGGTGTGTAAGTGAGTATCAGTTTGGAAACTGCTCTCTACAAGGAGTCTTTACAACAAGCAAATCGTGTCTGCCCTGAGAAATTACGTGCAAGTAGAAAAGACAGAGACAATCAATACAGAACAAAATAGCTTGATGAGGGAATGCTCTGCAGTCTAATAATAGCTGGCAAGTCTACATATTTCTGAGATCTGAAGACCACCAGTAATGTAGGCTTAAATCATCATCTACTTTAATAATGTTGACATTGAATTGCCTACAAAATGCAACATTTAAAAATTATTCACCACACTCAGGGTGAGAAGACTTTATAAATTAATGGAAGAGCATTTTTGAAATAATGTAGAAATGTGACGCTACTTTAAAAGGGTAAGATAAATATCATAATCACTACCAATTTCTGAGCTTCTCATGGATGAGGTACTGCTGTCTCTTTTCAGTAACACTTCTGATTGCATCCCTCATTCTCTCTACCAAGCTACAAGAGAAGGACCATGAGCCTTGCTTTGTAATGTGTTCATTACAACTGCATAGCCAGCTCAGGAGCTGGGTCATTGGGTAAAGTGCTTGCTGTGTGAGTATGAGTACTGAATGTTGGATCCCCAGAGCCTGTGAAAAAGCTGAGTGAACATGTGGCTCACATGTATGCCCGTTGTAAGGGAGGCAGAGACAGGGGATCTTGGGAGCAAGAGCTCCACCAGCAAAAGTGGTGAGTTCCCAGTTCATGGAGAGTGCTGCCTCAGTATGTGAGGTGCAGAATGACTGACAGGCCTCTGACATCAACCTCAGGGTTACAAACACATGCACACATACATATGCTTATGTGCCCATGAACACAGGTACGCACACACAGGTGAAAGTACATATACGTGGACATATGCACCATACACATGCGTGGACACTACAAGCATGCGTGTGCAGCACACACACATACGAAAGAAGAAAGTTGCACAGTAGGATCCAGAAGAGGCTGGGAAAACATTCTATGTTTCTGTCTATTTTACTGTATTACCATCATCTTCTATCTGGGCAAAGCTCTGTGTGTGTGAGTGTGTGTGTGTGTGTGTGTGTGTGTGTGTGTGTGTGTGTGTGTGTGTGATCTCAGGGTGTCCCAAGGAGCAGAATCCACGCCCCAGTCTTTACCTCTATATCCTTGATGACACAGGGAAAGGTGACATGCCGTTGTCTGTTTTGTCTCTGCTTGTGACCTTCCCAGGACAGATGAAGCCTCTGTCTGGTAATGTTTATAATGCAGCTATTTTGGCAAACCTGGGAAGTTTGTGGTATTTCAAAACACCAAGGGATGAAGGTACTTTTGGGGATGAAAGTATTGGTGGAGGACAAAGAAGAGGGGGTATAGGGATGGGGTAGATGAGGAATTGTGGGGAGGGAGATACTGGGTCAAAAATTGACAGAACCAGTAAAGAACAGGGGAGATAACTTTCTGAATATGATAAACCCATCTGGACGGTTGACAAAGAACAAATGCTCCTGGATCCCTGTGGAAATAATCATTTTAAAAGTGGACCGGGGAGCTTCAGATAATTAGTTAGTCCTTTTAAATATTTATGAGTTCCAGTGTGCTACATACATTTTAAAAGACAGTTGACAACTGGAGCATATATCATCTTGTTCCCTTTGCCAGCTAAAAATAGGTTCTTTTTTTTTAACGTAAAAACAATACTTTCCATTTGGTGTCCGTGAAATAAACGACCATAAAATCCTAATTTCCGGATATGATGATGGGGATGTTAAGGGAAGTTTTTCTCTTAAACTTTCAGATGAATGACTGGCTGGCTATTTCCTCTTGAAGTATCCACAGGCATTTCCCTGTTAGTAGCCAGGCTTGCAATGGGGTTTGGGAGAGCCTGAAGTTATGGCTGCTTCTCTCTCCCACCTTGCTGCCAGCCCCAGTCTAGCAAAAGCTTAAGGAAGTGACAACCGTGGGCTGGAGGAGTGAACTGACTTAGAATTTCAGGAATGAGAAGTTCAGGTTGGCATCAAAGGGGCGGAGCACGGGCAGGAACCTGAGAAGCCAGGCCACAAGGAAACAACCGAGAAACCAGTCCTGGGCCTTTGTTTCAAACAGGACTCAGGGTTTCCTCCAGAAGGCTTGTTCCTCTACCACAGGTGGGGTCAGAAGGATTAATGGGATAATGAGGCCACCCTCTTGGTACATTCTTGTTTCCATTCATGGAGATAGAATGCCTCATGTATATGCCTGGTGCCTCATTGGGATAATGATGTATCCTCCCCCCCCCACACACAATAGCCAGCCCCACTACCCCATCAATGAGGTTTCCAGAGACGTCTCTTGGTCTAAAAGTCAGGGGATGCCTGGTTTCACTGGCTGCCCACTGTTTGAGCTTGGTTCAAAGGGTTAGCCTCCTTCCTTCCCAGCGGGACTGATTCCAGTGTATGTAGAGCTGGGGGTCCAGGGCTCCCTGGGTGCCAAGCTGAGGTTTGCCTTTCATGGACACCATGTCCTTGCTCAGATCTTCCCCGGTCCATCATGATACTTGATCTAATGTACCCCACTGTGACCACTCTCTCAGTAGTTCATTTTAACGAGCACGGTAACCCGAGGACTGCCTTCTAGGGAACCAGAGTGTCAAAGAGGGAAGCACGGCGTCCTGCTTCCCAAATGGGAAGCCTTCATTTCTCAAGAGTGGTATGTGGCTCACCTCAGCCCATGCTATGTGCCTCTCGTGTCTTTGATCTTTGCTAATTGTATGTGTGATGAACCAGCAGAATCCAGCATGAGTCAGTGGGTTGAGCTGTTCACCATGTTCACGAGGCAGTATGCCCCAGGAAAGTCTCTTGGGAAACCCATCTTTTTGTCGTGTTCCTTCTCTTAGCCCTGGCTGATCCCATGCCCCTCTCATTTAGAGGTTCATGGAGCTTTCTGTTGTTGTCCTGTTCTGATGTATAGTCTGGGTGCACGTATCCTCCATGGAATGTATCTCTTGTCATGTTTGTAAGCATGTCATTCTATCCTCATCTACAGGGAAGGTGCAAGGCGTCCAGTCTCAGACATACTAGGACGAGGAAACGGGATCAGTTGTAGCAAAGTGCTCAGTATCCTGCCAGCTACACAGTTTCAAGTTGCATCTCATTGGTGAGTGTCTATTATCTTCTAAGTTCTCCGGTCATCTAAGTAGTGGTGATGAAAAATGCACAGGAAGAAGAGTTCACAGACCTGCGTAGGAGCGGTGGCTTGAGGTGAGTGCCAGTAAACAGATGATCACATTAGGGCACGATGCTCCATGCTCTGTTGGAGCAATGCCACATATATCCAGAACACGAAGGTCTTCTCTGTTTCCATTCACGTTAACGGCAATTACACAAAGACAGTTGGCCCCTGTGCTTGTGGAATGACGAACGAATGAGTACAGGAGTGAACCAACTGCTCTCCATTTTGTTGCTCATATTGAGTGCTCTGTCTTTAATTGCAAGGCCAGAGAGCTTAGTAAACGCACTTTAGTGGTCTCACTTGTATAGAAACACACGATATCGAAGACAAAAATATCCACAAGATTTTTTTTTCTTGAGTGGAGCTATATACAAGATGATCTGTCAACATTACAAAGCCAGTGGTGGGCTGGATGGATAAACTGCAGAAGAAAGATGTGCTGTTTAAAACGAAAGGGCATGCACAAGCTTCGAATCAATGTAACTATAACAAGGGCCATAGGATGGGGGAATTGCTGAGGAGTTGTCAGTCGCCTTTTAAGCATACTCTGGGCTTTCAATTTTTATACTGCCTCGTCCTTACCACTTCATAAGTTTCAGGTGCTGTTCTCCTGAAAAACGGGGAAACAGAGACCTTCTAGGTAAGGAGGCATACTTCAATTTTTACAATTAGTCACTTGGAAAATTGTGACTGAAAATGAGGTCCATGATGGTCCAGAGCTGGCTCATACAGCTTGCTCAGTGCTGCGGCTACCACTGGGTTCTGGCTCTTAGACTTTTGTCACAAAGGTGTTTCTGTTATAGCCCCCATTTCTGTTTTTCTGTCAATACCAAAGCAAACCATTTTGGTTCTGAGTCTAAATGAAATCATCGGGGTTGACCCTTCAGGAACCTCTGATTAGAACAACTGTTGTTCTCCCAAAACATCATAAGGTATTTTTCACAACCCTAATTAGAGTCATTTTATTACACCCTCATGCCAAAGCACAGATTTCAAATAGATTTTTTTCTTTATAATTTAAGAACAGAGTAACCTGGTGCCTAGAGAAGTTCACAGCATACTTTCCTTCTTAGGAGAGGAAAGGAGAACCCTGCATCAGAAAAGCAGACTCCAAGCTCTGGGGAAAGTGATTTCTCATTCTAGGCAGTGGGACAAGCCCAGCAATGGAGGAAGTTTCCTTTGTAAGCTAGGGTAGAGGAGCTAGCCTGCAGAAAAGGGCCATAGTCTGCTACCCTCTGCTCAAGTGGCTCTCAAACGCACAGAAACTGCAAGTTCAAAACACACTAACTACAGTTCTTGTTGACTGCTCCAGGCCAGGCTGACTGACTGGGTGCTGTTGCTCCCACACTAAGGGGGGATTATGTGCTATGTCCTTCGTGCCCCTCTCCCCTTCAGAAACAGCTGATCAGGACCAGAAAAGGGATGGTTTTTGGTTAAGCATAAGATAATACTTAAAATTGATAAGGACAATTCGGTCAGGACTGGTGATGTAGTTCAGCTGGCCTGGCAGAGTGCTTACCTAACTAACATGTGTGAAGTCCTGGGTTTGATTCCTAGCATTGCATAAAAGGCGAGTGGTGGTATAGACCTGCAATCCCCACACTCAGGAGGAAGGGGGGAAGTGAAGTTCAAGGTCATCCTCAGATACACACTGAGTTTGGGAACCACATGGGATCTGTCTCAGACACCAACAAGCAAACAAGCAATGGGAAAGCTGCCAAGTGCCAATGCCCAGCATTGACTTTCATGAACTGTCTTTTGCATATGTTAGCGTGGAAAGCTAGACAGTAATCTGCCTTTTGGTGTCTTGTCAATGAAAACACACAGCAGGAAGTGCATGCCATCTGCCTCGCTGTGAGGTCATACTACAGAAGAAAGCAAGAGGTTATTTCCCTCAGTTCAGGGTGAATTTATACGCGACTGATCTATATCCCCAGCTCTGACATTTATTAAGCTTCAAATTTGGGGGGAAAGCTGTAGATATGGAGAAAGACATAATTGTTCATCTGAGGGGTATTTAAAGACCTAACTGGAAGACTTTTAGACAGATGCACATAAAATATTTCATAATTAATAATTAAAACATTTTATAATTTTCCATTCACGAACATATTTATTTTTAGCCAATATATTACTGTTTTTAAACACTTCACACATGTGTATAATATATCCTGAGTATTTCTACCCTACTCTCCTCTTCTGCTTCACTTTGTGTACCCTATACATTTCCCTTTCATCTTCATGTCCACTAAAATATTTCTGTAATCCACTGAAGCCAGTCAGTGCTGCTCAGATTCCTATGGGTGTGGGTCTGAGCAGGGAGAAACATGAGCTTGTCACACAGGATCCTGGGAAAACAGGGAAGGAAACATTTCCCTAGGAAAGGCAAAACTGTTTAATTGTGACATCTTTCATGTCAGATGTCCTTAAGTGGTGTGTATGCTCTAGATACAAGTCTGTCAGGGGACCTTTCTGTGTGTATCTTGAGGGATGAGATTGCCCGAAGTGAGTTAGTGGAGTCCAGTTATGGGAAGAGGCAGAATATGCTGACCTTTAAAGGACAGATAAAGAGCCATTGAAAAAAAGAGGTAGAAGAGCAGAGACTGAGAATCAGGGGTGAATCAGAGAGAGGGGTGGCATCAGGTGACCCGAGAAAGAATATTTCCCAGAGGGGCAGGATGGCAACAAATGTGTGTAGGTACCAGGCCTGCCAGGAGTTCAGAAGGAACTATTTATTTTTAAATCTGTGTGTGTGTGTGTGTGTACATGTGCACACTTGAGCACACATATACACATGTACTCACATATGTGAGAGCAAGCACTAACAAGCCATTGTGTGCATGTGTGGGTCACAGAACAACCCTGCCTTCAGCATTTTTTGAGACATATTCTCTCTTGCACATCATTGCATATGCCATGCTACTGGTATCACAATTCCTATGTATCTGATGAGGGTGACTTTGAAATCTTAACCTTCCTGCCTTTACCTCCCAAGTGCTGTTGCAATAGTGTACACTACTATCCACCATGCCCTGCTGTAATGACACCATGTTTATGGACTAAATCTTCTCCCACATGTTCCTGCCAATGAGATTTGACTGAATTGCAGCTCCCAAAATTTCTCTTGCTGAAAACACAGTCTCCAGTACTTCAGAACATGAACCAGACAAACTAGTGTTCTCTACACCCCAAGATTTCTCAGGCATATGCTGCCCTGGAAGAAAGACCAGGTGACAACACAGAGCAATGATGTTCATCTCCAAGCCCAGGGTGCTCAGCCCTGGACTCTGTTCTCAGAACTGCATGGAAGTAAGCCTTTGTTGTTTAAAACTGCCCTGTCTGCAGTCGTTTGTGATGTTGTCCCGGTGTGGCTTTCATTTCCACAGTGAACTTTCTAAGCAGTGTGGTCACAGCCCTTTGTTTCTGGAGGAGCTTACGCTATGACAGTAGATATAATGGGGTTGAGCCCCCTCCTGTGCCCTTTTATATAAATAGAAGCTGTTTTTGCTGATAACTGCAGTGCTCACCTGAGCATTGTGGAGAACAAGCCAGTTCTAATTTTTAATTTGCATGTCCTGTCACGCAGAGATGAATGTGGGTCTTGCCTCTCTGTGCACCTCCAGGAAAAGCCACCGGTTTCTGCTACTTTGTCATCTCATTTCAGTGACAAGGGCTTGGGTCACTGAGCCCGATGTGGGCACAACTATTGTTAGCAAGGGGTAAGATGCAATTTCACCCTCCTCTTTGTTCAGGAGATAGAATGACAGAACCAGCAAGGCAACTCTCTCCACTTTCTGAGTAGATAGCAGAGCGTCTGTACTTTACAGCCCCTTCCTGGGCATCAGCTACTGTGGGCTGCTGTTCTGGTTGTCTGTGCCCTTCTGTGGATGAAGAGCCTACATTAAGAAATAGTATGACTCTTAGATAGTGCCTGATACCAACAAAGGCTACAGCTAGGGCTAAGTCATCCTAGAGTGAGCTGAGCTGGAGAACATGTCCCCAAGACAAGGACTAACTGAAAAATCTAGGAGGTAGCAGCTACAATTTTGGGCTAAACAGGCTGATTAGGGAAATATACTTTGGAGGTGGGGATTGCATATCCCAAGCACTCACCATCTATCATGCATAGGTCCAGGCTTTTCTCATGAATAGTGTTATATAATCAGCTCTTAGAACTGATACCAACACCAACACCACCGTCATCACCTTCACCACCACCAATGTCATTATCACCGCCATTGCCACCACCACTATCATCATCGACACCATCATTATCACCATAACCATTACTGCCACCACCCCCACCAACAACAAAGAAGCAATGATAAGACCCAGAGAGGGTATGTGTCTTGCCCAAAGTTAACCAAGTAGTTAAAGGTGAATTCTCTGATCTCAAGGTTGTGTTTTTGTGATAATGTCATCTTGCTAAATAGTGAAGATATATTCTAAACAAAGCACAATGACAATGATACATGGGTTTGAAGAATGCCATAATGAAACCCTGTGCTTTGTGTGCTCATTCTAAAGAACAATGAAAATCATAGAAAAAGATTTTAAAAAGCATGCATATTTACTCTGATTTCTATGCAGTGGACAGATGCTGAGACAAGTTTCTAGCGGAGGTTGGTGATGGTAAATGCCTGTAATTCTAACAGATGGAAAGTAGGGGCAGGAGACTGAGCAGTTCAAAGTAGGCCTTCACTACATAGTGAACTTGAAAACCAGTTACAGTGAAAGAAGTCAGGCTGGTACCTGCGGCATGAAAGAAAGAGTAACATAACCCCAAATGCATGGAATCCCAGGAACCAAGGCTCTTTACTGTACCAGTATCTGGAATTTCTCCAGACAGTGGAAGATCTCATGACATTGTGGAGACACAGGTGACTTCCCTGTCATTCTGGACATTTAGATCAGAGGTAGGTATCCACAAGACTAGGAAAACAGGGAGCCTGTTGCATCTCTCTATAAGACAACTTATGAAAGAAAAGACACCACTACACACTTCAGTAGTTCACTGCCATCATTAATTACAGCTGAAGATTTAAGTCTTGAAGCTGGCTGGGCTTCCTGCTCTAAGTAACTTTATTACTTTCATACCTGTTAGGAACATGCTAGTTTCTCTGCAACCGTTATTCAAAGCTTTTGCCCACCTAAACTGTTTACCATTACTATTACTGGTGTGTGTACAGCATTTTATAGGTGTGGTATATCGTGTGAATGTGGATGGACACACTGTGTGCACATGAGCACACGAGAGAACGTCAAGTCCCTTACTCTATCCTATTCTGTCTTGGTTCCTTGAGACAGGGTCTAGCTGAATCTGGAGCCAGGCCAGCAACAATCAAGGCCCATCAGAACTCACTCTTGGCTCTCAAATTCAGCTCTTCATGCTTGTGCAGAAGGCACACACTGAGCCATCTCCCAAGCCCCTAACACAGATGTGGGGATGAGGATTTGAATCTAGAGCCCATGTTAAAACGTCCATACTGGTGTGTGCTTATAATCACAGAACTGGCAGAAACAAGTGGATCTGTTGGCATACTTGAGTAACCAACATCTGGTCTGGAAACCTAGGTACCTATGAGAGATCCTGCCTCAAATACCAAGGTGGATGGCTTCTGAAAAATGTCACCAGTTGTTTTCTTCTGGCCTCCAGACACACACATACACTCACATGAACACATACTGGCATGTGCATGCACATACACACATATACACACTCAGATTTGCACGTATTCACAAATAGGGAAGTATAAAGCGGAGCAACTGTTAAGAGCACACAACAACTTCCATTCTAGTATCTTCTCTGGAGTGATGAAAGTGTGTCTCTGATTCCAATGATGCAGGAGCAGTAGAATGACAGCTAAATTTGAGGAATTTTAGAATAAATTCTTTTTGTTTGCTTGTTTCTAAGGTTTATTTTTTTTCCATTTTCCAAAATGTCCAAGTTCTCCTGTCTGCCAGTGACTGAGAGGAGTGGATAGAGGAAATGTTTGCAATGCTGTGTGCAACTTCCCTTCTAACAGCAAACTCCAACCTGTGGCCCTATGGATTCTGTCACTCTCCAGAGTTCTGCCTTATTTGATATGAATTTTATACTCACTTTGATAGACTTCTATACTCACCATGTTACATATAAAACTGATGTCCAGGAGAGTAATGACAACAAGGATACATTGATAGCTGCAAATTAGGAATCACAGCCACTTCTCTACAGTTCAAAGGTCTACCCATTTCATCACAAGGCCATGTTGTCTTTGTGCGTGGATTCCAAATGGTGAGTTGGGATGCTGGAGTTGGGGAAACTGATGTTAAAGATTTTGGAACTTTAAACATTACAGTAATTGCTTTTTTAAAAAAATGGCTTCTTTTGTTTTGAGACAGGGTCTCACTGTGTATCCCTGACTGGTCTGGAACTTACTTGTGTAGGCTGGGTTGTCCATAAACTCAAAGAGATCTGCCTACCTATGATTCCCAAGTACTAAAAGTGTACACCTTCATATCCAACTAATTATGACTCTTGGAGACAGTACTGCTGTGTTTCAGAGAATAACCGTGAAATAATGATCTATCCTCCTGCTGCAGAGTCCCCAGTTTTGGGATTACAGGCATGTACCACAATACCTGGCTCAAAGTAAAAGAAAAATTTAAGGGTTTCAAAAATTATTTTTATTTGTGTGGTGTGTGTGTGTGTGTGTGTGTGTGTGTGTTTTCTCCCATATGTGAACAGGTATGTGTGTGTGACAGAAGAGCATGTGGGATTCCCTGGAACTGGAGTTTTTAGCAGCTGCGGGAAACCCAGCAGGATGTTGGGAACTGAATTTGGGTCCAGTTACCTTAAATGCCCTTCTCCGATAATGAGATTGATGACTACCTTATATGCCATCCTAGAACCTTCACCAAGTACCTGATGGAAGCAGAAGCAGACACCCACAGCTAAACACTGAGCTGGAATCCTGGAATCCAGTTGCAGAAAGGCAGGATTGATGAGCAAAAGGGTCAATACCATGCTGGAGAGACCCACAGAAACAGCTGACCTGAACAAGGGAGAGCCCACAGACCCCAGACTGATAGCTGGGAAAGAAGTCTAGGAACGTTCCAGACCCCCTGAACATGGATGTCAGTTTGGAGGTCTAAGCAATCTATGGGGCCTCTGGTAGTTGATCAGTATTCATCCCTAGTACACGAATGGACTTTGGGAGTCCACTCCAAATAGAGGGATATTCTTTCATCTAGACACATGTGGGAGGGTCTGGGCCCTGCTCCAAATGATGTGACAGACTTTGAAGATCACCCATTGAAGGCCTCACTCTTCCTGGGTAGCAGAAAGGGGATGGAATACAGGGAGAGTGGGGGCAGGGGAGGAGGGGGAAGAGGAAACTGGGATTGACATGTTAAAAAAGGCTTGCTTCTAATTTTAAATAAATAATAAAAAAGAAACTTAACCACTAAGCACAACTACCCAAACATCACCAACATGATAATTAAGAAAAGACTTTAGACTTCTCCAAAAACACTAAGACATGCCAGGCATTTTGATAATACAGTCTTAAAAGAAATTAGAGAGGAAAGTCTCACTGCTCTCAAAAGGAACATTGAAATATCTGTGAACAGTGCATTTTCTGCAGATGCTGCAGTACATTCTTATTCCGAGCTTTGATTAATCACGCTGTTGTGTGTTCTGTGGTTGAATACTTGGGGACACTGTAAAGACTTGTCTTACCTCTCACACCCAAGTCACTTGTCCTGCTTAATCCATATATAAGTTTCTTTTCCTTTTGCTGTGGTAAAGATCCCCTTACAAAATCAATTTAAAGAGAGGGGGTTTATTTAGCTCACAATTCCAAGTTCCAGTCCACTATTGGGTAAGGTCAGGGCAGCAGGAACCTGAAGCAGCTGGCCATGGTACACCCACAGACAACAGCAGAGACGCAAGCACGCATGTGAATAAATGCATGCATGACCAATAAATATAAACATGTGGAGAGGCCTGTGGAAGATACTAGAAGCTGACTTCTGGCCTCCACACATACAAACATAGGCAAGATATCTGGAAACAAGTCCACATGTACATAGCATCCCCCAACACATAAACCACCCTTCCCAAAATACCCACATAGACAAGTCGCCTAAAGTCCCCTCAAATTCAGAATAAGACTCAGATGTCCAGTAGACTATAGCTACGGTTTTTTTTTAAAGATATTAGTTTCATGAAATGTTTTATGCTGAAAGTGTTACAGACTGATGTATGTGGCATAGTTGTAAGCCTGCTATGCTTTGTGTTAAATGTTAACTTGACATAATCTAGAAACATCTGGGAAGGGATTCTCAATGAAGGACTATCTAGGTTAACTTGTGCACACATTTGTGGAAGATTATCTTGATCATGTCAATTGAGTAGTGAAGACCCATTCCCTATGGGTGGTACCATGCCCTAGGGAGGGGATTCTAAACTGTATGAGAGTGGAGGAATGTGAGCTGAACTCTAGAGTCCATGCATAAATTCACTGCTGTCTGTTCTTAGCTATGGAGCTAATTCTCATATTGTATTATTTGTGGTTTACTAACCTTCTTGCCATTCTATCCCTATGTTCATTTGGGTCAATTGAATATATTCTTAAACAGTAATTTCTCTCTCCTCTATTGGCTTTTTGGGTCGAGTAAGACATGTATCTGATGCTCAGCTCAGTGCTTAGAACTCTATTTATGGAAGCTATTTCTTTCTTTTTTTTTTGGTTTTTACGAGACAGGGTTTCTCTGTATTGTTTTGGAGGCTGTCGGTCCAGCCTGGCTTCGAATTCACAGAGATCCGCCTGCCTCTGCCTCCCGAGTGCTGGGATTAAAGGTGTGTGCCACCACCGCCTGGCATGGAAGCTATTTCTTAACCACACTTTTTTATGTAAGCAAATACAAAAAACACATCATATGAAATCCAGATGGTAGAATATTGCTTTTGTCCTGTAAAGGACTTAGACTTTAAAAGAGAGTTGAGGACATAGTTTATACATAATGGCATGAGTGAAAATGGAAATACATATGTATTTGTTTGGAAAGCAATGAAACACAGACTATGTAGGTTCAGATAGGTGTATGAGGAAGAGATTTTGAATTGAGATATGGAAGGTAAGTGTGGGTTGTTTCAAATGTTCACACAGAGCAAGAAGATGGTCATTTAGCAAATGTTGAACTCCATAGTAGGACTGGTACAGTGCTTGTGTTTGCAGTGGGAACTGAGAATCAAAATGGGCAAGTTCCAGGAAACAAGTTATGCTCAGATCAGTCTTGGAATCTGAAACACAATATATTGATGATGGGAGTTACAGAAGAATTGGGAGCCAATTGGGTGATGTGGTTTAATGAAAATCATACCTGTGGTCATGTGAAGGATGGTGACTAAAGGCAGAAGCCCAGGGATAGAGAATCTACACAGCATCTTGAAGATAACTAAAATGACAACCTAAGGACTTGTGTGATTTACTGAAGTGAGAATATTTTCTTCATAGGAAAGCTTCTGATGACATTGAGAATAATGATACAACTCTTCATAATGAAGATACATTGGTATTTTTAATTAAAATGTTAACACAGCAGTCATGATACTATGCCCCTAAAAAACTCCTGGAGAGAACAGGAATGAGTGAGAAAACCAACAGCTCTTACAGGAAACCAAACTTTCTGATCTAAACTTTAATAAATTACACATACATTACAACATGTGCCATGAATAGATTTTCTATGTGATTTATCAGTCATCTCAACTCCTCACCCTCCCATTTTATCCAGATACATGATTGACTAGGCACTATGCTTGATTGACAGACATAATGATTCAACTATAAAAATTGCATTAGCCCTGCAAGATCATCTTAATAAAAGAGCATGATGGAGACAGGCACACAAGGCAAATGTGTAGATTTTGAAGCCAATGCATTGTGGCTGAATTCCACCAAAGCAAGAAATCAAGCAGAAGGATATGTAGTAAATGGTTTCCAATGTGTTCCTATACTGTTTGAATCAGTATCCCCAAACAGGCAAGCAAGCTAATGGATTACGCAGAGGTTAGATGTTCTCTTGCTCTTCGTAGACTATTGACTTAGATACTTAGATTCTAAATTCTCTCATTGAGTTCTTACCCTTACAGACTTCAGATAGCTGCAGGATGTCATGGGAAAGAGCACAATGAAAAGAATAGGGAACTGCCTTTTGTCCCATTGACTGCCATCGAACCTTCCAAGAAGTATGTATCAATTGTGTTTACAATGAACCTACCTTTTGGTCAAGTCAACCCCAAGACACCACATTATTAACTTCTTTGTGTCTCGCATGCCATATCCAGGTGTTTATGTTGAACTTTCAACATCCTGCTTCAATCCTTTCCCACAGCTGGGCTGCAAACATTGGTTAGTGTCAATGAATATAATAGGCACCAGAGACTTTCATGTGCCCCCATTGGTAATGAGCCCAGCCTGCACTGGGAGCCTGGATTCCACACCCATCTGTATTGAGAGGTTTCTACACTCTTCACTGGTGGAGTATTCTAGATCTAGGGCACTAAAGGCACCAAGACTCAGTGGATGCCATGTGGAAAACAGGACTCTCACCCAACTTAGTGTCTTAGACATGCCACAGTTGTCCTTCCAAGTTTCTCTCTGACTAGCTTACCTGGCCTGCAGTTTAACTTGTTTCTTCATGATACATGTCTCCTACTAGTTGTCTGCCATCATGGTTGAGAGCAATCTGAGTCTTGACCTTGGCTATGCTTTCATGCACATGAAGTCAGATCTCTGTTCTGTGGTCAGCTCCTCTTGGGAAGTATCTCTGAAATAGGCCTTGATACAGAAGGCAAATAAAATGACACATTTATCTCTGGCTGACAACCTCAACTTACAAGCTGAGTGCTCAGTATATGAGGGATTCATCACCCCCTATCTGTTAGATTGTCTTTCTGAGTGGACTTTTTATCCCATAAGAGGAGAGGGACAAGCATTGTCTCAGAACTCTTGGTGGTGCCTCACTGAGCCCAGAACACTGTTTCATGATTAGGATCTAATTATGATGGTCATGAGTCTTATCATTGGACTCACTTGAAAACGACTTTCAATGACAGGTAGTTAGGGAGGGTAGAAAAATTGACCTGTACCCACACCTGAACATGGTTCTGCTCTCTGAATGGCACTGTGGATTTGATCCATATTGACACAGCTCAGTCATTTTCTGAATTCAGGTCTTTGAACAGTGGCGGTGGTTGATGGATAACAAGGGAAATAAACTGGAGTACCCCCTGTGATCAGATAGAGTCCAGCTTGACAACAGATAGAGAATGGCACAGGTGCCAGATAAAGGGGTATACATGTTTAGCCAAGAGCATCTATTACCTCTGGTCTTTCATTCTTGGTCTTACTCCTATGGAGATAAATACTTTCCATAGTGCTAGAGAGACCAAGATAAATATGTGAGAACCACTTGTGCTTCTTCTGTGTCAGGAAAGTGACTGAGATAAATAGCAGATTGTTGTGGTGAATGGGCCAAGCTGGACTAATAGAGCAATCACTCTTACCCATGGCTTCAAAGATAATACAACTAGGATTCTAAGTCCAAGTCCACATATACTTGGATACTTGCAAGGCTATGTCAATTCCTGTAATCACAACAGCCAAGCTATTAAACCAGGCTAGAAGTCCATCAATAGAGGAATGGATTTAGGATATATACAGATGCACAATAGAATTCTATTCCACTGCAGAAAAAAAATTAAACCTAGACATCTATAAGAAAATAGTTGGAAATGGAAATCATCATGTTAGGGGAAATAAGTCAAACATTGCATTGTCTCTGGCATGCAGAATCCAGATATGAATTTATATATTAATATAGGACATGAAAGTTAAAAGATGGTATGAGAGAAGAGGGGCCAAAGGGAGGGAGAGTGAGATCTCTTAAGAAAGGTGAGTGAAATAAATGTCACAGGAAGTGGGATGGGCTATTTTGGTGGAAGAAAGGGGGCAGCAAGCAGGGTAGACCTGGGTAAACAGTGTGTGGACCAAATAAAAACTGTGTGTGTGTGTGTGTGTGTGTGTGTATGTGTGTGTGTGTGTGAGAGAGAGAGAGACAGAGGGGGGAGGATGTCACAATCAAGTCACAATTACCCTGTTACTTTGCATGCTAGCTAAAAATATTTTTTAAAAAGAGAAACAAGCAGAATTGAAGTAATATGTCCAAATACCCTGCATGCTGTTTATACCTTCATTTCAAAGCAGAGCTATTGAGCACAACACTGGGCACCTCTGTTTTGGAGATAAGCAAGCCAAGCCCTCCACTTAAGGAGCTACCTGTGGACTGTGGATCCCTGGCAACGGGTGCTGTGGATGCAGAACTATGGGGATTGTCATGAGAAAGAATGAACCAGATGAGAGATGGATGTCCAAGGTGCATTGCTTCTTGGTTGGGATTCTGCCTGTCTCCTCTGATGTTGAGCTCCATATTCTCTCA
The DNA here is from genome assembly GCF_017639785.1 of Mesocricetus auratus. Taxonomy (NCBI): domain Eukaryota; kingdom Metazoa; phylum Chordata; class Mammalia; order Rodentia; family Cricetidae; genus Mesocricetus; species Mesocricetus auratus. The sequence goes on along the minus strand of NW_024429267.1, from coordinate 50,120,525 downwards.
CTAATCTATCTGTAGATTGGAGAAAAGAAGCATTGCTGAGCTATTCCCCGGGGTTGACATTCAATCATAATCATGTTAAATACCTCAGATATCATATTATGCACTGCTAGAGTAAACTCACTATTAAAATTTACCAGGGTTATAAATAAAAATAGCGTTGTTTTTGCTTCCATAAATTTAACTGTGTGTTCTGAAATAAATATAATTACATCTACTGGAATGCTTAGAAGGGGTAACCTTGTGAAAATTATCTCTAAGTGTTAAAGACAGCAGGAGAAAAAAACCTAAGGAGTGAGAGATACAGTGCATTATCATAACAATTGGGAATTATTTAGATATTTACCAGCCCAGCATACTGAGAGCATGCTCTGAGAAGTTTTCCTTTCTGGCATCCTCATCACATTCCCCAACACCTGAACCCCTCCTAAGTGCTCCTTGCCTCTCAATTTAAGTTAGGGGAAATAGAACGAGACAAAAACCCCACTCAGCACAAAAGACGAATCTTGACATGGTATAATTTTCCATTTTACCTAGAGTAGGCAACTGTACATTGAAAAGCACTTGCTTAGATATTTTAAATATCTCTTCATTTATTTTGCTTCATAATTTTAAACTACTATGTGGTCATGTAAATAATTTTGAAAATATAAGCATGTACAATATTATAATCAGGTGAGCCCAAGGTGTGTCTTAGAGGTTAGATATTCAAAGGTATGTCTTAGAGTCTATAGATTAAAGGTGTGTCTTAGAGTCTATAGATTAAAGGTGTGTTTTAGAGTCTATAGATTAAAGGTGTGTCTTAGAGACTTTAGATTGAAGGTGTGTCTTTTTTTCTTTTTTAGACAGGGTTTCTCTGTGGCTTTGGAGGCTGTCCTGGAACTAGCTCTTGTAGACCAGGCTGGTCTTGAACTCACAGAGATCCACCTGCCTATGCCTCCCAAGTGCTGGGATCAAAGGCGTGCACCACCACTGCCCGGCTTGAAGGTGTGTCTTAATATCTACAGATTAAAGGGGTGTCTTACAGTCTATAAATTCAAAATAGGCTTTAGCTTTAAGGGGGTCTGAGGATCTCTTTCTGTCTCTTCACCTTCATGGAAAACATTACGTTGTGTTATGTGTATTAAACTTTAACATGTATGCATGTGAGACAAAGAGGAGGGAGACCGTGGGTGTGGCTAGATGCATATACAGAGTGTGCAAATGTGTGTAGAGGCTAGAGGTCAACTTCAGGTGTGACTCCACAGGTGCTGTCACCTTACTGCTTAAGAGGAACAGGGTCTGTCACTTGGCCTGGAACTTACCAACTAGAATATGTTGGCTTTTATAACTATGCACCACTATTCTGGGTTTTGTCCCATACAGAAATATGTGACTGCTAGGGCCCACACTCAGGTCCTCATGTTTACATGGCAACTATTTACGTTTTCTCCAGATGGTTTGCTGAATTTAGACAAACGTCCTTTTGTTATTTTGTGGGAATACATTAATTAACGCATTGGATCAGTTAGCAGGTAGACATGCTGATCAAATGTGTCATGTCTAGGTCTGCTGTCACCATAGCTGACACATGGAGATACACAGTAGGCTATAAGAGACCCACACTGCCAACTGTATTTCCAGCTGTCAGTCTGCCATGCAGCCTCGTGGCACCTTCACATAAGCAGGACCCTTCACTTCTCTATGGCTTCCCTTGGGGTTAATGCTATAACTTGCTTGGATACATTGAGGTTGAAGTCCAGTGTGTCCATTCAAGTCCAGGCCTTAAGAAGATGTACAGATTTCCACAGCCTGTAAGAACACGTGCTTACCACCCTCCTCTCAGGAAGAGAATGAGCAAGACAGAGGAAGCTGGGCCTTTTGTATACCTTCAGCATTAACCACCTACATGAAAACACTCGAATTGGCACAGCTTATTAGCAGAACCAGTTAGTGGTCCCAACTTGGGTAAGTGACCCTTAGCTACAACAATAACATTGGTTAAATAAATTGGTGCTGTTGGATGGCACTGATGTTATGGTCCTTCTGTTGCTTCATTGTAAAATTAGCTTTTAAAACTTTATTATATTTGTGTGTGTGTGTATGTGTGTGTGTGTCTGTACCTCTGCATGCAGAGGTGCAGAGGAAGACTTTATGGAGTAGCTTTTCCCCTCTCACTTTACATGGTTTCTCGGGATCAAACTCAGGCCATCAAGCTTGCCTGGCAAGTGCTTTTATTTGCAAAACTATCCCACTACTATATTTTGTTGTGTAGTAAAGAAATGTTCTTGTCTAGTGTGTATAAATTCTTACAAATGTGGTATTAAAACTTGAAAATGCTGTGCTTTTCATAGGCTCATTGCCATTATTTATATAGTTCCTGTGGCAAGAGTATAAACGTCATGTTTCAAGTCAATAAATGATTGAGATCTGGAGATAGAGCTTGCAAGTTGGTTTTCTTACCGAGTGATCTGCCACCAGTGGTTTAAGGCAACTATTAGTTAAAATTATCTTTTAAGAATTGGTAACTTGGTGGCTCTCATCTGGGGGTGATCTTTTGGCTGGTCATATTAGGCATCTACCGTGTGCTTACTGGAGCAACAGCATCCAAGTTGGCCATTGGGCACTCTATCAAAGCTAAAAATGTGGATCAGGAATTCTCAGGGTATAGCATATCAGATTACAGGAGCTGTGAAAAGCTCCCAATGGTAAAAGATTTCTGAAAATTCAATGAGCAAAATATCAACCCAACATCAAAATAGAAATGAATTTGAAGTGTGTTTGGCAGTGTTAGCCTGTGCTGAGGCATGCAACTTCACCACAGCCTTGGTTCTGACTGCACACATACCCACTTGTACTGAGCATGAAGCACCTTGGCTCGGACCTAAGAGGCAAGACACTTACAAACTCATGTTTTAACTGCAATACATTGTTTTCTGCTCTTACAGAAAGATAATGGCTTATTTATGGAAAATAGACTTTGAACACTTTCCTACCATTAATCTTCAACATGCAAATATGAGACTAATACACTTTAGGATCAGATTAATAAACAAGCACACCACTCTTTTTAATATGCAGATATCATTTTTAAAAATTGGTAAACTTATGTGTATAGTAAACATTGTTTCAAAATAAATTTCTTTGCGATTTATTATCAGAAAATTGTTATTCCTGCATCTATTTTTATATGAGTATATCTATAGTCATATAAACATTTTTTTGATAAAAAAAGAGTTCCAAATGGAAAACCATTTTCAGAAGCCATGGTAGACATGGTAATTCTCTTCAGCAGTGTAGAGTGGTGCAGACTCCAGAAGATATGAAGAATTTGTCAATCATGATTTGGATTATAAAGTCCTTGTGTTACTTCCACTACCATGCATTATTGCACAGTGCCAATCATTGATGAGCCCAGGATCAAGCAGAAGAGAAACAGCTCCACTGTCTGTTGTGAGGGCTTGCCTATACATGTATACATTCATGTAACACTCATACATGCTGGAATGAAGCCTCTGATCCCTATGGTGGGCACATGTGTATGACAGAGAGAGGGGGAGAGTCTTAAATATGAGCTACCACTTGTTTTTATTTTGACAAACCTACTTTTAAAATATCCCAGGGGGCCTCGATTTATGATTTTTGGGATACCAGAAATCCTGTATGACCTGGAGACAGGAAAGCTACCCTAATTTTCAATCCCCAGGTCATCTCTGTTACCTCCTCACTCCTGGCTGTCCTGAAGTACTGAGGCCATGCTCAATTACATCAGGCATCATTACCAACAAACTCTAGTTCTACCTACACTCCTTGTCAGCAGCTCACTGCAGTCAAACTTTGAGCCTAAGATTAAATAAACTGCCGAAATGACTTCCTGAGAAAGAAGCCAGGTAAACCTCAGGAAGGTGAACAATTTGGGCTTGGAATTTCTTGATCCTGGAAACCTGGAGTTTAGGAAGAACATGCCTTTAACCTTGAGGACTGATTATTGTTTGGAAACAGACAGAGAAGAGACAGAAAAGAGAGTTCTCTAAAATGTCTCTTTATTCAGGACTCTGCTCTCTGTTGCACAGTTAGCCGATGAGCCTATTAACTTACTACTTATGAACATTCTATACCAATCGTCTAAGAAACAAGGAGAGCTGTGCTAACATTTCTTATCTGCTGTATATTTCTGTGTCTGGCCTTACTCATTTCCATAAAAATGTGTAGTTTCTATGACTTTGTAGCTAGTGTTATAATTCTTTGTAGCTGTTATAAATCTGTCATGAAATAGAATAGGAAAATGCACCACGCCTCCACGTGTGCTGTTTGGGATAAGGGAAGGATGTATATTTTATCATTACATTTTCTTTTTCTGTTATAAGAGAAAAGTGCGGGAACCTTGGCTTTCATCTATTTCTGAGGCTGAGTCCCTACATACTGTTTTTAAAATGTCTTGAGGTTTTCTTCTGTTGTTAAACACCGTGAGTGAGTTGACACAGGCGGCTGCAGCAAAGGAGTACCGTCTGCGTGGTTCAAACACAAGAAATACATCATCTCATGGCTCTGCGTGGGGGAAGTCAAGTACCTCAGTGTCTGAAGGGCTGGCTCCTTGGGAAGCATCCTGCTGCTTGCTGATGTCTGATGGTGTGATTTTGCTGTCTCAATATCTCTGTCTCTTCCTACAGACACACTCTGGGTCTCTCTGTCTTCATGTGGTTATTTTCTTACAGGATGAGAGTCATTTTATGTTCCCTTACAACTTCATAGCAACTGATTACATCGGAAGTGGACTGACTTTTCAGGTAGCTGGATTAGGACTTCAACATATTTGGGGAATGAAAACATTTCAACCCATAACAGCCTGCCCTCTCATCTACAAAGCTTCATAGTTTCTTGATGCAAAAAAAACAACAAAAATAAAAATAAACAAGCAAACAAAACACCTTTACTCTGTTGTTTCAAAATCCTCCAACTATTATCTAGATACTATCAATATAATTAGCAACCCAGAAAATCCAAAATTTTGTCTTTATTCAATTAAGTTAGATGTGAACTCAGGAAACTTGGCATTTTAGGCATAAGTACTCTCTTGTGTCACTGTGAAAAACTCAAACAACAAGATCCTGCTTCTAAGCTCAGATGGGACAGCTGCAGGATACACACTCCTCTCTAAAAAGGAGACATCAGATGGCTGAAGTGACAGACTTTGGAGATTCCCCCCAAAGAGGGCCTCACCCTCCCTGGGGAATGATGTGGGGATTGGGTGGGGGGACTGGGGCGGTTGGTGGAGGAACAAGGGAGGAGGGGTGGGAGAGGGAGCTGGGATTGACATGTGAAGCATTCATGTTTCTAATTTAAATAAAAAAAATAAAAGGAGACATCGGAGGAAGAAGGACTCTACTGGTCTAAGAAAGTCTGCAACTCAGGCATGGCAAATGGTGTCAGCATTTGTAGGATGCTTTCTTCCTTAGACCCTACTTTGGTGACCACCCCTCTCCCCTGGATCAGCGGTATCGTGACCTTTGCAGTCTCTTGGAGGTGGTGGTCGACTCTGCTTCCAGAGCTTGCTGACTAAGGGGGTTGAGGATCTTCCCTGTCATCCAGCACCATCTGCTTGCTCTTGGCTCAGCACTCCCTTCTTCGGGGCCTCTCTCTCCTCCCACAGTCTACCGTGAGCAGAGCAAGATGCCAGGCCTCTTACACTCTCATCTCTTGGAAGCCAGTTTAAATAAACACACAGATCCATCAAGCACAATCTTGAGTCTCAAAACAAATTTGTCAAACATCAGCAAGTCACTGCCACTAGTTATAGCATCAGCCATGCCTATAGACCAAAATCTTCATGTGTTTCTCAGGGCTGTTGAAGTGGAGGGCTGCAACTGTGCAGCTAAGTCAAGGAGGTGAAGTGTTTCCTAGTTCTGAGGACTCAAACCCTGAAACCAATATTTCAGCTGGAATCTTTCCTTTCAGAGACTCGGAGAGTCTGTCCCATGTCCCACTCCCAGTTTAGAGTAATACAAGTTGGTTAAACCTCAGCTTCCTTTTCTCCTACAGGATAACCTCATTTCAACTAACCATATCTTTAATTACCCTACTTCCAAGTAAGGTCACATTCTGCAGTAATGGAGTTAGAAAACAATATAATTTTTCTTTTCACGGGGTGGGGAGTATCGGTCTCAGTAAGCTTTTTAGCATCTTTTATGCATCTATCTGTGGAGAAGTGGGGACAGGTGTAGTGACCTTGAATGACATCTAAAAATGTGTTTTTAAATCTGTTAGCAGAAGCTCTTCTTTTGCTAGATGGCACAAGTGGATTAACCTGGGCATTTATTTTTCCACTTTCCTGCAGTCTCAGAAAGATAAAAAACGATAGCAAAGGAAAACAGCAAACTAAGAACAGTTGAGTATGAAGAGTGTGTAGGAGGAGACGAGAGCTGTAAAATTCAGCAAGTTGGAGAGAGGCAGATGTGAAACCTATTTGACAGACCTGAAGAACTGGAGGCTAAGTCAACAACAGGGCTAGAGGCAGACAGGCTGAAAGCACAGGCTCTCCCACGTGCATCCCACCCTCTAGAGATCCGAGGCCCCGAGAGCCTCTAAAATAAGGGAGCAGTCTAGCTGTCATGATGGTTCAGCCAGTACAGTACCTGTTCTGCAAACATGAAGACCTGAGTTGAATCCCCAGACCCTACATAAATAAGCTTGGCACAATGGTGCTGGCTTATGATCCAGCACTGGGGATGTGGAGACATCCGGAACTCTGAGGATCACCCACAAGCCCACTTAGCCAAGCCTTATCACTCATGGACGCCGTTCACAGGGTGGAATCCCAGAGACTCACACTGTAGAATGAGAGAATTGACTACCTAGGGCTGTACTCTGACCTCCATAGGGATGTGCACTGAGGCCTGCATTCTCCCCCTTTCTCTCACATACGTGTTTGCATTGCAATGACTAAATAAAAATTGGAAAATCTTTCTTTAAAAAAATGTATCTCTCCTATGTCTTTTTGAAGAAGTCACTGGATTATGTGTTCTATCAAAATGATGGAGTGAGTTCAACTAAAGGAAGACATGGAGTTCAAGAAAAGGGATTCATACAAACGAAAGGCTTGCTGGAATGCTGGACAATGGCCAGCAGGCCTAGAGACTTGTGCAATTTCATGGTGTATGATGTAGGGCATGTGGAGTCATTCTTAGGAAAGATTCACTTATATTGACTCATCTCATAACCTTACCCTCCTGATCCTGGGTGTGTGTATCTGTGATTCAGTTATTCAGATATCTAACTAGGAAGCAGATGTAGGTAGCTCTACACAAGTGTTTTGGTAGTAGACATAGGTGCTCATTTCTGTGATACTGATTAAGAAAAATAAGGTAGGCCCACAGTTAGCTGTAAGGTATTAGCTGTTCACTTAGCAACATAGTAGCATTCTAAAAGAAAGCTGTTAAGTACAAACAAACAGTGAGAGACAGAAGGAGGTTGGAAAACCAACAGCATTTATGTAAATTAAGAACATCTGTAGATAGCAAGCTGTGTGTTGAATACATTCGAACCCATCAGTTTAGCACAGGGAGAGAGAGAGAGTGCTGGAGATAAACGGGGTGTTGAGAGGAATAAACTGAACCAGAGAAGACCCTCTGTCCCGCTCTGCTGCGTAGTTCCTCTACACTGCTTGCAGAGTCTTCCTCGGCCTCTGCAAGCTCTGCATGCCTGGGCTTTGGGCTCACTGGAGAGGAGACAAAAGCAGGTCCTCCGGTTCACTAGATACACAGTAATGATTTCCCTGATGGATGCAAGAATTTCAATGAATGCAGATACCGGCAGGCTAGCAAATATCATGTCTTAGTCTTTGTAATAGAGTGATGCAATTCTCATGCTTATAAAAGGCAAGTGGAAGATAATACCTCTAGATGCTGTTGAAAAAAAATAACTGATATTTTGTAACATGTAAGTGGGATAATACTAGCTTCCTTGTATTTTTTCTTTGAAAAATTTCCATATGAAAAACTTCACCTTAATGCCTGCCTTCAACAGCCAGTCCATATCTACACTAAATGAGTACCTGCAAAAAGGTGTTTTGAAAACAGTTGGAATGTTTGGTGGTGATATATTTTTTAAAAAGTTAATATCTGCGTCTCTGGGCTAGATCTGAAAGATGAGCCATTAGTTACTGTCTCACTGATGTGAGCAAACAAACAAAATCTGAAAGAAGCAATTTAGGGAGGGGTTAATTCGGCTCCCAGCTTTAAGAGAAACAGTTCATCTTGGTGTGTCAGGCATGGTGGAGAGGCTGGAGGCAGCTGGTCTTATTGTGCCCACACTCAGGACATGATGCATTCTTGTTCTTACCTCGTCTTTTCCTTTCCCCGTTTTGCTAAGTCCAGGACCTCTGACTGTGGAATGGTGCTCCCCAGATTCAGAGTGTGTCTTCCCTCCTCTGTTAAGCCTTTCTGGTAACAAACACCCTGACAGCCCAAGGTGTGACTCTGAGATCATTCTAAATACAGTCAAGTTGATAATAAAAATTAACCATCATACAAACCTAACCTTAAAGGACCTGAAGGAGAAATTAAAGTTCCTAGCCCTTCCTCTCCCAGTTGACTGGTATTTATAGTGAGAGCCAGTTACATCATGGGTATCTGCATCCCTTCCAACACACAATAGTGTTTGGGGCCCTAGAGGTCAACTTGTGCAGCCTACATTAAGGCTGTCCCTTAAGTGCAGATGAAGGACAAGGACTTCAGCAAGTTGGTTTGATACATAACAAACAAGAACAGAAATTTGGAACATACACTTAGAAATATTTTTATTAATTAGATTTACTGGTCAGCAAATTCATACATACCATTATACTACTTTTCTCATTATTTTTTCATATTTACTTGTACAGAAAGTTTAGTTAGACAATGGGTTGGATGGGAGGAGTGAAAAAAAAGGTTGTTATCATAGATAGACTACAAGTAGTTTAGTAAGTTTGGATTCAAAGTAAGATTCTGTACCAATGACTGCATTAGATCACTCAGCTTTCTTTGTTGAAATTATTAAGTATGAACTGTTATATTCCTGTTGATATTTCATCTTGCACTTGACTTCCTGTAAGGGGGTAGCCTTTGGGAAGGGATCCTACCTGCCCTCTTCACTAACAGCAAAAGCAGTGCTCAGCATTTACCGAACACTATGAACAATTTATTTAGTTAAATGAATACTTGAGTTAAATTTTACAATGTAATTGTTGTACAGGAAGCACAGATTAGTGGGAAGGACAAGAAATAGGTATGGCTTTCAGTTGTGGCAGAAGGTGAACTCTCCCCCCACTCTCTCTTTCAGGATTTGTGACCCTCAGAAAAATTTGGAGCCCCTGTTAGCAGTACAGTCTTTGAATAACAAAGTATACCGTTTTTACTTTTTGCAAAGAATGGGTTTATAGTAATTGTATAGTCATTACTTTTCTCCTTGCTGTGATAAAAAGCCTTGATGAGCAACTTAAGGGAGAAAGGGTTTATTCTGGCTTACAGTTCCAGAGGACAGTCCATCCTGGATGGGAAAGCATAGTGACAGGGTCAAGAAGCTGCTGGGCCCATAACACCTGTAATCAGGAGCACAGAGAGAAAACACTGGTTCTCAGCCAGCTTCCCCTATTTGATTTAGTCCAGGAAGAATCTGTCCCCACAGAATGGTGACACTTAGTTTACCATGGGGCTTCCTACCACACTACCCTAATGTAGAGATCCACTCATGGACATGTCTAGGAATTTGTTGTCAGCATGACTTTAAATCAAACCAAGTTCAGATGGAGACTGACCATCACGGATAACCGAATTAAATATTCTATAGTCTTTGTGATAATGCCCTGTTCAGAAAAAGAAGATTTTTTTCACTTATTTTCAGGACATTTTCAAATCCAGATTGACCTCCTATGCCCCATTAGTGTGAATTACAGATTCTTCACTGTCACGGCCCAAAGGGAGTAAGTTAATTTAGATCCTCAGATGAGTAATGCTGCAAGGATATTTTTAGTGACTCTAATAATGACTGAATCTTGTGGCTTGCTGCAAAGGCATTATTAGCATCTGATGCTAGGCTTAGAAAGGGAAGATGAAAAGGCGAAGTTGCAAGAGTTTGGGAGGAGATTTAGGGTGTGGGCAGGGAAACTGGTTTCCCATGGCATGAGAGCAGATATCACTGCTATCAGGAGGTCAGATATGTGGCAGCTGGAGCCATCACAGGGCAGACAATCTGATGACAGTGACTAAGAAAACACAAAAGGCATCTAATTTCCCCCCACTGATAAAGCTGTCTGAGGTAGATCAATTTAGTAAGGTTGTTGTTAGGAAATTGGTCCTGTTTGAAGTTCCCCCAAGCAGATCATGTGGTTTCCTAGGAAACATCCTTTTTCACTTAAATCTAATTCTCTCACATTGCAGGATCCGATGAGTCACCAGGCCTGACTTCTCTTGCTTCCCTCTGTCCATCAAGAAGGACCTACCAGCTGGAGATCTGCTAAATGAAATGAATTTATTAGCTCTTTTCGCCTTGTTCTTCACTTAACTCTTGTGTTCCTTCCTAGTAAGTCTAGCAGCTTCCCCGATGCGAAAGGCTAGAGATAATGAAGGAGCTAGCTGTGGAATGTGAGCGAGTGGTAGGCAAGCGGTCCTCCCAATTTCTTGGTGATTAGCTGCCTGTATTTCAGCTGCAGCTTTAAATGGAAAACAGCACATGAGGAGAGATGGCTTTCCTCCGAAGCAGCAGTGGAATTTGATGTCGGTTTCATATAATTCTCTACTTCTTCTCTCACGTTATGGTTGTGATAGAAGGAAAGACCTAGGAAGTGATGGAGAAGGAGTGTTTAGGTTATATATGTAGATGTCTTTATTCTATTGAAACCAAATAAATACAAACACAGCCACAAGAAATATAGATCCTGGAGATGACCAAAATAGTTTTTTTTAATTCGTTCATGTTCCATATGATATTTGTAAAGAACGAGAGCAATATATTTGCTTCTCTTAAATATGCTGAGCCGACAGTTTATGGAACTTTCACATTCTAAGCGTAGTTATCTCCATGGTAACATGCACTGGCTTGGGTGACAGAGGGAAGTCGGCTGCAATCGAATGTAAATAAGAGGTTTGCACAGTAAAAACTCACTGGTTCCCTGCTAGGTTGGCAGCATGAAGCACCCTGTGAAGAAGGGCCCAGGCTGCTGGCTGCTGCTTCTTTTGGCTGGTACAAGCAGAAAGCCACACGGCCTTCCCCCATTTCAGCAAATCTCATCAGACACTCAGTGTGTGCCAGGATCTTGCTAAGTGCTTTCATTGTGTCACACATGTGCGATGAGGCATGCTACCGTTCTCCCATCATACAGTGCAAATCGCGCTTGGTGATTGCCTGCCTCATACAGTTCAGGACAGGTTCTCGGATCTGATGCCTTTCCCTTCCACTCAATGGGCAAGAATGTCTTTTTTCAAAACAATAGATTGTAAAGGCTATCGTAACAACTACAGCCTGAGCTACCGAGCACGTAGTTTCATACGAGTAAAGCTTGCCCTAAGTCTAGCAAGCCTCATCAAGAAGGAATTACAAAAGAATGACCTTTATGGGCGCATGCATGTTTGTGCATTGGTGTGGGTGCAGGTGTGTGTTATCTGTATACATGTGTATATGTGTCTGTGTGGGTGTGTGATGGGGAAGTCCTGTGCATATGTCAATAAAGCACTGTTGGCCAATAGGGAAGCAAGACAGATGGGATTAGGAGTTGAGGAGGATTCTGGGAGAGACACAGGCAGCCACGATGTAACCGCCACAGGGGTAAGAGGTCCGGACCCCTTTCTCCCGTAAGAGAAATACTTAGATTAACAATTATGAGTTAAATACTTAAGTCAGAGATAGCCAGTAAGAAACAAGCAAACAGCCAACAGCTTTATAATTAATATAGCATCTTGTGGGACTGATGCAGCTCTGGAATCAGGCTGACAGGAAGGCTACACTCTACAGGTGTGCATGTGTGTGTTCAAATTTCTGTGAACATGTGTGGAGGTCAGTGTTCAGCCTCAGGTGTCATTCCTCAAGGGCCATCCACCTTATGGTTTTGTGATCTTAATGACTCAACGAGGCTGAATGGTCATTGAACCTTAGGGATTCTCCTGTCTCTGCCTCCCCAATGCAGAGATCACCCAGCTTTATTTATGTGAGTTCTGGGGAATTGAGCTCAGGTCCTCATGCTTTTATAGCAAGCATTCTATTGACTGAACCATTTTCCCAGCTCCCAAACCTTTCTTGAAAACCAGTTGTTTAGCTCCAAAACAACGCATAAGCTAGTCTTGTACCACAACATTTTGATGACATGAATTAATTTAAAAAAACACCATGAAGTTCAGCTGACCTTGGCTTTTTTCATGTGTTGGGGAATACTTATGTGCAGCTGTCTATAGATGGAGGTTGGGGTTTGTTAAGGATGTGCCCTACTTATGTGTCCCTCAAACCTCTCCTGGGTCCAGTGGGTGAGTTCTGGTCTGCTTCAGGACAATTCTGCATTCTCCACATTTGCCTAGTTTTAGGTCCTGGACGCCACCATATGACAATTAAGACAATATAAGCAATTATTTTCCAGGAGGCACAGATGGTGTTTGTTCATTTGAGAACCCAAGTCCTTATTGGTCCTTCTTTTAAGGTCCATTTCCCAGGAAACACTTCATGCACACGACAATAAAGAGCAGCAAATGACGTTATTAATATCTGAAGACTCATTGAATTCTTCTTAGTATTAAAATGGTCTGAACTCTCCGGAGAGTTCTGAATGTAAATGTTCATTTAACCTACCTTCAAACTGAAGTCTTTTAGCAGGAGAACGAATCAGATTTTGGTCAGCAAATGTTACATAGGAGCTGCTTCTGAAGGGCTTCTCTCTGGCCCCATTTCCTCTGCATATTTGAATTTTAACTTTGGGCAGAAGTCTTTTCCTTTGGTTAGAAGATTGTATTTGTCTTCAGGTTACAATCAGCTCCATCCTTCCTCTTGAGGAACAGTCATTGCATAGGGGGTCACTGTCCTCATCAATCCCAGTAGGATTGTCATGAATCTTTCTGAACCCATCAGTGAAAGCAAAACTGGGCTCAGCCATAGGACACAGGACAGCATGGAAGGTCACACAACAGCTTTTATTCTGAGCTATTTAAGGGGGAAGAGGAAGAGTGGTCTATGGAAACCAGTTATGGAATCTTACAATGTGGGTGGGTTTGGGAGACTCTTTTGAAGTTGGGTCAGCTGCTGTTTGCAGTCTGAAGCTGATTCTGGCTGCAGTAAAGACCAGGAAGGGACTAGAGTGCCTTGTTAGGAACACCGAGTTACTGAGGAGGCTGGGACCTTAGGAAAGTTGAGTTGGGAAATTTCTGTGACCCTCACTATGTGTTTAAGTGGAACATTATATAGGGAAATAAAACCAGAGCACACACAGATCCACAGGTGCCATGGAAAAGCCTGGGTTTCTACTGGGAACACCTGGGACCTGGTTCAAACAAACATACTTACTAGATCAACAATTTGAGGTTATTCATGGCTGGGACTGGTGGTATAGAACTGTAGTCCCAGCTTCATGCAAAACAGAGGCAGATGGATTAGAGGTTCAAAGGTTTTTTCTGAGCTTCTCAGTGAGTTCAAGGTCATCCTGGGCAATTTAGTGAAAGCCAGGCTCAAAGTCAAAGAAAGCTGAGGCCATGGCTCAGTTGCAGAGAACTTCCCTGGTATAGGTAAGTCCCAGGATTTAACACCTGTGCTGGACAGTTTCATGTCAGTTTGACACAAGCTAAAGTCATCTGGGAGGAAGGAACCTCAATTAAGAAAATGGCTACATAAATATGGGCTGTGGGCAAGCCTGTAGGGTATTTTCTTAACTAGTGATTGATGGGGGTGGGCCCAATCCATTATGGGTGGTGCCATCTCTGACCTACTGGCCCTGGGTTCTATAAGAAAGCAAGCAAAGCAAGCTGGAGGTAGCAAGTTGGGAAATGTCACTCCTCCATCAGCTCCTGTCTCCAGGTTCCTGCCCTTTTTGAGTTCCTGTCCTGACTTCTTTTGATGATGAACATTGATATGGAAGTGTCAGGACGATTAACTCTTCTCTCCCCAATTTTCTTTGGTCATGGTGTTTCATCACAGCAATTGAGCCTAACAAAGACAAGTTGGTACCAGGACAGTGGAGTATTGGTGTGAGAGACCTGACTGACCATGTGTGTCAGAGAGGACTATGGACGGACTTTGGAACTTTGGACTATGAAAGCCGTTGAGTATTGAGAGCTCAGCGGGCTGTTCTGAGGGAGCCTGGAAGATAAGAATGGTGAGAGCAGTGCAGACAAGTCAGACCTGGCTTGGGAAGTTTTAGAGGAAAGCAAAGACTCTACCAGGGAATTTGTTACTTTGAGTTGAGATTATGTAGTTCTGGTTAGCTGGGGCTGAAGAATCAACTGTGATTAGCAAGATACCAGGACTACTAAAATGATCCCTTTGATTTGCTGGGATACTCAGTGCTTGTCATCTGGAGCTGAAAAATTAGTGATAATTAAGAAGAAATCTTCATTGTTGAAGTGAAATCTTCTGCAAAGTGTTCCCCGAGTCAGCACACGGAAGCTGTGTTCCAGAATGGCTATGGCCATGCCTTGTGCTGGCAGCTGAACTTGGTAATGTAAGAGTCACCCAGACGGTGCTGGTTTTGAAGGTGGTAAGGGGTCAAGGGGAGCAGCAGAGGCTTTGCACTGTGCGGCACAGCTGGAGTCCCTGAAGAGAGCCCAGGAGAGGCTATTGGTGGAAGTGTAGCCCAGTTGCATCAGAGACCCCAGCATTTTGGTGATGCCAGTACCAAGGGATGACTAGCAATAACAGCAGCAGCGGTGGAGTGTAGCCAGGCAGGGCCTAGAAGATGAGCTGTGTGTGCTGCAGAGGGCGGGGCTGGAGAAGTGACCCAAGCCCTTTGGGGGAGCCCAGAGTATAGCAAGTGAATCCCAGATATTGTACATTAAGTTATTTACATGGCTGGAACTTGGACTTGTTTTGATCTGACTGTGACTATGATCTGGTCCTTCCATCTTGAAGTAAAAAGGTATTTAACATGATTTTAATTTGTACAGGAGGCCACAGTTGAGAGATTTCAAATTTTAAAAGAGACTTTGGGTTCTTAACAAGATTAGATATTGTAAAGGGGCTGAACTTTAATGTGTTTGAATTTTTAAAGAAGACTACGGGACTTTTAAAGTTATTTATGTTTTTAATGTGAGATCTTGGGGGTAAGATGGGAATGATTGTGGCTTAACAGTGATGTGCTTGTATGTCAGGTTGACAAGGGGTCAATTGTTTGGGGCAGATTTTTGTCAACTTGACACAAGCTTAAGTCCTCTAAGAGGAGAGAACCTCGATTAAGAAAATGGCTCTATAATACTGGGCTGTGGGCAAGACTATAGGCATTTCTTAATTAGTGATTGATATCCCTGTCAATCATTAGCCCATTGTGGGTGGTGCTATCCCTAGCCTGGTGGTCCTGTGTTTTATAAAAAAGCGGGTTGAGCAAACCATGGAGAGCAGCCAGTAAGCAGCACTCCTTTGTGGCCTCTGCATCAGCCCCTGCCTCCAGGTTCCTGCCCTGTTTGAGTTCTTGTCTTCATGTCCTTTGTTGATAAACTGTGATATAGAAGTATAAGCTGAATAAACCCTTTCCTCTTTGGTGATGGTGTTTCATCACAGCAACAGGATCCCTAAATAAGACAAGCCTCTCTGCCCCCAAACAATGTTTAAAGTGAGATGAATAATGTTGGCACAGTGACATTGCTCATTCTGACATTTTGGCCCTGACACTGTCACAGTTCTTGTCAGGTAACATCATCCCGACAAACATGTAACTTTGTCTCTTCCATCCAGCATCTGGGAGAGAGTACTTAGCCCCATCATTAAAAGGTGATGCATGGTTCTGTTTCTAACTTGAGAACTTCATATTTCTGATGAGAATGAATTCTGACAGAATGAATCAGGAATCTGAGAATTTAATTTAGTGACTCGTGTGTGTGTGTGTGTGTGTGTGTGTGTGTTTGTGTGTGTGTGTGTGCATGTGAGTGTGAGTGTGAGCGTGTGGGTGCACGTTTGTAGTATGTGGTGCTGAACACCGGTGTCCTCTCCCAGCTTTCCAACTTTTAATCTTTAGACAGACTTTCTGCTAGGCTGACTGGCCAGGCAGCTCTATGGATTTGCCTGTCTTTGTGCTTGAATGGTGGGGTTACAGGCACTCATGACAGCACATAGCTTTTCTGTGGATGTTGGGAATTTAATCTCTGGTTTCCTAACTTCAGGAGCCATCCCTGCTTCCCTCTAATTTAACAACTCTTTATAGTCACAGTCATGAGTGGAGCTTCGGGTTGATAAAAGAGAAACTTGTTTCCATTTACCGGATCAGGGACAGGGAGATACGAAGAAGGACTAGCATATGCAGAGCTGAGGAACAGAGACCACGTGACATGCATGGTCCAGAGGCAATGATTTCTGCCTGTGCCCAGAGAGAACAGGTATGTGCTCTGAATTACCTCTTTTCCAAAGTCCTGCTGGGATAGACCCAGTAAAAACACAGATATGGGGCTGTAGGTATCAACCCTTGGGTCATAGTGAAAGTAGAAAGTGGCTACCAGTGAAGGGAAGTAAATGATGACTCAGTGTCTGTGAAACTTCATCAATACTAGAGACCACCATAGTACCTGGCCTCTAATGACTTCTTAGTGGCACCTTAGAGATTGTTGTTAGTGCTGTTAAAAGCAACAACAACATGCAAACACACAGATGCACATACAATTAAAAATAAAAAAAAAACCTACAAGTACCTACAGCCAGTATGGTCTCCATTTCACTGATAAAGGATTTCAGAACACTTCTACATTCTGGACTCTTTAATTCCTAGGATGCAATCACAGAAGGTCTGCTGGGGCTCTGCAACCCACTTCCTGCTAACACCCCTCAAGGCATACACTACATTCCACAGATGCTGTATGGAGCCCATCACACATCACATGTCCTGACACTCCTAACGTAGCCTAGGAACTGTTCTAGGTTTTAAGGAGGAATAGACCAGCACATGAGGATCATGCATTAAGGCAAATAATCTTTTGGGGTTCTGTGTAGAAGTGCTCATGACATAGATTCTTTTGTGCCACGAGGGTGCCTACTGATTTTTAGGATTATTTATTTACTTTTGTGAGGGGTGCTCATGTGCTATTGCCTTTGGATATGGATTAGAGGGAAGCTTGGGTCTCTGCCTCCATCATGTGAGGCCAGAGGATTGAACTCAGGTTGTCAGGCTTAGCAGTCAATACCTTTACCCACTCAGACACTTTGCCAGCCCAAGTTCTGCCTTTTGTAATAGAGAAGAAATGTTCCTGTTTTCAAGCATCCTATGGTTTGCTTTAAACCTCCTTTCTCCATTGGTCTTCTTCTTCTACACTGCCCACCTGTCTGCAGTTTCCTCTGAGAAACTTTGGTCTGCTGGTGAGGGGGCTGTGTAGCCAATGATAGAGCGTTTTCAGATATCTGCATGAAAATGAATAGATTAATTATACATACACCTCCTTTGATTTGTTCTTCCATGTGGTCTTTATCTGTATCAGCTCTTTGTTCTTATTATTGCTGCTGCCAAAATGATTAACATAAAACCGAAGGAGCAAATCAGTTATGAACTCTGCCTTGGACGGCATCTAGCCTCAGTCAGCTCTGGGGCTTGTGGGTCTTTCATGCACTGTATAAAATGAAGTGAGAGCCAAGTCCTGTCAGAGGCAAAATGACACATCACCTTGTGTGTTCCTCACTGATTTCTAACTAGTTGTGTAAGGTAGAAGGCTAGTACATGACACCTACAGTTTAGGAAGGCAGAAGTAGACATTTCTGTGATGGTGGACTTGGTCTATAGTTGTAAAGTACAACATGGCAGATTCCAGTCATATGTGTTTCTGGGTTTCTGTCAGTTTACCTATGGTTATTGACTGAGGAACTAAACATTAAATTTTAAATTTCATTTAAATGCAAAAAGCTGCTTCAGTGTGGACAGAGGCTATCATACAAAATAGAAAATGTCCAGAAAGTTCTTGTGATATGCTCATTGTTACTCAGCTTTTAAGTGGGAGCACTTCTCTGTCTGCTCAGGACTTCTGATATGCAGTTTATATTATGTTATATTATATTAGATTATGTCATATTATATTTAGTTTGCATTATTACTGGTTTACAAATACTGGAGCAAATCTACCAACCAGGCATAGATAACCGAGTTAAAGTTAGAGAAGGGGAAGAGTCTGTTGCCTTGGAGAAGGCCAAGGGAGATGGGTAATACTAGAACCTGGTGTTGGAGGAAAGAGATGAGTCCCTTAACCAGAACTTGAAAATTCAGGGTTGGGTCTATAGTTCAACTAGTAGAATACTTGCCTAGCATGTATGAACTGTTGGATGCAACTCCCAGCAAAGCACCAACCAGTGGTATATCTTTGAAATCCAAGAACTCTGGGGATGGAGTAAGGGAGATCAGAATTTCAAGGTCATTCTTGCCTACATATTAAGTAAACCTGGGCAACATAGAGTATCCAAAGAAAAAGGATGAATATTCTAAATGAATGTTTATTCCAGGTATCTAAGAAATGAAACTGAAAAGAAGTATGGGTATATAGCCTTATTTAATAAAACAGGTGCAATGGAAGTTTAGAATAGAAATACAAACTACAGAAAATCGAGTAAGGAAGAAAAGCAAGCTAGAGTTGCTATAAAATACAACTCAATTTATCTTGCACAAAATGTTAAGAAAGTGTCCCCAAAATGGGCATATTAAATAGCAGTGTAAGCATAAGTAGTTCCAAAATGGTCTCTGAGATGAGGAGGTCAAAGCTATTATCTCCACAGAGCACAGCAATGCACAGGGAGAAGTGGATTGGCAGAGGGTGAGTTAATACTTCTCAGCATTTTATTTCTCTGGTCATGTTAGTTCTTTCTATTGAGCTCCCTGGGTTTGACATTAAGTCAAAAAACAAACTTATCAGGAATAAAAACAATTTAATGGAAGGATGTATGAAAATAAAAGAAGAAACACAGGACAATCTAGTTCACCAGTGTTCTCCCTTGTACTTTAGTAGGCATACAAAAATATTTACCAATACAGAGGCAGTCAGTCTTGCCTGGAAGCCTGGTCTCTCACTGTATTGTTAGATCTTATAACTAATTATATTACACAATTAACATAGAGGGAATTGGCTGGTGTTACATGGGTTCATACACAGTCTGTAGCATAGTTCAGGTACAGGTCAACCAGCATAAGAGGACATGAAAGTCGAGGGGGGATAGCTGCGAAAAGGGAGGAATGGGTAATGGTGGGAGGGGGTGAGACAGTAATGTGATAAAAAAGGGGATACCTGTACAAACATTTCATAATAAAAGCTATTATATGAAATGTATAGATGGTAATACAGGCACTAAAAGGAAACCAACATTTCTGTTGATCTGGCACTTTCTGTTACAGATACCTGGGGAAAGAGAATCTGTGGACTAATGCATTCTGCCTGCTTCTTATACAAGCTAAGATGAATGGGCAGAGCCAAGTAGGGGCTAGTTTGTTAGAGTTGGGAAAACAGTGAGAGGTCTAAATCGTTAAAAGACCATCCTTGAACTAGGTATTGAAGATGGTATAGAAAGATTTAGGACAGAAAGTTCCTGTGCTTCAAAGACATAACACAGTCATCAAAAGGCCAGTGTGGGTGCAACAGTTCATGTATTCTAATGAGGTTCATGGATAACAAAAACCAAAGATCAGTCTGCAACCTGATACCCACTGCCCCTGAAGAAGGGCGTGCTTTTCATAGCAAGATTCCTGGATCATTTCCACTTGCAAGAGCTAGTTTCTGGACTTGTATATGAGCAGGCATGAATGGAATTGGGTACAACATAACCCTCCCTGACATTGACCACCTGACTTTCTAATCTAGGACAGTTAGGACTCTAGGTCCATTGCTGAGCTGACCCTTCTGTGCACTGAGATTTAAGTACATCCATTTTAAGTCATTTTCTTTAAAGTGACACCAGGAGCTATTTAATGTTACTGGATTGATCCATGGGTGAAGTCTGCCTGACCATCATGGTATATCTATCACTTGAAATTGTTGTAAAGTTCAGTCTATCCAGACCCTCCAAGGGCAAAAGAACCATACCCAGTCATTAACAGAAGTTACCCTTGGGTACATGCTAGCCCATGCCTGATGGACACCATATCCCACCATTGCCCCTGGGGGCAGGCTAGCCCATGTCTTAAGGTCCAGGGGAATTCCTACCCAGCTGACCACAGACTTCCAAGATCACCAGGCCATATGCAGCACCTTCCACAACCAGACATTTTTCTGAATCCCTAACACCAAAGTCTTCATCATGAATATTCAAGAGAAACCGAGTCATCTTGATCAGCACAGAGAGAGGATGAAGATCTTAGTGCTCTGGATTCTTTAACTTCCAGAAGCCCTCTTGGTCTTACTCCAGGCTCATGGCTCTTGATAGTGCAAGTGCCCTCATTACTTCAAACTGATTATATAAAAGTCATGCCTACTGCCTTAGTCAGCTCAGGTTGCCACTATAATTACTCAAAGAGAGAAATTGGTGTTCTTAGGAATTGAGGGCTGCAGAGGGTAAGGCCAGGCCACTAGGGATTATGACCCTGGTGGAGACCCTGCCTGGTGGAGAACCTCTTCTTGTTGTGTAAGTGGCCACCTTCTCACCATGAAGATGGTTTCAGCTTGATGACCTAATTAAATCCCTATTATGTTCCAAAGCCCATGTCCACTTAAACCATCACCAGCTTCATCTTCCATCTCAAACTGTGACCTGGTATTTATATGTTGCATGCCTGTTCAGAGCCTGCATGATGCATTCATAGTCTGAACTTTCACATTGCCTTTAAGCAAATCTCCTTGCTACTTTGTAGCCTGTGTGCACTTCTTCAATTATTTGAAAAAGATGCTGGGAACTAGAAACACCCAGTCTGGTCAAAGACAACTAGTCACTCAACTGTGAAGGTGTGAAATGAGCTTCCTCGATACAGAGGTGACATTCCCATTTCAAATGGAGAAAAAAGTGATGAAGGGTGATGGGTACCAAGGAATTGTAAATTCTAGCATGGCAAGTCCCTTTAGCTCACAGAGCTTGAGGACAGTCCTCTCTGGGTCAAGACTCTGCCAGTGAGGATTCTAGAGTGGCCATTCTCTTTTCTGGATCCACTGAGTTGCTAACGAGAGGTCTGACACCCTGCAGCAGGGACCACTAAAAGCCCAAAGCAGGTGACACTGGTGTCATTCACTGCCTTCCAGAAACATTCTTCCATTTCTTTGAAGAATCATGCATGATTGCAGATAAATAGCCCATCAATGTGCTCTCATAGGTTGTGGAATTCTGAAAGCTTTCTTTCACTCCTTTCCCCTGTCTCACTCCTCTTTAGATCAATGTTTTTACTGGCAAAATCCTGTGTTTATGCCTGGGTCCCTGAGGTGGCAGATTAACTCCAGGAGTCAGAGCATCCTTGACATTCTCTTAGAACAAGCTCCCCTGCAGTTTGTAATGCAGGTAGCCTGGGATATTTCCAGAACCCCACGTTCTGTTCCTTTGTACTTAACAACCCTGTCTCCATCTTCAGTTCATCTTAATCCTCTCACATTTCTGTACGAGGACCAACTATGAGGGGGTTGAAGCTGCACATCTACTACTTTGCTTGGAAATCTCTGATAAATACAATTATTTTATCACACACAAGTCCTGCCCTTCTGGAACACACTGTGACACAGCTCTTTGCCACTTTATAACAAAGACTGATTATTTCTAGATCCAAACACAGAGTCCCTCATTTTACCCAAAACCTTTCTGGCATTGTCTTTGATGTCCATATTTCCCCACACACCTCTTATTTCTTCCACCTATACTCAGTTTCAAAGCTGTTTTCCCAATTTTAAGTATTTGTAACATAAGTATCCTCGGTTTTTTTTGTATCAAAATTTAGTTTTGCTAGAATTCCATAAAATATTATGGGCATGGGGAAATAAGAAGATTAATTTTATCACTGTTTAGGAGGCAGACAATTCATGTGATGTCACCAGCAAATCAGATTTCAGGTGAGACTTGTAGATTGCCATCGTCTTGCTTTGTCTCACACGCCCTTTCCTGCTTGAATACATGTGCAGGAGAAGGGAAGGATCCCGCTCTTCTGATAAGGTCATGTGACTGAAGATCGTGAAGTCTTCCTCTCAGTGCCAGCTTCTGGCTGCCATTCAGGAGCCTGAGGAGTTCTCTCAATCTTTATGTGTGTGGTGTGTGTGTGTTTACACATGTGTGGAGGCCCAAGATTAATGCTGTCACTTGCCACCTTATGTATTCAGTCAGTGTCCTTTAATTCAACACAAAATTCATAGAGGTAGCTGGTTTAGTGGTCGGTTTTTCCTAGAAACCCGTCTCCAATTTGTGAGCATTGGAATTACATACAGGCCACTAAACCTAACTTTTATGTCATTATTGGGCATGTGAAGTCTGAGTCTTTTATGTCATTATTGGGCATGTGAGTACTTTTCCACTGAACCATCTCCCTTGGTCCTTTTTACCTTTTAGGAACCTTGTCTCAGATAAATCCAGATTTTTGACTTCACAAAAATGAATTTCAGAATGAGCTGCAATGAAGCAGTTCATTAAAAGAGATTTTAAGATAGATGTTATACTTGAGAGTTAAGGAGGAGAGTTTATGAGAAATAAGACATACCCAAGTATCAGCTCCTTGGATCTTTACAGTGTGTGTGTGTGTGTGTGTGTGTGTGTGTGTGTGTGTGAGTGTGTGTGTGTGTGTAACCATTTATATAACCATATACATACACACATATGTGGTTATGCATAAAATATAAATATAAATGTATGTACATATGCATATATATGTGAGACTATGGGGCTTTTTAAGTTACATGTTTCAAATAGTAATTTTGTAATAAAGTTTAAGGATTAGGCCAAACTTAAAATATAATTTAAAACTTTGAAAAATAAGTAGACATATATGATCTAGTTTACTTGCTTCGCTTAATCTTAAAGAATTTCTCTTTGTAAGTGTGTTTGTAATGTGGGTATATGAGAGGTGCTGTTTAGATTTAGGGGTGACAGGAGTAACAAAATGGTAAAGTTCAGTGTTACAAACACACTGGCCTTAATTGAGCACAGCTTTTAACAACCTGGTGTAAGATGCTTGAGGAAGCCAGGCAGTGATGGCGCATGCCTTTAATTCCAGCACTTGGGAGGAAGAGGCAGGCAGATCTTTGTGAGTTCGAGGTCAGCCTGGTCTACAAGAGCGAGTTCCAGGACAGCCTCCAAAACCACAGACAAAGAAACCCTGTCTCAAAAAAACAAAAAAATAATGCGTGAGGAAACATGGATCATCTCTGCAGGCAAAATGGCTGTCAGTGGAGTTGAGAGTTCCTGACTCCACCAGCAGTAAGGCAGAGCAGATGCAGGGTGAGCACTTCCATCTCTGCCAATGGCCCCTCACATCTGTCTTTCTCTCCTGCCTCACCAAGACCGGATCGAATCCTAATGAATCCCTCATCTGAAAGCCCCACCTGAAAATATGAGCATATTAAAACTTAAGGCTTGGACAAGGAGCTGGAGGGAGGTCACAGATACTCTGCTCATGATACTGATTAGAATAAATTCCAGTCAGTTCTTTCTTCAGAGGCCTGACTCCGTAGGGGTGGTATTTACCCTGACTTGTTATCCAACCATGCTATCA
Organism: Mesocricetus auratus; assembly: GCF_017639785.1. Classification (NCBI taxonomy): domain Eukaryota; kingdom Metazoa; phylum Chordata; class Mammalia; order Rodentia; family Cricetidae; genus Mesocricetus; species Mesocricetus auratus. The sequence goes on along the minus strand of NW_024429267.1, from coordinate 50,096,764 downwards.
GACTAGTATATCCTCCTTGACTGCTTTTCCTCCAGGCTTTCTTGGTTTTATGTTTGACTTGGTTCACACCACCCACAAGAGAAGAAACAGGCATTGCAGCCCACAATCACACTTGTGTTTTCTATAGGATATCTCCTGCTTCAGACTGTAGTTTCTCTTTTTCCGACTTCAGTTGCATATTTTAGCCATTGTAGAGATTTCCTTGGTTAACCAAAGGACGAGAACTCAAACATGTTTGACAGGTGGGGCCTGCTGCTGTGAATACCCTTGACAGTGAAACGACCTTGAAACAACCAACCTCAGTTTCAAATTGTTACCTACCTCTCCACTTACTAGACCCTGCTGTTTCCATTGTTTGCTTAGCTGTGGCGTTCTGCCTTCTGTGATTTGAGTGTTTAAAGGTTGGCTTGACCCAGGAACAAAGCGATCTGACAGTCTGATTTCACTAGTGCTACCTTGGGCATCTTTTATGTTGAAATTGGAAGAAACTCAACATTGAATTGTTTCTGCCATTGTTAATGGACTGAAGACCCTGGCATTCCTTCTGCAAACCAGGGGAAAGAATCATCCAAATGGAACAAACTTCAAGCTCATTGGGGATGACCCAGGTTTCTGACCATGAAACACCAGAAGGTGGGGAGTTTTAAACATTGGCATAGGCCAGAAGCAGAAGAACAAGGAGGGGAGAGAAGGGGGCATGCCATGATAAGCAAAATGTTTGTACACAAACTTCCTGCTAACCTTTTCCTCTTGTCTTTTACATTTCCTCCTTTGCATGTCAGTAAGGATGTTGGATGGATGTGTAGACGGTTCTCTACCTATGGTTTGCCACCTCATAGGGGTCATCCAAGACCATCAGAAAACACAGATATTTACATTGTTTCATAACAGTAGCAAAATTACAATTATGAAGTAGCAAGGATCTGTATTAAAGGGTGGCAGCTTTAGGCAGGTTGATAACCACTGTTGGAGATGGATTTTAATAAGAGCCTGAAGTTTAGTAAGTCATCTGGAGCAATTTTCAGGTCAAGTAAGACTTGAGTCAGACACCTTTGTACAGCGCCATATGCCTTCCTTGGCAACTGTATGCAAAAGACTTATCTCACAGGACCTTAGTATTCACATTCATAAACTAATAAGTTTGACTAAACACCACCCAAGAGGATTGGAAAGATGGGTCAACAGTTAAAAGAGTCTACTGCTCTTGCAGAAACCTACACTCTATTGCCAAATACACATGCATGCATGCATACATACTTATATTTACAGCCATCAGCCTCTCACTCCAATTTCAGGGAATCCAGAGCCCTCTTTGGGACTTGATTTGTACCTTCACTCACACATGCACAAACCCGTACACAAATAAAATCCAAACAATTCCAAACCAACGTGTATGCACCTCAAAGTCTACGAGGGCTATGCTGTTCTATTTTATTCTATTTTGTCCTATACCATTCTTGAACTTAGCTGTAGATAATAAGTGATCGCCTGACCCAGTTCACTTTTGATATCCACTAAAGTCACAATGAAAAATAGCTTCTTAGGATGACTGACCTTAGAAATGTTGAAACACCACAAAGGAAGATGGAACATCATGCTGCTAAGGTTGTCTGTGGATATTGGAAACAAACATTTCACTGTTAGCCAGGATCACTTTCTTTACATGCACATCAAGGATACCTGCATCTCTGCCCATGTGAGTGATGTCTAGAACTGACAATCGAGTGATTTGCTTGCTAAGAGTCTGCCTTAGACTGATCCTCACTTCCATCCTCCCAAAGGGTTGAGATCTCTTCCAGACTGCTGCTACAGCACAGACAAATGTAAAGATTGTTCCAACTGTCCTTTATTGCCTTGTCATGGCTGATTTTCTTACCCCTTTCTTTGACAATCTTGAGGACAGACTCTAGCTCTATGTCTCTCTATGTGCAGACACAGTGCTAAGACCATAGAGAACCATGGGAGCCACTAGACTTGTGTCTTAGTGCATTCACAGATGGAGAGAGTGTCTCTCCTTATGTTATTCCCCCCCCTCCCTCTTTCCCCCTTCACTCTAACATGGACTGAATGCCAATGACATAAAGAAACACTATAACTTGGAGCCAGGCTTTGTTTTAAAATATACATTTTAGATACTAATCCATCATGACAGATTAGAAGACAGTTACTATAGAAAGGACACTTCTCAGAATGAACATGCCATGTCATGTGACTGCCATGTCAGAGGCATCCGAGTGAGGAGGGGAACAAGAGGAAAATACCTAAGAAAAATGTTTTATGGTTTCTATTTTTAATGAATGGGTGAGGCAGGAGGTGTGGGTTTGTGAATAGCCAGTTTGAGTAATGTCAGCAGGCCCTGAATGGCCCTGCAAAGGGCAGTCCATAAGGGCAAGCAAATCCTTATTGTGTCAAAGAAGCAGACTATAAAAATGTACACAGCACAGGCTTTCCGAAGAGTTTGCATTTTCATTTTCATGTACAGGGTCATGGTCATAGTCAAATTGGACTTTTAATTTTTAATTAATTAAATTTTCACATGGGGCCTTAGTGTATAATACAGTCTGGTCTGGAACTCATGATCTTTTAGCCTCAGCCTTTTATGCTGGGATTGAGAGAATTTGCTGTCATGCAGATTAGGCAAGCACTTTCATGCTGTAACAGCCACCCTGTAATGTTACAGGCGTGTGAATAAAGAGCCTAGCACATGTGAATGTTCAGTGAAGAACAGCTATATGTTCAAATAACGACATGAGAATTTTTACAATGTGGCCTGTATGCACTGCATAGTTATGTACACAAGACAGGACAGAGTAAGGGCAAGGCAAACCCCAACTTGACTGGAGACAGTTTCGTTGTCTTTTTGAAAATGTCATCCCTTTCTGATCACTTTGTACATCATTCTGAATAATCCTGCAGCGTAGACTAGCTGCCTCTGGAAGCACAAGTCTCCCTGGAGGATCCCCAAACTTCTGACTTTGAATCAGGCTAAAAACAACCCAATAACCTTACTTCCCTGGGAGGGAGAGTGACTGTGCTATTGTCTTCACAGAAGTCAAGAGATATAGAAGACTGTATGAATGTGTTTGAAAGAAAGTTTCTAGAACATTCCAAAAGTAGTTAGATCTGGTGGCCTTGCAAGTTTCAGAATAAATCTGCTTTGGGTTGGTGCAATGGCAGCAGGAGCTGTCACTGTGACATCAAGTACGAATGGAATTGTCACCTTAGGACACATTAAGGAAACTCTAATCTAACATATTAATGCCATTAAGTCTTTGCATTCATCTGTCAATGTGAAGCAAATGGAGTGATGCAGGGCTACTGGCTTCAGACCTCTGCATACCTGGGAGACATCAGTAGGCTCAGAAAGGAAGAAAGCTGCACCATGAGGCTGCAGAGTAGCTAGCTCCTATTCAATGAAGACAAATGCTGAACCTTCTCCAGGGACCTCTGCTGTCACTCAGTGTGAAATATGATGCTGATCAAGCATCCCAGGACAGCCAGCAGCTTTCCCATGGGGCTTTCTTCAGGTGCTGAGCATGAAACTTTTGCCAGATGATATTGGGAGAGCTGCATTGCCTAAACTGACGCTAAGTGCATTAGAGTCTACAGTGTGAGCATCTGGAGCTTTCATTTAAAAGTCTCTCCTTGAAACTGCAGAAACATTACATTGGAATCTTCCATTGCATCCTCTCTTGGACAAAATGCACCCATGCACTTTGAAATAATTATAGTGAGCTCATATATCCTGGCATCCTAGATACTCAAAGCAGTGCTAATAAACACTAAGTGGTCTCTTTATTTTTTCAATAAAACTTTGCCTGGTTTTAAAAAGACAACATCCACAAGACCATTTCAGGTGAGCCTTTGCACTGTGGAAGTTTTGTTGGCAGAATACACAATACTCAGTAGCCATGACCTTTGGGAGATTACTTTCCTTATGAGATAATTTATAACTTGTAAAATGTGTTAGGTGTGTAATGCCTCCATTTATCCCTTTACTCTGTCACTGGTTCTTTTTATTGAATTAAGTAGACTCAGCACATAGCTAAGCATCCAGAGTCAGATGGCTGTATGCTTTCCAAACAGCTTCCTGGGACCCGGGGCAGGGCGATAGAGCTGGAGGAGTGCACCGCATCTGTCTGTCTGCTGTGGCTCTGATCTGCCTGTCTTGCTCAGTGACAGCTGAGAAGTGTTACAGAAGGCAGAAGCACGGGAACCACACTAGGGAGCTTCTTATGCTCACTGGTCGTTTTATAATCTTTGTGTCCTACATGAAGACAGCAAGGCACTTGAAGTTCAGGAAACTAAGGTCATACCTACCCACTTACGCAGGAGTCAAAACCCAATGTGAGGAAAACTGTCCAGGTCTTTTCCTGGGAGTAAATAGCTACTGACATTTATGGTTACACAGGACTGAGAGAGATCTAGCTCCATTTATCCCCGATCAAGTTCCACATGGAAATATATTTAAACTACTTTTTATAATAAACTTATTTATAAGGAAAATTATGACCATATTGGAGTTTTCTTCTCTTCATCAGGTTTAGCGCTAAAAACCTTCCTTTTATGATGAATATATATTTATTTTCCCTATACACATTTCCATCCCAATACCTCTTCATTATCTAGTCATAATTTGCAGTCTAACATTTCTGCATAAATGATATATTCTGACAAATGTAATGATTCCTTTCTCGTCTTCATGTGATGGATATTTTCCAGCTGACATTTACTAAATTACACAGTCACTCATTTATCTATGCAACCTTTTAAAGTTTGTCCTCAAATGTTCTAATGACTCTGTTCAAATCTGAAAGTCCCCCGGTGACCTACAGGTGACATCAATCTCCTCAGAGACCACTCTTTGGTGTTATTCCCCTAAGAACTGGTTTGCTTTAAACCCACCCTGAAGATTTCCTCCTCCACAGTCCTCTTAGGGACATCATCTTCCTTTACCTAACATTTTTATTTCCATGTTTTTATTCAGTAACTCATATCTTTTAGCAAACCCTTTATAAAAATATGAAAATAAAGTATATTTTTGTTGCTAGAAACTCCTTTTACATTTTTGAGATCAGCCAGCCCCTTGGTTTTGTTTGTTTTGCATTTGTCTTACTCTGTTCTGGTTTGTTTTTGAGAATTTGCCACATGTAGTACAGTCCACTCTGGAACTCACTATGTAGCCAAGGCTGGCCTTGAACTCTTTATCTGCCTGTCTCCACCTTCCTTGAGCCTGGGATCACAGGCATACACCAGTATGCTCAGTTCAGCACCTTACTAGATGTGTCTAGTGAATGTTTCTCTATTTTCCCTTTGCTGGCTGCATTTCTCCTGGACGGAAGCACTTAAAAATCAATGTAGTTCCAGTGTGTTCGATGTGTGCTCAGTGTCCTGACCACGGAATTCTGTCTATGTGAAAGCACACAAATTTTTCCCCAGGACTTTTCTTTTTGGAGTTAAGTTCTGCACTGTCAGCTCCTTTGCTTATGCTTTGAATCCATTTTGAGCTAACTTCAGTATATCACATGAAATAAGGGTTCAGTCTCCCTTATTCGACAGAAGCTAGGTTTTCTCAGCCTTGGCTCCTGAGATTACCCTTTCTCCATTAAATGTTCTTGATACTCCTGCTGAAGAGCAATTGACTAGACGTGAAAGAGTTATTTCTGGGCTGCCCTCTATTGTACTGGTGTGCATGTCTGTCTCCATGACAGGCCTATGTTACTGCCAGTCTGCAATGGAATGCGACCTGGGAAGTGCAAGGAAGGTTTCCACCTTTGCTACTTTTCAAGACTGCTTTAGTTCTTCAGTCCTTCATGGTTCCTGACACATGGTGGCATCTGCTCCTATCAAACAAATGTTTCTTGGACTCTCGGTATTGCTTTCATATCCAGAGATTTTGGACAATATTAAGTTTTTCAACTCATGAACAGTCTTTCAACTTCTTTGTACCTATTTAGATTTCTGTTATCTATATTATAGACTTCAGTAAAAGTCTACATTCACTTACTACTTAAGATGATTCCTAAATATGACATTCTCTTTGGTGCATGATACCTGTCTTATTTTGCGATAAACACCACGACCCGAAACAACTTGGGGAGAAAGGAGTTCATTTCAACGTATAGCTGACAGTCACTCATGAAGGAAACAGCAAATCAGGATTGGAACTCAAGGCAAGAACCTGGAGGCAGGGACTAAAGCAGAAGGTCTAAAGGAACACTGTAGGCTCCCCAATAAATGACATGGAGAGTTCTTACTACAAATGCTCAGCTGATACCTTAGGCTTGAAAGTAGCTAGCTCTTACAACTTAAATTAGCCCATATTTATTAATCTACATGTTTCCACATGACTCATGGCATTTACCTGTCCTGTTGTGTTACAAGCATTCTTCCTGCCAGTCTGTTTCCAGAGCTGCGTCAGTCCCAAATGAACATGCAGGACGCTATATTAATTATGAAGCTGTTGGCTGTTTGCTATGGTTTCTTACTGGCTAGCTCTGACTTATTATTAACCCATAACTGCTAATCTGAGTATTTCCATGTGGTCTTCTCTTACCAGAGAAAGGGTCTGGACCTCTTACTCCTCTTGCATCTTACATGGTGATTGACTGTGCCTCTGTTTCCCAAAATCCTCCACCTCTCCTAGTCCCGCCAGTCTTGCTTTCCTATTGACCAACAGTGCTTTATTCATCAACCAATAAGACAAATGTATACACAGAAGGACTTCTCCCATCACTGTTGCTTGTCTTGCTCCCTTTCCATTTGGCAACCCCACCCTTTTTCTTCACAGTATTCAGTTCTCTCAGTCTGGCTCTCTTGCCTAACCTCTTCCTGCCTAGCTACTGACCAGTTAGCTTTTATTATACCAACGACAGCAACACATCTTCACAGTGTATAAAATGATTATCCCTCAGCAGATTGCCTTTTATTGGCTTGCTCCCTGTGGCTAACCCAGTCTGCTATCTTATACAACCCAGGACCACCTGCCCTGGGATGGCACCATCCACAGAGAGCTAAGCCCTTTTCTGTCAATCATTAATCAAGAATATAACCCATAAGCTTGCCTAAAGAAATCTGGTGAAGGCATTTTTCTCATGGAGGTTCTCTATTACTTGATGACCCTTGTTTCTGTCAAGTTAACCAATCAGCACAGTATTGTTTTCCTCATTTTCTTCTTAAATACGTTGATAGTAGGATATAAAAATATAGATAGGCTAGGAAATGATATACCAGTTCTGTAGTGCCTGCCCAGGCACAGACTATGGCTTGATCCCCAGTACTGAAAGCAAATCTAAAAATTTATCAAATGGCTCATAGGGTTATATATAATCCTCAATGCCATTAGTAATTAAGAGAATGTCAAGTATCTGGGCCTTGTGCTGCAGGCCAATAACTTTAGTTACTCTTGAGACTGGGGCAGGAGTTCAAGGCTTGCTTGGGCTACAAATTAAGCTGGGACATTCCAATCAGTCCCTGTCTCAGAATCAGTAGTATGACTGAAGGCTGGAAATGTAGTTCAGTAAGATGTCTCTCTCTCTCTCCCTCTCCCTCTCCCTCCCTCCCTCCCTCCCTCCCTCCCTCCCTCCCTCCCTCCCTCCCTCCCTCCCTCCCTCCCTCCCTCTCTCTCTCTCTCTCTCTCTCTCTCTCTCTCTCTCTCTCTCTCTCTCCCAGGACAGTTTTTCTCCATGTAGCCTTAGCTGTTCTTGGCAGCCCTGGAACTCACTCTGTAGATCTCATACCTAGTACACAGGAGACCCTATCATGGATGATGATGAAGATGACGATGATGATGATGATGACAACAGTGGTGATACAATCTAATATTATTTGCATCTGTCAGAATGGTTACTACAATAAAAAAAGAAATAGCAAGCACTGGCTAGAACTTAGAGAAATTAGAATTCTCATATGTGGTTTAAGTGAATGCTATGTAGTAAAACATTTATGGTGAACAGTGTGCAGGTGTTTCAAAAATTAAAATAGCACTACCAGATGACCTAGAAATCCCAGTTCTGCTTTATTTATTCAAAAGAATTGAAATCAGGGCCCCAAATTATATCAGCCATCCCTTGTTCATTACAACACCTTACACAGTATGTAAAATGTGGTGATAGACCAAATACCCATTGAGAAATGAACTGGAAGATAAAAAACTCTCTGTCTCTCTCTCTGTCTCTCTGTCTCTCTCTCTCTCTCTCTCTCTATATATATATGTATACATATATATGTAGTAACATATATTATGTGTGTTATATCATATAGTAGAACATACATACGTACAGATACTCATATAGATACAAATGAGAGAATACTAATTCATCATTGTGCATGTGCCTTGAGGGCATTGTGATTACATGTGCTGTGCCAGTCACAGGAAGACAAATATAATCTCCCTTCTAGGTAGTATCTACAATAGATTCATAGGCCCAAAGAGTGAAATGGAGCCAGACAGATAGCCCAGTTTGCAAGAGAAAGCATTTCCTGTGTAAACAGGTAGCCCCAGCATTCTTGTAGAAGTGAAGCCTGTCACCCTAACCCTGTAGCCCCAGTGCTGAGCAGATGGAGACAAGAGGATCTCTGTTGCTGGACTAGACAAATCCATATGCTCTAGGTTTGATGAGAAACCCTGTCTCAAAAAGTAAGGTAGACACAGATTGAGGACAGCTTATGCTGGCCCCTGTCCTCCACACGTACATAGACACACATGTGCAACTCCCCCCCCCACACACACACAATGGTGGGTGATAAGAGAAGAAATTCTCAAACTGTTTACAGAGTTTCAGTTAAGCAAGCTGAATAAACTCTACAAATCTGCACTGCATTATGCTATAGCCTACAAAAGAATATTTTGGACTTTTGAGTTTTGTTATATTTTTTCTCATTTTTTAGTGTAATATATTTTATTTTTTTTAACATTTTTTATTGATTCTTTGGGGATTTCACCCTAATCATGCTCATGTCCTAGTTCCTCCATAACCACCCCTCACCCCATTATATCTTCCCCCAAAGAAAATTTAAGAAAATATTAGTTAAAAACAAAACAATCAGAATACCACTTTGCTCCTTCATTTTTCCTGCCTCTCTAACACCTCTTCATTCATCTTAGTGGCACTGGGAGCTGTGGTGTGCCACAATGGCTTGGGCTGACCAAATCAGCCACCATCCAGACCCACATCCAGGGCTTTGTGCTGATCCACCCCAACATATACCCCATCTATGACCTGCCAGAATTAGTGAATTAATGAAGGGCCTGGTCCTAAGGAACCATAGCTGCAAGATCTCCATGACTTTGGGCAACAGCAGGAAAACCCAAGAGGAGTTCCTTAGAGGGTCTGGTGTTGATGGTGTACCGGCAACAGCAGGAAAACCCAAGAGGAGTTCCTTAGAGGGTCTGGTGTTGATGGTGTACCGGCAACAGCAGGAAAACCCAAGAGCAGTTCCTTAGAGGGTCTGGCATTGATGGTGTACTGGAAGCCAGAGGCCTTGAACCAGACCAACAGCTCATTGCAATGGATGTTTGCAAGTAAAGATAAGTGAACATGAAGCATTCTTAACACAGTAAACAAATGTCCCAAAGGGGGAAAGAAAGGAAGAGAATTCTGTTGTTGGGGTGAAGGCTTTATGCGTGAGTCTCACTTTGCTCAGAAATTAATTAAATAAGACTTCTAATTTGAGGTCAGAATTTCATAGATGCTGTCCCTCTCCTCTGTGTTGCTGTGCCAAAGTGCCCTGTCATTTGCTTTCTTATGTGTGATATAGCTTTTCTCCTTTGAGGTCTTTAAGGACTTTCCTTTTCCCCATCCTTCTGAAATATTGCTAAGGTGTGTGTGTGTGTGTGTGTGTGTGTGTGTGTGTGTGTGAGAGAGAGAGAGAGAGAGAGAGAGAGAGAGAACTTGTGTACGCATGCACCCTGTTTGTTGGTGTGTTTGTATGCCTGTTTGTGTGTGTCTCTGTGTGTGTGTGTGTTCATGTGTTGGTATGTGTGCTCACACTGAGTGTGTCTGTATGTGTGCATGTGCTTATCTGTATATTTTTGTTGGTATGTGTGTCTGCGCATATATGTATGTCTATGTATACCTGTGTGTGCTTATTCATGTGTACAGGGTTACTTTTTTTGTTCATTTTTTCTGGAAATCTTCTTCCTTTCCTTCTGGTAGTTTCTGTTCTTCAATAGTGGAAAAATTCTTATATATTTTTTGTTTTAAAAATGAATTAGTATGTGTCACGTCTGCTGCGCGGCCTGTGTCCGAGAACGTGCGGAGGGTGTCGGGTATTGAAAACACAGAGACTCGTTCAATGATATAAAGAAAACTTTAAACAGGCTCCAAAAAGGTTCAAGAAAACCTCCTAAGAAAAGCTCCCACCAGAGAAGCTTCTGCTCTCTCCTCTACCCTGGCTGGTTCTGCTCTGACACCAGAGGTGGATGTGTGTGGGTTTTTGAAGGTGCGATTAGTCTTTGGACAAGGTCGAGGTCAGGGCGGTTTCCGTGGGAAGGCCTTTCCCAGGAACTTATTGTATCGTTTTTAGTAAACATGTTTTTACTAAACATTGTCTTACAGCTGCCTACTCCCAGGCAGAAGGGGAAGTGGGTCTCTGCTCAAGGTCTGGTGTTCCCACAATTCACCCCTTTTTATTTTCAAATGAGGCACTACTGGCTTAGGTCAAGTAGGGTCACCCTCCCTTTCCCGTCTTTGGGGGACCTTGAACCCCTGTTTTAGGTGGGAGGGGTCTTCCCCACAGGTTGCCCGTCATCGGAGATACCCCAACCTTAAATCATCTGTAACCAACCTTCATGGCTATCGGGATTGCCATGGGCTAAGCTAAGCAATACTTGGTTATGGATCTCTTGTCTCTGGAACAAGGCACGTTTGAGCTCGGCATAAAGCCAGAATGCCTACCGCCACTGCCACCATTTCCAGGACCCCCATTGACATAGCGCCTCTCCATCACCATACCCATCACCAGATCTGGGCCATAACATTCTACCAGACTTCATCTGTTACAAGGGTAACCCGCATGTGATTTACATTTACAATTTGATAAAGTTTCCAATCGTTTCAAGATCTGCTCAGGAAAGCATTTAGAAAGTGCACTTACACAGATACATTGGGCACAATCATTGATGTTACACATGTAGCATTATGAAAAATATGAACAATAGTTGTCGCATTAGGACAAGTTGCATTTCTCCAGAAAAATACACTGGCCTAGTCGTGATTCCAGAAACAGGAACCATCAAGTCTGATATTTCAAGTGACCATGTCCTGTCCAAATACTGAAAAGAGGCTTTTGCCACTCATAGTCCATACCAATGTCCAAATATTTTAAATGGGTCCTTTTTTCCCCCTAAAGGGAAAAACTGGCAAAATGAATTCTGTTGTTTCAAGGTGTGTCAAGGGCAGACAGTTAGTCTTTCCAGTTCTCTGTTGGCTTTGGGATGAAAACTCACGGGTCCGGAAGGTTGATGTAGCAGGTCTGTTGAGAAACTAGAAATCTCGAACCAACTGTTTTCTTTCTTTCTTAGGCTGTAGATTCGATGACATCAAGGGTCAAGAACACTGATTTAGGAGATCTCACTCAAACTGACTTAGGTAGGCTCCCATGGTCTCAGGTCCAGTTTTTCTCTGCTCCATGTATCTCACTAAATGGTCTGACAGCTGCCGAAGCTTTATTCTTTTCCTGCAAGAAAACACAAACATGCCCTCGACCCCAAATTAGGGTCTTCTCCACTGTCTAGTGCATGGATGTCTCCATTTGACCTGAGCAATGGTTGCTCAAGTTCCATCATGCCAGAATCTGTCTGAAGCTCACTGGCATTCACATTATAAAATTTTTAAATGAGGAGTGTATTATTTGATGAGTCATGTGGGGACTGGGGGCATTATTCCCTCTTTTATATTTTCTAAAAAAATTTTCTTTTTTGAACTGTTGAAGCTGGACCATAACAGTAGAAGGATTTGTCTACCCTCCTTGGTTAACTATCTAGGTAAATTGGGCTTACTAAATAACTTTTGAAAATTATTTGAAGTCTGTGAGCAGTCTTTCCCAATCTAACCTGTAGAGCTCTCACTAGCTGACAAGGCCTCATTTGCATCTTAAATTTTTCTGTTAAAACATTAACAGACTGGCTGGATGTTCCTTTTGGCTATATATAAAGCAATCTAGGTAGCTTCTGAACTATTTTTGAAGGGATTTAAGTATCCTTTTAATCATATAAGCAGTTCACACTCACGCATTCACAATCACATTTCATACATACCGGTGTGGCCACACCATACATTCAGAACATACATGCATCTTTCAGTCATCCTTTTTCCCTAGGTCATGATTAGTCTGTTGCAATGAAGCTTCCTTAATTGAAATCTATGTAAAAGAACAACTCCAGCCAATCCTTGAACTAAAAAGGTTAAAAAGTCCTATATGTTTTTATCATTCCTCCATTTGAGCTACAGTCATGAGGTACAGCCATACCTACTCCTTGTAACTCTGTAGATGCAGGGTAGAGAGGCCAGGCTTTTGGCCAAAAGTTTTTAGAGATGACTCACAAAATAGAATTTAAATGTAAACAAAATTTTTTTATTCCATGTACCTTTGTCCTTTTTTTTTTCTTTACTTAATACCAGTACCTCTTTACTGTTACCAAAAAAATTTTTTTTGAGTCAGGGTTTCTCTGTATTGTTTGAGGCTGTCAGTCCAGCCTGGCCTCGAAGAATAGTACTGGACCGTCCCAAGAGTAGTCCGACCGTGCCTGGGGGCAATGGCCCATGCACCCCAGTAGGGAGGGCCTGGATCCCCATTTCTGGTGTTAGGATTGCCCGGGCAGAGGGAGCGAGGTCCAATCCTGCACTCCCCGAGGTGGCTCTAAGGAGGTCTGAGATATGAAGGGGTTGCTCTGGGGGAGAAAATGAGTCCTGCCACTGCCCAGAGCAGGGGTCATTGCCCCGTACACATTGGTTTTGGGGCGCTGGGGCGGGGCCCTCCTACCGTTTCCCTGATTATTATTAGCAGGAAGGAAATTTCCCTCCCGGTCAGTTTTAGAGTAGCAGTTATTGGCCCAATGATATCCCCTTCGACAACGGGGGCATAAACCAGGTCTCTTGAGACCCGTAGTACTATTTTGAGGGCGCTCTCTATGGAAGTGTCCCTCCCTACCGCAGCTGAAACATGTTTTTCTCCCTGCCAGAGTAGGTCTTTCTTTCCCCACTTGGGGCCGAATAGCAGCAGCTAACACTTGGCCCTGGATGAAGTTCCCATCAATGTCCCTACAGATCCGGATATAGTCATTTAGACTTTTATTGCGATAGGGGCGAAGGGCTTCCTTACAATACTTATTTGCGTTTTCAAATGCCATCTGCTTTATGACTGGCATCGCAGGCCCAATGCCCCCAAATATTCTTTCTGCTACCTGACTGAGACGGTCTACGAAGTCTTGAAAAGGTTTAGAAGGTCCTTGAAGGATTTTGGACAGATGATCCCCTCCTTCCTTGGAAGGCAATGCTTTCCAAGCCCCTTGGGCCGCTGCTGCCACTTGGGCATAGACTGCGATGTCATATTGCATTTGCTGCTGAATGGTGGCGTATTGACCACTCCCTGTAAGCATCTCCACATTTCTCTGGGGCTGTCCGGCCTGTGCATTTCTTTGGGCTGTCTGGCTGCATCTTTCCTGAAACTCACCCCTCCAAATCAAATAATCTCCCCCCGACAGAGCTGCTCTGCAAAGCTGCTGCCAATCGCCAGGTGTCAAATTAAGAGACGCAAAAGATTTCATTAAGGAAAGTGTAAAGGGAGCCTGTGCTCCATAATTTAAAGTTGCCTCTTTAAGTTGTTTTATATCCTTAAAATTTAAAGGGTTATGATGCCGAATGACCTGTCCAGAATTGTTCAGATCTGGAACTTCCATTACTGGGGCCACCACTGGGCAGCATTGGACCCCTCCTCTGGGTCTTCCCTCCAGGTCTGAGAAGGACTGGGTTATCTCATAGGAGGAGTCCCTTTTTTCAGAGTATGGGGAAGGGTTTCTCTCCCTGTCCTGTCTTTCCTTAATTAGAATCTTTTTTAGTTCTTTTTAAGGGCCGCGATCTCAGCAAGTAACCGTTCCTTTTCAGACTGTGACGAGTCTGAGTCTGAGCTACTTCCATTTTCTAGGTCTGATAGAGAAGGATATAACCGATTCTGACCGGAGTCCTTCTTTTGGGTCGCGCCCGGAGATGTCTACCCGTTTTTTGTTGTTACTAAGAGACTCCTCCTCATCCTCACTAACAATGGAGCCTCTAGTTTCAGTCACGGTCTCTTCATCATCACTCTCTGCCCCTGAACTCAAGGAGGCTTGAGTCTCAGTCTCTTGTAACTCTAAAAAAGCCTCTTTTGTGTCCTGAACTACCTGGCGGTGACGAACCTTATCTGTCAAAAGTGTTCCCCTCACTAATCTCCATAAGGAGAATGTCGTAGGGGACAAGGACTCAGATCCCTCTTTTCGTAAAAGTCTATGAAGATCACGGTGAACCTCCTCCCAATCTGGAATATTTAAGCTTCCCCCAGTAATGAACCATGGACTGGCTCGTTCGATCGATTTTAGAAAGCCTTCTAGGGTTTTAGACTTGACTGCAGTCCCATGTTCTTTAAGTAACTTTTTTAGTTGATACTGTAATGATTCTAGCTTCCTGGAACTATTCCCCATAGTTTCTTAACCCCGTCCACTTACCTCGCTTTCACGATCTCAGTGGGACCTCCAATTGTCACATCTGCTGCGCGGCCTGTGTCCGAGAACGTGCGGAGGGTGTCGGGTATTGAAAACACAGAGACTCGTTCAATGATATAAAGAAAACTTTAAACAGGCTCCAAAAAGGTTCAAGAAAACCTCCTAAGAAAAGCTCCCACCAGAGAAGCTTCTGCTCTCTCCTCTACCCTGGCTGGTTCTGCTCTGACACCAGAGGTGGATGTGTGTGGGTTTTTGAAGGTGCGATTAGTCTTTGGACAAGGTCGAGGTCAGGGCGGTTTCCGTGGGAAGGCCTTTCCCAGGAACTTATTGTATCGTTTTTAGTAAACATGTTTTTACTAAACATTGTCTTACAGCTGCCTACTCCCAGGCAGAAGGGGAAGTGGGTCTCTGCTTAAGGTCTGGTGTTCCCACAATTATGTGTGTGTGTGTGTGTGTGTGTGATGTATGAGTGGCTGCCACTGAACAACTTTCAGGAGTTGGTTTTCTCCTCCTACTGTGGGTTCCAGGCATTGGGTTCAGACCATTAGGTTTGTAAGCCAAGCCCCTTTATCTACTGACAATTTTTATTGTTACTATATTTCTTTAAAATTCTCTATTTTGGAGATTACAACTCTGGAAACTTCGTCTGAAATTATTATTGTTTTGCTGAAATTTCTTATTATTGTTATTAAGTTTATAAAAATATTATTAGCACATTTAGTCACTATAAAAAGAATTAGGTGCTATTGTAAAGGACCAGCCTTCAGTAGCTCAGGAATTGAAGGGGAGGCAGAGTAAGGACACAACGGATTTTTCTATCAGAGGGAGTAAAACTTAATTGTCTGGGGCCAGAGAACAAGGGAAACATACACACACACACACATACACACACACACACACACACACACACACGCACACACACACACACACGCACACCTCTCCAATAGTCAGGATCTCACCAAGTGTGCTGATGGATGACAATCCTTCAGCAGGTCAGAAAAACTGAAGAGGAGGTGCAGAATAGGCAAACTGCTGGACAGACAGACTCACAGGACTCTTCTGAGGGTCAAACCTTAGTGCCTCATTTTCTTATGCTTTGTGTTGCTTTTTCTACTCTGTTCTTTTTCTGCTGTTCTTCTACCCTGCCTGATGTTTCCCTTCTTCCTCTTTCCTGATGACTTCCTTCTAACTACTTCCTGATGGCTTCCTTCTACCTTCTGTGTTTTTTTCCTTAGAGCTTCTTATTTACCCCAGAAAAATCTTTCAAGCAGTATAAAAATTATGATGTGGCTACATTCTATTTTTTAAGTGAATGATTACAATGGATACAAGTAGAAAACAGCATGTTTTTCATATCTGTTACATGATTAAACATTTTGTGTATTACAGGTGAAAAACAAATTATCCCCCTGAACCCACATACATTCATGTCCAAGAAACTTGTTATAGATTAACAAAGTGTAAGCAAACAAGGTATTTTTCTCAGCAAGTTCTTTTATTGACAGGGTGAATTTTGCAGTTATAAACAAAGGACCAATCATTTTATTATTTAAAATCATAAAAGAATCACACACCTAAATTTTTATATATGAAAAACAATCAGTCCTTTATATTTTAAGCTCTCAGGTACATATCCACTCATCAACAATTTTTTAATCTCATATCAGGAAGTTGAGGGCAGAAATGTGTACAAGGAATTCATCATTGCCTTTGACCAGCAACCTATCCTAGCAAGAAAGTTACATCAGCTAGCAACAGACAGGCTGGCATTGTTTGTGGTCCCTGACCTCAACATCTCCTTCAATCAACTATTAAAACTGAGCCTTTTTAAACTTGAAATTGTTCCTCAAGATTTATACCTCAAAACTACTAACAAAATCATTTTACCCTAAACTTTAAGTCATTATTTAAAGCTATGTTGTAGTTATGATGCATACAGAAACCCATGACGACATCTCCCAACATTAAGATTAAAATAACTTGAGCCGGGCGGTGGTGGCGCACGCCTTTAATCCCAGCACTCGGGAGGCAGAGGCAGGCGGATCTCTGTGAGTTCGAGGCTGGGCTGGACCGATAGCCTCCAAAACAATACAGAGAAACTCTGTCTCGAAACCCCCCCCCCCAAAAAATAAAATAACTTGAGCTAGCCTAACTTATGCAGCTCTACTGTTTTCCTTAATAATTAACCTAAGCCACAGTCTATATGGTTCTTCAAGAGAAACTCATAAGTCCTAGTTGTGTGACACTTCCTTGTTTTTATTTTCTACTCTCTGTAGCCCCTGTTCTACCTGGGGTGGGGGCAACACTATATTCTACCTTTACCTGTATTAATTTTTCCAATAAACTTACCTCTATCATAATCCCTTACTATATTTGTTGGAAATCCTTAATTCTCAAAGTTCTATTTAAACTAGCACTATTGTAAGAAATCATTACTTGAGTTAAGCAGTACATCTTAAGACAAAATAATCTTCATAATAATCCACTGGTAAAAATGTCCAGTAGAACAGGATATTCCCATGAGATAATCATACCACAATAAAGGCAGTGGGAATCCCCTACCCTGCCCCCCCCCAATTCACACCATGCCAGACACCAAAGAAAAATGGTAGTGACAAACAAGTAGCAAGAGAACATTCTGGAGTTGGAGCTGAAGCCCTCCCCTCTGGGCCCTGCCTACCCGAGATTCACCCATCAGTGCCTTGAATTCTGGTGGGCTGAACCCTGAAGCACAGAGATCACCTGCCTCCCCTCTGACATGGCCACCTGCAACTAGGTTTCATTATAACATTTTTCAAACAAAATGGACTTTCCTCTCACATCTCCTGTAGTCTCCTTTCTGAGGGTGTGTCATATGTACGTGACTTTGATATTTCTTGTTATGAACCTCCTCTGGGTTTTTGAAGATGATTTGATCAAAAAGAAAAATGAAAATGTCTAATCTTTAAAGAATTCCAGTGATGTAAGACTCTCCTTGCTGGCATGCTGGCACGGTGTTTCTTTTTTTTTTTTTTAAATCTCATGGGATTAAGGAGTTTTATTCTCAATTTGTTTTATTTTCAATTTTCTACTTGGTGCTCTCTGCATTTCCCCTACTTCTTTGAGGTTTCTGTTTCTCCATCTGATTGGTTTTCTAGGTTTTGCATCTTGAGAAGTCCATAGCTTGTGTTCTTCCACTGACAATTTTATCTTTTATGAAGGTGAGACAAAAAGTATTTTCTCAGAGCTCTGCATTCAGGCACAGGCTTTGTTTGTACTATGGCTAAACTGTAAAATGACCGGGAGAACAGAAAGCTGCACTGAATGAGCCCATGCAAAATACTACATTCCCTTTGGGGACATCTTCTAGAAATCTATCCCCTCAGCTGTGTCATGAGGGACGACGTCCTGGATGCTTCCTTTGTAGATGTTTAGTCTTGAATCTCTCTAGTGTTCAGATTCAGGACTTCCTTGTGGAGTGTATCTTTCTGGTTCCATGCTTTCAGGCCACATGTGAGCTTCTGCCCGTGAGGCCTCTCTCTGCTGTTATTTTCCCCCAAACACTTTGTTCACTCTGTTAACTCCAGTTCTAACCTTCTGTGAACTTCTCCACCCCCCAGAATCTTGTAGTAATCTTTCCACTCTTGTCTCCTTTTCCTTCTGGTCTTAGACTATGTTGTTATGTTGCTCTATTGTGGTTTAGGTCAAGTTTACTGTAGACAGAAGAGGGCAGTTCTGGTGAGACAGCTCAGTGGTAAAGAAAGGCATTTGTCACCAAGCCTTCCAGCCTTGTGGATTCGGGTCCCACAGTCAATCCTTCCACTGAAGGAGAGAGCTGGCTCCCACAAGTAGTCCTATAATATCCACAGGTATGCCAGAGCGTGTACAAACCACAGACATGCAGACAGATACATACAACAAGTAAACACATGTGGTAAATATCTTAAAAGAAGTGAAGAGCCGGGCGGTGGTGGCTCACGCCTTTAATCCCAACACTCAGGAGGCAGAGCCAGGCGGATCTCTGTGAGTTCGAGGCCAGGCTGGACCGACAGCCTCCAAAACAATACAGAGAAACCCTGTCTCGTAAAACAAACAAACAAACAAACAAACAAAAACAACAATAACAAAAAAAAGAAGTGAAGACATGTGGTTCACAGTATGGGACCCATGGAAATCTTTGCCATCTCTCATTTGCTTTTGAAAGAGACTTTATTTTGACTACACTATGTTATCTTACAACATGTGCTTTCCTTGGAAGAACCATTGCCTTACAGTTTTCTGACCCATTGGGATTGAAGATGAAAGTGTCCACAAGCACATCGGTTTTCATTCTTATAGGAATCCATGGTCCAAACTGAACTGAATTATTCACACTTGACAGGTGGGAACAATTCCCTCCTGGGACTTTAATTAGCATGTCCAAGATCACTTGGTCAAATTTCTCTAACTTCTCCTTCATTGAATTTTGCTTCTCTGGTCCTCTAACTTTCAAGTGTCATTTGTAACAATTTCATGAAATAAGTAGAGGAAAGAAGAGGCAAAGGAAACAAATTTCAAACACATAAAAGTATAAAATTTCACACTGAGGATTTTGTGATGGTTTAATATACTAGAGATACACTCTCACCTGGAGTCCACTGAGGAGCTAGAGTCAGCCCTGTGGCTCCAGCGTCTGTAGAAACATTTGGAGGAGTGGACACACAGCAGATGGTGAGGGAGAAGTCGCAGACTAGGAGACAGTAGGAACATATTCAGGGGCTTTTCCGCTCCATGCAGGGCCATGGTGTTACCTGAATCAAAACAACAGCGCCATGGCAGGGATTTCTCCATCCCTGGATATAACTTAATGGAACTTATGAATATGTATGACAGCATGGCTTTCTTTAAACAACAGCCTGGCCACTTAGTATAAAGTCCCTTCAAACAACTTGGTTTGTTTTCTGCAAAGGCCATTTTTCTGAGGCACTGACAAGCCCACATGCTATGAGCTGGAGGGATGAGTGACAGGTGGCTAGGGTTCTTGGCTTCCCATCCCTGGCTTGCCACTGAGTCCTCTGTAGGAGTTGATACAGGCTGGAATGTGTCTTGCAACCTAGGGCCCAAGCTGAGCTCAGCAGGACTGACATACCTCCCCCTCCCCTGAGCCCGCCTTTCAGATGCACTGGCACTAATCCCTAAGCCCCACTGATGGTGCTGCTCATTCTGCAGCCATGGCTTACTGGGGTAGAGAGCCAACTGAATGGGATTTGTGATCCTGGCAAGCGCCTCTTTGGGAACCTGAGATCAGCCATTCCAATCCCATAGTTCTGAGGAAGCCACAAAACCCCTTAAGTCCTAAATCAAAGCATGTCCCATACCTGGCTGAATCCATGCCTAGCCATTCAGTGTATGGCTCTCTCTGAGGATGTGGTGCTGTTTGACCTTTGGAAACCTTCTCTGATGAGGAAGCATCATGGGAGAGAAGGTGGAAAGACTGTGAGAGCCAGAGGATGTGGAGGACTGCTGTGCATGCTGTCTTCTGGATGTGACATGGCCATTGCACCCATGAACTCACGCCAGCTATGAGCAGCCTAAAATCAAGTCAGTCAGCATTCCAACATGGCTGGGGGAGGGACTCATTAGGCTCTACCCCTCGTTGAAGAGTTACTGGCAGTTTATGACTGCGGACAAGAAGAGCCATTTTTCTTTAGGGATGTGGCCTGTGGTTGGTTGCCTATATGTCAACAGATGGCCACATACTCCTGTGTATGTAGGCAGCACAAATTGAACTATGGGTGGTTTATAAAAAAAGTAATGAAAGAGCATGAAGTTGAGGGAGATGGCTTGCAGAGGGGTTTGGGGAGAGCTAAGGAAGAATGAGAGAGAGATGGGTAAGATCAAAACACATTGAATACATCTATGAAATCCTCAAAGAAACATTTTTTGGAGAAAGAAATCAACAACATTAAATACATAAAGCTTTGATCTCTCCTATCCTTACTCTCCTGTGCTGTTTGGTGCTGATTTGCCTGGGTTTTATGTGGAAGGATAATGATGGTTCTGAAGTTAACAATGCTATTCCAAGAACTGCACAAAATCCAGAACAGCATTATGAGTGGTCTTCTTTTTGCCTCTGGTTGCACAAAATTCATATCGCCTCAGCTGCCTCTTTTTGAAAGTAAGGGTCTTCTCCTAAAGGAGTAATTAAGAATAAAAATGTTATGGAACACCTTCTTCTCAGCAAAATAGTCATTGTCATCCTAATCAGAGACACTCAGAATACTGAATAAAGATCCTAAGATCCAGGTCTTTTGACATGTCTTCATGACAGAGGAGGGTGCCAGGTCACCCGAGGCCCCAGCCACTGCACCTGCATCCCTTCCAACTTTGGTAATACTATCCCACAGGACTGCATGGGATTAGCCTAAGTTCACACAGCTATGTCTCAGGTGATGAGAATCACTACTTATGTCTCACCATTCTTCATAAAATCCCAGTGAGAAAACAAAGTATAGTTCACCCCAGGGAACCAAAGAGTATGTTGGGCTTACCTTCAGAATATGGGTAAGGGGTTACTGGAAGGGTTGTTGGTCATGCTACAGCAGCTGTGTTGGAAAGTAACCACACAGCATGGATCATAGCTTCCCCATACATGAATAGAGCTTCTTACTGACCTCCCCATGTCTATCTACTCTAGCATGAAGTTAGGGCAGATGGCTGGAAGGAGTGTCTAGAGTCTCAGGGTAGGGTCCAGTGACCTTGCTCACCTTCCTTTTGTGAGAGATCATTAACAGTTGGCAAGCCTGATCATGGTGGTCTCTTGCAAGCAGGTGCAGTTGCTCTGACAAAGTGGTTATCTTGCCCTGAGGATGACATTCTACAACATGTGTTTTTTGGCTCCCACATGAATGATGAATTATAGTAGTGGTTTTTTCTACTGGCATTTGCATTCACTTTCTTACACAAACCCCAAAGAGTCAGACCCAAAGAAACATACAACATGTTTGAAGGATGTAAGTCATTCTCCCTGAAGCCGAGTTACCAGAAAAAAGAATTATGTTTCAAACTAGCTTTGCGGAGTAAGTTCTGCAGAAAGTCACCCTAGAGATGCATTTTTAGAAGGGTCTGGGTGTCACAACTTGCAGAGCTCCTCTGAGGTTATTATACATGGCACTAGGGGAAACTTTCCCTCTACTGATTGCTCTCAGCCTTTTTAGGGGAACATGTTTGCCCAATTACTCAAAGGCTGAGTCCCTTGAGAAAAACGTACCTCTGAGCACATTGCCTATATTGATTCTTCCAGTTAATGGTGGAATGATTCATTTGTCTGCTAGTGGCTGGGAACTTGAGAGGAGTCTTGCATTTGACCAAACTGGGCTTGGGATTCTGTTATTACTAATATTAATGTAAGTATCAAGTTGGATTAATCTGCTCTTTTCTTATCTCCTTAGGAAGGAGATTTCTTGTCAACTGAGAATATGTGACACTTTTTACCGAATAAATGCATTCTCTTAAGGAAAAGAAGACTGGAAGGCTCACACATGCTAGCCTATTATGAAACTACTCACAAGGAAATAAAAGCCAAACACACACAATGCTGGAGACTGGAGCAATAGCCTTGTGCAACCATTAGGACCTGAGTTCAGACCCCCAGAATCCATGTAAAAACTGGGTGGTGTCATGTGTCTGTTACCACTGCACTGGAATTTGGAAACAGGCTGGTACCTAAAGCTCTATGTCTAGCCAGTCTTGTTGAAATGACTACTACTAGGTCAGTGAGAGACCTCAAAAACTAAAGGAGGTTGCTAAAAGAAAGCATCTAATGTTGATCTATAGCCTTTACATGCCCAGACATAGGGAAGTGAACTTGTGCACATTGACGGACACACACATGTGCGCACACACACACACACACACACAGAGGAACACTTGTAAAAATGGGAAAAAATAAACCTGATTTTTCTGTGCATAGGAGACTTTCAAATAGAATGCCAAATCCAAGCTTGCCCCAGAGGCAGAGAGCTGGCAGGCAATCCCTGGGCCCTCAATTACCAGGGTATGTGAGAATTCTTTCTCAGTGGGTGTTCATATCTGCAATACATTCCAAGTCAGAGTCCAGTGTGACAGCTGGTGTGTGAAGCCTGTATCCACAGGCACAGCATGCATATGAGGCCTCAGAGATTAAAGCAGAGGATGTCTGGCAACCTGGACCACTGACACTGCAGGCTGTCCTTATATCCTAAGATGGGCTGCTGGCTCCCCACTAGGATAGTGGCCTTTGAGTTTTATGTTCTAAGTCAACCACAGCTCCCAAGTCCCATGGCCATTTTCCAGGGAGATTTCCCAGCACCTTGTTATTTCGCACACAGATTGCCTTGGTAAAATCACATACGTGGGAAATCAAGGCACATGCTCCAAACATGACAGCTTACATGATGCTTATAAGCATGCCTGGTTGTCTGGGGCCAACACAGGTCTCAGTAGATGTGATTGCAATTGTTTTGTATTTTTAAAATTTTCATCATTTTCCTTGTCAGTGCAAGCGGCACTAAGGGTAGTTTTAGGTGTGTGCATCATCAGGCTCTTTATAGGAAAAAATAGGACATTATTCCATAAGACTTTTCTTTGTAAATGTGAACTGACACGGTGGGACTGTGTGAGGCCATAATGCCAGAGCTGACTTGTTTCCTAACAAGCCAATGTCCAGAGCAACAACAAAACTCTTAATGGAAGCCTGGGGTGACACAGGAAAGCTACTGTGGGAGATCTAAAAAGGCATGGCTCTCTAGAGTTTGAGTGAGCAATAAAGTCCAAAAAATTGCTTTTATTAATTCCCTCCAATGCGGATGCTTTTTAACTGGACCATTCACAAAGATGTGTCTGGAGTGGAGGGAGCCCTTTATGGCTGGATTTATGGGTACCCGAAGACTGACAAGCACGTCTCTAGCACATCCTGCTAACAATTCCCAGGGAACCTTGTCTGACAACAAAAAGAACCAAAATGTGCTTCTATAAGTGAATCCTAAAACGTTATGCTTATGTGACTGTCACGTAGGGATAATCTCTCCCCCTCTGTTGACTCGATGGACAGTAGGGTGATGCAGGTGTGCTAATTCACGAACCAAACCCAGCATGAGAAAGCCTGTCCCGAGCCTGTTAGCAAAATTCCTGCAGTTATGAGGGCAGAGACCCATCCTGCCCTGCTCCAGAAGGAAGGTGAAGGGACTTCTGATTTATTCCTGTCTTCTCTCTCTGAGTCACCAGCCTTTTGGTCAGCTCACTCTTGAGGCTGGTAGGGCTGGTTTCTTTCTCCTGTCCTGAAATCCTTGTGTTGAGCCAGATGTGTACACTTGGTTTGACAGGATAACCCATCCTTGCAGTTTGGCTTATCTTTCCTTAGGTGGCTTTCCGTATCTTTCCTTGGATGTTTTCAGACTTTGCCTTTCTTTCTTGACCAAGTCTCATCCTGGGAAGCTTCTACGTTATACAATCTTTCCACTCAAAAGTCCTGACATTGAAGGCAATGGCTGCTTTTACATGGATAACTCCAAAGCAATTAAGGAAGAAGAGGGGGGTGGGGGTCAGACTGAAGCTTTTAGTGCACAAACTTGGGACTGTTGGGTTCTCAAATGACCTGCAGTTGCACCAGCTGGCACTTCCCACTTTCCCATGCAATATTTGTGTCCTAGTTTCAGTGCTGTTGCTGTGACAAATACCCCGAACAAAAGCAGCTGAAGAGAGAAAGGCTTACAATTACAATTATTTGACTTACCATTCCAGGTTTTATTACATCTTTTGGGGTAAGTCAAAGCAAGAATTCACACAATTAGACATCATGTCCTAAGTTAAAGCAAAGAGAGACCAATATATCCAGGCTACCTTGCTCAGCTGGGAAAGGTGCCAAATCCAGTGACAGGGGTCTCCTTGTATCAATCGGGATACAGGGCGTGGCTGCAAGCCAACTTGATCTAGGTAATTTCTCATTAAGATTCTTTTGCCACAGGATTCTAGCTTGTGTCAATTTAGCAGCTAAAATTAACTATCGCAACTACACACTTTGGATGTAGTATGATCACAGAGTGCAGGACATGACAGGACAGGAATCTCTCAGATCAACAACCAAAGTGGTACAGGACATGACCCCACTGAGGACTCTTGCCATGCAGGAAGATAGGAAGCACTTTCCTACTGTATGGACTTTGTCACCTTCCAAAGAATCATTACCTAGATTGTAAATCATACATGGCTTGTGTTTAATCGACTGTGTGTCCCACTATTCCTAGAGGAAAAAAATCTTACCCTAGATAAGTAACTAATGACAGAACACGGTAAGGATAACACCAAAGTCTAACTTAGTGCGCCAATGAACTTTATTGGCATTGTTTACAGAAGCAGAAATGACTCAAAGACAGACAGCTAGCTTCATTACCAAAGTCACCCTTCATGGGTGGTGACAGCCCATGAAAAGCCTGGAGTGTACTATATAACCTTCAGGCAGCTCAAAGTGTTGGAGTGTGTCTTCTCCAGGTAACCCAGTAGGTCTGAGCCTCTTCCAAGCAGCTTGGCTAGTCTGTGCCTTTTTCAGGCAGTTCATCTGGTATCTGTTTTTGCTAGGTGGCATGTCTTGTTTGGGTATCTTCAAGGCAGCTCTGTTGGTTTCTGTCTGTTTCAGGTGGTTTGGCTGGTCTCAGGGTTCTCAACAGTTCTCACTGCTTGTATTTACTTGGGGAAGGGAATGGCTTAGTGAATCTGGTTTCAGGAACTTCCTGAAACCTTTGAGTTGTTAACATCCTAAGCTCATGGATTTTCTCTGTAGAGTGTAGAATGAAGAGTTTCACCTGTCTTTAGAGCACTCTTTGACGTGGCATTTGATTAATGAGCTTTCCCTCAGGATGAAAGGTTATATCTTGGTGGAGAGTGCTGCACAATACTTGGAGACATTGTAAGAATATAGATTCTGATTCAGTTCCTGGGTGATTCTGATCCTGGTGGTCTAGAAACCATACTTAAGTAGTTAAGCCCCTAAACTGTGTTATGCGAGGTGTTGGTGACTATCCACACCAAGCTCTGAAGACCTTGAAAGTGAACAAAGTGACATTGGTGGTGTTGCTAGTCCCACACTGGGTGAGACCCTAAAGAGACTCCCTCCTGCCTGTCCTGTATATTCTTCTCTCTGTTCCAGTACATTCTGTGGGTGTGTCTTCTTTTCCTTCTCTTCCCATCACTTCTCATTCATCTTGTGACATTGTGATGTCCTTGAAGAAAAAGTGTTGGGTGTTCATCTTGGAATTTTCAATAATTAATTGGCTAGTTGAGTTAAGATGATTTTGATTTTGAGGCATTTGTCATCTTTTGTCTTATATACATTCTTACTAGAAGTTTTGGCCAACATGAGATATCAAAATAAGCCAAATGTGATGGCATGTGTTTTGATCCCAGAACTGGAGAAAGAGAGGTTGGCAGATCTCTGTGAACTGAAGGGCAGCCTGGTCTACATAGTGAGTTAAACTCAGTCAGTGCCATGTAGTCCATTGTGGCAGAGAAGGCATGATGACATGAGTGTAAAGAGGCTGTTGGAATTGTGTCTGCAGTTAGGCAACAGAACAATCAAGACGTTGATATGAATAATAACACCTTAAGTCCTACCACAGTTACTCACTTCTTCCAGTAAGCCCCACCTCCCCAAAGTCCCACAGCCTCCCAAAAAGCTCCACAGGCTTGGCGATTATGTGTTCAAATGCAGGAGCCTGTGGAGAGGCATTTCACGTTTAAACCACAGCAGGATCAATTAATCTATTGACTTACTAATTAGTAAGTAAATTGAATGGTTGGTTCCTGCCTTTTTTTTTCTCTTTCAATTTAGTTCGATATATTTGTTTTTTTAATTCACTTTGAGAATCACAAGTTCTGTGTTTAGGGAAAAGTGCTGTCCCAGTTTCAGACAGTTAAGTCGTTGGAAGGTCAGGAAAATACTCAGCTTCACTTAGGAAATTACAGAGAAGAGTCATGGGAGTTGGAAGTTGAGATCCACGGGGCATTAAGATTTAGTGATAAAAAAATCCTTGCTCCTCAGTGTCTTCTTTAGGTCAGAGGCAACATTTTCTTTTTCTCAAATGCATATCTTGATTGTAACCCCTGTATTTATCAGGAAAACCTGAATTTTCACAAAGATGGACTCAATGCAAACTTTGAGAAGCACTGGATGATGGGAGAATTAGGTGTCAACTGGGCCTGTGGTTTCCTACCTTTGGGCTTCTTTCCTGCATTCACTAAGGGAAGTCTGGTATCTGGTCCAAGACAAGCGAGATGGCAGAATGAAGGCAGATGCTCCTCACAGATGGAACTCCATCACAATGAGATACCTGGATCACAGCAGCGATCTGCCAGCCTGCGACAGCCTTGTTCACAACAGGAGCAGGTCTCTCAAAGATTCCTGGTTGGGGGTCAAAGGAACAAGACTCTCAATGAGGTGGCAAGGCTTCAGCTGTCAACCAGCAGGAGGCTGCTGCTTCTTGACAGCACTAGAGGCAGCACAGGTCCACCTGCCTACCTGTCTGGGAGCTACTTGTCACATAAGAGCAGAAAGGAGAGTCACTGACAGGACCTGGTCAAAACTGCATTACTTTCTCACCTATAATAGTTGGGATGCTCTGTGTAGGGATGTGGGATTAGAGTTTCAGGTGGACATGTGAGCTGTTATCTCTCTCTCTCTCTGAGAATGAGGGATGGGTTGCTGAAGGTAGCTGTAATGGTGGATCTGAATTGTGAAAAGGATGTAGTTGACTATATGACTGTTGGTACTGTAAGGAAGAATCAATGAGGGAAACTGAATACTATTTAAACTTTTAGCCATAACGAACCTGGTTCTTCCATTTAAAGAATAGATATGGCAAAACCCAGTCCTAACAGTCATTCTTTCATACCCTATCAGAAATCACTAATGAAACTCAATATTTTATCCTCTTTAAGTTTCTCGGAGTTTTAATATGCATTGGTTCCACTCATCCCACCGTTAGTTTGGTAAGTATTAATGGAGCAACAAATTTCAAGCACAATATCATGACTAAGGAAATGCATAGGGACTGGTAGAATTATTGACCTTGAGGCTGAACCATGTTCAGTTATGGTGACAGACACATCTAGAGACAACACATTGCTGTTGTGTTGATACAGGTGAATATACTGCCTAATGTGTGCACCTCTAAAACTAACAATAATGATTATGACAGTGGTACTGGGGCTGCTAACACATGCTAACATTTGTTCTGTGTCAGGAACAGGGTTAGGCACCTGCTACTGCTCAACTTACTTATGTTATCATAATCCTATAAAGTAATTATTACTGTTCCAATTCTATAGGGTGGAAGTATAGAAAGGTCATGGGCTTTATCCCAAATCACAGAATCAAGAATGGCATGGATAGAAAAGCTTCAAACCTAAAACAATTTTGTTTGGCATAGAGCTTAGAGACATAAAACATAATGTACAAATTACATTAAAATGAGTATTTATGAAAGGACTGCTGTTTCAGGATTGGTGTTGGATCTAGGAAGAAGGAGGTCCCCACTGAGTAGTTCTTTTATCAATAGCCCAATGACAAAAGAAATAAACACACACACACACACACACACACACACACACACGTAAGCTCTCCTAAGGTTGCTGATGCAAGGTATTGAAGGAGTGAAATGAAGGGGTAATGAACCAGATCTAGATGCTGTGAGAAAAATCTCAGGAGCTTATACCAGCTGTAAGCTAGACTCTGGTTTATGAATAAGAATAAAGAACCAGAAGAAATAACATTTCAAGCAGAGGGGACACAGATGTAAAGAACAAAGTCATGAAAAAAATTATGTAGGTGAGGTTCCTTTGCACAGTGCAGCTGAACATCGGCCCTATGTAAGCTGCTGGACTTGGTGGTCACACCTGTAACACAAGCACTTTGGAGGAGAGTCTGGCAGGAGCTGTAGTTCAAGGCCATTCTTACTTACACAGTGAATTGAAGGCCAGCTTGGGCATGTCAAGAGAGAGGGGAGGAAGGGAGGAATATGGAGGAATGAAAGGAATGAATGATCCTTACATGAAGTATAAAGTAATAAATGTATTAGAATCTACAAGAAGAAGACCATTCCTCTTCATATCACCTGTGTGTGAAGACAGAATCTAGTATGAACTTTCTAAGAATATAATTTATCTTCTACAACTTCTGGAACAGAGAAACTTGTCATAAAATATTGTAAAAAGATAAGCAGAGACATGGGGAGTAGAAGATAGAATTGGAAAGTCAAGTGTAATGTGTTCCTATAAAGACAAAGTGTGTTAACAAGTAGAACCTGCTGGAATGGAGTAGGGGAAGGCCCATTGTGACAGAATCTAGAGTCACCTGGGAGAGGTAGGATTCTGAGCTTGTAAGGGGGGATAATCTTTCTTGCACTTAGGTGGGAAGAGCTGCCTACTGTAGGTGGCACCATTCCCCTGGCTGGGATCCTGGACTATGTAAGTGGAGAAGGGAGCTGAGTAGCAGCATGAATGCATCGATCACTTTCTGCTTCCTGACTGTGGATATGGTGTGAGCAGCTGCTTCATGTGAATGTTTGGATGGACTGTCCCCAGGAACTGTGAACTTGAATAAATACTATGTCTCTGGAGTGACTTTTTGTCAGAGTATTTTACCACAAAAAAGAAAAGAAACCAAGACACTCAGTTTGCATCCCAAGGCAAGAGAGTGGGATTTAGGTCATGTGATCACTCAAGGGAACCGACGTTGAGGACTTGCAAGTGAATGGGACTACAGTGTCTGAACTTGACCCAATGCATCAATCACTTAATAAATTACTAAAAGATGTTCCACCACCTACTACAAAGGCCTCTGGTTACTGAAGACTCACATCACTTTCTTCAAGCTAATGCTATAAATCCAAAGCAAATTCTAGAAAAGAAGGAGAAGATGATTATATTTATCATCTTCTGAGGTGGTCAGAGATGGACATACAGACCAACTCAGCTCCAGTAGCTTACAGAACTCAATGAGACTACAATGAGTTTCTCTATCGAATGTATGTGCTGCAGTTGTGGCTGTATAGGTAGGTAATAAAGTAGGTAGGTAGATGATAGATAGATAGTTAGATAGATAGATACAGACAGATTTTAATCTCACGTTGTAATGTTTATAATTTTAGTTGGCATAAAGTAATTAATATGAATACAGAAGAGTGAATGTTGAATTATTGCTGGATTTTGCTTATTTGGTTAAGAAGATATCCTGAAAGCCTTTTCAGTAGTATCACACTATCAAATATAGTCAAAAAACCCTAGGCGGCAGCAACAGCAGCAGCAGCAGCAAAATGACTTAAAACTCAGATGGAAAATATATTTTGGTGATCTACACTGAAGTCACTGAGTCAGCATAGAATATAGAATTATCATGAAAATTACCCCAAACTATACCTAGTTACTTCTTTCTCTTTATTAAGTTTTTTAAAAAATTGTGTGTGTGTGTGTGCGTGTGTGTGTGTGTGTGTGTGTGTGTGTGTGTGTTAGGTATGTGCAGGTGCCAAAAATGACCAGAAGATGGCATAGGATCTCCTGGATATGGTGTCATGGGGAGTTGTGGGCTGCTAGATTTGGGTGCTGGGAACTGAAATTCAGGTCCCCTGAGTTCAATGATTAATCACTGAACCTTTTGTCCAGCCCAAAATTAGTTTTTTCTGTTGATCCTTTAGAAAGTTTGCCTGTCCTTTTCTATTCAATCATATGTTAATTTATCCAATAGTTCTTCAACTAGATCCTTTAATGCGGCAGTCCAGTCACTGTTTAACAACAAAGAGAAAGACAAATACTGCAATTGTCCATATTTTCATGGAATAAGTTAAGGTGTGAGAAAACAAAGAAAATAATAGCAGACTATGGCGGATTATGGAGGAAAAGAAAAGACACTCTCAAAGCATTTATAGTGCCTAAACGTCACCCCCAAATTAAGTGCCAGCGATGAACTCCTGAATTGGCACTCTGGGAGGCTGATCACTCAACTTGGAGGAGGACATGTACCTCAGTAGACAGCTGCCAGGGCTGGATGAGGACTGAAATGTATAAATGGTTCTGTTGGGGGAGATGGAAAATTGTAGTGTCCTTTGAAGCTCAGGCATGAATCCCAATAGAATTCAACTCCCTAGAAGGAAAGAATTGGAGTCAACTTTTTTATTTGTTTGTTTTTTGTATTTTTTGGCAGTCAGCACATCAAGATAGAATGGCCAGGATTATGCACTTAAGTTTTGCAATGCATTCTGGGTATGGTTGCAAAGAGACCCAGTGCAGACCCAGGAAAAAATCTGGGGGAGGTGTTATCTTCAAGAAGGACCAGGAAGAAAATAAGTGGAGTGCACTAGAGGCCTGGAGTGCACACCAGGATCCAAGATGCCTGGAAACTGTGATAGGTGTTAGAGTATCAAATGACACTGAGCGTGAAATGTTGAAAAATGGTTGCAGACTTTGCCAAAACTGCTAGCAAATAAGAACTCATTTGTCTCTCCTCTCCTTTCATTTTTCATCAAATCATTCACACCAGAGCTGTGGATTACAGTGGCAGGGGGCAGATGGGTGTATTAGGGAGGAAAGCGTGGTCTGGAGATTCTAATAGGAAGACAAGGTCAGTTGAAATACCTATAGCTTGTTTCATTTGATTGCTTGTCCATGGACATATTTTAGGAGCTAAGGCATTAAAAGTGTTAGCCTGCATTCAAAACTTATACCCTGCTCACTTATATATGCATGTCCATGTGCACACATAATATTATGCTATGGATATACATACACCTTATATGTTCACACATGTATATGTGTGTGAGTATAGCCATTTGTTTACTGTGTGTGTGTGCGTTGCATGAATAGGAGTGTCCTGAAAAGGAATGTGTATGACATTTGCCCCACAGGAAAATGCTGGAGCAGATGTCACCTTATCACTTTGAAACAGGATCTCTCTTGAGCTGTAGGCTTCTTGTTTTGGCTAGGCTGGCAGGCCAGTGGGTTCTGAAAATCTGTCTGTTTCTACACACCAATGCTGGGGCCACAGGCACAGGCAGCCATGCCTGGCTTTTGATATTGTTGCTGGTGATTAGAACTCAGGTTCTTGTGTGTACAGAGAAAGAGCTCTTGCCCATTGAGCCAACTCCTCAGCCCCTACATAACCATCTCAGCAAATGTGATTTGCTTTGGGCAAGTGTCCAGTTGCATTACGGTCAGCATTGGCTGGCTCATTTTGTTTACAGTCACCCCTGTGATTTGTAAGTTTGTTGAGGTCTGCTGAGGGCCACTTGATCACTGCTGTTCCTCAGGCATTATGAATGAGCCCAGGATGACATGCTCTGTGGTGTGAAGCAGCCCATATTATGATAAATAGCCCTGAGCTGTAAAGGGAATGGCAAGCTTTTATCCCATCATACACCGAAGAGCTGAGCCTAACCTGCTTCTGAAGGTAAACAGCTCCCTGTCTAATTCTGATGAGGAAGCAGTTTGAAACTGAATCTAGAAACTGACTTAGTCTGACCTACGCTTCAGTGATTCAACATGATGGAGTTCCTGATGCTTATTGTTGCCTGTTCACACAACTGGACTCAATCTGTTACACTTTAGATCAGAGAGGAAGAAGCAAATATCCCACTCAGCAGCCTACCACAGCCTATAAATATTAAAGGTGTAGGCTACTGCTGTTGATAGTTACAAACTGCCACTGCTATAGACAGTTACAAACGGGAGCACAAGAACTCCATTTGTATAACTTATTCCTGATATACCATACCAAAATGGTAGACTTCTACTTAAACATCTAATCAATTTTCATGAAGATGTTAATGGCAATTTTCCTTATATGAATAAACAATAGATAATTCAGTGCTTCACAAACTCTTGGTAGGTCTTTTGTGTGTGTATACATGTGCATGTATGTGTGTGTGCATGTGTTGCACATATGCATGTATGTTTGTACATATGTGTACACATGTGGGTACACATGTACTTTTGTGTGTTTGTGTGTGTACACATGTGCATGTGTGTTTGTGTGTGTGTGTGCATGTGTGTGTATATGTGATGTGTGTGTTCATGCTGGTTTGTGCCTAGGCATATGTGCACCGTGTGTATGGAGGACAGAAGTTAATGATGAATACCTTTCCCCATCACTCTACCTTAGTTTTTGAGACACATTTCGCTAACACTGAACCTGGAGCTCATAGACTGGTCAAGGCTAGCTGGCCATCAAGCCTCAGGGATTCTCTTCTCTCTTTGTATTACCACTGGGGATCAAAACAAATCCAGCCATGTTTGGGTTTTACAAGCCTGCTGGGTAATCCTAACTCAGGTCCTTATACTTGTGCAGCAAGCGCTTTACCCATGGAGGAAATCTTTGTACTTTTTGTCCTAAGAATAAAAATGTTTCTA
Organism: Mesocricetus auratus; assembly: GCF_017639785.1. Classification (NCBI taxonomy): domain Eukaryota; kingdom Metazoa; phylum Chordata; class Mammalia; order Rodentia; family Cricetidae; genus Mesocricetus; species Mesocricetus auratus. The sequence continues at coordinate 50,063,679 of NW_024429267.1, read as the reverse complement.
TCACTGAAAAGGTCTGTGTAGTACACATCAGCATGGAAAGAGTTTTTGAAATCTATGTTAAAGAACCCTGATAAATACTATGTTTCTAAATACACACACACACACACACACACACAGGAGAATATAGAACTGTTACCTATAGAATGTCAGTTTTGTTCTCATATTTTGCCATTAGCAGTCCGACGATGATGATATTTGGGAAGTTGTGAGCCTCATTATTCTATTTTTACACATAGCTTTTCATTTATTCACATATAATTTGTTTTGATCAGATTCACTCCTCCTCCAACTTTTCTTGAGAAATAATTCTGACACCTGTGAGAGAAAACCCTCAAGAGGTACCTCTAGAAATGTGGTGATTCCACAGCGTCTCAACAGGAGACATTTTGAGACTTAAATACCCTAACAATGCCTAAGAGACAGAGAAAACCACCATATGGGGGAACATCAATTCCCATGAGTTGAGCCCTGGTAGTCAGGGAAACAAAAGGAGCAATAGCACATGGTGAGATTCTACTGGTGCAGCCATCTAATGGCTTAGAGCAGGGCCCTTGGTGGATTCACAAAGCTTCCAATGTGACTCTGATGGTTCCTGGTCTTGTGATGTCCCTCAAAGGACTGCATATGCTGAGAGCCTTGGTTTCCTTATCTGAAAGTAGGAAGGGTGTGTTAGATGCTATAAGGACTGCAGTGAAGATTAAATTGCAGTCACACTGAAGACATAATCTACAGTTACTGGCCCCTGGATGGTATTTAGAGAAAGAAGGGAAATGATGTTTTTTGTTGTGTTTAGGGTTGTAGGTATCTCCCCCTCCCGCAGTTTATGGATGACAAAGCTGGAAGGGAATTTCAGATCATGCAGTTATTTCTCTTTACCTCATGTGGAGGTAAACTGAGGACTGGATTGCACAGACTTCAGCCAGTTGGATCTAATACACTCAGTTGATCTCTCATGAGATTTTAATTTAAATATTAAGAAGAAATTCACATACATAAAGTTGCTATTTTCATTTCTGACCATATATTGATTTTTCCTTTTCATTCTTCAAACATGCTGAATATTCCCAAGTGTAGTTTTGATGTCAAACATTTTAATTGTGTCCCTGAACTCAACAGTAGAGCTTTAAGGGTTTGTCCAGTCCTCTTGACCTGTGGGTTAGTCTGATTGAAGAGCTGTCCTTACTGGAAAGGGGTTGCAAAGAAGGAGCTCTTTCTATCCTCACTATCAAAGTATTTTCATTGAAAATGGATAGCAAGTGTCTTAGCATATTTTTTTCGGTTCTGCCATGCATCTTCTGTGGCTGTTTCCTCTTGTCTCATTCTTACTCTTCAGCTTTCTCTGTCAAGTTTTAGGCCACCGGCCCCGTTTGTCCTCTTTCCTAGTGAGGCAGTAGTCTGCACTACAAAGTCTACGGTTCTGTGTCCCCTGCTTTATTTTACATTCAGATTTCAGGTTTCCTCTTGCCTGTGCATATTCCTGGAAATGGCTTAGTTTTACCTGCATTGCCTCAGTAAATAGATGAATTATTTCTTGACTACTCTTAAGAAAACAAAATTGCCTATCCTTTTTAATTTCTAGAATTCTTTGACTTTCTCATGCCCTTTCCTTTTTTTTGTTGCTTGAATCACAGATAGAAAATTTCCTTCAAAATTTTTTTTTAGATTTTGTGTTTTGAGGTATTTTTCACTTGACCTCCTATGAATAGATTTTAAGAAACTTTCATAATAGAGCTTACTGTGCAAGTACATAAAACATGCTATTGGCCACTGCATGGTTATTTTTTCTATCTAATCAGAGAATTACTGTGTTTACTTATGTTTCAGGTTTTCCTTATCTGGGGGCCATTTGGGGAAAGATTATAGGCAGTAACTTGTTATGTGGCCCAGGCTGCTCTCTAACCCTTGGTCCTTTTTCCTCACCTTCCTGTAAGTTGGGATCCAGGCGGCAGGCTTGGCTTATGCTTGAAATTTTTGAAAGATTGAACTTTGTACGTTAAAATGAAAATGACTACAGATTAAAAATTCAAGTTTCTCATTCCTTCATTCCTTCCTTCCTTTCCTTCTTTCTTCCCTTTCTTCTTTCCTTCTCCTTTTTCTCTCTTACTTTTGTTCTCTTCTTTCCTTGAAACAGTGTCTTAGTATGTAGTTGTGACTGCTCCGTAATTCACCATGTTGAACAAACGTGTCTCAAACTTGCCTTCTGTGTGGTGGGATTATAGATGTGCACTGCCACATCTGACTTTTATTTCTTTCTTATATATTATTTCTAAATTTCCAATGTTAGATATTTTTATTTATGTAAATACTTCCTATTTTGTGTAATGTGTTGATTCAAAATTTACTTTTTTCTGATATTAATATACAAACCACTTCCTTTGTGTGGTAGTGGTGGTTGTGGTAGGGTTTGTGTGTTTGTGTGTGTGTTTGTGTGTGTGAGAGAGAGCACGTGTGCACATGTGTGTGTGTGTGCAAGTGAAGCCCAGTGGTTGGTACCAGATGTCATCTTCAATCACCATCCACCTTAATTTTTGGCACAGGGTCTCTCACTGAGGCTGAAGTATACCAATTCAGCTAGGCTGACTCCACTGACATTCAGGCATCTTCCAGTCTCTGTCTCTCCATTAATGGGGTAACAGGTGTGTTCCACCATGGAAAATCTCTACAGATATTGGGGAAGCCAAACTCAGGTGTCCATACTTGTGCAGGAAGAACTTACTGACTGAGATATCTCACTATCCCTTCAACTACATTTTCATCTTAAGGCTTACAACATTTAAAGTTTAAACTGAAAATGAGATGTATCCTTTTAAAATACCCCGTCATGGGATTTGCTGGACAGGGTAAAGTCACGCAGTGTGGGAAGCTAGTGTCGATTGGTGGCTCCCTTTCCCATTTACACTTCCATGCTCCCAGAGAAACCCACTCATTACTTTAATTTGCACGGTAGACCTGCTAAGTATCATTTCTTAATAAGTTATATATAATCTAATTAATGTGTGAGGATATTTTCCTTTGATTAAATCTTAAGATAATGGGATTTTAAGGCTGATTTGTCTAGAAAGTATATTTCTGGGAGCATTGGATATGAATATTAGGAGTGTAACTGTTTCACTGTTTAAGTAAGCTCCAAGTTGCTGGACTTACAAAAGTAAATCCCAAGTACCTCTCTGAGAAGGTCCTCATGTGATATTGGGCAAGCGCTATGACTTAACAGGGACTGAGTTAACTTACCTGTAAAATTAAGCCATTGCCCCATCCTAGCTAAGAAATTATTTTACCTACATAGGGTTCAGATATCATTGTCCATGCAAAAGATAAGACTGATCCAAGAACCAAAGATACAAATATTTGGGAGAATATGGGCAAAATCTTGTAAGCCCAGATCACAACTATGTGTGACTGTCCACTTAGAGGTACTAGGAGATCTGGGGAAATGAGAGAACCCTGTGAATCTACATGCTTTGTTTGTGGATTTTGCTGGTTCTGAGGGATCTAACAGCTGGAGATGTTTCTTGTGAAGAAAATATGCATTTTCAGGCTCTTGCCATTGAGTCATGCATTTACTCATTCATGAACAACTAAGTAAAAGTGCCAGCTAGACAGTGGGTGGTGGCTTAAAGATGAGTGAGACACTGATCTCTGTTGACACCTTCAGTATAGCTGTCACCATGACCTCATCACTCTGAAAGTAAAGAAAGGGGATTTGATGTTTACCTTAGTTAATAATGACTCTTTTGAAAACTATGACTGTTTTACACACACACACACACACATACACACACATATGAGTAGCATTGCTGTTGAGCAACAGCTGTCTCAACCAGATTTCATCAGTTTTGATTCTTACAGAGAGAAGGCAGGAACAACGGGGCTAGGCAAAATGGAACCTGCTCTTAAATGCATGCATGCACACACACTAATTGGCAGGTAAGTGGGTGATGGCAGTATCTTCCCTTATGGAAGGTCACTCTGGTGCTTGCTGTCCCTTACAGACATACTCTAAATTTTACTATATACAGTGAGGGACCAGAGTGCAGGATGGTAGCATTCCACACTATTGTACTGTCCTGCACAGATGTATGAACAAAGTGATGAATTTGGTATTGTATTATATAAATATGGTCATAGTTTTGGCCTAGAATTGACCATTCCTAACCTGTTGGACATAGATATGAACACCAGTTTGCCCTTCCAGAAGCCTGATAACCACTGGGGACATGTGAGAGACCCATTGCTATTGACTCTTTTTACCCTCCCTGTTATGCATATTGTGAGGACCAGAAAGCTCATGAGGTCACAGAAGTGTGTTATAATGCCAATATGATATCCGCACTGGCTTGTGCCTTTGGTGGCAGGTTTTAACAGCTCTTCTTTAATCTCTTTTAGAACAAGTAAACTAAGGCTGACGTGCTCACACACCTCAGCTGATTGTCTCCATCTTGCTGTTTGGGACCCTTGATGAACACAGGCCTTATAAAGAAAACCCATCAGCACTCCCTGCATGGCCGTGTGTCTGTGTTGGCATTCTTTTCTTGTCACTGGGGTGAACTATTTGAGAAGAAGTAACTTAGGGGAGGAGCAGCTTCTCTGGGCCTGATGGACAGGGATACTGTCCACCACAGTAGAGGAGGTGTGCTGAGACACTCTGCACTGGCGGCAGCATGAAGTAGCTGTCCTGATGGACAGGGATACTGTCCACCACAGTAGAGGAGGTGTGCTGAGACACTCTGCACTGGCGGCAGCATGAAGTAGCTGTCCTGATGGACAGGGATACTGTCCACCACAGTAGAGGAGGTGTGCTGAGACACTCTGCACTGGCGGCAGCATGAAGTAGCTGTCCTGATGGACAGGGATACTGTCCACCACAGTAGAGGAGGTGTGCTGAGACACTCTGCACTGGCGGCAGCATGAAGTAGCTGTCCTTCACATCACAGTGGGCCAGCACCAGAGCGAAGACAGGAATCTGGGTGGGCCCACAACTCTCAAAGTCTGCCCTGCAAAGTTTCACCTCTGCTGGCAGGGCTGCATGCATCCCCTCCAAAGGTATAATCTCCCAAAACAGCACCACCAGCACACAAGCCAGCAGGAGACATTTAAAACTCAAACCGAACTTGAAACATGCAGAAAAAAGATACAAACATGCCTGCTGTTGCCCTTTTACTTTGGTATTTTTGCAGCGTCTTCTTGAGTCTCTATCCTACTCTATGAAAGAGAGCTAAGGATTTTTCTTTTGAGAATTCAGTCTTCAAAGCATTTAGATGTACTTAGTCAGGAGTCAGGATCTGGCACAGAGAAACTGCTTGGGGGAACTGTTATTTGACTTATTGTCTAAAGGAAAAAAATTACTATCTGTGCCCAACATGGTTGTTTTTTATAAAAACCTCTGTTTTTTTATGAAAGTGGTGAAATATCTTATGACAAGAAAACTGGTAAACAGAGAAATAACGAACAGTACAAAAGCAGTTCCTTGTGTCTTCTGTAACATACATAATTTTTGTAGCCATTTTCCTTTTGAATATCATAACATTTCTTAACCACTTTGTACACAAAGCTTGTCTCCTTGCTTTTCTATATTGTTTCAGAGTCGCATTACATTTTTTACCTTTAAAAATTGATTTGTATGTCCCTGTTTGAGTGTGGGTATGTGAGTGTGGGTGTAGTACACCTGGAGGCCAGAAGAGGGCATCAGATGCCTTGGGACTGGAGTTACAGGTGGTTGCTAGCCACCATGTGGGTGCTAAGAATTGAACCTTGGTCCTCTTCAGGAGCAGTGTGCAATCTTAACTGCTGAACCAACTCCAGGCCCCCAAACAGCTAGTTTTAACATTCATACAAGAATTTATGCTAAAAATGTATCTGTTTTACTTGCTTTAGTTTTTTCCAAAAATGCATAAAACACATGTGCTTGCAATAATAATCCTCCTGTATCTATTAAAATCAAGTTATTGATTTATAGATGTGTCGGACCATCATGTCACGTCCATGATGAAGAATGATTTTTTAAAATCTCATCTTTTCAGGATAAGTTAGGTGGACCAACTGACAGTCAGGATATACAACCTCCTCTGTGTTTTCCTTCTAGAAGAAATTTGGCACACCACAAAAATAGCACAAAGTCCCGGAAACATAACAAATGCTGTGTCTGTGGAAAAGATGGATTTTTACCTGAAGTAAATTACTTATATTAACCAAGCGAAAATAGTTGCTGGTAACACAGTGAATTTAACAGCAGAGTTTTTTCTTTCTCCACCCCGCTACTGTTAAGAGAGTCTGAGAAGTGTTGTTTAACTAAAGACATTTCTATCTTTCTCTTTCCCTCTTCCCCTCCTTTCCTCCATTCTTCTCCCACTTCGTTCTCTTCCCCACTTTCTTGCCCTCCTCTCTCCCTCCTCCCTTCTCCTCCTTCCTCTTATCCCTTTCCTCCTGTTGCTTCTTTTTCTTTCTTGACACACAGTCTTTCTATTATCCCAAGCTGGCTCCAAATGTCAAACTTTTCACCTTTCCACTCAGCTTCCCAAGTACTGGTAGCAGGCATGGAAATCCCATCCAACTTGTGTCCCTATCGAACACTGCACAGAAAGTGTTCTTCATCTGCCTTCATGGGCTGCAGTGGACACCCAAGAGACTGGACTCCTGCATTCTTTGAACGTGTGTCCTATTTATAGACTGTTCCATCTTATATATTTTGGCATGGGAGAGTGAAGAGGGTGGAATTTGCTTTCTTGCTGGGGCTGGAATTGATAATTTGTTTCCTTACTTAACAGAGATTTTTTTTTCTCTTTGGAATTCTGACAGTACTACTGTCCTTAAATTCCCCCAAATCACATATTGCAACACAACCACTTTTTTAGCAATAGCAGGGGACAGGGCATTTGGAGAACTTATCAGGACATAAGGACTAAGGAGTCCTGCCTTCTGAATGGCTTAGTGTTTGAGGGAAGGGCCAAGGGAAACTTAGTCCCTCCCTGTCACTTTTCTATATGTGACAAGCTTTACCTTGGGTCCATCAACCTACAGAATTATGAGAAATAGCTTTCTGTTCTTTGTCAGTTAAGCAGTATGTTGATTTGGATGAGAATGCACACTCATTCATGTTTGAATGTCGGGCCCCAGTTGATAAATTGTTATGAAGGAGTTTTGGACTTTTGGAGATATGTCATTGGAGGTGGGCTTTAAGTTTCAAAAACCCACACCAGGCCCAGTCTGTCTCACTCTGTCTCTGCCTACTGCCTGGGGATCAGGATGTAAAGCTCTCAGCTACTGCTCTAGTACCATGCCACCATTCCTGTCTTCTTCCTGCAATAATGATCAGGGACTAATTCTCTAAAGATTCAAGCAAGCCAGATGTGTGCATGTGTGTGTATGTGTGTGTGTGTGTGTGTGTGTGTGTGTGTGTGTGTGTGTATTGCTTTCACCATGGTGTCTCTTCACAGAAATAGAATAGTGCCTTTACTAAGACAACCAGGCTGTGGCATTCTGTTATAGATAAACAGAATGGCAGCTGACCCAGCCTGTGCATGTAAGTACAAGCCCTCATATTGTGATGATTAAAGTTGTCCCTCTGAGTTTTTCCAAACAGCCTAGCAGGGCTGCAGAAGGAGCAGAATCTGCATGTGTGGCTGTGTCAGCTGCTGCAGAATCAGAACACATGCGTGGTTAGGTCAGCTGCTTCAGCAGCAGAATCTGCATGTATGGTTATGTCTGCTGTAGTAGCAGAATCTGCATGTGTAGCTGTGTTAGCTGCTGCAGTAGCAGAATCTGCAGGTGTGGCTATGTCAGCTGCTCTAACACTCATTGTTAGAAGGATGAACTACAGAGCTTTGAGATAGACTGTTAGTAAATTAAAAAACATTTTTTAAAAAATCAAACTCTTCCCTAGGGACAGAATCTCCAGGACACATATTGCTTCAATTTCTTCCTCATCCCACTCAAAATAAGCAGGCCCCAATGGAGGTCCTTATAGCTTCCATGAGAGGAGAGAAGTTGACCGACTGCCTCGTCTTTCCTTCTTTCATACCAGCAAATAGCCTTGAAGCTTCCCCACCCAGATAACCAGTCCTAAACAACAAGATCTGCAAGAACCCCATTTCCTCTACTGTGATGCAAATGTGCACGCACTTGGAACCTAGCTGATTCTTTTGTGCCTCTTCGATTTTGTATTTCAAATGCTTGTCTTCCTACAGTCACCAAGAAAGCATCATTTCTAAAGGTCAGGGGATTTGTCGTATTCTAGTGTCAAATATATCCTAGACTGTGTAGAAGAAAACACACACACACACACACAGTGCCCAGCACTGTGCCAAGAGATGGACTCTGACAACATCATGTGACCTTCATGGCAGTTTCAAGAAGCCAGTGTACTCCTTATTTCTGAAGAAGCAGGCCTTGGCTCATAGGTGATTAGCCTGAAAACCCAGATGATCTGCATGCAGTGTACTTATTAGTCCATCTAGGGTGCTATTCTAAAAAATGCCATAAGGCAGGCAGCTCTGAAGCAGCTACTTATTTCTCCAGGACCTGAAAGTCAGGAAGTTCAAGGTCAAGAAGCCAACAGATTGACTGTCTGCAGCAGGCTTCCTCCTCCTAGACAGCAGGAAGGAAAGGGAGAACGTTCTGTGATCTCTTAGAAAAGGCACCGATTGCACCAAAGAACACTCCGTGTTCATTTCTTTCCATTTTGTGTGCATTTCCTGTGTAGCTCTATGTGACCGCATGTGCCCCATGTGTCTGTATGTGTCTGATATATATGTGCATATATGTGCATGCATGTATGTGGATGCACGTACCTGTACACAGAGGGCAGAATAGGCTGTCTAATGACCTCTTCCATTACTCTCTCATTTATTTTCTTACTGAATATGGAGCTGGGATGGCAGCCAGCAAGTCTGGGAACTCCCTGCTTCTATCCTCCTCAGTGCGGGAATCACAGGCAGTCACTTTTGACAACTTGCAGGGGAACTGGAGATTTGAATTTGGGTTTGTTTGCAAGCACTCTTGAGTCAGCTCTCCAGTCCTAAGAGCTATGGACTCATGATTCCTCCCAAGGCTCTACCTGTAGACCATCATGACAGAGAGAGAGAGAGAGAGAGAGAGAGAGAGAGAGAGAGAGAGACAGAGACAGAGACAGAGACAGAGACAGAGAGACAGAGAGACAGAGAGACAGAGAGAGACAGAGAGACAGAGAAAGAGTAGAGTTAGGATTTCAGAATGAATTCTGAAGAAGAAAATAATAGCTAATGGCAAGACTGAATGTGATCTCACAGGCTTTATGATTTTCTCCAAAAAAGGCATTTTTTTCACTGTGAGAATTATTATCTTTTAGCACCAAATGGTAGAGAAAAGCATATGGTGATGTCCCTTGTGGTGATAAACTGGAATCAGCTATATCGTGGTTGTCAGTCAAGAATAGAAAGATTGCCCAGCCTAAGCTGTGTGGAACAGTGGCAGAAGCAGAAGCAATAAGCTAGGAGGTTTACATTGCTAATGTTTGAGTCATGCTATTCACTAGGCAAAATGGATCTGTCCAGGTACAAGATTTGTTATGACTTCACATTTGGATGTAGCTGCACTTTCATTTATCTGGAAGCATTCCTCCGAAGTGATAACTCATTCACTCTTAATGATTTGCCCATAAATTTGTTTATGTGTGATTCAGCTGTAGGGTGTCAACAGAGATGCAGAGGCTTAATGAACACTGATGAGCCAAGTCCTCCATTATGGCTCACAAATGATCCACTTGGCCAAGACAGTTACAGAGCGTGCTTAGCATAATGAGGGCTGCATCAGAGTGAGCTGAGCGTGGACCTCCTGTTTGGTTTAGGGATGCTCTGTGCCAAAGTGGATGACCGACCACTCCCATGAAGCTTTCACTGTGGTGTTGTCATGTGGTGAGCTTCCTGCACATCCTGGCAAGATGGTCACTTTGCCAGCGCTGAATGGAGAGCTTCCATTCCCATTTTCCTGGCGAATAGGGAAAATCTTACACTCTTTCTTCTTTCCTACATCCCTCTTCTATACTTGTCTTCCTCCATCACCTCTGTTTCCTACCTCCTTCCCGTTCCTCTCTAAATGGTCTCTCTTTCAACAAATATGAATATATGGAGGTTAAGGTCAGGGAACAGACTACCAGGAATGTTAGTGTGAAGGGTCTGAGAGCAAAGCATCTGTGGACTGTTGGATTTTCATTACTGTGAGCCAACTGTGCTGACTTATAACATAAAAATACCAACAGACAGAAATTGCATGCATATGCTGTGTTACAAATGACCCTATGGAGACTAGAATCTTTCCAAGATTCATTTTTAATAGCGTGTGTGTGTGTGTGTGTGTGTGTGTACATGTGCATGAGTGCAGGTGTTCACCAGCCCAGAACATTGGATCCTCTGGAGCTAGAGTTATAGGCAGTTCTGAGCCTCCTGATATAAGTGCTGAGAACTGAACTAAAATCATCAGCAAGAGCAGTGTGCACACTAACCATTTAATCCTCTCTCTAGCTCTGAGACTGAAAATTCATTTCATATGATCAGGAATGACTTCTTTTTGATTATTTCCCAAGAAGACAGGAAAGTTTTATCATACACACACACACTCACATAGACACAAGCACACACAATACACACACACACACACAAACCTTAGCTTGAAGAAGCATCCTAGACGTACACCAGTGCAAGTCTCAGGCAAAAGATCAAAGATCAAATTAGCTCCAGTGTCTATCTGGTCCAGTATACTGAACTTTGTTCCTCGGTGTCTCCCTCAAAGGTGCTGTCTCTGGAGATTGCTTGCTCAGATTTTGTCCCACCTTTAAAATTCCTAGACTCCTCTTCATTCTTCAGTTATTCTCACCCCTTCAGTCCTCAACAATGAACTCAAACAGTGCATCCAGAGAAAGCTCTAACCACTATTCTTTCTTCTGGAGTCCTACTAAGTTCTGATGGATGCCAGAAGAGGGAGCAGAGCCCTAGAAAAGGGGCCGCCATGTGGGTGCTGGAAATCCAGCCCTGGTCCTTTGCAAGAACAGCCAGTGCTCTTAGCCGCTGAACCATCTCTCCAGGCCCTGGAACTTGTTGTTCATGGCTCTGGAAACTGGAAGTCAGGGTTACTTGTTGGTGATGTTATTTTCTCCTGACAGCACTGTTCTTACCTCACAGCTGTTATCTTGCAATGTCCTCATGTGGACTTTCAGTTTGCATAGTGACCCCTCATGCTAATCTCCTTATGAAACAATGGTCTGTTGAATTACGACTGTAGATCTCATTTAATCTTCAGTAATTCCTTAAGGGCCTATCTCCAAATAACATCACATTGGAAGTCAAGGCTTCAACATATGAATTTGGAATGGAAACACAATTTAGGCCATGACACTTCTAATCAGATGTCAAAAGTAAAGTCTAATGGTATCCTTAAACTTGGTAATCAAGACAAACTATAGTTTAATATATGTTAAAACTGAAATCAATGTAAGCTCAATTATTAATAAATCAAAATTTTAAATTAAGGTAGATTGATAATGTTTCCTTTGTATTGTAAAATTAATATGACTCATTAGGAAATCATTAGGAAATAGGCTTCTCACTCCTTCCTTCTTATGAGCTTCTGTTTGAGGCCTTCTTCACTGATCTAAACTGTGTTTGTTTGTGTGTGTGCATATATGTGCACTGTGTGTGTGTTCTACTGTCTGTGGTGTTTAATATGTGTGTGCATGGATGTGTGTATATTCTACTGTCTGTGGTATGTGTGCATTGTGTATGAGTGTATGTGTTCTACTGTCTGTGGTGTGTGTGTATGTGTGTGTGTATGCATTGCGTGTGAGTGTGTATATTCTAATGTTTGTGGTGTGTATGTTTGTGTGTATGTGTAGGAGCTGACATTGAGTGTCTTCCTCAATCCAGTTCCACCTTGTTTTCTGAGGCACTATCTCTCCTTGAACCTGGATCTCACTAATTCAGCTAGTTTGGCTCCTCAGTGGGCTCTGGGATCCACCATCACCACCGCCCCAGCACTGCGATGCCACATCTGGGATTTAAAGTGGTTGGTTGGAACGGTACTCTGGTGTTCGTATCTCTCTCATGCTTATGCAATAGACATTATACCAGCTGAACCATTTCTGCAGCTCCCATCTTGCCTTTTTTGATTGTGAATTTTGGAAAGTAAGGGAGATTTGTTACTGTCTCTGTTTTCCCATTTCTCACACACTATCTACCACATAGTAAATCCTCAGACCCTGATGCTTTGTGTATGTCTACTGTCTCATTGGGTATCATGTGGTTGATTATGTCACCAATTCTGAAATTGACAGAGCTCTTCAACTCAGATATGAGTAGACATGTGGTTGCAAGGACCACTGTCCTCAAGTTGTAGAAGGCACACTTCTAAAAGCTTAGAAGTGGAAGAAGTTGGAAGTGCACGCTAAGTGATGATGGGATGGGATCCAAAGTGAGAAGAAATGGAGTCAAATGGATTCTGCAATGATGACAGCTAAGCTTAGGCATGAGCAATACAAATGATAGGAATCAGCACTACTGTAAAAATAGCCTTTTTATTTTTGTCATTTTAATATCTTCGTTGTTTTTCTGTATCTACCAAATTATTTGCTCATTTAAAAAATCATTCCTATTTACTGCAAAGTTCTCTTCTCATGCCAACATCATAATATCAAGAGGTACAATCTAATGTCCATATTAAACCTCCCAACTCCATGTTCTAGCGTCTTCTATGGTACAACTCATACTTCCATAGTGACATTCTGAGTATGTTGTTTTCTATCACAAAGACATTCATGTTGGTCATGGCTTTTGGATTTTGCATGTGGACTCTAGCATTTTTATTGTCTATCTATAATCTGATAGATTAGTATTGTTTGCTTTTTTTAGTTTATCTCTGAGTTAGGTATTTCCAGTAAAGTTGTGAGAATGAGGGCTATGCCCACTGTTAGCTAAATGCTGCTATCCTGGTGTTATTCACATATTAGTTGTCCCCTTCTGGTCTTTAGGTGACCTTGTGACATTTTGTTCTTGTGAGGACATACATGAAGAGCCCACACTTGCCCTTTTCTGAAGCTGTCCTATGACTTGTTAGTCTCAAAGAATTTTCATCTTTGAATACACGCACATAAATAAGATGGAGGGAGAGGAGCATACACATAGCCTTCATATCCTTGCCCTGGTCCTCCACCTAGGACAGAGAGTTATGGAGCTGTCAGAAGAAAATAGAAATGGCTTTAGAGGTGGATGCGGAGGGTCACATTCCAGACTTCCTGGGATAGAGAAACACGCTGCCCCAGCTGTTTGGAGAATTGACTCCTGGGATAGAGACACACGCTGCCCCAGCTGTTTGGAGAATTGACTGCTGGCAACTCAAAGTCCCTCACTGTGAACTGCAGGCATCCGAAGGAAGCTGACTCGGGAAGGATGAAAGGCACCTTCTAGAGACAACCAGGGTTCATGAGTGACCAACGTTCAGAGGTCTTGAAACTCACTGTGGACCCTGTGAAGAGCCAGCCAAGCTCTGGAGGACAGAGGTACATCGCAAAGGAACTCATCTCCGTGCAATCCTGCTCCCCTCAGTCCTTGCAGGTGTTTCTCCTAAAATGTCTTCCAAATGAAACTCCTCCATGTAAATTTCCATCCTGGGACCTGGTGCAGCACACGCCTTCCTGCTGGCCTCCAGCTGACTGAGGCTCTATTTCTGGTGCCCAATGAACACTGGCAGCGCTGCCTCTGTCCTCTCCACCGTGTTCTGTTCTTGGCAGTAAGGAAATATCTTAATGTTTACCAGTAGTGGCCTTCTGATTTTGTTCTTTCGTGTTTGGGAGCTGGTCTCTGCTTGTCTGCCTTGATGATATGTTACTAAGATGCTGGGTGAGGTGGCTTCTAGTGTCATTTATCATCCGTCAGCATTTTAAATACATCAGTCTCAATGTGGTACCAAGCACATGGTGGCTGACACAAGCACCATGTTGATAGTCCTAGCCAAACACCAGTGCTAGTCATTAATCTAACCCCTAAGCTGTCTAAATTGCCCGTTGAATTTCAGCATGTGTACTTAAAACCAAACTCTGACTTACTGCCCAGTGAGTACTCTGTGTCTTATTGAAGGCAGGAAGCAGACTAATTCAACCTTGGCTCCACATTTAACACTAGGGCTCACTGAGGGGAGTGTGCGGCCCATGAGAAGTCTTGAATCTCTCCAGACATTGCGTGGCAATGGAAAACATGAGACAAGAGGCTGAGATGAAGGAAAAAAGAATTCCCACAGTGGGTTGTCTGACGCTCTGGGTGTAAGGAATATGGAGCAAATAGAGATCAAGGTTCAAATACAAACAGCACCTTCCGGCTTTATAAAATGTGTAGCAATATTGCTTAAGCTTCAACTTTGCACTTCAGGGGGAGATTATTAAGACCCAGCCACAGGTTACCATGCGGAGTAAGTGACAGATGCTAGAGACAGTCCAGATCTGCCATGTTATCAGTAAGACTTAGATAACATGTTGGGACCAGGGTGAACCTTCAGGGCAAAGCTGTGCATGTGTCTTTGATGTTCCCTCTCACACCCTCTTCATTATTTCTATCCTCAGACAGGGTTTATGGGGATTGAGTGAGTTTATGATCACCTAAGACCTTGCCTATTTTCTGTTTCTATATATGTGTGTGAAATGTAAATATAATTATACATGTTTTTAGAAGAGACTGATAAATCTAAACAGACTGCAGATTTGTCTGCATGGACAAAAGCAAAGTTACCAAAGCCAGAGTTGAACATTAAATGTTTGTGATCCACTGCAATTCATCTTGCTATTGTATACATGATAGATTTCATTTTTATTGTACAAATGCATTTCCAGTGGATCTCCCCATGGCTCCTTTGAAGAGGCATCATATTTATAATGAATAGAGTTACTCATATCATTTATTGAAAATTTAATAATTCTGGCAATTTCTTCTAAATCTCATGTACATTTTAATTAATAATGACAGTAACTATAAGGAATTTACTTTTATTTCCAGTTCATAAGTTCATATCAACTGGGAGCTGTAGACAGACTGTGTGACCAGACTTATAGTTAGAATAAACAAATTTTGGAGTCAGAATTGAACCCACATTTTTCTGAATACAAGGTTCTTAAGTTCAAATAACTGCACTATCGCTATCTCATTCTCCCCAAAACTTTGGAGGATGTTCTGTGCTCATTTCCCCTTCTTCTTCTCCCTTGCTCTTCTCTCTATCCCCGCTTTTCTTCCCTCTCTCCCTCCTACTTCTGCTTCTCCTCTTCTGTGCTCAAGTTGAGGCTCAGTATAGAGTAATGGCTGGCCATGTTCCCGCTGGATTTGTGGAGTAAATGAGGCTTATTCCAGACAGCAGGGATGAATGATTCTACATCAAATCCTTAAGCTTCTTTTTGCCAGAGGGGAGTTCATGACACACGGGCAGGTATGGCATCCAATGGTCAGAACCAGAAGCTATATAATCACGTCTTCAGCCGTTAGCACAGTGAAGTAGAAATGGAGCGAGGCAACTCTCACAGCACATCTCTAATGACACTCTTCCTCCAGTAAGGCTTACCATCTCCTCCAACAGACCCGTCAACAGAGCACCAACTGTTCAAGTACCTGATACTATGGGGGCTTTTCTTGTTCAAACAGTGTTAGAGCTGAAGTCATCTCCCTAATGCTGATATGAAAAGTTGTAGAAGTTACAGCACTAACATCTTAGAATTATGCTTGATATCTCCTCAATGCTTGCATGTCAGTTTTTACTTCTGCCTTTCCAGAGGTTTATGAACAGTAAGACAATTAGAGTTCTCATTCTAAAGATGCTGATAGCAGGCGTTGAAGAACTGAAGCTGTCTTCAAGGACAACCTTGTGGCTATTTTATAAGTCAGCTCTCTGTGAAAATCATGCAATTATCTGTCAGTTGGTTCTCCCACTATGGATGTCAAGATGACTCCACAGATGACATGTTTTGATCATTTATAGTACTGCATACTTTCAGATGTCAAATGTTGAACTAGGTCGTTAACATGTTACTTCTCTCTCTCTCTCTCTCTCTCTCTCTCTCTCTCTCTCTCTCTCTCTCTGTGAATCTCATTGTAAGAGGATTAACTTCACTTTTGGCCCAGTGGGATATTTCACTGGTCACAGTCCAAAGGCTTGGGGGAGTTCCAGGTGATGATTCTATGTCCTCACAACTTTGGAATATATGCTCTGCCCTCCCTGGTGTTTACCACCTTACTCAATGAGTAGATTCCTGCATTGTACCAGAAATATCATGAACCTGAGACAGTAGAAAACTTCAGACCATGTATAATTTGGAGTAGGAGCCAAGTGAAATCTCTAAATTGATTTTCAAATGTTAAATCAACCTTGATTACCTAAGATACACAGTATGTGGTTTTTGTATATTGTCCATTTTTGTTGTTTATTTAGATCTTTTGAATTTATATTCATGAGGATTATTGGTGCATGGTATTCATCTCATAATGTATTTGTGCCATTTTTCTACCACAGTTATTATGGCATCATAAAATTATATAAACTGTTCTTGATTTATTTATCATCTCAATACTTATATGCAAATTTATTCTTTGTTTCTTAACTTAGAGATACAATTTATTCATAAAGATAGGAACAAATCTTTGTGGGGGATTTTAAGGAGTTGTTTTTTATTTTTAATATTGAGTATTTGTGTGTTTCGGCATATGTGTTTTCTCACATACATGTAGAGGGCCACAGAAGGTGGAAGAGGTCATTGGATCTACTGGAGCTGGAGTCACTGGTGGTTGTGAGCCACCATTTGGTCCTGGGAATAGAAACCAAGTCCTCTGGAAGAACAGTCAACACTCTTAACCATGAGCCATCTCTCCCGTCCCAGAATCATTAACATATAGACATACATACAGTATATTCATAGAAAAATGAAGAAGAAATCGAACTATGACATCTCTCACTTCTGCAACTCATCATGTTGTCAGAGCTGTGTGTATCATGAGTAACCAACCATTCTACAGTCCTTTCTGAACTGCTCTTAATTTGGGGCTTAGTAGAGTGACTGCCTTCACTTCTGAAGATTCTGAGCCACAGACAGTATTATCTGAATTGTACTGTTATAGTGTTAAGTGAAGCTTTTTCCTTGCTTGCCGATTTGGTATATTCCCCGCCAGTCGCCTGGGCACTGCCGCTCCAGCCTGGTTCTAGAGCCGCATGAGTCCCAAATAAACACACAGGAGGCTATATTCATTATGAAGCTGTTGGCCTTGCTTGTTTCTAACTGGCTAGCTCTGACTTAAGTAATTACCCCATAATTGTTAATCTAATTATGTCTCTTACCGGAGAGGTTTCCAGGCTTCCTACCCCAATGGCGGTTACATCTCGAACTCTCTTGTCTTTTTCTTTCCCAGAATCCTCCTCGACTCCTAATCCCTCCTATCTAGGTTTTCTATAGGCTCAACAGTACTTTATTGACAAATAACAGGACTTCCCCAACATCTCCTCTTTTCTGTTTAAACAAAAGAAAGGTCTTAATTTTAACATAGTCAAATTGTATATAACAGAACAGTTATCAAATAAGAACATAGTTACAATATTTTAGCAAGATTTAAAGAAAATATCCATCCCATCTTTGAGAGGTTTGAAGACTGTCCATCTCAAATATATTTCTGTATATCTAGAAACCTAACTTATGTAACTAGAAATTCTATTATAAGTAACTATCTATAATCTGTATTCAATTATGCATTACATTTTAAAAGATCAGTATAAGCACAATACTTAATCAAGAGGAGAAAATATACACATCACAAAATTGACCTTGAATTTGTATCAATAAATGAAAAACAATACCCATACCATAATTCCCCTTTTTACCATTAAAAAGAGATGGGCTGTGATCATTAACCAATTATAAACAACCCATTTAAATGAAAACAAAGATTTATAAACAAGATGGGAATTGGGACGTCGCTCATTCCAAACTGCTTCCTGCTGGAAGGGGGCGCCGTTCACACCATGGGGATCATGACAAAACTCAGAAACCTGTATGAGTCCATATTTTCGGGGTCTGTAAAACTGCATCATCTTAGCTGTTTCAATTGTTGGAACACCTGGTCCACTGCTTCTGGGGGTCTTGGTTCGTCAAACCACAGAAGCCTGGAACAAGTCCTCAGCTTTTTATGTTCTGTGGAAACATAAATTAAAACTCCTTTTCCGAGTAACATATCCTTGTACTTAAATTTTGAAGTCAAGGCATTTTCAAAAGATAGAAGTTGGATTAATTCAGCAGCATTTATAATCAAGTGTACTTTAGCATTTGTTCCTTCCTTAGCAATCAAAAAACTGAAAAACATAATAGCGTACAGTATCCAGACTCTCTGTGTATTTTCCATCTTTACGTGGCTTATTTATTTATTTATTATTACTTTATTTATTTCACTTTTATTTATTTTTCTTTGAGACAGGATTTCTCTTTGGAAATCTGCCTGCCTCTGCCTCTGCCTCTGGAGTAAATCCTATCAGCCTGTGCCACCACAACGCCGGCTTTTGTATTTATTTACCACTTTGCCATTTCATTTTCTCTCTCAGTCTCACTTATATTTTTAAACACACTGTAAACCTTTAAAGGTTTTGTTCATCCAAGTCTGACTTTACTGTAAATCTTTATGTTTTTCTGGCCACGTGTCTTATCTGTTAAAACCGCGGCTGTTTTAAACTGCCTCTTTTTTTTCCAAGATGGCGGGCTTAAGCATGATTCCAGCTTACCGCCTCAGTCCATGCTGACCTCCAGCAAAAGCTGCCACTTCCAGCTGTACGTACACACCTTTCAATCATTAGCAGAGTCTCTTAAAACAACCTTGTTGGTTTTTTTTTCTTTTTCTTTTTATGCTGAGTCAGGAAGACTCCGGTAACCGAGCCACGTGAATCTCGGCTTGTCGCCAGCAAAACAGAGCACACCTGAGAAAAATGCTGCTACCAAAATCTGTGCTTCTCACCGTTCTTCTGTTTCTAAAATTTCTTTAAAGCTTTTGTCATTTTATGTGGAAATTCATCATCCCACTCCTGATCACCATTATGTTAAGTGAAGCTTTTTCCTTGCTTGCCGATTTGGTATATTCCCCGCCAGTCGCCTGGGCACTGCCGCTCCAGCCTGGTTCTAGAGCCGCATGAGTCCCAAATAAACACACAGGAGGCTATATTCATTATGAAGCTGTTGGCCTTGCTTGTTTCTAACTGGCTAGCTCTGACTTAAGTAATTACCCCATAATTGTTAATCTAATTATGTCTCTTACCGGAGAGGTTTCCAGGCTTCCTACCCCAATGGCGGTTACATCTCGAACTCTCTTGTCTTTTTCTTTCCCAGAATCCTCCTCGACTCCTAATCCCTCCTATCTAGGTTTTCTATAGGCTCAACAGTACTTTATTGACAAATAACAGGACTTCCCCAACATTATAGTTATCTTTTGATCACATCACGTGTTAATAATAGGGTTACCGATAGTTCCGCGTTCCACCCACATCCTTCCTCAGCTCAGCTATTGTCAGGACCAGAAAGTTTATTAGCTTCTTTTCTCAGCTGTTGATTCAGAAACATAAAAAGGGTAATCCCAAAACACAGACAGAATCTTCCATGGTTAATGTTCATGCTTAGTTTGCATGTGTTTATTTATTTTTGCATATTTTTGTGTTTGCTTTTTTATTTATAATATTTTTAAATTATATAAAGGAGACTGTGATTGGGAGGCTGTTTATGATCAAAGCATGCTATATTCATAGATGGGAAGTTGTCGATGAAGCCTTACAAGATATATAATTAAGATGAATTAATATATAAAAGTGGCATGGCGGAGGGTAACCAACAGCTTTATGATTGGATTTAAAGTCTGCCCCACTGTGCGGTGCCTGCGCCACAAGCAACTCTGAGGTATCAGGAAAAGAAAGACCAGATGTCCAGCTTTTTGTACTAAGAAGTGTCTTTATTTCACAAGTGCTAAGAGGTCTCTCTATTTTGCAAGTGTTAAGAGGTCTCTCTCTTGTAGGGGGGATCAGTCTTATATATAGTCTTACAACATAGTAGAAAAACCCCAGGTGGAAGAGAGTGTGTTTACCTTGTGCCAGATATTGATGTCAGTGGGACAATGTGGGGGCAGTAAGCCAGGACTAGCAAATAGGATACACCTGTGGCTATCAGCTGACAAACAACTCAGAGATCCTGTGGGGTCTAGGCTCCAACACCACTGGATACAGTTGATTCCACCAAAAGCCTATTGGGAGACCACATGCCCTGTGGACATGTTTATGACTGAGGTTTTGCTAAATAGGCATGTAGTCAAAATGGCTTCTGGATATGTGTGCTTGCTCCCATAGGCTAGTGTTGGTCTACCTAGGTCAAAGAAGCTGCTGTTTGGAGTGGGCAGTGGTCAGTGAAGAGTCACATGACTGGCCTAGTACTAAGAAGAGGTGACTGTTAAGTGTTCAGCTCTAAATAGAACATTTATCTCACCCTGTCTAAGGTTCAGGGAAACTGGCAGAAGGAAGAGGGAAGATAATAAGAGCCAGGGAAGGGGAAGAGCACTATGAAATACAGTCTTCATGGTATGATGTATCTATTGTCAGGAACACACAAAAGCTATGGCTACCTGAATGAGACCTGTGCAGCCATGTGCATGCGCATGTGCGTGCACCCCCCTCCCCACACACACCAGGCTTTGGAGGGAGCCTAGTTAAGAAGAAGGTGGTTGGTAGGAATGGGAATAAGTTGAGAGGAGGTAGTGGGAAACAAATACCATGACAGCACATCGTATACATGCATGAAATTGTGTGTCTATTAAATATATATGTATGTAATTTAATGTATATCAAATATGTATTTTCACATATATTACCAGTTTTTTTCATTTTAACCATAATAAAATTTAGGAAAAAATAGAAACATCAAATATTCTGTCCTCAGTGGAAATAGCATTTTTCTGGATGCTTCTGTCTGAAAATGGAAAAAGCCTTGAGAGTAATGTTCTGGCAGAAGAGTTTAAATTAGATTTTTCTTTGTAATGAAAAATTACATTTTAATAACTTTGTCATTCTATTCCCTTTTGTCTCTGCTCATGAAAGAGAAGTCCACTCTTGCGACTCTGATGCACTCCTTCCCTGATTCCTGGATGCTTCTCTGACTCGTTATCCATTTAGAGGCAAGGACCACAGTCTGCTTCCTCTAGTGCCCAGTGTCTCCCCAACTTGAGCATCTAAGGGGTGGGAAGTCAGTCACAGGCCGGTTCACTTGTCTAGCTTTCAACTCAGGATTTTCTTTCTTACAGAATCGTGGCAAGTTAGAATAATTTATGCCCCTGCACAGAAGCTCTTAAGTAGCACATTGTTATCTTCTCAATCTCTTATATCTGTTCACTGAACAAAAGATCTGGCACTGAATGCTTGTTACATATCTGCCTCTGTTATAGTCTACAGGGCACAGAACAAGCCCAAGCTGTCTTTCACTAGAATAAAGACAATGTCTTCCATTTTCCCCCATTTCTTATCTTCATCTACTCTTCCTTTATCATGCCCTCCACACCCCTTTTCTTACTTCCCCATCCCTTTTTCCTGTCTCTGTAATCACCTTCTAAGCTCTGTTATTCCTCTGTTCCTTCCCTCCTCCTTTCCTTTCTTTCCTCCTCTCTCCATCCACTCTTTCTTCCTTTCCCCCTCCATCTCTTCTATCTCCTTCCTTCCTTTTCCCCCTTATTAGTTGTCCTTGCCTCTCCCTTACTTTTCCTTTCTCCCTCCCAGCCACCTCTCTTCCCTTCTTTCTTCCCTCCCTCTCCCATTTTCCCATCCACCCATCCACTCATCCATCCATCCATCTATCCATCCATCCAATCATCTATTGCCTGAATTCCCCTTTCTTCCTTTTCTCCCAATAGAACATGAACATCTGTCATAAGGTTCAGGGGCTTTTTCCTGTTTACCATTCATTTCCTTCACAATCTGACCATAATAAACCTTCTAGATGGCTTATCTACTTTCTAAAATATTTCTATTGCATATATGTAAACATATGCATGTATCTTTGCTTTCTTTCATGTTCATTATAAGTTATATAAAAGAGATCATATGCTACAAGCTGTTGATCATCATAATTTAAAATTATGTGTGGGATTTGTGTGTGTGTGTGTGTGTGTGTGTGTGTGAGTGTATGTCTATGGAATAGGCAAGTGCACATGTGTCTTCTCAATCACTCTCCACCTTATTTTTAATACAAGGTTTCTCATGACCAGTGATGAGGTGAACCCCTTTTCTAACCTGGTAACCTTTCTCCTAGTGATGTATATCTGGGTCCATAGAGGAAATAAGAATGTGTCATCCCAGACATCCCACAGAAAATATAAGGATGCATAAGCAGCTTTGGCAAGATGGAATTTGAATCCTACTCTTCTTTTCTTATTGAATGTGAAATTTGCATTCCACTCATGTATGTGTGAATGTGTGTGAGCGCACACATGCTTATTTTATATATGCACTAACATTTAAATTTATTTTCATTATCTTAGAACAAAAATGTATCTTGAAAAGAATAAAAAACTTGCTTGATTAGCCCATACTGTACAAATGGCCTCTGGATTCCATGAAGCTTACTGCCTCTGATGTGCAGATTTGTATCTGTCTTGTGAATCCCAGGTAGTGTATCTGGCAGGCTCTGGGGAGAGAGGAAGGAAGGTTGTTCCTTTGTACCTAAGGGCATTTTATGGACTTTCAGTAAAACTGAAATAGAAAACTGATCAGAGAACCTTTCCAGATTTGTGTCAAAATTAATCTGTCAAAAATTCCCATTCTCCAATTTCTTTAAGTACAGCACTCACAAGTTAGTTCTTAAATTTCAACTACATCTTCCTGAGAAAGAGCACTGTTTGGGAGGAGTGGAATGAGGGAAAGTCAAAAACAGGTGACTGGAACTCTGTGGGAACTCAAGGACTCTAGATAGACAGCTGAACATCTGGGGAACCTACATGGAACCAAACGAGGCCCTCTGCATATGGACGACAGTTGTGTAGTCTAGTGTGTTTGTGGGACTCCTGGCAAGGGGATCAGGATCTAACCCTGGTGAATGAGCTGGCTTTTTGGAGACAATTCCATATAGTAGGATGTCTTGCTCAACCTTGATGTTGTGGGGAGGGGCTTGGTTCAATTGAATGTGTCACGCCTTGTTGATGCCCCTTTCTGAGAGTGGATGAAGGTGGGTTGTGGGGAGGTAGGAGGGGCCACAGGAGGAGGTGAGTCAGGGGGAACTGTATTTGGTATATAAAAAGTGAATAAAAAATTTAAAAAAATAAAAGAAAAATAGTAGGGGCTGGACAGTTGTCTCATTAGTTAAGAGCACTGGCTACTCTTGCAAAGGACCCAGGTTCAATTCCCGGCATCTACATGGTGGCTTACAACCTTCTATAACTTTAATTCTAGGGTTCCCGATATCCTATTCTTACCTCTGTTAGCATCAGGCATACAAGTGGTACACATACACAAATATACCCAGGTAAAACACCCATACACATACATTTTTTAAAAAAAGAAAATAATATATAGGAAAGTGGTTGAAAAATTTTTAAAAAGGTGCAATGTTTTGATCTCAGAAGCATTGACTCTTGCCTACATCAGTTTCCATGCAGAGATGTGGCAGATTGCTTTCTGTTAATTGAATATGAACCAGGGAGTAGCCTGGCTTCAGCTGAACTAGTGTAGCTCATCTGGGTTTGAAATTCTTCTTTACAGTAACTCTGCAGTACCGACATGCAAGTGTGTGTGCTGAATGCATTGGGGTTATTCTCTCAGGCAAAGCACTGTGTTCATTGTCATTGCATGACCTTCATGTAGTCTCTTGTTCCTGGAAATGCCATCATGCATAGACACCTTTCACGAAATGGCTCAAAGTTGCCCAAAGCATTCTTATTTATTTTAGACACATTTGGCTTATAAAAACTGTGTCTCGTGCTTTATAGATCTATAAATATGATATTTTATTTGCTAATTCAAAAACAAGAAAGGTCAAATTTATTCTGGTGAAATGCACTTTGCTTTTCTGTGATGATTGAGTGGTGTTAAGTGCCCTGTAATTCACTTTCAGGCCTCGAAAGTGTGCATGATTTGGGACTAGAGCTATACAGACTGAATGACTTTTAGTCATGTTAAGAAGATTCTCTCTTGTCTTTCTAGGTCCTTATGTTTGAAGGCAAGATGAGTTTGGTCCACAAAGGGAAATTTATGACTTGAGAAAAGCTAAGCTAGGCATATCCACCCATCCATCCACTTACAATCCATCCACTTACAATCCATCCACTTACAATCCATCCATCTATCATCATTATCCACCCATTCATCATCAAGCATCATCTTCCATTCTTCATCCATCCAGACACGCATCCATCTATCAACCATCCATCCAGATATATATGTATCCATCCATACATCTATATATACATTCATACAAACAAACATATGAAACTTTTATCTAGTTCTTTATCAGTAAAACCTCAGGAGTCAGATACTGGGGTAAGAACCTGAATGATCATAGAAGAGGCAGAGAAGCAATCAGTGACCTCTTCTCTCTGTCTTTCCTCACTCCAAAGAGGCCAAGAATCTTTTGAAATCCCTCTTTACTAATTCCTGTGTCTCCTAGTATATCCTGAGTCCTCCAAAACTTCTGTGACTAATTTTGGTCAGCTAGTAGCTAGCTTTGCCCTCTGATTCAATGCTAACTTTATTGGCAATCTCAAGCGTATCAGAGTGTGATCAAAATATCCCACAACATACATACATCATACATACATATGTACACAGATCTATCCACCCATCCTACCATTAATTTATTCTTCCATATTAAAGGGGAATTTCACACATGAGTTTACATGTCTTGTATATGAATACTGAAGCTGGTTGGAGACAAATGAAATCACTAGTGAGCTGGATTGAAGTTTTCTGTTTTTAAAATGATAACCACGAGGCCAGTGAGATGGTTCTGTCATTAAAGACACTTGCCATGGAGTCTGATGGTATGAGTGTGACCCCTAGGACTCACACAGTGAAAGGAGAGAACTGACTCTTACAAGTTGTCTTTAGATATCAGTGTGTGCATGCTGTGGCATATTTGCACCTTCCAGAAACAAGGGATGATAAAAGAATGTTTTAAGTCCCAGATACAATGGGTATGGTGGCTATGGACTATGGCTATAATCCCAGCATTTGGGAATCTGAGACAAAAGAACTGATATTTGAAACCAGTATGGACTGCAGGCCAACCCTGGGTTTAAAGAGTAAGGCTCTTTCTGGAAAAAAACAGAAATATGTACTGGAGAGCTGGCTGCTTTTCCAGAGAACTTGCGTACAACTCCCAGAACCCACGTGGTAGCTCATGACCATCTGTAAAGACAATTCCAGGGGATCTGATGCCTTCTTCTGGCTTCTGAGGGCACTACACTCTTGAGATGCACATATATTCATTTAAGCAAACATTTATACATATGAAATAAAAATAAAATATCATAAACTTAAAAATGACTGGATAAATTAAATGATATCATAGCTATTTCCAAGGCATATATATTTCTTACCAACACATAAAGGAGATAAATTCAAAATTAATTAGCATATTAATTAACAGATTAAGAAATTAATGAATGCAGATTCAAGATGGCAGGGACACCCCGAGGAGCCTGAAAGACCCAAAGAGGCTTCAAGGGGATATATGACAGAGGAGCATGAGTAAACAGAACACACAGTATTTCTGGAATTACAGAAAAGAAGCCGACCTTATGGGAATACGCTTTTAAAAAGCAGTCTCAGAAATTGTAACAAAAAAAAAAAAGATGTCAAAGCAGAGAGAAGCGAAACTAGAGACGTGGTGGTGATGAGTATGGGCGCTGCTGCAGTGAACAAGGGAGCAGGTCTTACTGAGTGGTGCTGGTCCTCATCCTCTAGGAGGCTCGGGGCAGCGGGCTCAGCCCACAGCATGGTACTGCCACTGTTATAGCACGCTCGCCCTGCTAGGGGAAGGAGAGCACAGTGTCGCAGCAGCATGGTCATGCCTGGTGAGCTGGTAGGGTGGCCCGCTGAAGGCAGGGAGGTGTGCAGCGGCCTGGGTTTCTAGAATGAATGAGCAAAGATAAGTGGAAAAGACGACAGAATGGAGTGGGACATGCTCGTGTGGCAGAGAGATGGGAACTCAGGACGCAGCAGATATGGCGGTGTGGCTGCAGTGGATAAAGGAACATGCAGTTGTGTAGTCAAGCTGGCATGGTGCAGTGCAGCAGCATGGAGTGCACGTAGGCTCTGCCCAACTGCAAGATCACCCTGACTCTGAGCATCAATAAGATATCCACGGTTCATTTTCTGGATCAAGCGTCCCCTAAAAACCTTCATGGTTCCACTGATGCCAGAAGACGTGTTGATGTCCGTAGTCTATGCTACTGCCAGAGGACATGTGCTTGTCTCTGGCCTGGCCTGTCTCCTGTCTGAAAGAAGCCTGTCGAAGTCCATCATCTGTGTCACCATCAGGTACCATGCGAATTTCCACGGTCTGTGCTCCTGCTGGAGGCCATACTGATTTTCGTGTTCCAAGCTGCCACTGGGGCCATGTTGAGGTTAGGGGTTTGTGCTGCCTCCCACGACTATGTGAATGTCTCTGCCACGTGGAAGTCCATGATCCATACTGCCACTAATGGTCATGGGCAAGGAAGCTTCTTTTGCAGTGGTATTGATGACTCATACTTGAGGATGAGGGGCTGAGGGACATTGAAGGCTTCTGTGACAATCTATCCCCCCATATACACACAAAAGAAAGAAAGGAAGTAAAACAAAGAGAAAGAAAGGAAGAAAGAAAGAAAGGAAGAAAGAAAGGAAGAAAGAAAGCAAGAAAGCAAGAAAGAGTTTTGTAAAGGGAAACCTTTTCCTTGAGAGAAGCCTTCCCGCCAGCCTGGTTCCAGAGCCACATCAGTCCCAAATAAACACACAGGAGGCTGTATTAATTATGAAGCTGTTGGCCTTGCTTGTTTCTTACTGGCTAGCTCTGACTTAAGTAATTACCCCATAATTGTTAATCTAAGTATGTCTCTTACCGGAGTAGTTTCTGAGCTACCTACCCCATGGTGTTACATCTCGACTCTATGTGTTTCTCCGTCCCAGAGTCCTCCTGGACTCCTAGTCCCACCTATCTAGATTCCTATTGGCCAGCAGTGCTTTATTGACACAGGACTTCCCCAATAAAAGAGAAAACTACAGACAGTCATTGAAGAGAGTCCTTAAAACCCTCTCTGAGGAGTGGATGGGGGGGTGAGGTGGGGAGAAGGTGGGAGGAGCGGGAGGACAGGAAGGACAGGGAACTGGGATTGGTATGCAAAATAAGATTATTTTAAAAATAAATAAAATAATAAAAATTGAAAAGTTAAAATGAAGTAAAATTAAAAAATCTTTCATTTAAACCTTAAAAACTGTGTGATAAAGATGCTGAAGTGAATGTAGCTCTTCACAGTTGATGACTTTTAACAAGGTGGAAGGAGAAGGACTCAGTTGTCTTTAAGGGACTGGCCACTGGCAGTTTGACCCTGCTCCAATGAGCATACGGGCAACACATACTGGACTTGGCGTATCTTCTTTTGCTTTTTGGAAGGAGGGCACAATGGTGGAAGGGTGGACCTGGGAGGAATGGGAACTGAGTATGATTGGAGTGCATTGTATGAAATTCCCAAATAATCAATAAAAATATATTGAAAAAAATTGATGAATAAAGTTGAATCATTGGTTTCAAAATAATTTCATGTCTATTTCTACTGTCAATAAAACTGAATGGGGTTATATTTTACCTTTTTGTAAGATATTATTTTCATAGCATTTTGTTTATATATTTTATTATCTTGATTGAAACTATAGTAAAACACTGGCAATGATAGCGACAGATCTGTTTTACATTAATTAGCTTGAAACATTCTAGAATTTTCTTGATTAATTCTGTGCTTGAAACATAAAGGTATACTCTCAGACTTCTCCAATATGAGCTCACATGGCCCAATCCCACAGACACTCAGAATGAACATATTTCTACAAAGCCCAAAGAAATTTTAATGATACTTCACACAGTTAACTTTAATCAAGATTAGCCATTTTTTCTTATATTTAACAGAATAACTATTTTTAAAACATTCTTCATACAAGTACACTTGATCTTGAATTGGCATTGTATCACAGTATATGAACAATGATGATAATATATTTTAGCTAAAATCTCCGCTGGCTTTTGCTTATACAGTGAGGTCATCCATGCCAACAGTAGTAGGTCTCCTGTAACAATAGCTGTTCTCCATGGTGAGCCTGGCCCCTGGAAGCTGTAGACTCATCTTCAAGTGAGAGTTTGAGTGTGGCCCTGCTCTTACTTGCATTTAAGAATATACAGAACTTAACTCTGAATGTAACCCCTAGGATTTTTCAGCAAGAGATCTTTACCTTGTGACACCAGCAGCTTCTCTTCAATGTACTCATTAAACTCTCACAAAGATGTCTCACTAATAAGGCTCTAAAACAAGACCATAATAGCCATGCTACAGGGTGAATTTGAGGTGTTTCCAACCAGAAAATCCAAGGTGTTTTTAATAGAAATTGATGAGAGAGATGCTTAAAGGAAGGCATTGGAGAGTTCACTTTGCCCTTGTGTTTTAGGACTGCTATTTGAAGTCCTGGTTTTAACTTTTCAGTGCCTGCCTCTTCTGTCCTATAGAGATCTTCTGAGGGGGAAACCCCTGTGAAATACATGAGGGTTCCAGATTGATGGGGTGTCTGACAGTATAAAAGGCAGAGGGGCTGAGGGTTCCAGACTGATGGGGCATCTGACAAGAGGGAATGGAATGAGACCATCAGAGGGCTGGTCTTCACATGAGCATGGGGATTAATGTAGACTGAAAGTGTGGAGTCTACCTTTTCTGTGGTGAAGCCACGAGTACCTCATACAATGGCTATATGTAAAGAAAGGTCCTTTAAAGATGAGATACAACGAGGGAAGACATCAGGATGCGCTCCTATCAGTTCCATGTAACTGGTGTGTGTTTGTGTGTGGAAGTGACTGGAGGCTGACACTAAGGCCTGGCATATGCTAGACAAGTTCTCTGTCATTCAATTGATTTCTCTGTCCTTTTGAAAGAAAATTGATTTTACTCTTTATTTTAAGACAATTCTCTGTAATGCCCAAGGCTGATCTCAAAGTCTCTCTGTAGCTCTGGCAGGCCTTCAACTCATTATCCCCAACACCTTCTGCTTCTCAAATAAAAGGAGATGGACATTTAATTCTAGAAAGTATTTCATGGTGTATCAAGGCACCATCCCAACATCCTAAAGATGCCGTGAAATTTGATAATTTTTCAAAGGATGACACTAGGACACACAGGGAGGAAAGAAGGTTATGACTGCAAAGAGGGAATGACTCTACAACAACACAGTGATAAGTGGTGACCCACCAGTAAAGGAGAGTGGCCTCAGAAGCAACAACCCAGTGTTCATCTGGGACCGAACCACTAGCTTCCAGAGTTTTAAAATATTTTTTTCTTTTCCCAACCCCCATGCCACGGCATCTTTAAAGGGGAAGCAACCTCCACAACCTGAATTCATATGAAGACTCAAAAGCTCTGCTGTTTGTATTTAGGCATGAACAAACTATGAGTGTAGACACATGGGTACACATGCAGTGTGAAGTTTGGTGGTGATAATAGACTGACCTGGCCCTTCAGTGAGGACTTGGGAAGGACCTCCTAAGATGCTGTAAAGGGACAGTAGGGACACTTCCTTTAATGGGTGATGGTGAATAGGATTTGAATATACTTTGTGCTGGAAGTTACAAAATAAGCAGAACATATAGTTCAGTGTGACCTCCCCACTAAAGAGCCTCCTCCAAGACTGAATGGTCTCCCCCACTTCCATATCTAGATGTAAGTCTTCTATCTTGTTCTAACACTTAGGTAATTGTACATGAATCTTATTATTATGACACCATAGGAAAGTTTCAAATCCAGGACCAGTGTGATGGTTCATCAAAAGAAGTCTACTGTGAAATCTAAAAATCTGAGTTCAGTAACTGGGATCCACATCTGGAAAGAAAACAAGATGGTGGAGGGAAGGAGAATCAACACATGAAAGCTGTCACCTGACCTCCACACGTGTGCATTCCCACAAACACTTATGTGCCAAGTTTCAAAAAACACTTTTTAAAGACAACTTCAAACCTTGGGCATGATGGTACATACGTGTATTCTTTGCACTCAAAGGTAACAGGATGTAGGAACGCCCTAACTTAGAGGCCTGCCTGGTTTACTTAGTGCATTCTATCACTGCCAGGTCTACATATCAATACCCTTTCTTTCAAGGAAAATCAAACAAAAACAAATCCAAAGAAACAAACACCAAAAGGAAAATATTCAAATTCCATACATTTCAAGGGCCATTTTACATTCTTAAACTCATTGAACAAATAGTCATCTAGTATCTGTGTGGGCAGAGAGGTACTGTGGACAGCTGGCAAACATGTCTGACAGGGGACCAGGGCTTGGGAGCACAAGCAATCCACTGGATAGGTGAAGCAGATTCTCTAGAAAGAGAACTCACAAATGAATAGTTTCTCTAAATTTAAATGCCATGGAATAGAAGACCTGCAAAGAGATAAAAGGAGACATCTGCAGCCAGGGGCTCTAAAAGAGAATCAGGGTGCTGCAGCAAGTTCTTAAAGAACAGAAATGGAGTGAACAGGAAGTAGGGAGAATGTGGTGAAGACAGGGCAGCCATAGGGGAACACAGCCATGTAGTTCACTTACTCTGATGGACAATCTCAAACCATGCATTTAGAGTCAAGTTAACATGAAAACTGTGTTTTCAATGGGAAATTGTTGCAATGTACTTGCCTCAGATATGGTGCCTATGAAGAAACTGCCTGGCTTAAACGTAGGAATGATGCTATAAGTCTCCCTAAGAATTGAGAACAAAGCAAAGAGAGACTACCCATTGCACACCGACACCTGCAGGTTTTGAGACCAAAATGAAAACAAAAATCTTCTCCAATAACTACTCTTAGGAGTTGAAGAAAGTTCTGTAAGGTTTTGTTAATGTTTGATGGCTGTTGCTTTTAGTAAGGCAAACTATCATTGTGGGCTGATAATTTCTCTAGCCACCTTTTCTCCTTCTGAACATAATTATAATTCTATGGTTTTCTTATTTTTATTTAATTGTTTATTTTTTTAGAGAGGACTTTGCATTGGAGGGTTAGATTGGCCTCAGGGTTTAAAAGTAGAGTCTCTTCTGAGTTTAATGCAGTCTCTTAACTGTAACCTCCTGTAAAATCAAAACAAAAAAGCAAGTCACATACTTCCAAAATATAATGGCTCAGTATACGGATTACCATTCCAAAAGGGAGCATACTGAGGAAATACCAGACTTAAGCATGACTGAAAACCAGCTGAGCAAACTCCAAACTCTGCATCTGCATGCCTGTTATCAGAGCACTCCTCAGATCTCCAACTCCTTTCAGCTTCATTGACTACAACACACTTCTTTCTCTTGGGCTGGTTATGCTCCATTAGCAGCTTTCCATGGCAGGTATCTCACAACTTTGGCATTTCCGGCATCTTGGGGTCTCCAAGGCTTCAGGCTTCAGCTTTACTGCTTCACACAATGGCCTCTCTAGGCCTCCATGCAGGGATACCCCTGACACATAACTCAGTGGCTTTCCTTAGCTGCAGAAGAATATTTCAGAACCTGTTTTTTCAGTCATTCACTCTAAAGCCAGAACCACATGGCCAAGCTGCTTGCTGGGGCTGGAACATGGCCCCTTCATTCCATTATGTCTTTATCAGCTTTCTGATTTTGATGGTTTCCTTCATGCCTAAACTTAGTTGTCCTGGAACTTTCTCTGTAGGCTAGACTTGCCTTGAACTGGGAGATCCACCAGCCCCTGCTTTCTGAGTGCTGGGATTAAAGGTATATACTCCAAAGCCTAACCCAAAACTTTTCTTTAATTCCTTTTTACTTTTCTTTAATTCATTTTAACAAGTTGGGAGCTTAGCTGTGTGGAATCTTGATCTGAAGTCACAACTCCCTTTATTCTACTAGGTATCAGGCTTTTCTTTAATCTGTTTTAACTTCCTGGTGCTCCTTTACTCCCCAACTGTACATTTTGTATTTTTCCTTTCTTAGCTTATTCCTTTTCATTATAGATCTGCATAAGACTGGCTACTAATAGCCACACAACACAGTCAATGCTAGGTTGTTTGGAAGTGTCTTCAGCCAAAGCTATTAATCGGTAACTCTCCAATTTAGCCTCGGGCAGAAAAGCAGCCACCCTCTTCACTAAAATAATATAAGAACAATCTCTATGTCACATATTAATATTCTTCTCCTCTGAAATCTCTTAGGTAGGGTCCCCACAGTTCAAATCACTGTTGCTGGAGTTTCTTTCCAACCTGATCCCACAGCCAATTGGTCCCAAATAAACACATGGATGCTATATTAATTATAAAAGTGTTGGCCAATGGCTAGGGCTTCTTACTGGCTAGCTGTTTCTTAATTACTAACCCATAACTACTAATCTACATATTTCATCATGGCCTTATCTTACCAGAGAACATCTGGGGCATCCTATCTTCCCAGTCTCTACATGGTATCTCTCCTAGGCATCCTATCTGCCTCTTCTCTCCAGAATTCTCCTGATTTGGTAAGCCTGCCTATGCTTCCTGCCTGGCTATTCTCCAATCAGTGCTTTGTTCATCAACCAATAAGAGAAACATACATACAGAAGGACATCCCCCATCAAACCACCCTTAGCACCCCTGTCTTCCTTGCTCCACTTAAGCCCCACTTAAAGAGTTCCACTGCTTTTCTAATCCAAAGTCTCAAAGCCCTCCAAACAAAAGCATGGTAAAGCCTATCCAGGAACACCACAGTTTCTACTACCAATTTCTGTCTTAGTTAGGGTTTCTTTTGCTGTGAAAAAAAAAACCACTATGCTCATGGCAACTCTTATAAAGGATAACATTTAATTGGGGCTAGTTTACAGTTCAGAGGTTTAGTCAGTTATCATCATGACAGGATCATTGTGGCATGCAGGAAGACATGGTGCTGAAGAGGTAGCTAAGAATTCTTCATTTGGATTGGAGGCAGCAGGAAGAGACAATGAGTCACTAATCCTGGCTTGAGCATATGAAAACTCAGAGCCCATGCCCCAGTGACACACTTCCTCCAACAAGGCCACACCAACTAATAGTGCCATTCCCTGTGGGCCTATGTGAACCCTTTTTATTCAAACCATTTGTCATATATATTATAATTTTACAAACAAAGAAAGTAAATCGTCAATGGTACAAAGAAGAGTTCATTTCAACATCAATCATAATCAGAGAAATTAAAATTCAAACCTCCGTAAGACACTACCACATCCCACTAGGATGCAGTTTGAATTGATGTTTTTATATATGCTAGGGCTCATTTCACTCTTCTACATATGAACATCCAGTTTGCCACTAGAACCAGTTAACTGAGAAAAATGCCGCTTGTCAGTGCAAACTCAGGGTGCCTTTGCTGAAGATAATTTACATGGTTATAGAATCATGGATTTGTTTCTTTTTACTCTACTGTAGATCATTGGCCTCTGTGTCAGTTTCTAGGCTCATATCATGCTACTGTGACTCCTTGTGGTTTTTTAGAATTTGTCAAAGTTATAAAATTGTTATAATAATCAAGACCCCAAACATACAGAATAAAGAAAGAATATTAAGAGCAGCTAAGGAAAAAGGTCAAGTAACATATAAAGGCAGACCTATCAGAATTACACCTGATTTCTCCATGGAAACGCTGAAAGCCAGAAGGTCCTGGATAGATATTCTACCTGCACTAAGAGACCATGGATGCCAGCCGAGACTACTATACCCGGCAAAGCTCTCAATCACTATAGATGGAGAAAACAAGATATTCCATGACAAAACTAGATACAAGAAATATGTGTCCACTAACCCAGCCCTACAGAAAATTTTGGAAGGAAAACTCCAACCCAAGGAAGCTAACTACAACCAGAAAAACATAAGCATTAGAGAATCCCTCTCTACCAACAGCCAAAAGAACAAAGGTGTGAAATTCCACACATAATTCCACCAACAACAACCATCGCAAATCGAAGAAGGATGAGCAATCATTGGTCATTAATATCCCTCAATGTTAATGGCCTTAACTCACCCATAAAAAGACACAGACTGGCAGATTGGATTCGAAGACAGAACCCTTCCTTCTGCTGCATACAAGAAACACACCTCACCCTTAAAGACAGACATTACCTGAGAGTTAAAGGTTGGGAAAAAAATTTTCAATCAAATGGATCCAAGAAACAAGCAGGGGTAGCAATCCTAATATCTAACAAACTAGACTTTAAAATAAAATCAATCAAAAGAGATGAAGGAGGTCATTACATACTCATCACAGGTGAAACCCACCAAGATGAAGTGTCTATCCTGAACTTCTATGCCCCAAATACAAAGGCATCCACATTCGTTAAAGAAACATTATTAGAACTTAAATCTCATCTAAAGCCCCACACAGTTATAGTGGGAGATTTCCACACACCACTCTCACCACTAGACAGGAATACCAAACAGAAACTCAACAAAGAAGCAAAAGGTCTAATAGAAGTAATGACCCAACTGGGATTAACAGATATCTATAGAACATTTCATCCACATAAAAAAGAATATACCTTCTTCTCACCACCACATGGAACCTTCTCAAAAATCGACCACATACTTGGCAACATATCAAACCTCAGCAGCTACAAAAAATTGGAATAACTCCATGCATCTTATCAGACCACCATGCTTTAAAATTAGAATTCAACAACAACACAAATTGCAGAAAACCTACAAACTCATGGAAATTGAATAATGCTCAACTGCACCATCCCTGGGTCAAAGAGGAAATAAAAAAAGAAATTAAAGACTTCCTCGAATTCAATGAGAATGAAGACACAACATACCCAAACCTATGGGACACTTTGAAAGCAGTACTACGGGGGAAGTTCATAGCGCTAAGTGCTCACATGAAGAAACAGGAGAACAGTTATACCAGAGAATGAACATCACAGCTGAAAGCTCTAGAACACAAAGAAGCACACTCCCCAGGAGGAGTAGACGCCAGGAAATAATCAAATTGAGGGCTGAAATCAATAAAGTAGAAACCAGGAAAACAATACAAAGAATCAATGCAACGAAGAGTTGGTTCTTTGAGAAAATCAACAAGATAGACAAACCTTTGTCCAAACTTACCAAACAGCAGAGAGTGAACACGCAAATTAACAAAATTAGAAATGAAAAGGGGGACATAACAACAGACTCTGAGGAAATCCAGAGAATCATTAGGTCATACTTTGAAAACCTGTACTCCACAAAATTCAAAAATTTAAAGGAAATGGATGACTTCCTGGACAGCTATCAATTGCCAAAACTAAATCAAGAACAGATAAGCAATTTAAATAGACCTATAACCCCTATGGAAATAGAAGCTGTCATCAAAAGTCTCCCAACCAAAAAAAGCCCAGGTCCAGATGGCCTCAGTGCAGAATTCTACCAGAAATTCAAAGAACAGCTTATACCAATTCTTCTCAAAGTGTTCCACACAATAGAAGCAGAAGGGTCTTTGCCAAACTCTTTCTATGAGGCTTCAATAACCTTGATCCCCAAGCCACATAAAGATACAACTAAGAAAGAGAACTTCAG
Source organism: Mesocricetus auratus (assembly GCF_017639785.1). Classification (NCBI taxonomy): domain Eukaryota; kingdom Metazoa; phylum Chordata; class Mammalia; order Rodentia; family Cricetidae; genus Mesocricetus; species Mesocricetus auratus. The sequence continues at coordinate 50,027,926 of NW_024429267.1, read as the reverse complement.
ACCAATATCCCTCATGAACATTGATGCAAAAATACTCAATAAAATACTAGCAAATCGGATCCAAGAACACATCAAAACAATCATTCACCACGATCAAGTAGGTTTCATCCCAGGGATGCAGGGATGGTTCAACATACGAAAATCCATCAACGTAATCCACCATATAAACAAGCTGAAAAACAAAAATCACATGATCATCTCACTAGATGCTGAAAAAGCCTTTGACAAAATCCAACACCCCTTCATGATAAAGGTCTTGGAGAGATCTGGGATAACAGGGACATACTTAAACATAATAAAAGCTATATACAGTAAACCAACAACCAACATCAAACTAAATGGACAGAAACAACGCAATTCCTCTAAAATCAGGAACAAAACAAGGCTGTCCACTCTCTCCATACCTTTTCAACGTGGTACTTGAAGTTCTAGCTATTGCCATACGACAACAAAGGGGGATCAAGGGGATACAAATTGGGAAGGAAGAGGTCAAACTTTCACTGTTTGCAGACGATATGATAGTTTACATCAATGACCCAAAGAACTCTACCAGGGAACTCTTACAGCTGATTAACACCTTCAGCAAAGTGGCAGGCTACAAGATCAACTCAAGAAAATCAGTAGCCCTACTATATACAGATGATAAAAGGGCTGAAAGAGAAATCAGAGAAACATCACCCTTTACAATTGCCACGAACAACATAAAATACCTTGGGGTAACGCTAACCAAACAAGTGAAAGACCTGTATCGTAAGAACTTTGAATCTTTAAAGAAAGAAATTAAAGAAGCCCTCAGAAAATGGAAAGATCTCCCATGCTCTTGGATAGGTAGGATCAATGTAGTAAAAATGGCAATCCTGCCAAAAGCAATATACAGATTCAATGCAATCCCCATTAAAATCCCAGCACAATTCTTCACAGACCTTGAGAGAACAATAATCAACTTTGTATGGAAAAACAAAAGACCCAGGATAGCCAAAACAACCCTGTTCAACAAGGCAACGTCCGGAGGCATCACCATCCCTGACCTCAAGCTCTATTATAGAGCTATAGTCCTGAAAACAGCTTGGTATTGGCACAAAAATAGACAGGTAGACCAATGGAATCGAATTGAAAATCCGGGTATTAACCCACACACGTACGAACATCTGATCTTTGACAAAGAAGCTAAAAATATACAATGGAATAAAGAAAGCATCTTCAACAAATGGTGCTGGCATAATTGGGGACTGGCATGTAGAAGAATGCAGATTGATCCATGTTGATCACCATGCACAAAACTTAAGTCCAAATGGATCACAGACCTCAACATAAATCCAGCCACACTGAACGTCTTAGAAGAGAAAGTGGGTGGTACCCTTGAACGAATTGGTACAGGAGACAGCTTCCTGAACATAACACCAGTAGCACAGACAGTGAGATCAACAATTAATAAATGGGACCTACTGAAACTGAGAAGCTTCTGTAAAGCAAAGGACACAGTCAGCAAGACAAAAAGGCAGCCCACAGAATGGGAAAAAATATTCACTAATCCCACATCTGACAGAGGGTTGATCTCCAAAATTTACAAAGAACTCAAGAAGCAAGTCTCCAAAACACCAAAGGACCCTATTAAAAAGTGGGCTGCAGAACTAAATAGAGAGTTTTCAATAGAGGAGTCTAAAATGGCTGAGAGGCACTTGAGAAAGTGCTCAACATCCTTAGCCATCCGGGAAATGCAAATCAAAACAACTCTCAGATACCATCTCACTCCTGTCAGAATGGCTAAAATCAAAAACACCAATGACAATTTATGCTGGAGAGGATGTGGTGAAAGGGGGACACTCCTCCATTGCTGGTGGGAGTGCCAACTGGTTCAGCCACTTTGGAAATCAGTATGGAGATTCCTCAGAAAAATGGGAATAAACCTACCACAAGACCCAGCAACTCCACTCTTAGGCATATATCCAAAAGATGCCCATTCATACAACAAAGATGTCTGTTCCACTATGTTCATAGCAGCTTTATTTGTAATTGCCAGAACTTGGAAGCAACCTAGATGTCCCTCACCTGAAGAGTGGATAGAGAAAATGTGGTACATCTACACAATGGAGTACTATTCAGCAGAAAAAAATAATGGAATCATGAGATTCGCAGGCAAATGGACGACACTAGAAGAAACCATCCTGAGTGAGGTAACCCAGTCACAAAAAGAGAAACATGGCATGTACTCTCTCATATATGGATTTTAGACATAGATCTGGGGAGTGCCAGCCTTCAATCCTATGGCCAGAGAGTCTGGGAAACAGAAACTTTATTTAGTGGCTGATCGAAGAAGAGGCAGACTCCCTTGGTTAAGTACTGAGCTGAACTCAAGAAAGCCAGTAACAGAGAGGGAGGACTGATGATCAAAGGGATTAAGACTGGGCTGGTTTAACCCCCAGAAACAGCTGACCAGACAAAGGTTAACTCTTGAATCCCAGGCATCAGCCTGGGAAGCCAGCATGGGACTGATCAAGACCCCCTGAATCTGGGTGTCAGTGAGGAGGCCTAGGGAATCTATTGAGCCTTGGGCAGCAGATCAGTACCCATCCCAAGTATACACACGGACTTTGGACTCCCATAGAACAATGTGAGGTGCACTCTCACCCGAACTCTTGGGGAAGGGTCTAGGCCCTGCCCTATATGAAATGACAGACTATGCACACCCCCATGGAGGGCCTCACCCTCCCTGGGGAAATGAGGGGATAACGGGGGGGGAGGGCTCGGGAGGAATGGAGGGAATGGGAGAGGACCTGGAACTGACTTGTGAAGCAACCTTGTTTCTTATCCAAATTTAAACTGGAAAATAAAATAAAAATAAATAAATAAAAAGGTAAATAAATAAATAAATAAAATTGTTAGAAGAAAAAATAGGGGACATGTTTCAAGTTTCTATTATTGTAAATATTCTATGACTTCCAATTTATACATAAAAATGCAAATATAGACAGATTTTTTAAAAATGTAAGTAGTCTTTGTACAGTGAAGGAATAGAGTGAGAATAAAACTTGCAGAATGGCAGTAAAATCAGTCAAGGAGATAAAAAATAATGTCAGTTGCAAAACATACCAGATTGAAAATGAGGAAAACTTGTAAGAACATTCATTTTTAAAAGTACATTTTCTCTGAATATCTTGTTTTCATTCATGTTTACATGTCATATGTTTGTCTTGTGCCCTAAAGGCACCATAGATGGTTGTGAGCTACTAAGTGGGTGCTGGGAATTGAACCAAGGTCCTCAGGAAGAGCAACCAGGCTCTTAACCATTGAGCTACCTCTCCAGCCCTGTTTTATTTTCCTAACTCACAATTCTTAAACTGACATTTCTCAAGATTACAAATGTCCAAGTCCATGGGAAATGGTTTGCATTACAAATACTTGGGGAACAGAAGCCCAAGCTATATATGATATAACATGTCTACTACAATTAGAACATTTATGATAAAAAGAAATCCCATTAAGCATGCAAAGGATAATCATCATAAAGAGAACTTGAAAATGGGAATATCAGTGTTCTTAACACAAAGAATAATAGAGGTTACCTTGATAATTATCATTTACATTGTACATATGAACAAGATCTTCATATTTACCTTCTAAGTATATATGTTATAGGATATTCTCCTTCAACCAAAGAGACATTATAAAACAGATGTTGATGGGAGTTTGAAGAAGAACATCCACACAGAGAGTAACATATGCACACAGTCACATACACATACATATACATACATATAGACATAGGCACACAAACACACACACATATATACACAGACACACATATATACATGTATACACAGACGCATATACATAAACACATACCCACATATAAACATACAAACATACAGATACACACACACATATATAAAAAATATACATATATATACATATAGATGCACCCCAACAAACATACATATATATATATATATACACTCACACACATGCATTAAAACATTAGGAAAGATTTTAATGTTTTAAAATAAACATTGGGAAAGATTTTAATGTTTAAAAATACTTCTCATAAATAAACTCATGTTTTGCTTCAATCTGTAATAATGTAGTTTTGGAAGACATATATGCTATGTAAAGATAGACTGTGTCAGTTAAATTACAAAGTAATTACATCCAATATGGCCTTTATTATATTTAAATACGTTGCCATCATGGGCTGTATTTTACACAGACATAAGGAAAGTGGTCACTAATAGACTGTCCCTTATCAAAGGAATTACAACCTAGAGGTAGTTAGTCAGCTAATTAATGGAAACGACTTGGAGTCTGTCCTGTAATATTATAGTAAATAACAATAAAAACAAGGAAAAGTTTTCTGAAAGAGAAACCTCTGTCCTTATCTCTGAATCCCACTTAATACAAAATGACTCCACGTCCTACCGAGTGAAGAGCAGTTTCTGTAAGCACTAATTGAGCAAATCACAGGTAGGATACCCAAGATCAAACATTATTGATTTCCAGTTAGCCATGTGACAGGATCAATTTTCCCTTCTATATCTAGAAACACTGCAAGATGTGACTATTTCATTGTGAAAACATGCAATGCAGGGAAAGACATCAGAAAGATTGATTCTTTCTCCATGCTCATATGAATCAAAAACTATGTGCTCTGGGCCCAGGGGCTTATATATATACTTTATACACTTGGGGGTATGAGGTTAGGAAGATTAGAAGTTCAAAGCCTTCCCAAGGTGTATAATGAGACTCTGTTTCAAACAAACAAATAACAAGACTCATGTGTAGTTCTATTACTGAGTTGAAGTTATTCATACAATAACAAGGTCTAAACAATTCTTTCCTTTTGAATTTGTCAAACTTAATTATCAAATCTGTAGTTTATAATGTGCTTCTATATTCTAGGGCAAAGAAACTTGAGGCGCTGTGATAGCTCTGCTACAGACTACCATATCTTTACTGTAAGTGGCATGCATGGGATGTTCCAAAACTAAGGACCCACTTCACATCTGCTGGGATGATGTGCAAAAACAGTGAATCATGCTGACTCTCATAGCTCCTAGGTATAGGGATGCTAAATGGTCCCATCTGCCTGCCTTTCTAGACTCCATATTGTCCTCACTCAAAGGAGAGCTGAGCCTCTTCTTTCTGTATTGCAGATTCAGGCTCAAGGGTTAGTTCTGTCTATTTGGCATGGGATTTCTGGGAAGGAGAAGTAATGGAAGTTAGTTGGAAAGATGGAGGTTACAGCTATGGGGAGAGTGTAAAAATTAAGGGGATAGAGCAATTTACAAGAGCAACTTTCCAGACTGCTGACAATAGCAAGAACTAGAGAAAGGAGAAGCCACAGCAGTTTGCTGTCCACAGCAGTGATAGGATGGTGTCCTGGGAAGGACACATTTTTTTATGTGTGTGTGAGAACACAGAATGCAGGACATATGCATGCTTAATGTTCCTATATGCAGTGGCTGATTAACCAAGAGTCAGGCTTTCAAAAGAACTGGAATTCTTCGATTCCACCACCCAATAGCTGCAATAGTTGAGGCTTTCTGAATCACAACTGTCACTTCTGTGTGTGTTTTGGAGAAGGACGTGAAGGTGTCAGGAGGGCTGTGTTTGACATTTCTCATAATTATTTTTAGTATTTCTTAGAACATTCTCTACATTAATCAATAATTTATGCACAGTTTTATGTTTTATTCAAGAACTCACTCCATTCGATGTCCTAAATGAGGCTCCTTCACGTTGCATTTCTACCACTAGCTTGGTGATTTAGCTCCTCGTTCCTATGTAAGATGAGGGCTGTGTTTCCCTTGATGCTGTCAATCAGATTTCCCATCTCCAATGTCTGTCTGGCTCTCATTGCATTGGCATCAAACACTTTGTACATAACAGTTATCAGCTTTGTGCTTTTACTTATTTTTAAAATTCGTCTTAGCTTCTATATTGATTTAACAAATACTCATGATCCTCCAAAAAGGACTTGGAAAGCCATGAATTTTCAACTGAATTTTGGGCCTGGGGAAATGGCTTACCAGTTAAAAAGCACCCACATGGTGGCTCAAGACGGCCTATATCTACAGCTCCCGGCCATCCAGCTGCCCTCTGCTGGCCACTACCAGCACCTGCATGCATGTGTATGTGCACACATATGCGCACATATAAATAAGTGACAGTTTTGAAAGATCTTAAAATATTTAAAAAATAAACTGAATTTTAGCTGCCTTTAGTAAGTGTTAACATTTTTATGACATCAAGTCATTTATTCCATGTTCTTTCTCCATATTTAGGTTTTTCTCTAAATTCAAATAATTCAGTTTTTTTTCAAATTTTTTGAATCTAGTGTATTCTAATGGGTTAATTTTTAAATTTCAAACTTTTAGCTGCATTATAAAGTCCATCTTACTTACAAATACCTTGTGAATTATTTTTGTTGGTCCATAGAAATATTAAGTTTTTAATTGTCATTGTTGATAGAATCTGTTGATTTGATGGGATTTTGGTGTAACTGGCCACACTTCTCACTACAAGAGAGAGAATGTCACCCCTGCCCTAGCTATTAAGTTTCTCACTTAGACTTGCTTTTCTTTTCCTGTCCATTCACATCTTGGCCCCTACAACATTGCACTTGGCAGGAATCCTTTTGACAAACTGTCAGCTTTTTGACCATGTTTTTGTGGAATCAAATGTCTATTACAGGCTTTAGTTTATAATTTGCTGATAATTTTGGACTTTGCCCTCCATACTTTTACTTAATTTTTGTTTCTTCCTGTCTTAGGAAATGGTGAAGAGTATGAGATGTCTGAGTGTCTGAAGATATTCACACATCCATTCCCACCAGTCAGTGTACTGTGCAGTTAATGAGGCTAACACATTTTGTCTGGTTAATTCTATTCTTCTGGACAAATTGTTTAACCCTGAAATATTACCACCCCATGACATGTGACATTTTGTATCAGGTCTTGTATTATGTAGGTCGTTTGACTTCATTCTCATACATGAAAATATCCTTTCTTGTCTCCTTTTGTGTTTAGACAAATGGGGTAGGTGGGATGGTTTCTTTTTCTAATGCTTTTATGTGATTTAGATGAGATTGACATAAATATGTAAATACTCCAGGATGGTTTGATAGAACAAAAAATCTTGATTTATTTGTAAGACCTGAAGTTTTTGTGTTTACGAAGGAGGAATTAATAATATTCATTTTCTAATTTATTTTTTCTAGAGACGTTATCTACTTGTTTCTTTTTTCTTTTCTTTCTTTTTTGTTTATCGAGACAGGGTTTCTCTGTATTGGTTTAGAGGCTGTCCTGGAACTTGCACTGTAGGCCTCGAACTTACAGATATCCTCCTGCCTCTGCCTCCCGAGTGCTGGGATTAAAGGCATGTGCCATCAACACCCAGCTTTCATTATCTACTTTCTTATGAGCATATTTTTCAAAAGTGTTTCATTTATTTTATTTTAATAGTTTTATTTATTTACTCGTGTGTGTGTGTGTGTGTTTGAGTATGTACGACAGCAGAATGGGGAGCAGAGGACAATTTTTCAGTCAGTCAGCTCTCTCCTTCTGCAATGTGGGTCTTGGGAATCATGCTCAGGTTATCAGGGTTGGCTGGAATCTCCCTGGCCCACTGAGCCATCTCACTGGTCCTCAAAAACTTTTTTATTTAAAATTTACAGTGTTTAGCATATAGTCACTGCAAGTATTATTTTATTGTTTTTAAATATAAACTCAGCAGACTTAGGAGTTCATGTTACATATATGTGGCTTTCAATATTCTTTCTTCTTTTCATTTCCACCAGATTTTTGCTATAGAAATCTATTCTTAACTCATGGAATGTACAAAATCACAATGTCAGCTGAATTTAGCCTGAAGGCAGTTAAGCAGTCCTTTTATTAGAGCATTAACATATTAATTATCATAATTTTAAACTGTCCGTCTAATAGTCCCAACCCCTGTCTCGGGTTTGAACCAGTTTGCAGCTTGAAGTACCTTTTTTCCCTTTGTGTTTCTCAGTCATTCTTTATAGTGGCAGAGAAGAAATCTTAAGCTGTAGAGGGAAGTAGCTTTGCTTTCCTTTTTCTGCCAGGACATTAGTACAGGTTAGTATTGGTTAGAACTGAAGCTGGTTTGGAGTATCCCATTGTTATGATTGCACAGACTCCATGCTGACTTCCCCATGCTCAGTGACTGTGGTTACAGTGCGTGTTGTTTGGTCTTAGCAGCCCCATCAGCCTCAGATCGTCTCTGCTCTCCTCCTTAGAGAGCATCCTTTGCCCAGGTCTGACTTCACTCCTTCCCAGCTGTTTCCTCACGGTTTTGCTTACAACATTATTTACTTGTCTCATTGTTGTGATGAAGTAACTGAGAAAAAGAAACCTAAGGAAGGGTTGGTTTGAGCTCACAGTTTGAGAGTTCAGTGATGATGGGGAAATCATGTGGAGGACCTCAAAGCATCAGGTCCCATTTCACCCTGAGTCAGGATGAAGAGAAATGACTCCTGGAGTTTAGCTTTGCCTCTCCCAGGACCCCAGACCATGGGATGCTGCCATCCACATTAGGATGGGGTTTCTCAGTATCAATATTGCAGTGAGGAAACTCTCATGGGCATGCACAGAGGTTTGTTTCCATAAAGATCCTAAATCCTGTCAACTTGATGGTCAAATGAACTGTTATAGACAACCAGCACTTCTCAGCTAGAGTGGGAAGGCAGAAGAATCAGGAAGCTTTGTTTTCTGCTCAGACATTTCCTCCTCCCCCTCCTCCATCTTCATCTCACCTCCTCCCTCTCCTTCTCTTTTCTGTAGCAGACATTGATCCTGAGGCACTAGGCACTGGAGGCAAGTGCTCTTCTATAGAGCTGCACCCCTGCCTGCTTTCTACTTTGTGTTTTGAGATAAGTTTTCACCAAGGTCCACTGGTTTGCTGGATCTCAACACACAGAGGAAGCAGGCGCTGAGCTTTCATGTCCCAGACTCTGTCTTCTAAATAGCTGGGATTATGGCCCCACAGCATCAGGTCCAGTTTATTGTTTGTCCATGAATATTTCATTTTATGTCTGGAAATTGGTAGATCCCTAACAAATATCTTTTGTTTTAAGCTGTCTGCTTTGATGGATTTCCTCTTGTAATATCGTTCCTATCACCCCAAATGTTTGCTCTAGGGTGGATGGTTTCCCAGATCCATCACCAGTGAAAAAGAAAAATGTTAATTGGTGTTTGTTTGATAATGGAGCAGACATCACTCTGTCTCTTATGCTGTGTGTTATGTCTCTGGACAGAGATGGAGCAGGTAGAACTCTGTCTCTTCCACCATGCTGCCTCCAGATAGAGTGATATTCCCTGAATTTACCTAAGAAGGGAGAACTTGGGACAAGGCTATCTAATTCAGGATTCTCAGAATGAGGTCAGTGAGAGTCTTCAAGTATGAACCATCTATTCTCATTAAATGTAATCTTGGCAGTGCTCAGTTCTACTCCAGTGAACATTTTCCACAAACCAATTTGAAAAGCTCGTAAGAATACTTGATGCCCAACTTATTAGGGGCAGATATAAGAAAAGATGAATGTAGCATTTATTTTACATGAGTTTGTTACTGAGAGAAAAAATAATGAAGAATATACCCTTGAAGTGATATTTATGATAAAGTTTCATGGACTGATCCAAACTTTGTTCTATGTCTAAAATGACTGTGTTTTAATGTTGAGAGCAAACATTGGACTTGTGTAGTAAAACTTTGACGGCTTCAAAACAAAAAACCACAAGTGCATATAAAAATACAGGATATATTGGTTTATCTATGCAGTGGAAGGGAATTGGACTGCATTATCCTGTTCTTTGACTTTGCTGAGTCATCATAAAGTAGATGTTTTGATTTTGGAGAAATGTGAGATGAAGTATTAATACATTCTAGAAGCTATAATTTCAAAATAAAGGAAGATTTGAGTAGAGTAAAAGCCATCATTCATCAAGCAATTATACTTTGAGTATGTGTGTGTGTGTGTGTTGCATATTGTGTACATGTGTTTGAAGGCTCATTTGCCATGCTAGTTAGCTTTAAATGTCAATTCACCACAATCCATAATCTAGAGTCACCAGGAGATACTCATCTGGGAAAGAGCCTTGACCTAGTTGTCCAATGGGTATATCTGTGGAGATGGTGTTGATTACTGGTTGATGTAGAAAGACACAACACAGTGTGTGTGGCCTGTTTCCCAGTCTGTAAAAATGAATAGAGCTCGCTGAGCACAAGCAATTCATCATGCAAGCAGCATGGGAGCCTCAATTTCTCTCTCCTCTGGACGGTGGATGATGCAGCTAGCTGCTTTAAGTTTCTGCTCTAACATTTCACACAGTGATCAGATTGTGACCTAGGACTATAATAATTATAGAATTATAATTAAGTTCCTCCCCCACTAAGTTGCTTTTGGTCAGAGTATTTTTATCACAACCACAGTCGTTATAAATGTCATCCATGTGTGCACATGTGGGGGTCAGAGGTTGACATTAGATATCTTCCTTTGTTGGTCTCTGTTTAATCAACTTGGCAAAATCTAAAGTTATCTTAGAGGAGAGAATCTGAATTAAGAAAATGTCTCCATAAGATCAGGCTGTAGGCAAGCCTATAAGGCATTTTCTTAATTAATGATTGGTGGGAGAGGGTTCATTTCATTGGTAGTAGTGCCGCCCTTAGGTTTGTGGCCCTGGGTTCTATAAGAAAGCAGGTTCAGCAAACCATGAGGATCAAGACAGTAAATAGCACACCTAGATGGCCTCTGCATCAGCTCCTGCCCCCAGATTCCTGCCCTGTCAGAGTTCCTGCCCTGCCTTCCTTCAGTGATGAACAGCAATGTGGATGTGTAAGCCAAATAAAACCCTTTTCTCCCCAACTTGCTTTTTGTTCATGGTGTTCGTCACAGCAATAGGAACTCTGACTAAGACAGTCTCCATTACATTTTTTTTGAGACAGAGTCCCTCACTGTACCTGAAGCTTGCCCTTTTGACTAGCGTGGCTGACTAATGAGCTCCCAGGTTCCACCTGTGTCTGTTCAACAGGTAAAAGTGCTTAACTTGCAAGTGTGACAATATTAGTTCAATTCCCATAGTCAAGGGTAGAAAGAGAGAGAAGAATCTTGAGAGTTGTCCTCTGACTTCCACACCTTTGCCAAGGTATGCTTGCATTCATGAACACCCATGAATAATTAATAAATAATAATTTAAAATAATAACAAATGAAAATCAGCTCAGCAATGTTTGCACAGGAAAGTGCACCCTGGAATCTTCTCTGGGCCTGTCTGCTGCTGTCTGTGTTTCAGAAGGGGGATGTGCACTCCTATATGGCTGAGAAATGATAGCATGGAAGTCATCTCACAGTCTTTGCAAAAGAGGCCTGGAAATAGGGTTATAATGTGGTGCCTAATCACCATGGGAATAAGGTCATAACATGCTGCATAATCACCATGTTGTTTTTTTACTAAAATATATTTTATGGAGAGCCTCAAAGAAAGTTCTTGATTCATTCCCATTGATAAAACTGTCTCATTTTCTCTTCTACAGGAGGTTGCAGAAGCACAGGCAGCCCCATGGTTTATGACTAATTTGCAGTTATTTGAGTTCAAATACTGCTGAGTTTAGTGGATTTTTTTATCTTTATATTTTTTCTTCTAACCTTTCCTCCTTCTTAGATTCATCAACTTGGAAGTAGTCAAGAAGGTGTAAATAATTAGAGGCTGTTATGTTTATTTAAGCCTAAACTTTTATTAGTAGGAAGACTGTTTGCCTGGAGTCTGGCACGTTTTCTACTTTCATAACTCAACCTTCCAGAGAATTTTAATTGGGAACTGAATAACTAAATGGTGACTGAAAGGTGAGACATTCTGTAAAATAAAACCAGAGGATACCAGCCAGCCAATAGAAATGGCCAAAGATGAAGGGCCTATTGGGAACAGTTAAGGGACCTCCACTTAGTTAGGGTAAGGCTAAAGATTTCTGAGCCTCACTTTCCCTTGTTAGGAAGGAATGGACACTATCTTCATCTGGGTTACTATTGTTGTGATGAAACACCATGACAAAGAGTAACTTGGGGAGGAAAGGGTTTATTCTGCTTACACATCCACATCACAGCTCATCATCAAAGGAAGTCAGGACAAGAACTCACGCAGGGCAGGAACCGGAAGGCAGGAGCTGATGTGGAGGCCATGGAGGAGTGATACTTACTATAGGCTTGCTCCTCATGGTTTGCTCAGCCTACATTCTTATATAAGCCAGCATGACTAGACCAGTTGTGGCACCACCCACAATGGTCTGGGCTCTCCCTTATCAATCACTAAATAAGAAAATTCCCTATAGGTTTGCCTACCGCCCTATCTTATGGAGGCATTTTCTAAATTTGGGTTCCCTCCTCTCAGACAATTTCACCGTGTGTCAAGTTGACATGAAACTAGCCAGTACAGACAAGAATTGAAAACAAGAATCTTGGAATCTGGTCATAGTGGTACACACCTATAGTCTCAGCATTTGATATGTTGAGGAAAGAGGATGGCTGTGAATTTGACGGGTTCCCTTTTGTGTAGCTGCTGTCTACCCTACACTTGGCTCTAAGTTGTATTTGACATAATTGCAAAAGCATTTTTGCTCCCTGATTACTTCCCAACCCAAGTTGCCTGTCTACCTGCAAGTGCTTCAACAGGGAATTTGTTGACACACCTGAGGGCAGGGTTACAGCAGAGAACCTTTGTAGCCATTATAAGAAGATTGTCTCCTTCAGGAGAAAGAGAACAAGCAATGTCCTGAGGGGGGGGCAATGTGAAGCTATGGAGTAGACATAATTTGCCTCCCAATTTTATATGAAACACATTCAAAATGGCCACAGTAAACCATGCTCAGTCAGGCTTTTGGGTGTGGAAATTCACTTTTGCAGGAATTACCTCTTCAGGGGTCGCCTATGCTACTTCAGGTTAATTGTGAGAGATAGAAAAATCTTTCTCTGGCTGGTTAAATCCTAGACTAATTATATTGTGAAGACAATTCCTTCACTCCAAAGTAGCAACTTCATCTTACAGGGTACTTGACTCTGTGGGAGAAAAAAAAGATTAACTGTATCAGATAATTAAAGAATATCTTTAATTGTCTTAGTTTTTCTTCATTCCTTCCTTTGTTCCAAACAAAATCAGTTCTTCTATTCTTTTCATTGTGCCTTTCCAGTATATTCTGTTGGCATAGCTGAAGGGACCCATGGTCAGTTTTAGGTGCACTGGAACAAATGCCCAGGAAAAGGATGGGCAGGGTAGAGATGATGAGGGTCTATATACAGAACTGTCATCTATATCAGCCCTCCTAAATGGCAAGCTCTGGCTCTTCAAGTTAAAATAGGATCTTCTTGTATTCTATGTAATGTACGAGACTGAACAAATCAATACCAGAAAGTAAGCCACACTTTGGAAATCCTCCCACTATGTTAATACACAGGAGAAACATTGCAATTCTGTAGCAGAGAGGTGTCTAGAGCATTCCATTATAGGCATGGCCTCAGAGAGGAGGGTGTCCCCCAAGCTGAATGCTTCTAAGCCTCCCATTTTTTTAATTCAAACATGTCTGTTGCTATAACTCTCTCCAAGCTTTACAATTAGAAAAAGTTCCTAAGAGAAGTAGATGTGTATTAAGCACTTAGAAAACTCTAGACCTTCTTCTGAGCAATAATTTACTACCTTACGTTTATCTTTAGTAAAGCACATATGGGGTATAATTTATCATCGCTAGTTTTGGAGTGAAGAAACCAAGGAATCGTTGTTAGCGATTTCCTTTGAGAGTTGAGACATTGTACGGCGAGATCTCACATACCCGTAGCACTGACCACACCCAAATACAAAACATTCCTTCAAGGAAGGAGGGAAGATACTCCTAGAACTCAGGAGTAAAAATTCTTCACCTGTCTCAAAAGGGTCATTCTCAAGGTTATGGAAGCAGCAAGTGACTTCTGGGGAGGGGACTCTGACAGGTAGACTTGCTGTGAGAAAGCTCTATGATCTAATGAGCTGCTTGCAACAAGGGCACAGATTGCATGAGTTGTCACCTGCACTGGGGTGGGCTTTTTGTGAGCCCACTGCCGTTGGATGATCTTGGCTCCTGTAAATCACCCCTCACCCATACTCCTGTAAGTAACCACAATAAACTCATAGGTTCAGTATATTAGATTTTGGTATAGTCACTACTTTCAGTCTAGTTCACTATGGATAATGAGTAGACATTGCATTGAGTGGACAGATGGGATGGGATTAGGTATCATGTCTTCTCAGGAAAAGTCTCGCACTTGGGAACATGGAGGCATTAATATGCTTTCAGAAGGCCAGTCACTCAAGTGTCAAATTTGAACCCAATGCAGGGCTTATGAAACTTCACAGACATGAGTTATCTAGGGAACTTACTACAACACAGAGTGTAATTTAACAAGTCTCTTTCTGTGACTCTAAGAAACCCCAAGATCCTGTTTGTATGATTGAATCAAAGGCCACACATAGACACATAGACAGGAAGTGTCTAGAGCCTTTGAAAACAGCATTCTGTGTGGAGTTAGCCCTTACCAAATAATTTTGTCCTTGTTATAAACATATGACTTATTTCTAAATCACCCATTCTCTTAGTGGTGTAATGCTCTGAATGTTTTTGTTTGTTTTTTATGCTAGGAAAAGTCATATTTTACACATACCCTCAATTTTAGAATGAACAAACCATTATGAGCCATTAAACATCATGAACAATGGGCTGAGTTCTTGGCTTTTGGCTGGCTTTGGATCTGACTCTTTGAGTCAGACATGAATCTTACAAGAATAAGTATGTTCCAGTCTGTCTTTGATGGAAATTGTCTATTTTTGCTTTCATTTTTTTCTTTGCATCCCAGAAGATACAAGCTACAAAGAAATACCCATAAGTGCCTTCTTTATTTTGGTACCATCTTCATGCAGCACAGAGCCTCCATTCTGTTGGAAGTTGGTGTGCTATGATCTCCCTTCTTGGTTTCATCACAAACTTCAAATCTTAGAATATAACCTCCAATGGGAGACAGTCATTCAAAATATATGGAAGGTAATTAAGTTGTGACACTCCAAAAGGCAACTGAAAAGTACTTACCTGTATGTCAATCACTGTATTAGATGGAAAGGATTGAACTACACATCTAAGGATGTATAATTCCACCATAGATTTGATTTGTCAGCTGGGGATGCCCCAACCATTCTACAGCTGATGTCTGAATAAGGAAGAACCCATTCCCAATCTCTTAAGTGGAACTTTTCTGTCGCTGCCATCATCTGCCTTCACCAGAGCTAAGGCTCTAAAACTGAACTGAGAGTTCTAGGAAACCAACTACTCAGGGATGTCAGAGGGAAAGCAGATGTCCCCTACCCTAGACAAAAAGGGACAAGGGGTTGCACAAGTTCACAAAAAGCTTGCTTTAGGAAAAGAGTGATCCTGCCTTCCCCTTTCTCTACACTTAGCTACAAAACCCCAGCTTGAAGCAAATAAACTGTGTTTCCTTGAACTCTCACTGTGTTTCTGTGTCTGGTGCCTTGATCACAGTGTATCAGTATCTGGAAACACCATCTCTCTAGCATTAAAGTCTGGTGGTATAATATTGCCTACATTCTCATATTTTATTTCTTCCTATAAATTGAATCCTTACATTTACACGTAGCCCGAACCTTAGGACTCATACATGGAAACACAAAAATAATCAGCTTTACAAAGTAATCATTTTTTGAAATAATAGCATTGGGTATGTGACAGTAATTATAGATGTAGACTTGGTCTCTGAAGCTTTCAACAAGGTCCTACCATGGCGATGTAACCTGTGGATTACCCAGTCCACAATATTTCCATCCAGTTACCATCTGAGTAGCCAATACAGCAAAGAAACTGCCCGGTATCAATGAAAGAGTCAAATCTGTGTTACTCATATACAACGTGAAGTTGTGTGATTGATAAAGCGGCATTTCATTTGATTCCTTTAGCAGTCTTCTCCCACATTCTTTCCAGCAGGAACTCTAGAGATACTGATTAAGCAGCAATTACACATCCTAACACTGTCATTATCTTTCCTTAAGTAGCCACTTCAGGCTTGGGGGAAGCTTTAACTAAAGCAGAATTTAATTTTCCAAGGGTGCAGGTATGCTTTCAAGTCTCCCAATTCTGTTTGTCAAAAAGAATAGAGAGTTCATGTTGGCCCTAAGAAACTCTTCAGATTGAATGTGGACTCCATGGGATGGAGCTTCTGTCTTTGTATCATAATATTTTCAATTTATATCTCTAACCAATAGCCCAGCAGAATGCGCACAGTACATGTTACAGACTGTGCTGTACATTGGCACTCTCTTGGGGCAGCACCAATGATAGATTCTTATCTCCTGTATTGTAAACCACACCTACCCCTGCCTGAAACATACCTTTTGTCAGGTATTTTAGTAACAGCAGTGAGAAAAGTCATGGATACCCTCCAAAAGGATGCACAGTGAATTTTTGCTTACCTTTTTATTGTTTGTGGTTGTGGTCTGGATTAGCATAGGAGCAATTTCAGAAGATTAGACTTTTTTTAATCTGAGAAGATATTTGAAGCATTTTCAGTATCAAAATATCAAAGCATGTGGCATTCAGTGATTCACTCTGTCATTTCCTGTGTTTCTATAATTATTCAGACACTGTCTTCACCACCAAGTGCATCTTAGAAAAAAGAAGAGGAAAGCAACTGATCTAGAGGATCTAGATCAGTAAGAACTAGTCGACATGATTCTGAACGTGACACCAAAATGGAATTGGATGGGTGGTTTGGGATGTCATTGTGCAGCATGATGAAAGCGGGAGGACTGTTTTCTGGTGCTAGACAAGCCACTCTTACGGTAAGATAAGAGTACAGCAGGGAGTCTTACTAAGCCCGAGTATGGGAAGCCTCTCTGGCTGATTCAGTGCTTGCCAAATCAAGACAGCCACATAATCATTAAACTCATGATTAATGTTTAGTAACACCATAATAGTACAGCATTGTGAGCATAGGGATGATTTTTGACAATTTCAAGGTATTGTAGCCTGATTGGAGTTAATATTTTGTGCTTATACAATCATTAGTCTAAACTTTAATTAAGAATTGGCTTTGTAAGACAAAATAAAGTTTCCCTAGAAAAAGTAGTGAATGAATTAGTAAAGTGATTGTTTAAAAACAGCCCCTGAATCTAATTAAGAAAGAGTGTTTTGTGTACAGTCATCTACTGTTGCTTTATTTGGTCCCCATTTCCAAATTTTCAAAAGAAAAACACATTTAACATGGGATGAATGCACTGTAATATATTTCCTATGCAAGTTGGAATGATGGATGAGTTCCAGGAAGAAACAGCCAGTGTCCACAATAGGCTTCAGATAATAGGCTGAGTCCTTGGTATTTTGTAACCAACAGAAGTGAGGGTGTTTAATGAGCCCCTCTTACAAATGAGTAATTTCCACAATCTGTCAGGATTCTTTGGTTTGCTTTCCTTTATGTTATTCTATTTGATTTGGTTTCTTAGTTTTATAATTAGAAATCCTTGACAATGAGTTGAGGGGAAAGAGAAAAATCCTAAAAGGGAGCAATTGTTACAAAGAGGGGAAAATGCCTTTCAGAAAAGTTAGAAATTATCACTCATTACAGGAGGCAAGGAAAAGTATTTTGATTGAGTGATGACAGATCTGTCTCAATGGAATGAAAGTTGTCTATTTCTTGTTAAAATAATGCAGTTTTTCAGAATTTTAAATATAGCTTTTTATGCCCCCAAGTGCATAAAGTGTTGTTTATCTGGGCTACAATGTAAGCAGAAAGGTAATTCCTTGTGATGAGATACTGCCAGGAACCTCCCCAGCTGTGGCCTGCCTGGGAAAGGATGACTGAAAGTCTTGCTTTAAAGTTATCTGACCTCTAGGCCAAAAGCAGCGAGTGCCTTGTGCCCTATCCTGCACGACGTAGGAATAGAACGCTCCTGTAGGATGTGCTGGCCTCTGTGCTGCTCTCCCGGGTACAGGCCAACATTTTCAGGCTGTCCTACCCATCTCAGCATTTGCCAGAAGTGTCAGAGGAAGACCAAAGTCATCCAATTTAAAAGGATTCATCCAGAGCCACCATCTTTAGGGTGGTTTCATGATACCTTGAGAAGACTTCCATGGTTTTATCTCTTGGCCATAAGAGCTCTGCTTTCCTTAGTCTGTGCAGATGGAGGGGTATTGTAGACATTCATGCAGACCTGCAACCATTGCCTACTCCTACTTCATGCCCCACCTCTTCTCTGGATCCAAAGACTGCACTGGTATCAATAGCCATGTCTTAGGCCTCTGTTATAACTGCCTCATAGTTGCATTCTTCTATAAGTCATTGTCATCCTCCATGTATTCACAGACTTATTGAACTTGACTCTAATTCTTTTTACCACTGTTAACTTTTCCCATTTTAGATGCTTGAACTCTGATTTCATCTGGATCTTGTGTGGACGCAGAGTAAATATGTGGGTGCTCTATCCTGCATCTCAATCCTAATTGTGATTCTCTTTAAAGGAAGCTTTAGAAAGTGTAATTGCCATTGATTTTTCTGGTCCATGTCTTATTCATTTAATGATATATGTTTGATGAATTCTCCTTTTGATTTTCAGTATTACCACTGTTTTCAGGTCGAGTGTTAGTGCATAGTCAGAGACTATAGAATTAGAGATATGGTTTAGACCCCATGTACAGAAATATGAACAAGTTCTTAGGAAGGGCTGAAACTTCAGTTCTGTCTTTATGTATGAGATTTGCTTATATGCCTCTTGATCTTAGCAAGTCAATTAATACTGATGATTATAATCCAGGGTAATGATGCTTATATCATAGCCTTATTGTGAAGTTTTGTTTTATTCTCCAAAATTTTAATTCTTATCTTACACATCATCCCAGTTCTCTCTCCCTCCCATCCTCCCATACTCCCCAATCACCCCCATCCCATTCCCCATCCACTCCCCAGAAGGGTGAGGCCTTCCATGAGAAATCATTAAAATCTGTTAAGTCATTTGGGGCAGGGCCTAGGCCCTCCTCTATGTATCTAGGCTAAGAGAGTAACCCTCCATGGGAAATGGGCTCCCAAAATCTGTTTGTATACTAGGGATTCATCCTGGTTCCATTGCCATAGGCCCCATAGACTTCCCAGTGCTCATAACTGACACCCATGTTCAGGGGGCCTGGTTTGGTCCCATGGTGGTTCCCAAGCTGTCAGACTGGGGTCCATAAGTTCCCAAATGCTCAGGTCAGGTGTTTCTGTGGGTTTTCCCAGCATGGTCTTGATCCCTTTGTTAGTCACGTCTCCCTCTCTGAAACTGTATTCCAGGAGTTTGGCTCAATGCTTTGCTGTGGATCTCTGCTTCTACTTCCATCAGGTACTGGATGAAGGCTCTAAGATCGCATTTAAGGTAGTCATCAACTCATTATCAGGGAAGGAAATTTAAGGTAGCCTCTCCATTATTGCTTAGATTGTTACTTGGGGTCATCCTTGTATACCTCTGGACATTTCCCTAGTGCCAGATTTCTGTTTAAACCTATAATGGCTCCCTCTATTAATTTTAAAAATATGGCAGACTTCATATTTAATATGAAGTTTCCCAAGGCCATAGTCCCTGAAACCTGTAAATGTGTTAAATGACATAGCAAAAGAGGGTTTTTTTTTAAGTTTTAATAAAGGTTGGGGGCTTCAATCAAGAAGGCTTTCCTGGTGATCTTGAAGTATTAAATTTCATCATTTCCTAAAAGCTACTGAGTCCTTGATGATGGCATCTTATTAATTCAAGAAAATCATAAGGCAGAGATGTTAGAAACAAGAAGGATTCAATGTGCTATTGCTGGCTCGTGGGTGGGCCAGGAAAGCAGTGCTGCAAACAGCAGGGAGGGAGTTCCTCCAGCAGCCTGAATAAGCCTGGATTTGGTTCTTTTCCAAAACCCTGTGCCAGGAGTTTAGCCCTGTGAACAACTGGGTTTGCCTTTGAGACAACACAAAGAAATATGAGCCCTCCATATTTCTAGCCTGCAGAAAGTTTAGTTAACTGTTGATGTTGTTTCAAGCTGAAAATTTCTGATGATTCATGATGCAGAAATAGAAATATATTATAACTGGACTGAGGATATAGCTTAGTGGTCAAGCTCTGTGTAGCATGTTACAAGGCTCTGGGTTTGATCTCCAGTATCAAAAAAGAAAAAAGAAAAAGGAATGTAATTTCAAGGAAAAAAAGTACTTCATATGTATTTCAGGGTTAGAATTCCTGAAGGGCAATGTCTTGGCTAGGTAGAGAGAAGGAATGAAATCAAAGGCCAAGTCACACGGACAAGGGAAGAGACTGGCTGTTGACTGGCTGACATCAGAGAAGTAGTGAGGAATTTAAAGAAAGGAACAAAGAATTGTGCATTAGTGAAAAAAAGACAGGTTGTGAGTTAGATAGCTGTGCAGTTTTCAGATAAATGATTCGGGGACCACCACATGGAAACACAGAGACAGTATGCGAGGAGGTGAAGGGTGGTGGGAGATGGGTGGGTGACACAGAGGTTTCTAATTGTGCAAAAGTAGATGAAGTTGTGGAGGTGGGTAGTAAACTCAGGGAAACAGTCCTCATGGTAACTCAGCTAGATATTTATACCTGTTCCATTTGTCTTATCCATTTATCTTACCTGCTACAATAACTTTCAAGTCTTTGGCTTGCAGTAAGTATCAACTGGGCTAATATATTCATTTTTAAGATTGTTGTGTAATTAAATGAGGTGATGTCTGAGATCTGACATCTATGTGTTGGTACCAAGGAGCATTGTATTAAGACATGGCCATTGCTTCAACAAATCATACCTTTGATTTGATTCAAAGCATGGATGGAATTAGGTCTTCTGACTTCAGTTACTCTAGTCCACATGCAATTTCCTGCTTTAGGAGAAGGCAGATTTGTCACCTGTGTCTTTTAAATACACATTTTCCAGGCAGAGGACATGCCTCATAATCTTCAAGATGATGTTCTTAATGAAATGTAAGTTGCAAGGGAAAATATTGATAGTCAACTTGATACCATCTAAAAGAGTAGCTCTGAACATGTGGGTTGCAACCCCCACAGGGGCCCCATAACAGATATCCTGCATATAAGATATTTATATTACAGTTCATAATAGTATCAAAATTGCAGTTATGAAGTATCAACAAAATTATTTTATGGTAGGGGGTCACCCAAATATGAGGACCTGTATTAAAGGGTTGTGACACTGGAAAGGTTGAGAACCTCTGCTCTATAGTCACCTAGGAGACAATCTCCTAGATGTGCTTCTAAAATATTATCCATATAAGTTTAGTAGAAGTGGGAAGACTCACCCCAAGTATAGGTGGCAGGATTCCCTGGGCTTGGGTCGTAGATTTGTAAAAAGGAGAACGCCTATTGACCACAAGCAGTCATCTCTCTCTACTTACTAACTTTGGATGCAATATGGCTGACATCTGCTTCAAGCAATTGCTGTCTTTCTTTTGTGTAGTGACAGACTGTACCTTGGAACCGTGAGCCATGATAACCACTCCCCTTCCTTAAGTTGCTCTTGGCAGAGTGTCTTATGACAGTGGTAGGTCAAATAACTGATGCATCAGGCTATGAAGAAAGCATCTGGCTTTTCAGGTAGGGGAAACTAAATGACATTGAGCCCTGAATTCACACCCTTATTTACTGCCCATACATTAATTTATATCATCTGTTAGCATTGATTAAAATATCTTTTAGCAGTTTTCCTAGTAGATAATGTTTTCAAGTTTAAATGTTGCCATTGTTACCATCTAACCTTAGCGTAGACTGCAGCTGGGGGAAGCAGGGACTAGCTTGGACACCTGGGAGCAGTGAACATTCTGCTTGCCATGGGGAAATTATTTGCATGTGTCACTAGAGATAGATATTCAAAATATTATCAACCCACTGTCAAACAATTTCATGCAATCAAATAATTTTCAAGATGTTACACATGAATTTCACTTTAAAATATCAACATGGAAGAGGGACAACCTTGCTTATTTTAAGATAAAGAGACAATTCTTCTATGAGTGGCACATTAGTCCCCTGGTTATTGGCACTTTAAGAAATGCTAGGAGGGCGCTCAGAGTTTTATGGATGCAAACCTTCTTAATATGCTCTAAGAAAAAACGTCCCAAGGTTATAAAGTTTTCCAGCATAATAAATTCAATTTTAGTCCCATTTGCTTGTCTATTTTTATTGTTTTTATTTATTCATAACCTGACATTCAAAAATAATTCAAGATGTTTTATAAAGATGCGTATCTTTGAACAGAATAAAAACATGAGGGATGTTGACAAAAAAGTTTTAAATAACAGAGGGAAGTGTCAGAAATAAAGCAGGGAGAGGTGATGGATACAGGGTCATGTCAAGATGTCCACTTGTTCAAGGTGTCACACATTCGAATCTAAGATTTTCTTATGGAAAACCCATCTCTTGTCTTTCGTGTGTGTGTGTGTGTGTGTGTGTGTGTGTGTGTATGTGTGTGTGTGTGTGTGTGTGCACTCATGTGTGCAGATGTGTTTGTGAGTAGGGCATCTGCGTATTTGTTAATAAGCATGTAGAGACCAAAGAACAACCTTTACTTTGTCTCTTAGGTTCTATTCACATGGTTTTTCTCTTTGTTTTATTTTGAGACAGGCTGTCTTACTTTCCTAGGACTAGAAAAACAAGTTTGGTTGGGTGTCCAGAGAGCACCAGGGATCCCTCTGTCTCTACTTATTTGCCTCCTCAGTGTAGGGAGTATAAATGTGCACTACCTTTTACAGCAATTTTTCTTTTCTATTTAAATTAGAAACAGGCTTGTTTTACATGTCAATCCCAATTCCCTCTCCCTCCCCTCCTCTCCTGCCCCCCACCAACCCTCTACCCCATCTCCTTTCTGCTCTCCAGGGAAGGTGAGGCCTTCCATGAGGGATCTTCAAAGTCTGTCATATCATTTGAAGCAGGGCCTAGGCCCTCCCCCATGTGTCTAGGCTGAGAGAATCCCTCTATGTGGAATGGGCTCCCAAAGTCCATTCGTATACTAGGGATAAATACTGACCCACTACCATGAACCACATAGATTGCCCAGGACTCCTAACTGACACCCGTGTTCAGTGGTCTGGGTCAGTCCTATTCTGGTTTCCCAGGTATCAATTTGGAATCCATGAGCTCCCTATTGTTCAGGTCAGCAGTTTCTGTGGGTTTATCCAGCCTGGTCTTTTGACCCTTTTGCTCATCAATCCTCCCTCTCTGCAACTGGATTCAGAGACCCAGAGACTAATGTTGGGAAACAAACTTCAAGCTGAAGTTCAAAAAGCAAAGCAGCTAGCCACTAGCTTCTTAACTTTTAGCTCAGGCTGAAAAGGCTCATCCTGCCTCCAAAAGCTCTCACCAAGCATCGGACTGTAACTTCTCAGCATGGCTGGTGAATGAATGCTTCCTACTGAATACTTGCTCCTGTCTGGTGATGAGATTAAAGGTGTGAGCTATAATTCTTTTTTAGACTTAATCAATCTTGTGTGGATTTGGGAGGCCTTGGACTCATAGAGATCCATCTACCTCTTAATCTTGAGTCCTAGGGTTAAAGATACGCACCACCACCTCCTACCTTCTGGCTGCTGGGATTAAAGGTGTGTATCACCACTGCCTGATCTCTATATCTTGAGGCTGACTTTGCTTTTCTGAATCCTCAGTCAAACTTTAATAAATCATAAATAATATATCACTACAGCAAAGTAAGTGTTCTATTGACTGAGCCACTGTCCATCTCCTTTGCCTATTTTGAGATTGTGCATAAATTTTCTTCTATCAGTAACTATGAGACTAGCTTTGTGTAATAACATGACAACCACTGTCTGCAATACCCATATGCTCAACATAGTTAGCTGCACATCCCTAGATTTTCTGGGTTTCCTGAGTACAAGCAGTTGGTGTGATGTGAAGACACAATGTGAGGAACAGTTTATTTAAAGGTCTGTGTGACACCGCCCTTCAATCCAGGAGTATATCACAAAGACAGACTGATTGGTGTGTTTTTATCCTCCACACTTTCCAGGGAAGTTCTTTTGATTACATGGCTTTTTAAAAGTCTGATGGAGGGAGAAGTCATGACTTTATTCCCATCATTTGACTTTTGTAGTAATGTCAGCTTTGTTCACATTCAGGACCAACAGACTCAAGGTTAATGTGATATTCAATTCTATCCATTCTCCTGCAACTTTGAGATTTTATGTTTTTTTTAGAGCTGTTTGGATACTCATTCCTGTCTAGAGCTGGAAAATTTCTTGCCACACTTTTATTGAAAATTATTCCTGCTTTAGACTTTGTCTTAGATGTTTCTTCTGCCCTGCACATTCTTCTGCTTGGCCTCTTCCATGAATCCCAGAGTTACTGGAAGTTCTGGGTTCACTCATTGTCTTCTTTATGTGTGTCTATGTGTACTGTCTCTATCTTGTCATCCAACACCAACAGATTGACCTCTACTTGGTCATCTCTACCAATGACACCTCCTGCTTTGTTTTTCTCTTGGATTCATGAACTCATTTCCACCCTTGCATTTTGATTCCTTTGCAGAATCTTTTCCTTCCTTCCTTCCTTCCTTCCTTCCTTCCTTCCTTCCTTCCTTTCTTTCTTTCTTTCTTTCTTTGCTCAATTTGTCTTTCATGTTTTAATCTTCTCCTCCAAATTGCTAACTCTTTAATTCAGTTTTCTGGCTTTCTTGTCTGGGTTCTGAATTGATCTCCTTACTTCCTTACTTCATTCATGTGTTTGTCTGAGTCCTCTGTCAGTTCACCTTTTTGAAAGTAGGACTCTGAAATGTTTCCCTAGTATTTCAGCCATTGTAACTTTGGTCTCTGGTACAGAGGTATTATGATCTTGTGTTGACATCTTATTCTGTGTGTCACCATTGATTTTTATGCACTGCTTGTGATAGAAGTGTCTTTGGGTTGTACTTATTATTATTATTTTGCTTTTCTGTAGTCTGTGTGTTTGTTATTTTCATGCACGTTTTCCTGCAGAATTGTCTTTGTGTTCCCCATTGGCGCTTGCCTGGGAATGGATTTTGTTTTTTATAATAACATGTGCAATGATGTGTCATGTGTCCTGACAAAGTCCAGAGAACTGACTGGGAACCAAATTTAGCACCAATGGTCTTCACCTGTAAGTAGTAAAGTCAGGAGAGAGTGAGAAAGAGAGGGATAAATCATGAATGAGAGGGAAAGTATGGAGGTTAAATATGATGAAAAATTAGAATAATAAAATAAAAATACTGTACAGTAGGTACAGATAAATGAAGGACAATGATAAAAACTCATTCTGGTGAGGCATAAGCTAAAGAAGGCAACTCAGTAACTGAAGCACAAAAGTGTAAATAAAAATATAAAAATAAACAAGAGGAAGTATTATGACCTCAATCAGTTTCTCTTCCTATTTGGGCTGAGTATGGCCTTTGCCCCCTGACTCTGTGTTTTGTAGCAGGCTCTCTGGAGGTGCAGTAGGCGTTGGTAATTCAAACAAGTCCCTTTGTCTGTCCCATGGAGGGGAAGGTTTCATGGAGGCTCCAGCTCTGGCTGGAATTCTCTAGTCTCAGACACTCTGACTGCCACTCCCAATTCCTCCCTTGTATTTTGCTGACCATTCTTTCCACTCGGTTCCCTGTGCCTGAGGAGTTAAGGGACATAAAACTCCACATATGCTCCTATTCTTGATCCTGTTGTAACAGGCATGGAGCCAAATCCTTGGGGCAGCCTCTGTGACTTCAAGGTTTTTTACCTCTGAAATGCCTTGTGCAGAGACACATGGATAGTCATAGGTAAGGAGATGGCTTCTTAAGAGGGGCAAAGAGGAGCCTTGAGGTGTGCCAATGGTCGCCTGTGACCTGACTTTAAGAGAGCAAAGGGGAAAAGGGAACAAGGTGATATCTGCAGTGTCCTTTTATAGATCATTAGCATAGCCCCACCTCGCCCAGACATTGGTAATGTGGGGTTTACCAACCTTGGTTAAATGAAGCCCAGGCAGACTGAGGGCTGTTGGTCTTTCTAATATGTTAATTTCTGAAATTCCTTCCTTGGCAATTTCATCATCTCCTGCTTCACTTCACTCTGGGGTGCCCGCAGACAAACACATGGTTTTCCTATAAACCAGTACATCTGAGCTGTGGAGAGGACTGGGCTTACATAGATAGGCCTCTCAGAACTTAGAGTCCTATATAGAAAATGCAGAGTGGAAGACAAGGGAATTAAACAGGAGTTCCGTTATCTGACCTCTCTGTTACATTCGCTCTACTTCATACCAGTGCCGTACTGTGCTGATTATTTAGCTCTTTGCTATCTTGAAGCTGGTTTAATATAAATTCTCCAACTTTCTTCTTTGATATTGGCTTGCTTAGTAGCTTTTCAACCTTTAAAAAACTTTGACAATTTCACACATGTATGCAGTGAATTTTGGTCATTTATTTTGAACCATCCCTCCTTCCTCTCTCCATGAAACACTTATTCCTTGCACACTACCTTCCTACTTAGATTATGTGTGTATTACCCACTGAGTTTAATTATAGTAGCTGGCACTAGCATGAGTTCGCAATTGTTTGCTTAAATGTGGGAAACTTAGCAGTGGCAAGTAATTTCAACCATGGTGAGCTTATGGGATGTTCTAATATATTTTCTTTAATTATTTTTCAAATATTTATCTTATCTTGAAATTATATCATTCATTTCCCCCTTCCCTTTTCTCAAATTTTGTAAAATATTTTTTCCATGTAACTGAGGACAACAACCATTCTGCAAGCAACCATGAGTTTCCCATGGACCTTGAGAGAGGGGTGTGACCTAATGACCCTAATATTCCCATGATCCTTCAGTGAGGGGTAGGACCTAATGAGTCTCTCCCAGTCATGAAAAGCTAGTGATAAACCAAGCTTGTGCCTGTGTTGGGCAAATACTTACAGATACAGAGAGCTTGTGGGCATATCTAATAGTTTTCTTTCATTCTTATTTTTTATTATTTCTTTTTTGAAATTATGAGATGATTTCTTCCCTTCCCTTTCTCAGATTTTTAAACATAAAACCTCCTTTTCATGTAACATTTAAAATCACATTCTTTATATCCAAACAACAACTTAATGTAATTTTGATTATGATTTTCATAAATATTGGTTGGAGTAATGAAAGGCTAGTTATGGATAGTCACAGCATCATATTTTCACTGTTTGGATATTAAGTTTGATTTATCCATTGAAGATAGAGCATGGAAGTTGTTTTCATACAGTCATATATACAGTCCAGCCACTTATGGTATGTTATACCTGCATTCCCAGCACTTGGGAAGCAAAGGCAGCAGGATTATGAATTCCAGGCCACCCTGTGCTGTACAAGCCTGAAGAATTAAACCATCTTGGTCAAACTGGTCAGGTAGATAACCATGTTGGCCCTGCTTCTAAATGATGGCCTTGGAGAAGTGTTTTCTATTTGGCAGGACAGTTTGGTGAGTGACATGACTCCTGTTGGTGGGATCTTATCACAGGATGATCTCTCAAATGACTAGACAGACAACCAAAACAAGGCAGAAAAGAATATGCACTGTAGCTTGCACCCAGTGAAAATATAGTCTATTTTGTGTTTGTGACTTACATTTCCAAGACCCAAGAATACATGATAGAATTTGTCGCGATGCCATAGTGATACCAAGAGAATCAAGAAGGCAGACAGTGTAGTTGTTGTTATATCTCCCAGTATGAAGCCCAAGGACACCTTGTCAAGTTGGAGGATGGACAATGGAAGGGATGGGTCTTGGAAACTCCCAGAACTTCATTTGTATTTTCCCAGAGATGTCATAAAAATGACACAACAAGCACATAACCCCAGAAAGGTGATGACCCTGCCATCTTTCATGACTTTTGTTGAGATGATTTTAACAAGTTGGCAACTTATTTAACTTTCATGTTTTTGACAAAGAAAAAATCAACCACCAGGGTGCTGCATGCTAACCATCCTGAGTGTCCTTGGTGAAGAGTGTTGCTTCTCTCTCATTTCAGACCATGACCTGGGATCATGAGAAGGTCACTGAAACCTTCCCATCAAAATCAGGTCTCATTTTAAGCTCATTTAAACCCACATCATTCAAGATGCAGCTGTGTCAGTAATGGTTATTTGATACCATTCTTTCCCCTAAAATGGGTAATAGAATATGTGTGTGAGCATATGATGTAGGAATAAATGGACCTTTTAATACTTTTGTTGGTATCCCCACCAAAGTGTTTTGAAATCAAATGAAATATGTCTAACACTTGAGAGTTAACTTCTAAATTTTTAATAATAAGTAAGTTGATTAGAGTTTATGATCTCAGTAATTTTACAATGTTAGCTTTCAAAAACAAAGCAGGTGTTTTGATTGAATCCCTGAATCAAGGAGAACTTTTTGAAAACACAATAGTAAAGGTTACAAGGTACAAAATATAAGAATAAATCATATTAATTGTGCCTTGCCTTCATATTTTATTTATAATTTGTTTTTATCTCTGTGTGTGTGTGTATGTGTGTGTGTGTGTGTTTGTCTGGGTACATGTGTGCACAGGTCTCATAGAGAGACCAGAGTCAATAATAAATGTCATTCCTCAGGATCTTTTTACTTTGCTTTTTGAGGCAGGGACTGTCACTGGCCTGGGACTTCCTATGTAGGTTAAGTTGACTCTCTCTGAAGCCCAGGGTCCCATGCCTATCTCTGTCTCCCAAATGCTGATACTACAAGGTCATGTTACAACTCTTAGATTTTCATATAGGGTATAGGAATTGAACTCAGG
The DNA here is from genome assembly GCF_017639785.1 of Mesocricetus auratus. Classification (NCBI taxonomy): domain Eukaryota; kingdom Metazoa; phylum Chordata; class Mammalia; order Rodentia; family Cricetidae; genus Mesocricetus; species Mesocricetus auratus. Next base: position 49,999,097 of record NW_024429267.1, on the reverse strand, counting down.
TCTTCATGCTTTTATGTCAAGCATGTTCCTGTCCATCTCCAATACCCCCAGACTGTTATTATTATTGAGTTTATTTGCTTTTTTGTTGAGTGACTGAATGTGACATGTTGAATTCCTGGAAGTGAGACTCTCTGGTCTAGAATTCCTGTATATAAGTTAGAATGCCTTCATTCTCTTAAAACATACATTTCATTGTTATGTGTGAGGAAAATATAGCATTCTATAGAATCACTACAAGAGTATCACCTTTTCTTTGGCCCTTTGGCTACATCGCTCCATCTCCTCTACCTCTATGTCTTAGAAACTCATGAGGTGGCCAGCTGCTGACAGCCCTTTCTTTCTTCCAGATTCACAGAAGTCTCCAAACTTTTCTGAAATATTCTCTGTTATTTCTTATGCTTCTATGAGGGCACTAGCTAGACATATTCTCAGCCTGCTCTCTTGATCCAATTTCCACTTTATTCTCTAAAGAAACCCTCATGTCAAATTAAAATGCAATTATTTTCTTATCTTGATAATACCCTGTAATGTCTCTAATGTGGTTTCAGAGGCATGATAAAAGCAAATGGGTCTCTCATCTCTAACAGCAGCTGCAAACCAGAGGGACCAGAGTTGCATATGTCAAAGATTTGAACGGATGCATATTAGGCCATCTTCAACTCCACCAGGAAACATCATCCTTCCTCAATGAGGTTCTGGGGACCAGCCATTTCAATTAAGTTGTTTGTATTACCAAGCCCACTCAACCCAGCACAGACCTAACTGCCCCATGTGCCAGCATAATGGGCAGGTTAAATGACAAAGATAAGTCATCCTGTCTAGCTGCCATGCTTGTGAATACACATAGGCATTCTTCAGCACTCTACATATGCATTCCTTAGAGACCCAACCCCAATGCCACCAACTGTAGAACAGTAGTTCACTCCCTTACAAGGCTTAATATTGGAGCTTTGACTGATTTTTCAAACTGTAATCCAAGCCTATAGCTCTGTTTGACCTTCCCTTTGCTCTGGCCTTGTACTGACTCCAAACTCTGAGAACAAGAATAACGAACTCTTTCTTTATTCATCTCTATCTTTCAGAAGAAGTGGCTGTCAATGATCTGTCACATAGTGAGTATATTGGAATTAATAAGTACACAATAATAAACATATACATACAGCAAACACACCTACATATTTACATTTAAAGCCAACTATTCATAAAATAATGCATTTGTATATAAAAAGCCTTGCATTCTGGTTTTTATGAGACAAGGTCTCAGGTAGCTCAGGCTGGCCTAGAACTCACTATGTAGCAGAGAATGATCCTGATAGATGATCCTCCTGCCTCCATCTTCACCTTCTGTATCCGGTTTACAGATATGTACCACCACTTACAACTTGTTTCAAGGTGCAAAAATATATAAATTGTATATGAAAAAACTTTTGTTTCTAAGTGTATTCAGTATATGTTTTCCACAAATAGTTCTCTCCAGTAATCATTTAAAGCCTCATAAATTGAAATTATATGGGCTTGCTTATCCTGAAAACCTTGCAGATTTATTATAATACAAGGTGGATAGTTGAACTATCTCATCATACAGTGCTATATAAGCTTCACAGATATTTGTATATATACATATGTGCACACTGCTTACAAATATGTGGACTAATTAGAAGCATAAAGAAGTGAAAGGAGAGCTTCATACTTTATTATTGGCAGAAATTGGGTATTGATACCCAGTAGAATTGACGGGATTTGGTTGCTTTGGAGTTTTACTTTGTTTTCCATGTTCTTCTCATGGATTTTTCATATCAGAAAGCAAACACTGTGTGCTTGGAGAACGCAGGACATTTAAATGCACCATGAGCATGCATGGTTACAAATGAGCATGCAAGAGAAGCATGCAGGATGGAGTTAGGTATGGTTTAATGTACAGTTTATCTGGTTTTGTTTCATTTTAGGGTGAAGATAGAGGGTCTTAATAAAGTTGGTAAAAGGGGAAATTGTCTTGGTATTTGGTTACTGATCTCCAAACTTTAAAACATTCTTAGATAGCTGTACAAGTTGGGAACAAATGAGAGGAATAGGATTCGCGTTCAGGAGCACTGCACCTCTAGGAACTGAATTGAAGCAACAGCATCATGTGTGCCATTTGAAAATCCAGATTTCTTCTCTACAAGACAGGTATTGTTACATAGCTCTAGCTTTCCTGTATCTTATTAGGTAGACCATAATAGCCTTAAACTCACTATCACCTACCTCTACCTCCCTCTTGTGACTTTACTCCAGCCTTTGAGAATATGGGTTTTAAACAAATTATTCAGAACTATCTGTGTTCAGTTTAAATAACTTTGTATATGATAATTTTTGAAAGTGACAGAAATGTGACTTAGAAAGGCTGAGATCCCACATACGGGTAACAGAAGAATGATAGCATCCTCTCCCTTTAGTCTAGAACAGGTAGGCTGTTATTGTTTGGTCCAGCCACCAAGCTGTGCATGAAAGTGCACATTCTGCCTGCAGTTAAGATAACCAGTAATCTTGCAAAATCTTCCTAAGTCTGTGATACAAATGACTTAAAAATTAAGCTGTATTTGCCCTTTAACAACAAGAAACCTGGAGAGTCTACAGAGCTGGAAAGCAATTTGTATTACAATGATATCATCATGTACCAACAGCTGCTGAAATCACAACAGCTTGTAATAAGAGAAACAGATCCTTGGAAACAAGGCAGGCCTTCAGCAATGCCTGATTCACTTACTTCTTTCTTGAGGATCTTAGGGCAATAAGTGTACATGAAGAAGGTTCTTGAAGACAAATCCTTACTGGTATTGGGCAGGGTGTAAATTTTTGTGGTTTTAATTCTTAGATATTGGGATTCTCTTCTCAATTAATCAGTGATAATCATGCCTTCATTTCCTTCTAACTATGCCTTTCCTTTCTGCTCATCTGTATTATATTCAGCAGCTAAAATCTACATGCAACACCTAGCACTGCTGGATTCTGTCTCATTTCATTGAGATGACAGATAACTTACAGTCTGACAAACTAGGAATCACCCTGCCTACAGGGGCTGGTGATAGTGATTTCCAAGGATGCCAGGGATCCCTTTATTCGTGTATCTTTGACATTTAGTAATGACAAAGTCCCAAAAGTCCTTATGGAACATGCTTGAAATGTAGATCTCAGAGGATTAAATTCCTTCAAAATCCTATTATTACCCTATATAGTTGTGTCGTGGAAATTTTCCTTTCCACGACCAGTGTGTCCATGTTTTATCTAGCCAGATAAACTGATAATACCACATTGAATTGCTGAGTTACTAACCACTAATTGAAAAGTGTCTGTGTAAAAGCATCTGGATAATAAATTCACTCAATCCACTCATCTGATTTGACACATCCTTGTAACATATTCTCATACATATAATCCACAATAGTCACTACTGCAAATCTTTTATTTTTCCCTTTATCCCAACTATCTCTTTCTATAGTGGACTTTGTGCTTTTCCTCCCCAGGGATTCTTAGAGACTGCTTCTAATTAGTCCCCCAAGACAATGATGATCACTAGAGATCACCAGGTAAGGAGCTGACACCTCATTTCAAAGTAGTTGTTTCTGTGAGGTTATCAGAAGGTCTTCAAACAAGAGAAGATATGTCAGTGTTCCAAATCTCAATTGGCAAGTAATAGAGAAGTGGAGGACCAAACTGACTATGCCTTTCAACCCTATATATGTATATAAACTGTGGTCCAATTTTCAGCTTCTTCCATACTCTCTAGAATGCCATTATTTTGGCTATCCTGCAAGATCTCTGTAGCTTTTATATTTTGCCTTAAGCTCATTCTTACAACATTTTAGATAGTGTTTTGTAAAGCAGATGCAGAAGTTGAGTCACTTCTGTTAGTGTCTTATACCAGTTGAAAATAACAAAGGACGTGTACCTTATGCTTCCCCCATGTGCACTTAATCCCCGGCACTGTTGATAGTTATGCAATTGTGTATTACAAATTGTCTCAAGATCCTTTACCTCCCTATTACTAGACCATGGCTTCATTTGATTTCCATCATTGCAGCACCTGGCCCAGGATTTCTCTTTGCATGTGTACTTCTTGGTACCAAATGCTATTTCAATCTAGATCATGACAGATACAGAAACAGGCTGAGGTGCTTCTGTCAAAAAGGATTTAAATGAGAGATCCATCGAAGGCATAGTGGATGCCCCAAATGTTAAAACTAAAGGAAAGTGCTGAGATTTAAAAACTACAATATTCATACAAGACAAATTAAAGACCAAAGGGCTAGCAAATAATAATACCCCAAAAGGAAAGTTCCCTTTGCTGTTCATCCAGGCCTTTCCCAGGCTTGCTACGGTTGTCAGATGTCTGTTCATTTTTGCCTTCTTTATCACTCAACAATGGCTTCCCTCATTACAGTGCAGCCATTGCTGCTGCTTGAACTTTCCAGGTAAAGGCTGAATACCATTCATGCCATTCCTACATTTCATTGCTTCTTTCAGAGATTTCTCCCAACTTCTTTGTGGTCTAGCCTTGTCAGTAGTGCTTGCCAGTCTCTTGGGGGACAGGATGGTTGCCTATTAATTATTGATACATTTGTTTGTTTTTTTTTGGTTTTATGAGACAAGGTTCTCTGTATTGTTTTGGAGGCTGTCGGTCCAGCCTGGCCTCGAACTCACAGAGATCCGTCTGCCTCTGTCTCCCGAGTGCTGGGATTAAAGGCGTGCGCCACCACCGCCCGGCGATACATTTGTTTTTTATAAGTCTCCTTTTTTGTGTGTTTTTGAGACAGGGGTTCTCTGTGTGCCTTTGTAGAACAGGCTGATCTCAAACTCACAGAGATCTGCCTGCCTTTGTCTCCCAAGTACTGGGATTAAAGGCATTTGTGTGTGTGTGTGTGTGTGTGTGTGTGTGTGTGTGTGTGTGTGTTAGTGCCCTGGGAGACCAGGGCATAGGGTACAGGGTCCACTGGAGCTGTAGTGAGCTACCTGATTGGGTGCTGGGAACCGAACTCGGGTGCTCTGAAAGAGCGAGCACACTCTGAACTGCTAAGTCATCACTCTGGCACCTTATGAGTTTCTTTTTCTGATGGAATATAAGCACTGCTCAGCTGAGCAGAACTGTTTACACAGGATTTTTCAGCTGTCATCCCAAGATGTATAGGCACTGGTTTCTTAGGTGAGCATGTTGCTGATTACTTCCTCCAACTACCCTGTGAATAGAGAGATTTATGAGGCTTCATGTGCTCCAATGTTAGACCTTCAAATTTTTTTTCAGACTTCCCAAATCTAGACCAGAATAATGTATCTCCACTTCAACTTTTGACCTTACAGGGAAAGAATCAAAGTAAGTAATTTTGCTGGGTAGCCTTCTGATGGAAACTCACACACCAGTTTGGCTTCAATTTCCCTCAGCGCTTGACACATTGTGTGGAAGTTTGCCCCGTCTAGTTCCCTATTGCACCTACCATAGTCTGTTAAAAGTCACTGCATTACTAGACAATGAATAATGACCAAGGTGACAAAGGGATACTACTAACTACCTTGCTCAAGAGGGTTCCCAACATACATTGCCACACTTATTCTCTCAGCAGTTTAAGGAAGTTATATGATGATCTCAAAAGAGGAGGCTGAAGTGGAGAAAAGGGAAACATGGTTTTCTTGTCCCATGTTTCACCTCTAGAAAGAACTATTATTACTATTTGGATTTTTGAGATAGAGTTTCGTTGTGTAACAGCTCTGGCTGTCTTGGAACTCATTTTGTAGAACACACTGGCCTCAAACTCACTGAGATCCACCTGCCTCTGCCTCAGGAGACTGTGATTAAAGGTGTGCCGCCACCACCTGGCTTTAATGAGTATTACTACTTCAAATATTAGCACTCTCTCCTCAGATGAGAGCCCTGTCTCTCACTCACACATCTCAGTGCAAATTTGGCCAGCAACCACATGAAAGCTTCCATGCATGCCTGTCTTAAATAGGAAATCTATAGACTCCCTAATAAAATATTTTGCTAAGAGAACATGCAATAATAGGTGTTCATGTGGGAAAGAGGGAAATAGTCTTGCAAGAAATAGCCTAAGTACATACCACATTCAAGTTTTCTATTTATTAAAATAAGTCAGCTTTCAGGCATAGGGAAATTCAGAACTATTTGAAAATTATTTTTAGTTAGCTGGTACTACAGATATTACTAGGAACTAATGAACAATACTTCTAACGTATATTTCAGTTGTTCAAATTATTGGCATGTTACTACATGGATGAATTTCATATTTAAAGGAAGAGATGTAAGTAAATGCATATTCACAATGCTAACCTCTCCACGGGGTAAATATCAAGTAATACTAAGGTCCCTTGCTGTCTTAGATACTTAGAATGATATGTAACACTTCTCTCATTGTAAACACAAGGAAACTTTTGTCTCTCTGTAAATTAGCTGTTCTAAATTCCATTTTTCATCTGGGGGAAAACTAGGATATATCATGTCTTCTGGGAGAAAGTTCTCACAGCTAGATGACTAAATAACCTTTAATATTCTGGCATTTCCATCTAGCTAGTTATGATGCCTTATGATCTCATTAGCATTTGGTATTTGGTATCTCCAGTGACTAACAAGACCATCCAAATTAAAGCACTTTAGATTCTAATGTCTTGTTAGAGAATTTTATTAAAATGGAAGGGAAACCCTGGCTGCCTCCATTCCTCATGCTTTACCTTCGGGTTTCTTGGTGAATGTTTAATCTCCAATGAAAACTTAATGACCTCAGAATGTCACCTGCTGCAGTGTCTCAGCTCCCCACTATGCTCTCCGAGTGTAAAAATCTGAAAAATTTCAACTTTAATTGTTCAGAAAAAAATTAAAACCTGGATATAAAATCCAACAGTCTTTTTGATGTATTCTGTAAATTGTTACATGGAAAGCAATATAAAAATCCCTAATTCCTGTGGTCCTTTAAAGCTGTAGTTATTTGGGGCTGTGAGGATGTCTCAGTGGTTAGAGCCCTCACTGCTCTTGCAAAGGACCCAGGTTTGGTTCCTAGCACCCATACACTATGCACAATTGCCCGTCACTTCAGTTCCAGGGGATCTGATTCTCTCTTCTGACCGCCCAGGCATGCATGTGAGACACACACATAAAAGCAGACATAACCTATGTACACTTAAAACAAGTAAAAATCTTTTTTAAAGCCTTTGAAATGAAGTGTACATGATGCTTTTCTATGAGCTGTTTGTGATGAATTTTACACAAACAGACACAGACATAAGACACACAGATATATATATATATATATACATATATATATATATACAGGTACACACACACACTTCTTATGAAATATTGAATAAAGTGTCACAGCTTAAATTTTACCTTATAACTGCCTTCAGAATTTTTCTTAAGGGTAAATTATGAAAGAAATGTTTTAAGATCTGGCTATAATGGAGCCAGGAAAGAAAGATGGGAGCCCTTTGATGTTCTAGGACACACTCAATCATCTGGTACCCTTAATATACATATTATATAATACAATGTACTTAAAGACAATAAGCAATCATTAAGCAAGATGAAAATTTCATTTTAGCCCACATTATTGTCCTAGAGTACTCTCCTTCCCCTGAGCCTCAGTTTTCTCCCTCTGAAAGGAATGTCAGCTTTCTTAGAAGTATGCACTTTCACAAAACACCAGTGCCTGATGTGCATGGGGAACAGAACAAGCGTGGCTGGTGAGAAGAGCAAAGACACAAGAGGAGCTTGGAGTTCCTGCTGCCCCCGGGGAGAGTGCTGGGGGCAAGATACCAGGGAACTGGGAGCCTACGTTCATAGACACTGGGTAATTCTCTGTGACAGACTTTCCACAGAATGAAGGGTCTCTCCCCAGCTGCCTTAGCTGTGAAGTCACAGCCACTGTGGCAGAGGAATTTGTAATTGAAAATTCAGAAGGCACAGTTAAGGAACACTGGCTTTGAAAGTTATTTTCTTCCAGAGAAACCTAGCTGAGGTCAACTAGAGTGCCTGGAAAATTTTCAACTAACCAAATCCAAGGTATTTGCATAATTAGATGACCATAATCCCTGTCATTTCCAATAAAATGTGCAGTAATCAGAAATATCATAGGACAAAATATGTTCATTGTGAAGATTATTATCTTTCTGACACAATTCTGTGTCATTGTTTTGTTGTTGTTGTTGTTCTTGTGGCAGAGTGGAATATTGTGATTACTTGAACAGGATTGGCCAGCATGCAGAAAAACCCAGAACACACACAGGGGAATTTAAATATGGTTAAAGATAAAATTAAAAGCAAGATTTAGGCTAAAATCCATCTCCTTGAAGTGCCTACCTAAGAATTTCATAGTCTCCCAGGAAGGAAGTATTACAATTAAATTTTAAGGCATTATATAGTGACATATCATATTTGAAAATTATGTATGTGTTTAAATCTCTAGTACAATTATATATATATATATCAATGAATAAATATAATAAATCTCTAGTACAATTATATATATATATATATCCATGAATAAATATAATAAATGAATGACAATAATTTTGTTATTATCAATTTGCCTTAGTTCTTAAATATTCCTTCTTATTTTTTAAATATTTATTATATTTTTATGTAGTTAGGAATAAATACAAATATATATATGTATATACATATATATGTATTTACTTTTATGTTTTGCTTTTACATACCAACCAAAGTTCACTCCTCCCCTCTTCCCAGCTCCTCCTGCAACCCCCCCTCTACCCCATCAACTCCTCCTCCACTGTTTCCCTTCAGATACAGGCAGGCCTCGCATGGATATCAGCCAGCCATGGTATGTCAAATTCATATGACTAGACACCTCCTCTTCTATTAAAGCTGGGTAAGGCAACCCAGTAGGAGAAAGGATCCCCCCCAAATAGGCTACAAAGTCAGGGACAGGCCCTACTCTCACTTTTAGGAGGCTGACTCAAACACTAAGTTACTCAATTGTAACATATATGCAGAGGGCCTAGGTCAGTCCCAAGCAGGCTTCCTGGTTGTTGGTTCAGTCTTTGAACCCAGGTTAGTAGGTTCTATGGGTTTACTTGTGGTTCCCTTGACACCAGTGGGTCCTAAATCCTTCCTCATTCTCTTCCACAGGATTCCCTAAGCTCCACCTAATGTTTGGTTGTGTGTCTCTGCTTCTGTTTCCCTCAGTTGCTGTGTGAAGCTTTCTAATGACAATTGGTCTGGGCACCAACTCATGAGTACAGCAGAATATTATTAGAATCATTTCATTGACTTTTTCCCCATTCACCATCTTTACCCCAGTATACCTTATAGGCAGGACAAATCATTTGTTGACGGGTTTGTGACCTCATTGGTGTTCCAGATCCTCTACTGAAAGTCTTGATTGACTACAGGAGATGGATAATCCAGGCTCCTCATCCCCTATTGCTAGAGTTTATCTTCTATAGTTACCCTCATAGAGAGTTAACTCATAGATACCTGGGAGTTTCTATTGCTCTAGGTTTCTAGGTCATGCCAGAGATGCCCCAAGATTCCAGTTGTCTCTCCCAATACTCTCTCCCTCCATCCTCTACTCTCCTGATCCATCCTGTTCCCATCCCCATTTCCCCTTTCAGGTCCCTTCCCCATCCACTGGCAATGCCCATTCTATTTCCCATTCACAGTAAGCTTCATGTAAACCCCTCCCCTGCCTTGAGCCTTCCTTTGTTGCTTAGGTTCTCTTGGTCTGTGGATTGTAGTGTGGTTCTCCCTTACTTCATGGCTAATATTCATTTATAAGTGAGTATATACCATGTTTGTCTTTCTGGGAATGGATCACCTCACTCAAGATGATCTTCAAAAGTTCCATCCATTTGCCAGCAAATTTCCTGATGTCATTGCTTTTAACAGTTGAGTAATACTCCATTGTGTTAATGTAACACATTTTACTTATGTATTCTGTGTTTGAGGGACATATATGTTGTTTCCAGTTTCTGGCTATTATGAATAAAGCTGCTATGAGTTGTGCAAATGTCCTTGTGGTTCATTGGAGTGTCCTTTGGGTATATGTCCAGGAATGGTATAGATGGGTCTTGAGGTAGATCAATTCCCTATTTTTTGATAAACTGCCATATTGGTTTCCAAAGTGGCTGTACAAGTTTGCACTCCCACCAGCAGTGGTGTTTTCCCCTTGCTCCACATCTTTGCCAGCATAAGATGTCATTTGTGTTTTTGATCTTAATTGTTCTGAGGCTTGTAAGATGGAATCTCAGGGTAGTTTTGATATACATTTCCATGATGGTTAAGGATATTTAATATTCCTTTAAGTGTTTCTTGGCCATTTGAGATCCCTGTGTTGAGAATTCTTTGTTTAGATATGTGTCCCATTTTTAAATTAGATAAGTTTTTTGATGCCTAGTTTCTTGAGTTCTTTATATATTTTGGATATTAGTACTCTATCAGATGTGAAATTGGTGAAAATCTTTTACCATTCTGTGGGCTGCCATTTGTCTTCTTGACAGTTTCATTTGCCTTAAGGGTTTTTTTTAATTCATAAGGTCCCATTTGTTAATTGTGTTCTTTTCAAGAAGTTATCTCTTGAACCAATGCATTCAAGTCTGCTCCCCACTTTATCATCTATCAGGTCCAGTGTATCTAACTTTTTGTTGAGTTCTTTGATCCACTTGAACTTAAGTTTTGTGCAGGGTGATAGATATGGATTTATTTGCACCACCATTTGTTGAAGATGCTTTCTTTTTTTCCATTGTATAATATTGGATTCTTTGTCAAAAATCAAGTATCCATAGGTGTGTGGATTTATGGCTAGGTCTTTCACTCAATTCCATTGATCAACTTGTCTGTTTTTATGCCAATACCATGTGGTTTTTATTACTACAGCTTTGTAGTAGAGCATGAAATCAGAGTTGAGAATGCCTCCAGAAGGTCTTTTATTGTACAGGATTGTTTTAGCTATCCTATTTTGTGTGTTTGCTTGTTTGTTTTGTTTTTCCATAGGAAATTGATTACTGTTCTTTCAAGGTCTATGAAGAATTGTGATGAAATTTTGATAGAGATTGCTTTGAATCTGCAGATTGCTTTTGCTAAGATGAATATTTTTACTTAGTTATTCTTCCCAATTCATGACTTCTTTCTTCAAAGACTTGATGTTCTTGTCATACAGGTTTTTTACGTCTTTGTTTAGAGCTATACGACGATATTTTATATTGTTGGTGGCTATTGTGAAGGATATTGCTTCCTGATTCCTTTCTCAGCCCATTTATCGTTTGTATATAAGAGGGCTACCAATTTTTGAGCTAACCTTGTAAACTACTACTTCACTTAAGGTGTTTATCAGCTTTAGGAGTTTCCTAGCAGGATTTCTGAGGTCACCTATGAATACTATCATATTATCTGTGAATAATGATTCTTTGACTTCTTCCTTTCCATAAAGATTCATTTTGTTTTTTATTATGTGAATGTGCTTACGTCTATGTGTGGGTATTTGCATGTGTGTACAGATGTCTGCAGAGACCAGAAGTGGGAATCAGGTCCTCTGGAATTGGAGTCACATGTATGTAGTTATGAGCTGCTACACGGGCAGTGCATACCGTCACTTACTGTAATGAAAAACAAAAAAGGAGAAATCAGACATACAAATCACTATGGCCTACCAAAAACATATCTAATAAGTCATTTAGGCCTTTTGTGATTGAGTTACCTCACTGGTGAAGTAGAGATAATGATGTTATCATGTGCCCCATTTTCTTTTAATGAGTAAAAGTGATAATCCAAGTAGTATTGCTTGAATAAGAAATATCCCTTGAGGATTTATGCACTTATTCCTCATATGCTGTGGCTGTTTGGGAGGATTGTGGACCCTTGATGAGGTGGAGACTTGCTGGAGGAGGCATGTGTGTGGGGTGGGTCTCAAAGTTTTCTAGTTTGGATCTACTTCCTACCTGTACTTTACTTGCTCTCTTCTAAGATATAAGCCAACAGCAATCACAGTTTCCTGCTGCCATGTAGCACCTGCCCCTAGGACTTCCCTGTTGTGGTGGGCTAACCCCCAGGTGTTTGACCATAGTAATAAAAATGGGAAGAGTAATGAATACACCCTGTTGTGCACTTGCTAGGATCCAGTATAAGCCTGTTAAGTGTATAATATCACCATTATGTGTCTTATTCTTTTCTTTTCTTTTTTTTTGGTTTTTTGAGACAGGTTCCTCTGTGGGTTTTGGAGGCTGTCCTGGAACTAGCTCTTGTAGACCAGGCTGGTCTAGAACTCACAGAGATATGTCTGCCTCTGCCTCCTGAGTGCCGGGATTAAAGGCATGCGCCATCACCGCTCAGCATGTCTTATTGTTTTCAAAATCAATAGAATGGGAATACTGCAAGAGGTATACCATGAAAATTCACATTCAAAGGTGACAGGCCCAGTTTTGCTCTGGGAGTAAGTATCTTTCCTTGCAGCATACCTGGAAAGCTAAACCATCAGTCTACATGGCATCAAAAACAACACTATTCCCAAGAAGACATGTGCAAAATCTAAAGGAAAACATCCAAAAAAAACTGGTAGGAAATCTATGAAGAGTGAATATAGGTGGGAAAAAAGGGAAAAGTATATGAAAGACAGAGCATTGGAGCAAAGTTCTCACTAAAAAGTAAAATTTAGATTCCAGGTGATCAGGAAGAAAAGCCAGGGAAGAGAAAGGCTAGTGCTAGGGTTGAAAAATGACAGGGGTATCCCTCATCCCAATCTTTCAACTCCTCTGAATTGAGTGAAGTAAGTGCATTGCCTGTGTTCTTACGATGATGGATGAGAGGTACAAAAGGAGAAACACAGAACACAGGTTTGTGCCTTGCTTTGTTGTTCTGTAGTGGTAGAGCAGCTCAATGGGTTGATAAGCAGTAGTCTGTGTTTCCTGTCTTCCAAGTGTGGTGGTTTGGGGACTAAGCTCCTTTAATGTAGAAACAGATGTAGCAGGATTCTTTACCTGTCAAAGAAAGGATGCATCTTTCCTGGTCCTTCCTTGTTTCCTGACAGCTTAAATGCAGATATTCTCATGAGCACACCAAAGAAACATACCAAGGCAAATAAAGCAACCTTACATTTCTAAAGATTATGCAGCAATGGTGTAACTCCCGTGCCTCCACCTGGGGTTCTCGCATCCAGCAGAAATAGCCTTCTACCCTGAATAAACTATTGGCTTATAAACCTCTGGGAGAGAAGAATAAAAAAAGTAACAACTCTGATGAAAACATTTTAAGTTGGTAGTTTTAGAGAAGTGCTCATATTCAGGACAATTTTAATTTGAGAAAATCTTGCAAATGTTAACAGTGCCTCAGATGTAGTAGTTGATATTCAAAATGTTAGTTCAAAATACTGCAATTTATTCTTAAAATATTTTGATGGGCCTTGGGCAACACCTCATAATTCAGTCAGGAAACTGCTTGCTGGGCAAGCATGAAGACCAGAGTTTGATCCCCTTCCCCACAACTACATGCAATAGTCAGACTTGGAGCATGCACTGGAGAGGAAGGACAGTAGATCTCAGGAATGGCAGAGCAGCTTGTCTACTTAGTGAGTTTCAAGTCAAAGAGAGGCCCTGTCCCCAAAACAAGGTATATGGTTCCTGAAGAATGACACTCAAGTTAGACCTCTGAGCTCCAAATTTACACGCATACATTTGCACCAAAAGGAACACACACAGCCACTGGGTGCTCCCATGCTCACACACACAGTTAGGATTGCCCTAGCTACCTGTACCCGCAGTTGCCCTGGACTCAAAGACATTTACAAACACACACACACACACACACACACACACACACACACACACAGAGTTATGATTACCCCATCTATCTATACCCACTGTTGTCCTGGAATCCAAACCTCTTTGCACTTATGACTTCCTTTGACCAGCATCATCCATGGAGTTGAGAAAAGACACTCAAAAGCTAATATAAATTTCCTGTCTCTTCTGTGCAGCCTTCATTTCAGACAGTCTGTTGACTTGGTTGTGAGATAATGAGTTTAAGGCATCTTCTTCCTAATAACAAGCAACCAATACCTGACACGAAGGCAGCTATGCCATACCATGAGACTCAAGTAATTGAGTTAACATAACTCAGTCTAAGCTAGAGTGCCATGGTTTATACCTGAGGATTCAAATGAAACATCTTAATACCTGGATAGGGTACTGACATTGCTGCTGTCTTCTCATTTCCCAACTCTGTCCTGTCTGTGTAAGACTGGGTTTTGTACATCCCAAGCTGGTATTTAATTCCCTATGCGGGCAAAGATGCCCTTGAACTCAGGAGCCTTCTAGCTCTAAAATCAAAATGCTGGCATCACTGATATGAGTTACCAATGCTTGATTTCACTGAGTGCTGGGGATTGAGCCCAGGTATTTGTGCATGCTAAACAAATGCTCTAGATACTGAAGGTAAGTTTTCACATGTTTTTGACTACAATTAGATTGCATACAATGAAGTTAGAACTTGGTCCTTCTCGAGCAAATCCCAGTGTGCCCATGAATTCCTCAGAGAGACCACACTGGGTCTGCAGCAAAGCCTAGCAGCTTCCTCCACCACACCACACTGCATGGAAATGCTGAGCAGACAGAAGCACAGCAGCACGGGGATTTTTTCATAAGCAAGAAATCCTAAAAGCGATTCAGGAAAACATTTCTGATACACTATTTTTTTCCACTTGGAAATTTAATTCTTCTCTGGACTAATCTTTTCTTCTGCTTATGACTCTGATGTGGGTTTATTCAGGTTAACTCAGCCAAGTTTCCAAAGCAAGTTTTCTTTCAACTACTGCAGTCCGTTACCAATTCACATAGAAAAATGTCTGAATCAAAATGAATGTGATGAGAAGTCTTGATTGAAACAATAGGTTGTTTTATATTTTATCTTTTCAGTGTTCTTCTATTTTTTGGATCCAAAATAATATAACCCACCAAAACAAGAAGATGGTACACAGGTGTTGTTATTGCATTTACAGCCCACTGTGGCTTTTAAAGTGGTTGCTATGGCAACGTGATCATTTATAGACTATAATCCCATTAGGCGAAACTGGTGATAAACTAAGCTCATTATAACAAAGCTTATATCGCTTCACTTCCGGTTGTGTCTGTTTTATGGCAAATTACAGGAGTAGAGCTATTAAATAACAAACCCATAAGAGTGCTGTACTTAGTCATAAAATATTTTTGGACAGAGGAAATGGGAATTTGGAAAACTACTGAAAATGATTCTTTTGAGTGTTAGCTAAACTTTGCAAACAAATGCAAATCACTGTGATTTTTATGAACTAAAGCCAAGCTTGTTCCTACAAGATGCTCTCAGCATCTCATTTCCCAGTGCATACACCTATGGGCTATCTATTCACCAAGCAGCAGAGACCAAGTACAGTATCTACAGGTAGTGCATGAAGTTGCAATCATTAGTTACTTTTTTTATTATTACAATAAAATATATAACAAAAGCATCTCAGGAGTGGAACTTTGGCCCTGGACCCCAGCTCAGGGAATTGTGCTGCTCACATCTTTCCACAGCTTCAAATCCAAAACCATGCACCAAGCAGAAAACCTGTGCTGAGTAGAAAAATATGTCAAACACGAGATTTAGTTCCAGTTAAGTGTTAGCTTCTTTGTGTAAGCTAGGCTCGGGCTCAAAGGCAGGGTTAGACTTTCCAAGGACAGAGGCAATACATTAAGATACTGCGTCAAGTGCCGTTACTATGACACAGAGTTCTACTAGGAAAACTCTTTAGGAAGAGCCATAGAGCCTGAAAGCAAAATGAACTGGAAGGAGAGTAATCTCAGTTCCTCGTCCACTTCTAACACCTAGTGTGTTGTTCGATTAAAATATGTGATAAGATCTGCTTTGAGAATCATTTTTTAAAGATTCTGTTCTTATATGTATGAGTATTTTGCCTGCATGTGCATCATGTGCGTACAATGCCCATGGAGTCTAGGAGACCTCAGATCCCCCAAAACTGGAGTTACAGTTAATACCACCGGATTCCCTTCAAGAGCATCGAGTGCTCTTACCTGCTGAGTCATCTCTCAGACCTCAAATTTTACAATCATTTTTTTCCTTATTGGGATCAAACCTAGATATTCAAGCATGCAAGGCCACATACTTCCTGTGCTACTTACGGGGTATTTAAAACCTTACATCTAAATTGTTTTTGTAAATCATGGGTTTCTTTAGGGATCAGGAGTCTCAGAACTACAGGATCACATCAGAACTGTCAAAGCACAGCTGCATGGTAGCACTGCAGGCCAAACTGTTGTCTTACTCTTGACTGGGATATGGAATGCTGAGTGTGAATTGATGGTTAAGAGAAAAACAACTATCTCCATGAGGATGGACATACATGGTTTTCCAAAAGGAGAAAAGCTTGGGTGGATAAAAACAACTATCTCCATGAGGATGGACATACATGGTTTTCCAAAAGGAGAAAAGCTTGGGTGGATATCAGGTCTAACAAGTGGTGGATTCTGCAAGATGAGAGGAATGAATCGCAACCTCCTATGCACCTCGCTTCACCCCCGAGTAACTCAGGTGAGGGACAGGAAGACCGCAGTGAAAAGGTGAAGCATCTGCCTGAGTGGAATGTAATCAGAAACACAGGCAACTAACAACTATAAAATCAAAAAGCTCTTCAAGAGAGCAATGGCACAGATGTGAAGAAACCTAGTTTCCCACAAGTGACAGAAGCAGAAAGGTGAATACATTTGAGTTTAACTCTTGGAAATTAATTTTCTAGTGAACAGTGTTACTGAGAATGACTTTTCCCTTCTTCAGAGCAGTGGACTATTAATAATTAGATTTATGTAATAATAGCAGTATAATGCTGCTGGCTGGCTTCTTAATTTCAGAATCAAATTGGAGGAAAAAGCACTGAGGCTCAAAGCAGAATGCTACCATAGAAAACAAATACTCTATAAAAATTTTATAATTTGTTTTATTTTGAGACAGAGTCCCATTATGTATCCCTGGCTGCCACGGAAATTGCAGTATAGACAAGGCTGGTGTTGAGTTCACAGGCGTTACCATTCCTCTGTGTTCTCAGCATTGGCATTAAAGGTGTGTGCCACCACAACTGGCTGAATATTGCAAATGAAAGACATTAACGTTAGGGGAAAGTCGAGGGTTTAAAGTGAAGAGGGGTGTTTGATTTCACTCATAGAGAAAGAATCAATTATACTATCTGAAAGGATGATAGATTAAAAATAAATTTCCATGGCTAATATGTTTGTCAAAATAACTGAGCATGCAAGATGGTTGAGAAAAATGAAGAACAGGGAAAGGAATAAAATTCATTCTCCACCAAGGACTGAGACCCTCAGTCAGTCAAGGGCTTGAGTCTGAGTTCAGTCTCTAGCATTAGAAGGCAGTCATGTTGGCTTACATTTTCAATTCCAGCACTGGGGAGGCAGAGGGAGGATGATCCCTGGGGTTCTCTGAACAGCCATGTTAGCCTAATTACTGAGCCTAGTGACAGGACTTTTAACAAAAGTAAGGTAGACAGTAGCCTGGGTAATGACATTTAAGGTTGACCTCTGGCCTTCATATGTACCCATGTTCCCATGGATGTTAGCATGTACGTGTACACACACACACACACACACACACACACACACACACACACACACACACACACCACATGCCTTCTTCTATCAGGGAGCAAATAAGTACACCATAAATTTGATCACATTAAGAGAGTCAAGGACATAAATTGGAAATCATCAGAAAAAATTTAAAACAGCAATTTAAAAATATTAATTGTCTCCAAAGGTGAACTAAAGATGGAGAACTTTTCATTGCACTGATTATGAGTACTGCTTGAACATTTTACACATGCTTACTTTTAATTAAAATACTGTACCTGATTGCAGATCTAGATCATTGGAGGCTAACATAATCTTGTCTATGTTTTCTTGTCCCATATTGTAATATTGTCAAAATTAGAGTGCTTTTTAATAAACTGCCTCTGTTTTGTTGTGACTGTTCTATAAGGTGTGTTGACCTTCACCTGAGAGTGAACACTATCAACAGAAGCTCCCTTTCCCTGCTAAGAAAGCTGGTATTTTCCGGTTTTCATAGAAAAATATTTCTAAAACATTTAGCTTTGGAATGTGTTAGAAAATCTAGCAGAGTTCCCCTGAGTTCCAGGGTTCAGAAAGATGCCTCATATTTCTTCCCTCTCCCCATCCAAGGGAACAAAGCAATACTCAGGTGTATCTTCAACTCTTTTGCCTGCTCTTAGGACTCTTCCTCCTGTTGGGTTTCCTTGTCTAATGTCAACATGAGGGTTTTGCCTCTCTTATTGTATTTGCTTTGCCCTGTTCGGCTGCCATCTCTTGTCTCTTGGAGGCCTGATCTTTTCTGAAGAGGAGAAGGATAAATAGAGAAGGAGTGGATATGGGTGATGGGGGAATGGAACTTGGAGGAGTGGAGGGAGGGAAACCTATTTTCAATAAAAAATCATTTTTTCCTGAAATGTTTTATTTTCATTGGTATGAAATCTCATAATACAGAGTTGCTCTTCTCTTTTGTTTTCCAGATACTAACAAGGCATGTCAATGTCAAATTACTGAATTTCCCAAGTGGTTTTTAATGTATAATCTACACCTTTTAGACACACAATTAATTTCATATGTAATTTATTTCATAACATATTTCAATCCATTTTTAAAGTAAATGATAATGTCCCTTAGGGCATAGTTTAATAGCAGAGATAGTTAGATTATAAACTCATTGAATTACCAATGTTCAACAAAACAATCATTTCATATGCATATCATCAAGGATCTACGGAACATTCTATTATATTTAACGTGTTAGAAGATAGCTTGTAAGCTACCCGGACTTCATGTCATATCACTTAGAAGCTTCAATTATGAAGTAATTTGATGAGCATACTTAGATGTCAGATGATTGGACAAGGTGCCTAACCACTGAGGTATTTTGAAGAAGAGAAGCAAGGGCTGATCAAGCAAACTCTGCAAAGCAAACAGGAATGAATATAGGTTGACATGAAGAAACTGAGAGTGAAATAGACACAGGGTATTTTTAGTAGTTGGAACATCATAAGGAAACAAAAATATCTGTTGCTGGGGAGATAAATCACTTGGTAACATGACTGTCACATAAGTATGAGGACCTGAATTTAGATCCCCAGGATCCATGCAAAAAGTTAAACCCGGCTCATATCTGTGATCCTAGCACTGGGGCCATGTGTGTTGGTGATGGATACAGAAGATCCAAGGATCTTGGTAGCTAACCAGTCTAGACAAATGGGTAAGCTCCAGTTTCAGTGAGAGACCCTGTTCCAAAAAATGATGTGGAGAATGATCAAGGAAGAGAGAAGGCACCAATCTGTTCGTGCGCCCATGCACACACACACACACACACACACACACACACACACACCCACCAAAATATGTAATATACACATAATCAATAAATCATGTGAGTGGATTGCTAGTCAGGTAAGTGATAGCCCTTCCCTGCTTCTGCTGCACAGAGATCATGATACAGATTTTGGACCAAAGATTGAGTTATTTTAATACTACTGCATATCCAAGGATTCTATCAAGGCATTTTTGTGTGCTGTATAATTGAAAAAACAAAAGTTTAGATTTAGATAGAGACATATATATATATATATATATATATTTCAAAGTTGAAATGTAATTTTGTGAGGACTAGATTTGCTTAGATTTTTAAAAGTATGAATTTTTGTTTTCTATTGTCAAGTTGTTAGGGCTAATTCAATTCAATTGGTAGCAGTGTCATGTTAAAAGTCCTGGGGCACTATAGGAATTCAACCAGAAAAAATCCTGTCACAAAGAAGTAGAGAGAGCCAGCACAAGCTGTGTCTGCAGCGGCTCCCTGAGGAGTGTCTAACTGTGATCTTAGTCTGCTCTGGTTTGCTCTGACAGCACTCATACTGTCCCCACAGAAATGTCCCTCCCCTGTTGGCCCATTCTCTGTGACAGACACAGCACAGAATCATTTAGAAGGGAAGGCCTTTTGTTTCATAAAGCAAATATTAATTTGCAAATGGCAGCATTTGTTTCCTGTGTCAGGTTCCATAAGGAATACCCTAATGGACACCAAATGGACTGCCATTACCACATCATCAAAGAGTAAGGTGTTTTAGTAGGACTAATGATTATATTACAATTAAGTAACTCCTGTGGACCCATTTGTACTTTCTTAAAATTATGCCTAGAGCTTGATTATTAAAATCATTGAAGGTGGTGCTACAATTAAATACCGTGAGTGTCTATCCTGTGGAAACCCATGCTCATGACTCACAGCGCAGTCTCCCCTCACAGAGTGAGCACACCAGAGAGCTTGCTGCGCACCGGCCATCTGTAAATGTGGCTGTGAGTACAATTCAAGGTCACACAGTTTTCAGAAGTCGAGAATTATTCAGAGATGAGAGAAAAAATTATTCAAGTGCTTACTCCGTCTGCCCGAAGAAAGAGACACAAGCACAGTTTCTTGCAAGAGCTTCCAAAACTGATGGTGCTTAGTTAGGAGAAGGTACAAGAGGTGTCCTGGAGAAACCAGTAGTTTTAAAATAGCCAGTACAAGGGTGGAGATTTTGGTTACCACTGAAGACAAAATGATGAGGTGGATTTTACTACTTCTGAGGAAGAAGGAGGCAGTATGTCTGACTTACCATTGAGAGGATACAAGAAGTAGTAAGAGGCCCTATTATATACTAGGATGCCTGTCAGCATGGGTGCTGTGAGGAACCCTGAGGTATTGGGTGTCAGGATGAATGCTGAGAGGAACCCTGGTTCAAGGTGTGTCAGCATGGATGCTGTGAGGAGCCCTGGTCTACTGAAGGTCTCTGTCCCATGACACTATTGATTACAGAATAATGAAAGGCAGAAGAGTAACATAATCTGACTTTTATTCTTTTAGATGACTTTCCGTTTTATGTGTATAAGCATTTGCCAACATGCATGTGTACCACATATGCACAGTGCCCATGGAGGCCAGACAAAGGCATTTGGTCCTCTAGAATTGGAGTTACAGGTAGTTGTGAGCTGCCATGGGGTGCAGAGAATTAAATCTGGCCTTC
Source organism: Mesocricetus auratus (assembly GCF_017639785.1). Taxonomy (NCBI): domain Eukaryota; kingdom Metazoa; phylum Chordata; class Mammalia; order Rodentia; family Cricetidae; genus Mesocricetus; species Mesocricetus auratus. Next base: position 49,977,996 of record NW_024429267.1, on the reverse strand, counting down.
TGCAAGAGCAGCCAGTGCTCTTAACTGCTGGGCATCTCTTCTGCCCTGGTCTTTTATGTTTACAGCCCTCCTTGGATGTGAATGTTTCTGAGTTCTTTCAGAAATGGCCAATTGCCTAATTACAAAACATCTCAATATAGGGGTGGCATCTTTTTTAATACACCCAAACCATCTACTGACTTTCTGATCTAATTTATGTTACCAAGAACTCACCTACTTGGTTGTACTTTTTTGTTTTGTTTTGTTTTGTTTTGTTTTTATGAGACAGGTTTTCTCTGTAGCATTGGAGGCTGGCCTGGAACTCACAGAAATCTGCCTGCCTCTGCCTCCCGAGTGCTGGGATTAAAGGCCTGGGCCACCACCTCCCGGCTTTGGTTGTACTTTTGTGCCCTGAAACTCACAATTCTTGCTGAGTTTTCTAGCAGCTGCATAAAACTTGTAAAATTTATAGAAGAGTATTTTTTTAACCTGGGAAAAACTTTCAGTGGAAGGCTGAAGGGAAGGCTCAGGGGTTAGATTCACTCACTGCTCTTCCAGGGGACTCAGGTTCAGTTTCCAGCACCCACATCAGGTGTCTCCTGATCACCTCTAACTCCAGCTCCAAGCGATCTGACACCCTCTACTGGATTCTATGGGCACAAGCACACAATGTGGCATATATACATATACATATACATATACATACAGCTCCACTGCCAGAGAGTCCAGGAAACAGGAAGGACCCTAAGAGAGATAAGCATGGTACCCCAGAGGTGGTGAAATGAGGCAAGATCTCCTGAGCAGATTGGGAGCATGGGAGGAGAGGAGAGGGAGCCAGGAAAAAGAGAGGGGAAGAAGAGGAGGAATGAGGAGGACATGGGGGACCAGAAAGGTTGAGTTGGGGGAAGAATAGAGGAGAGCAGGATAAGAGATACCATAATAGAGGGAGTCATTCTAGGTTTGACGGGAGATCTGGCCGTTAGTGAGATTTCCAGAGATCTACAAGGATGACATCAACTGGTAAACTAAGCAATAGTGGAGAGACTACCTTAAATGCCCCTCCCTGAAAATGAGCCTCCATCCAGTGACAGACGGAAGCAGAGGCAGATACCCACAGCTAAACACTGAACTGAACTCCTGGAAACCAGTGACAGTGAGGGAGGAGTGATGAGCAAAGGGGTCAAGACTGGGTTGGTGGAACCCAGAGAAACAGCTGACCTGAACAAGGGGGAGCTCTTGGACCCCAAACTAATGACTGAGGGGCCAGCAGGGAACTGATCCAGACCCCCTGAATGTGGGTGTCCGTGAGGAGGCCTAGGCAATCTATGGGGCTTTGGGTAGCAGATCAGTACATATCCCTGGCACACAAATGGACTTTGGGTGCCCATCCAACAATGAGGGATGCTCTCTAAATCTGGACACTTGAGGGAGGGCCTAGGTCCTCCCTGGAATGAAATGACATATTCTAGAAATCCCCCATGGAGAGCATTACCCTCCCCGGGGAATGGAGTGGGGATTGGGTGGGGGGCTGGGGAGGCTGGTGGGGAGAAGTGGGCATGGAGGGGAGAGAGAGGGAGGTGGGACTGACATGGGAAACGAGCATGTTTTTAATTTAAATATATAATAAAATGTTTCAAAAATAAATCATAAATAATATGAAAAAACATATTTTTTAAAAATAAAAATATTGAAAAAAATACATTCAGTGGGCCCAAAGGTCCAGTGCTTTCATGTAATTTGCTAAATAACCTTTATTTTAAAAAAATTCTGCCAAGAGGCAGAGCTAATCATGTTTCCCTAGTACTTTGTGTTTGGCAATGAGACACTTCAGGCCCATGCTTTGCCTATCTGACAATTTACAAAGTACTTCGGGATCAGAACATGGAAGAATTCCTCTGCCCTTGTCAGCTCTGTGAGTTCCTTATATAAAGCACCCCAAGCCACTTGTATAAAGAGACAATTGAGATGTTTCTTCTTGTTAGGCATTTTCATAGTGAAAACCAGAAATCAAGCTCAGTCAGTTCATTTGTCCAGTTCTGTCAATCATGTTTTGGGGAATACTAAACATGGATAAGGAAATAGTTTCCCTCCAAGTCATATATTAGGCAATGTTTTAACTGCAGAATATTCCTCTTTTTAAAGATTTGTTTCCATTTGCATGCATGACTGTGTGGGTGAGCATGTGCCACATGTGCATAGCAGCCTTCAAAGGTGGGAATCGGTTGTTCATTCCCCTGAGAGTACAGGCCATTGTGAGCATCTAATGCACATGCTTGGAACTGAACTTGGGTCTTCTGGAAGAGCAGAAAATTTTTCTTACTCACTGAGGCCTCTCTCAAACGTCAGCCTGAAATTTTCTGTACCCAGTACTTTCTTTTTCATGCATGCCTCTCAGCAGGTTTGATAGCATTGGTGGTGATGAAGATCCAAATTCACATTAGGTGTGTGTGCCAGTGTGTGCGTGCATGTGTGTGTGTGTGTGTGTGTGTGTATGTGTGTGTGCATGCACACATGTACCTGTGGTACTTACAACTGGAGGCTATAAGACAATGTTGAGTATTGATCTTCAAGTACAATCTACTTTCTTTGTGAGACAGAGTACATCACTGGCCAGGGGCTCTCCAAGTAGGCTAGAGTGGCTGGCTAGGGAGTCTCTGGGATCTACCTCTCTCTGTCTCCCCACTGCTGAGATTACAAGTGTGCACTGCCATGTCCATCTTCTTGAGGTAGGTGCTGGGGATTGAATGTAGACTTTGAGCTGGCAGGGTAAGCACTCTACTGAGTCACCTCCCTCGCTTCCCACTGTCATTAAGGACTGCCCTTTTACCCTTGGATTTATCTCTGTTTGTCTCAGGCTATTTGGCACTATGTTCTCTTACCCACCCCCACCCCTTGCCCCCATTCTCCTTGTTATAGGCAGAAAAGCCTGTTTGAAATCACACTTCGTAAATGAAGTAATGCATTGACAGAGTACTACTATTCTTCAAGCGCTCTCTAAATTCTTTCATGCCAGTGTGTTTAATCCCCATGGTGACTCTGTGAGGGGAATTATGATTTTCCACACTACAGGGCAACGCATAAAAAGTTAAGAAACATTCCCAAGGTCACACGGAGACCGAGAGGAGACACTCAGAAAGCTGCCCCAGGAATCCAAAGAAAACTTACTGTGAGCATCGAAATCTGAGCCATGACATCTACTTATCTAATCAGGGTGTAGATCTGTATTTGCACCTCCGATTGCACTGAAACCCCCATTTCAGTAGTAAGGAACTGACACTGTAATGAGCTTATAAACCAGAAACTCTGCATTTAGAGTCAACTGGAGCGCAGAGCTGCCTCTTAGATTTCCAAAGATGCCAACCAAACATTGTCATTGGGTATCTGGGGGGTGGCTTGATTTAGAAGCCAGTGATTAAAATGGGATGTTGTGTGCTGACACACTCCCCAACAAAAGTCTTAACAAATTGGTGCCTGCTGCTAAGTGTGCTTTGACTCAATTACAGTGATGATATTAAATGGGCTCCAAAGTAGGTCTTAGGCCAGGTGTGGTGGCATATGTCTGTAATCTCAACCCTTAGGAAGCAGAAACAGGAGTGTCAGGAGCTCAAGGTTGTCTTTGACTACACAGAGAATTCAAGACAAGCCTGGGTTACATGAAACACTCTCTCAAAAATAAAAAATGTCTTTCATGTGTTACCAAACACACATGTACAACTGGTGAACCCATCTGGGACAAGAGAACCTTGATGGTGGAATTGATGGGGTCAGATGGGATTGTGGGCATATCTGTGTGAGATTATCTTGATTGTTACTTGATGTAGGGGGTACAGCCCACTGTGGGAAGTATCATCCCTGGGAACTAATCCTAGTTTGTATAAGAAACAGCTGAATATAAGTGAATGAGACAGTCAGCCAGTTCCTGTCCTGATTTCCTTCAGTGAGACACTGTGATCTAGACGACAAAATAAGCCTTTTATGGTCCTATTTTTCTTTTGGTCACTGCACTGCATTTCTCACAGCAACGGGATAGGACCATAACAAACAACAAATAAACTAATGCTGATGAGTAAATGAACCAAATGCATTCAATTTCAAACACACAAAGCAGTTTAAATGACAAAATAGTTTTCTGTAAGGTAACAAAATATTCACTGATGCAGATTGGCACTATTTAGTTTTATGTTATGATAAGAAATGCTTTGAATGACAATTAGAAAAACACTTCATTTTAAAGTTAATTTGCCAGAATATAACCTCCTGCTTCACCACCATTTAGAAGCCCTCCTTTTTGGAATTAATGTGTAACACTAAATGTAAAGAAAAATTGTATTGACTTTCAACAAAGCAAATCCTGCCTGGGATCATACCCGTATCATTTAAAAATATTGAGACTATGACCTGCTTAGCTAATTTTTGGATAGTTTACAAGACACAGCTTAGTGTTAAATTGATCCTGTTTACTCTGAATATAAGAAAAATTAATACACACTTGTAGGCTTACATGCAATAAATGTATGCAGTAACATGGATACACGCCCAAGTTTATTAGAAAGAAAGTTTCTGATGGATTCTCAGAGTTCATTATTTCAGTGAAATCCTTAAGAAGACCATACATGTTTTTTATATACATAGAAATTGGATAAGTAGATTTACTCAAGGTCATCCACAAAAAGGTTATCAAAGTGAAACATGAACTCTATCCCTCAAGTTTTAGGTACTAGTTTAATCTCACCATAACCAGACATTGCTTCAATATATGTTATATAACCTCTAATTCTTTTTTGTTACAATTCTAGGACTTTCACTTTCTAGCTCAGTTATTTAAAATATATCCAGTGAGCTTGCTGCCTCAATTTTATTTGCTCTCATAGCCATGCTCCACCAACAGATTTTCATGCAGGATTTGAAGGTTATGAGATTTGGAGCCGTTAAATCTTTGTCATGAAGGTGCATTTTTCTTCACCAGCTACCAAAACCTCATATTCAAATTCAGCTTTAAAATTTGCGTGGTTTATTTGACAAACTCACTGCCCATAATCAATACCACATAGAAATGGAAATAAATTATGATTCTGTTATCCATCATATAGTCTATTAATTTTGTGTTGTCTAAGTCTCATGCTCATAGAAGAGTTTTTTTATTTTATGTTTTTCTCATCTTGATTGGTGCCAGTTGGATATCCTTTCACTTTATGATTTTCCACAGAAGACAGATGATGGAATACATCGCTCTTTGGCCACTGGGTACGTGTAAAGCAGTGTAAGATCTTTGTTAGTGTTAATGATAGTTTTTAAATATGATTTCATTTTTCATTTTACGTGTGTGTGTGTGTGTGTGTGTGTGTGGATGTATGTGTGTCTGTGTGTATGGGTGTATGTCTCCATTTGTTATGTACTCATAAGCACACTGGCCTTGGAGGCCATGGGAAGGAGTCAGATCCCCTGTGGCTGGAGTTAAAAGTGTTGTGAACTGCCCACTGTGGGTGCTGGGAATCAAACTCAGCTCTTATGCAAAGTAGTATTTAGCTGAGTTATCTCTCCAGTACCATAATGGGAAATTACTTAACTTAAATTGCCAAACTCTTTCTAATGCTCATTTCCTATAAAATGGGCAGTGGGACAGTTTCTCTTTCTAATTAGGGGATGCTGAACTCTCCTTTGCTTCCTTAAGTAGAGGGACTGCCCATCAGTTGTAATATCCAGCTAGAACTATCTGAATGTCAGCAGCAGCTGTCTAACACTATGTGGACACCTTGAGACAAGTACAAAGAATGAAGATGATTGTCCTGGCTCATAGAGGTGCAGCACCCCCAGAACCACTTGATATAGTTTGGATTGGGCAATGTGCTGATTTCTGCATGACTGTTTTGTTTTATCATTTCTGTCTTGGCCAGGGGGAAATCACTTCAACTAAGGGAAGGGCTACTGTGGTATATACTAAAAGATATGACTGTGATTGATCCAAACATGGCCGCTTCAGCTATATAGAAGTAGACTGCTGCCCTTATTCAGAAACCCAAATTTGAGACAGCCCTGTTTTGCCTCTGCTGGCTTCACAACATTAAGCTCAATAGAAGACATCTCAGGATGGTCTTTTCTTGCTTATTTTCTTTTAAACCTGTGTGTGTGTGTGTGTGTGTGTGTGTGTGTGCGCGTGCGTGCATATGTGTGTGTGTGTGTGTGTGTGTGTGTGTGTGTGTGTCCACATGTAGATGTCAGAATAAAACTTTTGGGAATCAGTTCTTATTTTACCATGTGGGGACCAGGTTTGAATTCAGATTGTCAGGGTTTGCAGCAAGTGTCTGAATCCACTTAGCCATCTTGGTATTGAACCTGCTTTCAATAGTATGGTCTGAATTGTTAACATTAAGATAAAAACGGCCATAAAAATGATGCCAGCACACCAAAAATAGCTAAGCTGATAGATGTGCCAGCAGGTCCCAATGGAGCTTGAATCCATTTGTTGCTGTGGATGGGGTGGCACACTGTCCATAACCCTGCAGATCTAGAAATACATGGGTGCCCATGCCTGAGTGATCATAACTGCCCAGCCATCCACGTCCTGAGTTGGCCACCAGTGAGTAGAGCAGCAGTGGGTGTCTTCCTTATCATCAGTGTCCCAGACACCCGGCATCATCCCAGTAGCAGCCTCTGATTGTGGAGTGAGTCAGGAAGCCAGATGCATGAATATCAAGAGAATGAACATTTCAAGAGTGTCTGAAGCAGAAAGAAAACAGTAGAGCAAGGGACGATAATGATGACTATGAGGCTGATGATGATGTTGATGATGATTGTGATGGTGCTGATAGTTGATGGTGGTGATGATAGTCGATGATGGTGGTGGTGGTGAGGAGGAAGAATATATAAAGAGCGGGATGCTGACTAAAGAAGGGTAGGAGGTTTCTAAGGAAACAGTAGAGAACCCACCCGTAACCCTCCCTGTTATCCAAAAGAGCTCCAGAGAGCCATCAGGTCTTCAGTATCTAGGAACTCAGACCTAAGGCTGGAAGTTGTGACCCTGGCCACAACCAGTTACTGAAATCTGCTCTCCAAGGATATAACAAGGGTGGTAACACCCATGGTGTTACAGCTTGCTGCTGCTTTTGTCAGCTTACTGCTGCCAGTGAGGGAAACAAAAGTTTCCATACTCCAAACTTATCTAGGGACAGCAAAAGTACCCTCATCTAGCTGATTTTTGACATATGTCTCATGGAATTTTGTTGGTCTTTGGTTATTTTTGGGGAAAGGACAAAGTCCTATGAAAATTGTCATTGGGGCTGACACTTGCTGGCTGTTTCCTGCTCAATCAAGCTCACAGGAGCAGATATTCAGCACACTGATGATAGAGATATAATGCATATGCAATGACTCACCGAGACCTTTGCACTCATTCCCTCATTGAACAAGTATTTTATTTCACAAATAAACTTTGAGGTTTTCTATTATCCAGCACCGTGCAGTGTTGCTTTGTGTGGAAGTGTCCTGCACTGCAGAGGGGGCAACCTGGCCACACACTAGAGCATATTGGGGTGGTAATGTATATTGCTGTGAGAAGATAATGTGGACACCTTGGACTGCTTAGGCAAGGCTCTGTCCTTGGGTAACAAACAGAGAGATCTCTCTCTTTGTTTTCCTTTTCTTTCCTGGAGTTTGTCACTGAGGTATTTTTAGCTCACCGTGAGTGAGTGGCTTTGCTCTGTGAACCAGTGTCTCACACTCTATACTGTGGGAAATGTTATTTATTATTGATACCACTATGCATATTCTATGGCATAGAAAACACGCTAAATTTTCTACTGCTCCCTTTGGCACAACGGAAAAGAAAACTTTTTAAAAGGAAAACATTGCTTCATCTATAATAAATTAATCACAACTCAATATGTGGGTTTTGAAAGTAACGAAGCACATTGCAGCTACTTTCGAAGGGATTTTAGGCTATATGCAAATAAGAGGCTCTAAAACTTTCAATTTGGAGATTAGCATATTGATGCTTTCTTTGCCTCTGGTTATGCTTGCCCTACCTACAGTGTTGATATTCTCTGTGCAGTTCTGAATATGAGCAGACAGGAAATAATTAACTCTCATTTGTAAAGTATTTTATGGTTCAGTTTTGTGTCCCGTAGTTTCTATTCATGAATCCTTTGTGTTCTTCAGAGACACACAATGTAATGAGCTACCTCTAACCCCATGTTCTAGATAAATGAATCTGATATCAGAACAGGTATGAGTTGGGTCACTCAATGCACTGCCAGGTTCCAAAGTTTGTGCATGCCCTAACTCCCTTGAGGTTTATTTTAAGGCTCTAAAGTCTGCCTGCCTATTTATTGCCTTTCTGCAAGACCATTTTACATAGATGCTTTATTCAGCCCATCTGTTTCTAAACTTGTCTTATGAAATCTTGATGTGGGATTATTTCTATGTCTCCTGGCTGCACTTATTTTCTGGAATGCCATCCTTATTCTTGATTCACACACACAAAAAAACAAGACAGGAAAGGAGTAATTGTATCTCTTTTTGGGTAAGTGGGTTCTGTCCTTGTTTCAATGGGACAAGGGGTGGTACTGATGTTGTGGGACCCTATCCATGTGGGTGGCGACATCTGCTGGAGTTGCTTGTCATCATAGCCAGTCTAGTTCTCATTCCTTAGACAAGTCCACCTCATAAGACCTTGTTTGCTGACAAAGTATTTATGAAGAGGAAATTGCTTTGCAAACTCTATGTAAGGGCTTATGAACTACTATAATTATCATCAATAACATAGACCTCTGCAGAGCAATCAAAAGCAACTGCTTACTGCTGAAGAAAAATAATTTCCGCTTGTTGAAAGCTGTGGTGACATTGCATTCTCTTTATAACAGGTAAGGACTTGCAACACAAATATGGACACATGAGAAAGTTTATGTATCTTTGCTCTTTAAAGAAATTTCAATTTTCATAAATGTTTCATCTTTCTATGTGGGCTAAGTACATAAAGTAGAATGTTTTAAGGCATGTCTTAACTTTGGTGTTGTATCTCTCACCCTAGATTATCTTACTCTCAGACAAGAGAAAGTCCACTGTAATGTGTATAGGGCTTTTAAAAGATGTGTGACATTTTAGTCTAAGCACCTTGGGTTGTTCTGTGTACCTAGGTGCTCTGCTGAAAGGCCAGACATCCACATAGGATGGTGTTGTGTCCCAGCCTGTCAGCCCATATTCACCTGGGAAATGACATACTATTCTCACATCTCCTGCATGCAACCAAGCTCCCTTCACATCTTCTTGAATGAGAAACTTACCACCATCATGTTTTAGAACTATGATACTCTTAAGCAGATCCTGGTTTTAACTGTATAGATCACCAAGAAAGGGAAATCAAATGAACTTGCAAAAGGGGCATAAGGAAGAGGAAGAGAAGGTGAGGAGTGAATAGAAAGGGGAAAAGAATGTCACAAGTCAGTAAAGACATCCACTGATGCTTACTGCAGCACTGTTAATGATAGCTCAATTATAGAATGACCTATGTGCCCAGCAGCATAGGAAAGAACAAAGAGAATAGGATATATATATATATATATATATATATCATAATGGAAGTTTGTTGAGCTGTAAAGAAGAACAAGATTGTGTAGTTTCAGAAAGTGGATGCAATTGGAGATACTCATAATAAGTGATTTAAGTCAGACTCAGAAATATCCCAAATATCTTTTCTTTCACTTTCAGGATCTGAGGATTTATGTAGATCAATAAAATCATGGATGTGATTTCATATTCTTCATATACACATGAATTTCATATACTACATGAAAATAGAAGTAAGACGTCTACATGGAGTGAGGAGACTAAAGAGAGAGGATTGGAGACAAAAAGAGAGGTTATGAGTATTGGGGGAACATGACTGATATATGTTATATAATTTATGTAAATACCCTTCTAAAACCCATCAATGTACACAATCTATTTATAACCAAAACAGGGAATAAACATGCAGAGAACATGTCAGAAAAAAGCAGCTTGTAGTTGGTACTGAAATGACTGGGGAATCGTTTTCTATGGAAAATACTTGTTTTGCAATTCCAATCTTTCAATGGAATCTACTAGCACAGAATAGGACCAATAGGAAGAATGGGTGGTAGATGACAATACATAGACAGACTGATAATACACGTTTACATGCTAGAAAATAGAAAGACAAATGATAGTTAGGTAGATATAGATTGATGTACTGTTAATAGATAGCTGTTAAATAAGAGAAAATAGGTTTCAAACAGATAAACAAGGTAGATATTTGTAAGAGGAACTTTATGATAAGCCTTGCCTTATAGACCTCACTGTTATGGAGTTTCAGAAGACCAAGACGTGTCAAGCTGAAGATCCAGGAAAGATGAGAGAAATAACCCTGCCTATACTGGAGTTTGAAGTCTAATACACAGGCGTCTGATGCTGAAGACCAACATTGCACCTGGAGCTAGTGTGCCCATTCTCCACTCACCATCAGCTTGATCTACAAATAGCAGATAACAGGCTGTTCCCCCGCAGAGATGACGGGGATCTTTATCCATTTACTCTGATTCCAACATTTATCTTCCCCGGGAGCATCATGAACACAGTAGACATTGACTTCTCCAAGGGTTCCGAGCATATTATCCCAGTTATGTTGGTACATAAAATTAACTGTTGCATTCCTGTTTTCTAATGATCCAAATCAGTCTAGTCTAGTACACTTCAGGCTGTCTTGTGTGTGTTGCAGGTTATATGTTCATTTGGGTGTGTGCATATGATCACGCAGGTATGTGCTCTCATGTGTACCCACTTGTAGAGACAGCCCATGTTAGCTGTAGTCTGATTACTTTCTACTGTGTTTATTTAGGCAATGCGTCAGGTGGTCCTTCTGTCTAAGATTTCCACCTCTCCTCTTCCCCAACACCAGAGCTACAGATGTATACTGCCAGCCCCGGCTGTTTACACTGGAACTGGGGAACCCAGACTTGGGTCTTCATGCTTGTATTCTATCAACTGGGATATCTCCTCAGTTCCCAAGGTCAAAGGCTGCTAACCTGGAGTGAAAGATTTTGCTCTTGTTACCACTGGTAATACGTCCAGTTAGCCAGCCTCAGCTTCTCAGTATTGGGTCATATCCCTCTTAGCTGACGGCTGCTATGAGTGAAATGTGAATTGAAATCAGTTTTTTTTGAGGTGAGAAGCTTAAAGATTTGGCCACAAACCTGCAGGTCACCTTATCCTGCATGTCCTGCATCTAACATTATGATTCCCTCAAAGTTGCGAGCGGCTGTGAGTCAGCAGGTTAATTCCCACATATACAAATCCAATAACACCTTGTATCAGGCTTCATCTTCTAGGAGCCTTCAGAAAGCCACTGGGGTCTCTCCAGGGCTCCTGCCATAATGCAGGCCAAGTAGCTGTTACTAGCTGTGGGATTTGGCGACCTACCTACAAAGGGAAGGACTGGGAGGTCTGAAGGGCCAAGGTCAGTGTTTGGTGTTGGAGCCTGACTTGGAAGATTTTAATTCCTGAGATTTGTTTCCTGACTAGTATATACCTCCTTCAACAGGAAGAAAATGTGTCTTCCAGGGAGGAATCTCACACAAAGCTGTGTATCTGTCCTCAAAACACTTTCATTTTAGGCAATTTTAGCTGTTCCCTGGGACTGTAGCTAAAAGAAAGGCATTTGTCCCTGATGAAAAGTAGAAAAAGTTGGCGCCTTCTTGTAAGAGACCACTCTGATAATCAACAGGAAAGCAATTTGAAATCCGTGAAATGCCACAAGATGAAGGGGGAGAGTTATGCAACACAAACAATCTTTTCACTAACCTTCGTTTCTGCTTAGCAAACCTAAGTGAGAGTTGTTCATAATAATTCACACTTGTATTCCCAGCATTTGGGGAGGCAGAAGAAGGAGAAATTGTGTGTCTAAGGCCAGCCTGGGCTACATTATTAAGACTGTGCCAGAAAGCCAGTAACAGAGAGGGAGGATTGATGACCAAAGGAGTTAAGACTGGGCTGGTTTAACCCCAGAAACAGCTGACCTGACAAGAGTTAACTCTTGAATCCCAGGCTGATGCCTGGGAATCCAACATGGGACTGATCAAGACCCCCTGAATGGGTGTGTCAGTGAGGAGGCCTAGGTAATCTATTGAGCCTTGGGCAGTAGATCAGTATTCATCCCGAGTATACACATGGACTTTGGACTCCCATCCAACAATGAGAGATGCACTCTCACCCTGAACTCTTGGGGGAGGGTCTAGGCTCTGCCCTGGATAAAATGACAGATTATGGACACCCCCATGGAGGGCCTCACCCTTCCTGGGGAAATGAGGGGACAATGGGGGAGTTGGGGGGAGGGCACGGGGGGGGGGGAGGGGAGGGAAAGGGAGAGGGACCTGGAACAGACTTGTGAACCAACCATGTTTCTAATCTAAATTTAAACTTAAAATAAAAAAAAGACTGTGCCAAATAAAATAAAATGTGATTCTCCTAGCCCATCCACAGACAATTGCAACTGGCTTTGGTGGTAGGCCTGCCCACAGAGAGTCCCATGAGACTCAGGAAAAAAATATGTATGTATGCATGCATGTATGTATGTACATATGTGCATATGTGTGTATGTATAATCTCCCAGTGGCACTAAAGTCCCTAACTCAGGTCCAAAGTCCTCATTCACAGAGAAGCAAGCACTCATCCTGGTCACCCTGTGCTTCTGACATTAAGTGTCTCAGGATGTCTCTTCTGTGCTCTGGAAGTGTTTAGAGTCTTCTCCTGCAGTCTGAACATACCCCTCCCCACTCCATGTCCCCCATGTGTTGGTATTTTGGTCTCCTATGCAAAAATACTCAGGAGGTGCAAAGTTAAGAGGTGTTTCTGTCACGAGCATTTGCTTTCTGCTGCTGGCTAGGCTGGAGGGGTTCCTAGTCTGTGTTGATGGAAACATAAAAAGGCAGGAAGAGTGTGTAGCAAAGCAAAAGTCATGTTGGCTGGGAAGAGGTGTAGACTCTCTGAATAGAGAAGGGCCTAACACCTAGAGATCACTGGCTCTACGGGGTACCTGCCCTTACCTGAGTTCAAGAACCCTTCCTATTGCCTTCTCCTGCTCTGTTGCTCCTTCACAGCGTGTGTACCTATTGTGGCACAGGAACTGAGTCCCTGACTTCTGTTCACCAGCATGGAGGCAGCAACAACAGTGTCTTCTGTCTTGAGGTACAAGTATAGAAAACTGTTAGTAGATTAGTGTTGGGGCCCCAACAGCCATTCTCGTGGTGAAAAGGAAAAAGCAGAATCTACTGAAGGTGAGGGAAGTGGCCCACTTTCCTTTCCCCAACCCTGGCTCTCTGGGACCACAGGCTTCCCTTGTGTAAGTGCATTAGAAAGGTGAGTTCAACCCCACACTTCCTGCATACGCTCTTGCCATTATGTCTACCTTTGGCCCTGGAATGGAGCCTTTATTAGCCTCAGCCCTCCACCGGAGATTCATATTCTCTCTGTCCATTTTTTAAAAAATTTTGTTGTTTTTAGTGGACACCCATATATATAGGATCCTAAAACACCTGCTTTGCAGATATCTCATTCTGTTTTTTTATTCTATATTATATTTTGTTGCAGAGTAATATTAATTTTTATATACTCCATCTTAGCATGTTTCATTTTTTTTTAAATTTTATTTTCCAGTTTAAATTTAGATAAGAATCAAGGTTGCTTCACAAGTCAGTTCCAGGTCCCTCTCCCATTCCCTCCCTTCCTCCCGTGCCCTCCCCCCCCTATCCTCTCATTTCTCCAGGGAGGGTGAGGCCCTCCATGGGGGTGTCCATAGTGTGTCATTTCATATAGGGCAGGGCCTAGACCCTTTCCCAAGAGTTCTGGGTGAGAGTGCACCTCACATTGTTCTATTGGAGTCCAAAGTCCGTGTGTATACTTGGGATGGGTACTGATCTGCTGCCCAAGGCTCAATAGATTCCCTAGGCCTCCTCACTGACACCCAGCTTCAGGGGTCTTGATCAGTCCCATGCTGGCTTCCCAGGCTAATGCCTGGGATTCAAGAGTTAACCTTTGTCTGGTCAGCTGTTTCTGGGGGTTAAACCAGCCCAGTCTTAATCCCTTTGATCATCAGTCCTCCCTCTCTGTTACTGGCTTTCTTGAGTTCAGCTCAGTACTTAACCAAGGGAGTCTGCCTCTTCTTCGATCAGCCACTAAATAAAGTTTCTGTTTCCCAGACTCTCTGGCCATAGGATTGTAGGCTGGCACTCCCCAGATCTATGTCTAAAATCCATATATGAGAGAGTACATGCCATGTTTCTCTTTTGTGACTGGGTTACCTCACTCAGGATGGTTTCTTCTAGTGTCATCCATTTGCCTGCGAATCTCATGATTCCATTATTTTTTTCTGCTGAATAGTACTCCATTGTGTAGATGTACCACATTTTCTCTATCCACTCTTCAGGTGAGGGACATCTAGGTTGCTTCCACGTTCTGGCAATTACAAATAAAGCTGCTATGAACATAGTGGAACAGACCTCTTTGTTGTATGAATGGGCATCTTTTGGATATATGCCTAAGAGTGGAGTTGCTGGGTCTTGTGGTAGGTTTATTCCCATTTTTCTGAGGAATCTCCACACTGATTTCCAAAGTGGCTGAACCAGTTGGCACTCCCACCAGCAATGGAGGAGTGTCCCCCTTTCACCACATCCTCTCCAGCATAAATTGTCATTGGTGTTTTTGATTTTAGCCATTCTGACAGGGGTGAGATGGTATCTGAGAGTTGTTTTGATTTGCATTTCCCGGATGGCTAAGGATGTTGAGCACTTTCTCAAGTGCCTCTCAGCCATTTTAGACTCCTCTATTGAAAACTCTCTATTTAGTTCTGCAGCCCACTTTTTAATAGGGTCCTTTGGTGTTTTGGAGACTTGCTTCTTGAGTTCTTTGTAAATTTTGGAGATCAACCCTCTGTCAGATGTGGGATTAGTGAATATTTTTTCCCATTCTGTGGGCTGCCTTTTTGTCTTGCTGACTGTGTCCTTTGCCTTACAGAAGCTTCTCAGTTTCAGTAGGTCCCATTTATTAACTGTTGATCTCACTGCCTGTGCTACTGGTGTTATGTTCAGGAAGCTGTCTCCTGTACCAATTCGTTCAAGGGTACCACCCACTTTCTCTTCTAAGAGGTTCAGTGTGGCTGGATTTATGTTGAGGTCTTTGATCCATTTGGACTTAAGTTTTGTGCATGGCGATAGACATGGATCGATCTGCATTCTTCTACATGCCAGTCTCCAATTATGCCAGCACCATTTGTTGAAGATGCTTTCTTTATTCCATTGTATATTTTTAGCTTCTTTGTCAAAGATCAGATGTTCGTACGTGTGTGGGTTAATACCCGGATTTTCAATTCGATTCCATTGGTCTACCTGTCTATTTTTGTGCCAATACCAAGCTGTTTTCAGGACTATAGCTCTATAATAGAGCTTGAGGTCAGGGATGGTGATGCCTCCAAACGTTGCCTTGTTGAACAGGGTTGTTTTGGCTATCCTGGGTCTTTTGTTTTTCCATACAAAATTGATTATTGTTCTTTCAAGGTCTGTGAAGAACTGTGCTGGGATTTTAATGGGGATTGCATTGAATCTGTAGATTGCTTTTGGCAGGATTGCCATTTTTACTACATTGATCCTACCTATCCAAGAGCATGGGAGATCTTTCCATTTTCTGAGGGCTTCTTTAATTTCTTTCTTTAAAGATTCAAAGTTCTTACGATACAGGTCTTTCACTTGTTTGGTTAGCGTTACCCCAAGGTATTTTATGTTGTTTGTGGCAATTGTAAAGGGTGATGTTTCTCTGATTTCTCTTTCAGCCCTTTTATCATCTGTATATAGTAGGGCTACTGATTTTCTTGAGTTGATCTTGTAGCCTGCCACTTTGCTGAAGGTGTTAATCAGCTGTAAGAGTTCCCTGGTAGAGTTCTTTGGGTCATTGATGTAAACTATCATATCGTCTGCAAACAGTGAATGTTTGACCTCTTCCTTCCCAATTTGTATCCCCTTGATCCCCATTTGTTGTCGTATGGCAATAGCTAGGACTTCAATACCATGTTGAAAAGGTATGGAGAGAGTGGACAGCCTTGTTTTGTTCCTGATTTTAGAGGAATTGCGTTGAGTTTCTGTCCATTTAGTTTGATGTTGGCTGTTGGTTTACTGTATATAGCTTTTATTATGTTTAAGTATGTCCCTGTTATCCCAGATCTCTCCAAGACCTTTATCATGAAGGGGTGTTGGATTTTGTCAAAGGCTTTTTCAGCATCTAGTGAGATGACCATGTGATTTTTGTTTTTCAGCTTGTTTATATGGTGGATTACATTGATGGATTTTCGTATGTTGAACCATCCCTGCATTCCTGGGATGAAACCTACTTGATCGTGGTGAATGACTGTTTTGATGTGTTCTTGGATCCGATTTGCCAGTATTTTATTGAGTATTTTTGCATCAATGTTCATGAGGGATATTGGTCTGAAGTTCTCTTTCTTAGTTGTATCTTTGTGTGGCTTGGGGATCAAGGTTATTGAAGCCTCATAGAAAGAGTTTGGCAAAGACCCTTCTGCTTCTATTGTGTGGAACACTTTGAGAAGAATTGGTATAAGCTGTTCTTTGAATTTCTGGTAGAATTCTGCACTGAGGCCATCTGGACCTGGGCTTTTTTTGGTTGGGAGACTTTTGATGACAGCTTCTATTTCCATAGGGGTTATAGGTCTATTTAAATTGCTTATCTGTTCTTGATTTAGTTTTGGCAATTGATAGCTGTCCAGGAAGTCATCCATTTCCTTTAAATTTTTGAATTTTGTGGAGTACAGGTTTTCAAAGTATGACCTAATGATTCTCTGGATTTCCTCAGAGTCTGTTGTTATGTCCCCCTTTTCATTTCTAATTTTGTTAATTTGCGTGTTCACTCTCTGCTGTTTGGTAAGTTTGGACAAAGGTTTGTCTATCTTGTTGATTTTCTCAAAGAACCAACTCTTCGTTGCGTTGATTCTTTGTATTGTTTTCCTGGTTTCTACTTTATTGATTTCAGCCCTCAGTTTGATTATTTCCTGGCGTCTACTCCTCCTGGGAGAGTGTGCTTCTTTGTGTTCTAGAGCTTTCAGCTGTGATGTTAATTCTCTGGTATAACTGTTCTCCTGTTTCTTTATGTGAGCATTTAGCGCTATGAACTTCCCCCGTAGCACTGCTTTCAAAGTGTCCCATAGGTTTGGGTATGTTGTGTCTTCATTCTCATTGAATTCGAGGAAGTCTTTAATTTCTTTTTTTATTTCCTCTTTGACCCAGGGATGGTGCAGTTGAGCATTATTCAATTTCCATGAGTTTGTAGGTTTTCTGCAATTTGTGTTGTTGTTGAATTCTAATTTTAAAGCATGGTGATCTGATAAGATGCATGGAGTTATTCCAATTTTTTTGTAGCTGCTGAGGTTTGATATGTTGCCAAGTATGTGGTCGATTTTTGAGAAGGTTCCATGTGGTGGTGAGAAGAAGGTATCTGCCGTAAACCTTTTAAATGCATTATTTGACAATTTTGTGCATTTTATTATGCATTCAGGTCACATTTATCCCTCCATCCTTTCTTGCCTTCCACCCCACTTACTCCATCCTTCCTTCCACAAAGTACCCATTCCACTTTTGCCTCTCTTTTTTTTGATTTTGCTTTGTGATACATTGAGGTCAAACAGGGTTATCCACATGGCTGAGATGTGAAACACCCCTGAACCTGAGTGACTGACTCACCTGTGGTTGCATCACTGAGGATATGACTCCCTGTCTCCCGGGAGCCCTCTGTTGCCATTTGCTGGCCGGCTGGGGTGGAGCAGGACCCATGAGCTTTTTCTCCATCCATGACTGAATGTTTAATGGCTTGATCTTGTGCCAGCCCTAGGTAGGCATGTGTGGCTGCTACTACTTCACAAATTCCATTTTGACGCCTTCATTTACTTTGCTTTTGGTACCATATTTGCATATTTTGGGGTAATAGGATATAGGTTTAACACATTGTTCCTTCCTCCCTCCATCCCGCCATTTGCCTCTCCCTCGCCCATTTCTTCCCTCCCTCCCCACTCCACCCTCTGTTTTCCCTTTTCTCTCCTTCCTTCCTTTATTACTTTCTTTATTGTCTTGTCTCTCTCTACATCAAACATGTAATGTAGCTGCCTTGGCCTCCTGAGTGCTGGGATTACAGCCATCCTTTTGTGTTTAACTATTTTAAACGATCATCTTATTCTGAGTGTTTTACACCTGTGGTACAGAACAATTCATAGTGGGAAACCATACTGCCCTGGTATAAATAAGTCTTGAATTGAATTCCTTCTCTGCAGGTTTGTGACCTAAATGACCTGAGTACCAAATAAGAGTGATAAGTAAAGTAAGGAAAGGGGATGGAGGAAAGGAATTAAATAGCTCACATCTAATGACATAATGTCCAATGGAATCCTAAAGCACTGGATTTACAGCAGTGTAGTTTGAGTCTCAACTTAATTTTAAAATGTATTAGGGCAGCTAATTAGCCCAGAAGGAATGGAAGCAGTCTGTGTGCCATAATCACTGAATGGATCAAAGGGCCTTGAACTGCATTCTAGGATCTGCTCCGTAGGCATGGGTTTGCCCAGCATGCTTTGCCCTAACCTTTATAGATCTAGTTCTCTCAGCCTGGACTTTTCTAAGAACACAATAAAATAATCATAGGGAAACTGCACATAGTAAATACACACTAAATGTTAACTTCATTTCATCATTTTATGATTCTCTTTTCAGAAAGATTAGCTAACCATGTGACCAGCACAGGATATATTAGCTTATCATGTGATCAGCATAGTGACACTGAGGTTAGAGGTGTTTGTATCATGTGATCAGACTTGTCCTGGATTCAGCTATAGAGACTTTAATATCCAAATATCAGCAGTCTGCAAGCTTCCCTAAGAGGAGGAAAGCCAATCAAAACACGTACACATCTATGATAGTAACCAAGGCATTTCTCTCCTCATCTCAAAGCTTTCTTGTAGTTAGAAGTTTCTCAGTCTCACCAGGTCCCAATGACTGTTTTTTCTCCTGCCCTCCAGTCCCCACAGCCACTTATTAAATAAACCATTCTGAGGCTTAACATTAATTATAATTGTTTGGGCAATGTCTCAGGCATATCACTGACTAACCCTCACAATTAAATTAACCATATTTACTAATCTGTTCACCATGTGGCTACTGGTAATTTTCTAGCATCTTACCCTTTTTGGCAGCTATGTGACAGTCTCCATGACTCTGCCTTCTTTTTCTGTGTATCATTGCTTGGATTTCCCACCTGGCTCTATTCTCCCCAGCCGTTGGTCAAATCAGCTTTATTTATCAACCAATAAGAGCAACACATTTTCGCAGCATACAGAAGGACATCCCACATCCATTTATTCCTCACTTTGTCCTATTTTTTAGAACATCTCTTTTACTGTAAGCCAGAATGAGGGAGGTAGACAGTTTTAGATGTCATGATAAGAAGAGAGGTGAGCAGAGCTGGGAACGGAAGGTGACTGGCGCCATAAAATATTAAAACGCTTTAATCAGAAGCGAGATATATAAGCGAGCTTAATTAGAAATACATATTATTATTTGACTTTGCAGTACAGAATTAAAAATTAAAGCAATTTTATAGGTTACATAATCAGGGAGGAATAACATATTGGGAAAGGTGCTGTAACTGATGTGCACAATTTAAGATTAATTAATTTTCATCAGCATACATGCAGGCAAATATGAAATCAACAAATTTTAAGGATGAACCTCGTAATTACACAGAAAGTGATGTACTGATATGGAGAAGTGAGATCGTTGTGATACACAGGCACTCTTAGCTGCTGATGCATTGCCTCTGATGAAATAAGGGAGATTCTGTCTGCAGAACGAACCATCATGGCTCTATGAAATGTGCCCAATCCCAAACCTCCTTTAATTAAAATTCACAGTGATGCTTGGCCTGTATCAAATTTCCTTTCCTGTTGCATCTTAAATGAAGAAGGGACTTAATTTTAATTAGCACTTTGTTGTAGGTAGTCTGATATTAATGTTCACTACATCCTTTATATGAATCATTAACAGCCATTTTGTGATGAAAGGACTCACGGGGCAGGTAGAAAGCTTGAAGGCAATTTCTACTGATTTCAGTATTGATTTTACAGTATACTGGAGACAAAAGCGTATTGCTTTATGGTTTCACACTTAGCACTAAGTGAAGTCACATTAATAAGTAAAAGAGTGAGTGAGTGAGAAGGAGAGATAAATGAGGGATGCATGTATATTTAGATATTTATATGTATTTTTCATGTCTGCATAGACATATACAGATGGGTATAAGTGCATAGATAAAACTATATATCCATATGTGTGGATGCATATGCATACATTTGCAGAAACCAAAAGAAAGAGAGCATTTTTTGTGCATGAGGATATGTGCACATGTTCATATTGGTGTGCCCATGTATGCATGCCATGTCCATGCACATGAACATATGTGTTTTTGTTTATAAGGATATAACTCATATGATTTATGTGTCCATCAAAGATGACAAAGATTATGAAGCAGTGTAACGCAGGAACCTGAGCCTTTTACACAAATGGTGCTAAAACTATCAGTCGGTTGAGGTGGTGCAAGAAACACCCAAGACTGGAAACCTACAAAGAACATAAATCATTATGGTCATTCTCAAAAGGTAGTTGTTTAAGCAAATTTCCCTTGAATATTTTGTGTGTACATATGCATACACTTGAGTGTGCAGGCATTTTTCCCATGAAAGCAAGAGAATGGTGTCAGGCATCCTGTTCCATCACTCTCCATATTGTTGGCTTGGAACAGGGTCTATCACTGAAGCTGAGGCTAACAGAGACTTGCTTTACATCTAAGTTATCAATCTTCTTAGTTACAATGATAATGTAAAAATGAAATATCTTTGGTCTGGGGAGATGTCTCAGTGGGTTGGAGATCTTGAGAATATGAGTTCAGAAACCTAAATGCAATAAGGATGAACACACACACACACACACACACACACACACACACACCAAAACAAAAACAAAAAGAAACTGTAGACTGTATATAGATTCTAATAAAAACTGAAGAAGTGTTCAAGGTATTTAGACATCAAGGAAATTCAAACTAAAATTGTTTTGAGATTCCATCTCACTCCAGCCAGAAAAAAACTCATATTATCCAGGTGTATCACTCCCAGGTATATGCCTATAGTTCTTTAAATTGATATACTATAGATACTGTACATCCATTTTTCTGCACTATTCATAATATGTAAGAAATGGACCAGCAGAGATGTCTATCAACACATGATGGATAGAGAAAAAGAGGTACACACACACACACACACACACACACACACACACACACATTAGAATTTTATTCCTCCATAAGAAAAATGAAGCCATGACTTTGCAGGAAAATGGATGTAACTGAAGTTCATTATATTGAGATAAACTATATGCAGAAAGACAAAGGCTGCATTTTTAAAAATCTCAAAAGCAGACTGTAGATTTTAACTTGTGTGGTGGAGACAGCTGAGGTCATTAAGGCAGAAAAGGAGACCTCGAGGGACTTGGGAAGACAAACTTCTAAAGGAAGAAGGGAGTGAGGAATAACAGGATAGTGGAATGCACATGACACAAAAGCAGAAGGAAGGACCTATTTGGGGTAAGGCAAGGGACTAATAGGGGCAATCAGTGGAGGCAAAGACAGAGAAGAACAAAGGAGCCCACACATGTCCACAAAGGCCATGATGAAGCCCATTACACTGTATATTAGACTAGCAACAGAATACCAGTAAACAAAACTGGGGGCACTTTAGAAGCAGTCTAGCAGAACATGTCATACCTGATTACTTTTCTTTCTTTCTTTTTATTATTTTTTTTAATAAATGGATTCTCACTTTACAAATTGCCCCTGCAAGATTTAATGCCTGAATAATAGGAGTTTTATAATAGAAACGTTTCTTAGCAGAGAAAACAACGTCTAATCCTCTTAACTATGCTGCCCAACATTATCCCTCCTTTTACAGTTTAAGGAAGTGTGGCTCAGCGGGGTTAAGTAATTTGCCTATGGAAATTCTTCTATGTGGGAGAGAACGTACTGCACACTCAGGAACCCATATTATCAGCCTGCTGAGTAAATATCACGATGCTAAGCATTGATGATAATAGAAAGTAAGTAAGACTCCTGCCCAACCTAATCACAATGGTCACCTCCTGTCCCCACCAAGCACAACTAGTGACTTCCCTGTGGACTTCAGCCTAAGTGTACTCATAAGACAAAAAAAAAAAAGAAAGAAAGAAAGAAAGAGAAAGAAAAAAGAGGGGATGGTTATGGTGTGGTTGTACTTCATGGTGCTTTATGTGAGTAGTTCTACAATCTTTTGATTCTGTCAAATAGGTACCTGGAATCTTTAATTCAATAATGGCAATTCCTGGCAAGGTGATTGTAATTAAGGTCAATGACACTGGTTCTGGGTAGCACTCGACTGACTTTAGCACAGACAATATTGGCAGTAAACCGTATGGAACATTTTTATGGGAAAATAAATGCCATCTTAATTCAGCTTTAAAAGTTAGGATGTAGAAGAAAGCCCCTCCTCTTTGCTTTTCTTGTTTCTTATTTCTGCTTATGTAAGTAGCCTTTAAAAGATAGCAAGGGAGAACCTGGGCTTGACACCCATGCCTGAAATCTCCCAACCTATTTCACTGCTGACTGCAGTCCATGGAAGTTTGCAGAGAGATGTCACAACATATAAAAGCTTGTCTACTGGAAAATGTTTTTCTAACTCTTCGCATCCCTTCCTTCAAGGATTTTAATAGCTTCCTGGCTGTACTCCTTTTCACTTCCATTCTTCCAATTACATGTTCACCCATTCAATAAATATTTATTAACTTTCCAGGTACTTGTTTCCAACACTTTTACATATGTAATCAAGTCATTTGTCTATGAGACTCTTTATTATCTTTGGGACATCATCCAAAACTGTAATGGAGCTTTTCAGACTTACCTGTTCCCTCCATCTGCTATTGTAACACAAACTCAGGACTCACCAAACAACCTGTCTACCACTGATTTCTCCATGTTCTCTAAATTGTCATTGCTTTTTATTTTTAACCTTGGCACACCCAACTTTTTAAATTATATTTTTAAGTTTTGAGCATAAAATTTAGTTCCCTTTTCTCTTTTTTCCCTTAACACTCCACTAGCACTTTTTCATGTTTCTCTTGATCAACTGCTTTAAACAATAACCAAAAATAGAATTTCCTTACAAAAGACAGCAAATACAACTTGGGATAATCAAGGTGACTCACTCAAGCTCACATAAGGGTTCTCCCTTTCTTTACCAATGTAGCCTTTCTTGCACTCATACTACAGCAACAAGGCAAATTCCCTTTTTTAAAAATTAGAAAATTTCTCCTCTATCTTCTCCTTGTTGTCAGACCAATAAGAAAGAGCGATTTGGCAAGTAAATAGTCTAAGATTTATAGTTTTGGGTTCTGTAGTTATGTTATTCAAAGCTATTCTTTCTCTTAGGAACTAGGAAATTAAACTCAACCAAGTTAATGATTGTAAGAATAAAAAGCAACAATTTTGAGGTCAGGAGGATGCATTGCTCAGTGAGGAAAGGGGCTTGCCATGAGAGCCGGATCCTCACCTGTGAGATCCTGGTCACCTGAGTTTGATGATCTGTGAACGTGTCATGAGAGCCTAATCAGCAACTGAGATCAATCTGCAAACCTATGTAGAATAGTCAGAAGCTGTGACAGCATGTTTAGTGACAGAACTCCCAAGGAAGGACTCCAGGTGGGGACAGGAGCATTGCCCAGAGAGAAGTTAGCATGGACAGTGCAGCAGCAAAGGCAAGAGTACATCCTGCATCATCAAGATAGGAGGTAAGAAATGACTCCCAGACGTTGTTCTCTGCTTTCTACACAAGTGCTGTGTTATGGTTACATCTACATTCACACACACGCAGGAACACACACACACACACACACACACACACACACACACAGAGGGGGGCACACACAGCGAGGGAGGGAGAGAGAGAGAGAGAGAGAGAGAGAGAGAGAGAGAGAGAGAGAGAGAGAGAGAGAGAGAAATGGGGAGAGGGAGAGAGAGGCACAAAATAATATAAAACAACAATTCTAGAAATCATTTGCTAGGTGAGTAGGCCACTTCTGTATCAAACCTAGTTTCTCAATGTTCTTAATCAGATAAATCCTAACACATGTTTGTTCGTGCTCAGATCTCCATTCAGGAGAGCAGGAAGCTGTCATGGAGAGCCAAGTCTCTTTGGGTGATATGACACATCCTGGGCCAGAGAATGCCAAGGTACAAAGCTCATTACCTACTTCTAGTGCAGAATAAGACTCCACAATTGTAGGGTAGAGATGAACTCTATAAGATGTCATTCAGTTGCAGACAGTAACACCTTCTGTTCAACCAAGATGATTCCGAAGGAAGAATTTTACAGAAGGAAGAGATATTTGCATTCAGAGAGAATGTCTACTTCTATAAGGACAGATTGCTGTTCTTCGCATGATGGAAGGGGTCCAATGTAATCAAACTCACACTGGGTGGCTCGATGATACTCTCCCCATCTTCATCCTGGGAGTGGTGCCATATCAGTGTTTGGATGTGACCTCTGCCATTGGCAATTTGGATACTCAGCAGGCGCAGCAGTTGATCATCGAAGGGGTGCTGCAGGGTTTCAAGTTGCTGAACTTGCTTGGGAGTCCTGGAGGCTGCCAGGCAGCTACTTGGCTCATGAATAGTTGAAGCAAACACCAAATAGTTGAAAAGACTGGCTCATGGACCACACCAGGTTCAAGCCTTCTATTCACCTGGCAATGGACAACTCTATTCACTCTGAGTACAAACTGAGTGCTTTGGTAGTTTTGCAAAAAGGGGCATGAGTGTATATTGCATGAGACACAGAAGCATCCTATTACCATGCTATGACATGGAGGGTGTGGGGATGGACACATGCTTCTTTTCT
Source organism: Mesocricetus auratus (assembly GCF_017639785.1). Taxonomy (NCBI): domain Eukaryota; kingdom Metazoa; phylum Chordata; class Mammalia; order Rodentia; family Cricetidae; genus Mesocricetus; species Mesocricetus auratus. Next base: position 49,952,984 of record NW_024429267.1, on the reverse strand, counting down.
AGATTTCCCAGGCACAGACTCTTCAAACTGATTCAAAAAGTTGGGACACTCAAATCAGATCTATTTCTGGTTAGTATTTGTCTGCATACTTAATTTAACACTTTAGTAAGTTGGCATATTTTTACTATGGGTCCTGTGATACTCAGTTATTACTCAACATCTTAGGGATCTGGAGGTTGGAACCCTGCATTTGTGGGTTTTGTAATAACTACAAAATAATTTTATGTTACCATGATCAGAAATGATTGAATATTACCACATGACATCTGACATCATATGGCCATATCATCTCACTAAAATATAAAGATCAAATTCCTAATTGTGAAGGTAAGGTCTAAAGCCCCTACTATTTTATATTCAAACTAAGAAGACAGCCAAAGACATGGGCAGAGGTTGTAAAGAGACTGTATTCCTTCAGGAAAGCACTTTTGATGCCTGAGTGACGACTCCTTTCTCGTGTGGCCCCTAAGGAATGGTCCTATGTTTCAGATACTTTTCTATTGCCGTGGTAGAATACCTCAATGGAAACAAAACCATTTATTTTAGCTCACAGTTCAAGGGCCTGTCATCCTCCACTGCAGTAAACTCACAGCAGCAAGAGCTTGAAGCATCTGGTCACATCTCTCCCATTGTCAGAAATCAAGAGTGATGAATGAATTCTGCTAGCTCCCAGCTTTCTTTCTTGAGTTGATAGAGATCTGTCTCTCTGCCAGTCTCTATCTATCTGTATATCATTTTATTTAGTTCAAGGACCTCTCACAGGGAATGATTCCACCCACAAGTAAGATGAATCTTCCCACATTAATTAACTTAATCAGACAACCCAGTGGACATGACCAGGGACCCATCTCCCAGGTGATTGTCATTCTAGTATGTTGACCATTAATACTAACATCATCAAAGTGTATTCTATACACCTTTATATCCCTGTGCTTTCAAATTCTATTCTGTATTGTATTCCAGATAAATCATAGAATCCCAGTCTTCTTAATTCAGTGCCCTAATAAAGGACTTTCAAAACCAACTAAAAAAACTTTTCTTCCATTTCTGGATCCTGAATTGCTGGACAGATACTTTTATAACCTCAATTCTCCCAATGTTACTCAAATTCCTCCCAGATAAGAATGTAATTATCCCTGTGGTTCATGCCTGCACTTCAATCACCTTGTAGCATAAGAGAAAATAGAAAGTGGTGTATTTGGGTGTAGAAGTGAAATTAAGGCTCCTTGTGAAGTATCTGATCTAGGTGAGACTACTGGCATCTCTCCACACCAAGCAGAAATGAGTTTTTTAGTATGTGTGCAGTGGCTGCTTTTCCTGACAAAGAGCTTCAGGAGGATTTGAAGTACAAGTTTCAGAATTTTATCCATGTCCATTAAAATGTCCCCATTCTGAGTATCATGGACCCTTTAATTCCTAACCTGTACTTGAACACAACACCCTTGGCAAAGGCAGGATAGGGCTCATTTTATACACTAGAATTGTAACTGGATTTATGTCCCCTTTAAATTTTTATTACTAAGAGAGATATTTTCCTAGTCATGAATATGGATTTCTGTTTTGTATCTACATTACAAACAGGCCCCCACATCTGTCACATACCAAACTCTTACGGTAATTTCTATAATTCATATGATATGTGTGAAGTCAAATTCTGTCAACATTTCACTTTTTTCTTATAGATCTACATTTTGACATACTTTTCTATCATCAAGTTACAATCATATTATCTCCTAAAATATCTTAATACTACATGTGTATTCATATGGTGTCACTTTAATTTATACTGACTCTCTAAATTTGTCTGTCTGTCTATCTGCTTGTCTTTTAGGATTTCTAGTGCTATGATAAAACACTACGATCAAATGCATCTGGAGGAGGTTAGGGTTTATTTCAGCTTCTATTTTCATATCACAGTATATCACTGAGGGATGTCAAGGCAGGGATTCAAACAGAGCAAGAACCTGGAGGCAGGAGTTGGTGTAGAGATCACAGAGAAGCACTGCTTACAGGTTTGCCTCCATGGTTTGGTCAGCCTATTTTCTTATAGTACTCGGGCCCACCAGCCCAGAGGTGGCACCTTTGCAAATGAACTACCTGTCTTCAACTCCATCAAAGACCACAGAAGGATAATATATAAACACTAGAACTGACCGAGACACTTGCTTCCTGGACAGTCACCCGAAGTTCCTCTGTAATGTTGGGGCATCCATCTTCAGTCCATAGGCCACAGTGTGTCTGGAACACTTCTCAGCAAAGCAGGAAATTTCAAACTGTCCATCTTCATTGGAAGTCTGTCAGCTATTTTTCTGTGTCCTGCATAAAGTCTGGTAAACTCTTCCATGAATCAGGAACCCTGAAGGACTGTTTGAGTTCAGCAGTCACTTTCCTGTGGGTCCTGTATGTCCAGTTTATACAGCAAAGTCAAGAAGTCCAGGCAAGAGCAGTTTCTTGCCCAAATGGCTAATCTTGCCATGTTGAAAGCAAACTCCATAACGAGTTTCTTAGATGCCCATCTTCCTCACAGACGTAATTGGTGCTGCCAGGAGCAGACATTTCTCATTGTCAAGAAAAATCCTAAACCATTTTAAATGCCATTTTCCTGAAAGTCTTTGAAAGGTTTGAAGACTGTCTATCTATCTCAAATATATTTCTGTATATCTAGAAAACCTAACTTATCTAACAATAAGTTCTTACTATTATAAGTAACTATCTATAATCTGTATTGAATTATGTATTATGTTTTAAAAGATCAGTATAAGCACAATACTTAATCAAGAGGAGAAATATACACATCACAAAATTGATCTTAAATTTGTATCAATAAATGAAAAACCATACCCATACCATAATTCCCCTTTTTACCATTAAAAAGAGATTGGCTGTGATCATTAGCCAATTATAAACAACCCCATTTAAATGAAAACAAAGATTTATAAACAAGATGGGAATTAGGACGTTGCTTATTCCAAACTGCTTCATGCTGGAAGGAGGCGTTGTTCATACCATGGGGATCATGACAGAAACTCAGAAAACTGTATACGTCCTTATTTTCATGGTCTGTAAAGCTGTATCATCTTAGCTGTATTAGATGTTGAATCACTTGGGCCATTGCTTCCGGGGGTCTTGGTTCATGAAACCACAGAATCCTGGAAGGAATCCTCAGCTTTTCATTTTCTGTAGAAACATAAAAAAAACCTCCTTTCCAAAGTAATATATCCTTATACTTAAGTTTTGAAGTCAAGGCATTTTCAAAAGATATAAGTTGAATTAATACAGCAGCATTTATAATCAAGTATACCTTAGTAGTTGTTCCTTCCTTAGCAATCAAAAAAACTGAAAAGCACAGTAGTATACAGTATCCAGACTTTCTGTGTATTTTCCATCTTTACGTGGCTTATTTATTTATCTAGTATTACTTTATTTCTTTTACTTTTATTTATTTTTCTCTGAGACAGGGTTTCTCTTTGGAAATCTGCCTGCCTCTGCCTCTGGAGAAATTCCTACCAGCGTGTGCTACCACAGCCGGATTCTCTATTTATTTGCCACTATGCTGTTTTTTCTCTCTCTCTCAATCTTACGTATATTTTTAAACACACTGTAAACCTTTAGAGGTTTTTCTTCATCCAAGTCTTTACTGTAAATCTTTATGTTTTCCTGGCCACGTTTCTTATCTGTTAAAACCGTGGATGTTTAAACTGCAGTTTTCCCAAGATGGCGGGCATAAGCATGATTCCAGCTAACTGTCTCAGTTTATGCTGAGATCCAGTAAAAGCTGCTGGCTTGGAGATGTGGTCACTGCCACTTCCAGCTGTACGCACACACCTTTCAATCATTAGCAGAGCCCCTTAAAAGAACCTTGCTGGTTTTTTTATGCTGAGTCAGGAAGACTCCCTTAAGCAAGCTGTGTGAGTCTCTGCTTGTCAGTAGCAAAACAGAGCCCACCTGAGAAAATGCTGCTACCAAAAACCCATGCTTTTCTCCATTCTTTTGCTTCTAAAATTCCTTTAAAGCCTTTGTCATTGTACATGGAAATTTATGATCTCACTCCTGATCACTATTATGTAAAGAGAAGCCTTTTCCTTGCCAGCAGCTTTGGTTTATCCCCTGCCAGTCTCCTGGGCTCTGCTGCATTGTAGTCCCCAAATAACACACAAGATACTGTATTAATTATGAAGCTGTTGGCCTTGCTTGTTTCTTACTGGCTAGCTCTGACTTAAGTATTTATCCCATAATTGTTAATCTAAGTATTTCTCTTACCAGAGAACATTCTGGGCTTCTTATCCCTATGGGAGTTACATCTTGACTTCCTGTTTCTCCTACCCAGAATCCTCCTAGACTCCTAGTCCCACCTATCTTGCTTCCCTATTGGCCAACAGTGCTTTATTGACATATACACAGGACCTCCCCCATCAGGGACCTCCTGAAACTGGGGAGCTTCTGCAGGGCAAAGGACAGAGTCAGCAAGACAAAAAGGCAGCCCACAGAATGGGAAAATATATTCCCAAACCCCACATCTGGCAGATGGCTGATCTCCAAAATTTACGAAGAACTCAAGAAGCAAGTCTCCAGAATACCAAAGGATCCAATTAAAAAATGGGGTACAGAACTAAATAGAGAATTCTCAATAGAGTAGTCCAAAGTGGTCAAGAGACACTTGAATAAGTGCTCAACATCTTTAGCCATTAAGGATATGCAAATAAAAACCAAGTCTGAGATACCATCTCACTCCCATCAGAATGGCTAAAATCAAAAACACTAATGGCAGTTTATGCTGGAGAGGATATGGAGAGAGGGGTACACTCCTCCACTGCTGCTGAGAATGCCAACTTTTGCAGCCTATTTGGAGGTCAGTATGGAGATTCCTCAGAAAAAGGGAAATCAGTCTACCACAAGATCCAGAAATTCCACTGAAGTTGCTTTTATTCAGAAATTAATCTAATAATTAAACTATAACTCTTTAACTTTTGTATTTTTAGACAATGAATCCCCTGGAGTTCCTGTATTATTTCTTTCCTATATTCTCTACAGTTTATTTAGCTATATTCTACTTATAGAGACTCCATTCTAATGTTAACAAGTGAATAATTATATTCACTTATATCCCTCTCCCTGTTTTGTCAGAATATATAAATATATTGTATTAAACTTTCTATTTAATTAAAAATTTGATATTGATTAATTTAATTATTTTATTGTAGTGGAGAAAGTGCTTATTTTAGTTCAAAACTCTGGGTTACAGTTCACTGTTTTGGGGAAGTCAAGGCAGCACATTGAAAAAGACAGTCACATCCAAACCATGGTCAATGTGTGTCTGCCTGCTGCTTATCTGGTTTTCTTTACTACAGCCTAGGATCCAAGATAAACAGTTTAAAGAGCTAGAGTGATCAATGAGATAGAGGCTGCAATAAAGGCACTTTCAACAAAAATGTTCAGTACTGGGCAATTGTTTTTCTGAATCTATGCAGACCTTTAAAGAAGAACTAGCAGAAATGTCTTCAAACTGAAATAAAAAGGGAAAGTATGCTGTGAAACTAATTTTGTAGAACTAGTATTATCTAATACCAAAACCAAGTATAAGATTTTTTAAAAAGTGTAGACCAATTTCCCAGATGGACACTGACACAATAATATGGTTACAAACCTAGCTCAATGACACATTAAAGACATCATAGGCCACAATTCAATCCATAAATGCAAGGATGGCTCAACAAACACAAATCAATAAATAAGAAATAGCACATAAACAGACATGAGGATAGAAAGCACATATTACCTCACTGAGAAAGCTCTTGAGAAAATTCATCATCCTTTCATGACAAAAGCTGCAAAGAAAGGAGTTGAAATAATATAAGTCAGCACAATAGGGCTATCCACGATAAACATATAGCCATTATTAAGTCAGAGAAATGTGATAGCAGCCCCTCTAAAATCAGGCATGTCAAAAGGTTCCCACACTCTCCAATCTTATTCAGTACGGTGCTTGCTTGCTTAAGCCATAGAAATGAGGTAAAAGAAATAGATAAAGGGTCACAAATAGGAAAGGAAGAGATGTAAATTATTTGTATTTATTGGTGACATGACACTGTGACTTAAAGATAATTCTAGAAACTATTTGTATTTGATAAATGCTTTAATAAAGTTAATTAAGATTAACATTACTTAGTTGGTATTTTTTATATGCACAAAATACATGCACACCACCCCCCTCAAATAACCAAATTTATCTTGGGTAGAAAGAACAATTGCTGTAGGTATCACACTACAAAGATGGGGGAAGAAATTAGCTAGAGAGATGACTCAGTAGTTAAGAGTTCTTTCTGATCTTGTAGAAGACTAGGGTTCATTCCAAGTACCTTTATCAGAAGGCTCACAACTACTAATAACTCCAGCCCCAGAGAATCTAATGCCCACTTTGGCCTCTCTAGGCATGTAACATCTGTAGTACACATATAGATAAGTGGGCTATTGTATGACAACACTTTTCCTGGTGAGAAATAACACACACATCTACTCATTCCAGAAAGAGAGTCTATTACATACTAAAGTATGTATACCACCTAAGTCCAACTTTATGTATCAATGAACTTTACTGCAGTTTCTTATAGAAGCAGAAATGACTCAAAGACAGCTGTATCATCAAAACCCACCCCAGCATGGGGGACAGCTCATGAAGTTGGGATCATGGAGCACACTGCACAACATGCAGGCAGTTCAACACGTTGGAGAGTGTCCTTTCCAAGACATTCACTTGGTCTAAGCCTCTCCCAGGCAACTGGTCTGGTCTCAGTTTGGCTTATCTGAGATTCTTTTTTGCCACTTGGTTTATGTGAGAGTGGTTCTCAAGAGCTTTGTTTGTTTACTTTTGGGAAGAAAGGACCTAGTGAATCTGGTCAATTTCAGGAACTTCCTGAAGCTATTTTGATTTGATCACCTTCATGCATAAGGAAATTCACTGCAGAATGTTCCAATTTCAGGGGAAACTCACACAACATAGGCACACACACATACACATAATTTTTAAGTAACTGATATAGGGGAACTGTAACCCTTCACTGATAGTGGGAATGAAAATTAGTTCAGCTACCATGATAATCAATATGGTGGTTCCTATGAAAATTACTAAAAGTAGAATTACCATATTATCTAGCAATGCCATTCCTACATATATGCCCAAGGTAATCTAGACAAGCATACAAAAGAAGTAAATGGCATCAAATCCTAGCTTTTAAAATCTTCCAATGTGAGCTGAAGAACTGTAATTTTTCAAGGAACTTCTAGGCCTTCATAATGCTGTGACCCTTTAATACAGTTCCTCATATTCTGGTGACCCCCCCCAGCCATAAAATTACTTTCATTGCTCCTTCACAACTGTAATTTTGCTAGATATAATCATAATGTAAATATATATGTTTCCTGATAGTCTTATGTGACCTTGTAAGAGGGTCATTTGGCTCCCCTAAAGGGGTCATAACACACAGATTGAGAACCACTGCTACACTTTCATTTCCAGGTTGGGCTGCTGAAGCATCCAGTTTCATAAACTGAGAAACTACTGGGTTCTCAGCTCTACAGTGTGAAGACAGTCACTGTTCACTGTCCTGACTTCATAATGCAAGCCAATCTAAGAAACCCCATTGTAATATACATTCATCCTATCATCTCTGTTCCCCAATAGAATTCCTACTGATACAGACCCCCATAACATATTTAAAGATAAAGGGAAATCTCTTTCCCACTGAGTTTTCTTTGAAGGCTTCTCTCTCCCTCTTCTTTTTAATTTATGAGATTTATTTGCATTTAAAAAGAACTTTTGACAAAGAGTCACTGAAATAATTTGAATAAGTGAGAAAATATAGTCAACACTGCTGAATTGTAAGCTCATTCAGCCAAACAAAACCTCTCACACTGCTATTGACAGGAAAATGGAAAGCTTCAGAGTTTACAAATGCCTGCTTGTATAATTAACAATATTCAGTAACTTGTGTTATTTCCTGAATAAATGAAAATTAAAATATCAATTAAAAAGCAAATACATCCTCTCTTTAAATGCTTTTTACAGTTGCAGTTTCAATATTTATCATTTAGTAGTATGTAATTTAAGAATTTTTTCATTTGTAAATTAAACAATTTATCCAAAGGGCATAGAGTTGCCCGTAGGCCCATAGATCATATGTTATGCTCAGAAATTGAAAGAGACACCCACAGGATACAAAACATAAGATTGAGAAAACATACTTCAAAAACTTCTTGAAGCAGATGGTCATGGACATAGGGACTCTGGCAGTGTAATGGAACTCCTTGCTTCAGAACCAAATTCAGACTCTTGTTTTAGGTTTTGCTTCTGATGGCACACACACATCTCAAATCCCAGGAGTACTCATTAATATCAAGGGCATGTCTAACGGCCATCCTATGTGGAACTTCAAACCTAGCAGACCTGGCCTATCACCAACAGTTCAAAATCTTTTTCACCAGAAAGCTTGTGATATGGATTGTCTTTATGTTATAGTACATGAATGAGGAAAGCAAGGATTGCATTTTCTCTGTGTGTGTGTGCAGGTGCATGTGTGTGTGTGTGTGCATAGAGGTGTGCATATGTATGCATGTACGTGTGTGTGTGTGTGTGTGTGTGTGTGTGTGTGCATGCGTGCAGGAATATATGCATGTATAGGTAAACATATACTATGCAGTGACCTGAGGACAATCTCAGGTGTAGTTCCTCAGTAAGGGCCATTTTTGTTTTATTTCTCTCAAGTTTAGGGTCACTTTGTAGCCTGAAGCATGCCAAATACTCTAGGCTTGCTAGACTGTGAGCCCCAAGGATCTGCCTCTTTTGTTCTACTGTGATGACAAGTACACACAACATCCCCAGAATATTTTTTAAATTCTTTAAATATGCTTACATCATTTCTCCCCTCCTTTTTTCTCCCACAACCTTTCATGTGTACCCCTACCTTTCTCTCAAATGAACTTATTTCTTTAATTGCTGTTGCTCATATAATTTTTCAAAGATTTATGTTTCTTTTTTTCTGCATATGGGGTTGTGTTTCTCACATTTGTGTTTCATGTATGCAGCCTGTGCCCCCAGAGGTCAGAAAAGGATACCCACTTTCCCGAAACTGGAGTTACAGATGGTTGTGAGTCACCATGCTGGTTATGGGAATTGAACCCAAATCATCTGGAGGAACATCCAGTGCTCTTAGCTGCTGAGTCATCTTCACAGCCCCCACACATATATTTTTGCATGACTTCTAGGACAGAGTTTGTATGCTCATGCTTGCAAGGCCAGCACAGTACTAGTTGAGCTCTTTCCCAGGCCTCTGTATTCTTTAAACAATATCAGTTTCACCATCAGTTATGAAGACATACTTTCCAGTGGGAGTGAGACCATTTCCACTAAGCACTTTCATGTACCCAGTGAACTGATCAATCTGAAGTCTGATAAAATGTATACTTAGAGGGACAGATTTATGAGAATTTTTAATTTGTGCCTTCATAAAAATCCAACAGGTCAGCAATAATTTATAATGTGCTTGAACACAGAAGGCCTGTATTTCTGACCTCGCATAAGGTTTGGAGACAGAGTACCATTTTAAAATTCATGTCAATGGTTTATTATCCCTCCACGAGTGAAGATGTGTAGTGGTGTCTCTTCTGAGGTCTGTGATTTGGGTGCCTCATATAATCCTTGAAAATTTACATGCTTACTTGACTTTTATCTGTGGTCCCTCTGGGGAATCCAAGGTTTCTCTGGAAACTGTTTTTTAAAAGACAATTAATGTTTTCTTTTTCTCAACTCAGATAACAACAAAGAACTTAAAAATATTCTCAAGCAAGTTCTGTGGCACTTTTCTTTGCAGATGGATTCTGGTAGAGTGAGAAAACATTGGAGTAAAGGGATATTGGGCACAATGAAAATTTTCAAAAGTTTAATGTGTTTTTCAAGATGAGCTATGGCTTCAAGGCATAATGTTTATAATTTCACTCTGATCACTATAGTTTTATATATAACTTTAGAGCCTTTGCTCTAGGTATAGCCCAAGATAGATGTGAAAAAATGGAAATAGGAATACATAACAGACAATGAAATATTTTGTTGTTGGATTTTAATGCACTTCCTATTATTGTTATTTTCAGATATGGGCAAATTTTAAGCATTGCTTATGACTCGTGAAGAAGAGACAATTGAATACGAAAAAAATCACAAATTTTGATTGTTAGTTTATGATTGATGTTCAGTTTTCCTGCCACCTTCAAGGCTAGATGAAAATTTTCTCTAGAGGCACTGGATATCATAATTTTATATCCTATATGATCTGGGATTATCCAAGGATTATCAGCTTGTCCATATCCATGTAGTTTGGGCTGTATAATAAAATCCCCCTAAAAACCAATGACTAAAAATTGCTATGAAACCACAAATCTGCAGATCAAGTGGTTAAGCCCCCCAGCATATCCTCATGTCTGTTGCATGGCTGTAGTTAAATAATGGGTAGGCTGGCTATCAGAACATCTGGATTGGTCATTTCTAACTGTCTGCAATGACTAGCTAAGGTCACTCTATGATTTTCAATACAGACTTTTGTTTCTAGATGTCAGTTCACTTTCAGGATAAGTAAGGGCTTCTTCTACAATCTTCTAAATCCTTATATTTCTTAGCTGGTATTCTTTGCCAGCAATTGTTTACATGTTTATCTTCATTATAATATTCTAGATTCCTTGAGGCAAAGAACCCTAGTTTAGCACAAAATGAGCACACCATGAAGCAAATGAATATATGAATGAGCAAATGAAATGGTTGATAAACCATGTTCTCAATTGCATATCTGTGCATTGACAAAAATGTATCATTGAAACTCTAGAGATACTCTATAGTAGAGAATTAAACTCCTGCAGAGGAATTCTCAGCTCTCAGCTCTACAGGAGTTATCTCTACATTTTTAGACTTTTGTGATATCTTGTCTGGGACGTTTTTCATTATATAGTTACCACTGGATCAGGATGTAAAATTCCCACCAGGAACAACTTCAAGGGAGAAAGATTGATTTTGGCTCACAGTTTCTTAGTTTTGGTCCTTGAAAGCAGGGAACTCTCAATATTTCAGCTCTACAGCAATGTGACAGCCTACAGCACTTGGTGCATCCTAACTGGCCAATGATGAGAGAGTGTGCTCAAACCCAAACAAACTGGAACCTTCTAATCCCTGCCCCAAGTCACATGCATGTATTAACAAAAGCCTCCCATAGTATCCAGAATGGCTGGGGACAATGTATTCAAATCAGCCTGTCCTGGACATTAAAAATTCAAGCTTTTCACAGAAACCTGAGTATACTGAGTGGCCACTGACTTTGAGTGTGGTCTATAGAATGTATAGCATAGCATCATGTTCATGAGTTGGAGAATGAAGGAAGGAAGAATTTGTGGAAACCCAACCTCATCTTTACCATCAGCCAAAATAAAATGAAACACAGTGTTCCTTGGGTGAACATTCCTGGGTGGATACTCTCCTGATCCCTATGAATACTGACTCAAGTTACCGCTGGGAGAGGTGGATGTTGTCATCTATGGCTTCACAAGCAAAGGCCACCTGGAAGCTCCACACTTACAAATGTTCTCACATCTCTATCCTAAGATCTTTTTCTTTGACTGTTTTTAATCTGTAGCATTTTTGATGTGTCAAAGCAAAGCTAATGGCTGCTGGAAGAAGAGTAATTATCCTTTCCCAAGGATGAGCCTCCTTATTGGTTATCCAATGCTAAGAGGTCAGCTTTGAGAACATGTACAAACTACCAACAATAATGGACTCAGCAAACACACACACACACACACACACACACTCACACACACGGAGGGGGAGAGGGGGAGAGAGAGAGTATTTGTGAATACACATATCTATGTATGTAGCAATAACAAAGAAAAACAGACTATTAACTTGAGAATGGGAGACATAGTGGTATTCAAGGGAAGGTAGCTAAGAGGATTGGGTAGAGGAAGGAGAGTCAGAAAAGTAATTTTATTCTATTTCAGTTAAAACATTAAAAAATATGAACTCTAGAAAGAAAAGAAACAAGAAACAAAAACTGAGTTCAAGGGCTTTCTAAGACGTCTGTGAGTGTTTCAACACATTGTCAGATGAGGACACATTCTTTCACTGGCATCAAACATAAGTGAGAATCGAGTCCTTTCTATGCCCCTAAAATGTTAACTCCAAACACTTTCTTCCTGTAGAGGAGGGTCGTGCTTCTTAAATAACTACTGTACTATAATCTGATAACAGATGTTCTCTGAAAATAAGAGTTTATGTCTAAATTAGAGCTCAGAGACAGTGTTGAAAGACAGGCCAATATGTATTCTCACAGGGATTATGTTATGTTGCTGCATTTTACAGTAATTAAATGGTCTTTGTCACAGTTGTGAATGTGTGTGTGTGTGCACACGCATGTGTGTGTATGTGTGTGTGTGTGTGCACGGGTGCGTGTGTATTGGGAATTTAGGCAGGGCTTGAGAATGCTAGACAAGCACCCTTATCACTGGCCTATATCTCCAGCCACATTACTATCCCTTAATTTTATTTTGAGATAATGTAAGTTTCCCCAGCTGGTCTTCAACTCATTTTGTAGCTCTGCTAGGATTCCAACAGTTCTCCTGCCCCATTCTTCTGAGAAAATTAATTACACATATACATCACCATACTCAGAAGTGGTATAACATTAACAAAACATGATAACATGATAAAGTGGGTTAATATGATAAAATGATCAAAAGATTTAAATGGAAAGCTTATTAACAAAAGGAGTGTAGCAAAGGTACATTGGAAGACATCATTACCTTGAAAGTCAACTAGAGGCCAGAGGCCAGAGTGTAGAGTAGAAGGTTTTAGAGGAAAAACCACAATTGGAAAAGGTTAGTGGAGCTGTATCCTGATGAGGGACAGAGTTCACTTACCCAGGGGGTGTAAGGACAGAGTCATAAGAGGGAATCCATTCTTAACTCACAGGTCTGAGGGAGCATCCTCTTCATCACCTGAAGGAGTACATGAGATGCAGACCCTCAGACTACCTTAGACAGACTGTGTCAAAGTTCCTGACAGTGTGTTTCAACAGGCAGTGTTCCATAATCACCAAAGTAACACTGACACGTGGCTCAAGTGTGAGTGTCTCTATCTAGCATAGACTCCTCAAGACCTTGCAAGGAAAACATTTAATCTTTTAAACTAGACTGTCATGTATGTGTGTGTGTGTGTATGCATGTATTCATATTTTACATTGCATGACCCCATCTATATTTTGAAGTGTTGGCTGTACTTTAAGATTGTAGGACCTCTTGTTCAGATAGGCAGATCCATGTTGGTGTTGCTATTATTTAGGATGGCCAGATAACAGGGAGATCATACAGAATAATAATGAGGGACCAGGTATTTAGTTCAGGGTTTAGTAAAGTAAATTAGTCTTTATGTGACAGAACCTCTGTTACACATATATGCATTGTGAATCTCTAAAACAGTCATGTCATATGGTCCCAGGTTTATTTGTTCATGGAAATGTAATACTTTTAAACCTTTACAAAGTTATTAGAACCACTTCCCAAGGTGATAATCTATATAAATGAGAAATCATTAAGAAAATAATAATTTAGAATTTTCCCATAGGTAAGAGAGATAAAAGTAATCTGTAATTAATTAGAGTAAATAAGTTACTGTTAAATAAAATACAGTTTTCTAGCATATTCAATAACTAGGGCCAAGTTATTCAGGTATTGTATTGTAGTTCTACTTCAACGAGTAAGTCCTGCTTCTTGCCTCCCATAGAACTAACCCAAGAATGTTGACCACTCTGAATGTCACAACATTTACTCTCTACCCATGTGGTCATCTAAAAACCTGCTAAAGTACTATAAACAAATTTATTTACTTGTTTACTTATGTTAGTAATGAATTACAGGGGCATCAAAGAAGGCTCAATAGATAATAATACTTGTTTCCTTCTGGTAGACAAAAGATGGTTTCTAGCAACATTTGAGTGGCTCATAACCACCTATAACTCCAGCTTTATGGGATTATAATACAATGCCCTCTTCTGACCTCTGTACACACTGCATCCACATATACACACACACAAAAATAAATCTTTTAAAATATAGTAATACATCTAGCAAATCTCTCAAATTTGAAGGAGACATTTGGCCTATGATCTGACTCAGTTTCATATTTGTTTGAAGCCATTTTTCTATGAATGCTTATGGTATGTCATGATGCTAGGTCTTCATGTCTCTTGGCAAAATCAAGGTTAAATGAGGATTACTTTAAGTAACCCTCGGGATCTTTATTTGTATACTAAAAACAAACAAAATATTTTAGGACTCCCTCCTTATTCTACACCGTGGAGCCTTTATAATTCATATTACATATTGCTTTATTTAATGTGTATACCTTATGTCTGAAAATTGTCTGAGAAAGACTACCAAAATGAAGTTCTTATTTCTAGTTCTCACTAAATAAAGAAACACCTGCCCAGGTTGAAGCTCACTAATACAAGATGGAGGCACACACTAATGCATTCTTATGTTTCTTACAGTTCCAGTGTATCAGTTTATATGAATGTGTGTATTTTCCAGAAGTCCTGTGATCCCTTAAAAATAGGACCAAAGAAATTTTAACGCATCAAAGAACCTGCTCTGAAAACTCTCCAAAGGCCATTTTAATCTTCTCTTTCCCCATTTGCCTGTTCCAAGACTGGGGAATAAAATGATGTTTTAAAAATTATGGACATCCACACAATCAGAAATGCTCACCTGTAATGCCAGCCCTGTGAACTGGCCCCTGTGCCTATGTGAGCTTATGTAACTCTAAGAATCCCTGCAGGTGATCTACTGAAGCAGGTTTATGAGCTCCCCTGGAAGGTCACAGTACTTTAGACACTTTAGAGATAAAAATGTTCTCTTCAACACAGCAGAATCACTGAAGGATGAGAAAGGATCATTCATAAGCTCCCTTAACTTCTGAAAGACGTGTAACTTGTGTGTGTGTGTGTGTGTGTGTGTGTGTGTGTGTGTGTGCCCACGTGCGCGCGTGCATGCATGTGCATGTAACTTGTAGAAGTTGTTTGTCTCCTTCTACGTTTTGAGTCCTAGGGATTGAACTCAGGTCATTAGGCAAGGCAGCAAATATCTTTAAAAACCTCCTGAGCCATCTTGGAACTCCTTTACGGTCCATATTCTTTTACAAAACAAGTGGAGTATGCTCTTGACCATAGTTTTGAGAGCTTAAACTACATCATATTTATAAGCCAGGCACAATGTTTAGCATGCTGTGAAAATTCAGGGCTGTAATAGAAAGAAATAGATAATGAATTAACCCATCAGTTAGTCACCATGACCCTACATGATACCATTTTTTATTTAAGTGGGTTGGAATTGTGTAGGATATTTGAATATTAGGTCATCTACCATCTAACAAAAGGATGTCAAGTAGTGGTCTTCCCAGGAGGCAATGAAGAACTTTCCTGTGGGATGTGTCCAGCAGTGAGGGATGTACAATGCGTATGAAAGAATAATGGGTTATCCCTCAGCTGCCTAGACTATGCATGAGGCATGCAATGCTTTGTTTCATAAGGATTTGGCTCACTAATCTGCCTCATCCCAAGAAAGGAAGGCTAGGGTATTATGCTTACACACTTCCCCAGGATACTATGATGTATGAAAGCCAATAGCTCTTTATCAAATAGGAACCAGTAGTCCAAGAGATGGTGGGAAGCTTTCAGACGTGGAGTGGCAAGTCTGACTTCAACTCCAGGTCTTCCCCCTATTGCACATAGCTTTCCCACTCCCTTCTTGTGCAGAGGGCATTAATAGTACCGAATTTGCGGTACCATTACGATCAAATTGGATGCATATAGGAAAATGTTTGGAATACTAAAATCCTTCCCTAGAGGTACAACATCATTCTGTAGTTGCTTCCTCAGTTTTTGCTGATGTGTTTTGATGCAGTAGATACTTCTATCATTCCCAGGAGAGGAGACACTGCTTTTGGAATGGGTGATCTCTACCACGTGGCCATGTCTTTGAACATGCCCCAATTTTTTGAGCTGAAAAACAATTTTCCAATATTTACCCAGCAGAAGTAACCTTTAGAAACACTCAGAGGTGCTGTAGTTTTGTTCCTAAAGCACTACAAGACAAAAACTGCCTCAAGGTGCCACCATTTCCTATGCCTCACACAAAACAGGTACACAGAAATACAGGACTCTCATTATTTATTTATATTTCTATGAATAGTTTTAAGACATGAGAATGTTAAATAGACATTTATGAACTTAAAATGCACTGGAGCCTCCTTCATTGAGACCCTGCTAATCACGTGTGATCTGATGATGGTTGGAACATTGGACTCCAATCTGGCAGAGCTGTCTGAGGATTTGGATGGATGCATTCTCAGGAGAGTGGTCCATATGCATAAGTGGTATCTGGTATTTGCTCTCTGTTTTTTACTTGGTTTTTGTTATTATTTATTTCCCACTGGGTATGGACAGATGACATGTGTGCAGGGGAGTCAGAGGACAACTTGGAAGAATCATCCTCTGCTTCTGCATTGTGGGCCCTGAAGACTGGACTCCAGGCATCATCAGACCTGGCAGTGAATTACTTTACCCACTGAGACATTTTACTGGCCCCAAATTGTCCTCTGTTAGAAGACACTGAATGCAGTTTAAGTGTGAGAATCATAAAGTTCATGTTCTCATGAAAGTTCACTATGTTAAAAAAAAGTGTGTCTGTTCAGGATCCCTGTGACAGAACGCCAGAGGCGTCCTCATTGTGCTAGCTTGTATGGAGGTATTTTTAAAACTCTGTGAACAAACTTAGCATTGAACACTTCTTTGACTCTGACACTTTTATCTTGACAACAGGTTCGGCTTATTTTTTCTTCTTCTATATTCAGCAGGACTATTTTCTCTTCATGAATTTTCTTTTCAAAACGTTAAGCTATTATCAAGGTGTAGTAAACAAATCTCTTCTGCAAAGAGGGCCTGCTTCAAGCAGACCCTTCCCTGAACATAGCACAATGGAGAAAAAACCATTAATTATTGGTTTTTTGTTCAGACAGCAGAGGATGGACTCTGACAAAGCCCAATTGTGGAAAACCTACTGGCAGCAGCATTCCCTTCCTGTTTAGGGTGTGTGACCCCAGAGAGCAACACAGACATAAAAGGTCTCTTTCTCTTTCTCTCTTTGCTTATATTTAGACAGTGAATTAAAAATAGATTGGAGAACGATTCAATACTCCAGAGGGGCTTCCTTTCATATCAGAGTTCTTGAAAACCCTCCAGATGCTTAACAGTTAGAACTGCACTTTCTCCATTGAATTCTGAAAATAATAGCAGCATTACTACAATGGCTGTCCTTACTTCAGATTGACACTTGCACAAAAATGTGTGGGTTACATTTCAATGTTAAATGGGTGCTGTTGGTTACAGTGTTGAAACCAACAGGAAGACTATGTAACATTTGTATAATGAGAATAACTTGTCTTTATAGTGCAGAAGAATTTAATTGGCAAAGTCAACCGATCTTGAGTAAGTGTCTGATGATGAAATACACTAAAAATATATGAACATCCTCAGATTATGTAATCACAATTGCTGCTTTGACCATCCTGCTATCCTAGGATGTAGATATCCTGCTTCTTCATCACAACTTTTTTGGGTACTTAAGGCATCTATGAGAGCTGTCGAGTTAGCACAGAGGTGAAAGGCATATGCTACTCTTGAGATGACCATAATTCAATCCCCAGAACTCCTGCCCAGGTATTCACAACTTCCTGTAACTTCAGCTCTAGTAACTGATGTCCTCTTCTGGCCTTTATGGGCACATGCATGTGTGTGCACATACCCCAACACACACACACATACACACACACATACACACACAAACACATACATCTTTTTTTAAAAAACACAATATTGAAGGGAAATATCATCTAACTCTTTAACTTACACTAGGTTAATTTTTATATATGGTGATAAATTTCTCTAATTTTTATGTGCATGTGTGTGTGTGTATGTGCTCACTTACATATGTGTTTGCATGTGTTGAATGCCCTATATGTTCATGTTCCCATGGGTTTATCATATTGTGAATCTATCAAGGGGTTAATACACTGATAAGGTCAGATCCCTCACAATATAATTGTCTCTGGAAGTATTTTCAAATCATTCACAGAACTCCACCTTCAGCCAATTAATAATCTAATTAAGTTCACAGTCAAGATTATTCCTGTGTTCCTGTTGTCAGTTCATGCAGATTTTATAATTATTTTATTTGCTTGTTTCTGACTTTTATTTATTGATATTTTGGTTGATACGGGATTACATTGGTAGATCACTGCTGTGTGATAATTGCCATGCAGATAATGATAGTTGTTGAATTAACGTCTCTTGGAATGCTGGACAGATATGTCTGTTCACTATATATTGGGCATTGATGTCATACTAAGTTAAGGACTCCACCCAAGTCCCACTTGGTGAACCAATGTAATTACTGGGCTTACAGGAGCATGGTTGAAGCGTGTTTACAAGTCCATGGGTTTCAAGTGCTTAGAGGGTGTATGTGACTCAGAAGCATCTGTGCCACAGCCAAATCCCATGATGATGACTTCCTGGAAACTGAACTATGAAATCTACCTCGAGATGACATTCTGAATTAACAATCCATTTTGTGTGTAATGTAGTATTTCCCAAGATCACTTGCATCTGAACTGTGGTGGGGGGAATGCTTTCGTGAATCCCCTGTGAGGGTTCTCTGACAGTACCCAACATTAAAAAATGCAAATACCTTCATCATTATAGACCTAGGATCCACTGTATTTTATTATTTCATTGGCTACCAAACCAAGATTTTCTTTTCTCCATGATGCCTAAAGGGTAGTCATTATACGCCTTGAGGAATAGCTACACTAGAACAATAATATATAGTATTCTTGGAAAATGTAGAGAGTAGGCGATCTATACTTACAGTGTGAGGATGATGTGTGAGGTAATGTATCTATCAGCAAGACTCTATCACCCCAGGACATACGTATTCTTCAAATGGCCATGTGAGAATGAGAAAAGCATGCTACTCATCAGTGTAAAATTAATTCCAATGACTAAATTCAGATGAGATCAGGCACGTTCAGGATGGTATGGTCATAGACCAATGAATACAATTCAAAATAACAAATTTGCATTAATATCTCATTTTCTTCAATTAAAATATATTCTCTGTGTTGATGCAAATAATTTGGGTCTTTAAAAGTAAGTTTACAATTAGCAATTACAATAAACAATTAGTTTACAATTAGCCTGTTCCTTTATACTTCATAAAGGTCTGCAGTATTTGCCATTTGCTTTTATTTTTCATTACATTAAGTATACATACATATATACACAGAGATATGCATTCACATGAACTGAAGTTTGAAACAAAAAGAAAAAAGCCACAAATGTTAATGAGTAATTAGAACTTAATGATAAATATTGTAGACTCAGATGTTAATTGTCTTAAGCTTTCTTTAGTCCCTATGATAACATGAACCCCAGGGACTGATATTGGGGTTCAAGCTGCAAGCTGAAGATCAGAAAAACAAAGCAGCTGGCCACCAGCTCTTACCTCTACCTCAGACTGAAAGGTGACCCAGACTCCATTAAACATGAGACTGTATCCCAGACTGCTTTGCTCTCCTCAAAATGACTGGATAACCCTGAGACTGAATGCCATCTGAGACCTTGCCCCTGTTTTATATACCTCTGTAATGCTGGAATTAAAGGCGTGTGATCCCAGGTGTGGGTCAAAGGCATGGGCTCTGTTACTCTTCACTCATGTGTAGGCCATGGTGGCCTTGAACTAACAAGAGATCCATCTATCTGTTAATCCTGAGTCCTGGAGTTAAAGATGTGTACTGCCACTGCCTGGTCTCTATAGATTGAGACTGACTTTGCTCTCTGAATCCTCAGGCAAGCTGTAATAAATCATAAATAATACATCACCACACACATAGTAGAAATGCATTGCCTACCTCTATGTCAAAATTAGCATCTGTGACTATCACATGAAACCTTTTTTGAGTGTAATAACAACCACTAGTTTCTCCAGTAACAGCAAAGTAACTGAGACACTAGTAGTTCTGGAAAGCAAATCCCTAATGTTCTCAATGGTGATTCTCTTTCTGATGAATATTACATGGCTGCCCCCACTTCTTTCTCCTGCTTCTCCCTCTCCTTCTTTCTCCTTATCTAAATCTCATGTGTTATTACTTCTTAAAGATTAAAGGAACATGTTTCCTTTGGATAAGAATTATAAACAACTTATCGTTGGCTGGATTTGTTGATGAGGTTTAGACATCTGAATTGAATGCCTTTAATCTTGTTCTCTAAAAAGAGCTGGATCTAGAGATCCAAAGTAATGGGTTTGGTTGAGGAAATTTCTACAAAGAAGGAAATTTGGTACTAAGAAAAGTAATGAGGAAGGGACTGAGAGTTGAGGATGTGCCAGGCAAGCCCAGCCCAGTGTGTCTCAATGTGTTTCTGAGTCAGCTCAACTGAAGACTGTGCAAAATTGTAAATTTTCACATCAAAATTGGCTCTGATCTTCCAGGGCTTCATGAGCATAAAGTATCCTGAAGCATCATCCTACCTTAAGGCAAGAGGTTGACCTGTTTCCTTCACATGTTGGTCAGCCACCAGTTATAAGCAGTTAGAGCTATGGAAGCGATTGTTTCAAGAAGATGAACAGCTGTGAGCTGTTAGATAAACACTTGAGAGATTAGGAGCTGGTGCTTTGGTCTGATAAAAAGGAAACAATTCCTATTTCATTTGGAACCATGTGGCTTTGGTTTAGCACCATTTTTTGGTATGTCTGTTTTGATTTGGTTCTCACAAAACATCATGTTTAGGATGGCTCTCATTTACAAACTCTTTGTAATGTTCTGGCCACTGTGAAACTGAGGAAGAGGTTTGAAGGTAGTTTATAAATTCACTCTTACACCAGAATTAAAAGAATTATGTGTTGGGTAAACTGCAATTGAGGAGCAGGCTGCATAGTGATTAAAGCAGCCCCTTTAGCAGAAGTGTCTGCTTTAGAGAAAGACCAGTTGAGTTAGAGTGAATTTCCTTGTGTATTCTCTCCTCATATGTGATTCATGCACCCCAAATCAGGGTAGTACAGATGGATGATAGGGAAGTTAGGATGAGAAATCATCATGTGATTTCCTGTGTACTCTCTGTCATGAAAATATGGGCCCTGAAATGACAAGCAAACTTGGGTGCTCAAAGCTTAGTTCTGGCCAAAGGTTGAGAGAGTTGGGAAAGGTTATAATACTGGTATTGTTTAGTATGGGAAGAAGTAAACTCATTTGAGAAAATACTTCCATCAGATTTCCTGTAGGCAAGTATGTAGAGCATTTTCTTGATTGGTGGTTGATGTGAGAGGGCCCACCAACTGTGAACAGAAACACCCATGGGCAGGTGGCCCTGGGTATATAAGACAGTAGGCTAAATGTGGCATGAGGAGCAAGCCAGTAATCTGTGTTCCTCCGTGGGCTTTGCTGCAGCTCCTGCCTCATGGCTGGTAGTGGTTGGAAAGGAAATAGCCCCCAAAGGGACTAGCACTATTAGGAGGTGTGGTCTTGTTAGAGGAAGAGTGTCACTGTTGGGGTGTGCTTTAAAGTCCCATATGCTCAAGTTTCCCTTAGTGTGACTGTCACTGAACTTCCTGTTGTCGGCAAGCCAAGATGCAGCCAGCACCATGTCTACCTGCCTGCCACCATGCTCCCCACCACGATGATAATGAACTGAACCTCTGAAACTGTAAGTGAGCCATCACAATTAAATGTTTCCTTTGTAAGAGTTTCTCTGGTTATGGTATCTCTTCACAGCAATAGAAACTCTAATGCCTTAAGTTCCTTCCCTGACTTCCTTGATGACACACTATAAGCTGTAAGATGAAATAAACCTTTTCCTACAAAAGTTGCTTTGAGTTATGGCATTTATCACAGAAGTAGAAACCTATCTTGGTCAGGAGTACTTGGCTAGCAGTTTGGAATTTATGAACTATGACTGTGAATCTTATTTAATGGATATGGCTCCACTTTCTGGCCTGTGTATGCATGTATGTAGATATGTCTATATATCTGTATGAATTAGAAAAACATTGTTTTATTGTGAAAGTATAAAACAGACATCACATTCAAGCAACAGTTTAAGGGGGATATTAAGTACCTCTCTTTTTAAAGAGATTATACATAAGGGATTTAGATCTATTGTAATTAAGTATTCCATAAGCAAGAAGTTATTGTTTCCGTTCTTTTTTATTTATTATCATTACATGTATTCACATACTTATGAATACATAAATACCATTCAGAGTTCATTTAGTGATGTCTGTATGTATATGATTTTAAGCTTGAACACTTTGTATTGGATTACTTATTACAGGGATGATCCCTAGGGAAAACCAATTCTCTGATCTCAGCAATAATTGTTTACCTATAGCTTTTCATTTAGGGTTGGAACCTTGTAAGATTTCTTCATCCATATTGGCATGTCAACTGGAATTGTCATTGTTCAGGTCTTGTTTAGGCAGTCATATTGTTTAGCTATCATAGGTGTAGCTTCCTTGTCATACATAAGAGACATAATCTTATAGTAGATATCCTGGTCCTCTGGCTCTACAATCTCCCCACTCTCTCTTCCATGATATTACCTGATTTTTAGGTGGAGAATTTGTGTAATAGGTGTGTTGATTAGGGCTAAGAATTCCATGATAAATTGTTCTCTGCATTTTGAATAGTAAGGCTTTCCACAATAGTCTCCTTCAGATGCAAAAAAAAAATATCTCATGAGGGATAGGAGCTACACTTATCTGTGGCTACAAGAATAAATATTTAGAATGTAATTGAAATTGTGCTGGTTTGGAAAAGTGACAGAAGTAGGTTTTCCTCTAGACTCCATGAATGACTTTTACATTCTACTCCTCAGTAGTATTCATTAAATTCATCTGTATATGACAAAAATAGAATTCATAAATCAAAAAGGTAAAGTATAAAACTTCAGTGCTGAGTTTGTTCACAGAGTGGTACAGCAGCCAACATTAATAAAACCTGGTACAGTTATACCATGCCATAAATTAAATAAGTATACCTACTTCAGTAGCCATTCAACAATATATTCCCCAGCAAACTTGGGGAATCAGTGATTTTTTTTGTTTATTTATTGCTGTGAGGTTAGTCATTGTGGAAATGTTGCATAAATGGAGTAATAGAAACTGTAGATTCCTATGACTGGTTCCTTTCATTGGCATGTTTTAAGGACTTATCTATAATATATCATAATTCTAACTAGGTGGATGGATAAACTACATGTCATTTATTCATTGATATGTTGGTATATAATTGACTATTTGTGTGTTGAGAGGTTAGGAATAATTATGTTATACACATTTATTCTTTGTGTAACCATTGCTTCAAATCTTGGATGTATACGAGGGGGACAAATACTGGGCCTTATGGAAATGCTATGATGCGTATTTGAGACACTTTCCTGAAGAATGAAAGCCTCTACATTTCAGTGAGAAATATTTGAGGGTTCTATTTTTCTTTATGTTATCATTTTATTTAAATTAGCAACAAGCTTGATTCACCTGTCAATCCCAGCTCTTTCTCCTCCCCCTTTCCCCCACCCACCAGCCCCGCACCCAATCCACACTCCATTCCAGCAGGAGGGTGAGGCCCTCCACGGGGATAACCAGAGTCTGTCATTTCAATCAGGGTAGGGACTAGGACCTTCCCCAAGAGTTCAGGCAGAGAGAGCATCCCTTATCGTGGGAGGGACACCCACAGTTCATTTGTATGATAGGGATAAATACCAATCTACTGCCCAAGGCCCCATATATTACTCAGGCCTCCTTGTTGACAACCACGTTCAGGAGCTCTGGATCAGTCCATTGCTGACCTCCCAGTCATCGGTCAGGGGTCCAAGAGATCCCCCTTGCTCAGGTGAGCAGTTTCTGTGGGTTTCACCAGCCTGGTCTTCACCATGCCCCTCTCCCCCATTCATCATTCCTCCCTCTCTGTCACTGTGTTCTGGGAATTCAATTCAATGTTTAGCTGTGGGTGTCTGCCTCTGCTTCCATCAGTCACTAGATGAAGGCTCCTGGATGGAGTATAAGGTAGTCCTCAATCTCATTATCAGTGATGGTCATTTAAGGTAGTCTCTTCCCAATTGTTTCATTTACCAGTTGGTGTCATCCTTGTAGACTCCTGGTAATCTCACCAGTGAAAGATCTCTCCTAAAACCTATAATGGCTCAATTTATTACGGTATCTCTCATCCTGTTCTCCTCTATTTGTCCCCGACTCATCCTTCCTGCTCCCCCATGTACTTCTCTTCCCTTCTCTACTCCCCTTCGTCCTTTTTCCAGCTCTCTCTCCCCTCCCCCTGCTCCTAATCTGTTCAGAAGATCTTGGCTCATTCCCCTTCTCTGAGGTACCATGTATATCTCTCCTAGGGTCCTTCCTGTTTCACACACTTTCTGTCAGTGGAACTGTAGGCTCGCACTCTCCAGATCTATGTCTAAAATCCATATATGAGAGAGTACCATACCATGTTTGTCTTTTTGTGACTGGGTTACCTCACTCAGGATGGTTTCTTCTAGTGCCATCCATTTGCCGGCAAATCTCAGGATTCCATTGTTTTTTCTCCATTGTGTAAATGTACCACATTTTCTCTATCTACTCTTCAGCTGAGGGGCATCTAGGTTGCTTCCAGGTTCTGGCTATTACAAATAATGCTGCTATGAACATAGTGGAACAGACATCCTTGTTATATGAATGTGCCTATTTTGGGTATATGCCTAAAAGTGTAATTGCTGGGTCTTGTGGTAGACTGACTACCATTTTCCTGAGGAATTTTCATACTGATTTTCAAAGTGTCTGTACAAGTTTGCATTCTCACCAGCAGTGGAGGAGTGTTCCACTCTATCTACATCCTCTCCCACATAAATTGTCATTGGTGTTTTTGATTTTAGCCATTCTGACAGGAGTGAGATGGTATCTCAGAGTTGTTTTGATTTGCATTACCCTAAAGGATGTTGATCACTTTCTCAAGTGTCTCTCAGCCATTTTATATTCCTCTATTGAGAATTCTCTATTTAGTTCTGTACCCCACTTTTTAATTGGATCCTTTGGTGTTTTGGTGACTTGCTTCTCTCTCTCTCTCTCTCTCTCTCTCTCTCTCTCTCTCTCTCTCTCTCTCTCTCTCTCTCTCTCTCTCTCTCTCTTGGTTTTACGAGACAGGGTTTCTCTGTATTATTTTGGAGGCTGTCAGTCCAGCCCAGCCTCGAACTCACAGAGATCCGCCTGCCTCTGCCTCCCAAGTGCTGGGATTAATGGCATGCACCACCACTGCCCGGCGGTTGTTAATTAGCATGCTCTCTCTCTGCCTTTTGGTTAGTCTGGACAAGGGTTTGTCTATCTTGTTGATTTTCACAAAGTGCCAACTCTTTGTCTCATTGATTCTTTACAATGTTTTCCTGGTTTCTACTTTGTTGATTTCAGCCCTCAAATTGATTATTTCCTGGCGTCTACATCTCCTGGATGAGTTTGCTTCTTAGTCTTCTAGAGCTTTCAATTGTGCTGCTCATTCTCTAGTGTGACTATTCCCCAATTTGTTCATGTGGGCACTTAGTGCTATGAAATTTCCTCTCAACACTGCTTTCAAAGTGTTCCATAAGTTTGGGTATGTTGTGTCTTCATTCTCATTGAATTCCAGGAAGTCTTTAATTTTTTTTATTTCTTCCTTTACCCAGGGATGGTGCAATTGCACATTGTTCAATTTCCATGAATTTGTAAAGCTTTCAATTACCAAAAATGGAGAAACAAGATATTCCATGACAAAACCAGATTTAAACAATATTTATCCACAAATCTAGCCCTACAGAAAATACTGGAAGGGAAACTTCAACCCAATGAAGGTAACTATACTCAAAAAAACATAAGCAATAGATAATCCCACTTTAGCAAACACAAAAAGAAAAAAATGAAGGGACAATGATACCACCACTATTAAATCCAAAACAAACAAGAATCAACAATCAATTGTCATTAATATCCTTCAATGTCAACAGTCTCAACTTGCCTATAAAAGACACAGGCTAACAGACTGGATATGAAGATAGAACCCATCCTTCTGCTGCATACAAGAAACATATCCTAACATCAAAGACAGACGTTACCTTAGAGTAAAGGGTTGGGAAAAGATTTTCCAATCAATTGGACCCAAGAAACAAGCTGGTGTAGCAATCCGAAGAAGAACATTTCATATTCATCAAAGAAAAGTCCATCAAGATGAAGTCTCAGTTCTGAACATCTATGCCCCAAATACAAGGGTACCCACATTCCTAAAAGAAACATTACTAAAGCTCAAATCACACATAAAATCTCATACACTTATAATGGGAGACTTCAACACTCTGCTCTCACCACTAGAAAGGACCTACAGACAGAAACTTAACAAAGAAACAATAGAACTAACACAAGTTATGACCCAGTTGGAATTAATAGATATCTATAGAACATTCCATCCAAACACAAAAAAATATACTTTCTTCTCAGCTCCACATGGAACCTTCTCAAACATTGACTACAGTATTGGAATCATAGCAAACCTCCACAGATCCAAAAAATGAATAACCCCCTGTATATTATCATATCACCATGCTTTAAAATTAGAATTCAACAATAACACAAATTACAGAAAACCTACAAACACATGGGTTCTATTTTTCTACATTCTTAAGAAAATTATAATTATTTTCCCTGTTTTGTTCCAGTTCTTAAATCATCACCTTGCAATGCATATGAACTTTTATCTTATCTTTGATTTAATATTCCTGATAAGTAATGTTTAGTTTGGTTATCAGCCATTTGATCTCTCATGTGGTAAAATAGCCACTCAAATATGGCTTCTAATTTCAGTTGGTTCATGATTTCAATTTCAGTTATGTGATTTTGTTTTGTTGTTACATTTTTCTAGATGCAAATCTTTTAACATATAACATTTGAAAAAGTTGTCTCCACTTCTGTTGATTGTTTTTCCCCAGTTTGTAATGGTGCCCAATGAAGCACAAATGTTTCTAATTATAATGAAGTCCAATTATCTTTTGTTGCTTGTTACTTGATGTCAAATCTAGGAACGTGTTGCTTAATCTATCATAAGATGTACACATAACTTTCTTTAGATAGTTTTGTAATTTTGGTGCTTATGTGTATATCTTCTTTCTTTTTAATTAACTATTGTATGTGATTCAAGATAGAGGACAAATCCTTTCTCTTTTTTCTTAATATTTTTTATTATAATTAAAATATAATTACTTCACTTTGCCTTCCCTTTCCTTCCTCCAACCCCTCCCATCCCTTCACTTTTGCATACAGATGGAAAACTGCCACATTTTTTGAAAAGCCTTCATTGTTGGAAACTCTGAGTTAGAGAAATTATGAGTATCTGTTGTTGACATGGGCACAGCCAAGTCAACGACCCTAGCCTTGAACCCATGAGAAAATGGCAAAGTCACCACACCTCTTGGGGGAGAGGGAGGTTTGGAGGGGTGGCAGTGCCTTCCTCTGGTCCCTGTGCAGATATTGATAGAACAGAAAATGTCCACTTATATGTTTAGACTCTGAAGACTGCTCCCTTACAGAGATTAGATAAATCTACTTCTGTCATTCGGCTCCTACAAGGATTAGCTAAACCTTGTTTATCTGTATGCAATAATTCAGCCTCTTTGTTCACATGTATGCCTTGTCAAAGACCCCTCTTCAAGTCTATATAATAAACACCCTGAGCTACTGGTTGCTGAGGCTTTCCTGTCAGATAGCCAAGCATACTCAATCCTATTTAATCCCAAATCTGTCCGTATGTTACCCTCATTTCTCCATTCCCTGGTCCTTGCAGCTGTGCAAGGATATGGCAGTGCATTTCCCCTTGGAAGCACCTGGAATTTTCTACTGAACGTCTAGACTGTACTGACTCTCTACATGAGAGTGTGAAGAGCCTCTGTCCCATTCCTTAGGTAAACTATGACATATGCAGCTTTTTTCATTGCTAAACACAACAAAATTAAAGATTAAAAACACATGAATTTGTTAAACTCTTAATTGCATAGAAACTAAAAATTGCCATTCTCCACAAAAAATAAAAAGAAATGAAAAGTATTAGGGAACATTTTTAGACTAAAAATAGTGTTATATGTGTCTAGTCATGCTTACCAGGGAATTTATAGCCCATGTACTTTACTGAGGAGCAAGAACTATCTCAAATCAATGATTTAATCTTTCTTCCAAAGACAGCATGAAAAGAAAGGCAAACATGCCTAACACAAGCTAAAGGAAATAAATAATACATGTTCTTGTGTCGAGTAATGAAATACATAGCAGAAAAAAGTCAATGCAATTTAAAGCTGCCTCTTTGAAAGTATGAACAAAATTGACACATTTGTAGATAGATTAAACAAGGAAGAAAGTTACTGGAATTAAGAAACTGTGTATTGCTACGAGGCCCAAAGAATGCAAAGATGCTATGAGTCATTGTATGTGCTATGCTAAATACCATGTATAAAATATACAAATCCCCACGAAGAAACAATTATTAAAACTGATAAAGGAGCAGTTTATAATTGATACACAAGTGATATAAACCAGAATCAACATGAATTACCCAAAAAGAAAAGAGCAGGCCCAGATGGCTTCACTGTGGAATTCTATCAAATATTTAAGGATCATATAATTTCCCAAACGTTTCCAGTAACACAAAAGAAGGGAGCATTTAAAACAACACAGTCTATTAAGTGATTATCAAACCATCATCGGAGCCTGCCAAAATCAATTAAAATAGCTGAGGTCAACATAGCTTATTAATGTAGATATTAAAATAGAAAATTTCAAACAATGAACCCATCTTATATAACAAAATCCATGCAGCATAATTAAAAATGATATATCGCAGGAATGTAAGTTTATTTCAGTATTTGTTTATAAAGAAATGTTATATATGACTGAGTAGAAGTAATGTCTTTTAATCATATTAATAGATGCAGATAATTTTAGAAATGATCCTGTAGTCTTCATGATAAAAACCGACAAGAAGACTGAAATAAAAGGAAGTTTCTTGAACATGGCAGCAGATACCTAGAGAAGCCCACAGTTAAAATCACAATACAGAATACTTGGTGTCTTCACCATAACAAACTTATCTGTATACAAGCCAAATTTTTTAGCAATCTGTTGGGGATTAGAGCTAGTAGGTGAAAAAAAAAAGTAGTACCATTAAGGATATAAAGAGAAAAATGAAGGGAGAACTATCTGACTACAGATTATATGGTGCTATATAAAGAAAGCTGCTACATCTAATAACTAGGTTAATATACACACACACATATATGCATATATATGTATATATATGGGTTGTTATAACAATCATATGTGCTGTACAAAATTAATACATTGTGGTTCTTGGTAGTTCTGCTGTTGTTGGTGCATCTCCAGAAAGGTGTGCACGACTAACCTGATCCCCAGATTTTTCTATACCTATGTCCATGTGTCTGTTCTTTCTCCATTCTCTTACTGCCCCAGTAAAGCCTTCAGGACAAAGCTATGCAGCAACTCCTGAATAAGCATAGTGTATTAGGCAGGGTTCTCCAGAAGAACAAAACAAATACAGAGATAGAGATAGAGATGGAAATAGATAGATAATAGATAATTCCATATGTGTGCATATAATGAATAGGGATTTATTAGATGTACTTCATGAAAGAGAATGAATAATCCAGCCATGCCTGTCTGGACATTGCGGAGGCAGAAAGCCAATCCAAGCAACTTCCCCATCCAGGAAGTTCAACAGCCCCAATCTGGTGCTTGAATCTGTCATGTTTCCTGTAGAGTCACTGATATTGATTCTACATTGAAAAGTCAGACACTATGATCTGATGTCAGCTGAAAGATGTATCAGCAGCAACAGACCCACTCAAAGAATTGCTTGGCTCATGTGCACATGTGGTTTTTTTCTTGCACAACTTTTTCAGTCAGGTTGCCAGATGGATATGTTTCCATGCAAAAGATGAGCCCTTTCTCCCTGACCCTATCCCTGCAATATCTCACATGTTTTTCTTCTCTGAAAATGTCAAAGCAGACACAAAGGTGCATTTTCCTCATCTTATTTATCTCTAAATCCAGCCTGTTTGTTACCCAAGAGCAGTCATCACACATGAAGTTACCATATGAGTCAGGAATTTCACTCTCTGCATGTTACTAAGAGAAATGAATACAAGTCTTACATGAACACTTACCTCAGATTGTTGGCAATAGCCACGAAATAGAAACAGCTCAAATCTTATCAATGATGAATGTATACTGTACTTTGTGCAATGTAATACAATGTATATTAGTTTCTGACGCATGGAATGCAAGTGTTGATATATGCTACCAGAATTTCGATAAACCCTGAAATGTTTAAAGTCTTCTGATGCACTCTATCAATAAGTCAAAAAAAAGTCTATGGTGCAAATGTCACAGCTAATATTTAAATACTGGTATGTGTTATTTTTTTGCTACTGTTGCTTTGTTTTTGATATTTTGAGATGGTTATACTTCATAGCCCAGTCTGGCCTCAAACTCAGGGTGGTGTTTGTTCTGCCTCAGACTCTCAGTTGCCAGTGGGCACATGAATAAGTGGTTACAAAAATAAAGCTCAGAGGTGATGGCGTTGAGAGACTCAGTTAGACTTTATAGTGGCAAACAATACTATTTCTGATGCCTTAAATGTAGATTATGTAAAACATTTTAGGAAATGGCTAATTTTGCCCATAGATGTTGAATAATAATATTGTCAAATATGTGCATTTTATGCTACCATACCCATTATTGTGCCCCCTCAACCTGGGGCCTTGTGTTTCTTGTATTACTTCGACTGGGGCTGTGGTTAGCATTTGAAAGATTTCTTCTTCCGAGTCCCTGAGTCTGAAGGACGTTTCCATAGTATTTCCAATGGGGCTGAGTAGTTTCATCTGAACACATAGGGCAAGAGTTGAGCTGGTGATAGCTGTCTTGAACTAGAGAAGATTATAGGAGCTCACAGCTGTATTCAAATGATAGAGAGTCCCTCTACAGCAAGAAAATTGATTTTTCTTTCTATGACATCAGAGGCAGTAAATAGAGTAAGACAGAGTGGCCAGCTTGGCTCATATGGAATGAATATCTAATAATTCCACAGGAATGGAGTCCAACAATGTAGACTTTGCCAATTCACTGTCTTTGGAGATTTCACAGTAGCAAATATTTAGTTTCTGTCTGGTAGGATGTATGGAGGCTCAAGTGACAGATGGGAAGCTCAAACAGAGCAGCTTTTGGAGACTGAGGGTCACAACACATTAATAAGACATGAAATCAGATTAATGAAAGTAGACTAGCACTTCTAACCTGGGCGTGATAAATTTCTTCTTGTATAAATAATCATTTGTGATTTTTGGTTTCCTGCTTAAAAGATACGAATGCTAATACATCAGGAGATAGTCTGGAGATATGGCGTGAACATGGTTATCCTTGTTAAATTCTGCTTTACCTACTGTAGACATGATTGTGGATAGGTACTTGACACAGATTGTTGCCCATGTATATGTATGTGTATATTAAAAGCACATTTTAGCACTGATATATGTTTGCATATCCACATTGCATGTTTTGTGTTTCTCTGCTCTGAGTTATATGTACTTAATTCCAGATTACCCATGCAAGGAAGCATGCTATGTCTTTTTTGATCACACATTATCCTCTCTTATTCTCTACCTATCTTCTCTTTAGAATCTTACTTCCCCTTTTACAGTCTCCCTTCTTCTTTTCTGACATATATGCCATCCACATACATATACACATACTCGTGTGTGTGTGTGTGTGTGTGTGTGTGTGTGTGTATGATATAATGAATATAATTGGAAAGAGAAAGACAGGGAGACAAACACAACACACACATGCACACACACACACCCCCACACAAGCTTGTTAAAGTATCTCCTGACCCTCTTCCCTTGTAGAGTTTGGAGCTTTTGTTTGGTCCTGTTTGCTGTTGTCTCTGAAGTTCAAGTGATCACCCTAGCACTCGGTGATCACTTGCAAAACATCAGTGAGTAAGGAGATAGAATAATTTCTCATGATCATTTGGACTTATGGTAGCAAGCTAAGATAAGAAATGAAGTATCTGAGTCAACTTCAGTGGCATATACCTTTAATCCCAGTACTTGGGAGGCAAAGGCAGGTAGATCCCTGTGAGTTTAATGTCAGCCTGTTCTACAGAGTGAGTTCCAGAAAAGCCAGAGCTGTTACACAGAGAAACCCAATCTCAAACATCCAAAAATATTATCTTATTTTCAGTAAATGACAGTACTAAGATAGTAATAATTTATCATGGTTTTAAAAAATAAACAAAATTATCTTATATCTTAGTAAAAAGTGTCCACCACATGATTCTTTACATAAATAGATTCAATCAAAGTTAAAGAAACAACTGAAAGTTGAAAAGTACAAAACCCAACAGCATCTAGTGATTTTGAGGGAGAGCATCATGTAAGATTTTCTCAGACTGATGACATGAGTAAATTCAGATAATCTTCAAGCATTAAGTGATGTTTACAATGCCTTAATTCAATTCTTCAAAGCATTAAGCAATGAAGATTAAGAAATCTTCATCTGTGTGTTTCATAACTTGTAGAATTAATACTGTTTATTATAATCTTCAAGCTTCTTCAGAGTGCCTGGAGGTCTTTGCAATATCACCACAGGGTAAGGGTAAGGTTAGTAGAGAGAGGTGGGTGTACTCCATGGGTACCTAGACCTATGGGCAGTGGTTTTGAACAGAGAATGTCCCTTTATTTGCCCTGCTCATGTGGAGTGTGCCTTCCGTGCATGCTGCCAGCTAAATTCAAGTTCCACTTATAGGTATCACACTGCAGCAAAACTATGTCATTCTTTTTTTTTTGTTTGTTTGTTTTTTTTGTTTTTTTTCTTTTTCTTTTTATTAATATTTTTTTCCATTTTAAATTTAGATAAGAAACAAGGTTGCTTCACAAGTCAGTACGAGGTCCCTCTCCCTTTCCCTCCCCTCCTCCCGTGCCCTCCCCCCATCCCCCCCCGTTATCCCCTCATACAGCTGCTGGTCTGAAGACCTTTTGTCCCCCTGGGCCTATCCAGGCTCTTCTTCCCTGTCCAGCATCAACTTTATCTCTTATTCTTCAAAAACTGCCCATCTTCATCGTACGAATTCATCTATATACTAGGTGATGGATAATTTAGAATAACAATTTCATTGAATTAAGGAGCTCCCCAGGGCAGAGGTGAGGCATGTCTTTTGTGTGTGTTTGTGAATAATTTCCAGAGAAGATTAGTTGAGAGACATAGATTTCTTTGAATGTATGCAGTGCCAGTATGTAAGCTGTGGCCCCAGGCTTAAGGGAAAAAGGAGAAAAGCAGTTTAACACAAGCATTACTTTTATCCAAACACTGATCTGCTAAGATATGAGCAAGCTCACACCCACACCACCAGGGAGCCACCTGCTACATTCCTAACCATCTCGATAGACCTGATTGTCTCAAACAATGTGTCAAACCCATCCTTCCTCCCTTGTGTTGCTTTTATGTTTGGCTGCAATAATGACAAAGCTATTAAATCCATGTATTTAAATTTTCCTTCTCCTAGAAATGTTATGTGCTTTCTCTCTAATGTGGCCACTTTGTCCCTTGATGGTCTCTTTTGGGTACACTGTTCACTTTTTGTCCTTCACTTCTCTTGGACTTTGGAACAGTTTAGATTTACTTATCTAGCCTATGCAGGATAATGTCTCACTGTGGAGGAAATATGTCCAACAAATTCACCTTGGCTCACTTCAGTTCACCAGATGGATCTTCCTATCCAGCTCTTTGTCTCCTAACTTGCTGTCATGAATTGCACCTGTATCTCTACCATTACCCCCGGGGTGAATTAAAATTCAACCTGTACCATATGAGTTCAAGACCTGATACACTATTCCTCAAAATTCTTCTATTTAATGAACTTTACTCTCTCACACATTATCACGACTGAAAAAGTAAATCCTAACCATGACATCTTCTGACCACCATGACTGAAATGAGGAGCATTGGATGTGCCCTTATGTGTCTCTCTGATATTACAGTTACTAAGACTTGAACTCTCCAACTTCCCTTCAGGATCAAGAGCGTTTCTTTTCGTTGGGTTATGACGTAAGTGGTCTATAAGTTTGCATGATTTAATATTCTTCTAGAAAAAAAGCAAACAAAAATCATCTATTTTTTTTCAAAAAAGGTTTTTACAATGAACCACAAGGTAGAATTTAGTGCTTATTCTATGTTTGAGTTCTCTACATTCCCAATAAAGGGAGAAACTCTTAGTAATTCATACATTACTTTTCTGTATGATGGTACTAAATACATTTAAGACTCTCAAGAAAGTAGAGTAGGAACAGTGGACTCGTGTAATTGTATGAACCCATGTGTTGAATCACAATGCATGTGTGATAGATATCCTAGGTCATGGAGATTAGTGATAGTGAGCAGAACAGAAAAATGTCTTCATACAGAGCCATGGAAGATCACAGATCCCTCTGGGCAGTCTTGCTATGAAGATTTGTTTTCTTAATCAGAATTTAATCCAGCTAGCAGGTCAGTTTCACTTCAACATAGACAATGTTATAGTGCTCATAAGGCAGACCTCATGGATCTTATTAGCTGGGAGACATTTTCTAAGATTCTGGATTTATTCATCGTGTTACTTACATTTAATTAAAAGTACTGCTCTTCATCTGGACAGATTGTTCAGCAACTAAGAACACTGGCTATTATTCCAGAGGACCTGGGTTTGGTTCCCACACTCTCATGGCAGCTCCTGTAATTGTAGGGGAATCCAGTGCCCTCTTCTGGCCTCCATAGGTCCCGGCTTGCACATGTTGCACATACTGCACAAATACAGGCAAATGCACATACACATAAAATAAAAATGAGTCTTTTTTAAAAGGCTACTGCTTTAATGATTGTTTCCTTGCCTAAAGACAGTACAACCTGATACATTCCCATGAGGAATGAGTTAAGGCTGCTTCTGTGAATGAGCAAACCTAACCTTGGAGTACAGTTAAATGTCTCTCAACCAATCTCTCTACTTTGAATACACTGATATTTTTAAATTTCATTTTCTTTTTTCTGAAACAACATAAATTGTCTATGTATTTGAATATTGAATTCGACAGCACCTAAAGCAGATGTTTGCTGCATCCTCCACTGTCAGCCCTCTCTTCCTTTGTTATGGAGAC
The DNA here is from genome assembly GCF_017639785.1 of Mesocricetus auratus. Lineage (NCBI taxonomy): Eukaryota > Metazoa > Chordata > Mammalia > Rodentia > Cricetidae > Mesocricetus > Mesocricetus auratus. The sequence goes on along the minus strand of NW_024429267.1, from coordinate 49,917,594 downwards.
AAGGCATTTTGATATTTTAAACAAGTAGCTCTCAACCCATGGATCATGACAAAACTCGGTCTTCAAAAATGTTAACATTACAATTCATATCAGCAGAAAATTACAGTGATTAAGTAGCAACATAAATAATTTTATGGTTGGAGTCACCACAACATAAGGAACTGTCTTATAGGGTTGCAGAATTAGGAAGGTTGAGGACCACTTAGAATTCAAGCCAAAGTGCTAAAACAGAAAACTACTGAGCACAGATATGTTTATATATTATTAACAAACCAGTTACATTTTAATAAGCTCTAAGAGTTTCATATGAAAATGTGACAGTTACTTGTCTGACACTTTATGATAATAATATTCCTAGTGGGTGTGTGTTACTTTACTTTAATCTCAACCTTCCTGTTTGTAAATGCCATTTTTATGAAATAGAGTAGCAAACCATAACACTTTGAAGTAGTTTGTAGATTTTATTTTAATAAATTTCTACCTAAAATGTTCCATATTATCTAATTTTTGCTTGTTTTGTGCATGAATGTGTGATGTGAATATAGGTCTTCCTATATTTTCTAATTTTTATTTGTTTTGTATGTGCATGCATAGTATATGCATGCATGTTTATGTGTATGAATATACCTCAGGTCTTCCTGTATTTTCTAACATTTGCTTGTTTTGTGCATGTATGTATGTGTGTATATGAGTGCATGCTCATGTGCATGGATGCACCCCATGTCTTCTGATGCCACACAGTTTGAGATGGGATCTCTTGTTACTCACAGCTGCACATGCCAGGCATAGCAGCACACAAACTATGGGGTTCTCATATTTCTGCTCTCATCTATGGTAGCATCCCCGAGATTATAGATGTGGCTGCCATGCCTGGCTGTATATGAATTCTGGGGACTCTGACTCACATCCTTATGTTGTATGGCAAGGAACTTGCCTGCTGAGCCATCTGACATACCCTGAATGTTCTAAGTAAATGCTCACAAAACACTTAAATAATACTTTTCTCAAATGAGGAAGGTGAGTCATAGAGATCTTACATTTGTCAATCAATTTAATTTAGTCATAAAGTTAATAGCACTGACAAACACAGAACACTATCCTCCTGTTTTGAAATGAAGTCATCTACTGTGTATCACTCACTAGTCTATGTACTACACATATGCTAATTAGCTCCATATTAATGTCTGTGAAAAATTAATGTTGGTATTGCACTGACTTTACTTGTCTTAGATAAAATGGTTTTGGATCTAACAATCACACAGACAACCTCATGACATGTGATTTAAATATGTCTGCATTAGAGTTCAGTATTCTTGTTGACTAAGATCTTCTATGTTCTATAACCACCATATTTTAAAAGATATATTAGTATCTTCTTGTTGTCTTGAATACCATTACTTAAATTCATGTTTTTAAGAGTTATTATTTCTTCAAATTCAGTATCAGTGTAACATGGGCAAATCAGTGAATTTTTCAATTTTTAATTTTGAAGATTTTAAATTTAAATGAACTTTGCTTATCTAGTGTATAAATACCCATGTACCCTTCATCCAAGGTCCTTCAATGCAAATATCTTGAACAACCATGATACAATGTCCAAAATGAATACATGTATTCATTTGTAATATGTACAATACTATAAATAATAATATAAATTAATATGCAGAAGATACTATCAAACAAATTAAAGAAGTCATTACATTTCACCAATTTTAAAGTCATTTTTATTTGTTTATTTTTGTCAGGGTTTTTCTGAATAGCCCAGCTGTTCCTAGAACTTCAGCCTTCTGAATACATGTGCATGTTAGCATGTCCAGTGCATTCTCATCTTTTTCAATACTCAACATTGCACTTTTACCCTCCTTTTAATCTGTGACGCCACCAAGGTTTCTACTGTCGTTCATGAACTTAGATACCTTTGATGAACTCAGGGATTCTTGCTATAAAACAACCTCTGACTAAGGCTTGCATGATATATCCTCTTAACATGATAGAGATTTTGTCCTTTGTAAGAGAGAGCAACATAGGATTGATATGTCCTTTCAGTACAACCTATCAGGTAACAGGATGGCTGTATGTGTCAACATCGGTGATACTACATCAAGCACTGGGACAGGGTGATGTTTGCTGGATTTTCCCACTGTAAACCTATTGTTTTATGCTTTTGCAATTAACAAGTATTTGCAGGAAATACATTTTAGACTTTGTGAATAATGAGTTTCTCAAGAAATTTCACCTGCACATGCTACAATTCACCATTTAATTCTGCCTTAGTCATTTCCTGTGTGGATTCCTCCCACGTTCTTTCTTCAGCTGGAGTTACTTTATCCAGCCATCTATCTCAATTTATATCTATTCAGGTATTTATTTTATTATAATCAAATGTGGTACTTATATGTACATAATAATAAAATAGCATTATTACTCTATCCCAGTCATTCCAATTTGGTTTTTTATTGATACTTCTGCTTAACTCCAGTCCTGTTTTCAAAATGTTTCCACAACTTTTGCTGACTTTTTAAATTTCTGCACCACAAAACATCCTATGATCTGATCTTGTCTTTTCTGCATTAATACTGAATGCACTTAGTTTGAAGTGTGATTTTGAACATGTTTTGCAAGATAGATTTTCTTCTGTAGTTATTGTCTTAATTAAATTCATGTTGCTGTATAAAATACTCCAATGAAAGCAACTTAAAGTAGAAAGTTTACTTAAGCTCCTTGTTCAATGTTACAGTCCCTTCTGGAGGTGTAGGGGAGGCAAAGCATCAGGAGCTTGAAGCAGTTGGTCATATTATATCTGTACTCAGAAAAAAGAGCAATGGGTGCTTATGTGTTAGTGTTTAGCTCACTTGCTCTACTCTTATACACTCCAGGATTCCCTGTATAGGGAATGGTAACACCTACAGTGGGAGAGGCTTTCCACCTCAACAAATACAATCAAGAAAAATTCCCACAATCATGCCAAAAGCCCATCTCCCTATAGAGTTCTGTTACCATTCTTTCCACTGAGCTTATTCTATGTATAGACACTTTAGTGGTCTTATATAATTTTGACATTTTAAAAAAAATATCAGACAGTTATTTCACAAAATATCCTTCAGTCGAGTTTTGTCTAATGTTTTCTCATAATTAAATAGAGATTGTGTCCATTTAAATAGAGAGCAAATAGAAGTGATATGTGTCAGAGCACATGCCCATCACAAAGACAAACATTCAGTTCTGTCACAAGCTCTTACATCTATAATTCACAATATGCTACAGGAGGATACCCTAAGACCAGAATCACCTGGTCCAAATTCACACAAGTGGCTAGTAAATTTAAGACTCACACCCAAATTAATGCTTTACTTTTAGAAAATATTAGTTATTTATCCAAGTGTGTATGTGTGTGTGTGTGTGTGTGTGTGTGTGTGTGTGTGTGTGTAACATGTGGAGGCCAGAAATCAACCTATGTGGATCAGTTCTCCCTCTTCAAAATGTGGGTCCTGGATATTGAACTCAGATCTTCAGGCTTGCTTGTAGTCACCCCCATGGTTTAGATGTAACCTTACTCTGTCAATAACAGATTAACAGTCAGTCCTCAATAATGATTTTAATAGAATATATTAACTTTTGTGTATAAGAAAACTCAGTTTATTGAGTCAAAGTCTTCAAGGAAACATGAAAAATGCAAGCTTTGCATTAAGAGTAAACCATTGTGTGCATACTTGCATATTAACTTTTTAAATTTGAGTTAACAATAAAGGCAATAATCATACAATAGTTTATGGCTAAAAAGTCCTGTGTATAGAGATGTAGGTAGCTGTATGCTGTGTTGATTTCAGACACATATATAATGTTTAATGGTTATTTTCTGCATCTAAAACAGTTCAAATGTCAATACAAATGTGACCTTTTGGTAGGGATAATGTTTGAGCTCATAGTTGTCAATTTATCCAAGAGCCCAGTGTCTGTACAAAAGCATTTTCAGAAAAGTTACTTTAAATAATAATAGGATAACCCCCTATAATTTAGAAATACAACAAAAATGTAAATTCCAAGGTAATCATGCACAGTGGAGCATGAATTTACCACATATTTTATGGGTAACTAATAACATTTTAATTTCCTCTGTATTGAAGTAGTTTCATTAGTAATTACCCAACTAGAATAGTTGTAAAGACTATCAATCACTAATGGCTGAGACCAGGCTTGCTTTGTTCAAGGTAATCTATCTGTTGTCTGTTAAAAAGGAGTCTCACCCTCAGATTTACCTTGCTTCCGAGGCTGTTCCACTCTGCCACCCTTAATATAGGGGCCATCTGCTAAGGTGGTGGTAGGTCCTATGGCAAAAGGGCCTGACATGGATGAACTGTTCTGGGACTGGTTGAGAGTCACTGCTGGCAGTACAATCATCGCTGTGCATAGCGCTGCCATTAGTAATATCAAGGTAAATTTCAACTTCCTGTGTTTTTGTGCCTGTCTTTTTCACCGTTTTGTTCCTTCTTTGTCAGACTGGCTTGGCTGACAGAGTGCAATGTTGCACAGAGTTATCCACAGCGGCTTCAGCAAAACCTGGATTTGTCTGTGATGCTGTCAATGACTGGGGCAAGGAGAAGGCCCTCTTCACTGAGCCCTGCTCTATAACACGGTCTCTAGGAGAACAGTTTCCCCCTTTGTGACAGTTTTATTATTGCAGCTTTCATGTTAACAGACAGAATAAATATATCCCTCATCAGAAAACTGGCAGACAGGCCAGCAAGTAGTGCACCGATTTCCTCACATGGGTAACACGGTTTTTTAAAAAAGGTAATATTGTTTTTTTGTGCTTTGGAAAATCAGCTACAGTATTGAATATATGTCTTTGCTGTAGAATTGTTAATTCCATGATAAGCTCTGTTCATATAAGGTAGTCCTTCCTTTCTCCATCTCTTACTCTCATTCTTGTTGTCATACAAGTATGCAGTTACAGAGGACAAGTCCCTAATGGTGAGTATAGTTCACTTCTGAATAAGAGTAGAGATCCTACTGATGTTGACTTTAAGATATTCATGCCCAAAACATGTAACATAAGTTTTCAGAATTGGAACACTAAACTAAACCTTGTATTGAAAGAAAAAGGGGAAAAAGTTAAAATGGTTCTTATCACAGACTAAACTAACCACACCCTCATTTCCTATCTAAGGATACATGTCTGGTATCAGAGTTATTCATTTTAGGGCTCTGCACTGTTGATGTAGCTGGTAGAGTGTTATTTCTGAGCTCTGTCCTCTTTCTCTGCCTTCTTGTCTCCCATGAGAGTCGGACAAATTATTGAACTTCTCTGTTCATTGAGTACATTTTTACTGAACCTCCAATACAGAGTGGATATCATTCTGATTTCTCTACACACAGTGCAGAGATAAAATTCTATGCTCAAATTATGTGTATGTATTACTAGAAAGGCCAACAAGTTATAAATACAGGTGTGCCAGATTAAATATAATATAGTTCTGAAAATCCATGTGTGTGTAAGAGAGACAGAGACAGAGAGAGGCAGAGAGGAAGAATGGAATAGGTTCCTGCTGAATTCAAGGTCACCAGTGTCAACATAAGTTACAGAATTGAGTTATTTTTCTAAAAAGTAACAGCTACATCTGTAACAATCATAACTGGACCTTAGCATCGTACTTGATCCTTGCCTGCCCTCCCTGTAAATAATGTTTATTGCAATACATAACTATTTAATCATGCCCATTTCTGCGAAGGTTTAAATATAGCGCTGAACACCATTTCCTTGGCCACATTCCTATTATCCAACTCAAGGCCAATCATCACATGAGATTACACAGTTATCTTTAGGAGGTAACAAAGGGGGTGAGTGGGTTGCTGAGGATAACTAATAAAAATTGAGTGGTTGGAGATGATTTTGTCATTCCTCACAGTGCACAGTCTGTCTTTCAAGTACTAATTAGCCTACCATATTCAATGGCAACTGTGTCCCTGATGGTCTTTGGCTGAAAGGAATTGACACTGTTAAATAAATGCCCATGTTATGTGGCTTGAAAATGAAAATGAAATCACCTAAAGAATCCACGATTTATAAATTGTACATGGTTGTCTGTCTAGGCCAATGTAACAAGGGTGGCAAAATTAGGCAAAAGCAGAGGATAGGTGGGGTATCCCATACAATGGTATCACATTTCATCCGAGGATAAAGAGGGCAAGATTCCTTGCTAAGAAGTAACCAAATCATGGGTTTGGAGAGATAGCCAAATTGGTGAGCAATGGCGAAGGTTAGATCTCTTTTCTCATACTTACCACTCCGGGCATGGTTTTTGGAAAGCCAACATGGAAGCTGCTACTTCATTTTTCACAGATAGTAGCTGAGTCCAGAATGCCTGTGCCCAGGAAAGTCTGTAGCCTGAATCTGACACAAGACAGATTGGGAGCCAATTACAGGATCCTATTTCCCCTTCCAGAGAGTAGAAGAGAGAAGATAATTTTTAAATAATATTTAAAACTATTTCTGTATAATCTGATGTCTGAATACCAAGTGGCTAGAAGGAAAAAAGCATTAGAAGAGAAAATCATATTTTAAACAAAACCCCAAACCCAGAAAATGATATTCTGAAAATTAAGAGTGTGAGTTTGCTGGCAGCATTTAAAAAAAAAAAAAACCTCTTTTTCAAATGCTCTCCCCTACCTCCCCTTAATCTGTTCATTCTCTGAAAATGGCCTTGTTATTTTGTCCAGTTCACTTTCCTTACAATTGAGAAAGATTGTTTCTCACTTTACTCCTGCTGTGTCAGAGATTAAGAGTTCTCAAGTTGTCCTTGACTTTGCTGCCATGTGATTTGTCTTTTTAACTTTGAAAAATAATTTATCTCCAATCCCTTTTTCTTGAATTTTTTGACACATTCATGTCTGAAAAGATAAGCCATTCATGTCTTCAGTAAAGAGTGCTACTTTTCTGAGGTGATTTTTATGATAAAAGAAAGGCCTAAATTTTGAATTGTAACTCTGGAAGTTACATATAACAACTTGCATTTGCAAACACAATGATGATTTCTTCAACTATTTTCCAAGGAGTGTCTCAAAATCATTTCTACCAATATATCTCTGAGAATTATAGTTTCATGTTACCTTAGAGATTCATCTACTTTTGTCTTATGTTTGTGTGTTTGCCTACCTTCATGTATGTGCACCATATGCATGTATATTTCCGTGGAGGCCAGAAGAGGGGCTTGGGTCCCTTGGAACTGGAGTTGCAGATAGTTGTGAGTCACCATGTGGGTGCTGGGGACCAGACTGTGGTCCTCTACAGAGCAGTCAGTACCCTTAACTGCAGAGCCCTCTCTTCAGCTCCTAAATTTATTTTATGACTTAGTGCTAAAGCATTTGTATTCTTGATATTGAAACATCAAACATTAGATAAGACTCCTGTAAACTTCAAACGGGAGCTAACTCCAGCTCAATTCTCTTCCACAAACACTATGAAAGCATCAAAGTCTCAGCACTCCAGTATTCAGCAGTGCAGTGACCATCACACACCATTACAGAAGTATCTTGAGGAGTTATTGAAAGGGGGTGAATGCATTGGGGAGGATAAGCAGTAAAAAAAATTAAGTGCTTTGGGAGAACAGAGTGATAGGGCAATAAACCCTGAGGGTCATAGAATTTAATCATGTAGTTCTGACTGCTTTCTGTTTCACAGCAAACTGGCTTAAGAGATTAAAGATTATCCAGTTTATGAGATTTATTGTTGGAAACCTGGGTGTGGGAGGTGCTCACAGGCAAATCAGTCAAGATTCAGGAGACTGAGTTACATAATTTTGAGAATAAGAAATTGATAGTGACGTCCCCAGGAAATCTTTAAATCTTTGTCATATTTCAAAGAGAAAATGCTGACTAAAAGCCCCAAGTACATGATCTCTGTCTGTCTGTCTGTCTGCCTGTCCATCTGTCTATCTTGGTGTGTGTGTGTGTGTGTGTGTGTGTGTGCGTGCGTGCGTGTGTGTGTGTGTTTCTATGTGGTGTACGTGTGTGTTTCAGGTGCATGGATAAGTTTGCACAAACACAAGGTCATGTACTTGCATATATAGGCCTGAGAGATTGTCAGGCATCTTAGTCTATTGCTCTCTGACAATGCTGTGAGAAGGGTTAGTGAACTGAACTGGAATCCATTTTGGCTGTAATGACAGACTAGCAAGCTCTCAGGATCCACCATCTCTGGCCTTCAATTCTATTTTTACAGGAATGCTCAGTAATGCCCAGCCTTTTGCAAAAGCTCTGTTAATTCAATGTAAAGCATTCACTCTGAATAGTTGCCTTAGCTCAATACTGACTTATCTTACAGTAATGCAGTTCAGTTGGCATTGTTATGAAAAGTAATAAGGGCAATCAGGCTCATTTGTGATATATATGTATGTATATATATATATATATATATGCTGGCTCATTTAATTAAAAGGGCCCAGTCTGTACTTGTGCTACTGTTGGATCAATAAAATAATGCTTTTCTGTGAGTGATAGTGCATGCCTGTAATCTGGTATGAATAATGCAGAGGCAGGAACACTTTGGTCTAGTTCAAGGTTAGCCTAAGCTGCATCATGAGATTTTTCTATCCACAAACCAAGTGATATAAACTCTGTTCAATGGTAAAACACTTTTCCAAAGTGTCTCAAGGCTTTGTATTTTAACCATAGGCTAGTCAATCAAATGATCAATAAATAAATCAGAATGAAACATAAAGAACTTTAGAAGTTGTTACTTTCCATTAAAATGATTGAGTAATGCCTAAGTCTATTATCACTGAAATAATTATAATTAATTAATAAACTTTCAGAAAAATTATGAAGCATACATGATTTTAAAAATGTAGCATTATTATGAAAAGAATCTGGATGTGAATTCAGATATGAAACAAAAGCATATTAATGGTCAGTTACAGTTAAGAACAAGACTGTCACATTAGATAAATTACTTTTGATAGATTCCATAGTGAAATGATACTTTATTGATTATAAATAATTTACTAAAATATATTCAGTCGTCATCCCTAATTTAAAGTTCATATGGTTTATTATTATATACAGGTCACTTCAGTAAACTCATAACTTATGTTTTTGGCCTTTGCTATCTTCACAAACCATGGAATCATAAAACTATTTTACTGTAAAGTGTTACTCTGCCAATACAAGTAATTACATTGAAAATAGGAAGAATGTGATAATTCTAATTGCCTTATTTCCTCAACATTGTACTATATCCTAGAAAAAGTCCAACAGGACATGGCAGATACATTTTAACAAGCATGGCATCAAATACGATGATATTGATATTATGGTATATCATATTTAAATGAACTATCAAATTATAATAGATTTTATTGATTTTTAGATATATGTCTAAGCACATACAAGAAAAACAGAGAGAGATCATTAGAAAAGGATTTTTATATTCAGTATGTATAATGTGTTTTTAAATGGTATTGTGTGTGTGTGTGTGTGTGTGTGTGTGTGTGTGTGTGTGTGTGTATGTGTGCTGGAGATTGAACAAGATGTGTTCTGTATGTTAGGCAAATGCTCTACAATTAATCCCCACCTATAGCCTCTAGATTTTATGTATAGGGTCTTGCTGTGTTGTTGAGATCTCAAAATCTTATTTCATCTCTTTAAGCCTCCCTTAATTTATAACCATGCACCATCATGCCTTATTACAGTAAAGAACATTATAGAAGAAAATATTGTGACACTCAGGGACAGAGACGACACATGCGTCCATGCATACATACATACAGATCTGTACTACAGTGTGGAGACTCATTGTCTTGAAGATTATGATTTGGTTCAAATGAACTCCTGAAGTATCATTTTATTGCATTCCCACAATTATATTTGGATCCAGATGCAATGCTAATCAGAGATGAATTGCCCAGCAACAGTTCTGTCACGTAGGCTCATTTCACTCAAGGATTTCAAAAGAAAAAAAAGCTTAACCAAGTCCAGCTCCATTCTAAATTTATATGGAAAACACTCTAGAGGGATAAGGAGAAGTTTAAGAATACATAACTCTTGACACATGATTGTCAGGACTTTAGTATATTTCCTCAGAAACCACACAAATATGGACAACAGCCTTATGCATCAGCAAAACCAACATTCTTATGGCTTGATGGAAGGCAGGGCAGGAGAATCTACAAAAGCTTTAGGGCCAGATGGCTGGTATATGCAGCAAGAGACTTTGTGTTAAACAAATTGGGAGGCAAAGACCAATGCCTGAATGCACCCTCTGACCATAACATACAGGCTGTTGTATGCCAAGCTTCCAAGTACACATATGAATAGGTACCCCCCTACACACCCACACACATACATTAGAAAGGGGTATATGTATGGATGGGTAAAAAAAAAGGGGGGAGTGGAGAGAGAACAAATAAATAAATTGGTAAATAAATAAAGAAAATGGAAGAATTAAAGTCCTCCAACAGTATCAATTCATTTGCTGGTGAGACATGCTCCATGTAGTCTACTGTTTGGGGCCTGCCTGCCTGCATGTCTGAGATTTCCCTCAGTAGCCAAGATTATAGTTTTCATGGCTCCCTGCAGGCTGCGCTATCTCTGATAATGATGTGGAACTATTCTGTGATTCCACAGAAGATTAGTGGCCTCATGCTGTCACTTGCAGTAACTTGGTCCTCAGTGATACAACTCATAGAGGAAATAGTTCAGAGATTGGAGAAAGGAGACACAGGGTGTGCACTGTGGAGCACAACAGCAGCCTAGCCTATGTGCAAACCTAGTTTTGTTCTCTAGTACCTCCCAAATAAAAGCAAATATAATCAAATAGAATACGTACAGAACAGCATTTTCATGCATTTGTTCCTTACTGAGAGCTAACCACTTTGGAGGTTTACCAACAAAGTTCCTTGTTGCTAGAACCACAGCTAATGGTATAGTATTTTTGTATCACACATTTATAAAATGCCTCCCTCCTCTTCTGGCAGGTTAGACAGTCTTATTCAATTTATTAAAAATGTTCCCCAAAACCCCCCATCAGATGAATTGCTAAATAATGTAAGATGTTACTTTTAAAATATTCATTGGAAATTATCCATCATCATAAAACAACCCATTCCTATGAGTTAGAATACTCAGAGAGATTCCATTCTCACACAGTATGCATGCATACATGTGCTTTAAGGTATGATTGGTTTAATGTTTCTATCATGTGCCACATTTAGATGGTTTCCATGGAGACAATGTCTGCTGAAGCTTAGGTGTGAATATAACTTAATTTTAAATGAGTGGAAAGGGTAGAGATCTTATAAAATAGATAGATGGCAACTCTATTCATCTAATAGCCCTATTTTTCTCTATTCTGTCCTCATATGCCTGCTCCTTTCTCTCCTTCCTTCTTTCCTCCATTTTCCCCTTTCTTCCTCTTTCCATCTCCTTCTGCAATATGCCCTTAATATTTCCCCCCGCCATTTTTGCATCTTTCCATGAAAATTTAAATTACACGAATTGTAACAAATGGGAAAACTATTAAATTTTTATAAATATACATAGTTCTTTACTTGGTTATTGGGCTGTGTTTTGTACTGGCAATAACTTTTCAAATACAGGGATAATCACTGGAATTGATTCTTGTAGGGTGGAGGCAATGTGGTCCTCACCTCAGTTTTATAAAGAAGGGTTCTGAGGTCTATCCAGTAGCAGATTTGATGAAGTTGACTGATTGTCATTAAATCAAACTCACATCTAAGTTGTAGGAAGGACTGCTGCACTGATCTCCATCAGTGTAACTGAATCAGCCATTTGGGGGAGACATCATGGTAGCAAAATTGCAATAAAAATGCAGGTTGCCTATGGAGTTGTTTCAGTCATAGAACAACCAAGGAAGAGACTTAAGAGTATGATCCAGAGAGCTCCCAAGAGAAGTGTGTGTGTGTGTGTGTGTGTGTGTGTGTGTGTGTGTGAGAGAGAGAGAGAGAGAGAGAGAGAGAGAGAGAGTGGGGGGCAGGATTAAACTGTCTCAGGTGAGCATTCAAAGAACTCATGAGTCTCCAGAAATGAGGGCACCTCCCAGATTTTGCAAAGTCTTCCTACACAAAACAGTCATGTGATTCAAGAGGGTACCAGAGACAAGAATCAAAGAGGAAGCAAGACCATTGTCTACTTTATCTTCCTTTCCTTCTCATGGAAAGTGAGAGGATGAAGAACTGAACTGAATCAGTGTGGTTGATAAAGTATTGGAAATGGTGCCGACCTGAGTTAATTCAAAGAGCCTTAACTTCATATTATCACTGAGTCTGGGTACCTGCTATATTTGCAAAGGAAGTGTTTTCCAAAAGGTCCCTAGACTAGAGGTTTGGTTCCCAGATGGTAATAGCTTGAGTGTGATTAGGTAAGGTGTGCATTCACTTCACAAAGAGTCAGTCCACTGTTGCGTTTTCATTGAATGGGCTATTTAGTCATAGGTGAAGTTGGACCAGAGAAGCCAAGAGGACCGTTGACTTGAAGGGTACCTTTTGCCCCATCTGTCCCTTTACTCTCTCTGTCTCCTGTCTACTTTGAGATGAGAAGCTAACCTCTAAAAAGGACTTCCATCATTATTGCTCTGTCTTGGTATTGGTGACCAGCCCATCATAAACCAAAACTTCTGAAAGGATTTAAAACAACCTTTTCCCACTAAGTTATCTGAGGTTTTTTGCCTTAGTAGTCTCGTGAACTAATACATCTGAGACAATAGACAATCTTTACTTAAAGAATGGACTAACACCAACATCTTCTTTTCTATTGTTTTTATTATAATTATCTGAACATAACTAGAAAGTCAGCATGTCTTGGCTAAGCAGCGGCTTCAAGATGGAAAGAATCAACTGTAATAGGAATTCAGAAGGGGACTAGAGTCTAGTGTACTGTGATGATAATATCCCTCTCACTATGCTCTTTGAATGACCAGGCTCCCTAAAACATTCCATTTCCAGTCATCAAGCTCTTACCAATATCTAGCAAGATGTTTATATGGTATTTTAGAACTCAATGTATTATTTCTCTAACCTATGAGTTGGGGGTTCCATTGATTGACCAGCTATTTTTGGCATCTTTTAAAAATTATTTATGGGAAAAAGTTGTATTGCCTTTGCAGATATTGAAGTATCAAGTACTGCTAAGAGGATAATTATCTTAATCTACCATTTCTATAAATACAGGCATCAGAATAATATTTATTTTAAGTGTTAATTTCCTCACCCAGCAGTGATATCGTTTAATCAATATTGCTGCCTGGTTCTGCAGCACTGGCAGAGTGAAATGCAATTATTTACAAGAATTCTAAGTAAAACCTAGCAATACCTATAGGAGGATATATTTTCAGATCAATACTTAAAAATTAGAATTTGTGAAATAAATGAATCATTGCTTTTCATAAACAAACAACAAAACTGTCATAAAGATTTTTAATGAATGTAGAGGTATATCACTCTCTTGGAACATGTCCAGGAAATCACAAGAGGCTTAGATTTCAGTGCACCAGACAATTTACAAACTGAATTTCTCTTGTTTTCAAGATTTGTCTTTATTTATGTGAGTGCATGTATGTTTCTCTGTGTGTATGCTCACGTGTGTAAATGTGCCTGATGAGGCCAGATGAGAGCATCAGATTGTCTTGGAGCTGGAGTTAAAAACATTTGAGAGAAATCTTACATGGTGCTGGGAACTCAGGTCTTCGGCTAGAGTGGTACACATCCTTAATCACAGAGCCGCCTCTCCAACCTCGATAGATCTCATTTGCACAATTTTTCATTTATGTAGGAAAAAATAAAATTCTTGCACATTTGAGGAACTAATCCTCATTGCTTCTCATTTTCTTATGTTTCCAAATCACTCCCTTTAGGGAGGTAAAGTCCTTTTACATGGATAAATGAGAATAATTAATCACAAGAAGACTGTCAAGATTTATTCTGCTTGATATCTCTACAGTTCAGGCCCCCAGACTTTCAGCTTCTCAGAATGACTGCCTTTGGTTTTAGAACTCTTGGTATTCAAACACTTGGGGATTCTTCTCTTGGGTAGTATCCTTTTACTGGAAGTTTTTACTGAGAGATTGAGAAAAAGATTATAGCATCAGTTTTCATTGTTTCTATTATTACCTTGCTGCATATCCTAGGTACTGATCCACATTAAAAACAAAACAAAAAAGCATGCAAACTGCAGGTCAGGGAGATGCCTCTGAGTAAAGTTTTTGTCCACATGTATGAGGATTGCAGTTAAAATCTTCAGAATTCACCTAAAGCCTGCCACAGTAGCACACACCTGCAATACCAGTGGCAAAGATGGGAGGTAGAAATGGAGAAGCCCCAGAAGGCCATGGACCAGCTTGCATGGCAGATGCATATTGCAAACAATAGGAGGCACTCTGCCTTAAAGCAAGGTGGAAGGCAAAGATCAACTATGTTGTCTTATGGCTTCCACAAGTGCTTAATAGCTCGTGTATACCTGCATTCACACAAGTGAACTTGATCATGCATCATACACACACATACACACAAAATACATAAAAACACATGGAAAATAAAAATGTAACAATTATGATGAATAGTTAATGGTTTTTATCAATTATGGAATGTACTTTGAATTGGAATGATGGGGAACAGAATCACTTTCTTTAAATGCAATGGTTGAACCCCAGGGTCTTCCACAGGCTGACCAGGTGTTTTACCACTGAGTTACACCCACAGATTCAGCTTTCTTTTCATTCTGTCTCTTGATAGTTTCTTATTTGTCTTTCAAGTAGTATTTATGTCACATCTGTCTTGCTTAACCATTTATTTTCTTAAGGGCTAAGGACATGTCTCAGTGGATCAAAGTCTTTGCTGCACAGATATGAGAACCAAGTTTGGATCCCTGCAACCCATGTAAAAAACCAGGTGTGGCCACAGAAGTCTATATAATCAGTGCCTTGTGTGGGGTGAATACAGGAGGATAAATGGGTGTCACTGGCTACTATTCAGCTCCACATTCAGTGAGAGATCTTAGCTCACAGGAATAAGGTAGAGAGTGATGAAACCGGACATCAACACTCGATGTCTGGCTCTAGCCTCCATGTGTATGAAGATGTATACATCCACAAACACAAATATATACACACTATACATGTAACTATCTCTCTGTCTCTCTCTATCTCCTCATCTTCCCAGATATGAACTCTTAGTTACTATTTTCTGTCACATTTTTGTGCCATTTCAAGCACTGCAGGTAGCTGATGATGCTCTTGTATGTTGCAAATGGTCACATCTCAAGTTTAAAGTCCTTTCCTTTGGTTGAAACTTCTTACAAAAGTCAAGACAAACTTGGCAATCAAAAAATCACATTTTGTTGCTCCTCTGTCCCCCAAAATGTAATAAGATATTAACACTCATGCTGTTCTTGGAAGCTTTATTTCGTGGTCTGCTCTCATTAGGCCCTCCTGATTTTTACAGCTCTCTGTTTCCAACTTCACTTACTTCATTTCAGATGTCCTGATCCTCCTTTGATTGGTGAAGTGGGTATTTTTTATTGCCTTGATTTAAGTTTTCATTTCTCTCTCCCACAATGTCTCCTCTTTACAGGTCCCCTGTGCACCCCTGTTCCCATCTCTCCTACTCCCTAGGTCACACACCAGTCCCTTAAGATGAGTAGGTATTTCTGACCAATGATTGGTTTGTTACTAATCTGACCCATATTCCTCTCATACAGATCAGGAACTGACTCAGAGATAAAGTCTGTATGGGAATTACTTCCAAGCGGAATTCCAATCTTGAACTCCATGGACATCAACTGAGGTGCCTTTTGGAGAGATAAATTTATGCATAGCTTGCACAGATCTTAATATCATTTTTTCTGGATCATTCCCCAAATTTTTCTTTGTATTTGAAAATTTTATTTATTTGGTTTTTCAGGTGTGTGTATATATATATATATATATATATACATATATATGTGTGTGTGTGTGTGTGTGTGTGTGTTTGCCTGTGCACTATATGTGGGTGCCCATGGAAGTTAGAAGAGGGCCTCAGAGACCTTGGAATTACCGGCAGTTATGAACCATCTGACTGGGGTCCTGAAAAACAAACTCAAATCTTCTGGAAGAGTAGCAGGGGCTACACCCGCTGTTTTCTCTCTAACCCCAAACTTGACATTTCTTTTTTGTTGTTTTTGCTAATGACAGGGTAATCTTGTACTTTCAGTCTTGAAACTTCAGGTTGTTCTTGTGTTTCTTTGCCTCCCTTAACTTTCCTCCTTCACTTCCAAGGCATGCCTGGATATGTTAGTGTGAGATGTTGCTCCATGTACTCCAGGCACCCTTGCATGTACTTGTGGGAGCAGAAGCCAGGAGTGGCTATTGATCTTGTGTCTCAGTTCTGTGGCTCACATGACTGCTTGCATGAAGCATTTCTAAACCACTGGGGTCTGAGTAGTTCATGAGATGACTGCAAAGCCAACTGAGTTAATATGTGTAAAGCACTCAGCAAGACCCCATAAACATCAGCTTTTAACATTATACATTATTTTACTAGTTTTCAGTTGAGTTGCCCTAAAGGAAATTCTAACATTTATACTCTCCCTTGCCTAAGGTCTGTCAGATTTTCAGAGAGGGAAAATGATTTTCCATCCATAAAACCACATAACAGGGCTGGAGCCTTGCTTTACTCCCTCTCCACAGTATGTGTGACTAGTATATTGGCTGATAGAGCCATGCTACTGCACTTCCTGGGGCCACAGTCACTGAGAAAAAAGATGACCACTAGTCTGCCCAGTTCCAGTATTTGCAGATTGTCTGGACATGTTGTATTAACTCTGACATCCAATTAGCAGACTCCTTAGGCACTCACGCTGACCCTTAATCAAGTTGCCATCTGTAATAATGAACATGCTGAGTCAATGTCTTTCACTACAGTATCCTGTTTCTTAAAAGCTTGAAAAAAAGGAATAGGTCCTCTTTCTAAGCCACTTAGAGAAATCCATGGGTATTACCTGATGTGGGATAATGCTCTTGCTCACTGTAAAGATTTATCACTCATATTGCTTCAATAAAATGTTGATTGGTCAGTAGCCAGGCAGGAAATAGAGGTGGGGCTACCAGACAAGGAGAATTCTGGGATGAGGAAGACAGAGAGCCAACCAGACATCATGGAGCTGAGGAGGAAGCAAGAGACCTGGGCATCACCAGTAAGCCAAGACCACATGGAAATAAACAGATTAATAGAAATGGGTTAATAATTAAGAGAGAGCTAGTAAATAAGAACCATGAGCCATCACTCAAACAGTACATAATTAATATAAGCCTGTGTGTTTATTGGGACTAAACATTGCTGGACCAGGAGTGACATACACTTCCATCTACAACTGTCATCCAAAACTCACTATCATCTTGTTACCCTAAAGAAAAATGAAATCTGTATTCAGCCATTCATTGAGCAAGCATGATCTAATGAAAAGACCTGGTATATGGAAAGGTAGGAATCCCCTGTTTCCAACTGCAAAATACAAGGAGAAAATCTCTGGGATGACCTTGAACTCATCTTCACCCAGTCTGTAGTCTCAGTCAAAAGCCCTGTGGGTTGGGTGATGTTAAACTTTGTCATGCCATCAGTCACAACCACTGCCTGGATGATACTTTCTCTGCACCATTTAATTTATCAGACACCCCCATATATATTATAACAACATGGATTTTCAATGCACCCACCCAACAAGAGAGAACACACCTTAGTGAGAGGCACTGTATCTCAACCAGCTCCAACAAAAACTACCTCACCAACAGGAATGCGGGTCAGTAATAAATATTTCATGAGTGACTATGTCAATAGGCACAGTGCCATAATTTATATCAAATAGATACAAGCTTAATATCAACTTATCCCTCACATAGCAATATTCCTTCCCGTCTATAAGATTATTATAATAATACAGAACTGATCTGAAGATTAAATAAAAATAATGTACATGGACATGTAGACCACCATACCCGGGAGGTGGTAGATGGCTATTTTATGATAACATGCGTACACACTGCCTAAATTCAGGCCAAAGGTGCTGAGGCTGTGAGAATCTTTCCTTCTGTGAAAGGTACAAGAATGTATTGATTTTCCTTATGAATTCTAAATTGCCCTGAGTAATTGCTGTGAGATTTGCTCTAATGTAAGTACTGTGTTTCCATCATTCTAGTGTCTACTTTGTATCAGTTCATTTCTGAACTACACAGTTTGCACACTTGAAACTGTCTGTTTATCAAAGAATCTATGATGGCTGATAAATGCTTGCATTATTGCAATGAAGACTCTACTAGGAGATGTGTCACTGGGAAGCATCAGTGACCTTTAGCAAGACAGTAGGGCCTGTGCTGCATGTTCCCAGATCTCGCTAACAAGATGACATTATTTAGATTTTTGTTTTGGTTGCCTAGTTACCATTCCTGTAAATCTTTCTGCATTGCTTGTAAAGGTTAAAAAAAGAAAAACAAGAAGTACACACAGCTTAAAATGTTTTCTTTAAAATGACTGTCTTATTTACAGATGAAGACTTCTCTAAGAAATGCTACCAGCAGCTTTAACTGTTAACTAGACACAAACCTACAGTCAGTCACCTAGGAAGAGTTTCCTCCATCAGGTTCGCCTGAGGGCATGTCCGTGTAGCATTTTCTTGATTGCTAGTTGGTGTAGGAAAGACCAATCTAGTGTGAGAGTTGTTGTCCCTGGGCAGGTGGTCCTGAGTGTCATGGAAGGAAGGCTGAGCAAGACATGAAAGCTACCAATAAACAGCATCTCTCCATGATCTTGGCTCCAGTTCCTGCCTTGAGCTCCTGCCTTAACAATGAACTAACCTGTGAAGTCAAATTAAACCTTTCCTTCTCCAGTTGATTTTGGTATACTGCATCACAGCAACAGATACAAAAACTAAGACAGGGAAGACCTGGTTTTGATGAGGGAAATGGACATCATTGAAAAGGGTACAACTGTTGTCATAAAATACCAGGAAAAGAGGAAAGAGAAACTGATATATACCAGCTGTGTTGGAAAGAGGCAGAGTTGCCTCAAATAAGTTATTACATGACAATAGAATACACATTGAACCTACCACCTTATGGTAGACAAAAACCAGAATAACTTACTGGGAATAAAGGAGATGAACTATCTGGGACATCTTAACAATGACTACTTGATGTTTGTTTAATCTCACTGACTTTCTTGGAAAATAGGTATGGATACTTTTAGTCCATGGACATTGAAAGAATTAGAACAAAACCTTTTATTCTTTTTCTCCCCCTTTTGTTAGTTTCTTGAGACTTTCATATAAAGTAGTAAGCTCTTCATCAATCCCTTACACCACCTCAACTCTTGACCATCCAGCCAATATTGTGTCCCCTTTATTTTTAAAAACTCATCCAATCCAATTCAAATACTTTAGGGTATGTGATGTTCAATGGGAGCACAATTAAGCTCTCAGGGGCTATGCCCTTAAAGAACACTAGCTCTCCCTCTTTGAGAATATGTAAATTCACCCTACTTAAATTTGCTTTCTCTGATTTTGCTGTAGTTAAGAATGTGTCCTTTCAGTTTCTCACTCCAGCTACCTATTGACATATGGCCCCTTCCTCAATGGACTCTATCCCAGTGAATCCATAAGCCCAAATAATCTTTCTTCTGTAGGTTGCCTTGGTCATGTTATTAACAGAAAAGTAAAAATTATTGTCCTCTAATAAAAAACACCTGGTCATGTGATTGTTTCTGACCTCTCTAACGTGTTTATCCATTTATTTTTGAATACATCTCATAGACTACTGAGTTACAGATTATTAAGGATTTGTAGAAAGTATCAAACAAACAGCAGCAACAAATACATACATCATACACGTTATGCTATAGTACTAGAAATTTGCAAATATTAAAATGACATAGAACAGTCAAAAACATTATTAGCATAAAAAGCACAAAGCTAAAAGAAGCAATAGAAAATGATTTTGTTTGCAAGAGTATGAAAAATAAGGCAGATTATAGGACACTGCACAGAAGTACTCCTGTGGCCTGGCTGGATTTCAGGATGATTTCCAGTACTGTGAGTCTTGCATCATGATGAACAGCTGCCTTGCTTCTTTTAGGTCATGGCTCTTCAGTATGCTAATATGTTGTTCAATATGCACTTGATGCTGCTCCTCTTTATATGCCTTCTGTGATGCAGAATAAATGTTCAATCTTCAAATGGCCTATCTTTGTGCCATGTTTTTGTTACTCTGGGTGATTAGGAATCAGTTTTTCATTTGGTCTTCTACAGAGCATGAACTTTGTGGACACAATGTTGATGGCCTGATGGCAACATGAGAGAATCAGTATCTTCTTATTCTACAGTGTTTAGAATTAAACTTGGATCCTCTAGAAGAGCATAGATTTTTTGTAACCACTGAGCAGTTTATCCAGTCACAACTTTATGAATTTTTGTCTAGTAATTAGGGTGGCTGAGATATTTGAGGGAAAGGGGTTTTGATCGCTATTAGATTGCTTCCCTGTTTTGTTAGTGAGATGCATTGCATTGATAGATTTTTTTCATGGGCTAAACCATCCTTGCATTTCAGGAATAGCACTCCCTTGTCCATAGTATATGGTCCTTTCACTACATTTCTGAATTACGTGTGCTATGATTTTGTTGAGGATGTTTGTCTCACTAGTCCCAGGACTAGGGTTATCACTGAATTTTCTAAAAGTGTACTCATGTTATTTTTATCACAAGGTAATAGTAGTCCCATAATGTTGTTTAAAATTATTTTATCCTCATGCTTTCAAAAAATTCAAGGGTTGGTATTGGTTCTTCTGTAGGTATTTGATAAATTTGAATAATGTTATCTGACTCCAAGCTTTCCTTAATTGAAGGAATTTTATTATTGCTACAGACTTTTTGTTAGCTATGGTTACAGTCATGCATCCTAGCACTGGGTGATATGGTCTGGCAGGTTCTCAAGTTTCTAGGAGTTTGTCCATTTTATTAAGGCTATCTAGTTGATGCAGTGTTACTTACATTAACATCATTATCTTTTAATCATTTTCATTTATGTGAGATGTTGGTAATGTATCAATTTTCCTATTGCAGTTATTTCTGTGCTTATGCACAGAGACAGAGACAGAGAAAGTCAATCCCTGCAAATGCCTGTACCATAAAGTACATGAGAATAAGTTAGGTCTAGGAATTGATAGAATCAGGGAATGATAGGGCACATGAAACCCAAATACCTCCTTCCTCTGGGGAATTGGAAGTCTCTGGGGTTTCTGTTCAGGTATACAAGGAGTCTGTAACACTTGCCAATAAACTTTGCTTTCACTTTGCTCTGAACTATTTTCTTGTCTTCTATTTCTGTAATTGATAAAGCGATAGAACTCACCTGCTCATGGGCATGAGCACAATTTTTGCTGTGGGGTTGAATCCTTAATGTGAAGTGAACTTGCAACTCAGTTTCGAGTGTTCATTATAAGTTGTATTCATCTATATATATATTCCAGAGATGATGATGCACTGAGAGAATAGCAGTGAACAAGGCATGGAATTTCTCAGCTGTATGAAAGCCCCACTCTTGGAGAGGTTTAAAATGTTTGCATCAGTTATTTAAACCCGCACAACCTCACCTGTTATGGAGTATGGTTTTATGAGTGAATTCCTCTGTATGACCTTGTTTCCTTTAGACGTTGCCCTGGGCATTAGGGAATAAAAATAAGCTTGAAAGTGATGCTGCTATATTTCTTCATTTCCCTTTCAATTAATATTGCCTTATAAAAATGATATGGCCAAAGGAAAAAAAGTGAACCAATTGATTTTCATCACTTCCAAGTCATGGTTTTCTTTTCTTTTTTCACAGTGTAGATGGTTGACTCTATATAGTAAACCAGATGCTGTGCCACTGAGATTACATTCCCAATTGTTGTCATTTGAGATATGGCACTTGGAGAATGAAGCAAATTCACAGGCTTGTGTTCAAGTGAAGATAAAAACCCATCTCAATGTCCATTTGTAGCTACTTAAGGATGGGAAACGCAAGGCATATGATCCAACCTTTTGAACAGTTAGAAGACCATGTCCTGGTGCTGGATGTTTCTTGATGATGAAGATGAAGAGAGAGCAGAGCATCTGGCCTTATATGGGAATGGCCAGGTTTAGGGAGGAGCCTTCATACAGGAGTGCCTGCCACAGTCCTTTCAGTTGAACTATAAACAAAGGCACTGTATTAGTCAAGAGTCATAGAACTTATGGAATAGCTTTCTCTCTCTCTCTCTCTCTCTCTCTCTCTCTCTCTCTCTCTCTGTAGCTCTCACAGCTGAGATATTCTAGCAAGTTTAATGCAAGCAGAAAAAGAGCAAACACTTCCTTTTTCTATGTCCTCTTTATAGAATTCTAGAAGGAGATAAGGCCCATATTAAAGGTATGTCTTCCCACCGCAAGATCCAGATTACAGGCCTGTGTCTTCTAGCCTTAAGATCTGGATCAAAGGTGTGTGTCTTCCTACCTCAAGCTTATTGACTAGGAGTGGATTCGCCCACTTCAAAATACGCAGAAAATCTCTCACAGGTGTGCCCTCTATTTCTGGATTGTAAGTCATCCCAGGTATAGACAAGCTGACAATCAAGAGCCTCCATCATAGGCACCTACTGAACATGATGGTGGAGATGAAGGAGTGGGGCTAGAATTTTCTTGGCATGCTTCTTGCTGTTTGCTTGTCTTTTTTGTTGTTTATAGGATTTGATGTTTAATATCTAGATTCTTGGTAAACAGAAGTAGCACATAAACTGATGTGAGATTGTGACAGACACTTTCTAGGAAAGCAATACCCCAAATCAGATCTGAGAAAGCTTATTCTTGAGACTGGAGACAGGGAAAGAGATCAGGATATCAATATATTTATAAACACATCTCCTCGTCTTTAAAGATGAAAGAAAAAGAACAGAGCCCAATGCATATTTTTAAAAGCAATAACAAATGTGAGATTTCTGAGAACTAATCTCAACTTCATTCAATTTGTGAGGGACCAGTACACATCTCTCTTGGATGACAAATATTCCAGAAAGATTTCTAAGCAGAGAATGTCTTTGTTAGACACTAAACTCTTGTCACTCTCTGTTGGTGAATGACCTGAAATCCGTTCTGTAATTATGATAAATGGAGGTCAGATGCAACATACATGGGTCTCATCAGCATCCTGTACTTCCACAGTAGATGGGATTCAAAAGACCATCTATCATTACCAATTCTATCAGCTGCCATTTGCCTGCATTATTTTAACATTAACCTTTTCCACCTAATGTCTTTGGACAGAATTTACTTTAAATAGCCCAGAAAAAGAAGTGTCTTCAATTTTTTCTATTTATGTATTTGATGGGGGATCTAGAGTCACATCCAAAGTTACACAAATTCTGCAGGTGGCTATTTAAGCGTAAAGATAAATAGCTTATTAAACCTGTCTCCATATCTTCTGGCTCCTACATTTTCCCCCACACTATTCCTGCCACAATGTCTCCTGAGTCTTAGATGGGTTGATAAAAATGATCTGTTAGGGACTAGTACTCATATACCACCCACAATCAGCATCTTGTATGGCCTTAAGTTACTGTAGTTCCCACCATTCTCTGGACAAAGAGGCTTCTCTGATTTCTACTGAGAGTAGAATTTGTTTATGGGTATAAACATAATTATTTAGAAGGCAGTTCATATTTTGTCTATTTAGATCTACCACAGTATTTGATTACCTACTAACACCTAATCTTTTAGCTCTTATGGGTTTTTGTATGAGATGTGGATTCTTTCCTGTGGAACAGTTCTAACATTCTATCTGAGATAAGTTGGTTATTGCCACTGACAGTAGTATCACTGTTGCAGGGGTTGGCATATTTTGCCTGACAATTTGGTCTCATGGCCTGTAAGATTCATAGCTAGACATGATGAATAATGTCTTTTGTCCTCCAGAAGTCTGCATAGCACCATCTTGGACTCTGAAATTTATTTGGTAGGGAGGATGCTCCCAGCTTGTTTTCTCTGTATCTTACATCTAGGTATGTGTTACCTTTAGCTGAAGAGTCTAATCATCTACTTCTGGTGAGAAACGAGAAGAAATAGCAAGAGCCGTGTTGTTTGGGGAGCCTCTGCAACTTCCTTGACCAACAGCTAAAGAGGGATCCCATTCCTAGTACCGGGGTTTTGTTTGATCACTCAGGGCTTCTGGAAGCAGCCATATTAAAACAAACATGGTATCTCCTTTCAGACTCTATTGAAAACTGGAAGAGGCCAATTGGAGAGGTGTACATTAATGAAAATAGTATAGTACAATGTAGGAAATATGAAAAGCAAGAGGGGCCTGGAGAGTCATCGCAGTGGATGACTCTTGCAGAACCCTTTTTCAGAGGACCTTGGTTTAGTTCCCAGCACCCACATAGAGGTTCACAACCATCCTGAATGCCAGCTCTATAGGTTCTGACACCCTCTTATGGCCTCTTTGGGAACTGAATGCACATGGTATACAAACATTTAGGTAAACACACCACATTAAAAATAAATGACTCTGTTCTTGAACAGAAAACAGAGAGGGTTGTTATTGGGGTTGAAAGGTTTAAGTATAAGACTAGAGACCTATGTTCAATCCTGGGATCCCCTCTAAGATGGAAGAAGGAGATAACCTACTCTGCAAAGTTGTTCTTTGACCTCCACACATGCTCCGTGGTACATTTGCACAAACACACACATTCAATGCAAATACTAATACTAATACTAATAATGAATATTTCAGTTAACAATATTTGTCAGTATGGAACTGGAGAGATAGTTTGGCTGCTGAGATGCTTGTTTTGCAAGAGTCAAGATCTGAATTTGATTTCCAGAATCCACATAAAAAATAAAATTTCTTAGGGTGGTAATAATGCTTTAAATCCAAAGGCTAGGAGGCCTGGACACAAGCAGGTCTCTGGAGCTCCTTGGGCAGCTTGCCTGGACTACTTTGTGACTTTCAGGGCAGTAAGAGACGTTGTCAGAACAAAAGATGAATAGCACCTGAGAAATGACACCCAAGATTTTCACTGAGTTGAGCATACATGCTCCCGAACTCACATAAATACTCAGACCCCCCAAACAAATATGCATATATGCATGTTCATAAATTTACTATTTAACAGAAACTATCAAGAAACTGAATATTTACCATGTAAAATGGAGAAAATATTTTGAAAATTATACATCAAAATATACATAGGGTCTTGTATATAAAATATGTGAAGAGCACTTACAGCTCGATAATGAGATGGTGAATAATCCCTTGTAGAAATGTATAAAGAATAGACAAGTCCCTCAGAAAACAAGTGGCCAGCCAGGTCATAAAGAGAGATGCCGCATATCAGTCATAGAAGAGTGCCAAACCAAAGAGAGGTGACACTTCACCTCCATTATGATAGGCAGGGCGGAAGTGGAGAATTTTTATGCAAAGTTTATGTTTGAATTTTGCTGTTTTAATAACCATGGGTGTTTTGTCTGTATGTATGTCTGTTTATCATATGCAGCATGGTGCTCTTTGAGGCTGCAGAAGGTGCCAGTTCTGGGACTGGAATTACAGACAGTTGTGAGTCCCCATGTGGGTCCTCTGGAAAAGCAGCCAGTGACTCTAACCACTGTTTCAATTCTCCATCCTCATGAATTAGATAATTTCCAGATACAGACAGTAAGAAGCTGTAGGCCGTGGTTGTGTCCATAACCCACTGCTCTTGGTGAGTTGTGAAGATACTACAGAATTCTCCAGAAGCCTATAGGCCACAGAGCCTGAATATTCAGATCAGAGGCAAAAGAAAAGAAACCCAACCTCTCAACAGAGAGCTAGAGCCACTAGTAAGATTTTCTTCTGACCTCCACTTATACAGAGTGGCATGCATGTACCTGTATTCACACACTCACACACACACACACACACTCACATACACATACTCACAAGGTGGGGGCAGGTCTTGACAAATAAAATGAACAAATGGACTGCAATGAATTCCCCTGCAATTTCACTGGTTTCATGGTTTTAACAAATAGAGCAGCTTTTGGTTGCTGTTGTTTTTTGTTTTTGTTTTTTCTCTTTTGGATCATCTCCAACATTCACACACACACACACTCACATACACATACTCACAAGGTGGGGGCAGGTCTTGACAAATAAAATGAACAAATGGACTGCAATGAATTCCCCTGCAATTTCACTGGTTTCATGGTTTTAACAAATAGAGCAGCTTTTGGTTGCTGTTGTTTTTTGTTTTTGTTTTTTCTCTTTTGGATCATCTCCAACATTCAAAGTTGTTTTATAATTAATGGAGAAAAATGTGTGAATATCAATGTACTATGCCTAACATATAGCCAATAGAGCTCTGTCTGTCTGTCAGCTCACAAAACAAACACTGTACCCACTAAGCTGTTTCCTCAACCCTCTACATAACAAGTTTCAAGGAACTCTGCTAACTTCCTGTTCTACATACCTGTTCCATGATAGCTACCAGGGTGTGACTTACATAGGAGGAGTAGATCTGCTGGGCCAGGCTTGGCAGTTTTTGCAAGGGCAAGCTCTGAGATAGCTCAGATGCAGCAGGAAGGCCAAGCCAACTAGGCTTCCTTTGTAGGGAATGACTGGTTGAGTATGTAACAAGTCTTCAATTTTAGAGACGATTGAGATGATCAGTTTGTAACAGGTATTCAATTTGTGCTGAAGGTCAGAGCTGAGTCGTGTGCATAGATGTTCTAACTCCACATGTGGGACATTTGCAGTGTGACTGAGAGATCCGTGGCTTCATTTAAAGGCTCCATGGGTGTAGTCATGATTCTTGCCCCTCAGCCTTCTCGTGTCTGTTTCTAGGTGACCTTTTCTAGGGGACTGCCAGACACTCCTCCACATTTTCCCTCACAGGCCACAGTCATTGCTTTAGTGGGACTGGAGGCTCAGAGCAGAAGACTAGCTTTTACTCAATATTCAGTAAGACAGAGCTATTCATGGCAGGGTGAAACGTGTTATTTAAGTAAAATGCATGCAATTGCAGGCATTGTAACAATAAATCCTGAGTGACTTTGAACCACATACACCCTTAAAGTGTCATAAAGAGTGCATCATTGTCTTTTAAATGATGAGCTCTCTTCAAAAGAAAATCAGTTATTTCCAAATATTCTGGGCAAAATAGCACTTGGAGGATGTATTTAGATAGGCAAGGAATGAGATGTGAAAGTGGGTATCAGATATTCAGTGAGCCCTGTCATGCAAAGGTTTCTGTTGCAGTGGCTTGATATTGTAATTCTTTTGTGACTGACTGGGAGCATAAAATTCTGCAGTGATTCCATGAGAAGCTCCTTTATAATAAGGAGACGACACCCTATGCTCGCCCCTGAAAGGATGCCTAATAGCCGTGCTTCAGTTTTTATCCCTCTCTGCTGTCGGGAAAGCATGTTTGAAACCTTCAGGGGATAAGATGCACAAAGATACCTAACATCTTGATGCAGACACAGTTTTTAAAAAATCACTCCTGGTAATACACAACCATAATGAAATCACAAGCACAAGGTCACACAAATCTCTGGACAGGTTTCCTGTGAGATTACTTCTAAGCCTCTCAATGCAGCGACCGAGGAAATGTATCTGTGGATGTACTCAATGGAAGGTGAAGAGTGTGTAAGTCGAGGCATATTCTAACCCTGTCACTTCAAAAAATGCCATGTACCTTTTAAAGAAAGTTTTTGCACATGCATGTATGAGTTTATATATGTGCATGTATATTCCCATATGTGTGTGCACACATGCAAGCATCTGAGTGGGAAGCACATAGTAGGGAATGGAATCCGTAGTTGGTTTATATCATTGCCGTGGCTCCTATCATTTCATCTTCTTGCCATTACTCCCTATCTTCCAAAGTTGTTTTGTTTCTTCACATTGGGTCTACATGCTAATTTGGTTCAATTGTCCTGCCCAGTCCTCCTTACTAGACCATTGTATATATTGTAATTTTTTAAAACGTGGCATGCAAGAGAAAGATGCCATGGAACAGAGTTCAAGCAGTGGGTTTTTATTAAGAGAAAGGTATTGTAAAAAGGGGAAATGGAGGGGGAGACAAATCTCTGGGGACAGGAATAGCAGAAAAGAGGAAAGAGAGACAGAGACAGAGGGGACATACAGACAGAGAGAAGGAGAGAAAGAAGGATAGGAGGTATACAGGGCCCTTTTAAGATGGAACATAGTGCGTGTGCACAGGTGGTATTTTCAATGGCTGCAGCTGAGGGCATATCCTGTTAGAACTCCAAGGGCAGGCCAGTACAGATGCCTAAATACTAACATATGTCAGTTGCCTGCTATGTATGGTACCCGCTGATGATCTACATTCAGATTCACTTTATAGGAAATATTTATCAGATAGAGGGAGACATCTCAGTTTGGAAGTCCTGTTGTTAACCCATGTGGAACATGATGTGTGTTTGGTATACTAACCCTGGGATACTGATGTCCAAATGCAAAGAAAACCTTGCGATGAATCTATTTGCTCCAGACGTTTTCCTAGGTGAGGCCAAGGCTGTCACTCATTTCAGACACCTTGTTGGACTTTTCACTGTTCTTACTCTTGCAAGAAACACCTGTTTCTATGGCATGCAGCTCCCAAACCCATCCTGTCACAACTGAACTCAAAGCCTCAAACAGTGCTTCTGTGGAAAGTGGCTTTCATCATTATCTCTCAATAGCAGTAAATCCACGTTGCTTCTGTGGAAAGTGACCTTCACCATCCCTCGATAGCACTAAATCCATGTGACATTTATTCACACTTGGAGACTTTCTTCTGGGGCCAAAAGTTTCCTTGAAGACTCCGTTGCACCCAGGTATGGTCCTCAAGACAATTCTATATGGTTGGGTGCTTAACTACCATGCATCTTTCTTTTCTTGAATCCCTTGGAGTGGAGCCAGGCGCCCAGTGGTCTCCTAACTGATGTAACTGCATACTTACCACACAAGATTCCATGCAGCTGTCCTCTTTGTAAATATTTATTGAATGCATAAATACCACTTACATAAGCTGACACATGGCATGGTATTATTTAAAAATAAAATTCAGTCCAACCCTTCACATGGTTAGCAGTAAGTCATACCCTAGTAGAATGATGATGCCAGGTGAGGGACATAGAACAGACTTGCATGAAACACCAAACACACAGATTTCTTAGTTACAGTGGTATTTCCCAAGTAGTGTATGTGCAGGATGTAAACCAGCATTCTACCTCTGTAAGGGAGCTCAGAGTCATGACTACAGCTAGCTTAGCAGAAGATAAATGAATGGAGGAGAGGAACAAAAGAATTCTAGAAATAGAGATGACACTGTGTCAAGTACATCAACAAAGAAGATGCTTGATGATAATAAAATGCAAACAAGAAAAAGTAGCATGTGCCTCCATGAATGTTAACCAGGGTCATACAGACTGTATAAAAGATGGTAGACAGTTTTTAAAAGTGGGATATTATCAAACATTTGTAAACATCAAATGTGATATTTATAAACTGTGGAATGATAAATGAACCTAAACTACAGTGACTTTAATAGTAATTGTTGAGGCTGGTGGCAAGATTCCTCAGTGGGTAAAGGCACTTGGCACCAAGCCTGGCAGCCTGAATTGGATATTGGGATCTATATGCAAGTTTCACTCTGACTTCCACACACAAACATTGTAACATGAACCCTCCAACCCTCCTATAAACACATGAAATAAATAAACCAAAAATTTTTAAGTGAATAAAATGATTTTTTCCACCAACACTTGGGGGATCCAAAAGTTAGCCTTCTGGGCTCCTTCTTCTGTATATATTCGTTTCCCCCAAGCCTTCCTGCCTTGTCTGTGGCTGGTCCTGATTGCTGTTTTCTGGCTCCAAATCTTTGATTCTCTTCTGTGCCATCTCTGTCTGCCTACTTTGTCACTTGATACTCAAGCACATTGAGCTTCATGATTTCTCTCTTGAGAAGGGTACTGGAAAGTCTTCCTTTGGTGGCTGCCCTGCTTGGAAAGAGTCTAGATGGACAGAGGAGGTGATGTGGGGAACTGAGAACATGACTAGTACCATTGTGCATCCGTCTGCAAAATAGGTCTCCTGGTAGCTCAAATCAAACGTTGGGAAAGTAAATTCGCTCCCTCTCTCACTCTTACTATTTTCTTTCCCCTTTTTAAGCATGTGCAGAAATGGGTGTTCTTGTATGTGACCATCTTCACCAAGTTTACCATATATAAAATAGTTTAAAATGTTTATCCAAGGTCCATAAGAAGCCATCTATGAAATAGCCCAATAATCCACCCTAGAGGTCTCAGGAGCTTTGTTTAACGGGATGGGAGTAGAGGTGAGGCAAAGAGAAGTGGTTGAAAGCAAAGCAAGCAGCAAAGCAAGCGGCATCAGGCATCCATGCTGCTTGTTTTTAAAGGCCAGCTTTATTTTAAAGAGCACACTGAATAAAATTTATACATTATCTTTATGGTTTGCAACTTCTAATAATGTAAGTGAAATTTTGAATTACTCCATTATTAAATGCAATTTATAGGTCTAATGGGAAATTTCTAGATGTTTTTAGTTACATAGTTATTTGTCTCAAAGTAACACCTCAGCATCGTGTAAATATTAATACCCCCTAAATGCCTGTTTAGTCTTATTCTCATGAAAAAGATATTCCTATGACACAATGTTTGATTCAAAAACTGTTGGAAATCCCACAAAGATTTCCCAATAAAATGTTGGAAAAACAAATGATAACTTATTATAGAAGGTTCTTCAAGATTTCTAATGGAGATCAATGTAAACAGTAATGAAAAGTGAGTTAAGAGATGTTTTAAATGATAAATACCTGATAAAGATGAGAGAAATGCGTGTTTGCCTTATAGTGAGTATTATTTTCTTACCCAGCAAATGTTATACCATGAGAGTAGTTCATAAGTTTTATGCTAAAGCTGAGGAAAAGAGAGAACTCCCACACTCTTGCTTCATATGCTCTAGCTCAGTGGTTCTCATCTTTCCTAATGCTGTGACTCTTTGATACAGTTCCTCACGTTGTGGTGACCTCCCAACCATAAAACTGTTTTTTGTTGCTACTTCTTAACTGTAATTTTGCTACTGTTATGAATCATAAATGTAAATATCTGTGTTTTCCTATGGTCTTAGGCAACCCCTGTGGAAATGTCATTTGACCCTCAAAGGGGTTGCAACCCATAGGCTGAGAACCGCTACCATAGATTGCTTAAACTTTTAGATTAATGAATATATAATGTTTTCTAAGTTTGAATGTGATGATAAGAGAGAATTTATGTGGGGTCATTTTAGTTTGAAGTGAGAGTCTTCAAGTACCATAATGCATATACCTTGATTCATTTATTACCCTTGACCCAAAATTCATTAGTATATAGCCTTTTAATAATGTTGCCTGAATCTTTTATTAATCCCTAGAGAATTGTTTTCTGGGTGACTGTAAATGGCGACACAGTGGAGAAAGTCAGATGATGTATGTGACTTCATGAACAGATTTGAGAAGCTAATACCTGGAGTCCTCAGCTCAGTCCTGCCTCAAGTTAATGAGATTATGCAGCTGATAATTACTTCCGTTCAGGCCTCTCCTCACTATGACTCAAAGCTAATTTAAAAGTATGAATTACTTTTTCTCTCTCTTCTGAAGCAGTAAAAATGTGGGCTATGCCCTTTGCAAATCACCTCAAGTGTTTCTAAATACATTTCAATTCATGTAGACATGTGTCAGTGTGTATTTATTGGTTCTCTCCTGCTTGGTGAAAGTGCTGAGGTCACCTATTTGTCTGCAGAACATTTCTCTTAAGTGCTATTATACCAATTGTGCCTAAGTAAGCTGTCCATGGCAGGGCCTGCTGGACTCATCACTCACAAAAGTATTGTATATAGTGCAACTCTAATAGGGAGATAGTCACTAACAACAATAACAAAACACTATTGCCAAGCAAATTACACTGCAATTTTGAAATTGACTATATTATATAAGCAGTAATGTCCCACAGATGGATATGTTTGCCTGTATAATGAAGTTGTGTAGGCTAGGCTGCATCTAGATACTACTCCATGTTCTAAAAGTTTAATACTTTCAGCTCCTGGGTTATATTTTCATGCCAGTAGACATTTCACTTGCTCCATTTTATCAAGTACATTGACAATAGCCTTTTTCATTAGCTAAGGAGTAAATATCACCATTACATCAATAGACTGATTTACTAATTAATGTCTTTGTTTACTTTAAGACTCAGTGTGTTTTTAAAATCAATTTGTCCTGTGTTGTGACATGGAAGTGATGAATGCCTATCATAGTGGTATTATTTTAGGGCAATACACTCAAAAATAATAAGTATCTAGAACTGGAGAGATTGGTTCCATCAGTATAGGGCTTGCAAGCAAGCACAAGAACCTGAGTTCATATCCCTGGAAGTCACATAATATTCCAAGCATTATGGCCCTACCTCTCTCCTCAGCCTTAGGGGTGAGGGAGCACAAAACATGTGGGTCTTTAAAACTCATGGACCATTCAGCCTAAGCAAATTGATGACACTCACTTTTAGTGAAATACCCTGTCTCAAAAAATGAATGTGGACACTCATGGAGAAAAGATGCCTATTGTCGCCCTTTGGTCTACACATGCTAGCACATACATGTGCATTCCTCACACAAATAGTCCTACACACACACACACACACACACACACACAGACATGCAGAGCTATTAATTGAAATTATAACCGTGGTTTGAATGATGATTACTATATAAGCATTCTGCAAAACATTACACTTTGTCACCTCATACCAATAACTTATCACTAACTTGCTTTAAAATTGATGTCAAGAAGATAATTCATTAATTAGTTGATTCATGATCTCTTTTCAAATTAAAGGTGAGTACTCCCTTTTATTCTATTTACTTCCAGAACACTTAGAATTAAATACACTGTTTAATCACTTTAGCCATCCTAGTACTTAGGTTTGCCTAGTAGGGTCTACACTTGGCACATCCTTCTTCAATATGGATGAGATGTTTTATGTGTCTGGGTCTAACACACTTGTGATATGTATTCATATTGTAAGGTATTGCAAATCTTTCCCTAATGAAGATTAAAATATTCAATTATTAAAAAGCAAGAAATCTAACATCCTATCTACATATTCATTACAAAGTTCTTTCTAGTTCTAGGTTACTTAGAATTAGGTATACATCTGAGTCAAGTTTCCTCACAGCACCATAGAGGACACATGCTGAAGAAGTCAACTTGAAGGAATTCAAGTCTACAGAGAGAGACAACCTACTGGCTGCATTGTGCTGAATGATCCCAGATGAAATGAGTGAGCCTGTCTGCTACTCATTTCAGGAATTAAGATTATTAAACCCAATGGTGTTCTCGGGCAATGCTGAGAAATAATTTAAGGCCCGAAACAAATGTCCTAGGGAGAGATGAGGGAAATAGGGCTCTGCTTCTTACTATCTCCCACCTGACTTTGCTTTAGAACTTGTGTTCAGACACACTGAACACAGAACTTCAGTTAAACCCAACATTGTAGATCTTGGCCTTGAGGCACAGGTCATAGTCTATACTCAGCACCCATTATTCTGACTTGTTTTCCTGACACTGTCCCCACTGCTCTTATACCTTGTTTCCCCCAAAGGGTTCTTTGAAATTTAGTTATTTTTTAACAGGAAGAAACTTGTTTAAATCTGGATTCTGCTTATGAAAAACACAACATTCTTCTTACTGATTTAGTTTGATTGACATGATGGGTCTTTGATTCATTCAGTTTTCTGCAAATGGCATGACTTCCCCCTTCTTTATGATCTAGTGTTTTATTATGTTCATATACCACATGTTTTAGCCATTCATGTGTTAATGGACATTCAGGTTGATCCTACTGAGAGCAACAGACCAGTAAGCCTCACTATACAGCTCCCCCTGTAGTCAGCCTACATAAAATCTTTTGAGTATTCCCAGGAGAGATTTAGGTCACTCATGGTATTCTGTTGTTAACTCTCTGTTTGATATCTGCACTGATTTTCTACCAGTGTATACAAAGTTTATACACCCACCAGTATTTTACAGGGGCTCATTTATCTCTCAATCCTCTCCAGAATTTATCATTTGGTTTCTTGATGGCAGTCATTATAATTTAGGTAAATTTCTTTGGTGACTAAGTATGCTAAAACTTTTTACATGTATTTATGTCTATGTTATGATAATTGTTTAATTCATTTGACCATTTATAGACTGGATTATTTTTGATGTTTAATTTCTTAAATTCTATATGTATTCTAGATATGAATGTCTGCCAGATATATACTTTGCAAACATTAGTTTCCATCCTGTGGAGTGTCTCCTTACCAATTGGGGATGTCCTTCTGCAAGCTGTGAATATATATTCTCTTATTGGTTGGTTAATAAATCTCTTTTGGCCAATGAACAAGCAGGATGTAGCCTGGCAGGAAGTATAGGTGGGGCTAATGGACTATTAGAATTTTGAGAAGAGGATCACAGAGACTGAGCCACAAAGGAGACACCATGTAGCTACGGGGAAGGTAGAATGAATGGACATTTTCCAGTAAGCCAAGACCCCATGGAGATACATAGGGTAATATAAATTGGTTAATAATTAAAGAGAGAGCAAGCCAATAAGAAGCCCGAGCTATTGGCCAAACAGTTCATAATTAATATACACCTCTGTGTGTTTATTGAGAGTAAACAGGGCTTTGGGACCGGGTGAGACAAAAACTTTCGTCTATACTTCAGTCCTCGCAATATTTTCATTGCTATGCAGAAAGTTTAATTCCATGTGATCCTATTTGTCAATTCTTGTAGCTATTTATGGTATCTTGGATTTTTCCATAAAGCCTGAGCCTCTAGTTCCAAGTAATTTCCTCTGTCAGTCACAGTTTCAGGTCTTGTACAAAGTATTCAAGCCACCTTGATTTGATGAAAGAATCTATGTTCACTCCATTCTACGTACATTTATAGTTTCTCTATCACCATTTATTGATGGTGAACATAATTTTTGGCTCATCTTTGTTGAAAATCAGGTGGCTATAGTTCTGTGTTCATGTTTGGTTTTCCTTTCTAGTCCAATGGTCGATGCTGCTTTCTGTCAAACCACAGTTTTTGCGTTACTGCCATTTTGTAGTATAATTTAGCATCAGGTATTATCATAACCACAGATTTGATTTTTCTGCCCAATGATGTTTTTTGAGGTACTAGAGTCTAAAGTGCTTCAGAATGAATTTTAGGAATGTCTCCTAAGCCCGTGAAGCAGATTATTGGACATTGGTGTGGACTGAGATGAATCTGTAAATGACAGTCGTTTATTAAATTTAATTGTTCCAGTTCATAAACATGGGCTGTTCCCAACTTTTAATTTGTAATTCCTTATTTTTTCAAATGTTTCACTATAGGTGTCATTCATCTTATTATTTAGCTTCATTCTTACTCATTTTTGAAGCCTTTGAAAACAGACCTTATCCTCCTGATTTCTTTCATGACACGTTCATATGTAGTATATATAAGTCTCCCACCTTTATCTGCTGAGTTTATGTGCTATTGCTTTGCTAACAGGTGTTAGGTGCATTCCTTAGGGTATTTCAGTATAAGAGCATGGCATGCATATGTAAGATAATTTGTCTTCTTTCTTGAACATCCATATCCCATTTAATTGTTTCTCCTGCTTTATTGCTTTGCTGAATATGAGCAGAGAAGGTGCTATACCTTGTCACAGTCTTGACTTTAGAGAAAATGCCTTAGGTTTTTTTTTTCTTGTTTCTTCTGTTCCTGGTGCCATCTATGTTCTGTGTTGCAGTTTTTGATTTTCACATATTGAACCATCTTTGCATTCCTAGAATAAAAACAATGGGATCACTATTGTGCAGGCTACTTTTATGTCAACCTGACACAGGCTAGAGTTATCTGAAAGGGAAAAACTTCAACTGAGAAACTCTCTCCCTTAGATCTGACTAAAAGGCATTTGATTCATTAGTGATTGGTACAGGAGAGCAGCCCATTGTAGATGGTGTTATTTCTGGCTGGTGGTCCTGGGTTCTCTAACAAGGCAGGCTGAGCAAGTCTCAGGGACCAAGACAATAAGCAGCACTCCTACAAGATCACAGCAACAGCTTCTGCCTTTAGGTTCCTGCCCTGTTTGAGTTCCTGTCCTGTCTTAGCAATGGACTTTTTCCCTGGAAATGTAAGTCAAAATAAATGCTTTCCTCCTCAGCTTGCTTCAGTCATGGCATTTCATAACAGAAATAGTAACCCAAACTAAGACGACTGTGGTTTTATATTTAATATGTTGTTGAATTCTGTTTACAAACAGTGCGTTGATAAGATCTGTGTTTATATTCATTGGAAAAATTGGTCTATACCTTTCAATCTTTGTATAAAAAATATTCTGTGCTTCCTTATCTTGTATCAGGGTAACATTGAGTTCACATAATGATTTGGATACTATCTCTTGCCCCTTTGTGCTACTAAATACTTTGAGTAATATTGGTGTTAATTCCAGGCATGATGACACAGAGTGAGTATGTCCTCAGGTTTATTTTAAGAATTTTTTGTAACACAGGTTCAATCCCATTGTTCATCATTGCTTTTTTGTGCTATTTATTTCTTCTTCATTTAATTTTGGTAAGTCATATGTACAGGAATTTTTTAAAGGATTTCTATTTTGAGGAAGATTGTCTTCAAAGTATTGTTGGATAATCTCAAGGGTTCCATTGGTTCCAGGTAGAATATTTACTTTTATTCTTTAATATCATTTATGTAGATCCTCCCTTTTCCAACACCCACCCCCATCTTTCCTCTCTCTCTCTTTTCTTTAGTTTATCTAAAAGCTTGTTAACCTAAGTTGTCTTTGTATTTATAACTGAGGAGTTAATATATAGCTTGCTCAGTCCATCTTGTCTTACTTGTATATAATGAGTTCAGAGCTAAAAACCTGGTATTGCATAACCAATCTGGTGTATGCATGTGATAATAATAACTAAAGGAAGAAGCCCATACTTTAGAGAGGAACAAAGAAGAGGATGAGAGGAGTTTGAGAAAGGAAAAAAGGAGAAAATGGTATAATTGTATTTTAATTAGAAAAATAAAAGGTTATTCGGCAGTTTAAAGCATGTACAAACTCTCACAGAGGACTCAAGTTTGATTCCCAGAGCCCATGTTAAGGGGCTCACAATCTCCTGTGAGTCCAAATCTGTGGGATCTGGTATCATTTTCTAGCCTCTGAGGGTACCCACATTTACACATACATATACACAGAGAGACATGATAATAAAATAAGCCATGAATCAGAATATGTCCATTTCCATGACTATAGAAAAATTGTCAAAATTTAATATATTTTGGTAACAGAATACCTTCGGGTTACGTTAGGTATAATGACACAACAAAGGCCTTAGATGGCAGACATGGCACTCACGTTCATACTCACAGTGGAAAGGCATTCATTTATGATCAGGGAAATCACTTTATCATGTTACTGGCCATCACAATTAGGTAAGAGAAATAAATGAAAGGTTTTGTAGAGGGAATAAAGTGAAAAAATTGAGATTACATAAAATTTTAATGATTTTTGTGCAGCAAAGAAACAACTATGTAAATGTAAGAAAAACACACAGAAAGTGAGAGAATATTTATAATCCATTATAATGAAACAATAATGTTTAAAATATGTAAGAATGCAATCTTTTTTTTTTTTTTGGTTTTTACGAGACAGGGTTTCTCTGTATTGTTTTAGAGGCTTATCGGTCCAGCCCGGCCTCGAACTCACAGAGATCTGCCTGCCTCTGCTTCCCGAGTGCTGGGATTAAAGGCGTGCGCCACCACCGCCCCGCACCTAAAAATCAATCTTAAAGCCCTATACTTTACAGTGGATGAAAAACCCAAACACATTTCTCAAATGATGGTATACAAATGGCTAAGAGGTTCAAGTAAACATGCACTGTACTACTAATTAGGGAAATGAAATATTAAAAAACAAACATGGTGAATAGCTTGTATCAAAAAGACAAAGAAAAGTCTGGGCAAGGACACAGGAGAAGGATAAGTCTTGTAGATTCCTGGTAGAAACAAAAAAGATGCACAATCATTTTGAAAAACAGTGTAGAGCCTTTTCAAAAACTTAACCATCGAGTTACACATGACGCTATTAGTCTCAGATATTGGATCATGCCCCACGGAACTGAAGCCAACTGGTTGATATCTACAACCCTAAGTTCATTGCAAAGTTTTACATAAGACCTTATGTATTATCAAAGTGTCCATCAGCAGATAAATGGATAAAGATAATGTGGGAGACACACAAGGGGACAGATTTAAAAGGAATGAAATCCCATCATGTACAGCAATGTAGCTCACCAGAGGTTACTATGATATGTGAAATGAGCCAGACATGGATGATAAGCAGTAACACATGTTTCTGAATTCAAACATTTGAACTAACAGATATTGAAAACAGAGTGTTGGTTATTGAAGACTATAGAAGGAGGGTGAGGAGGAAGAATATTGGTAAAGAATGTAAAATTACAGACAGTAAAGGTAACTCTAAACTCATGTTCATCTAAGTGACTCTAGGCAATAACAATGTATGCTTCAAAAGAGAAAACTTTACCTGTGTCATTATGACATGAGCTGATGGGCATATGAATAGTTTTATTTTGCTCTTTCAAGCAGAGTAAAATATCAAAATAGTCAAGCACCCCACTAATTTAAACAATTAGAATGTAACGGTTAGAATTGTGTTTATTGCAAGTCAGTAGTGATCCACTTATTAGAAGTCTGTTAGGACCTCTTCAATGGAAGACATTTTCAAGACTGAAAACCTAATATAGAAATATACCAAGAAGTTAAAAACTATGTTTATACATAAATACTTCCAAAATTTCCAAAGTAGATTCTGATAGAACACTGGAATAGTGTACGTCTATAAAAACTGAAAGTAACAACAAAGGTGTTTGTATAGCTTTTCCAGGAAATTTCACTAAATAACAAAGCAAATGCTAGTATGGATATAATTTTTGAGTTAGACGCTAACATGATCATGAGAAAGATATTTTGGGTGTATATATATATTTAAAAACAGAATTTTGGGGCTGAGAGGATTGCTCAGTGGGCAAAAACACTTATTGATGACCTGAGTCAGATTCCCAAAACCCACGGAAAGGTGGTGAATGCGTGTAATCACAACACTCCGGCAGTGAGATGGGAGGTGTAAATGGGAGAGTCAGCTGGATGCTCACAACTCATCCTGCCTATACACAGTACAGCAGGGAACAAGAAGAGAAAGCCTACCTCAACAAGGTAGGAAAGGAACACACACACACACACACACACACACACACATACACACACACACACTGGCCCATATGTTCACATACATTCATACTCACACACTTATACACACACTCACATACAGTCACAAACACACAATCTCACACATTCCCCCACACACTCATTCACACAAATACACAATACTCTCATACATTCACAAACATACACACACAAACTCATTCACACACATACACAATACTCTCATACATTCACACACATACACACACTCATATACACACTCTCACACCCATTCACACACACATACACACTCACACACACTCATACACCCAGACACACACACTCATAAACACACACACTCACACACATATACACACACACATGCTCAACACACTCATGCATCCATCCACACACATATGAGAGAGAGAAATGCACAAACTTGTAAGTTTTTTCAAAAAATAAAGCTATCAATTATGCCTAAAGGAAGGTACCAATCATAGCATTTGGATGACAGTGTTTGGCCTCATTTCAACAGATTTAGAAATAAACATTTTAAAAGAGCCCACCAGCTCTTTCTTTACTTCTCCTCTCACTGCATTTAAGAACCAAAAACACTTACTGAGATAACAATGAATTATGGTGGAAAATAAAATGAAATTGATAAAATATTTAACTATACATGCTGACAAATAGTCTTCATTTCAGAATTGGTAGTTCAACATGAAAGCATTAATTAAAGGGATTTCTTACTTGAATTTTAAAATGAAACTGACAGACCAGTACTTCTAAAATGACAGAATAATGGGCTTAATTAACCATCTTCACAGTAAAGTGGTAATATAACTGGGGGAAATTATAAAAATAACCAGTAATTTAGTCTCCTGAAATTGTCCCCAGGATGTACAGCAGCAATTGCTCATTCAGGAAAATCTATATTCTATAAGAATAGCAAAAGCAAAAGGACTGGAGAAATGGTTACGGGTTACCAGCACTGGCTACTTTTTGAGAGAATCTGGTTTGATTCCCAGCACCTACACGGTCTCTCACAACCAACTGTCGCTCCAGTTCCAGGGGATCTGATGCCCCCTTCTGACCTCTCTGGGCACCGCATTCACATAGCACACAGACATACATACAAGAAAAGCATTCGTATACACAAAATAAAAACTAAAATAAAATGTAACTTTTAGAGAATTCCAAAGGCCTGTGTCACTAGGGCCCCAAGCAGTTGTATGAGTCATTTGCTTCTCAAAGCTGCGTGTTGTAGGAGTTGCATCAAGATGCAGAGGGAGAATCCCCCTGTACTTCTAATCCCCACCTATGTCTCTGCTTCCATGTGGACTAGCTGTTGGCATTTGTCTTCCATCTTTCCTGTCTTTTGAATGAGCTCCTTTGCAGTTGGATATTCTGTGATTCAAGTCACTATTCCAGTTAAGAAAGAAGCACAGATTCAACCAGCCGGTGCCCCAATCATCCCTGCCACTCTTCCTTGTAGGGCAGGGCAGACTTCTCATGGGATAGATGAGGTGCTAACCAGAGCCCCCTGCACCCTTCTGGCAAACTTGTAGAACATAGTGTCCTCTCAGAAGAGGTGTCCCATCCCCTCCACTCTAGTTCGGTGTCCTGTGTGGCCCTTCAGGAAGAAAGCCATGGCAGAAGCACAGACACCTGTAAAACTACCTGTGAGGACTCACCATAGTTGAGGGAAGGTGGGAACGAGGGATGGAGGAGGGGAGGGAGGGAAGGAGAGAGAGGTGGGGGAAAGGGAGGAGGGGAGACAGAGACAGGGAAAGGGAGAAACTGAGAAAGAGAGAGAGTCTCTGTGTGGTAGTATTCCAGGTATTACCCATCCTCCCTCACCTCCAACTTTCTGAATCAGGACTCTAGTGTTTCACCCTCAGGAGGCTGTTTGCCTAAGGAATCTGCAGAAGTAGTAGGGGCATTTGAGTTTTTGTGGCAAGGGAAAATTCAGGCGCTCATGTCAGGATAGAGTGATTGGTGAAGTTTAACTATAAAAGTGACTATGTTTTGTTGGTCTTTTAATTTTTCCTCACGGAGCTAGATAAATGGCTTAGCAGTTATAAATCTCTTGATGCTCTTCCTGAGGGGCCAGAGTTCAGATTCTGACACCCACGTCAGATGGCTTAAAACAGCTTCAGGGGAGGGAGCAGACTCCCTCTTCTGCCCTACACAGTTGTTTAAACACACACACACACACACACACACACACACACAAACACACACACAGGGGCAGGGGTAAATAAAAATAAATCTTTTTCTTGAAAATGGTCTTTAAAGCAAGATTATTACATTTGCTTTTTCCATTAATATACCCGTACTTTAGCCATTTGAATTTGAAAAATGAATTTTGCATGTAATTACTTATTTAACATCTGAGACCCTCCCAGTTACATTTTCATTAATATTTGTTTAAGCCAATTTATTTTCAGTAATGATCAGCAAGGATTTATCAAGACAGTTTGCCACAAGTAAAGCTTGTACTTGCCCATTTGCTATTGTCTCATTTAGTAAGAATTGGTGGCCATTTGCCTAGATATATGTTTGATCAAGCTTTTGGCAAAAAAGTGGTTATATTTCACTTTTATATTTATTGACAATATATTTAGATTTTCCACTCTTACCATTGTTACCTAGAACCTTGTCCAGACCTGCAAAGAAGCAAACTGATAAATCTGAGAAATAGTTACTCAGTGAGCCTCCTGGCGTCTCTTATGTATTCAATATGCATATGGCTCATAAGAAGCCCATTCTAATCATCCACTCAAATCACAGAGCTGCCCTGAATACATATCATCACACAAGCTGAGAGGGGAGGTAAAGCTTCCTACCATGCCAACTGATGGCTTTTTACTTCATAATTATTCAAGTTTTGCCTGTAGTCAGTCACACTCTATGGTGTGTGTGTGCATGAGTGTGTGTGTGTGTGTGTGTGTGTGTGTACACATATGTGCATTTAGAGGGAAAGGCTTATCTTCTTAAATTGTTTCTCTTTATTTTTTGAGAATTGGTCTCCCACTTAACCAGAACTTGAATAATGCCCTCCATGACTGGTTATTAAGCCCCAGGGTTCCCTTTGTCTTACTTGTCTAGTGTTGGGTTTACAGGCACATACTACCATCCCATATTTTAGTGGATTCCAGGGAATGATTTCAAGTCTTCAGGCTTGTGTGCCAAGCACTTTACTGGTTGGTAATGCCCATGATCCCTATACTTTACAACTTCCTGATGAAAGGAAACATTTCATTATTTTAAAACATCCCTCTTTATTTCCAATGATATTTCTATATTTGCATACCTTACCTGATATTAAAATAATAAATTCAATATTTTTAAAAATGTTATCACTCTTTTTTACATGTGTGGTGCTTTACCTGCGTCTATGTCTATGTGTCATGTGTATGCATAGTGCCCAAGAAAGCTAGAAAGTGTTGGGTATGGTACTGGAGTTACAGTTTATTGTAAGCTGGCATGTGGATGCTAGGAACTGAACCTGTGACCTGTAGAAGAGCAGCAAGTACTCTGAACTTCTCAGTCATCACTCTAGACCTAATGGACCTATACTCCTTGAAATCTCATTGTTCCTGCCCTGTTTATCTTGTGGAGAAATTGTGCACATCTGAAATCTTATGTTGTCTTCTGGAGTTCAGAGCCCCATTCATTTATTTTCAGTATCTTTCTCTTACTTCCTGCAAATTCAATAATTTATAGTGGTTATCTTTCTTTCTATGTCTTACATTCTGCTAACAAGCTCAGTAATATAGTATATGTTATAATCTTCAGGTTAAGAGTTGTCATCTTACCCACTTTCAATATCTTCCATTTCTTGCTGAGCTTTTTGTTATTATTAATATAAAGTGCTTTTACTTTTGTTCAACCTTTGATAATAGCTGTTTTCTAATCCCTTTCTACCAAGCGTATCATTATAGTCTTTGTGGTTAGTTTCCTCTGGTTGCCTTTTCCACTTAGACTCCATCATATGTATTTTTATTACTTACTTACATATAAAATATTTATAATATTTTTAAACTGGGATATTTTGAATGTTCTACCATGGAGATTAGGAGAATCCAAATTCAGCTGTATCTTCTTATTGAACAATGTTAATTTTCTTTGATTGATGATTCACAGGGAAATTGATTTGTTTGCACCCAAGCTACAATCATTGTCTCTGGAGTGACAATTAAATTCTCTGTTCTGGTCAGTTATTCCATGAACAGTGCTTGACTGCATCTTACGTGTACATCACTCTGTGGATACCTGAACAGCATTTATGTGTATATGAAGGCAGACTTTGGTTCTGCCTTCTAAAGTAACAAATCACTTTACAATATCTGTGACCATAGGCTGTTTGCTCATCTGTCTTTTCGGGTCAGAGACACAG
Organism: Mesocricetus auratus; assembly: GCF_017639785.1. Taxonomy (NCBI): domain Eukaryota; kingdom Metazoa; phylum Chordata; class Mammalia; order Rodentia; family Cricetidae; genus Mesocricetus; species Mesocricetus auratus. Next base: position 49,873,866 of record NW_024429267.1, on the reverse strand, counting down.
TATGGTTTCCATTAAAGTTCTAGACAGTTCTTTTCCACTGCTAAATGTATCATAAATAAAACTTGCTGAAACTAGGAAATCATATTGTGACACTTTTTTTTAACTATCAATTTTCTACAACATTTACCGGTATTTTTACACTTTCCAGAACCTTCTGATGCTTACTTTTTTTCAAAAAATATTTCTATAGTGTTTAAGCCTCTAAGTCCAGCTCCAACACATAAAGTCCTTGGAGGATATTACTTCCTTTCTTGCAATCCACACTAAAATATCTAGATATTAAAAACCACACAGTTTCTTAGAATTATGGGATGATTAATACTATTAGATGCATTACAATCATGAACCCTTGAGACTCAAGTATTTTTCTAAAGAATTTATTTGTTATTATATATATATATATATATATATATATATTAGTGTTTTGCTTGCATCTATTTCTGTGTTCTTTGTAAATTCCTTGTGCACATAGAACCCTGCATGTATTCTATGCTCTGTGTGTATGCCCAGTGCATGCAGAAGCCAGAATGATGTCATATTTCCCTGGAATTGGGATTATAGACACTTGAACTGCCACGTGGGTGCTGCCAGGTCTTGTAGAAGAACAACAGTGTTCTTAACCTCTGAACAGTCTCTCCAGATCTGATCCAAGCATCTTCAGAGAGACAAAAAAACAATACATCTTACTGTATTGAGAAAAATTTGGACTTACACACAATGGGGATGACACAGACATGTAGAACTACTTAGAAGAGTTTTTGGAGACTATATGCCAACCAGCTTGGAAAAGCCACTAGGGGAACCATCAGGTTGTGAGGCCTCCAAACTGTTGGCTTTCTGTCAAAAATTACACCGAGTGCTTATAAGAGGAGAACCTGGGAAAGATCTACTGGGGTAAAAATCTCCTACAGATCATATTAGCAGTTCCTTTTAACTTTCTGTTCTCAGTCACAAATGTAACATCAGGAGATGAAGCTTTAAGAAAACAGTGTTGCAACAGGTTGTCCAGGGAAAAGGAGAACACAGACATATTATAATGGGATCTAAAGGATGCAATAGTAAAACACTATACAGGACAAAACAACTGAAGTCAGACTAAGAACAATCCTCCTCAGTCATTTCTTCACCATATCACCCTACATCCTTATGAAAAAGGATATTGATTACAGCTGAAAGATCCTCAAAACAGATACTGTCCAAAAATTTTTAAAGAACACAATTCATATAGTGTGAAGACACCAATCTATAGAGTATTCAAAACCACTATGTTTGTTATGTTACAGAACTCAAAGGAAAATGTATAGAATGGGTAATCAGAGAGGAATAATGCTAGGAGAGAGATGTAAACTCTAAACATCAATGAGAGATACATGGAAAACATTCCACATTAACAAAAATAATAATTCTGTTAGAAATATTCAGCTAAATAGAAGATGGGTCTATAGCAACTTCTCAAATTGAAATAAAAATAGAAAAGATAATTGAAGGGAAAATTTGAAAACAGAACATACAATATCTAGGAGACAGTGTTTCAAAATGTATAAAAATAAAATTTAAATGTCAAGTGCAAAAAGTAAACTGAAAAGTCTTTAAAGCACTAGTTTCTACAAGTTTCAAAGGCTAAGTTCAGAAAGAGAGAAAATACTGAGCAGAATATCATATTCTAGCTGTGAGAAACTTGAGGAAAATGAAAATACTGAAGGAAGTTGAAGAAAATACTCATTTTACCTTAATAAATAATACTAGGAATGACAATTACTGGCTTCCTAATAGACATCATGCAAGCAAATGGACAATGGGAGATTTTTAAATCTTTAGAAATACTCTTAAATATACCATTATTATTCTGTTCTAATTGAAGTTATTCTTCAAAAGCTAAAGTCAAAAACTAAACTTGCCAGTGTACTCCTGTGATCCCAGCACTTATGAAGGCAGTGAAGGCAGGAGGATTATGAGTTCCAGATCATTTTGAGCTACATAGTAAGTTTGAGGGCAGCCTGGGATAGCCAAGACCTGGCAAACACAGAACATAACAAAACGTCAAAAACCAATAAAATTCATAGTCAGAAACCTACCTTAGGGGAACTGTCAGAAGAATCATTCAAGGCAGATGTAAGTGATATAGAAGAGAAAACAGGATTTTGTTTTTGATGACAGTGATTGCATAAAGGACTGTGAAATAAGACCTCAGGTTCCCATTTTAAATTCACACAAAAGTTGAGTGTCTGTTTAGTCAATTATAATAAGCATGTATTGAATGTTTATGGCAGATAGATAAGTGGAATGACTGCCATTGTAATTGACAAGAGGAGGAAATTGCAAATGTTTGTCACTAGGGATCTGCGGTACTGGAGAGTGGTGCAGGGTTGTTTGAATTTTAACTTACATTATTTTTACAGATATACACAGGAAGCTGATTTCCAAAAGAAATATGATAAAATGTCATCTCTAAGATGGCATATGAATCTTAGCATGCATGAACAAAACAGGACAACAGAATGCAGAAGGCCAGGCCTTGAAAAACTAAACGGGAGACTAACTCACTGCTAGGGTGCAGATTCAACACCCTTCTTTTTAGCTACTGATAGATCACAAAGGCTGAAAGTTGGTGTAGATGACCTCAAGATCAGATGCTTAGATTGTTCTTCATCCAAGACCAGCAGTATAAGCATTCTTAATTCTCCATAGACTGTTCACTAAGATATGTTCATTCTGGACAATAAAACATAATTTTTCTTCGTCTCCCTGATGTGAAGTCATCCACTGAAGCATAGCTGACATATAAGGGACCATACCCTTCAAGAAAATCAGTTCTATATCACACCTGCGGCTGTCACTTGACAATAGTTCCTCACCTAAGGGTAGGATCATAAAACACTTTAATTACCACCTCTGGTGAGGCAGTTCAGTGGGTAAAGACCCTTGACTACCAAGTTTGATCACCAGCATCTGTATGGTACAAAGATCGAACTGATATTCATAAGCTGTCCTATGACCAATACACACACTGTGCTGTAGTATCCAGTGCACATCAACCATACGAAACATAACAATAGGAAATAATCAAATTGAGGGCTGAAATCAATCAAGTAGAAACCAGGAAAACATTGTACTTGAAGTTCTAGCTACAGCAATAAGACAACAAAAGGAGATCAAGGGGATACAAATAGGAAAGAAGTCAAGCTTTCACTATTTGCAGATGATATGTTAGTTTATATAAGTGACAAGAAAAATTCTACAAGGGAACTCCTAGAGCTGATAAACACCTTCAGCAAAGTGGCAGGATACAAGGGTAACTCAAAAAAATCAGTGGCCCTATTATATACAGATGATATACAGATTATATACAGAAGTGACTGAGAAAGAAATCAGAGAAACATCACCCTTTACAATAGCCATAAACAGCATCAAATATCTGGTGATAATATTAAGCAAGGAATTGAAAGACCTGTATGTCAAGAACTTTAAGTCTTTAAAGAAAGAAATAAAAGAGGATACAAGAAAATGGAAAGATCTCCCATGCTCTTGGATTGGTGGGATCAACATAATAAAAATGGCAATCTTGCCAAAAGCAGTCCTCAGATTCAATGCAATCCCTATCAAAATTCTGGCACAATTCTTCACAGACCTTGAAAGAACAATAATCAATTTTATATGGAAAAACAAAAGGCCCAGGATAGCCAAAACAACCCTATACAATAAAGGAACTTCAGGAGGAATCACCATACCTGACTTCAAGCTCTATTATAGAGCTATAGTCCTGAAAACAGCTTGGTATTGGCACAAAAATAGGCAGGTAGACCAAAGGAACCAAATTGAAAACCCTGATTTTAACCCACACACCTATGAACACTTGATTTTTGACAAAGAAGCTAAAACTATACAATGAAAGAAAGAAAGCATCTTCAACAAATGGTGCTGGCATAACTGGGTATTGGTATGCAGAAGACTGCAGATAGATCCATGTTTATTGCCTTGTACAAAATGTAAGTCCAAATTGATCAAAGATCTCAACATAAATCCAACCACACTGAAACTCTTAGAGAAATTGGGAGATACTCTTCAACGAGTTGGTACAGGAGACCATTTCCTGAACATAACACCAGTGGCACAGACACTGAGATCGACAATTAACAAATGGGACCTCCTAAAACTAAAAAGCTTCTATAAGTCAAAGGACACAGTCAACAAGACAATTTTGGCAGTCCACAAAATGGGAAAAGATATTCACTAACCCCACATCTGACATAGGGCTAATCTCCAAAATTTACAAAGAACTCAAGAAGCAAGTCTCCAAAACACCAAAGGATCCAATTAAAAGGTGGGGTACAGAACTAAATAGAGAATTTTCAATAGAGGAGGCTAAAATGGCCAAGAGACACTTAAGAAAGTGCTCAACATCCTTAGCCATCAGGGAAATGCAAATCAAAACAACTTTGACCTCAGACCCACAGCTGGGAGGCCAGCATGGGATTGATCCAGACCCCTGAATGTGAGTGTCATTGAGGAGGCCTGGGAAACCTATGGGGCCGTGAGCAGTGGATCAGTGTTTATCCCTGGAATACAAACAGACATCATGTATCCATAACACAAAGAGGGATGCTCTCTCAGCCTGGACTCTTAGGGGAGTACCTAGACCTTGCCCTGAGTGAAATGACAGACTCTAGATATCCCCTATGTGGAAAGAAATGGCAATAGGGTGGGAGGCTGGGGGGGATGGTGGGGTGCAGGAGGAGGGGAGGGAGAGGGAACTGAGATTGACATGTAAAACAAGTTATTTAAAATTAAAATAATAATAATAAAAAACATAACAATAAATACAACTTAAATATGCAAATCAATAAAAGAGTCAAGATTATAAAAATGTACTCTTTGACTGCCATGGTATTAAAATAGAAATCAATAACTAAAAATAAAAGTTCTTGAAACACTTGAAGACCAATTAACTCACTTCTAAGTGAATCATGAGTCAAAGAAGAATTTCCAAGAGAAATTTTATATTTTGTATGTGCAAATGAAAACACAACTCAGAGAGCATTTGATACCTGTTGAGTGATTCATGTGGCATCAACAGCTGACTCCTTACATTTTATGGTAGCTTCATAGGAACCTCATATAGATTGTTTGTGACTCAGATTATGTTTTTGCAATAGATCTGATATTTTTCATGCATAATTGTTCTTTTGTGTTTACCATCAATCACTTCTGTTTCTGCTTTTTTTATTGATCGTTTCTGGCTTTCCTAAATTCATTACACTGATTATTTCTTTCCATTTCCAGTTTTAGTAATATTCCCGGTATCTAACATAATTGGTATCTGTTTATCATGTGGAATATAATCCTTAAAATAAAATTGACACCAAAGATTCATAGTAACTTACACAAATGATTTGATCATAGATGTTTCTATTAGTCAGAGTTTCTCAAGTCTTTCTTAATTGTAGTTCTTACTTTTATGGGTGTTTTCCCTGCATATTTGTCTATATACCACATGGGCAATGTCCACAGAGACCAAAAAAAAAGGGTGTTGCATCCTCTGAAACTGAAGTTATAGACACTTGTACGCAGCCATGTGGGTTCTGGCAATCAGACAGGGAGCCTATCTGGTAGAGCAGTTAGCTTACCTTAGCAGTTGAGCTATCTTCCCAGACATGTTTCTTGGATTTTTAAAATGCTGACACAACACCTTCAAGGACCAATGTCAACAGCTCAGGGATGGTACTAAATTAGTGATTGTAGATTTGAGTATTTATCCTTCTCATTAATGATTATGCGATAGCTATATATCACATATATTATATAAAAGTTACATGTTTTGCCAGATGGAGGTGGTGCATGACTTTAAATCCAGCACTATGGAGGCAGAGGCAGATGGAACTCTGAGTTCAATGTCAGCCTGTTCTATAGAGTGAGTTCCAGCACAGTGAAGGTTACACAGGGAAATGCTGTCTCAAAACACCAAAATAAATAAATAGATAGATAGATAGATAGATAGATATAGATATAAATGAGAGAGGGGGTAGAAAGAAATGAAAGACTGTATATAGCTTGTGGTCTCTATACCTGTCTTACAATTTCTCCTTACTAATATTTTGTAGATTTAAATTTAGGTTTCCTGATAAGCTAATCACTTTCTCTACAGGAACTATTCACTTGTATCTGTCAGTAGCTATTTCACTGCTTTCTTATTGCTCTCTCCTGCACTCCATTCCCTTCCTGCGGGATCTTCTGTGGCAGATATATTTTATGTTAACATGTAATTGATAACTTTTCTCAGTCTCTGAAAATGTGAGTTTTGTTTCTATTTAAACTTCATGCTTGAATGATTGTGCACAGATTCCTAGGTTTATATTTGCTTTATCTGGATTCTTAAAGACATTATTATATTATATATAGTTTTCCATTATTACTGAAAAGGCGTTGATTCATTTATAGCCTTTCACTTCTAGGGAATTTTCTTTTTACTTCCTAAGGTCGTTTTCAATATTTACTTCTATCTATCAAACAAATGACTACCTTTAGTTTGAAAGGGCAATTATTTCTAGAGTCTCTACTGGTTATTTCGGATATACTCACACCAACGTATCATTACTTCTGTGATTTTTTTAATCCCGTCATCATGTAAATTCTCTTTTTGATTATGATATTCCAAGGGTTGGGAGTAACACTCCCTGCATTTTAAGGGTTTTAACCCTTCCTAAGGAATCCCTGGAAAGGATATCTCTTTGTTACTTCTAGAATTCCTTGGAAGCCCACAGAAGACAACTTCCTTGGGCATCTCAGACTATGACATACCTCCTACTGCTGTAGCTGTTCTTTCTCTGTGGGCTTGATGCAGGAATGTTTATTTCAGTGTTATCTATCCCCAGCATCATCACTCCCCCACCCTGGTCACCACCATTATTAGGAACACAACAGCCCAAGCTCCCAGTGTGCTGATGATGGACCATTTCTGAGCTGTCTTCCTGGTTGATGGATATGCCACAAATTCACAGTGCTATGAATGTTGCCATCACCAGACTTTGTCTGCTGCAATTATACTTCAAGAAATATGGTAACAGAGATATATTTTAGGTAAAAGTCAGTAAGTCAATGATAGTATTTTATAAACAGTAAGGAGCATTATGTCCATGGAGAGTTATTAAAGTTAGAAGTTAGAAAATCCAGTAACTGTGAACCTGAAAAATATTTTTTCACTTTAAAAAATTTTTATGCATGTGGGTGTTTGCCAGAATGCATGCACGTCCACCATGTGTGGGTCTGGTGCATGTAGTGGACAGAAGAGAGTATAAGATCCCCTGAAACTGGAGTTACAGGTGGTTGTAAGTTTCCCTGTGAGTATTAAGCCCAGCTCCCCAGGAAGGACAGCAAATGCTCTTAATTGCTGAGCCCCAAGCATTTTTTTCATTCTTAATGGAGCTTATTACTATAAAGTGAAGTGCTTTCAATAACTTACTGTTGTTACTAACAATATTTTGTGTAAATATGATGTGTGGGTTGGTGTGTATGCACATCACTGGATACAACTGGATGTCAGTGGACAGCTCTATGTAACTGGTTCTATCCTTCCACATTTTTCTGGGTTCTAGGATTAGATCATGGGCCATCAGGTGACATACAGATGAGGCCTTTCCTCATTGAGGGGAGCGGTTTTGCCCACTGAGACATCCGATCAGGCCACACAGGCAGCTTTTGTTACAAGGACAATAGAGTAGATTCCATTTGGAAACAAACTCTGAACAGCCAGCTCTTGGACTTGTCCTTCTTGGCATGTTTTCACCATTCTATGCTGATTTTACTTCTGTACTGTCCTAGATTCTTTACTTTCCAATATTGTCACAAAGAGCTACCTTTTCTGAAGGTTTTCCTATGCCACCTAAGCCCCTCAATTTAAACCAGGCATCTTTCTTTCTTGAGTTTTTTTTTTTTAAATGAGAAATTGCTTCTGTGGCTCTCTAGCCTGAATTTTCCAGGCATGGCCCAATGCACAACCCTACTGCAGTGTGAGTCAGCTTTTGTCCTTTAGCCTCTTCTGTCTAAGTGCTGCACTTCTTGCCTGCCTCTCAAGCTGTGTATGCAGTCTCTTGAGTACTGGGACTGGTCTTATTTAAAGATATATCTGAGCCAGTGAGGAGGGTCAGAGAATAAAAGCACTGGTTCCACTAGCCTGACTGCCCCAATTCAATCCCTGAAACCCAGGTAAAGATGAAAAAAGGAGAGAACCCAGGCCACAATGCTGTCTTCTGATATCCACGTGCACTGTGACATGCTTATGGTATATAACATATATTGGATGAATACAAGTGAACAAACAAAAATTATCTGGTTTAAAAAATGGCAACAATCCTGATGAATTTAACACCAAATATCTCAATACTCTTATTTTGCAATTAAGTTTTCTGCTCAGGAAGTGGAAACTATACTAAATTTAAATTGCTTTGAATTTGTATCAATGTAACCTGAAAAACAAATCATAAAAAATAAGAAATATCACTCAACTACCAAGAATAATCTCCAAAACAACCAGGAAAGAAAAAAGCAATTGCTCTGAGTAGGAGGCCTCTCCTTCTTCAGCACACTATGCTTAAAATAAAAAATTCTACTTGGAAACAAAAGGAGTTGAAGCAGCTGATTAACTTCTAATATGACAGTGACATTTCTTGTGTGTTCAAAAGCTACCCTATGTTTTCCTCAGTGCTTACACTTCCTAATTGCCACCACAACCCTTTGTTTGAAGTACTTAGGCTTTTAATTTGCATAGACGAGATCTTTAAAAATGGTGTCCTGGCAAGAGTAAAATAGATGTGAGATTTTTTTTTGCGATAATTCAGAAGAACTCATGGGAAACTTACCCAGCTGTGTTGGGTACTGCCTTTCCTTGACAATATTTTCAGGCATATTACCAGTCTTCTTGGCCAACATAGGTGATCAGAACACTGATAATTACAGCAAGATGGATTACTGTTGGTTAAATATAATATATGCCTATATCTATATCTAGATCTATATATATATATATATATCTTACACTATCTTGTGATTTGTTACCTAGGCAAAATAACATTAACTGGGAACTATAACCCCTAGAATTAATGGTATTTGTGTGTCTAGATATAGCTTATGTCAGCACAAGGTTAACTGCTGAAACTGTCACCTTCCATTAACACAACACATTTCCTAGTTAAAACTCCCCACTGATCTAACTATTTGAAGGGAATGCTAGATTGGATAGATAATAGATCATTTTTCTGAGATGAACCAATTAAGAAAGTATGATTCACTTTATATATGTATTCATATACCACATGAGCAGTATGTATGTGTGTGTGTGTGTGTGTGTGTGTGTGTAGTTTGATGGTATAAAATTAATTATTATTTCCATATATTTGTTTGTTCTTATTTGTTTCCTGCTTTTTATTTGTTTGTTTTTATTTTCATGAACCTACTTTGGAACTTAAGGGTTGGATTCCTTTCCACTTTGTTCGGCTATGCTGCTGATGTAAGCTCAATGCAGCTGTGAGATCTGCAGGGTTTGCGCTATTGACTGCTCTCTCTCCTGCCTTAAAGGCTATGTGCATTGTCTTAGCATCAGTTCTGCAAACAGCATGGTGCGTCTGGAATCAGGTGGAAAACATTACCAGTCATTTCTAAAACCACAATTGGCTCTTGTGCCTTCTACCTAGTGTTACTCTGCAGAGGACAATCCAAAGAAATATGAGGGTTATTCCTGGTCAGCTTAGCCTACTCCACACCACATACGTAAAAGCTGGGTTAAAAAAACTGCCATATTCAAACTTACGAACTACAACAGACTTTTCCTCTTCTCCTCTTCATTTTATTTGCGTGTGTGTGTGTGTGTGTATGTGTGTGTGTGTTCGAGAGAGAGAGAGAGAGAGAGAGAGAGAGAGAGAGAGAGAGAGAGAGAGAGAGAGAGAGAATGTTTTCTGTGTTGCCCTGGCTGTCCTAGAACTTGCTCTGTAGAACAGGCTGGCCTCAAAATCACGGAAATCAGCATTCCTGCATCCTGAGTGCTGGAATAAAAGGCACGTACCACCACCACCTGGTTCAGACATTTTTTTGTTGTTGTTCTTTGATCAATCTTGGGATATCATCAAATTCAACCCTGAGCTTCATCTCTGGACGCTGAAAGACGCTGTCTTAGTTAGGGTTTCTTATCACTACAACAAAGCACCATGATGAAAAGAAAGTTGGGGAGGAAAGGGTTTATTAGGCTTATACTTCAGCATTGCTATTCATCATAGGAGGAGTCAAGACAGGAATTCAAACGGGGCAGCATCCTGGAGGCAGAAGCTGTTTCTGAGGCCATAGAGAGATGCTACTTACTGCTTTGCTTTGCTTCCCATGGCTTGCCTAGCCTGCTTTCTTTTTTCCTTCTTTTTTAGATTTTTATCATGGAGCCTTCTCTTATTATTATGTTTTTTCCCTTTTTTATTTTCAAATTTAAATTAGAAACAAGGTTGCTTCACATGTCAATCCCAGGCCTCTCACCCTTTCCATCCCCTCCTCCCGTGCACTCCCACCAACCCCCCAAATACACCCTCATTTCTCCAGGGCGGGTGAGACCCTCCATGGGGGTGTCCATAGTCTGTCATTTCATCCAGGGCAGGTCCTGGAACCTCCCCCCAAAAGTCCAGGGAGAGGGTGCATCTCTCATTGTGGGATGGGCACCCGAAGTCCATTTGTATGCCAGGGAGAAATACTGATCTACTACACAAGGCCCCATAGATTACCTAGGCCTCCTCACTGACACCCACATTCACGGGGTCTTGATCAGCTCCATGCTGGATTCCCAGCCATCAGTCTGGGATTCAAGACCCTTGTCAGGTCAGCTGTGTCTGGGGATTAAATCAGCCCAATCTTAACCCCTTTCTCATCAGTCCTCCCTTTCTGTCACTGGTTTCCTTGAGTTCAGCTTGGTGTTTAGCTGTAGGAGTATGCCTCTGCTTCCATCAGCCATTGGATGAGGGTTCTGTTTCCCAGACTCTCTGGCTGTGGGATTGTAGGCTGGCACTCCCCAGATCTATGTCTAAAATCCATATATGAGAGAGTACATACTATGTTTGTCTTTTTGTAACTGGGTTACCACACTCAGAGTGGTTTCTTCTAGTGCCATTCATTTGCCTGCAAATTTGAGGATTCCATTGTTTTTTCCGCTGAATAGTACACCATTGTATAAATGTACCACATTTTCTCTATCCACTCTTCAGCTGAGGGGCATCTATGTTCTGGCTATTACAAATAATGCTGCTATGAACATACTGGAACAGATGTCTTGTTGTATGAATGTACATTTTTGGATATATCCCTAAGAGTTGAATTGCTGGGTCTTGTGGTAGGTTGATTCCCATTTTTCTGAGGAATCTCCATACTGATTGCCAAAGTGGCTGTACAAGTTGGCACTTCCACCAGCAGTGGAGGAGTGTTCCCCTTTCTCCAAATCCTCTCCAGCATAAATTGTCATTGGTGTTTTTTGATTTTAGCCATTCTGACAGGAGAAAGATGGTATCTCAGAGTTGTTTTATTTGCTTTTCCCTGATGGCTAGGGATGTTGAACACTTTCTCAAGTGACTCTCAGCCATTTTAGACTCCTCTACTGAGAATTTCCTATGTAGTTCGGTAGCCCACTTTTTAATTGAATCCTTTGGTGTTTCAGACACTTGCTTCTTGAGTTCTTTGTAAATTTTGGAGATCAGCCCTCTGTCAGATGTGGGGTTAGTGAGTGTCTTTTCCCATTCTATGGGCTGCCTTTTTGTCTTGTTGACTGTATCCTTTGCCTTACAGAAGCTTCTCAGTTTCAGGAGGTCTCACGTATTAATTGTTGACCTCAGTGTCTGTGCTACTGGTGTTATGTTCAGGAAGCAGCCTACTGTATGAATTCATTGAAGGGTACCACCCACTTTCTCTTCTAAGAGATTCAGTGTAGCTGGATTTATGTTGAGGTCTTTCATCCATTTGGACTTAGGTTTTGTGCATGGGGATAGACATGGATCTATCCGCATTCTTCTACATGCCATCATCCAGTTATGCCAGCACCATTTGTTGAAGATGCTTTCTTTTTTCCATTGTATATTTTTAGCTTCCTTTTTGTTTTGTTTTGTTTTGTTTTTTTGAGACATGGCTTCTCTGTATTGCTTTTGAGCCTGTCCTGGAACTCACTAAGTAGACCAGGCTGGTATTGAACTCACAGAGATCCACCTGCCTCTGCTTCACGAGTGCTGTATTTAAAGGTATGTACCACCAATGCCCAGCTATTTTTAGCTTCTTTGTTGAAGATAAGATGTTCATACATATATGGGTTAATATCAGGGTGTTCAATTTGATTCCATTGGTCTACCTGTCTTTTTAGTGCAAATACCAAGCTGTTTTCAGGACTACAGTTCTATAATAGATCTTGAAGTTAGGGATGGTGATGCCTCCAGATGTTGCTTTGTTGAATAAGGTTGTTTTGGCTATCCTGGGTCTTTTGTTTTTCCATACAAAGTTGATTATTGTTCTTTCAAGGTCTGTGAACAATTGTGCTGATATTTTAATGGGGATTGCATTGAATCTGTAGATTGCTTTCTGCAGGATTTCCATTTTTACTGCGTTGGTCATACCTATCCAAAAGCATGGGGGATCTTTCCATCTCCTGATGTCTTCTTTAATTTCTTTCTTTAAAGACTCAAAGTTCTTATGATACAGGTCTTTCACTTGTTTGGTTAGCATTACCCCAAGGCATTTTATGTTGTTTGTGGCGATTGTAAAGGGTGATGTTTCTCTGATTTCTTTCTCACCCATTTTATCGTCTGTATATAGTAGAGCTACTGATTTTCTTGAGTTCATCTTGTATCCTGCCACTTTGCTGATAGAATTTATCAGCTGTAGGAGTTCCCTGGTAGAGTTTTTTGGATCACTTATGTAAACTATCATATCATCTGTAAATAGTGTAAGTTTGACCTATTCCTTTCCAATTTGTATCCCTTTGATCTCCTTTTGTTGTCATAATCCTCTATCTAGAAGTTCAAGTCCAATATTGAAAAGGTATGGAGAGAGTAGACAGCCTTGTCTTGTTCCTGATTTTAATGGAATCACCTTGAGTTTCTGTCCATTTATTTTGATGTTGGCTGTTGGTTTGCTGTATATAGCTTTTATTATGTTCAGGTATGTTCCTGTTATCCCAGATCTCTCCAAGACCTTTATCATGAAGGGGTGTTGGATTTTGTCAAAGGCTTTTTGTGCATCTAGTGAGATGATCATGAGATTTTTGTTTCTGAGCTTATTTATATGGTGGATTACATTGATGGATTTTCATATGTTGAACAATCTCTGCATCCCTGGGATGAAACCTACTTTATCGTGGTGAATGATTGTTTTGATGTGTTCTTGGATCCGATTTGCCAGTATTTTATTGAGTATTTTTGTATCAATGTTCATGAGGGATATTGGCCTGAAGTTCTCTTTCTTAATTGTGTCTTTGTGTGGCTAGGGTATCAAGGTTATTGAAGCCTTATAGAAAGAGTTTGGCAATCCCAGGCTGATGCCTGGGAATCCAACATGGGACTGATCAAGACCCCCTGAATGGGGGTGTCAGTGAGGAGGCCTAGGTAATCTATTGAGCCTTGAGCAGTAGATCAGTATTCATCCCGAGTACACACATGGACTTTGGACTCCCATCCAACAATGTGAGATGAACTTTCACCCTGAACTCTTGGGGGGAGGGTCTAGGCCCTGCCCTGGATGAAATGACAGTCTATTGACACCCCCATGGAGGGCCTCACCCTCCCTGGGGAAATGAGGGGATAATGGGGTATTTAGGGGGGAGGGCACGGGAGGAGGGGAGGGAAAAGGAGAGGGCCCTGGAACTGACTTGTGAACCAACCATGTTTCTAATCTAAATTTAAACTTAAAAATAAAAAAAATTAATAATAAAGATAAAAAGAAAGAGTTTGGCAAAGACCCTTCTGCTTCTATTGCATGGAATATTTTGAGAAGTATTGGTATTAGATGCTCATTGAATTTCTGGTAGAATTCTGTGCTGATGCCATCTGGACCTGGGTTTTTTTTGTTTGGGAGATTTCTGATGACTGTTTCTATTTCCATAGAGGATATAAGTCTATTTAAATTGCTTATCTGTTCTTGATTTAATTTTGGCAAGTGATAATTATCCAGAAAATTCTCCATTTCCTTTAAATTTCGAATTTTGTGGAGTAAAGGTTTTCAAACCATGACCTGATGATTCTCTGAATTTCCTCAGTGTCCGTTGTTATGTCCCCCTTTTCATTTCTGATTTTTTTAATTTGCATGTTCACACTCTGCCATTTGTTAGGTTGGACAAAGGTTTGTCTATCTTGTTAATTTTCTCAAAGAACCAACTCTTCGTTGCATTGATTCTTTGTATTGTTTTCCTGGTTCCCATTTTATTGATTTCAGCTATCAGTTTGATTATTTCCTGGTGTCTTCTCCTCCTGTGTGAGTTTGCTTCTTTGTGTTCCAGAGCTTTCAGCTGTGTTGTTAATTCTCTAGTGTAACTATTCTCCAGTTTCTTCATGTTGGCACTTAGTGCTATGAACTTCCCTTGTAGCTCTGCCTTCAAAGTGTCCCATAGGTTTGGGTATGTTGTGTCTTCATTCTCATTGAATTCTAGGAAGTCTGGGTGGAGGGGCTCTGTAGCAGTCTCCAGACACTGGAAGGAAGGCCCAGATACAGGGCCTGGTTTACCTGGTCCCCTGGTCCTGTTGGTGGAAGAGAAGACCAGGAAACTGGGGTGCATAGGCTCCCGCTGGGAGGCGAGGCTCTGTGGCAGTCCCCAGGCCTTTTTCTTCTTTATATTTAAATTAGAAACAAGCTTGCTTTATGTGTCAATTCCAGTTCTCTCTCCTTCCCCTCCTCCCAGTTCTGCACCAATCCCCTATCTCAACCCCTTTCTGCTTTCCAGGGAGGTTCAGGCCTTCCATGGGGGATCTTCAAAGTCTATCATATCATTTGGAGCAGGGTCTAGACCCTGCCCATTGTGTCTAGACTGAGAGAGTATCCCTCTATGTGGAGTGGGCTCCCAAAGTCCATTCATATACTAAGTATAAATACTGATCCACTACTAGAGATCCCATAGATTGCCTAGGCCTCCTAATTGACACCCACATTCAGGGGATCTGATATGCTGGTTTCCCATCTATCAGTCTGGAGTCCATGAACTCCCCCTTGTTCAGGTCAGCTGTTTCTGTGGCTTTCTCCAGCCTGGTCTTGACCCCTTTGCTCATCACTCCTCCCTCTCTGTCACTGGGTTCCATGAGTTCAGTTCAGGGTTGAGCTGTGTGTGGGTGTCTGCTTCTGCTTCTGTCAGCTACTGGATGAAGGCTCTAGGATGGCATCTAAGGGAGCCATCAATCTCATTATCAGAGAAATACATTTAAGGTAGCCTCTCCACTATTGCTTAGGTTGTTAGTTGTGGTCTACCTTGTTGATCTCTGGACATTTCCCTGGTGTCAGATTTCTTTTTAAACCTATAATGGCTCCCTCCGTAGAGGAGATCAAGGAAAGAGATATCAGCCTGCTTTGTTACGGAACTCAGGACCACCAGCCCAGGGATGGCACAACCCACCATGTGCTGGGCCCTGCCTGATTCATCCCTAAATGATAAAATGCCTCACAGCTGGATCTCATGGAGGCATTTCCTCAGCTGAGGCTCCTTCCTCTGATGACTCCAGCTTTTGTCAAACTTACACACAAAACCACCCAGTACAGACATCTGCCCTAAATTCAACTAAAAGTACTGAAATTAAGACAACTAGAAATATCACATATGGATGAAGCTAAAAATTGAAGGAATGTTTGCATACTGGTGTTTGGGATATAAATTTATTTAAAAAGAAAACCATATTGGAAGAAATGATTTTTTTTCTGTTTCTACTGAAGGTAAATGCATAAATTCCCTTTGCTCTTGCAATCTCACACCTGGAGATGAAACCAGAAGACATCAACTGCTTATGCATAAAAATCATATGTAGGAATACACACAAATACTAAAGAGAGTAAGATTCACTATCCAGTGTCTAGCCATACTGAGGAAAACAAACCCCTGATACACTCAGGGTCACAGATGAATTCCACAGTTTAAGAACATAAATATAAACCAGTATTCTTGTATGTTATCTATTGTACAAAGTTCATTATTGGCAGAAATAATACAAACATAAAGTGAAAAGAGCAGGTGATGAGGGTCACTGACTAGAGGGTTTAGGAGAGCGGAGGGTCACTGACACTGAGGGGGTTTAGGGGACTACTGAGGAGTCCTCAGTCTTGTTAGTATCTTGATCTGAGAATAGTCAGAAGGATAGTGCTTTTGCATGCATGCAAATACATACATACATACACACCAACACACACACACACACACACACACACACACACACACACCACGGAAAATACAGGCTGGAAAAGAAATAGCCTCAATGAACAACAAGAAAGAACATTTATTATCTAAATAGATCTTAACCTATGAGATGTAAAAAGGTCTTTTGAGTGTTTCAAGTTATACTAGACTGAATTAATGCCATGCCCATGGATTTCCATTTATCTGTTTTCAAAAGCAGGCAATTACACCATAACGTCCAGGTCACAGAGCTTGTTAGATAGAGCTTGTTTGTGATGCAGGTGTGGGATGAGGGGAATCCCATATATCACATACAGCTGTATTAAGGATGCTGAGCCCTCACCATAAACATGCGCTTCATCAGCATGGCCACACACTTTAGTTTCTTTAAATAAAAGAAAATATTTTTAGCTACTAAGACTCTTCTTTTAATTGAAGCCCAATATGTGCTTATTGCTGACACATGTTAAATTTCTTGCTTATCTAGTATATAAATCTCCATAGCCAATAGACTTACATTGTGTGTTCCTAATTAGCACAGGCACTATATGAAAAATGCAGGAGACATCTGCTAGGTGGAGTTTCCTATTGGTTTTAATTGATTCTACTTGTCCTGGATAGTCCAGAGGCACTGCTGGTTTGGCTTGTCACAAAGATTCCCTTAATTACCAGTTTTTCCAGGTGAATTAAACATAATACTAATTGGGAAGTGTTCTAAGTAAATGTTATATTCAACTTGTAGTGTTCACTAGTAGAGTTGATCATCAATGACATTTACTCATTTGTCTGAAATAATCTAGAACTAGACATGGGGCCACATAGTGCCCTAAGTTTCCTTACATTAGCAAGGACTCTTGGGAGTGAATGTACTATCAGAATAGCTCCTTGTAGATAGAGGGTATATCTTCTTTTTATGTCTTTTTTCATGAAATAGTTTCCTATAAAAATAGTCTGATATTGAGCCTATTTAAATGTATATCCTTTGACATAGAAAAAAAATCCATCCACCCACGACTTCCTTCTAAATCAGGAAATGGATGTTTTCCAGTCACTTCTTGGAAGATATGTTTTTACCCTTGAGATCCTTTTCAGAATACTATTAAGCAATCTGAAGCAGGTGACAACTGAGCTTCAGTTCCCCCCCTGCCCCGCCCCGCAGAACATTTCAAACATTGTTCACCCATCCTTTCGAGTTTGCAATTACCAGACAATCAACTAGTGGCCTAAATGCTACGTCTGTGGCTCCATTCAGGGCTTACCCTCTTTCTCTCAATACATTTTCAAACACACTCTATACTAGGAATAAGATGTACACCCCAAATTTGACTATTATAGTAAAGAATCTGCAACATTTGAAATCAAGACCATTTCCATGTGCATTTTTTACTACTATTGTCTAGCATGTTGTCTGACATGATTACTGGAGATTACTGGAAAACGAGTGAAAATTTAAGCAAGCTATGGTGAACTTTGTTACAAAAATAGAGATGATGGTACTGACCCATGCTGATCTTGCTAAACACATACGTCACAAATATATGTAGCACTCTATCTAAAATAAATAGAGAATTGTTTTATATTATTGTAAAATTAATTTGTTTTCTCTGATATTTTCTTCTGTATGAGTCTCCCTGGATTTAACTGAAAACATCCATGGACTCAGAAAAGGTCGTTACTTTTATAACAGGAATAAGGAAAGGGCTGATGACTGTATCAGGGAAAATACTTTGCTTTTTTTTCCATGAGTATTAGTGAAGGTATATTTGTACATAAATCATGAGTAGCCATATAAAATCACTTCATCTGTGATTTCAATGTCAGTTGGAGAGGAACTGAAAATCAGGTAGTAGTTACAACACTGTTTGGTTTACAAACATCATTTCAATTAGGCACCATAAACTGGAAATTCATACCTGCATCTCATAGAAGACAGTGCCTCAAAAGATAACCATTTGAAATTATATTCCTTCACAACCATGTTCATTGGGGATCTAGAAGAATAAGATAGAAGAAATAACAAATTTCTAACAAGAGAAAAACTAGGAAGAGTCAATCCTGAGACAAAGATCTACTGCAGAATTGCCTTCCTAATTTGTGTTCTCTACAATTTTTAAATCATACTAAAATGGAGTTGAAAAAGATTTCATTATATTTGATCTAACTCTCTGACCTTGTTCGTGTCAGTGATCAACAATTCAGCAGTAATCTTTTTTATTTTCTTTCTTCAAATTTGACCTCTTTCCTCATCAAGAAAATACTCAATTTCCCAATTTAGTCATCCAATTGCAGCAATCAAAATTATAGCTACCATTTTGCTTAGCAATTTACCCCGTAGAAGCCATTTTTCATAAGGCCAGGCCTTAAGGTAATTATTCTACTTATTTTGTAAATGAGTAAACAGAATTCCAGAGACCTGAAGGGCATTATCCAAGGTCAAATTTTCAAAGGCAGCCTTGTCTTTCAAACTCACAGTTTCTTCCATTGCATCATCTCTTCTTATTCAAACTCTAAAGCCTTGCTCAACTTCCCTATCCACCTTGGAAGCCTTGCTGAGTACCTGTCAAGTCCTCCATCTTTAGTATGACATCTCAAGAGCTCCCATCCTAGGTGCAACTGATTTCTGCAAAACTTGTATATAGTTCCATGAAATGATTAATGGTTTGTGTCAACCTAGTAAGGCCATGGTACTTAGAGTCTAGGCCAAGTGTTAGCCCACATGATTCTGTGAAAGCATGATTTAGTTGTGACTAATATTGAAATCAGAAGACTTCAAATAAATTAGATTGTCTTACATAATGTAAATCAAACTCTCTCTCTCCCTGCCTCCCTCCCATCCTCCCTCCAGATTCTAGTACTCTCAACAGCGCTAACCACAAATGATAATAAAACTCCTTTTAAAAACTCTTGTTCGTAGATTCTAGTTCAGAGCCTTTGGTGTGTAGCATGTCAAGGAGTCACAAAGATCAAGGTCACTTAAGTGTAGAATCACACTGTCTTGTAAGCATAACAATTAGAAGGGATTAGACATCTTTCAGTTATTTGAGAGTCACTGAAGTATAAGCCCCATAAAGATCCATCTCTGTTTAACATTGACATGTGCTGAAGATTTCCAACCTCCAAAGCATTTTCTTTTTATATATGGGAAAGACGGGTGACTATTCAATTGATTGCTCATAGGACCTTGAAAAAGAATGAAGGAATTGCTGAACTCTCCACTGTCAGAGGACTTCAGAGTAGTTGAGTGAAACACTACAGGCAGGCTTAAAGTGACACTGGCTAGGTACTTTATGCTAAATTTATACAGGAAAGAAAGACTAATGTAGTTTCAATAGAAAATTCATTTGGAATCCTCCAGGGGTGGGGATCTCATGTAGAGTAGGATTTTCTTCTATTCTTAGAGATACTTAACAAGGCAGTGGAATAAATTTTGTTGTCACAACATGGGAAAAGCAATAAGTATCACAACCTAGTGAGAAGCAGTGAAACCTTACTCTTCACAACCTACAAGACCCATGACCGATTCTAACAGCAAAGATTTCTATAAACCTATACATCAAACTTCTCAAATCCTGAAAGCCTACTATTCAAATTCTGAATTTTCTGAGGATGTCTTGAGGGATCTGAATAATTAATGTTATCATCACCAAGGTTGGAGGTCACCTCCCTCCTGGAGATGAATTTCATTTTCTCACTTATAAAAATAAATGGAAAACACACGAATGAAAACCAGCAGACTATTTGCTCAGAGTGTGCTCTAGTGATACTGTCAATTGTTTTCTTTTGATTTTGCCTGAGTTCTAACTTGGGTGGAGAAGAAATGCTTTTTAATTTAATTTTTTAAAGTTATGTGTGTATGTATGGCTGTGTATGTTGTCATGCACATGACTGCAATTTGATCTGGTGAAGCTGCAATTCTAGGAGGTTGGGAGCTACCCAGTGTAGGTGCTGGGAACCAAATCCAGGTCCTTTCTAAGAGCAGTGAGTGCTCTAAGTCACTGAGTGATCTCCCCAGGTCAGAAAGCCTTCAGGGGCATCCTGCTATTGGTGTGGGGAAGCAAAAGGCAGAGTACCCCATATGAATGCTTACAGGGGAGCTTTAGTCTTCTGCTTTTAGTTCTGAGTGGAAGAATGACACACATTAAGATAAGTTGTATTTCTCTTCCTCTCTCTCTCTCTCTCTCTCTCTCTCTCTCTTTCTCTCTCTCTCTCTCTCTGTCTCTGTATCTCTATGACTCTTTAAGTCAGGGTTTGTCTGTGTAGGTTTCTAGACCAGGCTGGCCTCAAACTCACAGAGATCTGCCTGCCTCTGCCTCCCAAGTGCTGGATTAAAGATGTGTGTCACCACCACCTGGCATGAAATTGTACTTCATAATCCATATCCTACCAGTTTGAGCTGATCACTATACAATTCCTTTGGAAACCTTGACTAGCTTCTAGAATTAGAAAGTTATTAGCTATTAATCACTTTATTAATTATGTTAGTCAAGTAAATCATTAATTATTACTACGTTAATTGTTGCATATAACACATCTGCCTCTGAAGCAATGCCAGGTGTGGGTCAGATTCTCTTTTTATTGACCTCAGATTACCTAACATTACCTTTCATATCCAGTCTTGGGCACTCTTCAGCCATAGCTACACAAACTTCAGCATTTTAATGTTTCTCTGGATCCAGCTCCAAAATCCTCCAGCAGTAGACCCCTACAGCCAAGCACAGAAAACAAAAGGTGAAAATGATGACATAAGCAAGGCAGAAGAGGACATAATTATAACCATTGCTAAAAATGATTAGAGAGAGGCCAGAGAGAAGGACCATGGGCTAAGAGCATGTACTGTTCTTGCAGAGAAGAGGTTTGATTCCCAGCAGCCATACAGCAGCTCACAACCACATGTAACTCAAGTCCCTGGGGATGTGATACTCTCTTCTGGCCGCTCTGGACACCAAAAATAAACATAATACATGTACCTGCAAGCAAGGAAGGCAAACCCTTATAGACATAAAATAAAAATAATCAATCTCCTAAAATTAATATTTTAGATATTTAAAGAAGAGTAATTCTCTGCTGGTTTATTCATTTATTATTTTTCATTCAACTTTTTTATGGCCTGTTTGCTTCTTCTGAGAAGTTCTCCAATTATGTTGTTCAATTTTTTGTTTTTGCCAGCTAACTTCATGTTATTTCCTTCCCAAAAGAGATATTCAGGAGAGATCAGAACATGTGGAATAAAATCAAGACAATATCTCTCCACTTCTATGTAAACCTAGAAGCAGCTGCTGGCAACCCCAGGAA
Organism: Mesocricetus auratus; assembly: GCF_017639785.1. Lineage (NCBI taxonomy): Eukaryota > Metazoa > Chordata > Mammalia > Rodentia > Cricetidae > Mesocricetus > Mesocricetus auratus. Next base: position 49,852,205 of record NW_024429267.1, on the reverse strand, counting down.
CACCATGGAGAAGGAATGGTCTAGGAATCTCACAGTCCAAGGATAAGCAGTGCTTTTTGTACGAGGTCCTTTGAAAAGTGTCTTTCATTTCACAGTATCAAACACAGACCTTTTGGACCAGGCACCTTTTAACCCAGAGGCTTCAGTGCTTCTGAACATCAAGAATCAACCTTTATTCTTTTTTCCTTTCTTCCCAATCTCCCTTAACCATTTTTTGTACCCTGGACCTTTTAGTTCTAGACGCTTTTATCATGATCTTTGGGTAGATAGATGGGGAGAATCTGCCTGTATTTATGGGACCCTGTTATCTTTACAGACTGTGTTTTGTGTTAAAAGGAAAGGTTTTGAATGGAAGAGTTTAATTTTTCTTAGTGAGAATTATTAATGTCTGATATATATATGTATACATGTATAGGTGTGTGTTAAGATTAAACTTAGACCTGCCAGTAACACATGTAACCCAGCTGTCTAATTTAATTGAAAAGTTTAGCTCTTCTTTTCTCCCCCTGTGATGAAAACCACTGTTGCAAGTTTTTCCAGGCACCTCATAAGCAAATTATTCCCATTGATTTCTAAAGTGGAACTGGTCCACAAACAACATGCTTGTTCAGCAAAGCAATTAATAGCATTCACTTGACTGCTTTGGAAAACAAAAGGTTGTCTCTTTTGCGTTGGGTCATGATTCTAGTTAATGAACCCAAAGTATTTCCAGGAGATAAGGAATTGTGCTGTCACATCAATGTAGAGCTTGATCTGAGGGGAACCTTGTAAGAAGATTTACTGCTTTTGTTTTTCTTTTCTTTAACTGTTGTGAGTGGAAGCATTTTATTCTCAGAAAAGTAACAACATATTCCCCTCTCTGTATCTATCACTCTGTCTCTCTGTTTCTCTTTTGTCCAGTTTGTACACACACACACACACACACACACACACACACACACACACACACACCTAACTTCTTTTCTTCATTATCCAAGCCATGTGTGTTTGATAAGTCTTCCTGATTTTATTTACATCGAGTAGATATTCAGAATTTAATTTCAGTAACACTGAAAACAGGGCCTGAGTATCATCTATCATCTAAGATGGGAAAACTTCCAGTAATTTTTCCATCTACATAATACCATCCCTAAACATGCTGTCTTAGAAATGAAGCTGGTAGATAGCAAAGGAAAAAAAAAGAAACTAATTTTTCTTCTGCCTAATCAACTTACAGGGAGCAATAATCCTTTGTTAATTTTTTCCATCAGAGCAAGCACATGTCGCCAAGAATCACTTCAGGAAAACAGTAGGTGACATTCAGTGCCAAAATTAATCTAAAGAAGAATGTTTTGCATTCTGAGCATGTCATGTTCTCAAGGTTTAGTCAAAGGGCTTTGCTTATGGGATCTGAGAACTTTTCATAAACAAAGGCAATGGGTTCTGGAGGGATCCACATCTTGTTGACTCTAATTATTTTAGTATGATATTGAACCTTCCTACATGGATTGTGCTGTTTGAAAATGGAAATCTAAGTCAAGGCAATTTGCATTGCAAAACTGAGGATATTTAGGACAAGGTCCTGTGTGTGTGTGCTTGTGTGTGTGCGTGTGTGTGTGTGTTTGTGTGTGTGTGTTATAAATATCCCATGGTACATTGGTTGCACTCTATTACTAAAGTCAGTATCCTGGGGTTGGAGAGGTAGTTCAGTAGTTAAGAGCACTGACTGTTCTTGCAGAAAACTGGAATTCAATTCACTTTCCAGGACATACATCATGAACCTTACTACTACCTGTAGCTCAAAGGCATCTGACACCCTCCTCTACCTCTTCTGGCCTCTTAGGGTGCTAAAACATGTGTGTCTCTCTATGTGTGTATATATACATACATATACAAATACATATACACATGTAATAAACAATTGTAAAGGATTTGAAAATTTTTTATCTTAAAACATCATACATTTGCATAGATAAGGGATTTGCCAATCATATCCACAGTACAAACCTGACCTCTAGACATTTTCTTTTTTATTTATTTTTATTTTTATTTTAAATAGCTTGTTTTATATGTCAATCCCAGTTCCCTCTCCCTCCCCTCCTCCTGCACCCTCCCCATCCCCCCCATCCTCCCACCCTATTGTTTATCATTTCATTCAGGGTAGAGTCCAGGCACTTCCCTAAGAGTCCAGGCAGAGACAGCAACCCTCTTTGTGTTATGGACACACGATGCCTGTTAGTATTTGAGGGATAAACACTGATCCACTGCTCAGAACCCCATAGGTAGCCCAGACCTCCTCATTGACTCTCACATTCTCAACACAACCCAAGAGAGGAGACTTCTCTTCACATTTTTAAGGCTTATAAAGCCTAATTTTATTTATTTGTTTTCTGTCATTTTTCAGAAGAAAAACTGTGCACACCTCGATTGCACCACAATTTTTCTAATCAGAAATGAACACTGGTATTAGTGGGGTAGTGCTTTGTTTCCATTTGATTTTGTTCTTTGACAAACTCCATTACACATTTGGGGGAGGGGAGCATTACCTGGCTCTGTCCCTGGCAACTTTTGGAGGGCATGTCCAAAATATTTTCCAAGTGTCTTCTATCATGTAATGAGTAGTCTGGTCTGTTCACCTGCATCTGATAGAGTTCTAAGAGAAGGTACAGGAAGTATAATACTAGGAGGTGTCATGATGTCGCCTTCTGTTTCTGTAAAGGGCTGAGCTACAAAAAGGAATAGGAAAGTGTATGTTGCCTGTGCAGAATCTCACAGAGAAACAAAAGTCTTTACACTGTTTTCATGATAAAACACCCTGGTCAAAAGCAACTGTGGGAAGAATGGTTTAGTAGGCTTACAATTCCAGGGTACAGTCCATCCTTTCTGAGAACTCAAGACAGAAACTTTGGTGGCTTGTTACATGACATCCATAACCAAGATCAAAGAGATAATCATTGCATTTCTGTTTCTTGTTTGCTCTCCTTGAGTTTTCTCTTGTCTTACATTGTCCAGGGCACCCAATTCATGGAGAATAGACCTTCCCACAATAGATACCTTCATACCTTCATACATCAATTAGCAATCAAGATAGCCACCCCCACATCTTCCCATGAGCCCACTTCATGTAGATAATTGCTCAGTTGAGACTCTTTTCAATGATTCTAGGTTGTGTCAAGTTGAGATTTAAAATAATCAGTGCCACTTCATGAAAAGAGGAGCCTTACCTAGACCTGTAACAGAGAGATGTTGACACCCACAGTGCTTATCTCCAGATAGCTTTGCTTTCTGATACCAGTCTTTCTTTTCCTGCGCACTCTGTGGTCCTTTCACTCTTGAATGCTGTCCCTGTCACTCTTCAAATCTCTTTCTACAACACAAACTGTCTCTTCTTCCTTTACATAGGTGCCAACTGTGTCTATGTCACACTAGAGGTACATGATCTGGTATACCACACAGAAATCAAGAGATGGTAGAATTTCTCAAAGAGGGAATTTCTGTCCTAATGGCTTATCACAAGGGACAGCCTTCAGACTTATTTCCAGGAGTTTACACCCAATTTTCCATGTGTTTTCTTATAGCAAATACCAACCAAGATGGATTCTAGAATCTTCTATTGAAAGTGTTCATCTTTTAGTAAAGCTGCAACAGTGGTATTATTTGAGTGAAGTGATTCAGAATTGAGGAATGTTAAAGATTAGTATGTGTCTTAATTACTTTGCCTATCATGGTGATAAAATGTCACAAAAGGAAGTTACTTAAGAGACAAAGGATTTATTTTGCTTTACATGCAGTATTTCACGGTGGAGAAATCACAGGAGCAGGGACCAGAGGCAGCTAATCACACTGTGATTTTCAAGAGACAGATGTCATTTGATATTCACGCTTAGTTTGCTTTCCTAGTCTACAAGCTCAGGGAATGACTTACACCACTTCAGTTAACTTCATAAGTGAAATCTCCCACTAGTTCACACAGAACATGAATAATCCCTCACATATTTTTGAAGACTTGTCCCCTAGGGGATTCCATAATCATTCAAGTCGACAATTAGTGCTAACCAACACATCTCTACCCCTTGTCAACTTGACAACCAACACATTGCTTTTAAGCCGTATTATTCCACCTTTGTCCCAACAGACACATGATGATCTTATAACACAAAATGCATCTAGTCCAACACCAAAAGACATAGTCAAAAACTATTTCAACCCTCCAAACACAAAGCAAAATCCCTTAACTATGGAGTCCTATAATTAAAAAAACAACACCATATACTTCTAGCATACAATGTATACTGAAGTTTATGTTCCACCTGGTCCCATAGTTGTTTAGTCCCAAATAAGCACACAGAGGCTTCTATTAATTATAAACTGTTGGACCGATGGTCCATGCTTCTTATTGTCTAGTTCTCTCTTAATTATTATCCCATTTCTGTCAAACTATGCATTGCCACAAGTCTGTGGCTTACCTGTAATTCTCTGCATTCAACTCCTTTTGTGGCTACATGGTGTCTCCCTTCCTCTTCCAAGTATTCTCCTAGTCTGGTAGCCCCACCTATACTTTCTGCCTGGCTAATGACAAGTCAGCATATATTCATCAACTAATAAGAGAAACACATATTCACAGCACACAGAAGGACATCTCCCATCAATACAATGACACAGAATAAGCAGTAAGCTCCCTTAGATTAGGTTTTCAAGGAACAATAGGGGTCCTTTTTAATAGGTAGTATAGTAAGATATCAAGATGAATAACTGAGACATACCTAAACACTTTGAGATGGTATAAAATCTTGTAGCATATTTTTCCATGTTGTGTTATGAAAAAATTCTAGTGAACATCCACATACATCTTTATCCTCTCAGTCGTGGTCTTTACTGATATCTCTATTCATCATTAAAGTATTGCATATATTAAAGTGGAATATGATGTTCTTTTTTGAAAATACATTTTTATTTAAATTAAAAACAATCTTGTTTTACATACCAATCCCAGTTCTCTTTCCCTCCCATCCTCCCATGCCCCCACCAATACCACATCCCACCCCTATCCACTCCCTAGGGAAGGTGAGGCCTCCCATGAGGGATCATCAATGTCTGACATATCATTTGGGGCAGGACCTAGCCTAATCTCTTCCCTGTGTATCTAGGCTGAGAGAGTATCCCTCGACAGGGAATGGGCTCCCAAAGTCCATTCGTGCATTAGGGATAAATACTGGTTCCACCATCAGAGGCCCCATAGATGGTCCAGGTCTCCCAATTGACACCCATGCTCAGAGGGCCTAGTTTGGCCCTATGCTGGTTCTCCAGCTGTCAGACTGGGCCTCATGAACTACCTGCTCAGGTCAACTGTTTCTGTGGGTTTCCCCAGCATCGTCTTGTCCCCTTTGCTCATCACTCCTCCTCCCTCTCTACAACTGGATTCCAGGAGTTCGGCTCAGTGCTTGGCTGTGAATCTCTGCTTCTTCTTCCATCAGACACTGGATGAAGGCTCTTGGATGACATTTAAGGTAGTCATCCATCTCATTATAGGGGAAGGGCATTTAAGGCAGCCTCTTCACTATTGCTTAGATTCTTAGTTGGGGTCATCTTTGCGGATATCTGGATATTTCCCTAGTGCCAGATTTCCCTTTAAATCTATAATGGCCCTCTGTTAAGGTTTCTCTTTTCTTGCTCTCCTTCTATATTCTTCCCCCACCTTGATCTTCCTGATTCCTCATGTTCTCTCCCCTCTTCTCCCCTCTTCTTTTTCCTATCTCCTTCCCTACTCCCCATGTGCTCCAAGTTTGCTCAGGAGATCTTGTTCCTTTCTCCTTCTCTGGGAGACCATGTGTGTCTCTTTTAGGGTCCTCCTTTTTCTCCTAGATTATCTGGGGTTGTAGATTGTGGCCTGCTTATCCTTTGCTCTATGTCTAATATCCACTTATGAGTGAGTACATACCATGTTTGATGGAATATGATGTCCTAAGCACTGCTGTGATGAGGCAATGATGAGGACTGATCTGTTACAAGTCTTCTCCCCTCCAGTAGCTCCTGGGATGAGTTATCAGATGACCCATAAAGAGACTTCTTCTGTAGTTCTGAGCAGCTCATCAGAGTAAACTCGAGCTGGCTCAAAGAAGAAATGGTTGCAGGAAGCTAAGAGGAGGTGATCAGTTATTAAATAGGTGGGTAAATAATAAGATAAGCTCCATCCTTCCTAAGACATGGTAGCAGGAATATCCAACCTTCCAACATTTGCTACAGCATTGGAGTCTACTAAAATTCATGCATGAGAACCACACAACAACATCATCAACAACAAAATCTCATAGGCTTATTGTTGTGTGTGGGGAGGTGTGAGTTACAGGTTGGATAAACCTGTTAGAGAAAGATGTTTCCCAAGGAGATGGAAGCTGGTGGAGGGCTACATAAGGAGAAAACTGGGGATTTAGAGAATATAAGGAAGCTAATGTGGATATGACCTCATTTCTCTTGGCTACTATTTTTGTTCTGCTACATCCAGCCATTATGCTAAATCAGCCCCTAGGTCCATCTCTGATTAAAACTCTCTAGAATCTCAAATTTTGATGTACATCTTATGACCATAGAGGGGTTTTGAAGAGCTTTGAAGTATAAATCAAGCTGCCAACATCTGATAATTAATATTCTGCAATTGTTTTGCACTGGTTCATCTGGCAATGGGAAGGAAGGATGCCTTTCTATGCCCCTGCAGCATGAAGGACAGTTTTGAAGCTGCCATAACTTGAGTCTGTTCTTCTATCCCCAGTGCAGACATCGGAGTTAGCCAGGATTCTTCAAAGGAACAGAATTGACAAGCTGTGTACATACACAAATATGCATGAAGAGTTTATTAAACTAGCTTACAGTGAAACAATAATAGCAGTGGTCTTACCCTTGAGTTGATGAGAACTTTGTAGGTTCTCAGTCCTCGAGGCTGGGGGCATACACCCTACAGAGTCTGAAAATCCAACAGTTACTCAATCCATGCCAGATGCCTCAGCAGTCCCAATCTGGCACCGAAACCTGGAAGATTCCCGAGAGCTGCTGGTCTTTAGTCAACAATGGAAGCCTGAAAATGCTGGTTCTGACGTCAGGAGGAATCATCACCAGAGTAAATCAAAGTCTTGGCAGAAGTGAAGGCCTAGCAAGCAAAAGGCAAACCAGGCTCCTTCTGCTATGCCATTTTCTTGTCTGGGCTGCTACCAGAAGGTGCCACACACATTTGGGGTGGGTCTTGCCAATCAAATAAGGCAGTTAGGAGAATCCCTCGGTTGAGGTTCCCTTCTCAAATAATTCCAATTTATGTTTTCTTGTTGTTCAAACCAGCCATCACACCAGCATGTTCACGCTGCAGCTATTTTTGACAGCACCAGTGAAGTCATGGGCCAGGAAATTGTTAGTTATTATTAAAAATTATTACTGTGACAATTGTAACATTAAGAATGTTACAACATGTGGTTGTAAAGCAGAAATCAAGGACAACCATACTTGTCTTGAGAATTCAATATTTATTTGTAAAAGAGGTCTTTGAGTTGGGGTACTGAATGCCGTTAGTCTATTGGATTTGAGAGAAAAAAATGATGTTAAAAAAGGGTTTTAGTGCTGGTCAGTGGTGGTGGCACACACCTGTAATCCCAGAATTTGGGAGGCAGAAACAGGCAGATCTCTGGGAGTTCAAGACCAACCTTGTCTACAGAGCAAGTTCCAGGACAGGCTCCAAAGCCACAGAGAAACCCTGTCTTGCAAAGCAAAAATAACAACAACAACAAAAAAAAAGATCCGAAATTAACACATTAATAGTAAAGCTTGAGTTATTGATCATAAAGTTATCTAGGGTATCCCCTTTCGACCCCTCCCCTTCCTTGGCTTTCCTCTTGGCATTGGATAAGCTTGCTCACGGAAGATCACTCCAAGGACACACTGCTTGTTATCAGCACCCAGGAACTCTACAGTGTCTCCTGACTTCCAGGATAGGGCTGAAAAGTATTCTGGAGTTGGATCATGAGACACTTTGAATTCTACATCAAACACTTGTTAATATAAAGCATCAAAAGACAAAAGGACAGCATAGGTTCTTTTCATGTTTTCAAAAACAATCCTGTAACTGATGTAAAAGATGTAGCTCAAATATGGAATCACTGAGAGAGGGGTGGTGATTGTCTTAACACTGTTTAAGCAGTATCACTAGAAGGAGAGGGGAAAATCTGTGTTCAAACCCATTGAAATAAGTGCCATGTGCCAAAATGTTTACAGGTGACATTTGTAACCCACAAATGTTACTGAAGTAATCAATCTTCCTCCAGTCCAATTGTCTACATAACTGTACAGTAGATTCCTAGTAAGAATTTATAAGACTCTATGAGTACCAAACATTGAATATATTTTCTCTTCAATTCGTATTTATAAACAGGGGAAATGTCATCCAGTGAGGGTTGTCTTTGATTAAACATCGTATTGAATATTGTTAATTTTCTCCTCCTATTGGCAAACTGCTGGGTGGGTAAAAGGGACCTGCAAATATTATTTTTACTGTAGCAGTAATCATTCAATCCCAGTGGTTGGCATCTGTGCTAGATGAATTTATTATTCTCCAAGCTTCACTCCCTGCTACCAAACAATACTAACTTTTCCTACTTACTCTCAGTGTTATGACTCCAACTTCACTCTCAGCACTAGGACAATAATCCTTCTTTAGTTTTTTCCTCAGTTTCTACCCACTAACCAATACATGAAATAAGAAAAAAAGAGAAGCAATTTAATCACAGACCCAGACAAAGAGAGTTGGTGATTTTGCAAACAGCTCAACCAAAGACTACATCATTTTGTAGCCTGTCTACAACATTACACATAAGCCAATTTCCCCAAACATGTATCCTATTCTTCAATAGCCAGTACCTGGATCCCAAGCCTCTATTTTTTAATTTGGATGAATGAGTGAACTTGGCAAAGTAGGTGCATTGTCAAAGCTGATTTATGTTGTTGTCAATCCAAACTGCTTGGCTCCACACTGGAATTATCCTTTCCTGCCCATTGTTCAGAGTTCAGACAAACACCTTCTGTTCTATTGTTTGGCCATGGTTAGGATGGAGATTTCCTATGCTGTTGTTCTTTTCCTGATGCACTAAGCTTCCCTACAATAATAGATGAGCTCCACTATAGAGGTTTGTGGGAATCTCAAAGGGAAAAGGGAGAACAGCTTTAAAAATGGACATCAGTGGGTGGGAAGCGCTGAACAAAGAATATCAAACAGCCTGAATAACTGCCACTAGCCATTTGGGTTTTCATACAATATGTTCAGTACTCATGGTGGAAGCTGATTTTCTTTTCACATTCTGGTAGTATTCAATGAAACTATGGGTTTCCTTTCTTAAAGAAGATACGAAAAGGATCTAGGTAGAAACACGCACACACACACACACACACACTCATCTGTGTTTGTACCTGAGTTATTCAAAGTGAAAAAATACAGTTTTCCTCATATTCCTTTCTTGATATAAAAGTATATATATGTAGGAAACCAAAGTTCATTATTTACCTTTCTGGTTGACCTGACAAAGCAATTGAAAAAGGGAAGGGTTTATTTCAGCCTATGGATCAAAGAGATACAGTCCATCATGGTGGGGTTTGTTGGCAGCAGCTTATACTGTATCCACGCTCAGGAAGCAGAGAGCAATGAATGCATGTGCTCCTTTATCATTTCAGTGAAGTCTAGGACTCCAGCCCAAGTCATGATATGGCTGAATGTAGGGTAAGTCACATACCTCAGTTATCATAATCTGGGATAAACCTCACAGACACACCCAGAGGTCTGTTTCCATGATGACTCTGAGTCCTACCAAGTTGACTAACACACAATGCTACATTCATACTGGACACATAAATAAAGGGTTATTTGTTTATCCCCTTCAATATTATTAACTGTTGAAAGCAAAGATGTGACTGCAGGGATTTGGAGAGGACTTTTATCCTATTGATCTAGAATTAGAGGTCTGGAAGAGAAGTCTATCATAAGAGAAAGAAAGGCTTTGGTTAAGAGACATGTCTAGGACAGAGTTGTCTATCTTTTGGTCAAGGAATCATATAAGTATTCTGCTGCTAATCATGCTATTGATGCAACTCTTGATATAGTCACAACAATGAAAGAGAGTGCCTGTATTGTAGATGTGATGGTTAGAGACAAACTCCAAGACCAGAAGGACCAGGGACTCCAATGGATGATAGTAATTGACAGACACAGAACAAATATCTGTGGTCTATGATTTTCCAGGGTCACTGTGTCCATCAACTCTTTGATTCCATCTTCATTGACAGTTACCATCTACATGGATTTAATCTAGTTATGTACTATTCTCTCTCTCTCTCTCTCTCTCTCTAAGTGCATATCAGTATGTAGACATGATTATGGAACTCAAAGGACATTCTCAGGAGCCTCTGTCTCTGTATCTTAAATTATTCTTACTCTTGTTTGACAGACTATCTTACTAGGATAACTAGTCAGATAGGCCCAGGGATCTTCCCGTCTGCACCCATTCAGTAAGCCTCAAGGATCTGCCTGTGTCCACTTTCCAGCTCTGAGATTACATATGTGCATCATCACACCTGGACTTTTATTCTTTCTAATGTATGTTCTGGGGCTCAAAGCTATATCCTCATGCTTCTAAAGCAAGCACTTTATCAACTGAGATATCTCTTCAACTTCTGTTTTCAATATTTTAAACTAATATTTGGAAGCACTGAGAGCTTTGTGTAGGGCAGTGGGGATGGGAGACAATGACTTTGCACGTAGGCCCCTTTCCTCTCTTGGCTTTCACTGATATGACCCAGGTTTTTCTTTTTCAGTCACGTCTCCTCAATCTCCAGGTTTCTGAGTTCTAGGTCCATGCTTCTCCTCATCATGTCTAAAGGCAGTCTGGCCTTAATGACTGTCTTTGTTAAGGTTCCTATTGCTGTGATAATATACTATGACCATAAGCAAATAAAGGAGGAAAGTGTTTATTTCACCTTAAAGTGCCTCATCACACTCCTTCACTGGAGAAGTTAATACAGCAACTCAAATACAAGACGCTGGATGTAGAAGCTGATGCAGAGGCTGATGCATATGCCATGAGGAGTGATACTTACTGGCTTGCTCATTCATGGCTTGCTTAGCCTTCTTTCTTATACCGTCTGGGACTACCTGCTCAGGAGTGACACTGGTCACAGTGAGCTGGACCTATCAACATTAGACTTCAGTCAAGAAAATTCCTTACAGATGTGCCCACAGTTCAATCATATGAAGGCATTTTCTAGGCCAAGATTTCTTCTTCCTGCAAGACAGTAATTTGTGTCATGTTGACAAAAGAACAAACCAGCATGGGGACCATGTGGTTCTCCAAGTCTGGGACACAGCCCTGTTGACAATGATGCCTTCTGTGGGATTTCCCTGCTGTGGCACTAACACTTGCAAGTTTTCAGGAATTCTTCTCTCTGGTGGCTTTATGAGAGCCTTCCCTCCTAGGACATGCCATATGGTGTCACTAGTAGATGAGCACAGACAACACCATGATGCCAGGTTGTATATCCCAAGAGTTCCCACATGAACAAAAAATATGTCCTCCTTCTGCTTCATGTGTGTATGTGGGGTTTGGTGGGCAGAGGCATCCTAGATAAGCTGTGCTACATTCAATATATTATGAACAAGAAAATAACAGGATTGGTTTGACTTTTTCACCCCTTCCATTTTAGCCTCTGGATGTAAAATCTACAACCTTGAATCAGAAGCTCCATGCTATCCAAAAATTTAAGTAGTATGTATTAGGCTATTTAGTGACCCCATTAATTGACTTTGTGGTTGTTATGGTTTGGGTGTCTACGTCCCCGTATGTGTATAATATGCTTTTTTTGTGGGTATGTTATCCACGCATGCAAACACTGAAGCTAGAGAAGTGTGTCATCTGCCTACATCTATGACTTACTGCCTTGTTTCTTTGAGATAGATCCTTGCTATTAGTTAGGCTATCTGCCCAATAAGCTCCCAGGATTTTCATATTTCTGCCCCCACATCAGGGGCTCATCACTACTCGCAGGTTTACATGGGTGCTGGAGATTAGAATTCAGGTCCTTGTGCTTGCATAGCAAGTACTCTTATGTACTGAGTCATCTTCCAGCCTGACTTCTCCTCCAGTGAGGTGTTTCCATTCCTTCACATTTCTCTTGTCCAGTTTGCTTCTTTCTCAGCCTGTGTGCTGTTCAGGGATGATGCTGACACTTGCTTCCATAGAATTAAGCCTTGAGGTCTCCTAAAATAGTATTGTTAATACGTATAATTATAGGGATTTTAAAGTCGCTTCAATGAGAATATGTTTAATCAACATGGAAGAAATAATGGCTATTATCAAATTCTTCATGTTTCAAAACACTTCTGCACCTTTACCTCATTAAATTCTCAGGACACCATGAGATGGGCAATTTCCATGTCTTCAGTGATGCTTCTTGGCACCATGATCTCTACATTCCTCTGTTCCACGTTCCACACACTTGACTCTGCTGCCTTTGGGTCTACATCTGCTACTGTCAGAACACTGCCTTGAGTAGCTGCTAATGTTTGGAGGACTTAGAAATTTGCTTTTAAAAAGTACACAGACCCTTCGTAGACATACCAGCTCCCCCCTCACCCTGCACAGATGCTCAAATCTTGAAAGTGAAGCCATTTAGAACAAGCAGCAGGAGACAAAAGAGGGGCAACTGGATTGCTTAGATTCATGGCAATTCTTGAACTTGTATGATTTATTCTAGAGATATCACATTTTTCCGGGGCCTGGCTCTTCTCTACTAATAGCACTCACTGGCTCTGTAGAGTCCTCTTGGATGAATCACATCCCCTCAGAAGACAGCCTTAGAGGAGAACGGGCAAGAGTTAGAGATTACACAGCAAGGCAGGAAGCGTAGTGAGACCAAAAAATGTCATTCTGAGTCTCTTGTAAGAACCCTTTTGTGAAAACTAACCAGTGTCCCATGAAAACCACGCCAGTCCCTTCTGAGGACAGCACTTTCCTTGTCTTGATTACTTCTTACTAAAGCTTACCTTCTGAAGACTTCATGCCACCTCTCACTATGCCTATAGAAAAAACATACAATATCTAGGAACCTTGAGGGAAGCACTCTGACATGCCAAACCATGGCAACAGTTAATCTTCACACTCTCTTTTCCAAATGAAACCAACTTTTCCCTAGATACTTGAATGTTATACTTTCTAAATACAACATCTCAGGCAGACTAGACAAGCATCCAACTCACTATGCAAAAGAGAATGACTTTGAAGTCCTAATTCTTCTACTTCTTTGTCCCAAGTGCTGAGATTACAGACATAAACCACATGCCCAGATTGTAGTGCCTGAAGCCCTTGCTCAGGACCTGTATGTTAGACAAGCATTCTACTAGCCAGATACACCTGCAGCCCTGAGTATTATAGTCTTGAGAATCTTTATATCCCATGTCTTTCATGCATGGCTACTGACTTCATACATGCATCTTGAATGTATGTTGGCAAATTGCTCTTGTTTATTTACAGTTGAGTTGATTAATAAATGTCTGGGTTGATTCCACATTCTTGAAGAGGAGGTTCTAATTTCTCCTCTGACTTTGACAATGGCCTGGACTATACTTGCTTTTAGAGATGTCTACATCCCTGAGGTGACATCTTGTCTTTCTCCCATTGTGCATGAAAAAGTTAGAGAGAAATTAAAAATGAGCATTTGGTTAGCCTAATTTAAAAACTTGGGAAACATGACATGAAAATACTCACATGAAACTACAGATTACAATTTACCAACCATCTTTTACTTTCTACTTTATAAGAGAAATCACACAGAAGAAACACACAGACCTTTCCCTTTTATAGTCAGCTAGCAAAAGTTTCTTGGTAAAACACAATTCAGAAACAAAAATACAATGAGCTCCATTTTTGAACTTTCTTCTCCCCACATTTGTGCTAACGAACAAGAAGCAATCAGAGCGATGAATTAATTAATCTAATAACATATCTCCTCATCACATTCTTTTGAGAACAGAGGTCTTTTTTCCCCTCCTGTATTGAAGAACAGCCAATCAAAACACAGAGGTAATTATTCTGAAAATGCCTTGCTCTTCCTTTTAATACAATTATTTTAAATATCCAGGGAGAGAGACTGAGAAGACACAATCAGAGGAGGAATTAATTACTCTATTAACTCTGCTTTTCCTCAGTTTCATTTGTTCACAGTTCGGGAAGGGGCTCTCCAGAGGTCATCACTCCATGCTTCTGCCACCTGCCAGGGAGGATCCCAAACCATGCAGACAGATGGGCAGCCTCCTGGTGGCTCAGCTCCATCATCTAGGCTTGTTTTGTCCTTTGTTTCTCTTTTTGTTATTTCTTTTCATGTACGTTCTTGGCCTCTACAACTAATTATACACAGATTTGTGATTTTTCCACTTTTGCTGATGATTATATTTTATACCAAAACTGTACTTCACTTGTACAAGTTAAAGTATCCTAAAAATGTTGTTTCCAGTGTGAAAATGTGAGTTGAAATACAGTAAGACAGCTTGTACTCATACTCAGATAGCATTCAAGGTATATAATGGGGAACCTCAAAGGGGCAAAAAGAAACACTTGGTGTCTTAACTACTTCTCTGGTGCTGTGATAAAACATGGTGATCAAAAGTAGCACAGGAAAGAAAGGCTTATTTGGGCATATAGTTCCAGACAGATAAGGGTCCATCATGGTACAGAAGCAGGACACCATAAAACAGGCATAACAACAGCAACAGGAAGCTGAGAGGTCCTTATTCTGAACTGCTTGATAGAACCAGCTGAGAAACATGAGCTCTTGTTCAGGAAGAGACCATCCCTCCTCTTGTTTTCATTCATGCAACAGGCATACCCGCACATAACACCATGTATACACCATTCTCAATCTCTTCTCTCTGTCTCTCTCTGTGTCTCTGTCTCTGCTCTCTGTCTCTCTCTGCTTTCTGTCTCTGTATCTGCTCTCTGTCTCTGTATCTGCTCTCTGTCTCTGTCTCTCTGTCTCTCTCACACACACATACACAGAGAGAGATGAAAAGGCGTTATTAGGTGTGATGAAAAATGGCCAGCTTGTGCTGACCCTCTGTGCTCTTGAATTTCATCAATGCAGTCTTGTGCTTGGCGATGAACTGAATCATGAACTACACCTGCTGCTCTTCCTGGAAAAGCATACCCTGAAATGGTCATAATTAGTATACTGATAGGAAGTTCTCCTAGAAGACCAATTGTACCAGGAAGCTATCTAAAGTCATATTTCTGTGTTTTTATTTATTTGATTTTTTTCATCACCTCATAACTACTGGAAAAACCAATAGCAAGACACAGGTTGAGGTGACAAAGGTTGTCTGTAACTCTGGTCTCTTTTGCACACTGCTACGTCAGTTCCCTACAACTTCCGAAGTGTGCTTTTTCAGATAGTCTCTCCTCCTCTGAAGATCTCAATTCAAAGAACTCTTAGAAATTCTATAAATCCTATTACTCAATCAACTGACAAAAGGGGGAAATAGATGGTGAGTTAGACAAAGTGCAGTATTACTGTAAATTTATGAGAGTGTCAGTTGTACTGACACAGTAAAAAAGACCATCCCTATCTCCAGGAAATATTCATGAAGTATAAGAGGCAGAGAGCTATGCTGTATATCATATTTGAATGTTTCAGAACAGAAAAGAGCACAGACACATCGTTAAGAGAGCAAAATATTAACAAAGGGTAATAAGCAATGAAATCAGAAGTGTGTTCATATATTATTTTAACCATTTTTATTTTTGCACAATTTTAAATTTTGCAATATTTAAAAATGTGGAATGTTTGTGGCCAGTAAATATTCAGGGTGGGATGGAGTCTCCTGAGGCCCTCCCCATCTGTGATAGAATGTTGGCAGGCTCTTGTGTGAGTCTTGTGTGGATAACCATGGCTGTGATGAATTCCTAAGTATGGTCATGTCATGAACAAAAGACTCTATTTTTGAACCACTCCTCCCCAGACACTTCATGCCCCTTCTGAGATGTTAGGTTAGAGTGGGTGAGTTCAACTAGTTATTTACCACTGCAGCAAGTGTCGTCCACTGTAAGACAAAGTTACTAGGAGGAGTAGTTTGTCAGTTAACAGATTCTGGTAGAAGAAAGGAGAGATATTCTCTTCAGTGGTGTAGACACTGGTTTATTGTCCATGACCTTGCAAGTAACTCTTTACCAATGCAAGCAATCCTTGTAAAAGTCAGTAGGGCACACATGCACACACACACACACACACACACACACACACACACACGTATGCATGCACGCAAGGGGTGGGGGATGCCGGGAGAAATAGACACTCAGACAGACACACGTAGACACAGACAGACAGTAGACATGAAAGCAGACCGGGGACTAGCTGAGAAGGAGTCAGTGGGTTGCGCAAAAGATATGAGAGAAGGTTATATAGGTAAATACAATCAAAATACATTATATACATGTATGAAATGTTCAAAAATAGTTTTTTAAATGGCATTGATTATTTTTTGCTTTTTTTCTCTTTGCCAAATGAAATAAAATTCTGTCCATTCTGGTGTCTCCTTATATTCTAACACTGAACAGAATTCTGACATTGACTTTGCTGTTTGGGTCCTGGGAAGAGTTGATGTCGCCCTTTTCAGAAACGTTCTGATTGGTCAGCTATCCTTTGGAAAAACCATGTTCTTTGAGTTCCTACTCTTGCTGAGGCCATAAGTAAGCAGATGGTAGTGACTGCATAACCTGTCCTGCTATTAAGTTGATCTACTATTCAGTGGTCATACTCTTTCAGAGGCAGATGATAGGAGAGAAAAGCAGGTGACTGAAATGTCAAGGAGAATGGCAGTGGAGGCTGAGGCATGTACCTCAGTGGGCTTTGTAAATAGGAGAATGGGCAGCAAGTAGCTGGCATTATGTTCAATGGCCCATGCTGAGCATGAATAATAGCTTCTTGATATTAATAAATAAAAGGAGATCCTGTTGTGCATCTCCTTTATCACAGCTGATGCACAGTCACAAGCTCATGATAGATAAGGACAATAGCACATCTTACATATCTTTTATTCAGTAACTAGTTTATCAAAGCCTCACCTTGGTAGGGTGGGAAGGTTAAGTGACTTTGTTTCTTGCTAATCACTGCTCTGTTGAATTGTACATTACCATCCACATCCTGTTACTTTTTTCACAGCTTTCCATTGACTCATCTTACTAAAATTTGGACCATCTTGTAACTTAAATTCTAAGTCATTAACACAGCTATTAATACCTGGTGTGCATAAAATCGCTGAAATCAAATTCAATTTTAAACCTGTCTTCTTCCCATATCAGGCATCACCCCCTTTCTTTGCCTGCGCCCTCACCATCACTGTCACTGCTGTCTTCCTAATTCTCCACTAGTCCAGCTCACCTAGAAATCTGCAGCTGAACCGAGAAGGGGGAATCAACAGGGTTTTTTCTGCTCGACTGGGTATGGCTTTCATTTTCTGGTGTGGATGTCTGATGCTTCCACTGACCCTGGCTGATCTTTGTCCTCTAAATGGTTGATACCTAATACATGTGTGATCAGAGGACATTCTTTGACTTAAGTTCACTTTCTGCCTTGTTTGAGGCAGGGTCTTTTTTTGTTGCTGTTGTTCATGGTGGAGCTGGCTAGCTGGTCTTCATGTTTTGCATACTCCTGAGTCTGCCTTCTCTAGTCCAGAGATTTCAGATACTCACTGCTAAGTCCACTTATAGGCACTCTGGGAATTGGAACTTAGGTCCTCATTCAGCTACCTTCCCAGCCCCATTCTAATTGCCTTCTAAAACTTCATTATTACTTTTTTTGAAATAGGGTTTCACCATGTATCACTAGCTGTCCTGGAAGTCTATATAGACTAAGCAAGCCTGGAACTTTACCTACCTGGAGATCTGGAATTCTACCTTCCTCCCAAAATGCTGGTATTAAAAACTGTCATGATGCCAGACCAAATCTATTGTTCTTAATCAGTCTGACATTGTTTTCTCTTCCGGGGCTCCTACTAAGTAGGGTTTCACTCCAAATAGGTCTTGGATTATTTTAGCATGTCACAATAGCAGTTGCACAGACTTGTTTTGATGGCATTGGCAATTTTGAGACATATTGGTCAAGTATTTTGTAGGATGTTTCTCTGCGGGAATTTGCCTCATTTTTCTGTCAGACATTACTTGAGTCCAGAAAAAATTAGTGCTGTGGGTTTAGAAGAATAAAACTACAGAGGGAAAATTAAAGGCCATCTTTACAAATACAGTGAGGACACAGATGATTTTCATAATTTATCCTTGTAAATAATGCCTTCCTTTAGTTGTTGGGCATGATACCTGGTATTCTCTCTGTAGAGTTGCTCTTCTCGTTTTTCCTTTCCATCAAGTTGTCTTTCAGAAGAAATCAGTGTAAAGAGCTCAAAGACAAATATTTACGCCATAGGGTTGTTCATTAATGGCATTTCCTTCCATAAATTCTTTTGAATTCTGTGAGTGCATCTTGTCCTTTCCATAACTTATTTACTTATGTATCAGATCAATGTGAATCATTACATACATTGATTTCTTTTTACTTTGGATCCTATTCCAATACTGGTATGTTTATCTGGTGATTCAGACATTTACATGTTTGACTGGTATGTCTATTTGAAATACCACCAATTCTGTAAGGTATTTTCATTACCTGTCACTACAGAATGTTCTAGAACAATTTCCTTCATGTGCCATTCCTAAAATTTGCTACTTTTCCCTACTTCTTTAAGGGTCCATAACTCCTTCTACTGAAGAATTTTAATGAAACAGTCTATATATGCATGTTGCTTATTACAAATAATCTAACAATCATCTTTAAGCCCTTTCAGCTGTCATAACAAGGGACTGTGTATATTAACTGCACATGTAAATATTTACATGAATATTTTATATCAGACTATCTTGCTTAAGCTAAGCCTAAACTCCCACTGATGTCTCTGAATTGAGTTTGTTGAGCTGTGGTTTGATCTGGCTTCTCCCTCTTACTCACGGGTGAATTCTCACTTGAGTGTAAGAAACCTGGATGTTCCTTGTGCCCATTCATTTCATTCCTTGTTATATGGCACTTCTGTAACTGTGTCTGTAATTGTTCACATGGTATCCTATGGGAAGCAACCACGGGAACTGCAGTACAATGTCTATTCAGTACCTTGAACCACAAACCTACCACCTAGATTCACTGCTGAAGTCTTTGTGTCAGGCCACAGAGCTTAGTGAGAGTGTTTGCCTCACTTTAATACAGTTAGGTTCTCTTATCACAGCCTGACTTTGTCTTAGACTCCATCCATCTTTTAAATGATCAATAACTATATTGGATACCTGAGGATTCACTCTTTCTGCTAGAAAGGTATTGGGGTTAGAAAGGCTCATGCTACATGTGCAGTATGTTACTATCAAACAGAACCACTATTTTCCATTCTGAAAATCCTCCTTACTTTGCTTCACATAGTCAAGATTCCTGCCCCCCCCAAATTCACCTTTCATTCTCTTCAAGATTTTGCTTCTGGAAGATTATCAACTTACTGAACCAATGTTGTGAGATTTTTAGATCAATTTGTTTGGTTTAAATGTTTATCTATATAATTCTACAACATGGTAATTCATTTATTTATCTGACAAAAATACTCAATAGCAGATTATAAACTTATTAGCCTCTTGGGAAATATCTTGTTAGTTTTCATTTTGGGGTAATTATAACTAGACCTGCTGCAGTTAGCATTTTATGAAACTTTTCTGTTTTGTTTTGAAATGAGATCTAATTACATACCTCAAGTTGCCTCAAACTCAAAACTTCCCTGCCTCTGTTTCCTGGCTAAGTAACATCACACACAATTCATACCTACTTATAAGTCCATCTCTAGATGTCTAACTATCTCTTATGACTTCCTCAGCACTCACACATGTGGCAGGTACTCACACAATCATACATGTGTGAACATCATGTTTTTAAATGTTGTAAGTCAGAAAATGAACTCAAAATCTGTTATATTTAGAACTAAACTGCCCTCAAGGCTATTTTCTAAATACTTAGTTTGTGATAGATGGGCTTGGGAAGTCCTTGTATAATGAAGATCTGAGCTTTGTATTGGTTTATTAGTGAGTTCATAATTTGATGGACTTCTAGAAAGTGACAGAATGTTGGGGGGGGAGGCTGAAATGAAGAAATGGATCCTTGATGTACGCTTGTGGAGACAATACCTTTCTTCCCAGTTTAACTTTCTCTTTCTGTTTTTGCTCTGGTTTCTCTGATGTGACTTTTTTGTGTTACTGTTGTTGGCTGTGGTTTTTTGTTTGTTTGTTTACCATTCCTCTCTTGCCTTACCAGAGAAATAAAGCCAGCTGACCATGGATGGAGAGCTCAGAACCCATGAACCAAAATAGAACTGTAATCCTTAAGTTGAATTTTTAGCTATGACATCACTGTGATGTAAAAATAACATATAATCCATGTTGTCATGTTGGGAATGTATAATAAGACTAAAGAATACAGCAGAAGCTATATATAGCATTGAGACTAAGAATAACTATTGTTTGCAGAAAATGTAACTTACTATAGTTAGATTATATATTAGTTGATAAAATCCATAAAATCATCAGAGTGATTTAGTAACAACTATGTGAGCTCCATTTGTTTTTTATGGCAAAGTGTCTGGCAGAAAAACTTGAGAGGAAAGATTTATATTGGTTCATGCTTTCCGAGGGCTTACATCACAGTTAAGAGAATGGCCAACCGAAGTAGCTCAGGGGATCTTCTGGCCTCCTTGGGCACTTCTTGCATATAATACACAGGCATATAGGCAAAGCACCCATTTGTATAAAGTAAAAAGCAAAGAGAAAGAGGAGTAAATACAAGCATTCAAATTCACATATAAAATTGATCTTCCTGGAAAAAAATAACACCATGCTCAAAATCAAACACAAACATAAAACAGAAAGGCAAGGAAGCTTCTAGTTGGCCATGGGCAGCATGTTCATTTGCAGTAAACTTCAAAGTCATAATATTCAGACTTAGCAATGTATAATTAAGGTGATTATGTTAGAGGATTGTCTTCCATACAGGTATCAATAGTTTTTAAATACAGATAGTCAACTTTTACAACTGACAACTTGACCAAAACACCTTAAACGCTAAATCTATCATTTTAAAATGACACCTAAAATTATAATATCCAGTGGTTCAAAACTGTAAGGGAAAGAATATTTCTACTTATACACAGAATCAGGATGTAAATTTGAAATTTTTCTAAGGGTATCAATGTTTATGCGTACCATGAACTTTAAAAAGTAACCAGTTTGCCCAGTTTTCAAATAGACATCCTCCACCCCTGCCCGTGTGTGTGTGTGTGTGTGTGTGTGTGTGTTAGTGTGTTTGTTTGTCTGTGTCTATGTGTATGAATGCACAAGCAACAAAATAAAGATTTCATAGAATTGGTGATTTAAACAAGGGTCACACAGCACCATGATAAATTGTGACTCATCTCTGCTAATACAGCATTCTATAAGGAATTATACCATCATCCCAGGCTAATGTAAAAAGAAAACTTAATGGGGCATGGTACAGAAATTATTATGGATTCATCATAATTATGCCATCTTTCTAATTATATTATGTCAACTTTCCTATTGTTAAATGTCTTCATTTTCTTTCTAGCTTTCTGTGACAAAACACCCTGACTATATCAACTTAGGGGAGAGCGGGTTTATTTTGGTGCAGGATAAAGTCTATCATGGTGGGGAAGGCATGGCTGCCAGAGCAGGAGCCCAGCCTCATCATGCCCAGTGCACAAACAGGAAGTAGGGTTAAGTAATAAAACTACAAAGCCCACTTCTAGTGATGTATCTCCTCCAATGAGGCTACACTACTAAATGTTCCACTACCACTTGCTGGGAACTAAATGTTCTTGCTGTAGGGAACAGTTGTCATTCATTTCACATTCAAGCTGCTGCTGTATTGTCATCCAATTAAGGACCAAGGAAAATTCTAAGTGAAAAGAAACATGTATATAGTTGAGTGCTTTCTTGAACAACGATTTGTTAGAAATACTCGATTACTTTTGTTAGATTCCCTTTGGAGTTTTTGAGATATATGGAAATAAATTTTTCCTATTGAAAATTAGTACAACATATTTGTATTTTACAGACAGGTAGATTAATAGATTATTGTTAAAGTCTTTGGATGTCATTATACATGTAAGGTATTCTTAATAAAAACGAAGACTTTATAGGGAGCCAATTGAAATTAGGAATTTTCAAACATGACTTAGTGGGGATAAAAATGTGTAGTTTCCATTTATGTGTGCATGAGGGAAGTAATGTGATGGTGTTGGGTACCTGGAGATGTTGGGGTGGGGAGATGCTTTGGGCTCTTTTGCTCTATTACTACTTTTAAATTGTTTACATTTATTTGTCTGTGTGTTCATGTCATAAGACAATTTGCAGAAGTCAGTTTTCGTCTTCCACCATTTTGGTCCCAGGATCAAGTTTTCTGGGTTTGGGAACAGGCAACTTTCACCTGCCTCAGAAGTTGTATTCTATCAGGTTTGTTCAACCTATGTAATGTACATTGGGTCATATATGGCTGAGGGTATCTTTGAATGGAGATCTAGACAAAAATAATAAATTCAGCTAAAATGAGTTTTTGTGACTTGATTGTATAGTTTTTGAGAGTGACATTTATATATGGCAATGTCCTGTTGAGATGTCAAAACCTGTGACTGACTTTAAGGCCTCCCCTGTCTTTTCCTTGATTGACATAAGGTCTTTGTTTCAGGGCATGATGCTGAATCTTTAGGTTTGTGTTTGTGTCTTTGGTCTCATGGTGATGAATTGCATCCTCTCTCTGAGACACACTCAGCTTTGAGTCATCTTATATTGTCTGAGTGAAGGCTTCCTAACAAAACAGCACCAAAAAATAAGTGACAGGTGAAACTTTAGTCACAGAGTTAGTCAATGTAGAATAAGAAATAAAACATAGCAATCTGTTTAAAATGTAAGGTCAAGACCATTTTGGGGAAACCCACAGAAACAGCTGACCTGTGCTAGTGGGAACCTCACTGACTCTGGCCTGACAGCTGGGGCACCTGCGTAGAACCAAACTAGACCCTCTGAATGTGGGTGACAGTTGTGTGGTTCCAGTGTGGGGCCACTGGCAGTGGGACCAGGATTTACCCCTAGTACTTGAACTGGCTTTTTGGAGCCCATTCTCTTCGGAGGAATACCTTGCTCAGCCTAGATATATGGGGGAGGGCCTTGGTCCTGACTCAAAGTGTTATGCCAGACCTTGTTGACTCCCCATGGGAAGCCTTACCTTCTCTGAGAAGTGGGTCAGGATGGAATGGGGGGAAGCTGGGGTGATCTAGAGGAGGGGAGGGTGTTGAACATGGGATTTGTATGTAAAATGAGAAAAGATTGTTTTAAAATAAAAAATATTTTAAATAAATCAAATGCAGCTAATTATAAGCCCAAAGTTCTACTGCTACTTATTGTTCATTATATACTTATAATGCATTTGGGCTGTACTTACACACACACACACACACATCTATAGATGTTGCTGAGTGCTCATACATGTCTATCCACAAGTGCATGAAAGTCAAAGGTTGACTATGGTATCTTCCTTCATCTCTCCCTATCTTATTTATTTTAAATACTGGGTCCTTCACTGAATCTGGATTCAGCAATTGGCTGAACTATCTGGCCAGAAGGGCTATGCCAAGCCTTGTATATGCGTACTGGAGGTCTGAAACTGAACATAGGCCCTCATGTTTGCAAGACAAGCATGGTGCCTACGGAGCCATCTTGAAAGCCCTTAGGTTATGCGATCTTAGATTTTTTTCGCAAAACTGAGGAAAACTCTCAGTTTGGGTGGGTTATAGATGTAACATATACCTGTATGAATGCCTGTTTATCGAACAAAGAAAAGGATAAAGACACTGTCCCTAGTTGAGTTAGCCTTTGGAAGTGTCCTGCCCATTTCCAAAATGAATAGAAGAATAACAGGAGACAGGAACATGTTTGCAACATAGATACTCCTGTGTGCCATTTTTTAATATTGCCTATGATTATGAGAAAGAATGAGAGTAAGAAAATTCAGTTCCTGCTTTGTGATTTATGAATGTTTTCTTTATTCAATTTGACTCTTAAATACTACTACTACAATTATTACTACAATTATGATTACTATCATGGTATTTATTTCCAATTAAATTACTCACCATAATTGTGTAAAAGGTTTATCCCTATTGCCATACTTTCCAGCATGTGGTTTTTCAAAAATTATGAATCCAGCTGCTGGAGGAATGGCTAGGTGGTTAAGAGCACTTGCAGAGAATAGGGGTTCAGTTCCCAGAACCCACATCAGGTGACTCACAACCACTACAACTCCGGCTCCAGGTTACCCAGCTCCCTCTTTCTGGCCTCCATGAGCATTCACACTCATGGTGTACATACACACATTTGAGTTCACATATGTACATCTAAATAAAACATAACAATGTATCCAGTTTCTATGATGTGCAAAACTGAGACTAGAATTTGCAGTGCATGGAACAGACACAGAGTTGTAGGGGGAGGGACCAAGGGGTCAGGTGAAGCAGTATTGGCAGAGTTGGTTTACTAATGTGCAGCACAGAGAGTACTGTGAGACCCTGAAGCTCTTCCTTGAATCTTCACAAAGGTGAGAGGAGAAATTTCAAGAGAAGCAATAACAGAACCAATGTGGAGCAGGCAGAGAGGGCCCAGGTGGCCACTAGAGGAAGGTGGGAGGAGTTTCTCTTCACTGCAGGAAGCTCTACTGTGGTAGAGCTCACACCTGTGTTGGCTACTCTTCTGGTCACTGAGACTCCAAACAGAAACAAATGGAGGGAGTGTAGTTATGCTTGACTCACAGTTTGAAGATTCAGTCCATTACGGTGGGAAAGTCATGGGGATAAGAGCATGAGGGTCCTGGTCACACTGCACCCTCAGTCAGGCAGCAGAAAGAGCAATGTAAAAGCTCAGCTCGCTTTGTCCTTTGTACCAAGCCAGGACTCCAGCCCATGAGGAGGTATCACTTTTTAAGGTGTCTCTTCCCTTCTCAGCAACTCAATCTAGAAAATCCCTCAGAGACTCTCCCAGAGATTTGTCTCCCAGTTAATTCTAAGATCTATTAAACTGAAAACCAATATTTTGCAGCAGAACACTCCAAAACCAAGACCAACACATTGGAGCATTTATGAATAAAATTCGGGAGACACTCCCCTTGATTTGGGGCTCTAGACATCTTTTGTTTTTGTAAACTGGCTTTAATATTATCACATAGCATTTTCTTTTTAAACCCACAATTAAATAGTTGATCATGTGCTGTAGATGCAAAAGGAAACAGAAGAAGACTGTCATTAAATAGAAATGATACATTAGTTACCTATAATGAAAAAAACTCAGTAGACTGAATAATAGGAATCCAGCAGCCTTAGGGACTGCAAGGCAGAGGAAAGCAGAGCTCTGTGCCATTGCCTGGGACAGCGTTCTGCGGCTCTGCTTGGAAAAGGCCTTTTTCTGCCACTACCGATGAGTTCTGTGTGTCCCCCTTTTGACTTTGAATCTCTGTGTTTGTTTTTTTCAAGAATTACCTTTCATGTGATCCAAATCCTCCTTTTTGATCGAGGAATCAAAGCTTTTGTAATTCTGTTCAGAGCCCTCCCCCCATTGTTTGAAAAAAAAAAGCACAAACGCATGGAGATTGGAACCCAGCAGCATAGGGTTGACCCCAGCAGTAAGCAAAGATGGTGTGCAGAGGCCAGAGGAATTGTGGGAAAGAACAGACATTAGGTCCTGGCAAAAGGGGGGAAAGCAGATATTCTTTCAAAAGAGGGAGTGGTGATACAGTGTAGCTCCTTTTCATGGGTGCCCAATGATAGAAACCTGTATTTTATTATTTTACTTTTAATTATCTATGTATGTCTTTGTGTGGTTATGAACACATAAGTTCAGGGGCCTAGGAAGCAACCTGCTATAGGTGTTAGGAATTGAACTTGAGTACTCTGGTAAATTGGTAAGTGTTGTTAAGCCCTGAATCATCTTTCTATACCCAGAACATTTGATGTTCATAAGGATGTAGAACAGAGGGATT
This sequence comes from Mesocricetus auratus, assembly GCF_017639785.1. NCBI lineage: Eukaryota > Metazoa > Chordata > Mammalia > Rodentia > Cricetidae > Mesocricetus > Mesocricetus auratus. The sequence continues at coordinate 49,826,042 of NW_024429267.1, read as the reverse complement.
TGACAATACCTACTACCTACTCACTACAGACCACCTATGAGAAAGCACCAGATAAGAATTGAACAAGTTCCTATTGGATCCACATCAACAACCACAGCTCTGTTCTGCAGTCACACTTGTGTTTACAAACATCTAAGCCTAGGAAATAAGAGGAGTATATAAAATATAAGGCATTAAGCCAATAGAATTTCCCGAATTTCAGCAAATAACAGAAGATTTTTAAGGGGTAGTATTTTAATTGTAATTACTTGTACACACATGTGTCTATATGTGGGCATATGCCCATGACTTCAAGTGCTCTCTGAGGCCAGAAGACAACACTAGGTCCTGTGGACCTGGAGTTACAGGGGTTTAGAGCGGCTCATTCTGGATACTGGCAACCAAGCTTAGGTCCCTTATAAGAGTAGTGAACATTCCATGTAGAGATGATGTTTGATTCCAACATATGTTATGAAATTTAATTTGACTCTTGGAGAAGACATTTGGAAACTATTGTATTTCATATTTGGTACATTGCCTTATTTTTTTCTTTTTAAAAGTTCTAAAATGTCTACATTTCATTTGAATATGTTCCATGGCTTATAACTTGAGAAAGTAGAATGTTATATGACTAATTAGACTTTCCTTTAGTAGCTCAAGTATAGCCTGGCCATGCATCCTTTGTGGTGACACCCTGTGGATGTCTCTGCACCTATCTGTTGCCATGAGCAGGGATTGAAATTACCACAAATTTCTCTTGTCCAGTAAATGGTACATGATTAAGAGTCAAAGATTCAACTTCACATCTTCATAGATGGGTTTACCTTTTTATCTATTCATTTTGTATGAATGGACCGAGTGCTATAGTGCATGAGAGTTTAGAAGACAACTTGTGGGTTTTATCCTTCCATCATGTGTGTCTGGAGAATCAAACTCAGGTCATTGGGTTTGGCTGCAGGTGTCATTCCCTGCTGAGCTGTCTCACCAGTCCTGTAGATGGATCTTAAATATCAATGTGTTCAGATCATTTGCAAGTAAAGGTGATAGTCTACTTGTGATCTAAAAAAACTATCTAGCAAAAGAATAAAAATCCAGTCAAAATGTCTGTGTATTGACATGTATTTTGGTCATATCAAACATTGTTTCATTGGTTTCTTAAAAATAAAATAGTCCACTCACTGGATATGTAAGAAACTTGTTCAGCCAAAAACACAACATTTGTGTTCTTCAAATAGCCTATATTAGCTAATTTTGTAAGAGATATAGCGGTATAAGAGCCCATGTACGCACCTTTAAATACCCATGCCAGTGCATGCCAGTTATTGAAGATGTTGAATTTAATCAGCTCTATGTTGTTTAACATCCACAGTGCATTGTAGTCATGGCTGTCTCCTTGTGTGCAAATTCTTGAAAAAAATATGTTTCCCTGAGATAAAGTATGGAAAAGGTACTCCAGACTTCACTTACTGAGGATTGGTGTCCAGCTCATTCAACTATGGATGACATTAGAAATGTCTCCTGGGAATAGGTCTCTATCAGATTGGATGCCAAAGCCCATGGTTGCCTTCTCTTTAGCACAGGACAGTTATTAACACAGGAACATTGCTGGCTATATTTGGTTGGAAATTATGTTCAGTAGGAAACTATAAATGAGCATCTGTATGAGTTTAGAAGGACATTGAAGAATATTCCCTATATAGAAAATGAATGAGCCGGGCATTGGTGGCACATGCCTTTAATCCCAGCACTCGGGAGGCAGAGGCAGATGGATCTCTGTGAGTTCGAGACCAGCCTGGACTACCAAGCGAATTCCAGGACAGCCTCCAAAGCCACAGAGAAACCCTGTCTCGAAAAACAAAAAAAAAGAAAGAAAATGAATGAGTTGGATTCAAATATTTGTAATATCATGTAGAGATCTCAATTATTGGTCTTGAGATCCTAACTCTGTGATTGACTGATTAATGAGAAAGAAAAATAACATTGTCAACCCATTTATCTCTTTCAGTACTCAGTTCCCTCAGAACAGAATGTATACAGGGGCAGAAGACCTGCCTCATTGACTAAGAACTTTTTGCTCATGCAGAGGATCCAAGATCAGTTCCCAGCATCTATAGTACAGATGATAATTGTTTGTAGCTCCAGTTCCCAGGGATCTGATGCCCTCTTCTAACACTCACATGGTATACTTACATACAGACAAGCAAGCACTCACATATATAAAATAAAGATAAATACTTTTTAAGTATAAAGCAGTCAGACTAACTGGGCAAAATGATACCTATGGCAAGGGAAGAAAGAGCAACTACTGTTTTATGAACACCTACTGTGTGTGACGTATTCATCTAAATACAAATAGCCTGGCTGCATCCTTTAATTTTCACAGCCCTTTTCATTGTAGATGGACACTAATACTTCCACATTACGGAAGTAACACAGTTTTTGAGAATGAATGTAAACTACCCAATACTCTGTATCTAGAAACTTGACAGTTTGGATGCAAACCTAGAGCAGGCAAGTTCTAGTTGCTTTTATATTTCACTTCATTTTTTATTAACTGATAAGCAATTTTATCTTGAGCAGGGAGAAGGAAATGAAAGCAGATGACCTTTAGAAATATTGAAATGTTCTAAGTGGAATCTCCGTGGCCCCTTGGTAAGGCCACAATGCATATACACACATTTAATTTAGGATGTCTGTTGGCTTTACGGACGCTGTAACGATACGCGACACACAATTACTGAAAATAAGGCTAAGTATTTTATATAGAAAATTACTCACAAGATACCAAACCCCGAGAAGCCCAGCAGATCTCAGCTAGCGACTGGACCGGAAGCCGAACTCCAGGAAAAGAGAGCGAGACTTCCTGTGCGCTGTCTTTTATGCCTTCCCCCGTAACGCCCCTAGCCATGCCCAAAAGTGGGCCTGGCTAGTGACATAGTTCCGCCTACGTACGTATACGTCTTTACGTCCAGCCGTATACGTCTTTAGTCCTGCCTAAAGTGGGTGTGGTTAGCGGTGTGGTAAACCGCCCTTTTATTACCTCATCTGTATGCGCCTCTAGTAAGTCACATGTTTAGTGGCGGCATAGACTTAGTAAGTCACATGTTTAATGGCGGCATCAGACTTCCTCCTACAATTCCCCTTTTAGTCTAAAAAAGGACAACTAACTTGTGTCCATGAACAAAATGTATCAAACATCTATTCTATCTAAACCTAAACTTATCTTAAAGAAACACCCAAATATGAACACCTCCTTCCAATCCCAACTCTAAAATAATTGAAAACTAACACTAACAGGTGTGATCTTATAATATCAATAGTAGGGAGAGGGGGCGTGGAATTCTCAAAACTACTTCCTGCTGAGATGGGACGATGATAATCTCATGGGGACCTGTGAAAAGAAAATGTTAGTATAACAAAATCTGAGTAGATCAGACAGTCTCAGTATGGCAGGAGCTGCTTGATTGAAGTTCCTGACTGAGGTTCTAGTGTTGATTGAAGCTCTTATCTTGAAGCTCTGGTCAGATTGTAAAAGATGTGCTATTTCTGTTCCTTGGTCTGGAGTTGTGTCGAGTGATGTAGTTTCAAGCCAGTTTCAGGATAGTGCTTGTCAGGTGGAGTCAATGATGTGGGGCAATTCAGATGCCTCCAGTCGAATCAGGTGAAGTCAAGGAAGTGGATCCTCATTCTCTTTCGGAAGCAGTTGAAGATTGCTGTCAGGAAATCTCTTGTTCTCTGGAAAACTCGAACATTACTGTTAACAAAGAAATATTTTAACTTTCACATGTAAGCATACAGAAGAGGTGACAATAGGGAAGATGGAAAACCTGGAGGAAATTAGACTGTTCAGAAAAAGAAATCCATAGATAACAGTCCCTCATTTTATTTCTTCTGTCTTATATCAATGGCTCTTTGATATAATACAGAAATTCTGAATTGTATTTAAATAACATGCTTGGGTTTAGAGTAGGAGAGCCAATCCAACTCCAAAGCCAGCTTCAGTTAAATGAATGGGAACTGAGGTATGTGAAGAAATAAAGATAAAAGGATACTATGAAAAAGCAATATAGAGAGATTTAGACTTTGATACCACACAGTGTGTGTTTGATGGTCCTCAGGGTAGCTATTCATTCTTCTACAGGAATCCATATGTCCAGTATTCTTTGCTGAGTTTACCTGTGAATACAAAAAACAAAACACTTCTCTTTCCTTTTAGGAGGTCACTTTACCCATGGTGGACTATGAATTCGTAGATGGGCTGTTATCTTCCTCCTCCTGAGATGTTTTCTGTTCTGATCGAATTTTAATTAATTTTGATGGAACCCAAATCTTTTCGTCTCCTGTGGAAACAAAAGCATAACCCCTTCCCCAACGTAACACATATCCTGGTTTCCAGACTGAGGTCATAACATCCTTAAAATACACCGGTTGGTTCAGTTCAGAAGTCTTCTCTGTAGTCCAGTGTCTTTCTGCTGCAGTTTGTCCTTTTTCATCAGCATTAAGAAAATTCAACGTTAGTAAAGCATTGTGTAACCTGTGTCTAGGTGTCTTTGTTTTCCCTGGCTGTTTATGAAGCATCTCTTTTAAGGTTCGGTTAGACCTTTCAATTATTGCTTGTCCTGTGGGATTGTAAGGTATACCAGTTACATGTTTTATATTATAATATTTGAAGAATTGTTCCAATTTACTGGAGACATATGCTGGACCATTGTCAGTTTTTATTGTTTTAGGTATACCCATAACAGCCATTACCTCTAAGAGGTGTGTAATAACAGAGTCAGCTTTTTCAGAGCTGAGGGCAGTAGCCCATTGGAAGCCTGAGAATGTGTCTATAGTATGGTGTACATATTTCAAACTGCCAAATTCTGGGAAGTGAAATACATCCATTTGCAAAAGTTCATTTCTGTGAACACCTTTAGGATTACAACCTGCTGGTAATGGAGTTTGATTGTACAATGAGCAACTGGGACAATTTCTTACTATTTCTTTGGCTTGTTGCCAGGTGATAGAAAAATCCTTCTTTAAACCTTTGCTGTTAACATGGTGTTTCTTATGAAATTCTGAAGCTTCCAACACATTACCTACTAATAAACGATCAATTTCATCATTGCCTTGTGCCAGAGGACCTGGCAGACCTGTATGGGATCTGATGTGTGTTATATATACAGGATGAGTCCTGTTTCTGATGATTTCCTGCAATTGTAAAAACAATGAGGTTAATTCTGTATTATCAGGAACAAATTCTGCAGTCTCAATGTGCAGGACAACTCTTTCCGCATACTGAGAATCCGTGACTATATTGAGAGGCTCTGTAAAGTCTTTAAGTACCATCAGAATGGCATATAACTCTGCCTTTTGTACGGAGTTGTAAGGGCTTTGAACTACTTTACTTATTTTTCCTGATTTATACCCTGCTTTACCTGATTTGTTTGCATCCGTGTAGAAGGTAAGAACTCCAGAAATAGGTGTTTGCCTCACGATACGTGGAAGAATCCAAATTGTTTTCTTTATGAATTTGATTCTCTCTGTTTTGGGATAGTTATTACTAATACTTCCCAAAAAGTCACTGCAAGCTATTTGCCAATACTCATTATCCTTCCATAAGGAGGAAATTTCCTCATTAGTTAACGGTACAATAATTTCAGCTGGGTCTTTCCCAGTCAGTTGACGAAGCCTTAATTTACCTTTTAATATCAAATCAGATATCTTTTCTATATATGTTTTCAATTTTTTATTTTGTTTATGTGGCAGAAATACCCATTCTAGAATGATGTCGTCCCTCTGCATTAATATTCCTGAGGGGTATTCTCTAGATGGTAAAATAACCAGAATACAGTCCAGATTTGGATCCACACGGTCCACATGTGCTTCTAATATTCTCTTTTCTACCCATTCTAATTCTTTTTCAGCCTCAGCTGATAGTACTCATGAGCTGTTTAGGTCTTTATCTCCTTTTAAAGCCATTTTCAGGTGTTTTAAATCATGCCCTTCTACACCAATAATCGTCTGTAATTGAGAGATTTCTCCTAATAGTTTTTGAAGATCATTAAGAGTCCGGTAACGATCTCTTCTGATCTGTACTTTCTGTGGTCTAATTTTCTGAGCATCTATTTTATAACCTAAATAGTTAATAGAATCTCCTCTTTGTATTTTTTCTGGAGCAATTTGTAATCCCCAGCGAGGCAAAATTTCCTTTACTGCCTCAAACATCTTTTCCAAAGTATCCTTATTTGAATCAGACAATAATATGTCATCCATATAATGATATATTAACGAATGTGGAAATTTTTACGAATTATTTCTAGAGGTTTATTCACAAAATATTGGCACAAAGTTGGACTGTTTAACATACCTTGAGGTAGTACCTTCCACTGGAATCTCTGTACCGGACGGGAATTATTATAGGTAGGTACTGTGAAGGCAAACTTTTCTCTGTCGTTTTCTTGTAACGGTATGGTGAAGAAACAATCTTTTAAGTCTATAACTATAATTGGCCAATCCTTAGGAATTAGAGAAGGTAACGGCATCCCAGGTTGTAGAGACCCCATAGGCTGAATTACCTTGTTGATGGCTCTAAGATCAGTAACCATTCTCCACTTACCAGACTTCTTCTTGACAACAAAAACAGGTGAATTCCATGCACTAGTTGATTCCTCAATATGTCCAGCATCTAGCTGTTCCTGAACTAACTTCTCCAAAGCCTCTAACTTCTCAGATGTCATAGGCCATTGACCCACCCAGACGGGTTCATCTGTCAGCCATTTTAATGGTAGAGCTTTTGGTTGCTCTGTAGGTTTGACACTAGCATCTTGCTTCTGCACAGCCTGTACGTTTGGCATCTGTTTTCTGTACTGTCTTACTATATTCTTACTACCACTAAGAGCTTGTCTATAATTCCTAGCTGATACAGGAGGAATTTTAATCTGCGTATTCCATTGCTGGAGTAGATCACGACCCCAGAGGTTTATAGCAATATCTGCAACGTATGGCTTTAACCTTCCTCTCTGTCCTTCTGGCCCAATAAAGTCAATCCATCTAACGCTCTGTTTAACTTCAGATAGGGTTCCGATCCCTAAGAATTGAACATTAACCTCTTTTAAAGCCCAGTTTTGTGGCCAGGACTGCTGATTAAGGATAGTGACGTCACTTCCGGTGTCCAGTAATCCGTAAATCACCCTATTATTTACCTTAACCGGAAGTTTGGGTCTATGATATTGTATAGAAGTTTGCCAAAATATATGTTTTGTATCTCCTCCTGATGTAATTGATTCATCCTCTGGAGCTAATGTATTATCCAGTGCCGTATTATTTACAATGGGCAGTGGATCTTCTAATTGTCCTGGGAGAGGCTGTCCTCCACTGTCACTGGGAATGACCGGATAATCTTCCTCTTCGGGGCTCCATGGAGCCCCGGAAGCCCGTTTCCCTGCTGTAAAGATCTACCTTGTCTGTCTATTGTGGAAAAGCATTCATCAGTCCAATGGCGCCCCTTCCCACACCTCCTGCATAGACCAGGAGGTTTAGGCCTTCTGTTTGATACATTCCTGGTAAAAGCATTATTTCTAGGAATGCGTTGTCTACAGTTCCTACTAAGATGTCCTATTCTACCACAGTTAAAGCATTTTGCATCTTTACGCCTATTTAAATTCTTTGAGATTGCCTTCCCTACCCATGCCTCTATATCATCACAGGTAGGGTATTTGGCATCCTGGTGCCTCCTCAAACCTGTAGAAATAGCTTCACCTACCCAAGCTCCTGTATCCTGACTTTTACATTCCAGGTTCGCTGTATGCAGAACCCATTCCTCCAATGGCGCTGATCTTATTTTTAATGGCCAAATTACCTGCCTGCATTGAGGATTCGCGTTCTCATACGCCAAAGATTCTATAAGAAGACGCCTGGATTCTGGGTTCGCTACCTGTACCTCTACTGCTCTGGATAATCTCTCTAAAAATTCAGTGAACCTTTCCCTTGGGCCCTGTAATACCTTGGTGTAGGGTTGCATTATCTCTCCTGTTTCACAAACCTTATCCAAGGCATTTAAAGCAGCTGTACGGCACAAAGACAACATGTGCTCATCATATGCAGATTGAACCTGCGTGTCAGCGTAAGGACCCTCCCCAAGAATCTTGTCTTGGGGTACTTCATGACCGTTCTGCAATTCCTGAATCTCAATTGCTTTTGCTTCTTGCCTCCACAAAGCTCTCCATTGAATTTGGCAAGAATTTTCGAGTACTGCAGAGGCTAATTGGGCCCAGTCTTTTGGGGTTACTTTATTTACAGTAGCCCATGAGGTTAGGAGCTCTCTGACAAAGGGAGAATGAAGACCATACATGACAATGGCCTCCTTAATATTTTTTAGATCCTTCATCTGTATAGGCTCCCAGTGATAAGCAATGGGACCATTTGATTGTTTTTCGTTGCTGGTTTTTCTGTTACAGATACCGGAAAAACCATAGGGGAACGCATAGCAACCTTAGGGAAATCATTCCGGCATTTGAGAAGCTTTGGGAAACTCCTGTCCTGACCTATTGCCTGTATTTCTGATTCTGAAGTATCAGATTGAGCATCTTCTAAATCCTGCAGTGTATTCATCATTGTTTCTCTGAGCTCTTGAAGTTCTTGGGACAAATGATTTTCTAAGGATGTCATGGAATCTTTCATTTTTTTACATTCATCATTTACATGTGATTCCAAATTTCTAATATTCTCATCCTTAGCAAGTACCTCAATAGCATGTAAACTGCCTTCAACAAATGATATTCTATCAGTTAGTTTACCATTGCTCTCAGACATGGAACAATTCTTTTCTGCTAGCATTTCAATTTTATGTTCCAGTCTTTGTAATTTGCTAGTGAAATCATCAAACATGGAACCGTGTTTGTCGTTAAATGTTTCCACATTATGTTCCAATTTTTCAATTCTATCTATGGAACACATTTTTCCTGAAAATAATTCAATTTTGTGTTCCGTCTCTTTAAACCTGTTCGTCAGACCTACATTATCATTTTTAATATCCTGAATATTTTCTACCAACCCTTTCTTACTCTCCTGCAATGAATTTTGCATTTCCTGAATCCTTTGTATTAAGATTTCAAAACTATCCTGCGATGACTGTATGACCTGTATAAGTTTATTCCTATTTTTGAGCCATTTCATTAACAAAATTATATTGATTATGAAGCTAATAATCACCATCATGGGTAGGAAGCACCTTTCAGGTAGGTCCTCAACCCTTTCTAAAATCCCATCCATACAAAAAACAAGAAAATTCTTAACATCCTGCATCATAGTGTTAGCTGTTGACATTGTATAAAGCAGTTACGTTTGTTACCAATGGAGTAATTCAGGCCAAAATCAACAGGCTGCCAGCGAAAGAGCACGTGGCCGGAGTCAGCTGGCCGCCAGTAAAACAGCACGTGGCCGCGAGAGAAACCTTGGAATTCCGCCTAACCTTACCGGCAGGTAGAAGGTGCTGGTTCCTGGCGGCAGGAATTGTGCCTTGCCGAGCGAAGTGGTGAGGAACTTAGCGAAAGGAGAGTCCACGTGTGCCTGGTCAGGCCGAGAGAAGCTCCTGGGTCCCGATTCCAATCCCGCTCCGACACCAAACTGTTGGCTTTACGGACGCTGTAACGATACGCGACACACAATTACTGAAAATAAGGCTAAGTATTTTATATAGAAAATTACTCACAAGATACCAAACCCCGAGAAGCCCAGCAGATCTCAGCTAGCGACTGGACCGGAAGCCGAACTCCAGGAAAAGAGAGCGAGACTTCCTGTGCGCTGTCTTTTATGCCTTCCCCCGTAACGCCCCTAGCCATGCCCAAAAGTGGGCCTGGCTAGTGACATAGTTCCGCCTACGTACGTATACGTCTTTACGTCCAGCCGTATACGTCTTTAGTCCTGCCTAAAGTGGGTGTGGTTAGCGGTGTGGTAAACCGCCCTTTTATTACCTCATCTGTATGCGCCTCTAGTAAGTCACATGTTTAGTGGCGGCATAGACTTAGTAAGTCACATGTTTAATGGCGGCATCAGACTTCCTCCTACAGATGTCTTCTCAAAAGTCAGTCTTACAGACAGACACATTGATCTGGCATTCAGACAACCAAAATATAAAAACATCCTTTGTTTAACTTTATCCATTTATTACACAAAGTTTCAATGTTTGGAAAATCACAAATTATCCCAGGGGCAAGAAAAGGAGTTCGGGATTTCAATAAATTCTGGAGGAGGGTGGACTTGAATGTGAGACAAAGTCCAAACCTGGGCAGCATCAGGAGTTTAGGCTAGCTGCAGAAATCAAGCATGGTGAAATAAAAATAATGGTCCCAATATCAAATTTTAGTTTAAAGTTAGGTTACCTTCCAGTGGAAGAGAGCACATTTAGCATTCTCTATAGAAAGTTAACTATAAATTTCATTTGAATAGAAAGACTTTCAAAATTCAGCCAGTATAATAACATGACTTTTCACAGAAAATATAAAACAAAGCCAAGGAGAAGGAAGGGGTGTCAAATATATTTTCCCTTGATGTTTTGTATGAGTCCCCAGAGGAGACATAGGATGGCCATGAAATGTGGGAAGAAAGGGTTAAAGGAAATGAGATGACGTCTTTTTTTTAAAGGGGAAAAACCCAGAGGACAGGAAAGCCACAGGAAAATAGGTCCACTAATGAATGAGGAAAAGCGTGAAATTAATGATGATCTAAAACGGCTGAGTTATTGAACTCATTTTTTAAATCTCCCCTTAACAAGAGAAATGAAGCAAAAAAATAGACAATTAGGGAGTAATGAAGACATTGCAGAAATTGTTCTAGCCAACAGAAAGAACAGGGAATTCCTTCCTTGGCAGACATGGAAGGCCCATATCACCCACAGTGGTTCAGGGGATTATATAATGTGTTTACTGACTCGTGCCCATTTATTCTTAGAAAATGAATGGATGTCTTACATATTGGAAAATGTAGATATAATAACTCTTACAGGAGTTACAAATTGTGCAGGCTTTTTTTCTGAAGAGACACAGGGAACAAAACATCTTACCCTAGATAGTAACATACTCAATAACAGAAACAAACCATTCCACCCTTGATAGCTAATCTGGTTTGTCACCTTGAAATACTTTCCAAGAGGGGACAGATACTGAGGGACTGCTTCCATCAGAATAGACTGGAAGCACATGTATGAAACATTTTCTTGATTTCTATTTTATGTAGCAAGAATCAGCCCAATGTGGATGGCACCATTCCTAGGCTGGTGAGCCCACTCTGAATAGGAAAGGTTGCTAAGCCAGCCTGAGGGAGCAGGCAAGTAAGTAGTATTCCTCCATGGTCTCTACTTCAGTTCCTGCCTTCAGCTTCCTGCCTTGGCATCCCTGCATGATGGACCACAAGCTGTAAGCCAAATGAACCCTTTCCTCATCTAAGTTTCTTTTTGTCAGAATGTTTTTAATCATAACAACAGAGAGGCAAAATAGGATCCCACCCAAGTGTAGCTTGGTGAACTGAGGGGATTAATTGGGGTTACGTATAGGAGCATGGACAACTCATTAATGCTCATACCCACTGAAAGGAAAATATCCTTCTACAGCAAGGATTAATTATCTCTACATCCTTAGAGTGGGGAATGGTTTTGTGAGTCCTTTTCCCTGGAAGCCACTGACTCTCTATAAATCTTGGAGACATGTGGACCTCTTGGACTTCTGCTCTACTAACTGCTAACTGTGAGTCCTTGGGGAAGAGAATAAGTCTTTCCCTTCCATGGTAGAAAGCTTATGAGCCCAGTTGTTTGTGGGTCTTCTTCAGATCATCACAGCTGTTACTCAAAAGAGCAATGGTTGGACAGCATTTCCAAACAAATGTCTGACTATCAAGGCACACAGCAGTATGTATAGGAAGGCAAGGATACAGGTGGATAATAGTTTATTTCTAGTACCAATACAGTAGCCCATGAGAACATCACAGTTTTGCTCCATCACAAATCCACAAGGAAAATGGCAAAATTAAATAGCTAGACAGATTACTTCTGATGTGGTGAGTCACCTAACTGTTTGCAAAGTTAATCAAATGACTCAAAGCAACTGATTTAGTCAAGGATTTGGAAACAGGTTAAAGATGAGTATAGCCATTAAAGATAACAATACATGGCAAATTTTACAATTGACTAATGGATGCAATCTGGGCTGTTACTGAATCCATTTTTTAATTTTTAAGGTGTTACTGTTTATGAGTAGCAGCATGGTTTGTGGGTTGTTTAAAAGATTTTTTAATAGTTATTATTCTCCAAAAGTACAGAAAAATCTACAAACCCACAGAGGCAAATGGATTAAAACTGCACTAGGTCAGATATGACAGTGTATGTGTGTAACTCTAGCACTCAGAAGGCTGAGGCAGGAGGATGACTGTGAGATTGAGGCCAGTAGATCTGGGAGACCTTTCTAAAAATATGCACACAAATAAAAGAGCAGACTATGAATCTCAAAGTGCGGAATTATATATGGAAAATGGAAAGAGGGCCAGCAAGATGGCTTCCTTGGTACTTACTGAGCAGGCCTGAGTTGACTTTGGTCCCCTGAAGTCACAGTGGAGGGAGACAACTGTGGGTCTGACTTGCATCTTCAGAATGAGCACAAATAATGGATAAAATAAAGGCTAATAAAAGGAAACAGTGAAGAGACTGGAAGAGGGTTGTCAAGAATGCAATGGTCATGTTTGTATAGCTCTCCAGAGACAGAAGTACCACATTAGTGGTTTCATATATACCTACTATTCAGAGAGGAAGAGAGGAAGTACTATTTTGTAGTGATAACAACATGACAATCACTGTGTCCTAAGTAATATAATATTCACTGGGAAAGAGAAATTAATGCCAAAAATTTTCTATGACAAAAGAAATAGCCACTCAAACTTCAAATACCCAGGAACACTTTAGCTAACTCTGGGATCTAGACTTCTTCTAGGACTTTTAAGGTGCTCAAATTAGAAAGTGCTGAGACTAGAGAGTGGGGGAACAGATTAAAATGATTTGATAGGATGTGTGCAAAAAGATGCTAGTTAGTGGAGAAGCATGCATTGCAAACTGGGGGTAGTCAAAGGAATAGACCCAGAGGCAAGGATTTAACACTCACATTGCCATAGAAGGACCCTATGGCAGCAAATGTCTAAAAAGTGAGGACAATGACTCTACCTGAGAGAGTACCTTCAAGTATTTTTGGTGCCTTTGCATTTTCAGATATCATTTATTCACTTATTTGTTTGTTTTCGTATGTATATGGTTGTGTGGACACACATATATCATACTACATGTGTGGAGGTCATTGGATGATATAGTCAAAATATTGTCCCATATTGGTCTCATCTCCATCCAGTGTCTCTTATGAGGCCCAACAGCACTACTACACAGAAAAGGCCATGCATGCCCAACTCTGTGTCCACTTCATACTGAGATAAACAGGGTGACTTGACCACCCCGGGAGCTGTTAGCAATGGTTAAAGAAGAGCCTCCTCGTGACCAGACAATTCAGGCTTGCTCTTGTTGCTTCCATTTTATTTTACATTTTATGACAATTTCTTTTCCAATCTTAAAAACAACAATCTTCATGTCTCAGGCTCCCAAGTGCTGGGATTATAGGTGTTTTTACCATGCCTGGCTGTTGATAAGATGCGAAGTTCTGGGACCTCCTTCATCCTGGGGTATTCATAACAATAAAATGAGCTGTTACACACAGACACACAGACACACACACCCACACACACACACACACACACACTTAGATGAAGAAAAGTAGAGGAAGAAATCCTAATAGCAACCTGTGGTCTCTCCATGCAGGTGCACACAAAGATATACTACACACACACATACACACACTATGAAAGCCACTAACAAAGCCACTAAAAGTTTGGACATTAGGTACCTATTATATAAAATATTGCAAACTTACAGTTTCCCCTCTACTCCTGGAGTATTCAATTTGATGATTTCTATGTCCTTTCTTAATGATATCTTAAGATGGTGTAACATACAGATTAAGTACTGAATATCACTTTAAGTGTATATTGAATCAGTGAACTTCATGGCTAAGTCAGGATAAAAGTGAAACGGGACTAACTCTTGTGAAAAGACATGTTTATGGATGGCAATACAAGCTCAGGGGATACTTCATGCTAATGTCTTATTGAGTATTGGCAGAGGGCTTCTGTTATAGAAGACAAACTTGTGTGAAAAACAAGTTAGTGTTAGGAGGCCCGTCAGTGAAACAATCCAAGGCAGAGAAATTGAGTGTGAATACGGGCAGTCCTTGGTCTGAAGAGAACACAGAGTTTGTTGCTATGCACTGTGGGAGGAGCTACAGTGGGGAGGTTTCTGAAGAGAACCCTGCCAAGGAGACTTGGGCTCCTTAGGGCAGTTCTAGGTGAGAGGAGCTCTAAAACAGGACTCAAGCTTTCTTAGCAATCTGAAGTTTGAGCTCACTCATCAGGGGTACAATGACCTCCTGTGTTCTCTAAGAAACTTAGAGCCTGCGCTAATTCCCCAATGATTAGGCTCTGGCTAGTCCTCCATCAGAGGATCAATGGATCTCCCATACACCTCAGAGTTAGACACTGTGTATGCTATTTCCTGACTTGAATATAAACTCCAAGGCTTCATTTGTCCCAGGGCACCATAAACCTCAACCATTCTCTATGCTCTACCCAACCAATCCCTTCGCTACTGTGTCTGATCCTCCGATGGCATTCTGCCCTTGACGATTCTGCTCTCTAGTGAGGAAATTGTAAATGCTCAACTGCTTCTTATGAACCTGTTTTCAATAACTGAAATTGGGCTATTTTCCATACAGCTCCTCCTACTCCATGTGTCTTGTGTGCACTGGAGCATATGAATGTGTAATACAAGTGTTCAGGAGCCCACAGAGATAAGACGATATCTCTGGAACTGGAAGGATATATGATTGTTAGCTTCCATGTGATTGCCAGAGACTGAAACCCAGTCTTCTACAAGAGCAGTGCCTGCTCTTAACAGCTTGAAAACCTTTCTAGCACTGTACAGATTGTTTGGAATATACTCAAATCTGCCTGCCTTGCCTCTCTTAAAGAACCTGCTTATTCTGTCATAGGCTGGGTTATGTATTATTGTTTATGGTGCTAGAGATTGAATCCAGATCCTTGTACATGCTAGGCACTTTCTCTGCAACAGGATACATCACTAGACTTTGTTTCTTTCTTTTTTTTGAGACAGGGTCTCACCATGTAGCTGAGGTCATCTTTAACTTGATACATAAGCCTGGCTAACCTCAGATTCCTGAGTGTCCTGCAGCCATCTTCTCAACTACCTACATTTCAGCCATGCACCACCTCATGTAGCATAAATCTGAAAATTAATTGAAAATAAGGTGTTTAATATGACAATTATTTTCATGAGACAATTTTGAGGATTTAAGTTAAAACCAATAGTGATTATTCCAAAGTGATGCTCTATGAACTTAAAAGTCCTACAAATGATAACAGAGTTTGAGTGTATTCCCTAAGGCCAAGTGTTGGAAACCTAATGCCTCATACAACAGTGCTGGGAGATAATCTTTAGGTTATTAGTGGTCCACCCTTAGATAGGTAATGTCAATGTTAGAAGGACTTCAGTTCATTTTGAGTTCACCAAGGTTAGCTCCTGGCATCTGGATCTGAAGTATTAAGCAGGCTACATGTGACCCCCATATGAATTTTTAAGCAGGCTACATGTGACCCACATATGAAGTTTTAAACAGGCTGCATGTCACACGCATATGAAGCTTTTAGACTCTAACAGGGAACAGCTTGTCTATGAGGCTCATGCAGACAACAAGGGTTTAGAAATGTGAAGAATCCAGTATCCTATAAAAGCAATAACACTAAGCAGATGTAATTCCTTATTACTGATCATTGGTGTTCTTTTCTACTAAGATACAAGACTTCTGTATGAAGTTCATAGTGAAGACTGTTGTAAAACCCTGGAACTATATCTGAAGATGAATGATGGAGTCCTCCTAGGTTTCATGGTGAGGTCCTAATGCAACCTTTTAACCCACAATGTGCTGAATTCTACCCTTTCTTCCTGTTCCTTTGCCTCAAACATCCCGACCCTTTCAAGACTTTTACACACCTACTAAGCCCCACTCTGTAGATGGAGACTAACATGTACCTTGCTCTGGCAAACAGTCTGATTCCCCATCTGGGTACTGGATATGCTGAGTGATAACATGGTGCAGATGTTGTGACATCTGCCAGTATCATTGGCTATTTCATGCTCGTTGGTTCCCCCAAAACAAAACAGTGCCTCAAACCATCAGGACTCAATAAACACTTGTTTAGTGATTAAAGTTGAGCAAGTACAAGTTTGAACAAATGGACAGGATTGGTGTGTTGAGTGAAGCCTTTTCCTTGCCAGCTGCGTTGGTTTTTCCTCACCAGTAGCTTGGGCTCTGCTGAGTTGTAGTCCCCAAATAACACACAAGACGCTGTATTAATTATGAAGCTGTTGGCCTTGCTTGTTTCTTACTGGCTAGCTCTGACTTAAATATTTACCCCATAATTGTTAATCTAAGTATTTCTCTTACCAGAGAAAAGGGTCCAGACTCCTTACCCCTATGGCAGCTACATGATGACTCCCTGTGTTTCTCCTACCCAGAGTCCTCCTAGACTCCTAGTCCCACTTATCTTGCTTCCCTATTGGCCAACAGTGCTTTATTGACATATACACAGGACTTCCCCATTATAGGTGGATACTTGAGTATTGGGTACTGGATTCTATGTGAGAGTTGAACCAAGCTCTTGAAGGCAGGCAGGAGAACTAAGTCTCTGGTCAAAGAATACACATGAAAGCTACTCTGTTTGTTTATGTCTGCTCATTCATCAAGTATTTAACTCATGGCATATTATTATCTCAAAGATCAGCCTTCAGAGACTGGTAAGATGTAAAGACATTATGTCATTATGTAAAGTCACTGGTTGTGAAATTTGATGACTTGAGCTCAATTCTCAGAACACACATGAAGGAGGGAGAGCACCAGCTCTTCCACATATGACTTTCACACATGCACACATGTGTATACACATGTGCTCATCTTAAACTTTTGAGTTATCTATTCCATTTATTCCAATATTTTTGGATGCCTAGTGAAATTTGACAAGGTATCTTTGCTTATTTGGTCCTGAAGATAAGTTCTCTTGTCACTGTCTCATTAAAAATCCCTTGTTTATATACATTATATATGTTTGAAAGTTTAATAATGAGTGTCCTATTAATTCTTTCTAAAGAATTTTAAAATAATGAAGCAATAATCAAACTAGGCCTTTTAGTTACTCTTCACCAACAATTCTCCCATGTACACATTTGCAGCAGGTGGCTACAGATGGAGAACAAAATGTGATGTTGTCTCTCTGTGTGGAGTGCTCCTGGCTGGGGCTGGGGCTGGCACTATACACTGTAGATGGACAAAGTATTGTGTACACTGTTATATACAAGAACTTCCCCAGGAGTGGAAATATATTCTTTGAGTAAGATATTTTAAAAATTCAAAGAGAAATGATCCGTGCAAAGAACAGTAGTTCCTCTAGATTAGAGTTTCTAATCAAACAAATTTAATCATCTGAAAGGTAGTAAAGGGGAGAGGAAATTTTCTACATAGAAAAAGAATACATGAATGAACTTTCATTGTGAATTTCAGCTTCAACATTTTCCCTGAGTTTGGAGAGCCATTGTCAGCCATTCACAAGTGGCTCACTGGTAACTCTATATGATTGCTGTGTGACATTATATTTGCTGAAAATGCTTCCATTGCCCAGATAGACTAAAATTTATTCATAAATGGAAATTGATAGACACCTGGTTAATGAGAATGTTGCTGCTGTTAACTTTTGGGACAGTTTTAACTGTCAATGGAGAACCACATGGGAAGAGCCCTAAAGGAGAGTTATCAGGCTGGATTGTGGGCATGACTGTCGGGTTGTCATGGTTGTAAATTGAGGTGTTAAGGATTCACGATGAATGTGGGAGGTACCATTTTTATGGGCTGTGCTGCAACCTGTTTAAGAGGAAAGAAGGCAGGTTGAGCAATGACAGAAAGTAATCAGGCAGCAGGATTGATGGTTTATTATTTCTGCTCTTCCTTTCAATTCCTGCCTTGACTTCTGGCTAATGATGAGTTGTGAGTGCTTTCCTCACCTAGGTCGATTTTGATCAGGGTGTTTTATCACAGTAGCAGAGAGGGCATTAGAACAGTATCTAGGCTTAACGTGAGCACTTATTTTTAAGTATTTTGGATGTATAATTAACAGTGGAATTGCTGAGTCATGTGAAAACTGTTAAGTCTAAATTTGAGAGGCAGAACAAAACTAATTCTTTTGTTCAGTGATTTTTTTCTTTGGAGAAATAACAGGGACACAGCTACAGTCCAGGCTTTAAAGGTCATGGTTGCTGTGAGAATCCCTTGTAACAGAGGATCAAAGCAAAAGAAACAATTTCGGAGTTAGTTGTAACAAGTAAAAGATGGTACTACCAAGAGCCAGAGACAGGAAAAAGGGGAAGTCACAGCTTGTTGTATAGTAGAACGTAATTCTGGCCTGGAAGAGATAGCAAAAGAATTTGAGAGGATGATTTAAAGCTGGTGTGTTGTATGATACTTTGTTTGTGTTCTAGCAAATACAACTTGCCTGGAGATCAGAGGGCCCAGCTAGCCACTGGTGAACAATAGAGGCCAGACAGTGGGAAGGAGGAAGCAGGAAGATTAGGAGTTCAGGACTACCCTGGGCTACAAGAGACTGAACCAGTCTAAAAGGGACACATAACTGTGCATGGGTGGCTCACCGCTTTGATCTCAGCAATTGGGAACCTCAAGCCTTTAATCCCAGCATTAGGAAGGTGGAGGCAGGAGTGTAAGGCTGGTGGAGACAGGATCTCCGTGTGCACTCAGCTTGAGGATTCATAGAGATAGGATCTCCTCCATTTGATCTGAGTTTTCACAGACTTAAGAAGTTTCTAGTGGCTGACTACTCTGCTTCTCTGATCTTTCAGCTTTTAACTCAATACCTGATTTCTGGTTTTTATTGTTAAAACTAATTAGGATTGTGTTACAGTGCTCTCTCTCTCTCTCTCTCTCTCTCTCTCTCTCTGTGTGTGTGTGTGTATGTGTGTATGTATGGGGAAGCATACGTGTGTGGGTGGGTACACTTACATACATGTGTCCAAGTATATGGAGGCCAAATGTTAACTTTGGATTTCTTCCTCAGTCACACACCATCTTATTTTTTTTGCAGCAGGGTCTCTCCTCTCATTGAACCTGAAAAATACTGATTCAGGTGGGAGGGCTGTCTAGGGAGCCCCAAGGATCTGCCTGTCTTAACCTATTCAGTGGTTTGGATTACAAGCATGCCCCCATGAGGCATGTCTTTTATGTTTTCCTCACTTAAGTGAGTGAAACATCCCAACTATATGGTTTTAAAAAATGTAACCTTTCACATTTTCACATATAAATATATGTATGTATGTACACATACACACATAGATAGTATTTTGGTCACAGTGTTCCCCCAAATATACATTTTTAAAAACTACAAACACCCAAAAAACAGAATATGTACTCTTTCCAATAAAGAGAAAACAGTATAGTCCTAAGTCTAGGAGCTAAAACTAGGGCTCCTTTGTGTGTGTGTGTGTGTGTGTTGTGTTTGTGTGATTATGTAGCAAGCACCTGTGTCATTAGAAAACATCTGTGTCCTGTGTCTTTTTATATAATGAGCCACTATAGCATTTGCAATGTCTATATCCCTAATTTGAAGTCAGCCACCTGCCATTATTAATCATGTATCTCACCTCCCTGTCACTGTGTAATAAGCCGCTGTGACATAATTCAGAACATGCAAAACTTACCTATTACTTTGTATTCCCTCACTTCAGGACTTAGTAAGCAACAGTGGACTTATCCATGAGTCTCAGTTACAATTTAAGCTGTACTTTGATTGTGATGCTGCTGCCCATATGACATGGTCACGAGACATGAACTCCTTTGTTTGCTGTAGGCTGACAGATTCTTTGAAAGTTTATTGAGTATGGTGACCTTGGATGTGATTAATCATTTCCTCTCTCTATTACCATGCTTTCTAAAAGTATAACCTAGGTTGTTTTTTAATGTGTGCTTTTAAAGATTTTTTATCTACATGTGGATGCAGGTGGAATTGGATTTCCTGAACTTGGAATTATAGGTAGTTGTGAGCTGTCAGATGTGGGTGCTGAGAATAAAACACAAGTCCTCTGCAAGAGCAGTACATACTCTTAACCATTGAGACATCTCTCCAGCCTATTGCTTACATTATATTCTTTTCCCAGCTATTTTAAAGGAATCCCCAGAGTGTAACCAAGGAAAAAGAACAGAGATGCAAGATCCTTGATCTGCAACACCTATAGCATGCCTCCATTGATTTTAATGGGTATACTCAAGTGACAAGCTCAGCCTAGGCTGTTGATGGGACTTTCCACAGGTACATGGCATTATAAGCATTTTGAAAGAAGATTCCAAGGCCAGGAGAGTTGTTAGCTGTGTGTGTGTGTGTATGTGTAACTCTAGTTCCAGTTTGTGTATGTGTATAAGTGTGTGCACATGCAAATGCACATGCTCACATGTTTACCTTGCAACAAAATATAAATATTGAAACTGTACTGAGTGGCATGTGCCTCAGATCCAGTAGAGATTGATTGAACTAGTGGAGGAAATGGGACTTTCCAAAGATTAAGGCCTAGTATGTCACAAAATTTAATAGTATAATGAAAAGGAAACAGAAAAGGAAAATGTATCTATCAGTACAGTAGGAGATGAAGAGTTTATCCAATAAGTTAAACACAAGTTTGGAAAGTAGATCCAAATCACTGTGTGGCGTGCGGTAATTAACCTACTTAATGGCTTCTCTGCCAGCTAAGTGTCTTTGAAGTGATCCAGCTGGTCTGTAACAGGCAGTTTTTGCTCTACCCATGGGCAAAGGGAGAGGCAGTGGTTCATATGAATACCAAAATACTCCTGTTCTAAGCTCATTAAAAGGTCTGCACTTCCATTAATACCCCGAGAACTGACCAGGAGCGCTCTGCAATGCTAGTGGGAGATGTGTATTTGACCTACACAGAAGTAATACAGCCTTGTGTTTTAAGTTCTGGGCAACTCAGCGGTGAGGGCAATTGAAAGATAATTACTTTATACTACAGTAAAAAGCATGATATGGCTGGGGGCTGGAGAGTGGCTCAGAGGTTACTATTACTCTTTCAAGGACCCAAATTCAACTCTTAGCAATGAAGTTGGGGGACATGCAACCTTTTGTAACTCTAGTTCCAACAGCCTCTGAGAGGATCTGCATCATGTGTAAATACACACACACACACACACACAAATAACACACATGTAAGTACATACACATACATGCATGCACATACGCATGTATGCACACACCTAAAATTGAAAATAAAATAGAGTGTTTTTTTAAGTATAATATGAAGCCAGCACGATGGCAAGGGGGGTAAGGTACTTGGTACCAAGGCTGATGACCTAAGTTTGACAACTGAGTCCCACATGGTGCAAAGAGAATGCTGGCTTCCACAAGTTGTCCATTGACCTACACACATGCTCTGACAATGTGCCTCAACCTAACTACAAACAAATAAATGAATAGATAAATAAATAAAAATGATAAAAAGAATAGCATGTACTAAGTATCTTCCTATATATAAAATCCTCCTGGGTGTACAGAGTTCCACAGAGTTAAAGGGAATACTTGACCTTGTTTTTAAAGCACTTTGCATTCAATTAAGAAAACATACAGAATAATTCTTTCAAAATGCTAATTAGAAGCTCAATTACATGCAGACATGTATACACAGATATGCGTATTTCTAACCTGGTAAGGCATATTTAGCAATAGGATTCATAAGAGAAGGGCATACAAAATGAGTCAAAAGTCAGAATTAAGGAGCCCGGGCTGAATTCTGACGACCTACCCATGCTAAATTAGACTCTTAAGCAAGTAGCTGCTGAAGATTCAAATTGTAATTTTTAGAAAATATCAAGTTTTAGGTTTCTAGATGCCAAGTGTTGACTTAGTCATGCCATCAACCAGGAGGAATGAGGCATCTTCTGAGTCTGTGCCTTCGGATCAGTACTGCCTGCCCTTCTTGAGAGGCTCATACTGTGATGTTTCTTTGGCCCTGATTCCTCAACTGTCCTCAGAAGCTGAGAAAACCACTTAGTCTGCCTGTGGGAGCAATCCTAAAGGGATCACAGTCTGAGGGATGCCATAAACATCCATCAGGTTTGCCTTAGGAAAGTAGGATAGACAGAGATATTTAAAAAAATGGCAGATGAAAGAAATGGCAGAGAGAAAGAGAAGAGGCCCACCACAAAGGCCACAGAGCAGACAGACCAAGTGCAAGATGTTTTTAAAGTCCCTTCCCAGAGGGAGACATAGCAACAACCACCCATTCTCCTAAACTTCCAATGACAAACTGAGGCAGAATCCCCAAACTTCATCCTGGAAAAAAGAACCAATGAACATGGGGCTTCTTATGGAGACAGAGCAGGGGTTGCTTTAGGGTTGTGAGTGTTCCACTTTCCAATAGACCACACCTGGAGAGTCTTTGCCCAGCAGGCATGAAAGAATCCCATAGTAACATAGTTGGGACCTCTGCCCTTTGACATCTCTTCTATATCCTCCAGCCCCTCCCAAAGGCCACAGGCAGCTAAGGCCAAGTTGCATACAGTAGGTAGTAGGGAGCAATTATATACTAAAGGGATGGTCTCCTGCCCCACCCCAACCATTTGTGATTATATAAACAATCAACCAGCCCAGCTGGGATAATCCTTTTGGAAGGAGTTGGAACTGAATTCCTTCCGATATGGGTTGCTTGGCTCAGGGTGGGAGAGACTCTCAGCAGCAAGAAATATATGTTATTAGAATCCCTGTAAAGTGAGTGCAGCTTCCAGCTCCAGGCACCACTGAGATCTTTTCAATGAACCTAACAACCCAAAAGAGAAAAACCTCAGTTTCCTCTGTAACAATAACAGCCTAGAGATAATGGAGGGGCACCCACCAGACGCGATGAACACAAAGATCAGGTTGAGATGCCTTCCTTGGACAGTCCTCAGGAGACTGAGCTTTGATTGTTGTCCACCGGTGCTATTTCTCACTTCTCTGCATTGTCTTCCCTAGACTGATGTCTGTGCTTGCCTTCCCAATCAATTAAACCTACCCAAATCCATGCCTCGGGCACTCTTTGTGGAGAATCCATGCTGATACTGGAAAAAATTGTTCTACACTTTAATTTCTTAATTACATCTGTGTACATGTGTGTGAGAGAGATGTGGGAGAGAGAAAAAGAGGGAGAAAGGGAAAGATGGAGAGAGAGGAAGGAGAAGAGGGAGGGGCACATATTGCTGTGTTATGTAGAGATCAGAGGACAACTTGGGGGAGTTTTGCTTCCTTTTTCCATGTAAGACTTGGAGGTTAAATTCAAGTCTTCAGTCATGATGGCAAATACTTTTACCCAATAGACCATATTGCATGACCAAATTGAATGCTTTAACATACTTTTTAAGTAGGAAACATTTTAGAGATTAGTGAATGTCACTTACTCAAAAGATTAGGACCCAGACTGACCCCTGATACTTCAGCATCCAACAACGCCTGTCTATTCCTCAACCTTGAGATTTTCATTATGTAGTTGTCACAGATAAATAAAACATATACAGACCTAATTATTAAGTTTAATTATATAATTTGTCATTTCTTATGCATAAATTAAAGAAATATACGTTTCCTGTGTAACAATTTAACACCTTAAGGCCCTGATGCAGGAGAGCTCTCAACCTACTCTATTATTCTCAAAATGAATTTAGCAAAGAGAGGGCCTCATACTTTATTCTCTGCATATTTTATTTCAAGGAGTGATGCATTTAAATATTTTATGTTTATTGTTTTTGAAAACTAAAGTTATTTGTGTCTTCTAATTATTAAATAACTTCCTTACTCACAGAGGCCTGGAGATCTAGTAGGACAATTCTAGCCGCATTTGTAGGGTGTTTTCAAAATAGTTGACTTGCACATACATAATTTCATTTGACCATTGTAAACACCTTGGGAGACTCAAGGAGCTATTTTACAGATGAGAAACTAAGCTGCACGGACTGCATCTTGCCCATACTCATATGTCTGTCACATTCAGAGCATTTATAGAATCCAAGTCTTCTTGTCAATTCAGGACAAGACTACAGCACAGCCTTGTGTAATGTCTTCCCTGCCCAGGGCCAATAAAATCAAAGATGTAGATAAATGAGATGTCTGGGTAGTTGAAGGTGTGGATCAGTCAGGAGGATCCCACTTGAGCTTGACAGTCTGTGGTGTCTGGGACAAAAAATCATTCAGGAACACATCAGCAGTGATAGAAACAAAGTTTATTCAAGGAGAGAATGGTACTTCCAAGATCGGGAATGGGAGATGGAGCTGAGATAGGACCCAGACACAAAACCTCTGCTCCATGACATTCATAACTCCTTATAGGTCTTTGACCCAGGAGATCTTGTAGGGTTTCTCTCATGCATGCACTGTTTGTTAATGAGAACCTTTACCCATGCTCCTAATCTAGCAATTTCCATAGCTTTGAGTTCCTTAGTCTCCTTGCTAGGACTTTTTTCTTACCTCCTTCCATGCCCTGATACTTGTGATCACTGTTTAATGAACTCAGGTTGGATTTGGAGAGAACAAGATTGAAGATGGAGAGAGCTTTTTAGAGCATTAAGAGATGAAAGTGGTCAATAGACAAAGGGGTCACAGAGGGGAAAGCAGCAATGAGACAACTGTGGAGGGCTGATTCTCCAGAGCTGAAAATGACCAGTGACCACAGAGAGCATAGTGTTGGTCTGATTATGGAGTTGGCTATATAGCAATTCCTCAAGTGTCTGGAACAGATACCTTTCCCAAGGGGAATTTCTATTTAGATGATTGGCATGTCTATTGGAATTACATGTTTTCCTTTCTTTATTCCATATTTTTTAATTTAAATTTGAAACAAACTTGTTTTACATGTCAATCCCAGTTCCCCCTTCCTCCCTTCCTCCCATGTCCCCTACCAACCCACTATCCAATCCCCTTTCTGCTCCCCAGGGAGGGTGAGGCCTTCCATGGGGGATCTTCAAAGTCCATCATATCATTTGGAGGAGGGCCTAGACCCTCCCCCATGTGTCTAGGTTGAAAGAGTATCTTTCTAGGTGGAGTGAGCTCCCAAAGTCCATTTGTGTACTAGGGATAAATACTGATCTACTACCAGAGGCCCCACAGATTTCCCAGACCTCCAAACTGACAAACATGTTCAGGGGGTCTGGAACAGTTCTATGCTGGTTTCCCAGCTATCAGTCTGGGGTCCATGATCTCCCCCTTGTTAAGGTCAGCTGTTTCTGTGGGTTTCTCCAGCCTGGCCATGAACCCTTTGCTCATCACTCCTCCCTCTTGCAACTGGATTCCAGAGTTCAGCTCAGTGTTTAGCTGTGGGTGATTTCTTCTGCTTCCATCAGCTGCTAGATGAAGGTACTAGGATATCATATAAGGGGGCAATCAATCTCATTATCAGAGAAGGGCATTTAAGGTAGCCTCTCCACTATTGCTTAGATTGTTAGTTGGGGTCAACCTTGCAAATCTCTGGATATTTCCCTAGTGCCAGATTTCTCTTTAAACCTATAATGGCTCCCTCTATTATGGTATCTCTTTTCCTGCTCTCTTCTATTCTTCCCCTGATTCGATCTTCCTGCTCTCTCCTGTCCTCCTCTTCTCTCCCCTTCTCTTTATCCTAACCCCCTCTCTCTTCCCTCCATGCTCCCAATTAGCTCATGAGATCTTTTCCCTTTCCCTGACACCTGAGGGACCATGCATGTATCTCTTAGGGTCCTCCTTGTGTCCTAGCTTCTATGGTAGTGTGAATTGTAGTCTGGCACTCCTTTGCTCTATTTCTAAACATATATGAGTGAGTACTTACCATGTTTGTGTTTGTGTGACCGGGTTATCTCACTCAGGATGGTTTCTTCTAGTTCCATCCATTTGCCTGTGAATTTCAAGATTCCATTGTTTTATATTGCTGAGTAGTACTCCATTATGTGCCACATTATCTCCATTCATTCTTTAGTTGAAGGACATCTAGGTTGCTTCCAGGTTCTGGCTATTACAAATAATGCTGCTATGAACATGCTTGTATGAATGTGCATCTTTTGGGTATATGACTAAGAGTGGAATTGCTGGATCTTGTGGTAGACTGATTCCCATTTTCCTGAGGAACTCCCATACTGATTCCCAAAGTGGCTGTACGAGTTGGCACTCCCACCAACAGTGGAGGACTGTTCCCCTTTCTCTACATCCTCTCCAGCATAAACTGTCATAGGTGTTTTTGATTTTAGCCATTCTGATGGACGTAAGATAGTATCTGAGTTGTTTTGATTTGCATTTCTCTGATGTCTAAGGATGTTGAGCACTTTCTTATGTGTCTTTCAGTCATTTTAGATTCCTCTATCGAGAATTCTCTATTTAATTCTGTACCCCAATTTTTAATTGGATTATTTGGTGTTTTGGTGACTAACTTCTTGTGTTATTTGTATATTTTGGAAATCAGCCCTCTCTCAGATATGGTGTTGTTGAAGATCTTTTCCCATTCTCTCTTGTTGACTATATCCTTTGCCTTACAGAAGCTTCTCAGTTTCAGGAGGTCCCATTTATTAATGGCCAACCTCAGTGTCTGTGCTACTGGTGTTATATTCAGGAAGTGGACTCCTGTACCAATTATTCAAAGGTACCAGCTACTTTCTCTTCTAAGAGGTTCAGTGTGGTTGCATTTATGTTCTAACAGCAACATATGTGAACATCCCCATCCTTTAATCATTACTTTCAAAAGGAGTGCATTATTGGGGACCTGGGAAGTGTGGGTGGGGCTGATTACAAGGAAGAGTTCTTTGAGCTTAATTTCTATATATCCAGAAACGCCCACACTCTCAGTGTGTTATACTTTGACATGAGGCTGACAACTCAAAATCAGATAAGTAGGTAAATAAACTTGACCTTGAGTCATAATAAAGTCAAAACAAACGTGGTTTACTGTTTGTGTTAACAGAAATTTTGGTGAGTCCCATTTTGGATACCACATGTTTCTGGGGGAAATAGTTTCTTCTGTGGGTTCTTAGTACTTTTAATAAATTAAAAATAGATTCAGAAGAATACTTGAAGACAATTTTATTGGAACTTAAGTGAAAAACAATATGGTAAGTGAGCTGTAAATCTCACCAGCTATCCAGAGGAAGAGAAGGAAAAATGAAAGAGAGAAAAACATTCTATTTGAGTTAAAACTGCATGTTCAACAACAGAGGTCAACAACATAACAGACTAGCAGACACAGGATCATCTTGGAGGGTTTCAGAGGAAAGAGTAAGGACTCTCCAGGTATCAGCAAAAGCACACTTAGGCTCCTGTGAGCATCCCAAGGAAAGGGGCAGAAGAAAGACAAGCAAAAATTTACTTTTCTGAGTCAGAACTCAAAGACGAAGACAGTCCCACCTAACAGAAGTTCATAACAGCTCTGCTTACTGAACTTTGAGCAAGTTTTCTGGGAAAGAAAAATACTCTATCTTATTAAAGGACTAATTATTCCTCCCATCTCCTTGACAAGTCTTAATGTGAACCCACCTTAGTGAGGGGTGGCCCCATGCCCAGCTGATTGACTGGTCCAGTTGTTATTAAGGTAACAGAATGGTATGGCTCCACTCAGAGGTAGGTTCCCTTGGTAAACAGCTTTCCCTTAACGGGCCACCAAAACACTGACTTTTGCTAATTCCAGTTTCTGTCTTTCCACAAACTTGAAAAGTACAATGGAAATTATCTATGTAGAAACATTTAGCTTTTGCCATTCTCAAAAGTCATGGAAAATATGTTTTAATTACTCCAACCCAGCTAGCTGGATAATACAAGATATTCACCCCCCCCAGGGAACAACCGAGTCTCTAAATCTGCATGGCATCTTATCTAGACCAATGTACTCAGCTCTTCTGCCACATTCCCAGGACCCAGCCTCTGCACCAGCACCTGGGATTCTAGGTCCTTTTCCCAAGTTATTCTTCATGGCAGGAGAGTACACTAACATCACATACAGAAGAAGCCAGTTGACTTCAGAAGACTGGAACTAATTCCTCACCTGCCTTCATAAAAGAAATGGGCATGCTCAAAAACTTCTGACTCTGCAAACCTTGCAAACAGGAGAGACAGATCTAGGTGAATTTCCTAGAAGAGCTGTATAGTTCCATAACTTAGAGCTTTTGAATGAAGCCCATGCTTCATTTTTTTTCTCAGCTGAGCTGACTAGCTCACTTCTATTTTCAGGAGTGTGTTCTTTTTCTTTCTTTTAAAAATTATATCTTTATATATGTATTGATGTGTACACACACACACACACACACACACACACACACACACATGTTAACATGGTGTATATGCAAGTTACAGGACAACTTGTAGGAGTGAGTTTTCTCCCTGTACTATTAGGTTCTCAGGGATCAAATGCAGGTTCTCAGACATGGCTGCAGGTGCAATTGTCCCCCCAGCCATCTCCCTAGCCAGCCTTTCTCTTTCTTAATAAACTGTCTCTACTTCTATCTCTCACCCTGGTTTCTAATCCTATCCATTGTCTTGGGAAACAAGCCTCTTGACACTTTATCAGGTAACCCTGGGACATCCTGGGCAGTACCCTGTGATCTTCCATCCTACACTATGATTCCTAACTTTTTGTTTTGGTAAAATGCTTCTTATATAATTTGTCATCTTTGGGGGCTAGTGATATAGCACTATGATTAAGAATGTTTCTGGTCTCTCAAAAGACTCAGGTTAGGTTCCCAGCACCCACATCAGGCAACCCATAGCCAACTCTAACTCCAGTTCCAAAAGACCTGACAACTTTGTTCTCTGTGTCCCCCAGGCATGAATGTGGTGCACAGAACCTCACACAGGCAAACACACACACACATAAAAAACAAATCAATCTTTTATATGTGCCATTTTAGCCACTAAAGCATATTAATTTGTAGTATTGAATTTATCTACATTATTATACATGTAATATTCAATACTCCTTCTTGCAAATGGAAAATTTATTCTCAATGTACCTCTTTCTCCTCTCTACTCTTCCCATTCTTTAAAGATGCTTCATGTAGTTGGAATTATATTCTATAACTAAACTAGTTCACTTAGAATGCCCTCAAGGTTCATCTTGTATAATAATGTAAGGGAAAGGAAGAATGGATTCTATATGATAAAGTCACGTTTGTATTTCAAATTGTTAAAGAATCTGCATGTGGTGACATCCCAGCACATGTAGACATTGTTCTGAGTTAACTTCTATCCCAATATTCACTGAATCTTAGGGTATACATATGGTTTATTTTCTTACCTATTCATCCACTCGAAACCTTCTATTTTGGCATCAATTTTCTTGCCTGAGTTTTAAGGTCAATGCCTTTGATCTCTTTGCCTTAGCAAGATAGGACCATCCATTTATCCTCAATATACTGATTAAAGAGGCAATTAGTGTTGGAAAACATAGGCATTTAATCAGTATGGCTGTGTTGGAAAGAGGAACAAATAAAGAGGTCCAGTGACCTCAAGTCCATCTTTTGAGTACTATAGTTAGGTTTAAGTATAAACAGAGAAAGACCTATGTTTAACTAAACAGTCCTGTTAAACTGTGGTCCCAGTCCCTGACCCATCATTGTCTCAGCTCAGTCTCTCCTGCCTAGTGCTGCAAATTGTTGGAACTGGGTAAAATCTCTTCCTAGTAAACAAGTCCCTCTCTTCTCTCTTTTGCTTTCCTAGCCAGAGATGTCCCAGTGAATTCCAGTTTCTTGAGGAACATTATTTAAATAGTCTGATAGCCAAAATGAAGGGCTCAAGTGTCTCTCATTAGAATATGTTCAGTTCTGCCAAGAGAGTTACAATATGTGATATGCAGATGCCTTTTCTCAATGTATATATTCTCAATACATACATACATACATACATGCATGCATATGTATTCCAGGAGTGAAACAACTGGATCCTGTAATATTTAGTTTCAATTTTATGAGGATTCAAGACATTATTTTTAATGGTGGCTATGCCATTTTTCATTCCCACCAACACAGAATATGACCATTTCTTCACATTTTAATCAATACATGTTATTGTGTGTTCTACAATGATGAGTGATAGAGGAACATCTGACCATAAATCTGAAGATGATATGTTTATTACCTTTGGCAAAAGGTTCATCAAAGCCTTTGTTTCCATGTTCGACAACATGGAACCCTTGTCAAATGTGAATGTCACTGTATAGGGGATGTGGTGACATTGTGCCTCTTTCAATCTGAGCACCATCATTGACCCTTAGTAAGGAAGTTTAGTTTAAATATCACTTCTTTCAGCAATTTACCCTCTTCTCCAGCAACCAGATACAGCCCATAGTTTTCCCATTAGAAATACAGAACAGAATTTGTGTAGATACCTAGAAGACACCGTCTCTTCAGCTAACCTTTCTTGTTCCAACCGCGGTACTTGGATTTCTTTTGTTCATATTTGTGTTTTCTCCAGTTTGAAATTAAGAACATATTTGCTTTAAGAAGCCCAACAGAGTTGGAGATAAAGTGAGGTGATATTTCATAGTTATATCTGAAGGGTTCTCACATCTTGCTCTTTTTTCTCGTTTAATGGTATGTTCTTAATTTTCTCACCATTGATATAGAACCATTTATTCTCACCCTGCAGCCAACATAAATCATCAGCACACAAAAGAATAGTAAACAACCCTTAGTCTATACATGAGCTTGCCACCACACAAAACCAACTAACTCTGATCTCCAGAACCCTTAGGTAGAACAGACTCCTGCAAGTTGTCCCCTATCTCTGTAGAGCAATGTGGTACATACATCCCCCATATACTTGAATTAATTTTTAAAAAAGGGTACGTGATATGATATAGAAATGGTAAGTACTTCCCATATTAGCTGATACACATCTAAAAGATCAGAATAGTTACTCAAAAGTACTTATGTAATTTGAATTTTAATATATAAAACATACATATAATAGGAAAGTTAGTTAAAATTTTAATTTATTTTAATGAATTAGAATATTTGTATTTTTGTGGTGTTAGGGATCAAAACGAAGGCTTTACATATGTTAGGCAAGCATTATACCACTGAGTTACATTTCCAGAACCGCCCATTTCTTAAGGGATACATAAAACATAAAATTTATAAGTAAACAGAAATAGGATGGTATAATTATATCAGATACATGTGTACATGACATAACAATTAACTCAGCATGACTTTATTCCTTTAAAACTGCATCATTTCCTTGTGTTGAAAACCTTTTATGGCCATCCTGGTGGCTATTGGAAACTCACAGCTTATTGATGCAGTCTACGGCCACAGGACTGTGCAATGCCATGGCAGAGTTTTCCACTGCTCTCTAGCTGTGACTTTGTCCCACTGATCACCCTTCCCCCACCCTCCCTTTCTCTAGCACTTACCATCCATGAAAACAGTGTTCATATGTCACCTGTAAGTGAGGTCATGGAGCAGGCCTTCCAGCACTTGGCTCATTTCATTTACTGTTCTCCAAATCATGTATGTGGTCACAGGTGGCAAGCTGCCATCCATTTTGTGACCAAGCAATATTCTCTTCTGTGTATAACATGCCTTCTTCTTCCATCTAGCCATCCATCTATCTGCCCACCCATCTATTTATCTAACCATCCATCTATCCATCCACCCACTCATCATCCATCCACTTTCAATCCGTCTGCCCGTTTGTCTGTTTGTCCGTCCATCCATCAATCCATCCATTTTTCTGTCCATCCATCCATCCATCCAGCCAGCCAGCCATCCAGCCATCCAACTATTCAACTATCTATCCATCCAGCCAGCCATCTTTCTGTCCATCCATCCATCCATCCATCCATCCATCCATCCATCGAACCACCCATCAACCACCCACCGACCCACCCACCCACCCAACCATCTATCCATGCATCCAGCCAGCCAGCCAGACATCCAGCCACTTATCCATCTATCCATCACTCTTTGGAACTTAGCTTGTGTTCTTGGTTCTTGTGGTCATTGCTACAATCAGCATAAAAATGCATACGCACCAGATAAAATGTTTTTACATTTGTGTGTGTGTGTGTGTGTGTGTGTGTGTGTGTGTTGTGTGTGTGTGGTCTACCATATGATTGAAACTTCCCTCAGTGGCCAGAAGAATTCATCAGACCCCTAGAGTTGTAGTTGAAGGCTATCTTAGGTGGTTGCTGGAGACACCCATTGACCCATAACTAACCAGCAGTTGGGATCTGGGGAACAGATGAGTGGTGGCTGTATTTTATATCACTATGTTTTGGGGGTGGATAAAGGATTTACAACATTACTGTATATACATATATATGCAAATATGGATGATTCCTTACACATTAATTTATACCTCTCTATATATGAATATTAAATAAATTATTATCAAGGTCAATTTTTAATATCATATTACTTGCAATTATGTACTGACAACATATTCTATAAAAATTCCAAATCTCTACCACTAACTACAGCAGTGTATCTGAAGATGTTTTATTTTCTTAAAAGAAACCTTGGCAGTAGATGATGAACTTCTAACTTTGCTTCCAACTCACTTGTTACTTAATTATTTCTCTTGCTTAAATGTCTGGCAATGATTTCTAGTCCAGTGATGAAACAACCATTAAAGGCATGTCTTATAAATCGTTCACAGATAATTTATGTCAGATTAAGAAAGTAAACTTGTTTTATCTCTGTTTGTCTAAGAATTATTTTTTTTCATAAATTGCTAATACCCTGAATTACTTCCTCACTTTGTATCCACTATGTAACAAGATTCTATTGCATGTCTGTTTATGAGAGAATTATTTCAATTTCTCTGGCTTTCTCTGGCAGGAAGCAGAAAGAGGTAAATATTGGTTCACAGCTCTGTTCTCCATTTGGTCCACTACAGGATCACAGCTAACAGAATGGTGTTGTTCATGGTTGTGATGGCCTGAGGGTTAGTATTTACTACCAACTTGACAGAACCTAGAATCACTGAGATAAGAGATGGGTCTCTGGGCATGCCCATGTGGGATTATCTTGATTGCATTAATTGAACTGGGAAGACCCACTCACTGTGAACGGCAATGTCTTGTCTGGGATCCTGGACTGTGTAAGTGTAGAGAGAGATGAACAGAGGTTCGCATGCATCATTCTCTGCTTCAATGGATGTGATATGAGCAGGTGCCACAAGATGTTACAGCCTTGACTTTCCTATCATGATGATTGTAGCCTTGATCTGTGAGCCACATGAAATAAACGTTTTCATCCTTTCATTACCTTTATCAGAGTTTTCTTTTTTAACATCTAAGGAGAGATCAGAAGTTGTTCTCATAATTTTCCAAGTCCTGGGACCCCAGTGAAGAGAAAATTAAGCAAGGTGGACACAAGCCATATGCAAGGTCCAGTCACCAACAATCTAAAACACCTTGAGTCCAAAAGCAACAGTCATGTCAAAAGACAAACCTTTATGGAAGTGTTGCATAGGTGGCCCGTAGGGTAGGACAGGGCAGGAAGTAGTTTAAGATTCCTGGAGTGTAGGGGAGAGCTCATATACCTAAGATACTGTCCACGCCCCAATACACACACACACACACACATACACACACACACACACACAAACCACACACACACACACCACAGCACATACCACACATAGCATACACAAACACAATAAACACACAGCATGCACATACACATATATACATACCACACTACACACATACACACACACACCACACACACATACATATACACCACAGCAGACATAAACCACACACAGAACACGCATACATACACAGCACATGCATACATACACATGTGGGTACACACTCACACGCGCACACACATGCACACACAAACACACACACACACACACACACACCACTATAAACCTAGTGACAGCCTACAAGAATATCCATGTCCCCTTTAAGGGGTGACTCAGTAGTTCCCAATATCCTCTACCTGTTCAAGAGGACTTGGGCTGATGTCAGTGTCTTCAACAAGTTTTGTCATCCAGAGAGAAACTTTTAGAAGTCACTGCTCAAATGTAGCAATCATGACTTGTTATTTTTCAATTTAATTTTAGTGTAAATGAACTTATATCTCTGCAAGTGGCATTAAAGCTAATAACCCCCCAAAAAAGGATTAAGATTAGAAAGTAATGCTGTCACTGACAGAGCTCATTAACGGCCTTTCTCACCGTGGGCTGATGAACTACACGGGGGATAATTGGCCTAATTATAATACATTTGTTTCTTCAGCCCGATATTCTTTGCTTTCCTCTCTACTGATTACTTACAGGTCTCAGTTTGGCCAATTAAACTTCTCTCCAGACTCCATCCATTTCTAAAATTGATAGTAGATAGCTCAGATATCTGCTGCTCTCACTGTACTTGCACTCTGGGAAGTTAAGAGCTGCATAAAAGACAAAACTATAGAGAAAAGGGAGATGACTTTGACTTGGAGTATAGAGTACAGAACCAAGCAGACCCACAGTGGATCATTACTGGTGAAAGAGTCCACTTTTATGCGGAGTTATTAAGTGTGAGAATGGGCAGGAATTGCCTAGAATCCCAGCATTTGAGGAATAGTATGAGTTGAAGGCTATCCTGAACTACATAGTGCATAACAGGTCAGCTGTGTCTGTGGAGTAAGGTCTTGGATCAAACAACAGCAGTAACTGTATTTGAAATACATGGACACCCTAACCTCTGGTGTATCCTACATATAAATGTATAATTCACTAATTATTAAGAAACATTTTAATTACACTTTTCATGTGTATGGGTTTTTGTCTATATGAATGTCTGTGCACTGTGTGTGTGTGTGTATGGTGTGTGTGTGTATGGTGTGTGTGTATGGTGTGTGTGAAGCCCTGAGCCCATGGAGGCCAGAAGAGAGCATCAGATGCCCCAGGACTGGAGTTATGGGTGTTTGTGAGCATATTCATGTGCTGGGAATTAAACTTGGGTCCTCTGGAAAGAGCAGCTAGTGCTCTAAACCAACGAACCATCTCTTCAGGCCCTCCCCAATATCCTTTACTCCTATGAAGAAACAGAAAATCTGTGAAAGATGGTTTAGCAATAACAAAATAGAAGATTAGTATTCACTTGTAAGTCCACCATAACTGCCTTGGATCCAATGTACTCCTCAAATATTCATGCATTTAAATGTAAACCCCAAGGCCGTAAGTGAGACTTAACAGGTTATGAAATAATGGAGGCATATAAGGATAAAGTTATTTCTAAAGTTATAAAGTTGAAGGGAGCTCATAGCGTCCAGGATACACTTGAACTCACAGTGTGGCTGAGGATAGCCTTGACATCTTACCTGCCTGCTTCAGTCTTCTGAGAGGTGTGACCACAGGTGTGTACCACTGTACCTAGTTTGGGGACGAAACCCATGGCATCATATATCCAAGGGGACCATTTTACCAACGTTCCCAACTCTAGCAAAGGCATCTCTGCCTTGGCTCCCCATCTGCAGCGTGGAGACATGGCAACAAGAAGACATTATTTCCTCAGAGAGTAAACTTCCTCAGACCCTAAGCCTGCAGGATACCCATCTTGGTCTGTGCAGCCTCTGAAACCAGCAGAATATTAATTTCTACTATTACTATTTGTAATCACTCAATGTGTGGAATTTTATTATGGCAGGAGATACAGACCACAAAGTGCATAAATAGTGTATATAAACAGAAATAGGGTTCCTTTCTCAATCCCAAGAACTCCCCACTTGTCCCAGGTGCATTGTGTGAGTTTCATAGTTTCATGCAGGGTCTGGATCTAACCCTGTACTTGGATCTAGATATCAGTTTTCCCATCTGACTTCATGTGGAACATTAGAGTTGACCAAAGCAAGAACTTTGAAGAGATATTTTGTCCATATGAGATGTGTGGGAGGGTGGCAGGGATCACAGAGAATGACACTTTGCAAGTGAGAATTCAGGAGGCTCTCAGCTTTTAAAAAAAGTTCTTGCTACTCTTTGAGGAACACAATTGTCCTGTAAGTCCAGATCCAGGGGCTCTAACTCTCCACTTATCCACACAGGCACCTGCATATATACACAAACAGACACATACATAATTAAATATATCTTTAGAAAATAAATCATTCTATATTTACGTTTTATTTGTGTTCCTAGTTCTTTTTAGATTTATTATGATTTAGTATATATGTACTTATATTACTATTTTATTTATGTTATTACCTATGTATAAAATGATGGCTAAAGTAATACAGAATTGTAAGCATTCTAAAACTACATTTAACAAAATTAACACAAATAAATAAACTTACGATTACTGTCAGTAAGACTGTCTTTACCTCATCAAGTGCAATGATATGAGATAAAATGCGAGGGAAATTATAATTTTGCAACTATATTAGATTGATTTTTTGACAATCTATTATATGTAAGTTCTCTATACTGTAAGATTAATAATTAACTCAGCATTTATGTGTTGAGTGCTTAGGATTTGATGCCAGGAACTTGCTAATGCTTAGGCTGTGATGACAGGCATGATGAGACTGGAAAACAGGCTGTGTCAGAAGTGATGGACTACATGTGAAGAGAGGGAGCGCAGATGTTTCCATAGGTATTACCCATGCAGAGACGTAAACAGTCAACATACAAAGGCATTTACTTCTTAAAGCATGCTTGCACTGGAGCAGAGTTGACAAGACTTCCCCAGTACCACACAGTGTGCCTTGAACCACTGTCAACACCACAGGAAACATGGAGATCCAGGAGTTCTTTGATATTTTACTTAATACATACAGAGAGGTGCCTTGGCTTCATCATCAGGTGAATCTATGTTTATGTTCTTAAGTATCCCCCATGGGTTCACCATAAATTATGGAATGTTATTTGAATAAAATTCTTTATTTTCAGCAAAGCAGTGACTAGAAGATATTGTGTTAAATGAAAGAATCCAGACACAGAAAGAGAAATACCACATGGTCTCTTCCATATATGGGAGTTGACATAGATCTCAGTGTACAATGACTACTGGAGTTTGAAAGTGCTGGCTTCAGGGGTGGGGGCGTAACCTGAGGATGGTTCACAAATACTGAGACACACTTAAGTAGAAACATTAAATCATGCGAAGATGTACAATGAAAACAGGGTTTATGTTGCTCAGAAGAGTGCTTGATTAGCATGTGGTGGAGGGCTAAAACGAACCACAAGTGAGAGAAAGAGAGAAAGAGATAGAGAGAGATCTGTAAGATATTCAAGGTCAGTTCACACTAATAAAAGCAGATATTAATAACATATGAAAAAGGCCATGATATGACCCTTTAACCAGAGTCTACGTGCATGAGATGGGGGAATTGATGTCTAGTAAAACTATAAACTACATCGCAGTGAAACCTGTAGAAGTTATCAATATTTCTGCATACTAAATTATGTCTTCAAAATATGTAGAAATCAAACCCAGTAAAATTAAAAACATAAAAACACAGTTCTTTAAACTAATGCTAGGTGAAAAAAACAAATAGATGATGCTATATAGGCCTTTATTAATAATAATTTGAATAAAATATGAAAATTTAAAGCATAATTGAAAAAAAATTTTAAAAAACATTAGGCAATAATAATACCACTCTAAATTACCATACATTTAAATGCAATCTATTTGATAATTAGTAGTAAAAATTAACCCAAATAACTTCATTTGATTAAAAAAATCTCTTTTAAAAAAAAGTGTCAAAGAAGAATTTTTTTTGAAAATAGGTTATATACACCTGAACTCAAAAAAGTCAGTTTAAGAGAAAGCATCTCTTTTATCTAAAAACCTTTAAGTAGCTGAGTAATCCAGAAAAATTGTGAAATAGCATATTCAAAATGCAAATGAAAAGAAAAATCCCAGGAGAAGGAATTAAAAGATGCAAAACTCAAATACGTGTAAAGAAACTAAATGCAACCAATTTTTTTAAAGCACAGTTCATTCTTAGAGAAACTGGACAGCAAATAGGTCAGGAAGTGAAAAAGAATGACTTGTGTCTGCAGAGTGAGGCTGGAGATGTAGAAATGGCCACAAACAGGAAACAGTGGTGTCAGGGCCCATGCCTCACCATTCTGTAAATAAACTTGAAAAGTTACATAAGGAAAATTATTTCCCTGAAAATTTCCATGACAAAGTGTTTCCTTAGCCATAACCCCAGAAAGTGATTTAGGAAGAAAAATACAGCTAGCCTAATAACTACAGAATATATTAAGAAAGTTAAAAAATAGCAGTAAGATGTTCTCACAGTTGCATTATTTAAAATATTCACCTAACAGATATTTTAAGTCCTGTTTAAACAGGTCACAGGGAAAAGAAGATTTATAAAATATGGCTGGGCCTAGCGTAAGCATGCAAGCACTTATCTAATCATAGCAGAGAGAGGACTATGGCAGGAGGTTCCCAAACTTGAGGCTACCCTGGGCTACATAGCATTACCTGTTCTCACAATAAACAAATACCAAACAATCAACAAAAAAACCACACTTCTCAAATATTTTTATTTATTTTGTGTACATGTGTGGGTATGTGTGTTGTCATGTACTTGGCACTGTACATATGTAGAGATCAGAGGAAAAATTGAGTTAATCACTTCCATGCCTCCACCATGGGTCTCAAGAATGAAATGTGAGTCTTCAAGCTTTATGGAAAGTGCCTTTGCCAACAGAGCCGTCTTGGATTTACAAAAAACAAAAACAAAACAAGTTTAATCAAGAACTAATAGCATGATAATCAGAACACTGGATGATAAACTATAAATTGTGTTGTCCCCAGTTGTAGTTGTCAACTGGAAGACATTGTTAAGAGAATTGAAGCTGACCCGAATCATCTTTCAGAGGAGTCTCATTATGGCCACAGGCAGTCATGATAGGGCCCAAAGGGGAACATGAACATTCATGTCTAAAGGTGGGATAATCAGGAGAGATGACCAACACTGGCTGTGTGACCGGATCCTTTATAGAGAAGAAGCCCTTTGCTTCAGAGTAACATCACAGGACAGGGCCTGCCTGCTAAAAATCAGGAGAGCACTGAAGCTACCGGTTAAGACTCAAGGCTACATTGGATCTGGAGAGTTGGAAGGGGAGAGAAGAAACAGAAGGGGAAGGAAGGGAGGGAAAGAGGAAGGAGGAAGTAAGGAAGGGAGGGAGGGAGGAGGTAGGGAAAGCTTCCAGGGTTTGTAACCCAGCAGTAGTCACTAGCACAATGCAAATATCTAAACTATAGAATTCCTCTAAAGATTCTGTTTCAACAGAAATGGCCACAGTTTCTTAAAAGCCACATGTAGCTACTATCTGCCGTACTGGAAAAAGCAGAAATGGAACATATGAGACTTCATGGATGGTTCTCAGAGGAACCTCCTGATTGAATTCCCCTTCCTGAAGGTATGGGATGGAGGCTGACAAAATAATAGGGCAGTTGTCTTAGTTAGAGTTTTATTTCTGTGATAAACACCATGAACACAGCAAGTTGGGAAGAAAAGTGTGTGTTTGTCTCACATTTCCACATCATCACATCAAAGTCAGGACAGGAACTCAAACCTGAAGGCATGAGCTAACACAGAGGCCATAGAGGGGTGCTGCTTACTGGCTTGCTCCCCATGGCTTGCTCAACCTTCTTTGTTGTAGAATCCAGAACCACCTGTCCAGGGATGCCATCACCACAATGGGCTGGGACTTCCCCCATCAATCAATAATTAAGGAAATGCTTTATGGGCTTGCCTACAACTCATTCTTATGGAGACATTTTCTTAATTTAGATGCCTATTCTCACATGGCTTTAACTTGTATCAAGTTGAAGTAAAACTAGCCAGAACAGCATCCTAATTGATAAAACTTGGTCATCCACCCACTTGTAAGAGCGGGACACAGGAAGACAAGGAGAAATGTGTCATTCCTGTAGAACTTCAAAAGAGCACAAACCTTCCATGTCACATGCTTTAAAATACTCTACATTCCCTTTGTCTGACAGATGTGTGCAACAGATGTTTATCTGAGGCTCATGGAGAAGGGAATTTGCTTAAAGCCCCTTTATCCCAAGCCATCAAAGATGGAGGCAGAATGTAGCCCATCTAAACACAGGTCCACTGTGCTCTTTACAAAGTGTTGCCCAGTTCTTTCTCAGCTGGGATCTGTTGTGTCCCTGTGGTGTCTATGTAATGGAGAGCTAATTTGTAATCCACTAGAGCCTGCAAGTTCTGGCTGATGTCAAACAGCAGCAAGAAGGCATTTGGTAATTAATATTGGCTCCCATTCTACCAGACTTTATAAACCTTGCAATATTGACTATAAAGCATACAAACAAAACAGGGAAGTGGGGGTGGGGGAAACACACTGCTTAAAACAGCAGTAGCAACAACAACAGAGTAGGTTAGAGAACATAAATTTGGTTCAACTTCAGGTGGAAACAAATACTCACCCAAACTACATATTGCTGGCCCACATCAGAGCTAAATACTCCATATGTCATGTGTGAACTGTGAGGGACTTTGTGTTCCCCACACAGCACACAGGAGCAAGGGTCTAGTGTTCCAAGACCCTTGGTTGCTAGTTGTGAACATGATGCAAATGCGCTTATCACTCTAACTCAATGCCCTTTGAGTTAGTTATGTACAAATCAGTGTTCTTTGGACTTGGGAGATGGTTCATTGAGTGAAATACTTATTGAACCAGGATGAAGACCTGAGTTAAGTCCTGAGCATCCTCCCAAAGGGCGATGCCTAAGCCTGTCACTTAGTCCCAGGATATGTGGTTCAGAGATAGGTGGTTCCTCAGGGCTTGTGTAAAGGGAATACTATAGAGAATAAAATGTCAGAACATCTGATGACCTCCTTTGGCCTCTTCTGACACACACACACACACACACATACACACACACACACACCTATTCATATCCCATATGTACAGTATATACACATCAAATATATAAACAAATAATAAGGAATCAGTGTGGGCAGAGTATTTGCCTACCACCCAGATAGAGCTAGACACCAAACTGTAAATGAAATCTGCATTTGTTCATCTCCAGCTGATGATCCCATTAGTAAAGCAGGTGTCCAGTGACAGAAACTAGCAGGACAGGTTCCAAGGAGTGCAGATCCACAGAGCATCCAACACATTAAATACATATGCTCCCATTCACAATGGTAGAAGTATCATTGCTACTAAGTGTGGTGTAGTGCCACAAGGTTCTATATTAGTGTTAGTTTCAGGTCCATGAGTACCAAAACTATTTGCTCTCTTATTTATTATTGTATATTTATCTATTGGGAGTGTTGGGCACACAACTCAAGGCCTTGTGCACTCTAGGCAAGCACTCTATCATGTAGCCATATTAATTCCCAGGCACATTTTTAAATGAATGAATTAGATTATTGAATAGAGGTAGAGATTCGTTAATGCATTATTTTCTAAGAGTAATAAAATTCCTCAGGCATGGCTTAATGAAATATTAAGCTGACATCAGTGAGTCCTTAAGGCTGAAGAAGAAAGAGTCATAGATGAGAAATCCAACAATCCGGATATCGAAGTTCCCTGGTCTAGGTTACAATTTGAGGGCTGCACAGGTCCATGTTTGGAGCAAGTGTGTTCAACTTTCATGCAGCTGAGGATAGTCAGCCTACTTGAAACATTATGAAATCATTTTGTGATATTTTTGTAATTTAATTGTATCATACTATTTATTTATTTATTTATTTATTTTATGATAGGGCCTCACTGTGTAACTCTAACTGTCCTGGAACTCACTACATATATCAGCCTATCCTTGAACTCTTGGAGATCTACCTCCCTTTTTCTTGAGTGCTAAGATTAAAGGTGTATTGCACCAAGCTCCTTAAGTTCGAACAGAGATGACAGTGTTATCCCCTTTAGTCAAAATAGTTCAAACCTCACCAGAGAGGCTTTGGCTTACAATAATTTAGACAGATATTCACA
Source organism: Mesocricetus auratus (assembly GCF_017639785.1). NCBI lineage: Eukaryota > Metazoa > Chordata > Mammalia > Rodentia > Cricetidae > Mesocricetus > Mesocricetus auratus. Next base: position 49,783,952 of record NW_024429267.1, on the reverse strand, counting down.
ACTAAACAATATGAAGTAAGAGAATTTTGAATTTTGAAAAATTGCATTTTATTAATATTTGTTTGTGTAGAGGCACAATTATGCATGCCATGGTGCCAGAGTCAGCTTAAAGATCAGACAATGAGTTGAGGGAGCCCATTCCCTTTCCACCATGATGGAAGGACTAGAATCCTCATTATCAATCTTGGCAGGAAGTGAGCCATGTCACTGGTCCCTTATTTGATTTGTTGAAATAGGATGCTTCAAGGCTCAAAAGGAATTTGAATGCCTGAACTTCTTCAGAGGCTGGGATTACAGTAAAGTGCTGTTCTACCCATCTTGAAGTCATATTTTAAGTAAGTGGAATCAAGGATGGTGCAATAAAAATCCAGAGAAGGGAGTCCTGCAAGTACAGCACCTGATAGAAGAAAGAGAAAACCAAAAAGATATTAGGTGGATCTTTGCGTGTTCGAAGCCAGCCTGTTCCACAAAATGAATTCCAGAAAAGCTTAGACTGCACACAGATAAACCCTGTCTGGAAAATTAGTAAGCAAATAAACAAATCAGGAACAATGGAAAACTGTGAAGTAAGTAATAAATTTTGAGACAATAACATGTCTTTACTATTTCTATCTGAGGGACACCATGTCAAGGTTTGGGTCTCTGTATGACCACACATATGATAACTCTGTTGAAGCTTGTGGCAATGTTTTCAAATAAATCTCCCAGATACAAGCACAAGGAGAATTGCCTCAAAAATGCTTACTATTTGCTTAAGAATTTAGTGAATGGAAGGAGGAGAGAGAGAGAGACTGTGAGAGAGAGAGAGAGAGAGAGACAGACAGAGAGAGAGAGAGAGAGAGAGAGAGAGAGAGAGAGAGAGAGAGAGAGAGAGAGAGAGAGAGAGAGAGAGAGAGAAATACAAACAATTCCTGGACCAAAACACATGGTTTAAGTAGCCAGAGAACTATATACTTTGCTCTTGGTGAGATATGGTGTTAATACTTTTTGTATCTGTTTTATAGATTTGATAATAGTATCAAATAAATGTATACATCAAAAGGGGAATTTAATACATCACTGTGCATTTGCCAGACATTTCATAGTTTGCAGGACACCCACAGAACTAACCCAGAAAGAAGTGAGTCTTTTTCAGTTGCATCCTAAGATTTAGAAAATAATTCAGAGGCTGAAGGGACTGATCTACAGGGTGAGATTAAAGCAAGACACATAGTTTGTCATTGTGCTAGATAATAGCTAATGGAGGGTTAGGACTGCCAAGATCTATTTCAAAGGGACAAACAGCTAAGACAGCCAAGAATTACTTCAGTTGATATAAAAAAGATATAAGTAATGCCACTGAAAATAAAGTGAAAGAAAAACTTATCTGGCTACCAGAAAATGATCAAAGTTCCTTATTTGGGGTCTTTCAAGCTCACATAAAAGCAAGCTGAGTTTGCCATCCTCACTCTATTTCATCAATGGGGCAGTCTCCAAAGACGCCCATTGCCGATAGCTCTCTTGTTCTTTCATAGGTACCCATCCTGATTCAACAGCTTATATCTTTAATTCAAGGCATCAAGGGGAGAAAAATTATCACAAAACACATTGTTCTTCCTCACATGCTAAACTCTTATTTTTTTTCCATCTTACCCTCCATGAACTTTTTTCAGTCTCCTTGTGGAGAGCTCCTGTAAGTGTGTGAGTGGAACTAATTGAAAAGATCAGATTTAATAGAATTTAAACTTACTGAAGGGGGAGATAATTTCAGTTACAATAGTGTCAGGGGAGATGAGACAGGACCATGACAGATCTTGAAAACCGAATTACTGGAAATGCTCTGGAAGTCCTGCAAAGGCAGGTATCTGCTCCCTTTTAAAGGAGATAAGAACTGGTCAATATTGTTTTCGGTAGTGATTTTTTTAATTGGTTATTTTATTTTTTAGGCAAAGAAATTTGATTTCAAAGTAATAAACTTCTTCCTCTCTAAAGATTTATCACTGAGATCTGAGGTGATAGCTGAACTGGTCACACACTTCAATCACGAGTATGTGTCCCCAGAACCCATGTTGCCTGGTGTGATGGTGTCTGCTTTGGGGCTTTCTGGCTAGCAGCCTCATCTAAACAGCAAGTTCTAAATCAGTGAGAAACGCTTCTGAAAAAAAAAAAAGATGGAGAGCATCTGAGAAATGATAACCAAGGTTGACCTCCGGCCCCCCCACACACCCATGTGATGGAATCTACACATAGCATGAGGATAGAGAAATGACCATCTGACTTCAGATCAGGTGGATGACATTTGCCTGAATGAGATAACATCATGTCTAGTATGTTGGGGGAAGAAAAAGCCAGTGTAAAAATTGACATTGAACAAGCTTATTATTTTCAGTGGACTTTAGGAACCACATCCTAAGCAGTCCTCCACCACATAATTCTCTGTTCCTGTTTCTTAGAGGCAGCTATTTGGATTTTCTTAGACATGGAGCACTGCGAATAGGAGATGACAACAAGTATCGGTTCTTGAGTTACACCCTGGAGCAGCCTTGTGCGTTCTTGATTTTGCCCACTGTCCAATGATTTCTAAAGCTACCCCTTCCCCACAACTTACTAGCCTGCTACCCTCATATGCAGCTTCTTTTGATCCTGACATATGAGCCACACCATGGCTTGAGTGATGTTTTCCAGACTTGGGATTCTGTGTTTCATTACCACTTTGCCAAGTTGAGCATTTCCGTGTCATTCACCTATTCCCTTAGAATCCTATTCCTTATTTCCCCAGATAGCAAGATGTCCAAGAACATTCTACTTCACCTGAGAATCTCCCAGCAGCATCAGTGTTAGCATTTGGAGCTGCATAATATTTTGTTGTGAGGGGTTGTCCTGCAAATAATGGAATATTTAGCAGTCCACCCTGACTCCTGTATAAGGTGCTAACAGCAATCTACAGCCCCACCCATTTTATGACCAAAATGTACAAGTATTCCCTTGTACAGGGAAGAAAAATTTGCCCCATCTCAAGCTGGGAATCATCATTCTAACTCACTGTCAGGGAGACCATTTCCTTTTATAAAATGCAGAGCCAACTGTCACATAATTGCCTCTAAGACTGTTCTTAAGCATCCTGAACCCATATGCAACAGAATCTTAGCATCTCTCTTTAGCTTCTTCAAACCAATAGTCCACTCCCTTCTATCCCTGTCTTGTGGAGATGCTGCTTCTGTGTGGTTCCATGTCTGGTCTGATCCAGACTTCCCTGACAATGTACTGCGCAGGCAGCACTCTGAGCTAGCCAGGGCACATTCAGTCCTGTTCTATATTTATTGCAAGCAGGCCTGAAATGCTTTCGGTCTTTGTGAAACTGTCTGGCTGAGTCCTCTTTTGTGAAACTCCCACACCCCACCACTCCACATAGGAAAGGGCTCGTGCTTTCTTCTCTGTGTTTAGCACCTGTGACAACCAGTGATGAACATGTCTCCCAAAGACTCAGTCAGTGTCACCAACATGCTGTGACCTCAGGGGCCAGGCCTCTCTACTGACTGAGCTGTTTGGAGGCTCTGTAAGAACAATGTTACAGATGATATGATAATATAAACACTTAAATATCTGTGTCCTATATTCATATAACATTTTGGTAATAATTCAAGGCAAGCAATGTGCTGTGAAAAGATTTAAAATCATTTCTAATCGTGATTTTACTTATTTTCTTATAATAGCCTCCAGAAGAATTTTGTTTCCATGGAAGAGAGGCAACCAATGTCTGCGCTTTGATTCTGTGCTGATGGTTTTAACTTTAAAAGTAGTAGTCAATTACGCCTCGTAGAGGGATGCTGTTTCATTTGCATTATGAGCAAAAAAGCTCACACCTTAAATATAGTCCCCGGAAGCTGATGTGGTGTCCGGCCATGGAATATCCATCAGGAGAGATGCTCACCCTGTAGCAACCTAGTGTCCATCCCATCATGTACACAGACTGCTTCCTCTTGCCATGCCCTTTGCACATCTCTACTGCCCTGGCGAGCGTTCATAAGCTGCGCTGTTGTGCTAAACGGGTATGGAACACTCTCCACATGCCTTCAGAATGAATTAGCAGTCTCTCTTTTTCTTGGAACTTGCTCCAAGGCATAGCTATTGGGAAATAGACTTTGCATTATGTTTCAGAGGCCTATCAAGGCACATGCAGAAACTGAGGCACACAGCTTTTCATGACCCAGAACAAGGTGGCAGAGTCAGTCTGAACAATGGAGTCAACTATGTCTTCTCCTAATTCCCAAACCTTGGATACAGTTAATCACTGTTGGGGGAATGTGTGTCCTAAAGAGAAGTAGACAAAATCCAATACAAAAGAAATTTCAGTGAGAAATGCATCAATACACATCTGTGTCCATGTACAGACCAGCCCATTACTTAAGGGGATGATCTCCATAGTCAAAATAGTGACTCTGAAGACTGTGACTCAAATAGTGTTAATTCCAAAGATGGTTGAATGGATGACTCTATCCTTGAAGTCCCACAAAATATGGGGTTGTCTCACCTTTGTGCAAGGGCCCGCACAATGAAGATTCTTGTGTATAGAGTTACTTTTATTTTTTAAAACTTTTCAATTTAATATTTTTTCATATAATATATTGTGATTACAGTTTCACCTAATCTACTCCTTCCGGTTTTTACCCACTTCCACTTCCATCCAGACTTCCCCCTTTTTTTCTCATTAGAAAACAAACAAATTTCTAAGGGATAGATATAATGCAATAAAATACATGATAACAAGATAAAACAAAAGCAAACAAGTCAGACTATGACAAAACAAACACAAGGAAAAGAGCCCAAGAAAAGAGCTATATACCCCAAAGTCTTGCACAGTTGGAGAGTGATAGAGGACAGAGAGAGAGAGAGAGAGAGAGAGAGAGAGAGAGAGAGAGAGAGAGAGAGAGAGAGAGAGAGAGAGAGAGAATAATAAGAAAATGTCTTTGAATAGAAAGAAAAAGCCATGACATGACATTATGAGACAAGGAACCTCCAAAGATGTCATTGTTGGCTATCAACTACTGGGCATGCATCTTATCCTTAAGAATACTTTAATGATATTAACTTGGGCCCCTTAAACACCATTCTTGGCTATGGCCTGAACCATCTTTTGGGTGGATCAGGATTCTAGAGATGATGTGTATGTTTTCTGTGTGGCATATGTGCATGCGAGTGCAGGTGTCTTAGAAGTTCAGAAGAAGACACAGAAGTCCCTGGAGCTGGAGTTATAGGTGGTTGTGAGCTGCCTGACAATGGTGCTGAAAACAGAAGCCAGGTCCTCTGGGAGAACATCAAGTTTTTAGTCACTGAGTCATCTCTCTGGCATTGGTTTCTTAAGAGCATTTCACACCTCCTAGCTTGCAAGCAAGTGCTCATAATTTTCATCCCAGTAAACATTTATGAATGCTAGTAATGTAGAAGTTCTTTGGCAAGTACTGCTCATGATAAAAGACATGGGACCTGCATATGTTCTTCCAGACAGTCTGTGAATATCTCCAAGAGAAACAAACAAAGTATAAGTCACACATGTACCCAGATATAAGAATACACTCAATACACATACACACATATAAGAGACAGCCCTCTTCAAGGCAAGACACCTTTTGTTCTTACAAAAAAAATAATTGACTCCCAATACCACTCATACCATGTAGCAGAATCTATATGACTTATACAACAGGCAGATGTGTCATGTTAATATCATGGCTTTATGGAAGAGAAAGGAAAGTCAGTCATCTTGTGTGATCGAAAGATTAACCTAGGGATGAGGAGATGGCTTGGAAAGTAAAGAGCTTGCCACCCAAGTGTGGTGATTTGAATTTGTTTCCACAGTTTCCACATAAATCTTCATTTCCAGTATTCCTATGGTAACTAAGGGAAGTGGAGATGGGAAACTTGAGGGTCAAACTAACCTGGCATTTTCACCAGCAGCAATAGAGACTCATCTGGTAATAACCAACATCCAGTGCTCTCCTGTGACAACCACATGTGTGCCTGCATTCACAAACACACACACACACATTCATTTACTCACCACATACACACGCATACAATGCATATACACAACACAAACATACACACACATGCATATACTCAGCCCACATGTATACACTCATCATACTTACACACATACTCACATACTTGCCACACATAAGCATGCCACACACACACATGTACATTCACTACACACAGGCATACACTCATCATGCATAATCTCATGTACATTCATTCACTCACTGTATACTCACACACATACACATGTGTACATTCATCACACACATACACACACATGTATCCACTCACACATCCATGTATTCACTCATCACACACATATGTATACACTCATCACACAGTCACCAGAGAGAGAGAGAGAGAGAGAGAGAACAAAATACTAACAGAGGTACAACACTCTATAGTAAAGAAGGAAGAGTACAAGCTTCCATTGTGATGAAACTTTCCATCTTTTGTATTGTAGGCATCAATCTTTCCTTGACTACAGGCTGAATGAGTGTTCTACAAAGATAATCACATATGCACGCTCCTGAGAAAATATACAAACCATACTTTATATCTGGCTTGAAACTTTTTATTCAGTGCTAAATCTTAAGGTTCTTTGTTGCTCCTATCCGCCTGCATTTAACAGAGCTTTCAACTTAAATGCTGTTTGCACTTCAGTAAATTTGAAACAATCATGTTTCAATTCAGATCACTTCAATGGCATCCCACCTCTGTATGTTTCCTGCAGTCACTCACTCAAGCACCCATTAAGAAGCTACCTGAGTAGTATGACTCAGTCAGCCTCCAGTACCATGACTCTTAGAATATGAATGGCAACTTCCATCATTTTCTGAATATACCCCATAATATTCAGTGACACATTTCAACTGAAATTTCTATTACGCCTAAAATGCTCTCTTCAGCATCAGAAATAAAACAGAACTAAATCAGACTGGTAAGAGCAGGGCCATCTTTGTTTGGGTTTCCTCTTTATAAATTCACCAATTGTCTTAGTTAGGGTTTCTATTGCTGTGAAGAGACACCATGACCATGGCTATTCTTACAAAGGAAAACATATAACAAGGACTGGCTTACAGTTTTAGAGGTTTAGTTCCTTATTGTTACGGTTAGAAGCACGGCATTATGCAAGCACACCTGGTCCTGGAGAGGGAGCTAAGAGTTTTACATCTTGATCTGCAGACAGCAAAAGGAGACTGAGACACTCTGACCGAACTTGGGCTTATGAGACCTCAAATCCCTCCTCCAAAGTGACATAAGTCCTTCAATAAGACCACACCTACTCCAACAAGGCCACACCACCATGGGCCAAGAATTCACACACATGCTTCTATTGGGGTCATTCCTATTCAAACCACCACAGTACTCTAAAGTTTTATATAGTCTGTTCCTTGGAGATCTGTCTTATTTTATTTTTTCTTATTACTTTTATTTATCACTCAGGAAACAAGTTACTAGTTTGATTTTTCTCTTTGGGAGCGTTTAAAATAATCATCATCCTTGCCCTTTATCATCTATGTGGATCCTAGAAGTTTCCAGATTTTTCCAACTGAAAAAGGAATTCTCCATCCTTTCATTGCATTCTTGCCACATGACATCTTCAGCTCGTTTTCTGATTCTTTTACATCATCCCATTGAGACTCTTGCTCAGTAGAGTAACATCTCAAAAAGTTGATTCTTACATTTGTTAAAATCCAAAATATCAAATTTATAGAAAATCCCAGAATTGAATGTGTCTATCTGCAAATAATTATGTGTGTGTGTATATCTTACACTCTATTAGCATTGAGAATCTTCAGATGATATTTTCATTGCAAACAAACATGACTGATTTCTATCTTTTATTGCAGTTGCTTATTTAATTGGAAGTAAATCCACTCTAGTCTTCATTCTTTTATTAGCAATATTAAAGGGTTTTACTAATGATGTACTAAGACTGATAAGATAAATAAGAGTAGCATATTTTGCAAAAGGTTACATCTAATGTGTGTTAAGATCTTGATCTTTCAAATGGATACGTACTCAATGTATAAGAGAACTGTCCAAGGTTACAAGGAAAAAAAAAAGCAAAACAGTTTTCTGAAACTTACTGTAATTAAATCACTTGGCTTCACTCTCATGGTCACTGTATTTTTAGAACTTTCACATAGAAATGAGGAATTCAACATGTTGGACACTACCTCAACTGTGGAGTTTATGTGTTTTAGCTATCTCGTGGGAAAGAGGGCATCAAGAGAGAATGACAGTGTACCCTCAGCACTAACTGGGGAATACTTCATGCCTGAGTATTCCCTGTTATCAAAAAAGAAATGCAATTTCTACCACTTGCCTCCCACGCTCCTGAAAGAAGTACAATAGGAAAAAGCTATTTTAAAGGAGATAATGCAGATTGGCCATCAGCACACCGAAGGAATCCTTCATTCTGAGCATCCCAGAATGCTGAGAGGTTTTCTTTCTTGCTTTGTGAAGCATGGATAATATACAGAATGCTGACTAGAAGCCCTGCCAATCTGGCACCTCCAGATGGTGGGGTGATGCAGATTTATAAATTGGATTGCTACCTTTTCCGAATGGATCATACATTCTCTACTCATTTTTCTCCTTACTGTATGCCTCATTAAGTGGAAAGCTGCAAAGACGCTGGATAAATTGTGCATAAACTGGCAGCCAGGTGTCATGAATAACTTGACTCAGCCTCCCTAAGACTCTGATTTATGTTTGGGCATTTTCTCAGGTTATCAGACATCCAATGCCATCATGTTTTTTTCTTTGAATCAATGGAATCTTATTGTTCATGTATGACCTCCTAATAAAAGTTGAAGAGCATTGATGGATTGATTTAGAAATATTCTCAGGTTATCATGCTGTGTAACTGAAACATAGATAATTTCACTTGAAAGTTGAAAGCAAATAGAAACACAAATGGTGAATTCTCACTTATATAGTATTCAAGTGGCTTGGTTGGTACTGAATTTTTAAAAAAGTTTATGAACTGTGTATATGGAAGACAAGTATATAGCTAGGGTACTATTTTTGTCCTAATGTGGAATAGTTATGTGATATAAATTAAAGTTGCAGAGGCATAGCTTCCAACTGTAGCATGTCATGGGTTGTCACACATTAGCAATAGATAAACCTGAAACTTGAGCACTGCAGAGAGCAATGTAGGTGTGAAATTCCATCTTGGGGTGAGGAGGAACTGGACCCTGCCATTCAAGCTGAAATGAATGATGGTCTTTCATCTCCATTCAGTAGCACAAGGTTGAATTCAGATTTTCAAAAGCTTGATTAAAATAACTAGGAAGTCTATTAAACCCAATGTCATCCGGGATTTTATTGGTATGCATAAGAAGAGTTATGAGGGACAGTCTGAGAGACCAGCAGAGGCTGGCAGAGCACCTTAGGGTGAGAGCAAGAGGGAGAAATGGCGGCAAAATTAATGGCAATGTAGGTTGCTGATATTGATTGCCGCCAGCTTGACAGGATGAACCACTGCACATGTCTGTGAAAGAGGGTCTAGACAGATTTGTTGAGGTAGGAAGACCCACCTTACTTTAAGTGATTATGGCAGCAATCTGTCAGCTAGGGTCCCAGGAGAAATGACTAGGTTCAGTGTCATAGTTAGCTTTGTCAACTCAACAGAACCTAGAGTCATCTGAGAGCAAAGTCTTGATTGAGAAACTGTCTAAATCACATCAGCCGGTAAGTGTCTTTCAGGAAGCACCCAATGACTGCAGCCAGAACCAGTCTTTGGGAGGGCATCCTGAGGTATGTCCGCATTCTGTCCAAGCACAAGCACATGAACTGCTCAGCAAGCAGGCTTCCTCCATGATTTCTGATCAGAATTCCTGCTTCAGTTCTGTTCTGTCATCCTCTCAGTGATGGATTTTAACCTGTGAGTTTAGCCTTCTCTTTCTTGGAGTTGCTCGAGATCAGAGGGTTTTGTCACAGTAATAGGATCCAAACTAGAACAAGCATCATGAGCTCTCTGTTTCCTGTTAAAGACACGGTGGGACAAGCTGCCTTACCCTTCTTCTGCTGAGCCTTCCCTGCCATGGTGGACTGTACCCCTCATACTGAGAGCGAAAATAAACCCTCCCTTCCTTAAGTTGCTTTTGTTAGGTATTTTGTCAGAGCAGTTATTAAAATGACTTATAAATGTGCCAAGCACTCTATTTTTTTACATTTAACTCAATATTTTGCTACAATGTGTTCCTCAGATGTAGGGCTCTTGCAAGTTACAAATTCAAACATTATATCAGAGTGTATGTAGGGAAGTATTGGGAAGAATAAACAGAAGGATCAATTCAGCAAATAAAATTTATAATTTAAAGAGCAAAGTCTTAATTTATAAGCCTAAGACGTATTTCAAGTACAGAACCAAAGAGCCCCATGGAAAATAGCAACATAAAGAAAATAAATAATTTAGAAATGAGTGCTGCTGTTGCAGGAAGCACTGAAAACTTTCAGCATATATTACATAAATCAAGGTTTTCATTAACAACTGAATTATAGATCTGGAAGGTAAATATATACTATTCTGATAATCCATATAAAAATGTTCAAGGACACTTGCCAAGGTAATCTATTCCACTATTCAAAATAACTTAATTCAAAACTCAACTCTTCAATAAAAGTCAAGCATCCCCTTTGCAAATCCCTTTTTCTCACCAGTACTCAGAAAGCCTACCTGCTTCTATATCTGACTCTATGACTTCCACAAGTCTGCTGATGCAAAGAAGAGGTGGTGTGTCACACTGTCACCAAACTGTTTGCCATAAGATCATGCTTGGTGCCATTAAATCATACCCGTCCATCCACATCTAGTCATGTGGACGCATCTACAGAAAAGAGTTGCTGATGGCGGCCCTCTACTGTGTTCCAATGCAACGTTCAACAGTCTATTAACTGTGGAGTTTGCTTCTGTTGTGGAAGGATTGGGCAACCCAGAGAAGAAATTTAGAGGGTTGGGGAAAAATAGGAAAGTGTTCCTATATCCCTCTAATGAGAATGCTAAATGAAGAAGAAAGTGGGTAAATGAGGCAGAGATAATAAAAGCTGTCTGAAAGGAAGTGTTGAGAAAGAAAGAAGCATTGGTGTAATTGAGATGACCTGCTAAGTTGGAAGCTGAACTAACAAAATGCTGTCCACATCTACACACATCATGAAACTCCTGTTACCTCAAGAACAGAAGTGAAAATAAACGTTCCAAACAGTCTGAGAAAGTTACTCACAAAGAAACTGTACATAGACAGTTATCTGCTATCTCAGTACTGGGTCCGCAAATGAAGGGGGAAATTTTCTCAGATTCTGAAAAAAGGGAATCACCTTGAAACCCAGAATTCTGTCTTCCCATTCAAAGATGAGATCAAATGTTTACCCCTGAAAGAGATTAGGATTTTTTTGTAATATGTTAAGAACAGCTTCAGACATGCTCATCGGGACCTAATGGTATCAAACCTAAAGTGATCGAATACACAGAAAGAGTGTGAACTAGAGCAGTGGTTCTCAACCTGTGAGTCACGATCCTCTTTGGGGTTACAGATCAGATATCCTGCATATCAGATATTTACATTAAAATTCCCAACAGTAGTAAAATTATGGTTATGAAATAGCAACAAAATAATTATGGATGGGGCGATCATAATGTGAGGAACTTTATTGAAGGGTTGCAGCATTAAGAAGGTTGAGAACCACTGTTCTAGAGTAATGAGAGTCCAGCATGATACAGACTAGGGAACCCTCACCCCAAAACTTGAAGTACAATCTCCCAGAAATACCAGTACAATTAATGTTGTCAACGTCATAAATGGGAGGTCTTAGTATGTCTCTCTTCTGCATGGCTTCAACTACACCGTTTCATGGTCTTGTGGATGAGTCACACATGTGTGTGACCAGTTTCAAGTGTGGTCATCACATTAAGTTTTGAAAAGCAAGGTACAAACAATGCACAAAGTATCTGATTGTTGTTTGTCAAAAAGTAGTGTAAGTGTGCAAACTCTGCCAATGCAAGCTGTAGGGTTCGTAGTGACTTGATCTTCAAGGAGTGGTGGGAGAATCAACAAACCCTTTGTCCCTCTTTCTTCCCTAGTAGGAAAGCTTGAGAAACTGAAAAGCAAGAACCAGTCTTGATGTTTAACACGCCCCCCAAAATAGGAACCTCTGAAAAATGTTGTAATATGTTGAATAATTCTAAGAGTTGAAAGTAAAAGAGAAATGGGAAGTAAGAAATGAATTTCAGAAAGTAGAGAGACAAAATTTCTCTAGAAGATAAGAATATGAAAATGAGGCTTACATATGTAGCACAAATTTAAAAGAAAAGCAAAAATATTCTCTAGGAAATAGGGTTTAAGTATTACTTTGAAATTCTACCCTTGAGGCTGGAACAGTGACACAGTGGTTAAGATTTGTAGTTCTTCCAGAGAATCTAGGCTATTTTCCTGGCACCAATGTCTGGAAGCTCACAACCACCTGTAACTTTAGGTCAGGGGAATTGATCCCTTCTTGTGACCCTTGTGGCCACCTACACAAACATGTAGCACACACAGGGACATACATATACACATCAATATAACTGATTAAAATTCTTAGAGAAGAATCTATCCTCCTCATCACTCCACATACTTTATTGCAGCATCATTTTTAAGTCTATGAAACTATAATGAAATGGTACATATTTCCCAAAATAATGTTAGTAGTCAAGAATTACTTCATATATAATTTATACAGATTTTGTCAATTTTTTCTAAAAACACATGTAGTCTACTTATAATTTAATGTGGCCTGGAGATAGTCATTAATAATACTTATTTTTAGCCTTATCGGGCTTTCTAATGAGGGAAGCTGTAAGATTAAGTGCCACTAGTAGAATTAGTTTTTTCTCATGATTCTTCACTGTCTATTCTTAGAATCTGAGACTGTATTCTACTCTTTCTTATCTTGATGCCATGAAAATTAAAATATAGATAGATGATAGATAGATAAATTATATATAAGAGATATTAAAAGCAGGATGTCCGTTAACAAGATTTAACATCCAAAATGGGGCATTTTCAATGACAGAGAAACTGGGAGTTTGGAGCAGTGAGAAGCTCTAGCTGCATCCTGGCGCCTGGGTGATATGTGGGAACTTTGACCAGGTTGTAAGGCTGGATGCTAGAGAGAGCATCAGACTCAAGAGAACAGCCAAGCTCGACCTCCTTTTCTAAGCTAGCACTGAGAACCTGTTGATAAAAAAAAGATATTCACACATACATAGGAGTGAATAAATGAACCAGATTTAACTATATTGTATGAACTAACAAAATTAATGTAGAGAAAAAATGACAAAAACTAAAGTAAGAGTTTGAAGACTTAAAACCAGCAATAGAAAGAAAGAAGACATTGCTACAATGATGCTAACTTTCCCAGCTTGCTTAAGGTGGATTCTGTCTATGTAATTTAAAAAGTAGATGTCTAAAAGCATTCCTATCAGAACACTGGTGTCTAGAATTTCTGAAGGGAACCAACCTTTGGGATTAGCAGAAAGAAATGCTGATTGAAATGTCAGCATATCACAAAGCATTTGGGGGAGAATCCACAATGCAAAAAAGCCAAGCAAGTACAAATACTTTCAGATGTTATATGTTAAATGTTAAAGGCATTAAGTTGTTAATGTTGTAGGACAAGGTCCATTCAAACAAAACTGAATATTGATAAAAATGAACTGAAAACTTTATGCACACTGACATAACTGGACTGGGTCAAATTTTTAAGTGAATATCATTTGTTAATTTTAAAAAATAATGCAATCTCTCTAAGAATTTTCAAAATTGAAAGAATAATTTTCATTTTCCAAAATCCATTTTGAAAATTGTCTGCTCATTTTAATAAAAGATTTTGAATATGGTTATAATACCCAATGAAGTTAATTTCAGATCTAAATTGTGAAACAAAATAAAAATAGAAAATTTTAAAATGGTATATATAGAATGGATAACTTAAAAAAAACCAATGGCCATGCAGTTGCAGAGGGATTTAAATAAGCAGCCTAGAAATGAAGAGAAATTACCAGAAACACATCAATGTCATTACCCACAGAAAATTATACAGGACAATAAAATAAGACATGCATCCTCTAAATGAAATAAAAATGTTTTAATGAATACGCATATGTGAAAATTTTATTATTCAATAAAAAGTCTCTAATAGCGTCAGGTGTGCAATGCAGACATTTAAGTCTAGTATGCAGATCCAGGGGCAAGGTGAGGGTAGGGGCAGGGAAAGAGAGGCAGGAGGTTTTCTGTAAGCTTGAAAACAGCCTGATGTAGAGAGTATATTCCAGGACATCCAGGATAATATAGTGAGACCCTGTCTCAGAAGAAAATCTCTTTTTTATCCATTCATAAGAATTTTAATGATTCCATGCAATCTTCTGAAACAAATCTCTATAGATCAACCTGAAAACATAAATAGCAGAAAATAAACACCCTAAACACCAACAGCAATGAACTACAAATCTCTGTAAAGATGGCCATAAAAACAAAACCAAAGACAAATGTGTGATAACTTGTGAAAAAGATAAACAACTTAAATTGTGGAAAGACATAATCATGACAATGAATGTTACAATGTATCATGCCTCAAAGTCCTCATTCAGATGAGCTGGTCTCCTTGGATGTTTCTTGGTGTTCAAAAGTAGCATAAATTTAGGGCTGGAGCGATGTTTCCATGGTCAATAACACTTGCTTGCTCCTACAGAGGGCTTGAGTTCAGTTCCCACCATCCAAATGGTAGCTTACAACCACCTATAACTCCAGTTCCAGGGATTTGATTCTCTTTTCTGTCCTCTGTGAACACCAGGCACATCCCTGGTGCACATACATGTATGCTGGATGAACAAGCATAATAAAGTAATAAATACATATTTTTAAAGCTTTAGAAAGTATAAACTTTATATTAAGGTTATTTTTAATCTAATGCTGGTAAACATGTTATTGAGAAGGCAATTGAACTATGCAGTTTGTTGCATTAGAGATTTCACATTTTGGGAAGTGTTCGTAATTTTTGTAGCAGATATTGAGTGATAAACACAAGCTGGGCACGCTGGCAGTGTCCAGCTCTAAACAAGCAACCCCAAAGCAACTGAGGTCAACTCTGTGCCCATGGCTCTCAGAGAAGGGTAATAATGTGTTGGCTGAGTTGCTTTGCATTTGACAGAAGTAAGGATGAGAGAGACCGCAACACAGCTGCTATTGGCCTTGCCAGTCAAGATAAGATCAAAGCTTTGGGTAACTCAGTCTCCTGCCTCTCCCTGAGGATAATTGTTACTAAGAACTGATGGTCCAGGTGTCCATCTGCCAGACATTCCACAGCAAGTGTTCACAATGGCACGTTATAAACTCTATACCAAAAATAAAGGAACACAGACAGTCCCTAATGCTACATACTGTGTGCAGTTCAAAAATAATAAGAATACTTCAAGGCTGACTAACACACTAGAAATTAGTTTCTCAGAAAGATGATTTTTTTTCATCTCAGCAATAAACACCTTAGCCGTGACTCCATCTTAACACGGGAGGAGTGCTGTTGCAAGATGAGAAGCAAATTTGATCTTCAGTGGTGCAAATCCCTGAAATGGGATTTCTGTGCCAAGTTCTGGCTAATGAATGCAGACCGTGCTGCCTAATCCACTAGACATTCACCACAGAGCAGCTGATGTCACGTGGAATGCTGTTGAACTGAAGCTCATGGGTTCCTGATCAATAAATTAATCTAAGTCAAGAAAATGTATGGAAGATCCAAATATACCTGCACCTCCACAGTATGAGACATGATGCGGGTTATAAGCCAAATTGCACATTTTAGAACCTTGGTTTTGTTTTGTTTGAGGGTAGTGATGGGGTTTGAATGTGAAATATCTCTTAGGAGCTCATATTTTCATATGCAGTCCCAAGATGATGGCAGTGCTTTAGAAGGTTGTAAACATCTATGAAAGAGTCAGAGCCTCCCTAGATGAAGTAAGGTTTGGGAGCTGGCAGTTAGGTCTTCAATCCTAGCCCTGCTTCCTGTCAATTCCATGTATTGTAGAGTCGGTATGTCCACAGGCTTTGTGCTCCGTCCATCTCACCTGCTCTGTTATGGAGAACTATGCTCTTTCCCAGACCACAAGACACAGTGAACTTCTCCTCCCTCAGGCTGCTTCTGGCTGTTCATTTGGCTACAGAAATGAGCAATGTAACAAATACAGGCAGTGAGGTAAAGGGATCAGAAGATAAATATCTCTGGGAACTTGTCAAAGTCTTCCAAGATTGGGTTACTAATAATCTATTGTAAAAACAGAAGGTGAAGCCTTGGATACAATGACTAGTTCAATAGTACACACTGTATATCTTATGTCCCAAAGTTGGTGTCATCACCAAGACGCTGACTGCAGTGTGACAAAATCATGATACAGAACAAACCATTGAGACTCTGAACTGCAGAAGAGAAATCTGTGGAGCTTTGTTCATAGAAAAAGGAAAATAGAAACAGATCACACACAACATGCTTGAATGGTGTTGCATTGTAACTGAAGCTAGAAACCATTTTGGCTCACAGATGGTATTATATTGATAAACCCAAACCAAGATTTTGCAAAAAACTGCATTACAAATGTTTCTAAAAATTGTGAACGAGTTTAACAAACTCATTTCAGCCACATTGAAATATTGATGATCTTATTATCAACGTGAGGTGATTCAAAGGCTAGAAACAAGGGAATTTGTAACAACATGGGGATGGTCCAGAGGGTAATACAAGGAGATCCATCATTTACCATGCAATTTACTGAACCAGTAAGTATGTTTCACTCTTTGACATGCTAAGAGAGAGAAGAAAATTCACACAGTGCTGTGAGCTTTCCATCCTACCACTACAGAGGCAGAGATGGGTGTGTCTTCTGGGCTTCTGCTGAGCCTGCTGACCCTACCTGGTGAGCTCTGGCAGGGTAACACAAATCAAGGTGAACAACATCTTCTGAGAGGCATCTGAGGTTGACTTTTGGCTTTACATTTATGCCCTTCTTAAAGAAATAGAGAGGGAGAGACAGAGACAGAGGGACAGAGATAGAAGCAAAGACAGAGAGGCAGATAGAAAGAAACAGGGAGAAGAGGAGGAGGGAAAACAGGAGGAAAAAAACATGAAAACTAGCAATTATCCAATACAGATCTGGAGAAGACACTTGACTAGATTGCACAGAAATTCCTGTTAAAATTTTGCTAAGAAAAAATCTAGAGATTGCCATTTGAGCACATCTTACCTTTGCATCAGATAGAGATGTGTGCTTCAGGCTGACAACAGGACCACTGTCATACATAACTCTGGGCATCCCCATGATAAGAAAGAGCACAGAGGCTCTCTCTATTTAATTAAGCAAAAAAGCATAAGTTTTGCTAGAATTTAATTTAAACTCCACTATGTTCACATTGTTTCTGGTTCAAAACATAGTTACTGAATCGATCACCAAGTTACATCATATATTAAAAAGAAAATGGGTTTCCTATTGTTTAACAACTTTACAGGTTAGTGTGGCCATTAATTTTTTAATACCCAGAGATGCAACTAAAGGGGAATTTTGCCTGAGAGTGGAACTGTACACACTGGCTGGTTACAAAGACAGAAATAATTAGTACAAGACATTTAGAATTTATACGTATTTGATTTTAAGACACTCCAAAAGCAAATCAAGAATATTGTAATAAGGTTTGGGCATATATATCCGTGTTGGGGCACTTGCCCAGAATGTGTAACTCCTTATGTTCAATTCCCAGTATCACACAAAAAAGAACATTTTAATAAATACATGATATGCCTCATTTAGCAGCAGACAAAATTCATATTTAAAGTTATAATTAACACTAAGTTAATCAATGAATTTGGTTTTTTGTCTAAAAAATTGATTATAAATTAGATACAAAAGTCCAGAATAAGAATATCCAGGAGTATGAACCTACCCTATCAAGTGTGGAAATACAAAGTTTCCATTGAGTTCTTTTGCTGATAGTGGAGGAACACACTCCTCAAAACAGAAATAAAGTACAGAAATAGCCTCCAGTAAATATGGAAGAATAGCATAAAATGAGTTTTGCAATTTAAATCAATGAAAGAAAATAGATTAATTAACAAACAGTGGCAGACAAACACGGACCAATTAAGGCCAATTTACCTCACTTCTTGCTCTAAAGTAGAAATCTAATAAACGATGATTTATGAAAATGTGGAAGTGTTAGAAGGAAAAGTCTGAGGACTCAGAAGGCATAGAGTGCGAAGATGACATCTACAGAGTGTTTTAATGGGAGTAAGCAAAACTGAGGAAGCAGCTTACTAACTGAGTGCCTACCCAGCATGCACAAAGACCTGGGTTCCAATTCCAGCACAGCACAGAGCTGGGGATGGCGGTGCTCAGCTGTAATCCCAGTACCTGGAAATGGAGGTGGGAAGGGGAGAAGTTCAAAGTCATCCATGGCTACATAGAGAGTTCAATGCTAACCTTGGCTGTGTGAGATTCTGAAGAAAAAAATATGCACCAAAACATATAAAATATCGAACAAACATAAAATGAAGAGAGGTAACAAAGAGGACCTCCAAAGAAATAAAGATTAAAAGAGAAATTGTTTTGAAAATAGTTACTGAGTTCAAAATTAAAGATATATACATATATTAAGATAACAAGGAGACAGGATTTCTAACCCAGCAGCTAGGCTGACCATAGATTATACAGATGCTGGAACACATGTGGAGAAAGCAGCTGTGCTCTTATTTGTGGACAGTATAGATTTGCTAGGAACTCCATCATTGTATATCCAGATGTTAAGTGTATGGTCTTCCTGACCCCAGCTATGCTTCCAATCTTTCTGTCTTCAAACTGGAATCTGATTCAGGAAAGAAATCACTGTTAATTAAAAACACATCAAAATCCTTTTATCTTTCAGTACAACCATATTCAAACACTTCCTCCTTGTTGTTTAACGAAATCAAGGCTGTTCTTCTGAGATGCAGGCCCAGAATTGCCTTGAGCTGGGAGTGAGAGGAGATGAAAGTAGTTTGGGCATTTTCTTCCATCCCCGGGGACTCAGCAAATTCTGTCTGAGTGGCAAAAGCAGTATCTGAGAGATGGAGATTGGCTACGTATTATGTTGCTTTCAACCTCCATTTGCCCTCACTTATCCAGGAACACCACTGTATTACTTTTCTCAGTCTGGTGATAAACACAAACTCCACGTGAGGAAAGAGGGGTTGATATTGGCTAACACCTCCAGGGGATGCAGCCCATCATGGCAGGGCAGGGCTGGGGAAAACCGGCCACCTTATATCTGCAGTCAGGAAACAGAAATGAAATCTGGTGGTCAGCTTGTCCAGAGCTCTAGTCCACAACATGGTGCATCCTACAGTTGGAGTGATTCTTCTCACCTCACTAACCTAATCTAGAAACTCTCACAAACATGGCCCCAAGATTTGTCACTGAGGTGAATCTAGATCCTGTCAAATTGGTGATTATTAACCATCACCACCATCTTATCTACATAGTTAAGGCAATACTGTCACAGGACCACAAGAAAAATGGTGGAATCCATGGAGGAAGAGAGATGGGGAGTTAGGCAGTGCATTTGCATTAAGGGAGACAAAGACCATCACCTTCCTACAGTAGCTGGGGTCTGCAGACTGCTCAGCAGTCCCTTGTCTTAATTCCAGGTCAGTGCAGTTAGCGTGACTCCGAGGTACAGTGGGGGGACTGTGCTTCCTTTAAGTTTATGTAACATAACATCAAAACCAAGAAGTCAGCACAAGATAAATTTAGATATATGAAAGTATTCTTGTAATCATCCTGAAGAATAAAGACAGATAAGCTGAATCCACACAGAAGCAGCACTTGCCCAAACCAGATTTGCTCAATATGATGGAGTGTTTATGGAAAGCAGATAAGACAATTCCTATTTGTGGGTATCTGGATACTATTTAGGACACTTCTGTCTAGAAGATCTGAAAACCCATCAGGCACTAGCTTAACGAAACAAGAATTTTAAAGCCTCCTGAAAGAAGAATGCAGTATAGGACAGGTCCTGGGACAAGCCAAAAGATGGCCTCTGTGACATTAGAACCTGTGGTCATCTTCTCAGTCTAAAGGAAGGCAGCAGGCCTTGAAATGATAGGAGAACCAGACTTGCATTTCTGCTGAACATTGGTGTAATCTTTCTCAGAATCCCCACTAACACTTTCCACTTAGGCCACATTGCCCAGAGTTCTGCAACTCTATTGCTATCAATTAGCACTCAGTATGGGGATGAAGGGAAGCTCCCAGAATATCCAGTCTGAGAAACCACCTTCCAAGAAACTGTCCTTGGATCACAGTGTTCTGAAAACACACTTGAGCTGGAGGCATGGATATATACCTATAATCCCATCACAGAGTAGGCTGAGGCAAATATAAGGCTAACCTGGGCTACATATGGAGATCCACAGTCAGACTTGGGCTGAAAAAATGAATGAAGTAAAATAAGATGCAGAGATGCATAAAAGCCAACTCAAAACGTTATATCTTCTATTCATGTATGCAATGCTCTTATCTAAAATTATGAAAATTGGTGCATTTTTCTTTACTCTGGTACATTAACTCCTATAAAAACTTTATAATTTTTCTGTAATAAGCTAAATATTTATGCAAGTCTGATTATTTTTATTGTTTTTAACCAAAGGTACCAAGATTTCTAGCAAATTCCTAAACATTAATGGTATTGAATGCACAGTGAATCTCACAGTTGACTCCCATCACATCCTGGTTAATAAACCTCTCATTTAAGTAAATCATGAGATTTTATTAATCAACATTTTCATTCATCCTTTTTGAAGGAGACTCAGTTCAGAGGCCACAGTCTTCATTAATTTCAGAATCTTGGGACTGATGAAGCCCAATAATTTCAGGAAAAAAATCCTCCACAGATTTATGACTTGTACTGATTAAAATCTGTTGCTTTTTTTTAGAAGAAATGTCTGTTGGTTCCAAATTATGTATATTGTTCAGACTCTGTATGTATTTTCCAAGGGATTTAAATGAATTTGAATCAGCTCATTAGGTTGTAGGCTGGAGCTGAACATAATGACTCATTCCTAAGTTAATATGGTCTACCCCGAACTTCTGTCTAAATCACTTTAATCATGGGAAGATTCACGCTTCTCCAAAGGACTGCCGTGTTCAAATGAATTTCTGGACAGTTCATTAGGTAATGATGTCATTACGTTCCCTGGGTCAGCAAACACATTGCTACTTGGCTTTGAGAACAGAGTATGAGCATATTAGCAGGTGTTTTCTATGCACTTGGTGTTCATACATGCACAAAAAGGAGGCATTTTCCTGGTGTGAAGTGCTCCTCTCAGGGACATGGCCGTGTTTCACTTCCAGGCCTCCCCTTCTGTTTTCTGAACTGTGCAACCTGTTGGGACATGTTTTTCCAGAGGCAGCTGAGGTGTCAAATGCTTTACAGCATCTTTCTGACTTGACCATTAAAAACAGATCCTAACTGGACTCTAGCTGATATACAATAGAAAAACTCACCATCAAAAAGAACACTGAGTTGTGACTGAAACTAAAGCATAGTGGTTCTTAACGCAAGGCTGTTTCCAGAACTGGGAGTCACAGACAGGATCACAGCCTTGAGGCAGGGCAGGTGAACAATCCCCTGTGTGCCCCTCGCTGTTCTTGAACTTGACAACAATCAGCAATAACGGAATGGCAGAAAGACTAAGGTCTGAGAGTGCTGGGCCATTTTAGCATATTGGTGAGTGACCTCCAATATCACCCTTCACACTTTCCCTATCAATATTGTTAATGAATACAATTGTGTCATTTCTCAGTATTGTCTGTTGTGAGTAACACTGAAGTGAACATGGAATACAGATTTTTTTTCTTCCAGTTTTATGGATGAAACTCAGAATGGATATTTCTGGACTAGCATTCTACCCCTGAGAGTACAAACCCCCCAACAGCTAGATATGCTTTTTGTAGGGCAGTTTTTATTTCACTGTCACAGGTACCTGTAGGGGAGATGATTATATTGTCTAATAGATATATATTTATCTTTTAAGGGAAATGCATACCATTTCCATCACATTTATCTTATCACCAGGTTAACACTTGAGTATTGTGGTGTTTTTATATAGCAGCTGTGCAGACATGGAAAAGACTTGTCATTTGCTTTAATGTGCTTTTCTCTGCTTATTAATGACATTGGACACCGTTTTTATGAGTGGTCCCTTTTTAAAATATTTATTTACTTATTTATTGTGCTTGCATGCCCAAGGAGTCAGAAGAGGGCATCAAAAGCCAAGGGACTGGAGTTGCAGACACTTGTGAGTTGCATATGAGAGCTAGGAACAGAGCTCTGGTCCTCTGGAAGAGCAGCCAGTGAGTGCTTTTAACCCCTGAGTCATCTCTCCATTCTGCATGAACCTTTATTACATCATCTTACAAAACATATCTCCTCAAGTCTTTTGTAGTTTAAGTATCTAATGCTACTGAGTTGCACAAATGTTGATTAATTTTGATTCTAAACCTTCCATTGTCTATACAATTTGTAAATGTTCCATCTTACTTTGTAGACCATGATTTTTCCCTTACAGACCATGGCCATTGGTGTATAGAGACACTGTAGTATGATGGACTGCTGCCTTCTTGATTTGGGGGTTCTGTCTGGGCTGTTGGTGTTATGCCCACAAGATGTTGTCAAGGACATTGTCAAAGAGAT
Organism: Mesocricetus auratus; assembly: GCF_017639785.1. Classification (NCBI taxonomy): domain Eukaryota; kingdom Metazoa; phylum Chordata; class Mammalia; order Rodentia; family Cricetidae; genus Mesocricetus; species Mesocricetus auratus. Next base: position 49,761,177 of record NW_024429267.1, on the reverse strand, counting down.
CTCTGACTTTTTTATACATGGGTTTTATTGTTTCATGTAATCATAGGAGTTTTTCCTTGTTTTTTTGATGAAATACATTCTGCATGTTGTAGTCTTCAGGCAATCATAAAGAGTATTGCCTTTAAAATTCATTTTCAGCGTTTTATGTTTGTGTGTCAAATCAATATGCATTTTTCCATTCAAATTATCTTGTAACTTTACTGGATTTGTTTGTAAATTCTAACAGTATTTTGCTATACTCTTTACCGTTTTTCATGGATATAATAATATCTTTGTAAAAAGACACAATTTTACTTACTTATTATCTATTTTAAGTATGTTTTGCTTATGTTCGTTTCTATAGTTAGGACTTCAGATACAATGTTGAATACAAATGGTAAAGTGGGCATCTATGTCCTTCCAGGAATTAGATGAAAAGTTACCAGTTACCTAGAACTGAGCCCTATGGTGTTCTTCTGGTGAAGTATATATTGTTCCAAGATACAAAATTTTGTCAATTATTTTTCTAGAACAATTGAAATGACCTTATCAAAAGAAAGGAAGGAAGGAAGGAAATAAAGAAAGGAAGGAAGAGCAAACAGTCCAATGGGTAGATTTAGTATTAAATATAGGACACATTCATAAATATTAATTATACATATCAGATACTGTAGTATTAGTGAATTGTATAATAGAGAAACTGAAGATGTACACCCTAGGCTTAATTTAAAAAGGCAGCTAAGGGCTTAGCAAGGGACCTGTGGAATTGAAGTAATATACCTGGGAAACAGAGGCAGGAGGATGGGCCTTCTAGGAAACTAGATGAGACTTCCTCAAAAGAAAGCTCAAGGAAGTACTGATGGTTGAGCACTTGAATGGCATGTGTGAGATGCTGGGTGTAACCCTACCAGAAAACACAAACAAAAACACAATGTGCAGAGCACCAGATGTGTACTATTCCTGTACCAGCGCATCCTCAGAGGGAGAGAAGGGGATACAGATATGAGATGGATGGATGGATCCAAACAAAAAGAATTGCACCAGGTGGAAGTAAAATATGTCTAAAGTCATCCTTCAAAGAATCAAAGACAAAGGGAAAATCTTAGCAGATGCCCAGTAACAAGCATGGGCCATATGCTTACAGAGGCACACCACGTCCAAGGAACAGAAAACAGAGAGTGACCTTAGAGAAAGGGGAAATGGTAAAATTCAAAAATAGTAAATCTTATCTTAAAATTATGTGTGAAAAAATATATGTATATTTACCCATCTTGTGAGAGAAATTTGTTTAAAAAGTATTTTACAGACATCAGTTTTTAAATGTAGTTAATTAATTAATTTAACATATTGACTGCAGTTTCTCCTCTCTCCTCTCCTCCCACCCACCCCCATCCACTCCTCCTCTGTTAGGACATATTCACTGTTGCTAGGAATCTTAGGTGAGGTCATCCTTGCAGATTTGTGGGAGTTTCCATTGTAACAGATTTCTATTTGATCCTGAAATACCCCTTCCCTTCGCAGTCATCTCTTTGAGTACTTTCCTCCTCCATCCACCCCATCCCAATTCCTCATGTTCCTGTTCCTACCTACCCCCAGTCTGCCCACCAGACATCTTCTACTTCCCCTGGCCAGGAAGATCCATGTGTTTACACTCCTACCCCCTGTGGCTTTTCCTTGTTACCTAGCCTCTCTGGGTCTGTGGATTACAGCATGCTTATCCTTTACTTTACAGCTAATACACACATACAAGTAAGTGCATACCATGTTTGTTTTACTGGTTCTGGGTTACCTCACTCAGGAGGATTTTTTTCTAGTTCCATTCATTTGCCTCCAAATTTCATGACATCATTACTTTTAGCAGCTGAGTAATGTTCCATTGTGTAAATGTAGCACAGTTTCTTTATTCATTCCTTGGTTGAGAGGCATCTAGGTTGTTTCCAGTTTCTGTCTATTACAAATAAAGCTGCTATGGACATAGTTTAGCAAGTGTCCTTGTGGTATGATTGAACATCCTTGGGATATATGCCCAAGAGTGGTAGAGCTGGGTGTTGGTGTAGATTGATACCCAATTTTCAGAGAAATTGCCATGTTGATTTCCAAAATGACTATATATTCTTGCACTCACTTTAGCAATGGAGAAGTGTTCCCCTTGCTCCACATCCTCTCCAGCATCTGCTGTTACTTGTGCTTATTATCTTAGCCATTCTGACAGGTGTAAGATGGAATCTCAGAGTCATTTTGATTAGCATTTCCCTGAAAGCTAATGATGTTGAACATTTGAGATTCTTCTGTTGAGAATTCTCTTTTTAGATTTGTATCCCATTTTTAAATTAGATTATTTGGTTTGTTGATGTCTAGTTTCTTGAATTATGTATATATTTTAGGAAATCAGCTCCCTGTCAGATGTGGGTTTGTTGAAGCTCTTTCAGTTTGTTTATATGTTGGATGATCATTTTAATGTGTTCTTAGATTAATTTTTGAGAATATTTTATTGAATATTTTTGCAGCAATATTCATGAGGGAAACTGGTCTACAATTTTCTTTGTTGAATCTTTGTGTGTTTTGCATATCAGGGTAACTTTGCTTTCATAAATAGAACTTGGCAATGATCGTTCTATTTCTGTTTTGTGAAATAATTTTAAGAGTATTGGTATTAGCTTTTTTTTTTGGTTGAGAGACTTTTGATGACTCCTTCTGCTTTCTTGGGGGTAAAAGAGTCTGTTTAAATTGTTTAATCTAGTCTTGGTTAATTTTGTTTGTGGTATCTATCAAGAAATTTATCCATTTCTTTTAAAATTTTCAATTTTGTGGAGTACAGATTTTTGAAGTATGACCTAATGATTGTCTAGATTTCTTTAGTGTCTGTTGTTATGTCTCCCTTTTCCTTACTGATATTGTTAATTTGGCTATTATCTCTCTGTCTTTTAGCTAGTGGATAAGGGTTTGTCTATCATGTTAATTGTCTCAAAGAGCAAATTCTTTGTTTTGTTGATTCTTTATATTGTTCTTTTTGTTTCTATTTTATTGATATCAGTCCTCAATTTGATTATTTCTTTTTTATTTTAGAAGCAATCTTATTGTACATATCAATCCCCCATTCCCTTGCCCTCCCATCCTCACATGCCCCCCACTGACCCCCAAACCCACCCTCTACCCATTCCCTAAGGATAGTGAAGCCTTCCATGGGAAATCATCAAAGCCTGTCACATCATTTGGAGGCGGGCCTAGGCCCTCTTCCATGTGTCTGGGCTACAATAGTATCCTTTGACAGGGAATGGGCTCCCAAAGTCCATTTGTGCACTAGGGATAAGCACTGGCTTCATTGTTAGAGATCCCATAGACTGCCTAGACCTCCTAGATGGCACCCACATTCAGAGGTCTAATGCTGGTTCCCTAGCTTTATGACTGGGGTCCCTGTGCTCTTTTCACTAGTTCAGGTCAACTGTTTCGGTGGGTTTCTCCAGCACAGTCTTAGTGCCTTTGCTCATCCCTCCTTGCTGTCTACTTCTCTTGGCTTTGTTTGATTCTTTTTGTTCTAGAGATTTCAAGTATGCTGTTAAGTGGATAGTATGAGATTTCTCCAAATTCCTTATGCAGACACCTAGTGATATGAACTTTCCCCTTAACACCACTTTCTTTTTTTATATTTTATTTATTCTTTTAAATTTCATTTTATGTTCCAACCACAGTTTTCTCTCCCACTCCTCTCATCCCCCCTTGCCTCTTTCCCAGCCTACCCTCAGTCCATTTCCCCTCACATGTGAATGCTTTCTTGTGGAGTCAACAAAGTCTAGAACAATAGGTTGGGGCATGGCCAAGCTCCTCTCCCATGCATTAAGGCTGAGCATGGCATCCCACCATGGGATGGGCTCCAACTAGATAGTTCATGTACCAGGTTGGTATCGTGCTCTTACTGCTAGAAGCCTCTCAGGTAATTCAAGACTTTCAACTGTCTCCCACATATGAAAGACTTAGTTTAGTCTCCACAGCTGTTGGTCTAGGGTTCATGAGTTTCGACAACCTTTGTTCAGTTGTCTCTGTAGATTTCTCCACCATGATCATGACCTCCCTTTCTCATATATTCCCTCCTCCCTCTCTTCAACTGGATTCCTGGAGCTTGGTCTGGAGCTTGGTTGTGGACGCTGTGTCTGATTATATCAATTACAGGATGAATGCTCTGTGATAATAGTTGGGGTATTCACCAATCTGATTATAGGAGTAGGCCAGTTTGGGCATCCTCTCCACCAATGCCAAGAGTCTTAACTGGGGTCATCCTCATGGATTCTTGGGCTTACCCTAGAACCAGGTTTTCCCCTAACCCATAGAGATTCTCTCTATTAAGATATCTTTTTCATTGCTCTCCCACTACATCCTTCCCCCACTCAACAATCATATTCCCCCATGTTCACAACCCCCTTCCCCTTGACCAACCCCTGTCCCCAGTTTCTTTTACAAATGTGACTTCCCTTGCATTTGTGGTGTATATGTTCAGAATTGAGACATCATCTTGATGATTTTGCCTTTGATGAATATAAGATGTTTTGACTAATTGTGCTTTGAAGTCTATTTTGTTAGATACTAAGATAGCAAACCAGCTTGCTTCTTAGGTATGTTTGATCAGAAAAATCTTTTTCCAATCACATACTCTGAGGTAATATCTGTTTTTGAAATTGAAGTGTGTTTCTTGTATGCAGGAGAAGGATGGGTCCTGTTTTTGTACCCATTCTGTTAGTCTCTGTCTTTTTATTGGCAAATTGATTCCATTGATGAGAGAGTTTAATGACCATTGATTGCTAGTTCCAGCGATTGTTGTTATTGCTGGTGGAAGTGTGTGTGTGTGTGTGTGTGTGTGTGTGTGTGTGTGTCTGTGTGTGTGTGTATGTGTGTGTGTGTGTGTGTGGTGTGTCCCTTCTTTGGGTTTTGCTGCTGTGAAATTATCTATTGTTTGTGTTTTTCCTAGTGTAGCTAGCATCCTTGGGTTGGAGTTTTTCCTTCTAGTACATTCAGAAGGGCTGAATTTGTGGATAGATATTGTTTAAATTTGACTTTTGAAATATTTAAATTTTGAAATATTTTGTTTTCTACATCTGTGGTGATGGAAAGTTTTTCTCAGCATAGTAGTCTGAGCTGTCATTTGTGGTCTCTTAAAGTATGCAAGACTTCTGTCCAGGCCCTTCTGGCTTTTTGACTCTCCCTTGAGAAGTCGGGTGTAATTCTGACAGGTCTTATGTTACTTGACCTTTTTCACTTTGCAGCATTTAATATTCTTTCTTATTTTGTATGTTTAGTTTTGATAACTATGTGTCTTTTTGGGTTCAGTCTATTTGGTGTTTTATAAGTTTCTTGTACCATTATAGTAATTTCTTCTATAATTTTGTTCTATATATTGTCTGGGTCTCTGAGCCAGGTTTCTTCTCTTATTTTGTTCCTATTCACAGTTGGAGCTTTTCTGTCCTGCCCACCAGTCCCACAGCCACTTATAAGACAGTCACTCAGAGACTTAATAGTAATTATAATTGTTTGACCAATTACTCAGGTTTATTACTAAATAGCTCTCACATTTACATTAACCTATTTCTATTAATCTATGTATTGCCAAGTGGCCATGGCATTATCTCACTTTCTGTAAGTCTTGCTTTCTTGACAACTGCTGGAAATTTTTCCAGATTCTTCTGTCTTTACCCCCTGTATCTCTGCTTGGATTTCTGCCTAACTATATTTTGCCCTGCTATAGGTCGAAGCAGTATTATTTATCAACCAATAAAAACAATACATATTCACAGCATATGAAAAAAAATCCCACATTACCTATGAGTTTGGTCTTTTCATAGTGTCCCAGCTTTCCTAGATGTTTTGTGTTAAGAGTCTTTTAGATTTAGCATTTTTCTTTGACAGATGAATCTATTTTGAAGGCTATCCTGGAACTCCCACTGTAGACCAGGATGGCCTTGAACTCACAGAGATCTGCCTGCCTCTGCTTCCCAAGTGCTTGGATTAAAAGCATGTGCCACTTATGCTGGCTCCTCTCACGTATCTTAGACTCAAGAGATTCTATTTCTTGTATTCTGTTGGTAATGCTTTCAACTGTAGTTCCTTTTCACATTCTCAGATTTTCCATTTTAGAATTCCCTCAGTTTGTATTTTCTTCATTATTTTCTATTACCATTTTTAGGGCCTGAACTGTGCAATATGTTGTCTTCCCTGACAACCACTTGGGACCTGCCGAGCTGTCTGAACCCCCAAATAACACACAAGGACACTATATTAATTATGAAGCTGCTGGCTGATTGCTTGGTTTCTTATTGGCTAGGTCTGACTTGATTATTAACCCATAATTACTCATATATATTTTACAAGAACTGATCTTTGCTAGGACACACTCCTGCCACATCTGTTCCTCCCAGGAATCACATGGTGACCAGCCTCTTCACTATATTTCCCAGAATCCTCCTAGACTCCTAGTCCCACTTATCTTGTTTTCCTATTGGCCAACAGTGCTTTATTGACATATATACAGGACTCTCCTATCAGAGCTGTTTCTTTTGCTTGTTGGTTTGTTTATCCCCCCTGGCTTTCTTGTCATTATTTAAGGGCTTTGTGCATGTCTTTCCCTCTATTTCTTTAGGGGATTTACTTTTTCATTTCCTCTTTGAGGACCTCTATCAGCTTCATAAAGTTATTTATTTATTTATTTATTTATTTATTTATTTATTTATTTTGGTTTTACGAGACAAGGTTTCTCTGTATTGTTTTGGAGGCTGTCAGTCCAGCCCGGCCTCAAACTCACAGAGATCTGCCTGCCTCTGCCTCCAGAGTGCTGGGATTAAAGGCGTGTGCCACCACCGCCCAGCCATAATGTTATTTTTAAGGTCATTTTCTTGTGCTGCATTGGAATGCTCAGGTCTTTGTGTTGAAGACAGCTGGGTTTTGATGCTGCCATATTGCTCTTTCTGTTATTGACTGTGTTCTTACACTAGCATTTAAGCATTCAGATTTGGGAAAGTTTTAGGATTAGATGTTGATTTCTGCATTTGTCTTTGTTGGATGGGTGAATTGTTCTTTGGTTCCCATTTTCTCTCTGGTCTTCTGGTCTATGTGGCCAAGGGTTTGGTGACTATTGAGTCTTTAGGTCAAACAATGTTTCACTGGAGTTTGTGGAGCCTTGGGTCTCTAGATATTGCCTGGCCTCCAGTAAGACCAAAGTCTTCTTCCAAAGTTGTAGACCAGAGTATGGAGACCAGGGTAGGGAATGTAGTCTGGGTTTGTTGGGTAGACTATAAGAAGCATTAGTGGCACTGAGCAGTCTCTTAACTAGGCTCCCTAGGACTAGCCTGGCATCCAGTAAAACTTCAGGGGCTATGGCCTGGGATGTGGGGCCCAGGGGAGGATCCTATGGGGTGTATGTTTGGCAGGCTTTATGAGTGTTAGCAGGAGATGGATGGGGTCTTACCTTGAGTCATTAGATCCAGTCTGGCCTTCAGTAAATACTAAGTCTTTTTCTGAAATTGTACAAAGGAATATGGAACCTGGGATGGACACCAGTTTGGGGTTGTTGGTTGGCTTTAAGGAGTGTTATCTGGCAATAGGAGTCTTCTCTGAGTTGCCTAGCACCAGCCTGGTTGGGGTTGTGGACTAGCAGAAGGTCCATGGGATGTATCCTAGAGATCAGTATCAGGTGAGTGGGGGAGTTCAGCTGGGAGGCAGGTCACTGAACTCTTCTTTAAATTGGTGTGGACTATACCTGGGTAGATATAGTCTTCTGGAGTTATAGGGAAGCGATGGCTGGGAGGGGGGCAGGATGATATAGGAAGGGTTAGACCCTTGGAGTGGGTCTTGGGGAAACAGAGTCCAGGGGTTGGTCACAGGTCAGGTGGCAGGCCATTCACTCACCTGCTCATTGACTGGTAGACATACAAGTTTTTTATAATATCATCTGACACCAAAGATGTGAAAAAGGAAAAAACTACTTTGCAATTATCAGGTACACAAAATAAGTCACCATTAAAATCATCTGGATATGAAAGGAATTGATTATATAAAAATAATGATAATTTCATTTAGAAAATTATATAGGATGCATGGGGGCCAGAGAAACTATTTTCAAGGTTGATAGGATACATTAGAAGACTTAACTATTTTTTATCTAGTAAAAATGTTTACTCTTTCATTCTACCAAAAAGAAAATTCTATGTCTTCAACCATAATTCTCCCAAATAGCCAGGTAATAAATAATTCCTAATACCAAGCAAACCCAAGAGAGAAAAAGAGAGAATGCCTATCAAGTTCTGTATAAGATACTGAAACCCCAATACCACAATGGTAGGAAAATATTCTGGGAAATAAAACTTAAAGACTAAGTTTCTCAAGTCCTGTAAATGCAGCCATCCTCAGTGCAATCCTAGAAAACCAAACTCAGCTACATGTAAATAGGATAATATATCATGAAAAGTGTGGTTTACTCTAGAAATATAAGGTCGGTTTAACATTTGGAAAAGCACATACATATGTTCACTAAAAGATGTGCACATGAATATTCAAAGCAGCAATATTCATAAAGCCAGCTTCAGAATTACGCAGAGTGCTACCCACAGTGGCATGGATAAATAAACTCCCATTTTCACAGGATACATTCCCAGAGAGTAGCATGGGTGAGCGAGATTTTCTCAAAACGCAGACTGGAGCAAGACAAGCCAAAATGGAAAAGTATCACTTGAAAGGCAATTTACAAGAAGAACAACAGCAAACCCCAAACCATAGTAATCTACAGGGTTGAAAATTTAAACAATAATGTCTACCCTGCGGTGGAAGAAGGGTCATGACCAGAAGGAAGGAGTAAGGGGAGTTGGAAGTTTCTGTGTGATGGCACAGGCCTGTGTAATCATCTGCATGCATGCTTATCTCAATACAAAATTAAAAAAATAAATGTTTCAAATTGGAAAGGAGCCTACCTGATAATGCTTCGTTTCTGTGCTATGTACCTACATAATATAATTTAATTAAATTTTGTTTAAATATATATGTGAGTGGAATGGAATTTATAATAAAAATTTAGGACCCACCAATTTAGTCATAATGTAGAGTGGAGAAGGTAGAGCACACATGAAATAAATATACATGCTTGGGTAAAGAGGAGCAAACTTAAGTCTTGATAGGGAAAAAGGAACTGGGCAGATTGTGCAATGCTTGAAAATATTTTTTGATGGGGGAAGTCCTTCTGTGTATGTGTTTGTCTTGTTGGTTGATAAATAAATCACTGTTGTCCAATAGGGAAACAAGATAGGTGGGACTAGGAGAGGTGGAGGATTCTGGGAAATGGTGACACAGTCAGACGTGAGAGGAGTAAGAGGTCCAGACCCTTTCTCCTGTAAGAGAAGACCACATGGAAATACTCAGATTAGCAGTTTTGGGTTAATAATTAAGTCAGAGCTAGCCAATAAGAAACCATAGCAAATGGCTAACAACTTCATAATTAATATAGTTCATTTGAGACTGACAAGGCCCTGGAAACAGGCTGGCAGGAAGAATGCTCATCACAATTTTCCATGTAAGCACAAAGACTGGAGTTTAGATCCCCAGAACCCATGTAAACACCACGTATGCCTGGTGGCCTGGCTGTAATTCCAGACTAGGAAGTAACAGACAGTGGATTCCTTAAATGAGACTAGCCATATCTTCAAAATCTGTCTTTATCTGAGAGACTCTGTCTCAATGCATGAAGGTGGAATAGTGATGGAGGATGTTTCTGAACAGGAGGATGGTTCTGAACATCAACATATGGTGTAAGTACCCCAACACAAATGTGCATTTACATATATGCAAACATGCATTCACACAATACTCACACACACACATGCATGCATGCAGGGGCTCATGCACACACACACACACAAAATGGAAAAAGAAAATAAAATAGAAAAGCATCCTGGATGCATGGAAGTGTAGGAAGGATGTTATTGATCAATGAAGTTGGTAGCTAGGAAAAGACTGGGAGCATGTGAATTTTATGTCACCTCTAGGCAATATGTAAATAAAACAGGGGTTTCAAGGTCAGAACAATGAAGGTATCTTCCTTTAGGTGTGCCAACTGTGACAATTGATTGAGAAAATAATACATTTGAGATGTTGGAGCCTATCATGAACCATGACAAGGAATTAGTTGAGTGATGTAGCCCCAAATAGTATATCTGATGAAACTAAACATCAAGGATTTTGGTATTGAGTTTTCAGCTGTATTCTTATATATGAACATCTACCTGGATGTTCTACAAGTATGGATTCCTAGTTCAAATCCAGCAAAAAAGTGCCTGAAGTCTTCCAAGTATGGCAGTGAATACCCTCCATGCAAGAAAACAGTTGAAATCCGTTGTGTACTTGATCACTTGAGTCACCTGGGTAGTTGCAAAGCATTATGGGTATCATTTCCTAAGCATCCAATGACTGCTCACATTGTATCTTATAATAACTGAAGTCATACATGTGCCCTGGGAGGAACTGACCATTCCTTTCCTGCATCAGGTCCCTTCCCCTCTACAGAAAGAAGAGAATACATAAAGCCCCTGCTCTGGCCCTCCTTTCATTAGAGATTTAGCTGTATTGTCATCAGACACTTAACTGTAAATAATGCAAATTCATTGTGTTCCAAAAAGTTTAAAGTTAATAGAGAAAACAGTAATATTATCTGAACTGGGCAGCCACAAACTGAGTGTCAGAGCATGCCTGTTTATTACATCAAAGAGAAGGAATCTCATGGCCTAGACATCTTCAGTGTTTCACAGATAGACCAGTGTGTGGACCTATACTTATGTTGTCTGTGTTCTCTCCATAGGCTTTATTAATCCAGCCTGGTCTTGGGCTCCTGAGATTTATGGAATCAGTTTTGTTGTGGCGAGTTGGGACATCAAGATGAGCCAAGAAAATCCATGACTGAATTTATGGAGACAAAGATGAGGTAAATCCCTGGCATTGTGACAATGGGGATGATCAATTTGGTGTATCCATCCTACCTCTGGAGTTTTTACAAGAGGAATTCTCTGACTGCCCATGTGGTGGTTCATGAGATTCTTGACTCTTGGAGAAGATAGAAAATGTTTAGAGTTTAAGAAATTACCCACAGATTAATAACCAAACCTTCAAAATGAAAACTCTAGAGATCCCTGTGTATGGGTGCCCCTTTGCTTCCAAAGCCTCTGTAGGCAGCAGTCAAAAACAAAAAGAAACATGCTGCAGCAAGAAAAACCCTCCTTTGGAAATGATGACTTCTGCAAAATAAGCGACTTTCATCTAGATAATTAAGACAGCCATCAGAGAGCTATGTGTTGGTAATGATAAACATTAAACACTGAAGGCTGATTTCTTTGGTCCATTTTGTCTTTTTCACAAAATTACAGAGTGGGGAAAACTGTATTTTTCTAATTGTTGAATTCCTTACAAATATAGCATCCTTTCAAATCACTCTTGAAATATTATTTTAATTGCCTCCAATAATTGAGCTGGTTTGCACATTCAAAGAGGATATTACTATTTGGTTGTAACTTCTATCCTTTGTTGAGAAGGAGAATCCCAACAATCAAACAATCACTGATTAGATAATTGAGTGCTCATTCCAAATGCCAATTCCTGCCATTATTAATATTTTATAGATCAGGTATCAGTGGCTGCTATGTATTGTGACCTTTCTGATGTTTCATATTCTAGAAAGTCATGGCAATGTATACCTTACCTCCTGTTTTGCCTCTGTGTTCTCTACTGTGTTTGCTGTCATAAGTAGTGGAGTTCTGATACAATGCCTTATACCACATGGTGGTATTGGCTTGTTAGTTTCTTTCACACACCAAGGAAACTGAAAACAAGTGCATTCTAGAATATCTGTATTTTCTTTAATTCTTATGTGTGAGTGTTCCAGATTAATCTCTGGAGTTTTTGCCCAGGAGCCACTGACCTTGATTTTTGACCTTACTTTAACCTATAATTCACCAAGTAGTCTAGGTTATCTATCCAGTAGGCACTCAGAATCCATCTTTATTCTTTCCCAGTGCTGACATAAAAATCTGTGTCTCTATGGCCCGCTTTTATACATGGTTGTTGGGAATCAAACTTGAGTCCTGTGCTTATACTGTAAACTCTGTATCTACTTTGCATCTCCCCAGCCTACCTTAAACCCTGACAACTTGTAAATCATAGAAAGATGAAACATCATTTACAGTACTGACTTTTTTTACTATGTAAATTTTTTTGATTTTTCGAGACAGGTTTCTCTGTATTGTTTTGCATAAATTTTTGCCTATGCTTTTAAATAAATACCTGGCAGCTTTTATGATGTATAGTCTATTTAATAGAGATATGCACACCATGAGCAGACATAGAAAAACATTTCAAAGGTAACACAGCAGCTAACGCTGCTGGTTGTATTAGTGATAATGATGATGGTGGTTACGATGGTGGTGATGATGCTCTTAATGAAAGTGATGCTGCTGATAGGGTTGATAATGTTGCTGGTGGTGATGAAGGCATGGTCATGATGCTGGTCATGATAGTGATGATGATACTGTTGCTGCTGGTATTGCTAATGTTGCTGGCAGTGATGATGGGCTCATGATGATGCTGGTTATGACAGTGATGATGATGCTGGTGATGAAGTTCTCTTTGTAAGAATTTAGGAATTCCCAGATGCTTTTTAGAATCTAAGCATTTTGTAAAGGTTTTGTCTCACCACCAAAGAACAACTTTTTGGGGGAAATAATATAGGCCACATGACAATTTGTATAACAAAACATAATTCAAATACTGGATTTATTATATGTGACCAGAATTACAGAAGCTCTCCTTGAAGTTCTAAGAATACTCTGGGATCCTGCAAGTGACACTTTTTATCAAGTGATTATGGCCAAGTCCTTCCTATAGGCATCATGTCCTGACCACTTTCCATCTGCAGGCAATGTGATGGCCTATGGAGGAAAGGATAGCAGCATATAGAAGCCAGTTAATAGTATGGATGTTGGATGATGGAGGGAAGTGAGTGAAGAATGGGGACCTACATGGCTCCAGTCAGAGTCTTGGCGAATTTTCCTTATGAGAGTAGACCTTAAGGCCAGCATGGTTAGTGATTTGATCTGTTTGCAGAAGGAAGTCTCTGGGAGTTGTTCATGTCACAACTGAAGACAAAACAAAAGAACACTGATTTTTTTTGCATGTTTTAAATTTTAATTTTAAATAGCTTGTTTTACATGTCAATCCCAGTTCCCGCTCCCTACCCTCCTCCTGCACCCCCCCCACCATCCCACCCATCCTCCCACCCTATTGCCAATTCCTTCCACATAGGGGATATCTAGGGTCTGTCATTTCACTCAGGGTAGGGTCCAGGCACTCCCCTAAGAGTCCAGGCTGAGAGAGCGTCCCTCTTTGTGTTATGGACACACGATATCTGTTAGTATTTGAGGGATAAACACTGATCCACTGCTCAGGACCCCATAAGTTGCCCAGGCCTCCTCACTGACTCTCACATTCAGGGGGTCTGGATCAGTCCCATGCTGGCCTCCCAGCTGTCGGTCTGGGTTCCAAGATCTCTCCCCTGTTCATATCAGCTGTCTCTGCTGGTTTTGCCAGCCCATTTTTTGCCAATTTGTTCACCGTTCCTCGCTCTCTGTCGCTGGGTTCCTTGGGTTCAGTTCAGTGTTTAACTGTGGGTGTTTGTCTCTGCTTCTATCAGTGATTGGATGAAGGCTCCAGGATGGTTATAGACATCAAGTTCATTATCAGGAATGGGCATTCAGGGTAGTCTCTACACTATTGCTTAGCTTGCCAATTGGTGTCATCCCTTTAGATCACTAGAGGTCACAATGGTGCCTGATCTATCTTCTAACCTATGATTCCCTCTTTCCCCTATCCTACCCCCCAGTCAACCTTCCTGTTCCCCCATGACCTACTCTCTCTTCCTCTTCTCCCCCTCTCTATTTCCCAGCTCCCCCTCCTCCCACCCCTCACGATGTTCCCCATCTGTTCAGAGGATCTTGCCTCATTTCTCTTCTCTTGGATACCATGCATATCTTTTATGTTCTTTCCTGTTTCCCAGACTCACTGTCATTGGAAGGGCAGACTGGCACTATCCTGATCCATGTCTAAAATCTGTATATGGGTGAGTACATAACATGTTTGATTTTTTGTGACTGGTTACCTCACTCAGGATGGTTTCTTCCAGTGCTATCCACTTACCTGCGAATTTCAAGATTCCATTGTTTTTTTCTGCTGAGTAATACTCCAATGTGTAAATGTACCACATTTTCTCTACCTACTCTTCAGTTGAGGTGCATCTAGGTTGCTTCCAGGTTCTGCCTATTACAAATACTGCTGCTATGAACATAGTGGAGCAGATGCCCTTGTTGTATGAATTTGCCTCTTTTGGATATATGCCAAAGTGGAATTGCTGGGTCTTGTGGTAGATTGATTCCCATTTTCCTGCAGAATCTCCATACTTATTTCCAAGGTGGCTGTATGAGTTGGCACTCCCACCAGCAATGGAGAAGTATTCCCCTCTCTCCACATCCTCTCCAGCTTAAATTTTCTTCGGTGTTTTTGATTTTAACCATTCTGATAGGAGTAAGATGGTATCTCAAATTTCTTTTGATTTGCATTTCCCTGATGGCTAAGGATGTTGAACACTTTCTAAGTATCTCTTGGCCATTTTAGCCTCCTCTATTGAGAATTCTCTGATTAGTTCTGTACCCCACCTTTTAACTGGATCCTTTGGTGTTTTGGAGACTTGCTTCTTGAGTTCTTTGTATATTTTGGAGATTAGCCCTCTGTCAGATGTGGGGTTAGTGAATATCTTTTCATATTTCTGTGGACTGCCTTTCTGTCTTGTTGACTGTGTCCTTTGACTTACAGAAGCTTTTTAGTTTCATGAGGTCCCATTTGTTAATTGCCGATCTCAGTGTCTGTGCAACTAGTGTTATGTTCAGGAAGTGGTCTCCTGTACCAACTCGTTGAAGACTATCTCCCACTTTCTCTTCTAAAAGTTTCAGTGTGGCTGGATTTATGTTGAGATCTTTGCTCCATTTGGACTTAAGTTTTGTGCAAGGCGATAAACATGGATCTATCTGCAGTCTTCTGCATACCAATACCTAGTTATGCCAGCACCATTTGTTGAAGATGCTTTATTTTTTCCATTGTATAGTTTTAGCTTCTTTGTCAAAAATCAAGTGTTCATAGGTGTGTGGGTTAAAATCAGGGTTTTCAATTCGGTTCCATTGGTCAACCTGCCTATTTTTGTGCCAATACCAACCTGTTTTGAGGACTATAGCTCTATAATAGAGCTTGAAGTCAGATATGGTGATGCCTCCTTAAGTTCCTTTATTGTCCAGGGTTGTTTTGGCTATCCTGGGCCTTTTGTTTTTCCACATAAAGTTGATTAATGTTCTTTCCAGGTCTGTGAAGAATTGTACCAGAATTTTGATAGGGATTGCATTAAATCTGCAGACTGCTTTTGGCAAGATTGCCATTTTTATTATGTTGATCCTACCAATCCAAGAGCATGGGAGATCTTTCCATTGTCTGGTATCCTCTTTGATTTCTTTCTTTAAAGACTCAAAGATCTTGATATACAGGTCTTTCACTTCCTTGGTTAACATTATCCCCAGACATTTGATGCTGTTTATGGCTATTGCAAAGGGTGAGGTTTCTCTGATTTCTTTCTCAGTCACTTCATCATCTGTATATAATAGGGCCACTGATTTTTTTGAGTTTACCTTGTATCCTGCCACTTTGCTGAAGGTGTTTATCAGCTCTAGGAGTTCCCTTGCAAAGTTTTTTGGGTCACTTATATAAACTATCATATCATCTGCAAATAGTGAAAGTGTGACTTCTTCTTTTCCTATTTGTATCCCCTTGATCTCCTTTTGTTGTCTTATTGCTGTAGCTAGAACTTCAAGTACAATATTGAAGAGATATGGAGAGAGTAAGCCTTGTATTGTTCCTGATTTTAGAGGAATTGCTTTGAGTTTCTCTCCATTTAGTTTGATGTTAGCTGTTGGTTTACTGTATATTGCTTTTATTATATTCAGGTATGTTCCTGTTACCCTGATCTCTCTAGGACCTTTATCATGAAAGGGTGCTGGATTTTGTCAAAGGCTTTTTCAGCATCTTGAGGTGATCATGCGGTTTTCTTTCGCAGTGTGTTTATATTGATAGATTTTCTAATGTTGAATCATCCCTGCATTCCTAGGATGAAACCTATTTGATAATGGTGGATGGTTTTTCTGATGTGTTCTTGAATCCGGTTTGCTAGTATTTTATTGAGTATTTTTGCATCGATGTTCATGAGGGAAATTGGTCTATAGTTCTCTTTCTTAGTTGTGTCTTTGTGTGGCTTGGGTATCAAGGTAATTGTAGCCTTGTAAAAAGAGTTTGGCAGTGAGCCTCCTGCTTCTATTGTATGGAATACTTTGAGGAGTATTGGAATTAGCTCTTCTTTGAAATTCTGGTAGAATTCTGCACTGAAGCCATCTGGGCCTGGGTTTTTTTGTTTGGGAGACTTTTGATGACTGCTTCTATTTCATTAGGGGTTATAGGTCTGTTTAGATTATTTATCTGTTCTTGATTTAGTTTGGCAAGTAATACCTATCCAGGAAATTGTCCATTTTCTTTAAATTTTCAAATTTTGTGGAGTACAGATTTTCAAAGTATGCCCTGATGATTCTCTGGATTTCCTCAGTGTCCATTGTTATGTCTCCTTTTTCATTTCTGATTTCATTAATTAGCATTCTCTCTCTGTCTTTTGGTTAGTTTGGACAGAGGTTTGCCTATTTTGTTGATTTTCTCAAAGAACCAACTCTTTGTTTCATTGATTCTTCTCAATGTTTTCCTAGTTTTTACTTGATTGATTTCAGCCCTCAATTTGATTATTTCCTGTCGTCTGCTCTTCCTGGGTGAGTTTGGTTCTTTTTGTTCTAGAACATTCAGCTGTGCTATTAATTCTCTAGTATGACATTTCTCCAGTTTCTTCATGTGGGCACTTAGTGCTATCAACTTTCCTCTCAGCAATGCGGCCCATAAGTTTGTGTATGTTGTGTCTTCATTCTCATTGAATTCCAGGAAGTCTTTTAAGTCTTTAATTTCTTTACTTATTTCTTCCTTTACCCAGGGATGGTGCAATTGTGCATTGTTCAATTTCCATGAGTTTATAGGGTTTCTGCAATTTGTGTTATTGTTGAATTCTAATTTTAATGCATGGTGGTCTGATAAGATACAGGGGGTTATTCCAATTTTTTTGTATCTGTGGGGATTTGCTATGTTTCCTATTATGTGGTCAATTTTAGAGAAAGTTCCATGTGGTGCCGAGAAGAAAGTATATCCCTTTGTGTTTGGGGGCAATGTTCTATAGATGTCTATTAAACCCAGTTTGGTTATAACTTCTATTAGTTCTTCTGTTTCTTTGTTAAGTTTCTGTCTGGAGGTCCTGTCTAGTGGTGAGAGTAGAGTGTTGAAGTCTCCTACTATTAGTGTGTGAGGTTTTATGTGCAATTTGAGCTTTAGTAACGTTTCTTTCACAAATGTAGGTGTCTTTGTATTTGGGGCGTAAATGTTTAAAATTGAGACTTCATCTTGATGGACTTTTCCTTTGATGAATATGAAATGTCCTTCTTCATCTCTTTTGATTGATTTTAGTTTGAAGTCTAGTTTGTTAGATATTAGGATTGCTACACCTGCTTGTTTCTTGGGTCCGTTTGATTGGAAAATCTTTTCCCAACCCTTTACTTTGAGATGCTGTCTGTCTTTGATGTTGATATGTGTTTCTTGTATGCAGCAGAAGGATGGGTTCTGTCTTCGTATCTATTCTGCTAGTCTGTGTCTTTTTATAGGCAAGTTGAGGCCATTGACATTGAGGGATATCAATGACCATTGATTGATGATTCTTGTTTGTGCTTGATTTATTAGTAGTGAAGTTATTTTGTGTAGTTTCTCCTCCCTTTTTCTTTTGGTGTTTTGTAAAGTGGGATTATATATTGCCTGTGCCTTTGTGAGTGTAGTTATCTTCCTTGGATCTAGGTTTTCCTTCTAGCACTTTCTGTAGAGCTGGATTCATGGATACGTATTGTTTAAATCTGGCTTTGTCATGGAATATTTTGTTTTCTCCATCTATGGTAATTGAAAGCTTTGCTGGATATAGTAGTCTGGGCTGGCATCCTTGTTCCCTTAGCGTTTGTAAGACATCTGTCCAGGATCTTCTGGCTTTCATCATTTCCACTGAGAAGTCAGGTGTAATTCAGATAGGTCTGCCTTTATATGTTACTTGGCCTTTTACTTTAGCTGCTCTTAATATTTTCTCTTTATTCTGTGTGTTTGATGTTTTGATTATTATATGGTGATGTGACTTCTTTTTCTGGTCCAGCCTATTTGGTGTTTTATAAGAGTCTTGTATTTTCATAGGCATATCCTTCTTTAGGTTAGGGAAGTTTTCTTCTATTTTGTTGAATATGTTTTCTGTGCCTTCGAGCTGTATTTCTTCGCCTTCTTCTATACCTATTATTCTCAGGTTTGGCTTCTTCATGGTGTCCCATATTTCCTGGATATTTTGTGTTAGGGATTTGTTGGTTTTGAGGTTTTCTTTGGTTGACGACTGTATATCCTCTAATGAGTCTTCAACACCTGAGATTCTCTCTTCTATCTCTTGTATTCTATTGGTGATACTTGCATCTCTAGTTCCTGATCGTTTATCCAGCTTTTCCATTTCCAGCATCCCTTTGTTCTCTGTTTTCTTTATTGTTTCTGTTTCAGCTTTCAATCCTTCAACTGTTTGAGTTGTTTCCTTCATTTGTTTGGTTGTTTTTTCTTGGTACTCTTTAGATTCTTTGAGAGATTTGTTTATTTCTTGAATTTTTCCTCCATTTCATAGATTTTTTTGTTTTTTCCTCTATTTCTTTAAGGGATTTCCTCGTTTCTTCTTTGAGGGTCTCTATCATCTTCATAAAATGATTTTTAAGGTCTGTCTCTGCTTCATCTATATAGTGCTTTTCTGTTCTTGCTGGTGTTGGTTCCCTAGATTCTGGTGGAGTCATGTTGGTCTTTTGATTGCTGAGTGAGCTCTTATTCTGTCTTCTTCCCTTCTCTTCTTCCAGTGGGTGTTGGTAGGGTCTTTCTGTCTCCACTGGTCTCCTTCCTTCCTGAAGCTGAAGCTGGGATCGCCAGAGTTTGAGGCCTGGCTAGGGTGGCTGGAGTTTGGGGCCTGCAAGGGCTGATATCTTTCCTGGCTGGGATCACCGGAGTTTGGGGCCTGGAAGGGCTTATGTCTTTCCTGTGTGGGCGGGTCTTCTGGATGCCAGGAGTGGCCCCAGAAGATCAAGGGGATGGGTGTCGGGCAGCGGATGGGGAGTGTCCCCCCGAGACCCAAGCTCACATGGCTGGCTGGGATCGCCGGGGTTTGGTGATTTTAATGTCAAATAAAGTCACTGGTTTTGCCTTCTACTTTCCCTTCACTTTTAAAAGTAGGTAATTTGCATAACCCAGGTATGATAGTGAATTTTATTCTGCATGGGTTGTCTAGATAAAGATATTACATATGTCAAATTGTCATTACATCTAATATCATCTGTTTAATATATCCAAGAACATAATTTTTTATTTTATCAATTTGCATATGCATATTGTGTAATTATCTTAATACAATACTGTTTGGGAAGGCTGACTCCTAAATAGATGATAGGCATGTAATTACCCTGATGAAATCTGGTTTTAATAATCAGAAAACTTCCTAAATGTATTTACATTCTGCTTTGTATAATGAGACATTAAAGGATGAATAAAGAATTGATCTGAGATGTTGTGAGAGTCCTTGGCTTTTCTTTTCTCCTTCATAAGGATTCTAGAACTTGCTTTGTTAGCCATGAGTTGTTGCTAATGCAGTGTGAGGAAAGTAGGAAAGTAAAGCTGAAGTGCCCAGTGCTTAGGGTAAATAGTTAAAGTCAGGAAAGGGTTGAATATTTTATTTAGTTTTCAATAGGGATTTCCTAAACACGTAAACATCACTATAATATCATTGCATGTGAAATGTATTTGCTTTAAGCACTTCTTTAGATAGATTTTAAAATGATATTTAATTTGAATTATAAACTGTTAGAGGTATAACTGTGAGAGTAAATGGAATACTGTCTGTCCATCACCCTATGGAAATATTTATTCACAAATTCAGTCATCCTACAAAACAATTATTGGTCACATGCTGTTCACCATGCACAAAGTCATAGGCGAGAGTACAGTGATTATGATTATAATCACAGCCCACATTGTAGGTGCCCCATCTTACAAGGATTGTAGAGAGGCATTTGGCATTGACATAAGCAGGGTCAAAGCTGAAAAGCAACACCTTGGCAACCAATCACAACCATTCCCTGATCTCCATTAACAAAACTTGACTTGCTGCCAAGCACATGCAGACACGTGGGTCTTACAAGTCTGTGATGTTCAGAATGGCTTAAACGTGCTTTGCTTGAATCAAGATTTGAGCCAGATACAATTTGTGCCCCTGCCCAATGCTTCTCAGGTTGCATGAAAAACATTTCATAGGTTCAGCAGAAGAAAGATGGAGATGAATCAGGAGAATAAGAAAGAAAACAACTGTAATATCCTTGCATTGGATGGACCTTGGAGTCAGAAAATCCATGATTGAAATTCCTGTCATTAATATGGAGTTATGTGTGTTAGAGAAAAAAGGCATTTAACCTATCAAAGACTCACTCATGTTTATGTTCATACTATGAGAAAAGGGAAAGTTATGCCATAGGGTTTTTAAAATCATGGAACATGTGCCCTGTGCATGGATACCAATAGATTATAAACATCGGGGTATGATAGATGCAGGAATCCCACACAGCAGAAGTACAGCCCAGCGTTTTCATTCTCTTGCAGGAATGCTCATTAAGAATTTGGAAAGTAAACAGTTACTAATACCAGGAAGTCCCTAAAATTTACAGGATTTGCAACTTCCTTTCCCAAAGCTATGCAAGCAGTGGGATCACTGGGAAGAAGAGACTCTCAGACTTAACATGCAGAGCTGCTTGCAAATAACACAGGGACCTCTAGAGATAAAGCTTTTGTAAATCGTTGACCTTGTTGGGGTGAGCTATTTTGGTGATGTAGCAGTCTTTGATTCATCTATAATCCTATAAATATCCCCCTCAATTATATGACTATAAGTAAACTCAATAAATCCAGTGGTCTTCCTCTAAATGACTCAGTGGAATAATTATTTTGGTCAGTCATCTCGTACCTATCTGGAGTGAGTTGACATTTGTCCATGAAAAGTCACACAACACAACCCCTGTTTGTAGCACTTCCTGCTGTAGTATACATTATAATGTGTATGAACTCCTGCCCAAGAGTTTTAGGGGATGGTATGAACAGAAGAAAGAGGAGGTAAAATCCTGACAATGTCAGAGTGACAGCAACCTCTTTGAGGCTTCACTTGTTCATCTGTGAATTAGGAGTAGGCATTATTGTGACAGCTGCATGAACAGTCATTGGTCTAGCTAAGAATATGTAATGTGAACTCAACAAGTCCCCAATTCCTTTCTATGCTGGCTTCCTAGAGCTGTGGTCACTATTTAGTGTTAACTGGGTTACTGAAAACCTGAATCTGCAAAATCTGTCTCCAAACCATATGGATTCTGAGGTTCCTGTTGGATATGTTTTTTCTTGTTGTTGTTGTCTGTTTGTTTCTTTGTTTTGTTTTGTTTGAGGGGAGCCTGCAACACTATATGCTCCATTACATTTCTGTTATCAAGCCCTAGCATTGTGTACACTTAGAAGGTATTGTGAGGTAGCTGGTTCCTCTGAATTGAAAACTTCGCAAGAAGGAGTTGGAGGGTTCATGCAAAGCCGGACGTAAACAACTTGTAAGTCTCAGCTCTTTTCTGAAGCAAAATTCACAAGGTCCCTCTCAAGGTTATGGATCCAGCAAACAGCTGCTGAGAGAAGAGGCACCCAACCAGTCCAGCTGCCTCCGGGAGACTCTTGGAACTGTCTAGCTGCCTGAAATCTGTGCAGAGAATTCCAGGGATGCAGTTATCACATTTATGACCTATCCTGGGATGGGCTTTTCAGTAATAAAACTGCCTGAAAACAGCCCCGTACCCATATGCTTGTAAGTAATTCCTTACACCCTGGCAAACTCATGGGTTCACCAAGGTGGACTTTGATGGTTTGTCACTGGCTCCCTATTGGGGGTGAACAGAAATTTGTTCTCCAAAAGAACTCACACACCAGGCGCTCAACAAGTAGTATTTATTTAAAAATTATCTTGGGATTTTCAAAGAAAATCCTCTACTAGTAGCCTCAAACACACTATATGAACAAAAAAAATCCCCTCTACTAGTTGCAACCAAGAATTAACTATAAACATATAAAAACTGGAAGGAATTTCAAAAACCACAGGCTAGTTCCTGTTAAAAATGAAAAATAAGAGTACAAATACAAAAACTAAAAGCATTTTCCACTAAAAGGTACCCAGGAACATGGGTCTTCTCACACTGTGAAAATGTAGCTAAGATAGAACCGTATTCACATTGCAAGCAGTATTTTTTAAAAATGAATGAGATTTTAATTTTACTCAGATATTAATGCCTATTTTTTAATATTTTAGGTAGATTTTTCCCCCATGGTTTTTATGTTGCTACTATAAAATGTAGACTTGAATTCAAGGACTGTGTTAATTGAGCTAATCCTGGGACTTTTTCCCTCAAAGAGAGTGAGCTCATCTTGCTGCTTCTTTTATCACCAGACTTTGTCCTTTGAAGACATAGGGATTTTTAGAATGTCTGTTTTTGTTTGTGTATTTGTTTATTTGTTTTTAAGGTAGAAGTCCTTTGGAGTGACGGTGCCTCACAGAGGCATCTTCCAAATGACTACCTCTGTCTCTTGATGTTGAAAATGATATAGAGACAATAAATAAATGCTGTGGTTTAAAGTTTATTGTTAATAGATTCATCAGAAAAATTTATCCTGGCAACAGATTGAACAGGACATGTGAAACCATCACTGGATGTTACTAGTTTAAGTATTCACTGCTATAATTAAATCAGTATTCCTCAGTACATTAAGCAAGGTCCTCTGTGTTATACTCCCAAGTTTCAAAATCACATCTATCTAATTTTCAATTTCTCATAACTTTTGCTTTTTGGAAAGTAATAAATCCTAACTGTCTGTCATACTACATAACTCTGCATATCTACATCATTGTCCATACTCTTTACCTAATCTAACAAATGCCTTCTTCAGATTATCTAAAGTATGTGGTAAAAGCAGTATGTATCTCCAAAGAGGAAATGATACAGTCTTCTAGTCCTTTATATACAAAATTAGGCTTCTTACAATTCTTAGTAATTGGCAACAACATAAAAAGAATATGATAATTGCTGAGTGAGGAAAGGGAGGGTATTCAGATTTGGTGGAATGAGAAGGCTCAGCTACATCCTTCTGTCAGTCTCTCATATTAGGTACATCTCTGGGATGTATCAGTTCCAACAAGTATATTCAGGCACATTGAGCAGAACACATGATGTGTTTATTGTGTGACTTTTTTTCTAATTTAATTTTTTTAATTTAACTTTTTACACATCTTACTCTCAGTTCTCTCTCCCTCCCCTCCTCTCCTGGCCCCCCATCCTCCCAACCCCCATCCCACTCCAAACCCACTCTGCTCCTCAGGGAGGGTAAGGGCTTCCATGAGGTATTTTCAGAGTCTGTCATATCATCCTGGGCAGGACCTAGGTCCTCCCCCATGTGTCCAGGCTGAGAGAGCCTTCATCCATGTGGAATGGGCTCTCAGAGTCTATTTGTATGACAGGAATAAATGCTGATCTACTTTCCAAGGTCCTATAGATTGCCAAGGCATATTCTCTGACACCAAGTTTTGGGGCAGGAGGTGTCTGGATAAGTCCCATGCTGGACTCTCAGTCATTAGTCTGGGGCCCATGCATTCCCCCTTGTTTAGGTCAGCTGCCTCTGTGGGTTTTGCCAGCCTGGTCTTGGTTCCTTTGCTCATCACTCCTCTTTGCAACTGGGTTCCAGGATTTGAATTCAGTTTTTAGCTGTGGCTGTGTGCCTCTGCTTCTGTCAGCCTCTGGATGAGGGTTCTATGATGGCATATAAGGTAGTCATCAATCTCATTATCATGGGAGGGCATTTAAGGTAGACTTCATGCCAGTTTGTGCTATTCTTGTAGATATGTGAAGATCTCACGAGTGCCAGATCTCTCCTCCAACTTATAATGGCTCCCTCTATTATGGTATCTCCCATCCTTCTCTCCTCTATTCTTACCCTGGCTCAAACTTCCTGCTTCCTCTCCCTTACTCTTTCCCCATCTTTTTCTCCAATCTTCTTCTCCTCTCCCCCCCCCCCCCAACTCCTGACCCTCCTAATCCAATCAGGAAATCTTGTCCCATAATACTTCTCCGGGTTACCATGCATATCTCTCTTAGGGTCCTCCCTGTTTCACAGACTCTCTGGTGGTGGGATTGTAGGATGGCAATCCCCTGCTCCATGTCTAAAATCCACAAATGAGTGAGTACATACCATGTTTGTCTTTTTGTAACTGGGTTACCTCACTCAGGATGGTTTCTTCTAATGCTGTCCATTTGCCTGCAAGTTTCAAGATTCCACTTTTTTTTCTCTGCTGAGTAGTACTCCATTGTGTAAATGAACCACATTTTCTCTATCCACTCTTCAGTTGAGGAGCATCTAGGTTCCTTCCAGATTCTGGCTATTACAAATAATGCTGCCATGTTCATAGTTGAGCAGATGTCCTTATTGTATGATTGAACATTTTTAGGTATAAGAATGGAATTGTTGGATCTTGTGGTAGACTGATTTCCATTTTCCTGAGGAATCTCCATATTGATCTCCAAAGTGGCTGCACAAGTTAGCATTTGCACCAGCAATGGAGGAGTGTTCCCCTTTCTCCACGTCCTCTCCAGTAAAAACTGCCATTAGTGTTTTTGATTTTAGCCCTTCTGACAGGAGTGAGATGGTATCTCAGAGTTGTTTTGATTTGCATTTTCCTGATGGCTAAGGATGTTGAACACTTTCTCAAGTGTCTCTCTGCCATTTTAGACTCCTTTATTGAGAATTCTCTGTTTAGTTCTGTATCCCACTTTTTAATTTGATCCTTTGGTGTTCTGGAGACTTGCTTCTTGAGTTCTTTGTGAATTTAGAGATCAGCCCTCTATCAGATGTGGGTTTTATCAATATATTTTCCAATTCTGTTGTTGACTGTGTCCTTTACCTTACAGAAGCTTCTCAGTTTCAGGAGGTTCCATTTATTAATTGGCGATCTCAATGTCTGTGCTACTGGTGTTATATTTAGGAAGCAGTCTCCTGTACAAATTCCTTCAAGGGTACTTCCCACTTTTTCTTCTAAGAGGTTCGATGTGGCCAGATTGATGTTGAGGTCTTTGATCCATTTGGACTTAAGTTTTGTGCATGGTGATAGATATGGATCTATCTGTTGCCTTTTACATGCCAGCATCCAGTTACTCTAGCACCATTTGTTAAAGATGCTTTCTTTTTCCATTTTATAGTTTTAGCTTCTTGTCAAACAAAGATCAGGTGTTCAAAGGTGTGTGGGTGGATATCAGGGTCTTCAATCCATTCTATTGGTCTACCTGTCTATTTTTGTGTCAATACCAAGCTGTTTTCAGGACTATAGTTCTATAATAGAGCTTGAAGTCAGGAATGTTGATGCCTCCTGAAGTTCCTTTATTGTCCAGGGTTTTTTGACTATCCTGGGTCTTT
This sequence comes from Mesocricetus auratus, assembly GCF_017639785.1. Lineage (NCBI taxonomy): Eukaryota > Metazoa > Chordata > Mammalia > Rodentia > Cricetidae > Mesocricetus > Mesocricetus auratus. Next base: position 49,735,422 of record NW_024429267.1, on the reverse strand, counting down.
TTTTTTTTTTCATTTAAAGTTGAGGTCTGTCCTTTCGAGGTCTGTGAAAAATTGTGCTGGTATTTTGATAGGGATTGCATTGAATCTGTCGATCACTTTTGGTAAGATTGTCATTTTTACAATGTTTGATCCTACCTATACAAGAGCATGGGAGATCTTTCCATTTTCTGGTGTCTTCTTTAGCTTCTTTCCTTAAAGATTCAAAGTTCTTATTATATAGGTCTTTCACCTTTTTGGTTAGAGTTACCTCAAGATATTTTATGGTGTTTGTGGCTATTGTAAAGGGTGATGTTTCTCTGATTTCTTTCTTATCCCCTTTATTGTCTATATATAGTAGGGCTACTGATTTATTTGAGTTAATTTTGTATCCTTCCACTTTGCTGTTTATCAGCTGTAGGAGCTCCCTGGTAGAATTCTTTGGGTCACTTATGTAGACTATCATATCATCTGAAAATAGTGAAAGTTTGACTCTTCCTTTCCAATTTGTATCCCCTTGATCTCCTTTTGTTGTCTTATTGTTCTAGCAAGAACTTCAAGTAAAATATTGAAGAGATATGGAGAGTGGAATCCTTGTCTTGTTCCTGATTTTAGAGGAATCACGTTGAGTTTCTGTCCATTTACTTTGATGTTGGCTGTTGGCTTGCTGTATATTGCTTTTATTATTTTTTAGGTGTGTTCCTGGTATCCCTGATTGCTCCAAGACCTTTATCATGAAGTGGTGTTTGATTTTGTCAAAGGCTTTTTCAGCTTCTAGTGAGATGATCATGTGGTTTTTCTTTATCAAATTGTTTATATGGTAGATCACATTGATTGATTTTTGTATGTTATACCATTCCTGCATCCCTGGGATGAATCTTACTTGATCATGATGTGTGATTATTCTGATGTGTTCTTTGATTCGATTTTAAATAGGAAAGAACATTTAATTGTCTTAGAGTCACAAGAAAGGTCTCATTAGTCTCTCTAGGATAGAATTGTAACTTATGGACCCCATTCATGGAGCAAATACTGGTGTTTGACTACTGGATCCTATTGCATCTCAGACATGAGAGAATACAAATATGTTTATTGTAATCTTGAAATTTCAAAATTGAGACCCAAGGACATTTTGTGCTTATTTTGGTTCCAATTGATTTTTAAATTTAAATTTATTTTAATTGTTTCTTTCTGAAAATTTCATGCAATGTGTTTTGATTATATCTACAACCTCACAACTCTTCCCAGAAGTACTTCTATTTCCTTTACCCCCAAACTTCATGTTTTGTTTGTTTGTTTTTCCAATTTGTGCAGCCATGTATTTTGGATGTGTGGCCTTCCATTATGGTTTGGCCAAATTCCTAAATGGTATCTCTAAGAAAAATGTCTCTCCCCATCTAACAGTCTTTGAGTATGGGTAGGACTTCACATCTATCTCTATGTTGAGATTTAGTCTGTCCTGTGCTTGCACAAATCTTGTGTGTTCTGTCACAACCACTGATTTCACATGTGCAGTCTTTTGGGAAAGTTAATGATATGTTCTGAATTGTTTCCCCCTGAAAGAGCTGTCTGGCTCACAGAGAATCAAGAGATAATACATGTGAAATGTGTTTTATAAGCTGCATGGAAAAGATGTTGCCCCCACAATCACCACTATTGTACAATGATCATAGTTATTCTTACACATTTCCTTTCAATCTAGTCAATAAACTGTAACTGAAAATCTGTCCTTTATCTGCCCTATGTTCAGGCAATGTCAACTCTTCCAACCTTCCAACCAGTCCAATTGAGAACACAAAGTAATAGAGATTTATATTCGTGGAACTTTTTAAGGTTTCCAGAAAACCATACTTAAAAAAGAAAGCTGGGTCTGGAGATTTCTGTTTTGGTTTTGTTTGAGACTTGCACATACATACATATGTACACGTTCTCTCTCTCTCTCTCTCTCTCTCTCTCTCTCTCTGTCTCTCTGTCTCCCTCCCTACCTCCATCCATCCATCCCTCTCATACACACATACACACAATAATTAAATTACAAAGAAGACAATATAAATATGGGTATGATTGTACATTTTTACATGTCTGTAATCTCAGCACTTGGCAAGCAAAATCAGGAGTATTGAGTTAAGATATGGTCTTTAAAATGAAGTTTTAGAATAAAGTCTTGGATATGGTTTTGTTTAGAACAGTCTTGTAGGGATCAGGTTAATGGTCTTTTAGTTTGGGAGCCTCATAGTTTTATAGTAAACTCTGTGAACTAAACCTGCATCCAAAAATGGTAGACAAGGTTGTTTTACAGTTAGAAAGAACCACATTTTTTTCAAAATTCTATAACTTAAAACTGTTTATATGTTTCAATTAGCATTTCCCAAAAAGAATATTTTTTCTTTCAGCCAGAAATGTTCTTTTTTGATAATTAAATATTCTAATGACTTTTTAAACATAGAGAGTAAGATAGCACATTTAACAAAAAGTTCCAGTCTGAAGTCTGCCTAATCAAATGTTTTGAGAAAGAACTGAAGTCAAGGTTAGGTTCTCAGGACAGAGAAAGGCTTCCTGACAGCATATGCTCTGAGATGTTGAGGCTGTACACATTCTATAGATCTGAGAACCAGCTTGCTCTCGGGGTCAGCTTGAGTGTGGAAATGAGACAGATGTAAAGAGAAGGAGGACCAGGAAGGAAAATAGCAGCATCACTTTATCTGATGGTACTGGGATGTTACGTGGTCATAGCTGAAAGGCAATGGGGGTGGGTTGTGTAGACACAGATAACTTGTATTTAAGCAGGTGTTAGGAAAAGGAGCAACCATATCAAGGCCTTAATGTAGCAAAGGGAGGTGAAGATGGTCACATGCTAGACTCTGGTAGTAATTCCAAAAGCTATACCACAGAGAACAATTCTCCTAGGACCTACCCTGAAAACGCAGGGTTACTCACTGCAGAGCACCAGCTGCCTGTGGAGCAAGTATGAGATTCGTGTCTTTGGGCAAGTGTTTTGTTGTTGTCCTTGCTTGTTTTCCAAGTTTCTTTCTAATCCTTTTGCCTCAGTGTTTTGGCTTTCTAAAGTGAGTCTCAAAGCACTGTGTCCCTCGCAATGGTGTAAATACGGAGTTATGCTGTGGGTGGAATCAGCAGGCTGTGGTTATGGAGGTTATTTCCTATGGCTCTTACAGGATGACCCGAGTTCAGTTCCTGAGATCCACACTGTGGGAGATGAGAGCAGCCTCCCACAGCTGTCCTTTTACCTCCACACACGTGACAGGAAACGTAGGCACCCTGCTACATACATAAATGTAAGAGCAAGTAAAGAGTTATTCTGTCTTCTGCAATTCTAAGACTCTGGAATCTAGAAATTTCCCAAATATAGACCCACTTCTAAAGTGTCTATTACGGCCTACTGAACAGCCTGGCAGGAAAGGTGTGGGGGAGTAGGAGGCACTCAAGCCAGAAGGAGATCCCTTACCACCACACAGTATTTATAGCCCAGAAGCCTTCAGGAGGGAGGGAACTAAATAAACAGGGCACAGCTCAAAATGAGGGTTTCAAAAACTTAGCTTGGGTCCATGAAATTAAAGCTAAATAGAACTCAGACCCAGCCTTGTCCCTAAAAGGCAAAAGGGCCAAGGCACTCTCTTTATCTTCAAGAGAGTTGGGTGAGCAGGATCTTTAGGGAGAAAGACTGTTGAATCTGGTATCCTTTGTTTCTCTCTAAATCAAAAGCTCAGAATACAGAGAAACCAGACGAAACCTAGGTGAAGGAGAGATATGCATCACCACAGAGACTCTGATATTGAAATCTGTATGTTGAAAACAAGTTCAATACATTTGATAGAGAAAACATGTAGAACAATGTATAAAGATGGGTGGGATCATGGAGAATTAAAGAAAAATAAAGACTGCAGAACCCAATTGGGAGTAGGGTCAGGAACCATGGAGGAAAGCCTCTCACTGGTGTGCTTCTGGGCTCCTGTTCAGCTACCTTTCTTATACCCAGGGATAGTACTGCCCACAGTGGGCTGGGCCTTCCACATCAATTACTAATCAGAAAATTGCCCCATAGACTTGCCTGAAAGTCAATATGATAGAGCTATTTTCTCACTTAATCTTCCCTCTTCCCAGATGACCCTAGCTTGTGTTGAAGCAATAGACTCCATCATGGAGGGAACGTCCTGGAAGCAATAGCACTTAGGGTCACTGGTCACATGGAGTCTCCATTCAGGAAGCAACAAATAAACTGTAAATGGGGCCAGGCTGTGAAACTCAAGACCAACCCAGGGGTCACTTCATTCAATAAGATTGTGCCTTCTAAAGGTTCCAGAACCTTCTGAAACAGCGCTACCAGCTGGGGACCAAATGTTCAAACATGAGTGAACCTGTGGAAGTTTAAACAAGAACATTCAAAGCAAAACAGATATTTGTGGCAGATAAGTGCATGAAAGGATGCTTACTCAGGAACCTAAAAATTAAACCAATAATGAGACACCACTGCATTCCTACTAGAATGGCCAGGACCTGAAACATTAGCAGCATCAATTGCTGGTGCTGATGTGGAGCAGTAGGTACTCTCTTGGTTAATCGGAATGCAGAATGGTGCAGCCACTTTGGAAAAGTCAACCGTCCTCCTGTATGGTCCAGCAAGCATGCTCTTCATTAGTTACATAAATTAGGGAAAAGCCCACAAATGGCTATTCCCCGGTCATGCTGCTGAGTCTAAGAAGCAATCAAGATGTTCTTCAATAGAACAGTTAGGTGCACCAATAAATTGAGGTATATCTTTACAGTGGTATCTCATTCAACCGTAGACCAAATGAGCTTTCAATCCACAATAACAGAAATAGAAGAACCTTAATTGACTATAGCTAAGTGAAGGCAGACAAGCTGAAAATCTACATATTATATCATTCCATTATACAAAAAGCAAATAGTCCTTAGCTACTGGGCTTCCTGGAGCAAACAAGCAAGGGACAGATAATTAAAACATGGGGCATTGTAGGCCAGCAAAGTTACTGTGTATGATACTACAACTTTGGTTACACACCATTTTACATCTATCACATCCACAGAACCAACAGAAGAAAAATGAAGATGGGTGTGAACTACTGGACTTAATGAAATCAGTCATGAATAACTTCTAGATCATCAATTGTTTCATAAACACCACATCCTTACTATTAGAGCAGCCGTGAAGAGGCTTGGAAGCCCATGTGGAAACTCAGTATTCTTCCTGATAATACTTGTATAATGTTAAATTTTACCCTAAAAGATTTTATTAGTAAAAAAACTTAGTATGTACTACTTCTAGTGTCAAGAATGCTATATCTGGTATTAGAAACTTGTTAAGTATTCAAAATAGAAGTGAAAAAGTGAGACTGGTAAAAATTTGAAAAGTGTTATTTTATCTATACCAGGGTAGAAGATAGGTTGAGAACTTATAAAGAAAAGAATGATAATTTTCAAATGGCATATTATTAACTCTAGAAGTCTGTGAAGAACATAGAACAAAAGAAAACATACCTTAGGAAAAATACATCTGTTTTCCATAACTGGCAAAATACAGTCCAACACATATAAGTTTAATGAACAACTAGAATAAATAAACTTTCACCTAGAAAACCACATAAGGAACTCTGAAAACCAAACTTAAATGAAACTTTGAACGTAAATGAACCTAACAACGATCAGTGTAAATGGGGTGAGACAACCAGAAGAACATCTTGACACCCCAACAGAAACCTAGATTGGCCAAAGGGTTGACATTGATAAATGCTTATGGAGCAACACACCAACAGCCTGGAGTTTCACAAACACCAAAAGTGCTTTCCAAAAGATTGACATATAGGAAAAAGAGAAGAACCAAGTTCAGTTCACAGCACGCATGTTCGATGACTCATAATTGCCCGTAACTGCAGCTCCAAGAGTGTTCCAAAGTCCTGTTCTGATCTCCATAGCCACTTGCACTTACATACACAAAACATGTACACACACACACACACACACTAAAATAAGCTAATGCATTCACCACAGAGAGGGGAAATTTTTTTAAAAGTATGGTTGAGTCAATGGATAAACTATTCCAAAGTTAAGAAACCACCTAAGGCAAAATTTCTGAGTTAGTCAGGTATGGAAAAGGAATTCTTCAAGGAGACAAAAATGCATCTGTCTATAGCCTGGAGATAAGCCTATACTTAGAGACGGATGACCTTGCAAGATTGTTGAGAGAATAAAACAGTAATACCTACAAGATAGAGCACAGTGTCACAAAAGACACTGCTGGAGCATGAGTTATTAGCAGAAACACGAGCATACCAAATACCCTGGAGTTGATAAAAATCTCAATTCATTCCACTGTGTTCCCATTAGCTAACATTTCCCAGGCAGGTAATTCCAATCAGCTCATAGAAGACCTGCTCAGCTGGAATGCAGAAGTCCAGTGAAAAGAGTCTGTGAGAGTAAGCCAATGCATCTCAGTGCATCTCATCTCCTTCCCCATTCTAGTGACTCCATTCCGGCTGCTAAAAAGTAGCCACAAAGAATTTCTGTGGCATGAAAGCCAGCTAGTGTAATAAATAAGTTTGTCTGCTTATGAAGAATTAGTTGTCATAAAGCAGTTAACTAGGGTCTCAAAATGCAGCCTTGTGGCTGAAAGAAGAAACTGTAAATGGAAGACTCAAGACATAAATTAACACACAATTTTTTTGTGAAATAAGAGGGGTGAATCTCCAGGGGCTAGAGAGAGGCCTCAGTGTATAAAAATCGCTGACCGTCAAGCCTGAAGACCTGTGTTCAATTCCTGCAACCGTGTGATGGAAGGAGAGAACCAACTCCTCAAAGTTGTCCTCTGACCTCTGTCTTTTGACCCCCACCACGGTGTCACACAGACACACACACACACACATACACTATGAATTAAAAGTAAATTTTACTTAGGCCAGCAATGTGGCTCAGATTTGCATTAAACAGTAAGAACAAATATTTGCAGAGCATGTTACTATTTTTAATTCTTCCTTGTGTCTCTAACTCTTTGTTAGCACCTAACAAATTTGATGAGACCTAATAATTATGAGGCACCAGTATAGACAGGCTGAATAACCCTTCACTGTTGGATGGGCATATATACACAGAACTGTGGGTTTGGCTCCTCTCATTTGTGTTTCCTTTCTGTATTTCCGTCTCCTCTCTTGAAACAAAATGAAATATGAGGAATGAGCTAAGTGAACAGAAGACAAGGCAGCATGCAGTCCCCCTGCTTTCCCATGCTTCACACACACTTCATGCGCAGAAAGAAAGGATTAAAAATGAGCGCCTTCATTGCTGTTTGTATCGCTCATTCAGCAAAAGAGAAAATGACACAGTGCAAATAAACTCCCTTTGTGTCTTGGTTCGTAGGTGCTCCCTGCAGTGTTACATCGCAGTCTTTGTCTTATGCCTTGTCAACTTTGAAATATTTTTAGCCAGATTTATTAACTTATTAAAAAAACTCCTAGTAAGGCATGACTCACTAGACAGCCTGGGTTTAGCTTCAGATGGAGAAAATAGTGTTGCTTTGTAATCTCCTTTGAGTCCTCCTCGCTAAGTGAGGGGTCTTTTTGTCCTTCACTGGTCCACACAGTTATCCTCAAACCCCCAAATAAACACAACTAGATTTTTAGGAAGCATAATAAAGGTCTGGAGAGATGGCTCAGCAGTTAAGAGCACTGGCTGCTCTTCCAGAGGACTCAGGTTCAATTCCCAGCACCCATATGCCAGCTCACAACTGTCTGTAGCTCCAGTTGCAGGGGATCCAACACCCTCATACAGAATATATACAGGGGAAAAAAAGAAGCATAATTAGGGCTGGCTTTAAGGTTCACTGGTTAAGAGTACACACAGCCCTTGGCGAGGACTCAACTTCAATTCCTAGCACCAGGATATTGTTGCTCACAATCACCTGCAACTCTAGCTCCTGGAGAACTGCTGTCCTCTTCTGGCCCGGAGAATATCTGGAATATCTGCACTCACATGCACAGACCCCACTCCCACCCCAGGAGCATACATGTGTATATAATTAAATAAATAAATCTTTAAAATGCAATAGCACATAGATGTATGGGAACAATTTATCCACATTCAATAGTGTCTGATTATGCATATTGCACTGGACCTGAGGTCCATAGAGAGCCAGGCCAGATACGGTCTGCAAGCCCTTTGTTATTCCTGGACATTTGTCTGCTTTCCTATAAGATGAAGACATAATTCCCACCTTCCGTGTTATTCTTGGCTTGGATGAACACCTTAGTGCTTGACAGGCAAAGAATGCTTCATGACTCACACCTTGCATTGCTATAAATTGTTGTTGCATTCACAGTTGTTACCGGCGGGGGTGGGGAGGAAGCAATTACTTGTCTTTGTAAAATTCTCCTATTTTGGGTGATGTCTGGGCTTTTAAATTATACATTACTAGTGAAAATAAGAAGATGTTGATGAATAATGTGTGTATTGTCATAATTTTAAATCTTCCATAACAAAAAAATTCTTAGGCTATTTGGGAAAAAAAGCAATTCAGGTGCCCACAGAACTTCAGATTCACTGGTCTGAGATGAGTCCCTCAGACCATCATTGTTAGAAGGAAGCTTGTGGATGGAGAGGTGACTCCGTGATGGAAGAGCCCTCTGTATCTGGCACAGGACCTGATTCTGGTTCACAGAATCCACATGGTTCACAACTGCCTCTAGTCCAGTTCCCAGGGACCTGACACCCTCTTCTGGCCTCTATAGGTACCAGACACATGCATAATGCACAGACACACATGAGGGCAAAACACATATGCCCATCAAACAAAATAAAATTAAAGCAAAGAAAGAAATCTGTGTCCTCGGGCAATGAATTTCAAAGACACGGTTGTAGAAATACTGCTTTTGTTTTATAAGAGGCTACTAGTTCTATATGTGCAATCGCATTGTAATATTTTAATAAACCTTAAAGGCACAAGTGGAAATGAGGCTAAAGAATTCATAGCTGTGCAAATATACTCATAGCAAAGAGTTTCAAACTACTGCTTAAGGTGCTCACAACAGGTGTAATGTGGGCAGTGTGAGGTTTGCACACTTCAACACTCAGGTATCGTCTTACATTTGTGCTCATCTGCATCTTCCTGGGCCCTTACACCCTAAATGGATCGCAATGGGGAAGCCAGGGCACAGGGAAAGCTTCATGAGCATGTGGCCTGGCAGACTCCAGACTCTTTATGAAGAAGGCTCTGTTTGATGTGCTACTACTATCATATTGAACCCTGAAAATCCCAAAAGGGATTCTACAGTTCCACATGGGTCTGGACCCTACAAACCCACCGACAAATCTTTCAGGCTAAGCTATAGAATCTCAGGTATGAGTTCATCTGTCCAGAATTACACAGGTTAAAATTAATACAAGTTGGGTTTGACTTCAGGTTGGTGACTGGTTAAATGCCATCCATTCTGTGGGACCTTGGTCCTATGAAGAAAAAAAACATTAAAATAAGAAAAAAAATCACTGTGCATCTGGTAAAGATTGGTATCTAAGAGAGTCTTCCGGGCAGCACCTGCATGGGAGAGCCTTGTTTAAAACAAGAAAAGGACACCAAACCACATTTCTTTATTCTCTCCTTATTTTAGAATTAATATAATATTTTAGAATTAATATAATATTTTCTGTGTTCCTTATGTCACATATAAAGGAGAAAAGGAATGAATAATTTCCTCCCATATACTCCTTTCCCTGCCTTTGTTTTATGTTTGACCTGAAGACCATGCCAGGGCAAACCTCTATCTCCCTCCTTCCTCTTCAGTGGCATCTCCCTAGGGAACCCTTTAAGTGTAGATGAAATGGAAAGCAGAAGGAATATGAAAGAGGGGAAGGAAATGCCAAGTGAATAAATGACAATTTTACTATCCCCCATAATCATTATCAGCAACAAAATAACTTGACTTAGTTTCACTAAAAGCTAGAGCTAAGCGAACTGAGACGTACCTATGAGACGTACCTATGAGACGTATCTATAGTTTGCAAGCCCTGACAGTCGGTTCCAACCAGAAGTGAAAGCACAAACATTATGGACAAAACAAGAGGTTCCCACTTAGAAGACACTGTGTGGTAGAAGCAGGCTTCTGGAATTGCAGGTAAGCCAACATGGACTTGGTTTCTAGATGAAGCTGTTGAGAACTGCATGGCCCCAAGAAACACCCAGACCTTCTCCCTGCCATAGTTTAATGTCTTTGACATGGCAGTTTTATGCAGCAAACCAGAGCATCACAGGGCATGTCCCAATTTTTAAAAAATAAATTCCAGATGGTGGGGGCAGTGGGAGGACATGAGAGGAAACTAGGATTGGTTTGTAAAATAAGATTGTTTTAAAAAGTAAAAAAGTAGTTATTTTCAAAGATAGTTTTAAAGATTGATTTTAATTGTGTGTGTGATACACATACACTGTACACACATGCACACACACAGATGAGTGAGATGAATGCAGATACCCTTGGAGGTCAGAGATATCAGATCCCCTGAAGGTTAACTTACAGGCAGTTGTGAGTTACCAGATGTGGTATTCCTGTTGCTATGATAAAGTATCCTGATACAAAGGAACCTGTCTGTTGGGAGAGTAAGAAAGTTATCTCATCTTTCAGTCCATCATTAGGGGAAGTCAAGAAAGGAACTTCAAAGAGTCCTACTGCATCCACAGTCCAGAACATACAGAAATCAATGCATACATGCCATATGTTTTCTTGTTTGTTTTCAGCTCAGTTTGCCTTACATGGCTCAGGGTACCCTGTCTAGGGAATACTGCTGTCCAACCTGAACTGGATCTTCTCAGGACAATCCTCCATACACAAGTCCGCAGGTCAAACCAATGTTGACAATCTCTCCCTAAGACTGCCTTCCCAGGTGATTCTAGGTTGTGTCAAGTTGACAATGAAAGCTGATCATTATGTATAGCAAGACTTTGCCTCATTCCTAGCTCCTGCTCCTGTTGAAGCTATATGTGAGAATTTATTAATTCCAAAGAGACAAATACAAGAAAGAAACAGGCATGTAAGGTAGTTATGAAAATTGGGGCTATTCTTCCTGGAGCTAACTAACTGACAGGATTGTGTTCCTTTTCTGTTTGTTCGGGTTTTATGAAATAGTCTTACTACACACTCAAAGTCATGGTGATCCCCTGCCTCAGACTTCCAATTACTGGGGTCAAAAGCCCAAATTACCATATCTATATCTATAGCAGTGTTTCTATAAATCTTTGGTGTGTCTCAAAACAGGAACCTGGGGAAGATGTTCATGATTGACAGGACCCATCTAGATGTATCTGACTTAGTGCGCTTGAGCTCAGACCTGGAATGAACACATCTAAACATCCAAGTCCTGCTAACTGTTCAGTGCCCACATCATGAGAACTACTGTCTACAGAAATGCATTGAAGCACAATTAGAACGACCCAGGATGAACATCTTGGTGTTGCAGTATCTTCCTGTCTCCTGTGAGTTTACAGCTACAGTTGCCATCACAAAGCCATAAAACCCCACTGAGGATTGCTGGTCCCTCACACTTGGTGCTAGAGTTGTTATCGATCTTCCAAAATTGGAATCCTTACTTTTTTGTGCCTTAAATGATTGATTTTTCTCACTCCCTACTTCAAAGAACTGCTTTGTTTTACTTTCAGAAACAGTCGCTTAGAGGAAAGGGGGTAGGTTTTTTTTTGAGAGGAACATAGCATTTTAAAAGCCATTTCAAGACACAGCTGAGGTCCTGCAAGGCGCATTAAGAGGACAGCTGTGGGCGAGGCACTTTGGAGGAAATCTCCAAGCCTGCAATTGAAAGGCCCTTTTAACCACCTCCTGAGTCCCAAAGACCTCAAGCTTTCTTTCTTATAGACAGAAATGATGTTTCCAGGTTGTTTTTTGTTGCCTAGGGCTTGGACACACTAAAACATTAAGCCTCCCTCCAGTGTGTGTGTGTGTGTGTGTGTGTGTTTGTGTGTGTGTATATTTTATTTCTAGCTCTATGAAGCTCTACGCAGAGTCAACTCTAAACAGTCTGCTGCTGCAGCTGAATATCATATGATCCATGTCCTCTGGCTTCCAAAATGTCAAATAATGTATATGTGACATTGAAGACAAAGTCAAAAGATAAATCCTGAAAAAAAATCAAATAAGAAGAAAATAAGAGTAGTTTCCCAGCAAGGCTTTAATGTGAGTTATTTACATGTCAAATGATCAGAAAAAGGTGACAGGCTCATGAGAACACAGTTAGACTGCAGTTTGAGGCTATGTAGATATTAGCCTAAGTCAAACAGACTTCTTGCCCAGAGGGAAAGAAGACCCACCTTGAAACATGTATTTGTTGACCTACCTTTTCTAATTCCTTTCTCTCAAAACCATAAACAAATCCTCTTCTGACTCATTAGAAAGAAAGAGAAAAGATACCAATGGCTCTCTATGAATGATTTTCAGGGTGGTATTTCCTAGCTAGCCCTTTATGGTTTTAGCTTGTTTGTTTGTTGTTGTTTCTGTTTGCTTAAAGAAACCACCAATTAACAATGTTAATGTTACTCAGCAATAAATGTGGAATGGGGAGGAACTAATGAAAATAGGTACTGTCCATACTAAGCTAGTATGGGTACCCTGGGCTGTGTGAGTGGAACATCTTCCTAGTTAGAGAGCGTCTTCTTCAGTGTTTTTTTTTTTTTTTCACTACAATGGATTTATGGTCCCTAGGCAAACCTTCCCACAGGCCTGGCTCCTCATACTTCATCTTTTAGAAAATGATGGTGTTGCCCATGTCTTGCTAAGCATCAACACCTTGGAGAGCCACAGTAGACTGAAGGAGCAGCTTAGAACAGCCTGAGAAGACTTTGTAAAAAACAGAGGGGCTGTGGGTGACAAGAAGCCAGAATCAGGGGGTGACTAGCATCAAGGGGTGACTAGCAGCAGGTGGTTTAGCGGGTGATTTGCAAATTCATGCTTTGCACTGTTCCAGTCAACCAGGAGGAGGGACTGAACACTGAACATGGGGTTCAGTTAGGTGAAGAATTATTATGGCGTGGTGACAATGGAAGCGAGTGTTTTGCCCAGAAGTGAGTCACTTGTGATGCTGTGCACATGTAAGAAGTGTGCGTTCTGCACTTCTGGCAAAATTACTTTTATAGAGTAACTATATTCTATGCAGAGAGGAAAATATCAGATATGGTGAGGAGCACATGACTAATCCAGGCAGGAAAATGTCAGACAAAATATGAAGAGTATGATGGAGAAAACTCTGATAATGTAATATGAAGTAAAATTCACAAATTTAAAAAATTTAGGAAATGGCAATTATATTCAAAAACATCCAAGTTTATATGTCAAAGGAAATAAGGGCACTCTGATAGAATTAAAACTTAAATTATCAAAAGAAAAGCTGTGACTATTTTGAGAAATATCCCAGTGTGAATTTCAAAACAATTCATGACAAAGGAAAGTTGTTTTTGTTACTGTTTATCAATATCTTCCAAACTGAAATATTTCCATCTTGGAGAGAAGTTCCTTAAGACTCAAGAAAATCCACTTGAAATATTCTGTCCTAGGTCTCTAGATACAGACAATAGGTAATGCACAAGAACGAAGTCCCTGAAACTTACAAGATCTATAAGTCTCCCACCTTCCTCCTTAGGGTTATGAAAGTAGCATGCATGCTGGGCAGAGAAGAGACAATCTGACCAGTCAGTTAGTCAGCCTGGAAGTTCTGCCAGCAGCTTCAGGTTTCCATGAGTTGTCACCCATGCTGGGGAGGGGTCAGGGGTGCTGAGATATCACCCATGCTGGGGATGGGGGGTCAGTGATGCAGCTGCCTTGGAGTCACCTATGCTCCTCTAAGTAGCCTTTTACCATGTTCTCTAAGTAACTCCTATAAGCTCACTGATTCTCCAAGTTAGTCTTGAGTGCCCTACATGGAATGAATAGACAATAGTTGGTATCTCCCCAAGAAAAGCAACACTGCAGCTTAATCCTGATTCAAAACCTGACAACTATTATGATAATAAAATAATAAAGCCAGCATTCAACCAAATATTACCAATTTCTAAGAGTAATTTTTAATTTTCAAGAACACATCAATATACTTGACTACATTAACAACAGGAAGAATAACTTATATGATCAAACACGAAATTCATTAAGCACTCGTAAGTAAAAATCTCTTTGCAGCTAAGAGTGGGGAAATGACGTCCTTCACTTGATAAAAAGGGTCAGGTGAGTAACCTACAGCTGATGTGAAACTTCATGGTCAGGATGGGACACACTCTTCTGATATTTAGACCAAGGCAGAAATCCTCTTCCAGCAGTATTGTAGAGGACCTAACCGGCTTAATAAGTCATGAAAAGTAAAGAAAACCACAGGACCTGTAGAGGAAGAAATAATATTGCTGTTATTTGCATGTTGCTTACCTGTAAAACCACAAAATCTAAAGAAGCCATTTGGAACCCAATACATCACATTCAAAGATGAAAATCTTTTAAAATGTATTTTAAATAATTTTTATTTGAAAGGTTTTCATAATACATTTTGATCAAATTCTTTCCTCCCCTTCAAATTCTCCCAGATATGCCTCACCTCCCACTACCTACACGTCTCCCATTTTAAGTCCAGTAAAACTTTGAATTTTAGTTAAGTAATATTAGAAAAAAGGAAAAGCAACATGAAAATTCCATATATAAAATACAAAAATACTTTAATGAGGTAAGAAGAGTAAGGCAAATACTGAAAATTCTATCAAATGCCACAAAACAGTTCTTAAAATAGTCAAATTAATGCTCTTTGTCAGGGCCAATAACATAAGTAAGAAATCAAATTGCTCAGTAAATTGACAGCAGTCTCAAACACGATTTCAATGGTGGGGTTTACAGTGGTAAGATGATTGTGTAATACATATAAAACTCAAAGGATTTTGAACAGCAAAAAGGTATACTTGAAAGAGAAGGGGGAAGTAGGGAACTCATACTTCAAGAATCAGCTGCTTTTGTTTCTTAACAAAACAAAGAATAATTCCATAGTGATCCCCTTTCTTAAGCCAACATAAAAACCCAAAACCAAGCAACAATAACAAAAACCTGACAGGGCAGTATTTTCACTGAGGAAATGGTCTTTTTATCAAACAGTACTGAGATGTTTGGATGTCTGGTTGACCATTAGTTAAAATGAACCTCAATGTCTGTATCTTCAGAAGCACCGCATCTAGGATAAATTCTGAAATTGCAAATGAAAATTTGAGTGGTGTATTTCTGTTCTAAATCAACACCAAAGCTATTGGTATGACAAGAATTTCTCAGTGTCGACACATTGAGAAAACTAAAAAAAAAAAATTGAATAAATTTTCATTAAACACCACAACGTTTTTAGGTGGGTCCATTGGTAGCACAGAGAAGATGAAAACCCACACTACAAATTGAGAGAAAATATTCATATGTCTGACAAATAAACTTTACCAAAATAGAGGTCCTCAAATATTTGTCTTTAGGACCCTTTTACACTCTAAAATTGATTGAAGACAGGAGGCTCTGTTCAGTGGAGGAGCACTTGCTTAGCATGTGCAAGACCCTAAGTGATCCACATGGGGCAGGGTGGGGGTTCGGGGGATGAGGGCAAGTAGAGAGAGGCAGAGAGACAGACAGACAGACACAGACAGAGAGAGACAGAAAGAGAGATACAGAAGCAGAGAGAGAAAAACAGAGACACAGAGAAGGAGAGCTACAGAGAGAGGGACAGAAAGATATTTTCTTCATGTAAGTTACTGATTTTAATATGTAATGAAGTTAAACATGAAAATAATACTTACAAATGTTTAAGCAGTTTAGAAAAAATTCATATTATAGTAATGTTATGTTTCCAAACCAGGTTTTTTTAACTAAGAATTGGGCAGTTATGTCTTTTAAAAAATGTTCCAATTTCAATTTCTAGCTTCAAAAAGATCATTCCTTTTGCATATTTGCATCTACAATTCATCCATTGTGGCATGTTTGTGATGCAGATAGTGGAAAATTAGCTCTCTGCATGTCTTAGTAATCCGAGTTGTTTTAAGAAAGTGCTGCAATTATGAGGCTGGGGGGTTAAGATCAGGGCAGAGACCTGGTGTCTGATGAAGCAAGTCTTTTACGTTGAATCCCTACGGTAAAGGGACAAAAGACCACTCTCAGTATCTTTTTTACAGGAGGCTAATTCCTAGTCAGAGGGTTCCATTTCCCTGATCTGATAATTCCCCCAGAGTTCGTCTACCTCTTCATATCATCACCATGGGAATTAGAATTTCAACATGTGTGTTTGAAGGGATACAAATGTTATGTCCATTGCACAAAAATACATAGCTACAAAGGGGGTTTGAGGGGATGTTCATAACCTTTTAGGTAACAGTGAATATATGCTGATGCTACAACAAACCTTGAGAGGTTTTCTTTTCTTAAATGTTAGTTGATACCAGAGCCTTAAATTATATCCATAAATATAATATTAAATAGGTCATGCATGGTCTTTCAGCATAAGACACACATACACACACACACACACAGACTCACACGCATGTATAATCATTATACAAGGAAATACTAAACAGAAGATCCAAGCAATATCAACATACAACAAAAGCGATGTGAGTAAATGGGGCAGTTCATTGTGAGAAAAATGTGATGGATCCAGGTTCATTGGAACACCTTCTACGCAGCAAAAAGAGACAAGGGAAAGTTGGTGGGCTCCACATCACTTTCTCAAAAATTGGCAGACAAGAAAAACAATACGGTGCAAAGATACTGAACAAGCAGATTTCATGTTATGGTGAAAGTAATGGGAAATATGGCAGAAACTGAAAGAGTGGAAGGGAAAGAGAAGTCTCTAAGGCTAACACCATAGACTGTAAAATCCTACCAACATACTTACAATATTAAATGCATGAGGTGTTATCTGCTGTGCTGCAATAGAAATGTCATGAGTTACAAAAGGTCAGAAATCACAAAGGCGACTCTTCTAAAATTTACAGTCAATACCTAGATGTGAAAATAACCCCAGAAAGTCTAAAATATTGTCTTCAAGAATGCTAAATGTATTCAGAAATAAGCAGAGAAAAAGTAATAGGCAAATGGCATCAGTTTTAATGTAAATCATTTTCACGGGATAAGTAGGAATGTATTTCTAGGCTCCTGCAAAATAAGATTTATCTGCCCTTTTTCTATTTCTGAAACAACTATCCTAAGGAATTTAGAAATTGCACACAAAGCAACATGTGCCAACTCTCACAGTGGTCAATGACAGTCTTAAAGAAATAAGAGGGCACATTTTCGAGACAGAATCTTCATAAGTTTCCCAGAATAGCTTGGGACTTCTTATCATTCTCCCGCCTCAGCATTTCAAGTATAGAGATTACAGGTGGGTATAATACCTGACTACATGACAGGGAGATTTTATTTTTAAGATAGGATTTCAAGTTTCTTAGACAAATTTTAAATTCACTATGCAGTCAAGGATGACCTTGAACTTCTGATTCTGCAACCTCCACCTCTTGAGAGCTGAGATTACTGGCCTGCACCACCACAGGTTATATGTAATGCTGGGTATCAAACCCAAAGCTTCGTATATATGCTAGGCATGCACTCTACTGATTGAGTTACCTCTCCATCCCTACAGGGGGTTTTTAATTGATCACATTGAGCAGTCTATTGAAACAATTCAGTTTATAACTGAGTCCGTTTAAGTTCTTGGAATGATGTCTTGCCTTCACCTCTTCATTTCTGGCATTTGCCTTCAGTGGGAACACATCCATTATCCAGAAAGAAGCATCCACTGTTCCTTGGTGCCCATGTCCTTGTATTACTCCTTGGATTGGTTTTCAGGCTCTTGTGGGCTTTTTAGCATTATCTCAACTGTCTAAATATCTGTTCTCTTAGACATTATTTTGTTAGATGAGACACCTGAAATTACAGTCATTGGGAATCATGAGGTTGGGTATTCTGGGACAGACCTCCAATCTGGTAGAGTTCTATTGAAGTGCCAATCAAAATTCCAGGCAGCAGGGGAAGGAGGCTTCCCTGGGGCATCCTGATTCTGAAATGTAAATTATGGTTTGCCTTGACTTAGCCTGCAATCTCTAAGATGTCCTCCTCCTTTGGTTCAAAGAAAATGCTCTCAGTGCAGCTGGGGATGTGTTTTCTAATTAAGGGACAAATCTGCATGTGCTGAAAGTTGGACTACTAGGTTTGTAGAGCTAAACTTGGTGGGTCTGCGCATTTTGTTGCTACTTCTTGAGAGACTGGCACCTGGCTGCAATGGGGTGGACCTAGAACAAGGTCAGCCTTCACTGTGTGTCCATGTCTCCGAGTCTCATGATGCAGTGTATTTGAATATATCTCACATAATAAACAGACATTGTATGAATTAAAAAGAAACAAGAACCTACTTTGTATATGGAGTTGTCACTATTTCCCTCTGAGAAATTCCCCAAATAAGGAAGCAATTTTTAAAAAGAGAAATCAAGGTTAGTTGTACTCACTCATCCCTCATCCCTTGTACATAGACACTGATTTCTCCTTATGTACCTTTTGTTTCTTTTCCAATGGCAGAGGGCATATTTCAATGCTACCATTACCCAAGACATGCCAGATCCATGGTAATATTAATTGCACTAGTCGTAATAGTGCATTTATCTCTGTAATTGTAATTTCCAATAAAGGATATTACAAAGAATGAAAATTTGTATTTTGAGATATTCAATGAAGTGAAGCAGTGGTTCAAAGTTCAAAACAAGACACTGAAATGGAATCAGTTAAAATAATCTTTAGCAGTTTTCTATTGAACTGATAATATGACTTTACTGGATAATGATCTATTTATGATATGAATATTGCACTTTGTGGCATAATGGTATAAGATGCTATGTACATTTCATAAGCAAATCTGTGATGTACTGAAATAAATTTCCTAGTCACATCACAACCAAATAAATGTATTTCTGAGACATATCAGAACCTTCACTTTGCACTGTGTCTCTACTTTTCCAGCAGCTCTCTTGTGTGATAGTTTTTCTGGGGAGAACTGAATATATGTCTACTCACTCGGGGGAGAACTAAGGACAGACCAAAGAACACTACCCATGCCAACTTGGTGAACCAGTGACTTCAGTGAAGTTTCTTATAGGAGTGTAGATGAGGTGCTACTTAGATGGAGAGTCAAAGATGGTTGAATCATTGAAAGCCCATCCCAGAGTGAGTGACAATTCATGAAAGCTGGACCCCTGAGGCTCGTTGAATGACTTAATGCAGCTTGATCAGTTGGATGCTCTCCTCAGTAGCCTGTTCTGCTTATATGGCCTTGGGGAGAGAGAGGTTCTTAGGTTTCTACAGCTGTGATGAAACACCTTGAACAAAAGCAATTTGTGGAGGAAAGGGTTTATTTCAGCTTACAGTTCAATATCACAGTGCATCAGTGAGGGAAGCCAGGGTAGGAACCTGGAGGCAGGAGCTGATGCAGAGGCCACAGAGAAATGATGCTTACTGGCTTGTTCCTCGTGGTTTGTTAAACTTGCTTTCTTATCCTCAGGACCAGCAACCCAAGGACAGAACCCCCCTTATGGTGGGTTTGTCTGCATCAATCATTAATTAAGAAGTTGCCCCCACAGATTTGCCTATAGGCTGTTCTTATGGAATCATTTTCTCATATAACTCTAGCTTATGTCAAGTTAGCAAAAGAGATGAACCAGCTCAAGTCTAAAATTTCTAGACTTTCTAAGACTTGTGAGTTGTTTATTTTCAGAGTCTTACTGGAATCCCTTCATGATAATGCACAACAACCTGCTGCTTTCCTTTTCTGAGATGATACCCTACTATAATGTCACTCAAATCAGGCCTCTTAGAACCCATTAAGGATTTCTGTCTCTTGCAGAGAAAACATCAATTCCTGTTAAGGAGCCCACATTTCTTCTTCCTTCCCTGTTCTCTGTTCTCTTCTTTCTCTCTACTCCATCTCTTCACTAGTCTTTGAACTCCAGAGGGTAAAGATCACTGTCCAGACACATTGGGTTTCCACTCTGCTTTTAAAAACTTGGGTTAGAAAAGCTTTTTTTCTTTTTCAATTCCCTCTGTTGTGTTTGTTCCTTATGGATACCCACACAGTCTACACCTTCAATAAAGATACCTCCTCCTTGAGGGTTTTGATCATTCTATTTAAAATAAAAAATAACTTCATGAAATTTATCAAAACACTGACAATCTGCATGCTATATTGTAGCAATTAATTTACTTATAATCTGTTTCTACCACAATAATATAATTTCTATGTTGTAAGATATTGGACCCTATTCTGTTCCCTGGCTTTTCAGCACCAAGGAGAGTGGGCACACATAGATTCACTATAGACAACTAAGTGAATCAGGTCTGTGTGTATTTAAGTCTGGGGTTTCAGCAGTATCAGGTTTCTAAAGTTAGGCATTTAGAAATCTCGCAATCTCTATCAGGGACAATCTTGATGGGCTTTTGTTTGTTTGCTTGTTTGTTTATTGAGGTTATTGTTGTTTTTCTATTTGAATATCAAACAGTGGTGATGATTTAAAGCCAACTGTTGTTGATGGTGTTCTGAACTGAAGGAAGAATTGTAACTTTAAAAACATGCTCATTTTAAAATGTGCTAAGTAGATCTCTTACAGACATTTTTTCCTTCAAAAATGTTTAGAAACTTTGGATTTAACATTGTAGAGGAGCAAATTTCCCATTCCTTTAGATCTCTTTCCATGTAAATTCTCAAGAGAAAATCAATATTTGACAGATGAAAATGTTGTGACGAAAGCTCACATTTTTAGGTGGCACTTTTGTTCACATTCAAGGAGGAAACCCGGAGCCTTCACAAACAAACAGAAATTCTGTGTCTCTGCCCCACCACTTCAACCAGGCCTTCTCACTATACTATGCTCTGTCCAGGTACCTGGTTTTTCTCCAGTAGAGTTTGCCCTTGCAATAAGTTGCTGTTCACTGTGTTCACCTGCCACCTATGCTCAAATCATATCAAATACCAATAATCCCAGAACAATGTGAACTGGGAATGAAGGTATACTCATATAACCCCAGACAGCCCTCAGGAGGCAGAGGTGAGAGGATCAGAAGTCTAAGACCATCCTCAGCTACAGAGTGAACTCAAGGTTAGTCAGGGTGAGACACATGAAACCATGCCTCAAAAAAAAACCCAAGAAAACACATACACAAAAACTTCCTCAGATTCTTTTTCTCATAATAATCCAAGCCAAGCCAGGACATATGGAGCCCTTCCAACTGCTAGCTGCTCCCTGTGCACCACTCACTCTCCTCCAGGAAATGATTGTCCCCATTTGCAATGTTCAAGTTGCACGGCTGACATCCACACAAAACTGGAAAAATTCTGCATCAGTCTCACTTGCAAAGGCTACCAGCATATACTTCTGAGATATTGTGGTGTGTGTGTGTGTGTGTGTGTGTGTGTGTGTGTGTGTGTGTGAATACACACATATGTGTTTAGAATTGGGACTGGGAATGGGCTTAATATGTAAATCACTGAGTTCAAATAATCAGCATTCCTGTAAAACATAGACCTGGAAACTCACCTACATAACATCCATTTTACAGAGACAGAGACAAGTCCATCTTGAGAGCTTCTTGGCCAGTTGGCCTAGACTAAATGAAGAACTCCAAGCATTAGAGACTTTATTAAATAAAGCAAGGGAGAGATACTTGAAGTCTGTCCATATCCCTGGCATGCCCATTTATGCCGTTATGTGATACTATTCTAGGTAGATTTGAACAAATGTTGAATAACCACACATAGGGAATTGATGATAGATCAAAGTATGAATAGTACTAAAGGCAAATGTGGTGAACCATTGAGTTTTATTGGGGTTTCTTACAGGAATATGGAGGAGAGGTTCTTGAGAGGGCACTGCACAGTTTGCAGGCAGCTCCTCAGGTTGACAAGTGTCCTTTCCTGATGGCTCAACTGGCTGGATTCTCTTCCAGGCACCTGGGCTGGTGTCTGCTTTTTTCTAGGTAGCTGAGCCTGTCTGAGGGGCTGGCTTTTTTGAGAATGACTCTCAGCAGTCTTTAATGCTTGTATATTCTTGGGAAGAGAGAAAGCTGGCATATCTGCTCTAATTCAGGTACATCCTGAGTCTGTATTTGAGTTGTTTGCCTCTTAATGAACTTCTCTGTAAGATGGAATGTTTGACCTCCTTCTAGAACATTCTGTTGTTTTACCTCCTCATAAACACCCAGACCTAAATACCATGTTGCTTCACTTTCCTTTTGCATCTCATGTCTTCATATGGAAGGTTTGCAACTTGGAAGAAACCAATAATTCAACCATTCCGGCCCTTACACCTGTGCCTTCTTCAATGTGCTTCAGAGTCAGGGACAAAGATGGCTAACGGAGGTCCTTAGAGCTCTAGTGGGGTATTGAAACATTATGTCTTTTTTATCTTATTCCTCTCTTCCTGGAGTATGGTTGTATATCAGTGAGGTGAACCTCAGTTGTATTTCATTTGCTATAGAAAGCTACTGGGAAAAAGTCAGAGAAGAAGAAACGGAAGAACATCTAAGTGAACTCTACCATCAGTAAGAACCTACAGGCACAGATACAAAAGCTATACAATAGCTTTACTGAAAGAATAGCTATTGGCTTTTCACTGGTGCCAAGAATATCCCTGGTCACAGGTCTGTCTAAGCTCCCAGGACCAGTTGTGAATTTACCCGTTGTGCACCATGCCCTAGTCTAATCTAATCTAATCAGAAAGCTTATTTTATTCACAAGCACTTGTGCCATATTACACTTGCTACACTAACTGGCACATCTCACTTCCATCATGAACATGAAGAATCCATAGCTGAACAGGACTTCTGCTCATAATTATCCCCAGCAACCTCAGTAGAATTTCATGGGACTACATCCATTCTGGATAGCAACTGGCATCAATGGAAATGTCCTTTATTCTTCTGGGGTGTCTCTAGAGCCTTCCTGGGATTTCAAAGCTTTATAGTTTAAGCGAGCACCTGTTTAGTCTTGTAGGACCCACTGCTTTACTGGTAGCCTTTGCAAGTGAGACTGATGCAGAATTTTTCCAGTTTTGTGTGGATGTCAGCGTGCAACTTGAACATTGCAAATGGGGACAATCACCCTGGAGGAGGGTGAGTGGTGCACAGGGAGCAGCTAGCAGTTGGAAGGGCTCCATATGTCCTGACTTGGCTCACACTCACCAGAACATATTCCTTGCCTTTAATGAAGGCCTGACTCTGCATCTCCCAGTGAGGTTACTCTTGTCGGATTTGTAGGAACCGGTTCCTTTGCAGGAAGGGGCAATGGTTTGGTTAAAAACAAGTCTGAGGAGATCGAGGAGCAGAGAGTCTAGGGCATGCTTGGGAAGTTCTCGGGTCTTCGTAGGTATGATTGCTTCTAGACGGCTGTTATTTTTTCCATGACACCATAGTTCCCACAGACCTCTGTCTCTGAGAGAAATAAAATCAACTAGAGCTGGGTCCTTATCCATTCCCAGGGGAAGGGACTGGCTTTGGATGCTGGATAGTGCAGGGCATACAACTCTCTCTCTCCCTCCCTTGGGGTAGCAATCAAAGAGTTATCAACTCATCTTGAGATCCTCCTCTGGGACTCAAAAAGAAAGAAACAACAACAAAAAATCTAAGTCTGGCACCTAGGTTCTTTCCTGAGTGGGTTGTCATGGCAACAGGATATAGCAACTGTTTTCAGTATTCTGGGGACTTGGCAATTCTCACGAGTTTCTCTGCCTCAGCTTCTATGTATGCGCAGACATATGGACACCAGAACTAGTGCCAGCATGGAGGAGCAGAATGGAAATTCATGCCAGGATCCTTCTGGGGTGCCCAGAACCTCAGTTGACCTCCCAAAGTTTAGCTCACTCTGCACTGGTGCTCTGAGCAGGACCCATCTGGTTCCTGGACCGGTGGTCCTTAACAACTCTGGCTGTAAAGTGAAGGACTGTAGTGCAAGGAGCTGAAAGGTTAAAGCCAGCTGCGGAGGGTCTAGATCTCAGTTGGTCAAAGTTTCCTTCCAGAGTGCCACAGTTTGTCTTGGTTGTTCTGTTCTAATAAAAGGAAAATTGCCTCCATGGGGAGTATTGTTGATACCACGATTGACTAATGATCCGTGGCTTCATTACAACTCAAAGAAAAACATGTAACTTACTATATACACATTTAAGAAGCTGTGTGTGTATGTGTGTGCACGTGCATGTGCATGTGTGTTCTGAGCATGTGTGTCTATATATGAGTATATGTGAACATTTGTCTGTGTGTATGTGCCTGACAAGGCTCCAGATTGAGTACAAGTTCTGTTCCTCCAGGGCTTCAGACAAGAGTATGATGCTTATGAGGAAATGTTCATGTCGCACACACTGTTATGCCCTTAGTGCTTTGTGTAATTCATGACAAATGATAGAAGGTTAACCCACATTAGAGGAACGTGAATGAAAATGTGAATGAGTCAGAGTGGGCTGTGGAGGTTTTTGTAGAGTGTTGTTATTTTCATTCAAAAGTGTCTCTTGATAAAAACACGGGTGTGCATGCTAGCACACACACACGTTCAACTTTTCATGAGAATGCAACAAGTAACCCTAAGATGTAGTGGATCCAAATTTTAGGATTTTTTAAAATATTATTATAGAGTGCCACAGAGTGCCAATGTACACAAGGGGAGTTCAGAGGACAACCTTCAAGAACAATATAATGAAGTCAGTCCCTCACAGCAAACAAGAGCCCTTCCCTGCTGACATATCTCACAGGCTCAAGAGCTCTTTCTTATTTAATTTTATATGTATAGGATCTGTTGATCATGAATACAGAAAGGAGACAATGGAGATGGCTCTTTTGCACTCTAACAGAGCCCTGGCTGAGCACATTCAGCCATCTTGGGGTGACTCCCAAGCAGCTGGCATCTCAAAGATCTATGGCTTAGGTACACTTTTCCAAGTTTCCCTCTTTGCCCCCAAGTTGATGTTTTAGGATCTTTTTCCTTACTCATCCATTCTACTGCACTTTCTGGTAAAATACTGCATTATCTGTGAAGCATTTGATGCCAGACTCTTCTCTGATCTAAGATATCTTAGTTTCTGACCTAAGATATCTTTCCCTGACTATACCTCCTGAGACTTCCCACCTTTCGTTGCATGTTTTAGGATTTTACATAGTCTTCCATTTGAGTCTTCTTTCCCATATAAAGTACTTGTAACCATCAGGAGATCCAGTCATTTTGCCCTGGTACTCACTCTGTGATCAACATGTTTAATGTGATGGATTCAAGATCTGGTCTTAGTCTGCACCCCAAATTTTAGCCAGGGTTGGGTCGTCAGGTGCTCTCAGCCATTTCAACAAGCTGTTCTGCAAAGTAAGAGATTCCATTTAGATCACTAGAGGAAATAAATGTATGGTAGAAAGATATTTCTCAAAGTTAAAATCTATCTGCCCTAGAATTCAGAAGAAAGTCATGGGTCCCTGGATCCATACACTTGTTTACATCTATGCTTAAATCTGGGATCTGGGAACCTAACTCATATCTTCTGGAAGACAGTAAGTACACTGAACTCCTGAGTCATCTCTCAGCCCCAAGAAATACCTTCATTAATGCCTAACTTCTCAATCAGTCAATCCTCAGCATGTGCACTTGTACATGCATGCACACACACACAAACACAAAATGTAATTATGGATTTTCCCCCCTTTTTTGATTTCCTCAGTATCTTTAGGACTGATATGAGGGGAAGCACCTCCTTCCCATGCAAACTTTCCATCTCATCAGGAATGTAAAGCTCCCCAAATACGTTTTTATAATTAAACACATTTTCTGAAGTGAACTGCAGAAGGACAAAATATTCATTTTTCAAATAAAGTCCCCAGTCATGCAGTGCCCTGGTGATATAACTGTGGGATGTATCAACTGAAATGACGCATCTGGGGGAATTTCATGCAGGAACATTAGGGTTACAGTTGTAATTATAATCATAATCCTAGTTATTATTTAAATAATTATTTGAGATTTCCTAGTAACATATTTGATAATTGACAATTATATGCATACATATATATGTGTATATATATGCATATTTGAAAATTCATATAGATCATTAGTTTTCTTCAGGAAAATAGACAAATAATCCTTAGTACTTATGGAAAATTTTAGAGTATAGCCCTATAAAATAAAACAAAGTAAATAAAAATAAAATAAGGAACCCAGTCATGCATTTCAGTCTCTTGAAAGAAATACAAAAACATTTCCTATAGCTTTCCCCCTTATATTCTAAATTTCTGGTCTCACCACATCATACAGACTCCCATTCCTTTCTCTTTCTCTCCCTCCCATGCACGTGTGTGTGTGTGTGTGTGTGTGTGTGTGTGTTTACTTCTTTGTGAATCTCCCATTTAACTCCTGGTCTTAAGTCCAACATTTTATTTATGTTTTGGCTTATTTTGCCTTGCATAAGGTTTACTCTGAATTAGCATCCATAAGGTGAATCAAGCTTGGAAAGCCAGTCTAGTAAATGAAACATGCTCTCTGGTTGACTTGAAAAGGGACAACAGGTTTCTCTGGCCCATACATTTGAACTCACTTAGTGCTCTCAGCATGTGTGAGATATTGTGACACTATTCTTTGGGTAAGGGCAGCAAGCCCAAACTTGTGCTGGACTGACTTATAGCTCAAAGAGGAATAACTTATCATGCAAACTTCTGATGTTGATACCCATTCTTTGCTCTCTAAGTAGATCTACACCTTCCAGTAAAGGATTTTTTTGACAAACACAAAATTCCAAACCTTCAGAAGTGTTAAGAGAAGCTTTCCTTGAGAGGAGCCTTCTTGCCCGCCTGGTTACAGATCCGCATCAGTCCCAAATAAACACACAGGAGGCTATATTAATCATGAAGCTGTTGGCCTTGCTTGTTTCTTACTAGCTAGCTCTGACTTAAGTAATTACCCCATAATTGTTAATCTAAGTATGTTTCTTACCGGAGAATAGTTCCAGGCTTCCTACCCCCATGGCGTTACATGTTGACTCTCTTGTGTTTCTCCTTCCCAGAATCCTCCTGGACTCCTAGCCCCACCTATCTAGATTCCTATAGGCTCAACAGTACTTTATTGACAAATAACAGGCAAATAACAGGACTTCCCCAACACAGAAGAACTTAACTCTTGATTTGGCACAGCTTTGGACAAGGGAGACTCTGTGCTTAGGGAAACCTGTCTGAAGACTGAGTTTACTGTTGCATGGTCAGTTATAGCTCCACTCCTACAGAGTCCTTTACCCAAGGCTACTACTAGCTTATGTTTGAGACCTTATAATTTGCACATAAGCAGTTTCACATCTTACGGTGTTGCCCTTAGTCATTGTAGAGCCAAAGGTAAAGTAAATTCAGCCATGTTCACTCTGCCTTGATTAAACATTTTGATATTTGACTAATTATAAGATTTTCTTAGATATATATTTTGAAGTACTGCATTAAAACCTTGTTTGTCTTCATGACTACAATCTTGGCGCTCTGTTAGATTTTCGTAGACAATCCAAATGCTTCCCTCACTCTATGCTTCTCCCATCTAGCCCTCGTTATCCTTTCCATTTGCCAGAATCCTAGTTTTCAAAGAACAGGTGTCAGTCCTGTCATTGGGTCTTTCAAGATCCTGGTGAGAGAAGAGCCGACTCCCTTCCTGTGACACTGAGAACATCAAGGAAGGATGGAGGACCGTGCACCCCAGAGATGAAGTTGTGAAGGTCTGATGAGGGTTTACTGTCTGCAGGGTTCTCTCTGTGTCTGCATGCTTCTTTGTTTGAAGATTTGGTTTGCGTGTCTGTCCTTTACTTTGCATGCTGCATACAATCTCAGTCAGGGCCGAGGGGAGGACATGGAGACTTCCATCTTAGAAGCTTTCCCGCTCCTGTGACAAAATAGCTTTGGCAGAAACAACTTAATGTAGAAAGGGCTTATTTTTGGCTCATGAACCCTGAAGAAAGCCTCCCATCATGGTGGGGAAGACATGGCAGCAGGATCAAGAAGCTAGCGGGTCACACTGCATCCATATTCAGTTAGTAGAGGGGGAAGCGGAAGTGAGGCTTTGGTAGAAGGCCTCAAGTCCACCCCTGTAGTTGTTTTGCCTTGTTTTCTACTGTTTGGGAACCCACCATCCAGCTCCCAAATAAATATGTGGACACCTATTCTTACTTATGAATGCCTGGCCTTAGCTTGGTTTGTTTTAAGGCAGATTTTCCATCTTAAATTATCCCATTTCTCTTTAATTATGTTTTGCCTCTGGGCTTTTACCTTTCTCAGGTCTATATATATTTCTCTTCTCTTACTGCATAGCTGGCTGTGTGACTGGGTGGCTGGCCCCTGGTGTCCTCCTTTCCTTCTCCTTTTCTCCTTCCTCACTCTTCTGTCTTTATTAAAGATTTCTCCTCCTATTTATTCTTTCTACATGCCAGTTCCACTTACCCCTTTCTAGCTATTGACCATTGAGCTCTTTATCAGACCAATCAGGCGTTTTAGGCAGGCAAAGTAACACAGCTTCACAGAGTTAAGCAAATGCAACACAAGCAGGGCAGTGGTGGCACACACCTTCAATCCCAACACTGGGGCGGGAGAGGCAGGCAGATCTCTGTAAGTTTGACACCAGCCTGGTCTACAAGAGCTAGTTCCAGGACAGACTCCAAAGCTACACAAAGAAGCCCTGTCTGGAAAAGAAAAATCCCACAACACGTCTTTGCATCATTAAGCAAATACTCCGCAGCATAAAGAAATGTAACATCTGAAGCTAACATTCCACAACACACCCCAGACACCCAGGGACCCAAGTCCTCTAACACAACTCCACCTCCTAAAATTTGTTCAACCTGGAACAGTGCCACCACCTGAAACCTGAGTGTTTGAATGTGCAAGCCTATGCACAGATCCCACATTCAGAGCCCAACAGGCCTGCACTCAGCCATCGCGCTGCTGTACCCTGCTTTCTGTAGAAATGGAAGATACAGGGCAACAGGCCAAGCTCAGCAGCTCCATTAAATCTGTGCCCGCTGAGTGTCAGCTATCTGTTTCACTACACGCTCACTGATTTTAATAATGGTGTATTGTGTGCTTCATAAAATGTGAGAGAAATTCATTTCTAATATTCTTACTCAACAACAAAAGAGGTGACAGCTATGCTCAGTGTCTTTGCTGGTTCTCTCTACAGTGTATACACAGATAAAAATATCACATGAACCTATAAATAGACAGTCATTACTTGTCCCTTGAAGTTTTTTTTTATATTTTTAAGACACTGAAGGCTAGCAATGTAATTGTATACTCCATAAGGCCCTGGCTTCTATTTATAGCTCCCTACCTCACATACCGAATTCCTCAGCTTACTGGGAGCCCCACACAGCAGAACCCTTTCTCCAATGTTCAAGCATATCAGCTCAAAACTATGAACAGCACATAAAGAGGACCGGGAGTCACAGCACAGGGTAACTCCTGGGGTTCCAGGCCCAGTATAGCTCAGCTGGAGTCAGACAAAGATGGTCTACAGCTAGGTTCACAGAAGGTCACTGCATCGGCTACCTGCTTAACAAAAAAAAGTAAATCCTTGCCTTTGCACTGATAACAGACCTCATTTTGACAGCAGCTTTAAAATGAGAAAGCAGAATTGACTCAGTAAAGGAAGGAAATGAGCAATATGACTGGCAAGAATAATTTAGTTCGGCACTTTGCAAAATAGAATTGACATAGGAAATTAACAATAATTGTTTTCGCTTGCTTACAAGGAACCCAAGCTCCTCGTAGTTCTTTTGTTATTTTCTGTGTCTGCAGCACTCTTACAGGAGCCACTGTTTTTACATGAGAAGATCATGAGATTTGGAAGACTAGACACGCTACCTACCATGAAGCCCGCCTTTAGCCAGTGTGATACATGCCTCTCAAGTTATTAAGGAAAGTCCCTTCGGGGACATTCAGGCAAGTCCCATTAGCAAAGACGTTCATGTCAGGGATCTGTGTGTGCTGTATGTACATTTTTGAAGGGCTACATTTAGAAGTTTGAAATTATTCTACACAGAGATCATGTGTGAAGAAAGGGGAACCAGATCACAGGAAACCCCATCAGTGTCTTGAACAGATTGAGCTGAACAGAGGCTCACTGAGAGAATCTGAAATGTGTGATGTGTAAGGTTCTCAACTAGGAACTACTTGGGTAAGAGGCATCACGACTTAGTGTGCTGTGTCACCACAGCACATATCTCATTCTGTCCCTTTATTGTCACTTGGCCATGCATACTGTGGCCAGAAGGAGGGCTGCAGGGCCGAGAGTGGAGGAGCAGGTGATGACTCAGAAGGCCGCACAGAGCCCATGCTGCTTAGCGGCCCCGACTTCCCTGAGAAGGAGGAGGGAAGACTGAAGGAAGCCCACCGGATCTGTCGCTATGTAAATCCCATCTCTAAGGAAAGGGTTGGCACAACAGGATCTGGTGGCAGATGCGGCATTTCGTTTCAACCAGAGTGCAAGTGACGAGCGAATAAGGGATGCGTGGGAGTGTGAGCGTGGGCAGAGTTGTGTGGATGTGTGCATGTGCCCTGATACGTGTGCGCTGCCCACGGAGCAGAGCAGAGTTTGAAAGGGTAAACCTGACGAGAGATTTGTGCACACAGTTGGGTTTTTCAGTGGCGAGGCAGGAGAGCTGCATGCTGTAAGCAAGTGCCCCGCCCATGTGCATCCTTCCACATATACGCGACATAAAAAGTGAACTGCCTTATGCCTCCCCTGGGGGAAGAAAGTGCGGTGGCTTTGCTTCCTAAGCAGGTGTCAGATCTGTGGTAACACCTCAAATCAGAGCCTGGTCTTTCATGAGACAATGTCTCCTAAAAGCCTGATGGCTTATTCTAGGGGAAAAAAAGAAAATGAAGAGATGGAGTTTATTTGAAGTTAAAGTTCAGAGGAGAGGGGAATCAGCATACCCACACTGAAATGCAGTACTTCATTCATGTTAAATTCTATTGTATTTAGTTTGTATGAACAAAGATCATCAAGTAGGATTAAGAGTTGGTGAGACAGCCCAGTGGTTAAAGGTACCTACCCCCAAGCTTAATAGCCAAGAGTTCAATCCTTGGAACCCACATGGTTGAAGGAATGAAGTCACTCCCACAAGCTGTCCTCTGATCTCCAATGTATGCAGTGACATCTTCACACACACAAAAATAAATAAATTACGTGGTTAAGAAAAAGTTAGAAGTAGTTTCAAAATGGATGGCTAGAGATTTTTAAAATCATGTTAAATACAGCAGAACTAGGTCAAGTTGAGGCAGATCCTGTGTGCAAGCAGAGTTCCTTTGGGTCAGAGGCCATAGCATCCACTCACAGTACAGCAGCAAAAGCAACAAGAAAATTAAATCTTTGTTCTGAGTAAGAATTGCTTGCAAGTAAGTGGAAGTTTTGGTCTTTAAGTCGAGTTGCTGACAGGAAACAGATTGACTGAGTGAGTAATTTAGGCTTTGGAACCTGACAAAATCCCAGAAGACTGCACCCGGAACAAATTTTCCCAGGGGTGAGGGTGGATAATGGAGTTGAACAATTGTGATACGTACTGACATGGGACAAGAATGAATAACCAGAGATCCCTGAAGTCTGGACTGTATGGAACTTGTTGTAACCTATCCTGATGCTAAGATTTCCCAAACAGCAGATGCAATGGCCAAGAGAACTATTCAGAGAGATTGGTTAGACCCAGGGTGGTGTGGCTTTGAGTCTTCAACTTGAGATTCCTGCTTCTCTCACTATGCATGAACCAGGAGAATGTCAAATGACTAAACAATCCTTTCAATTTGGCACCAGGCGAAAGCAGAGAGTCATGGCACATGCTTTTCAGATATACACACACTGCATCATTTTTACATGTATCTATATTGTCAAAGGGAGAAATGTTTGAAAATGGAGGACCCATGCTAACTTTTTCTGAGTATATCAGAATTTGAAGACTGGTGTGTTCATGAATAGGTGAGGAGTCTGTTCTGCCAACCACCAGGCTATGGTGCCTGGGTCTGGTGAATCTAAGAATGCTCGAGTCAAAAAAAGAAAACTATATAACCCCAGGTTACCTCCCACAGAGCCGTCCAAGCCTTCCAAATCTTTTAGAAAAATTTACCTGGAGTAACTGGGAACACTTACCCATCAGCTTCTGAATCCAAATCCTAAGCGTGTTTTATGAATTTTCCACATAAATCCACATACCGCATTTCCCACATAAACTAAGACATCTCGGTCTACAGCTTGCTCTATTGTACAAAGGATAGATTCCGAGAAAGAAAAGACAAAGAATGCATTTATGGCCACTGTTTCCAAGGTAATACAGAATTCAAACCCAAGACACCCCAGTGTTAGTGCTACTTAATCAACAGAAGACCCTCCTTGCCCACTGGGTCAGACATTTTGAAACACAATATGGCATAATAAAGATAAAATGTGAAGCATAACAAAGTGACCAAATAAAAGACTTCCTCTTCATGTGCCTGGGGTTTGCTAGCCTCTCAAGCCTTTCTCCAGACCGTGGGCAGAGGAGAGGAGAGTTAAGAAGAGGTTGGCATGGGCTCTAATTCACCTGCTGTCTCTCCTGAAACCTCAGATCCAAAAGACCTTTTTCTGTGACCTGGGTGAACCCAGCTCGCACTCCATGGAGAAAGTGCTTTCCTGGCTTGTACCTAAATTAGACATGGGAGGCTAAAGGGCACTTTCCACCTGTTCAGCTACTAGTTCTGTGAATGTATGGGATGCAGGGGCCGGAGAGATGGCTCAGTGGTTAAAAGCATGTGCTTCTCTTGCAGGGGAGCCAAGTTCAGTTCCCAGCACCCACATGGTAGCTCACAGCCATCTGTGACTCCAGTTCCAGTGCTGTCTTCTGGGCCACTTACATGTATGCAGGCAAATACTCATCCACATAAAATAACAAATCTTTAAAAATGTATGTGATGTATACATACACACACATATATACATATATATTACATTTATGTATATATATATATTACATTTTTATTCAACCTTAGGAAAAAATAAAGTCTTGTCATTTTTAGGAAAATGAGTGGAATTGGAGATCATCAAGTTAAATGAAATAAGTCAGACTCAAAGGGAAAAGTATCATGTTTTTCTTATATCATACACACAAAGAGTCAATATTTAAATAAAGCAAGGGAGAGGGAATGAGACTGTAATGGGGAGAAAAAGCATTATTGTTTCTCTCCTGGTAACCTAGGTTTTATTTTATTTTAAATATGAAGAACCGAGGAGAGGAAAGCATGGAACTCACCCAAGTAGTCTTGTTTCCAAAAGAAAACACTAGGGGAACAACAAGAGAAGAAGATGCTGACCAGTTGGGAGGGTGAAAATGGGGTACAGATTTATATAAAAAAAGTGCAATGATGTACAAGTACAAAAACATCCTAAGGAAACATTATTGTATATTAACTAAAAATAGTAATAACACACAAAAAAACCCCAAAGAAACCAAAACCAAACCAAACCAAATGAAACCAAACAAACAAACAATATAATCTAGGCATAGAGAGATAGCTCAGGGGGAAAAACCCTGGGTAACCTAGGATTGAGACCCTGAGTTTGTGTCCCCAGCACCCATGGACCAGCAGGGCACAGTGGTGCAAGTCCCCAACCCCAGAACTGCATAGCTGGGGACCTGGGGGTACCTGGTGCTTGCTGTCAGGCAGTCTGCCAAGCAGTGGGATTGTGTGCCCAACTCCTTTTCTGTATGCTGGGGTTTGGCCCAGCTTGCACTTGAACAGGTCTTACGAAACTGTCATGACCATTGTGAGTGCACGTGTGCAACTGCCGTGCTGTCTCCAGAATACGAGGCTTCCACAGCTGTTGATGGCTGCTAGGGTACTGTCCTCATAACACAACCAAACTCCAGTGGAGACCACACATCAAAGAATACTTAAGCAGTACAAATTGGTCTTGAAAGATTTTTTAAATCCCCCCCAAATCTCACAGAATTTGGTGAGTAGGCATGGGGGTGACTAAGGAAATAGCTTGGGGGGAATGGATGATTATGGTTAGGAAACGTTGTACAAAGTTTTCAAAAAAAGTAATGAAAAATTAAAATAAAATGGAGGGTGATTGAGGTAGGCACTAGAGGTAGAACTCTGGTCTCTCACTTGAAAGTACTGGAGAATACATGCTCTTTCTCTCTCTCTCTCTCTGTCTCTCTCTCTCCCTCTTTCTCTTTCTCTCTCTCTCTTTCTTTCTGTGTGTGTGAGAGAGAGAGTGAGAGAGAAAGAGAGAAAAAAACACTCATAGACTTCTGTTACAACCCCCATTATGAGTATGTCAGACTAGCACATTCTGCATCTTGAAGTACTGCCTTCTTATTACATGCACCAGGCACACGTGTCATGTGTCGTGTCCCTACCCCTCAGCCACTGCTTCACTGGGCTCAGGCAGTTCATATGTATGTGTGCCTCCACCTTACCAGGCTGTGATTTTTCTGGAAGAAGTTCAGCATAAGATGAAACATTGGAGGATGCAATGGGCTTGGGAAAATATCAGAATGATCTAGAAGCACTCACTGCATCTGTAAATTATTGTTATTGGTTTCAGCGGTTTATTTTTCCTTTAAGGGGAAGGACTGGACACAATAGTATTAGAAAGCTTACACTAATGGTCCTTAAAACTACCAGGATCAGTGGGGAGAAGAACCCTGAAAGAGGAACCAGGAAGAAGCCTGATTGGAATGTTGGCGAGTGTGGTGGGATGCCTCACAGATAAATTCTCTTCTGGCCCTCGCTCTGATGAAGCCATAAACGAAGCTCTTTAAAGTAAAGTTAATTGCAGTGGGAATTTCACATTATCGAATCAATTTTCCCCTAAATATTTCTTTTTGTAATTGGATCAGTATTATTTTATACGGTACTCAGTTCTGCTTAGGATGCCCCAGCTCAAGGTAGTTACTGAGGCTGCTGTTTTCAGGCCCCATATTGCTCTATTTTTTCCACTGCCTTGGTCTGTGGAAATCCTCAGCTTGGAGACTTTTGAGGACAGAATTTATTTTAGGACAGCACCTTTTTGCACAGAGCGAGAGCTGCTGACTTCCTGCTGAAGTACAACTTTGTCCACTTAAGATTTTTGATATGGATTAAGGAAAATTTGCTTGGCTCAAAGCTGTAAATTTCGGATCATATTTTTAAATGATTCAGATGGACCCCGAAATAATTTGTTTGCCCAAGAGCACCACTTTAAATATATGTACACATTACATAACGCTGCAGCAATGTCACTTATGGGCAGGAACACTCTCTCAGGAAATCTTGTTTTACATCTGTAGAAACTCTGGGATACTTAGCCGAATGTGGACCATTGTTTGCAAGGACATGATGGGTCAGTTGTTTTTTTCTCCGTCTCAATATTTAAACTATGGAAAAGTTGATATTCTGTATGAGCTAGTTAAGTACCATCATATGTGAGTGACTTATTCTTCAATATGTTGACTATAGGGCATCTATAAGTCCAAGGGGTTGCAAGTTTATCCAAGGTGAAGTTGATAAGAATGAAGCAACCCAAAGCTATTTATCTATGACAAACTGGAATCCCACCTCTTTAAGGAAACCTTCTGTACTAGGTCCTTCAGCATCAAGTACAGGACCTATTCAAGAGCAACTAGGTCTTCTCTAGATTTGATCAAGCACTCTTCCTAGAGCTTAACTATAAACTTTAAATCACTAATTAAAGACATTGGTTTCTAAAGCACATCTTTTAAGTTGAGTTCTAGTATGGTGTACATTGTAAGACACTATTATAGGGGACCAGAGAGATGGCTCAGTGGTTAAGAGCACCTGCTGCTCTCTCAGAGGACCTGAGTTCAGCTCCTAGTACTTACCAACATCACAACCCATGTAGCTCCAGTTCCATGGAATGTGAGCCTTCTTCTGGTGTCAGTAGGCCCTACTTGTATATACTACACATACAAACAAGCAGGTGCACACACACAAGCATACACATAAATAAAAAAATAGAAAGCATATTTTCTGAAGATTGAATTTTAATACAATAACTATTTTTTGCACAGAGGCACACTGAATATGTATACATCAAGTGGGTTGCCTCTTTTTCAAGATTATGCTGGGTTACTGAACTCCACCTTCTAAAATGCCTCTGGGGAGAGTGTGACATTCCAATGCTGATCACTGAAAAGAAACATGGCTAGCTCAGTGTCTGAGTTTTCAAATCCTAAGGTTGTTCACCAGCTTAATTCACTCTGCTCTTTATTCTTAATAATATTTATGCTACAAAAGAAGGATAAACAGTTCCTGGCAGTGGAAGCCCACCCGCCAGAGACCAAACTTCTGAGCACAATTTGAGAAGTTCATCCTGCTTAGGGAACAGAGGAAAGTGGTCTGTAGTAAGAAGAAGGTGTATCAGCTGTGACCCAGCCTCAAGAGGCTGAGGCATGAGGAGGACATGTTTGGAGTCAGTAGAGTATCATTAATGAGGTACCAGGAGTCCGACAAATTAGCAGCAGATGGACAGAGAGAGGAAAGAGGCTTGAGAGAGATAGCTGTGCTTCTCACTTCAATGTTTAAGATGGAAGTGGGTTCAAGATCTAACTCTAATGTGCAAACTGACTTAGTGAAGCTCATTCTATATGGAGAGATGCCTTGCTCAGCCTAGACACAGGGGTGGGGGTGGTGGAGAGGTGCCTTGGTCCTGCCTCAAGGAGATGATAGTACAGACTTAATAGATTTCCTAGGGGGCCCTTACACTCTCAGAGAAGCATATGGGAGGTGGGGGGAGATGGGGATGTGAGGAGTGAAGGAGAGAAGGAGGAGAGAAGGGAGAGGGAACTGGGGTTGGAATGTAAAAAATAAATTAATAAAAACCCAGAAATGCCAGAAAATTAACAAATAAATGAAAGATGGCTAACTTCTTGCTTCTCCCTCTTCAAAGATCCAAAGACTTGGTGTACTTTTTCTGGCATGAGGCACTTTCAAATCTCACACAATAGAGAACAGGGGAGTGTCCCTTTCTTTGTCTGGAATCTTCTGCAATATCTCAGACTGGCCAATTTCATACAAAAACCCCAATAGAGCAGACGCAAACACCAGCTGAGACCATTCCCCACTTGGAGAATCTGTTATCTCCATGTGCTTTGCTGTGTTCAGCAAAGTGCTTTGCCCAACTTTTATTATCTTAGCCAGCATAGAAAGAGTCCATTCTTGCTACCCTAGCTGACCTCGTCCTGACAACATCACTCGGGGGATACAGCTTTTTAAACCACAGGCCCTATAACTGAATGTGTGGTTCACACAATGTTTGGTGACAAACGTTTATGAGAACAAAAGGATCAAAAGGTAACTCAAAGTCAGATGTGTAATGAATATGAGGTGTTTCTGGCCACACTCACCCATGTCAAATGGCATTTCTTCATGGCAGACTTATTTCTGAACATGCAGTGTGCACCATTTGCATCACACATGCTAGCATGTCACACACCACTAGAGAACATGCCTTGGTTTGACTCGGTGCAGATTCGAGGCTGCTGTATCCAGTACATTGTAGTGCTTTACTGGAAACACATTGGTCTTGCCATACAGAACTTTAACCGCTTATCTATGAAAACAAAGACTTAGTGTTCTACTTCCTCTTCACACCATGCAAGACTGAGGTAAATGAATCCTTGGCTTGGATTCCGTTTGAATGTTTGGCTTCAGAATTACTATTTGAGTTGCACACAAAAGGTATTCACTGAAGTTTGGCTTGGGTTTGGGATGGCAATTCCATCTATTTCTGAGACAGACCTAAACACACTTTTGTCATTTTGTGCCAGTTGTTTTCCCAGCATTGATAATTAGAAAATCAAAATATTGACCTACTCTGAAAACTGCTGAAGATGTTCTGCATCCCACAGAAAAAAATATCCAGCCAAGATTTAACTCTTCATGTAGAAACAAATAAGATGTCCATACCATTACCATGAAATTTTGCTTCATTGTTAATAAATGCTAAACATGTAAGCATGACAAAGAATTGTCTTTGAAATACATTTATTTAGTGGACACAAACTCCCACCCTATCCTAGAAGATATTTGCAATAAGCACCTGCTGGGAAAGGAAAACCAGTTGGCCAGCTCCAAATGGACTCTATGTTTTGTTGATGGTGGTGGCTTGTGTGTTTTGCTTTAGTATTTTTTTCTCATAGATCATTTTTCAATTTCTATACGTCTGTTTTGATTTTCACTTTTCTTGTCTTTTTTTTTCAGTTCTTTTTTTGAGGAAGGATAAAGAAGTTGAGTGTGTAGGGAGGTGGGGAATATCTGGGAGGAGTTGGAAAAAGGGAAACAATATGATCAAAATATATCATCTAAAATGAATATTTTTAAAAATATTATTGATTTTTTTCTTATGATATATTTTATAAACCTATGTATGCCAGAGATCAAGTAAAAATTTCTGGAGCTACAAGGAGACTGGAATGGAAAAGGTTAAGCAGCCCATGTTTGGATTATCTGCATCCAGCAGGAGGGAAGAAGGGAAGACTTAGCTGTTCCCAAGGGCCCTGCCACCCCAAGTAAAATTCCACTCTGGGGATTTATATATAGACTGCGGGCCTGTTCTCCTGCACACGTTTCCCCATCTGGTCAGCTCTCTTTTGTAACCTTGCTCATCTGACATCAGCACATTTGCTCACACTCTTCCCTCCCAACGTTCCTTCCTAAGACAGCAACTTTTCTTTCCTGTTCGCTAACCCCCAAAGACCCAGAACTTCTGAAAATAACCCAGAGATGTCCCTGCTCATCTTTTATTGTGTTTAAAACAGTTTCCTTCCCTCTCACTTCCTTCACTTTCTCTTCCATCCTTCAAGCCTTTGCTACTTTCCTTAATTTTAGGATTCTTGACCTCTTGAAGCTGTGCTGCTGCTGACTCCATTACACATTTAAGGACATCAAAAGAAAGCAAAGTCAGGCAGCTCCCGTGGGAATTTAAAGTAAGGTCTGAGCTTTCCCTGCTGCACTTATTCATTCTAAGGCTGTCTTGTTTGTCTCTACTGTCCAAGGATATCATGCAAATGTTCTGCTATTGTTTTCCTCAAATATTATAAAAATCCATTTTCTCCTACCTTGAGACATTTTACCAGTTAGACAGCACAGTCAGCCATGCCAAACTTAATGATTTAAAATTATTTTCCACTGTTGGCACACAGGCCTGTGCTTTGTGTGTTTGGTTTCCCTAGACACCACTGAGCTGCCCTGTTGATCTGGCCAGGGTCGATGGCTCTGGGCTGAAATCCTGTGTGTGTCAGTGGTCAGTTTACAGAGGGGCTACAACCTGGCTTATCACAGATGGTCAGGCTTGGCTCGTGTACTCAATGGGCTTTAGCAGGACAGCTGGGCTTGCTCAGTACAAGTGGCCAAGGCAAGATATTCGGACTGAGAGGAAGGTCTGGGTCACTGAGGCACAACCTCAGAACTGCAGGGATGGTGTCCATTTGCATTTAAGTGGGAACTCAAGTCAGACAGCAGGAGGGAGGAGACAGGGACTCTACCTCATACTGGTAGAGGGGATATTAGCCACATTTGAGTGATCTACCTCAGGAACCAAAGGAGAGAATGAGACCCACATTTGTGTTAAGTTTGGGACCTGAACAGCGGCATCACATCATTCTTCATGGATTCCTAACACTGCATGCATCTCTTACTTTAGGCACCCTCATTTATAAATGCAAACTAGGTGTGACAATGGCCTGTATGACACAGGGCTGGCGAAAATACAGACAGTGAGTATCTCCCCATGCCATCATCAGGTCAGTGTTTTCATTAGCGCTTTAGAGCAGGTGTTCTCTCTCTCTCTCTCTCTCTCTCTCTCTCTCTCTCTCTCTCTCTCTCTATCTATCTTTCTCTCTCTCTCTGTGTCTTTCTCTTTCTCTCTTTCTGTCTCTCTCTGTGTCTCTGTCTCTCTGTCACGCCTTCTCTGTCTCACAAACTTTATTGGTGAAGAAGTTTCAAGTAATTTTTAAGTTTTCAATTAAATCCATTTACTTCTTTGGTCTGTGGCAAATGGTGTGTGTGCTCTCTTATCATCAAGTGGGTCCCCAGGGATCAAACTCGTCCATCAGACTTGCTTGCCTTTACTTGCTGAGTCATCTCAGTAGCCTATAATATCTAAAAATAATTCTTGAGCCAAGACTTTTGAGTTTCAATGAGCCCAAAGGCATTTTGGCCTTGTTAGTATACTATCCTTATGTAATAATGGCACACATTTTTGATCCTAGGCTATTGAAGGGAACTCTATTCTCCTGATTTCATTCCAGGCATAGTTACTGATTTTCATCCTTTTGTCCAAGTAGCTGTTTTTGAATGATTCCCCAGGAACCCAGTTCCAGATAACCAGTGGTGGCCTAGGGAAAGAAGGGAGGTTCATTTCCCAGCAAGTACAGGGAGGGAGAAAGGGAAGTAGAGAGGTAGGGATGAGAGAAAGACAGAGAAAGAGAGAAGAATGAGAGAAAGGCAGGGAAGAAAGGAGGAGGGAAAAGGATGAGAAAAATTAAGATGAAGGAGAGGGAAAGTGAGAGCAAATGTAGTGTTCATCCAACATTTAATGAATAACACTCTATTCTCTAAGCAACTGGAATGGTCCCTGATAGTCATATACAGAAGAGGGTAAATTAGGGCCTATTTCCCAGTGAAAATGTCACCTGCCCCTGGGGAGTAGGAACTACTTCTAGACTTTGGTATAACTGACCTTCATTATGCCTCTGTCTCCTAAGACCTGAGGTCCAACTGCCCACTGATCCCCACAAGGCTCTTTCCCACAACAGGTTTGCATACCAAGGTCACTCACTGGTGAATGGGTATCAATTGATGATAGTGCTACTGAAGGCTTTTCTCAGAGACATGGAGATGAGAGGGTTTCCTTTTCCACTGGTGAAATAACACAGCCTTTTTAATGCCTTCTCCTTTCCTTACACCAAACTTCAATGTATGCACCTGCTAGGCTATGATACAAGGACAACAGAATATGTTCCTTGCTAGGCTAAAACACGAGGACAACAAACTGTGTAACTTCTAGGCTATGACGCCAGGATGAGGGAGATGGCTTAGCATGTAAGAGCACTTACTGCTTAAGCATGAACCCAAGTTTGGGTCCTCAGCATTAGATATTAGATCATGCCTGTAACCCTAGCACTGGACAGAACTGTGGGAGTATTGAAGACCACGAGATCTCTGGTGCTTGCTATTCACCAGCATAGCAGACAGAGAAAACTCAAGTGTTCACCTCACACAGTGTCCCAGTTTCAGAAGATGAGAAGAACATGTTACCTGAAGATGGGGTCAGAGGACATTGGAAGCTTGCCCTAAGGAGACCAATTAGCTTGTGTAAAGTAGAAAGACATATTGTAAAGACAATGGCCTTTGGGAGGGATCAAGGTTCAAGCACATCTATACTGACTTGCAGGTAAAGGCTTCCTTGTGGCTGCGAGGATGGGCAGGCACCTGTTCTGCACATAACAGTAATCAGAATTATGTTTCCTTGCATCATGGAAACTTCCAGTGGATTCTGGCCAAGACGAAGCCATGAACAATGGTAGTATAATTTTGTGAAGGTTCAGCAGCTGATTTGTAGAGGAAGGACTTTGGGCAAGCCTCTGAAGCTCCCTGAATCTGATTACTATCTGTTAAACAGGAGTAATAAAAATAGAGTCCATAAATTAAGGCTTAGAGAGATGTAAAGAACCTGATTATGACACAGGAAATG
Source organism: Mesocricetus auratus (assembly GCF_017639785.1). NCBI lineage: Eukaryota > Metazoa > Chordata > Mammalia > Rodentia > Cricetidae > Mesocricetus > Mesocricetus auratus. Next base: position 49,693,674 of record NW_024429267.1, on the reverse strand, counting down.
AGAGACTGGGAGCTCAGTTCAGATATGTGTCTCAAATATCAACTATGTAGATTAAAGACATCGTCAAACGTGCTGGTGCCAGCATCTTGCAGTTGGGAGTATATAGCTTCTCTCCATTTAAAGTAGGCATTTTTGATACCATGTGTCATCAGGGCTCAAACAAACTCTTAGGCAGCCCCAAGCATCTTATCTAAAATGAGAAAAGCTGGCTTGCAAATTGCATGGTGGTCTTGGCCACAGTCGCGGGAACCCTTGACAATCAATCAACACAAAACCATGCTGTCACAATTGTGCAGGACAGACAGGACTGTCCTATTTATGACTACAGAATGAGCCTTCTTTACCACTTCTCTGGGAGCACAAGGCTCTGATGGCGAGCTATCTCTCCCAAATTCCTGTAGCAGTTCCTACCAAAGCCAGACTTCAAAAGCTGTTCCCCTCTTCCCTCATGAATCAATCCACAATCCTCAATTCTAGGGAGTAACAGAACCACTTGTTATCTTTAAGTATGTCACTTCACTATAAGAAAATCAGATGGATACTTAGGGGAAAAAAAAGCCTTTCAACTCAAAATTCTTAGAATAAAATTTAGTTAATAGCCTTACTAGCAAGAAAAAATGACCTTGGGTCCTCTGTTAGCTTACTTTCTGTGGTAACCTTAAGATTAACATTTATTGGTCATGTGGTAAGCCATATGAATACAGTAATTTCTAAAGCAGCTTAGCACTAAGGATTTAAACTATTCTCTTGTTTATTTCTGTGATGGAATTATTGAATTTAATTCCTAATGTGTCCATAGCACTAAAATTATGTAATATAAGATGATGATGTGATGATGGTGGTGATGGTGATGGTGGTGGTGGTGGTGATGATGGTGATGGTGATGGTGGTGATAACAACACTATCACCTTGGAATTTCCATGTGGTACTTTAAAACTGCAAAGTGTCCTTATGATACATTATTTTGCTCAGAAACTAACACATGATATGGCCTTTATAGTTGAATAAAATGGTGTACTCAATGTGTAAAATTCCAGTAATAAGATTCTAATACCCTGTTCCCATCATAACATGTACTTAAAAGTATGTAGCACTAGGACTGGGGAAATGACTCAGTGGGTAAGAAGACTTGCTGGTTAAAGACAGAAAGGTCTCTGGTGTTTGCTAGCCACAGCAGAGTACAAAAAATCACAAGTCCCTGGATCAGGGGAGGAACCTGCCACAAAGAAACAAGGCAGAAAGCAGTAGAGGAGAATGTTCAATGATGTCCTGATGTTCTCTGCACATGCACATATGAGAATACAACACACACACACACACACACACACCTATGTCAATTTTAATTGCTTCCTATAACCATGAATACGAAGGAGCCTGGAGGACTGAAAAATATCAAGTCCATAAAAAGACATATCTATCCCTGTAAGGAGCCAGACTTACAGTGAGTTTCTGAGGGCAAAAAGGGTGCTCCTGCAAAGGACCTGGGATGGTTCCCAGCACATGGCATTTACATAGCTACTCACAACTGTCTATGACTCCACGTTTGGCTTCTGTAGACACTACATACACATTGGACATCTATACACATGCAGGCAAGACACTGCTACACACACAAAAATAATAAAATACATATTTCTAAAATGAATGCACAAAGGCCCTGAAAGAATATATCACCAGGCCGGGCGGTGGTGGTGCACACTTGTAATTCCAGCACTCAGGAGGCAAAGGCAGGCAGATCTCTGTGAGTTTGAGGCCAGTCTAGTCTACAGAGTGAGTTCCTTTCCAGGAAAGGCTCAAAACAATACAAGAAAAAAAAACAGAAAAAAGAACCATCTATAGGGCAGGGGAAAGAACTTTAAATTGATAAATAAAATAAGAAAATGTAATTAAAATGTTAAAGGGATTTGACTTAAGAGGAAAGCATTTTGACAATGTAGTAATGGAAATATGAAGCTGTGTGAGAAATGAAGGGAAGAGGGAGGGGGCAAAGAGGAGGAAGAGAAGAAAATAGGGAGGAGGAATGGAAAAGGGGGTGAGGGATAGAGATGGAAGGGATCGAGGAGACAAATGAAGGTGGGGGAGAAAGGGAACGTCTAAGATGGAGAAAAAAAGGAAGGAAGAAGGAAAGGAAGGAAGAAGGAGAGAAAATTAAAGGAAGTGAGTGTCAGTGAAAAGGAAAGGGAGCAAGAGAATATGAGGCAGAAGAAACACGCGGGAAAGAAAAGAAAGGGAAGAAAGAGGAAAAGAAGAGGGAGAGAAAAGTGGGGAAGTAAAGGCAGCTGTGGAAATAAGTGGGGAAGGGAAAGAAAGAGAGGGAGAGACACACACAGAAAAGGGAGGGAGGGAGAAAGGGAGGGAGGGAGCGCATGCTCCCAGGCAGAAAGAACATGGTTAGTGATGAATGCGGTGTGGGAAGAAGCAGAGTGGGAGGCACAGATAGAAATTGGTCTGTAAATGTTTATTTGATCTTAAATTTTCATATTAAAATATGGTGGGTTACTTGATGGTGGCTGTGGAGATCTTGGAAATGCCTTTCTGGTTAAAGTTTGGGATGGAATGTACATCGAACACAGGACACAACGGAGAAGATAAGCCTGCTGTGTTATGATGAAGACAATGCTGTCAAGGGCAAGATGGGTGGAAACAGAGTGGTGGCGAGATCAGGAGAATAGGAAATGAAGATAGATTCAAGGGCCACAGGTCAAGCTGAATGACTGCAGTTAGTATCAGAGAGGGGAAGGATCAGCCATCAAATCCTTGGTATACTCAAAGTGCCTGAAAGCTGGGGTCAGTCACTGGCACTCAGAGACTTGGAAGGGCATCTCATACTTCCTTTGGAAGATTGATAGAGGAGCTAGAATACATGAGCATCCTGGATTTGAGGCTCTCTGACAGCTTTCATGGAACAGATGTTATGGCCCCATGTCTAAAAGAGGCTAGGATTTTCAGGCAATGTCCTAGAAGGAAGCAAAACCAATAAGTCACCAGAACACCTACCTTAACAGCTTTTTCACCTCTGTGAGCATGGTTCTGAGAACTTATGGAGCGAACTGTTCATTTTTGCTCTCCATTTCAAAGGCGTCCATCCATCATGCCGGAAGACATAGTAGAGTAGAACAGTTCATAGCATGGTGGGGCTGGAAACAAAATGGAGAACTCCAATGTTCAGTTAGCACTCTGGTGTTAACCCCTTCTTGTTCTGTTTGGTTCTAAGGCCCTCAGATTTTGTCAGTCTGTATTTGGAAGCAGCTTCCCCACTCAGTAAATACTCTCTGGAGATGCCCTGTCAGGCAAGTGTAGATATATTCTGCAGCAACAATATCCCACCAGATTGCCAATCTTTCAAGTTGTCAATGAAAACTAAGGTTAAAATTCACAGTGCTCTACTGGCCACAGCCCTAGGTGTTGAGAAAATGCAACAGCGAGTTGTGGAGAAACTAATGTGAATTAGACCAAACAACAGCAACAAAAGAACAAAACCAAGGGGGAGCTTGGCCACAGAGTCCCGGCAAGAGTCTGTTTCAACAAGAGAGAAAGGCCATGATCTGCCCATGAGTTTTTGCTTCAGACTTGAAAAATAATCTAAAAAGGAAGAAGATGAAGATGTGTTAGCAGAAGAAGAGAAGGAGAAGAAGAAAAGGAAAAGAGAAAGAGAAGAGACCACAGGGACCCAGCAGGTGAAAGTGCCAGCGCTTCCTATGTGATGTTGACAGTGTGAGCTGGATCCCTGGAACCGAATGGGACAGCCGGATGTGGTGGTGCTCATCTACAGATCAGTTTTCGGGAGAATCTCCAGGGACCTCACAGTTCAGAGATCCCAGGGTAGACAGCACAGCAGAAACAAAAGAGAACCTGCCTCAGTGAGGTGGAAAGAGAGAGCTGATTCCTCAAAGTTGTCCTATGACTTCCATGCAAGTGATGCGGCATGCGCTTTCCCACCTCTCCATGCACATGACACACATATACACTAACAAGATTACCAATGATGATGATAATAATGATGAATAAAAATAACAGATAAGGTGAAGAGAAAGAAAGAGGAGTGGGTGGATGAAAAGAAGAAGCAGAAGGGGGGTAAAGAAGAGGGTGACAGGAGAAGATGGTGAAGAAGAGAAGAAAAAGAACAATCATACCACAAGACAATTTCTTAGGTAGTGTCTGTGTGTGTATGTGTGTTTGTGCACATGTGGAGAGTTCAAAGAGAAGGCCATTTGTCTTCATCTATTGCTCTTCATGTTATTTTTAGAGCTCAAGTCCCTTGCTGAACCTGGACCTTGTAACCCTAGGACTTTGGTGGCTTTATTTCCCAGCTATGGTATTACAAAAGCATCAAATACACCCAGCTTTCTAAGTGAGTGGTGGAGATGGAACTCAGATCCTAATGCCTGTGGATAGAACACTTTGGAGACTACTGACGCTTCTTCCCAGCAGTCAGAGGTAGCTTCTTTCTGGGATGCTGGTGTCGAAGTGATAGACGGGCTCAGACAGAGCCAGCTTCCTAAGTAAAGTCTCAGATGCATTATCAGTAAGCTGAGAAGCCAGTATCTGCCTCCCACCTTCTTATTTACCTATTGAATTTTATATGTATGGGTGTGGTAGCTACATGTATGTCTGCACACTGTGTGTGTGGAGCCCAGAAGAGGACGTAAGATTCCTGGGACTAGATTTTCACTGAGGTGTGAGCCCACATGTGCTGGGAATCTTAGGGCCTGGGCCATCTCTCTAGACTCTCTGCCTTCCATCTTGCTGTAAAAATATTGAGATCACGGATGTGTGGTATTGTTCCTGGCTTATAATTTTTGAAATTGTAGTTCTTTAATGACAAATTCAATTATGTTTGCAAATCGAACCTTCTGGGGACTTTTCTATGGCCTTTTTAATTGATGTAGACACTGTCATGGTCTCCTCCTAACTCTTCCAGGGTGAAAGTCACTCATCTTCATAAGGTTACAAATTTATTTTGAATTTTATCTATGTTTGATGCTCTTTACCTTCTATGTTTGAAATTAGTTTTGTATGTTCTTAAAATACCCCATATTATGTGAAGTATTTCAAAGATGGCCACAGGGAACCAAGTTCAAACAGAAATGCTATACTCAAAGCTGTAACATATGCTGACACACATAGATAGCCTAAATAACCTAAAAATATGGGACATTTTTAGGGAGAGTATCTGGGGGAAGCTTCTTTTTTTAAAAATCCCTAAAATTGGGCTGCTCGTTTTGTTTTGAGCAGAAAGAAAATCCTGTGGGTTGATTTTAGTTACACTAGCCTTAATAGGAAAAAGGAGAGAGTGTATGTACATGTTTTTTTTCTAGAGCAACATATCCTTTATTTTAGGCAGAAGAAAAGACTATTTAAAGCTGTTCTTGTTCCCAGCTTATGTGAAATGGGATGAAGGCTCGCTCCATCCTGGAGGATGTCATACTGCTCACAGCATTTGAAGTGTAAAAGCTATTTCTATGAATTTTTTTCTACTTTTACTCCTGATCTTGCTGTTTATGGGACATTGGATTTTGAAAGTCCAGATTGCTTTTTTTTTGTTTGTTTGTTTGTTCAGCATCTCACAAAGCTGCCTAAAACTCATGGCAGTCTACATGTGTTTGTATACCAAGTACTGAGATTAGAGGACTGTACCACCACGCCTAGCAGGCTTTGGCATTTTAAAGTTTCATTCATGCCAAATGCTGATCCTGAGTTCCTTTGCCATAGCCTGCAAACTTGCCCTGTATATATTCCATAGCTCTGAAGCAGCGGGGTAGATTTACTCAGATGGGGCAGAAGCAATTTGCAGCCCTCAGATTCGGTATGGTCATGGTCTCTGAAGATAACTTCCAGGCATCTAGGTCAGCACAGAAACATCAGGCTATTAAAGGTCTTCTTTGCCATTTTAATAGCCTGTACTCTCCAGGGCACATCTTCCCATGAGTTTCTGCAGCTTCTTGTCAGCAAATAGGAAGCACAAACCGTTGACTTTGGTTCTACTGTATGCACTAGGCATTAGCTCATTACAAATAATACCCACTGTGGTATTACTCGTTAACAAATATAGGAGCTGGGCCTGCAACCAGAGGTAGAGAAATCAGGCAGCATGTGTAGGTCCCTCAGTTCCATCTATGACACCACAACCAGAAATGGCTTAACAAATAAACAGCAGTGCCTCTATTATTTTGTGTTATGAATTATTCTTAAAGTGTAAATCTGAGGTTCCTAATAGTAATAAAATGTTCCAAGGCAATTTTATCGCAGGAGACATAAAATCAGACTAATCTCATTCTTTGTATCATTGTTTTTAGGGCTTTTCTTGTTTTTAAAGACAGGATCTATTGTACTGTTCACGTTGTTCTTGAATTCTACATTCCCCTGCCTCAGCCTCATAAAGTGTGGAATCACAGGGGTGAAGCACCATGCCTGTTTGTCTAATCCCATGCTTTTAAAGTTATATTTATTTATTTAGTGTGCATATGGGAGTGTGTTGGCACATGAACTTACATATGTACCCTGGGTGGGGTCTTGCATGCCACAGTATGTATGTAAAGGTCAGAGGACAACTTCTAGTAATTGATTCTTTCCTTCTACCATTTGAGTCCCAAGGATCAAACTCAGAGAGTCATCCTCGGCAGAAAGTACCTTTCCTCGCTGAGCCATCTAACTGGCCCTCTAATCTCCTTCTTTATTTCTTTTACCTGAATATCTTTAAAGTCTACTGTGTGTTGGCATTGTCCCTGAACAGAATGTACAAAGCTGAAAGAGAAGAGAAGTTCTTCAGTCAACATCTGGTGTAATGGAGAAAATGTAAAATGCAGACAATTCAAGACTATAGTCTAGAGTTATGTCAGTATTTATATTCATAATCAGTATTGCAGGGGAGGTCTGAAAGGGAAAACCATAGGCCCTAATCAAGACCTGGTGGCCTCTATGAAAAAGGTACAGCCAACTGCAGGCAGATAGGACTTGGTGAACTGCTTCTACATCCTGCCATTTGATACTACAATATTGCTGGAAACTTAGAATGGGGTCTGAGAAGAATAAAGAAGCTTCCAATTTAAAGATAAAGAAGTTCACTGTTCCTTGGTTCTTGTAAAGACATCTTTAACACCAACTATGCAGGACACATCCTGTTGCTGGCTCTATAACAAAGAAAAGCAGGCAAATTTGTGTGTTTGTTTGTGTGTGTGTGTGCATTTGTGTGTGCCTGCATTTGTGCATGTGTGTGTGCATGTGCCTGTGTGTTGGGGAAGTCCTGTGTATATGTAAATTAAGCACTGTTGGCCAATAGGGAAGCAAGATAGGTGGGACTAGGAGTCGAGGAGGACTCTGGGTAGGAGAAACACAAGGAGTCACGATGTAGCCCGCCAGAGAAGTAAATGTGTGGAACTCTTCTCTGGTAAGAGAAATACTTAGATTAACAATTATGGGATAAATACTTAAGTCAGAACTAGCCAGTAAGAAACAAGCAAGGCCAACAGCTTCATAATTAATACAGAGTCTTGTGTGTTATTTGGGGACTACAACGCAGCAGAGCCCAGGCAATTGGTGGGGAAAAATCAAGCTGCTGGCAAGGAAAAGGCTTCTCTTTACACCTGTGTGTGTACATATGCATGTGTGTGTACATATGCGTGTGTGTGTGTGTGTGTGTGTGTGTGTGTGTGTGTATCTTGGAAGACTTTCTTTATTGATTACCACCTGAATTTTTGAGATGGAGTCTCTCACTGGGACAGTGAACTCCTGGGGTCTGCCTGCTTCTCCCCTTGGTGCTTGGGTTAGAGAAGCCCAGTATTTAATGTAGGTGTCTGGAACCTGAACTCAGGTCCTCATGCTTCTTTTGTAAGCACTCCTCCAGTGTGTCACACCAACTGCATAGTCTCCCAAGCAACTCTTATTTTGAAAAAATGAAAATTGTTTTGTTAAACATTTAAAACCCTCTGAACTGAGACTCTGTTTTATTCCTTGTTCTACATGTACACAGTTTAGGAATCTGATTTCACAGCCACAGGCTACTTCATGTTCCACAGGCTCCTTCAGAATGTGATTGCTTTGCCTTCTCTAGAAAGTGCTTCTGGATTCTGAAGTTAGAATCCTTCTGGAAGCCCACATAACTCTCCCTAGTGTCAACTGAACATACTGACACTTGTTTGGGAGTGGTTGATTCCACAAATTGACCTATCCCTTGAGTTATACACCATACTGCTTCACATTTCCATTCTCATTACTGCCATAGTAAACTGGGTCTTGTGATTGCTGGCAGTTGAATGAATTCCACAAGGAAGCAGTTGGCTGGGCAGTGGCTACATACAGCTTACAGGTTAAGGCATTGGCTGTAAGGAGCTACAGTTTGGAGAACAGAATGTCTTTCTTTGTGTCCAGGTCCTGACATGTACTTCGTACCACACCACATGAAGGAAGGTGTCTACACTGGCTTCTGTACATTTAAGGGTGAGGGTTAGCTACTGGACATATAATTTCCAGTTAGGCAATCTCTGTTATGCAAATAAGGGTATTGTAAATCAGGCCAGTCCTGATTGATCAAAATTCAATGTGGTCAAAGGCTGGGGTCATACTGCATGGGCCAGTAGCTCTGTGGTGCCAGGTCAGAGCAATTTGGAGTTTAATTGACTTGATGCATGCAGATTTAAGGTGAGTGTGAGAAGGATGTTGTCTCATGGGATCACCTGGTGCAATAGAGGAGGGCTGTGGGTCTCACACATCTCTACTTAGGTCCAGATGCTATTTAGTCCAATCTTGTTCTTTTAGGCACCCTACGATGAGGATTCCTGTCTGTAATGTGAATGCTGGACTAGTTATGTCTCCTGTGGCTGTGATGAATACCCAGACAAGATTTATTTTAGGAACATGTTTGTTTTGACTCACAGTGTGAGGCTACACTACACCATGGCTGGAAGGTCACAGCAAGCTTTGGGTGAGGTCACATTGTGTCAGCGGTCAGGAAGCAGAGGGATTCAATGTTGGTGCTGGGCTCACTGTCTCTTTTTCATTCAGTAAAGGTCCCCAGCTTCTGGAACCCACAGGGTAGTAGGCTTTCTTGGATGGCCAGCCCCCAAATAATGACACAGAGATTTATTATTAATTATGCAATGCTCAGCCTTAGCTTAGGCTTGTTTCTAGTCAGCTTTTTAAACTTAAATGAACTCAGTTCTGTTAATCTATGTGCTACCCTGAGGCTTGTTTACCTCATCTACTTACTGTCCATACTACTTTCCTGCTTCCTACATGTCTGGTGGGTTGGTCCCTGCTAGCTGGTCTCTGTTTGGCTGGTCTCTGTCTGGCTGCCTCTGTCTGGCTGGTCTCTGTCTGGCTGCCTCTGTCTGGCTGGTCTCTGTCTGGCTGTCTCTGTCTGGCTGGTCTCTGTCTGGCTGTTTGTCTGACTCCCCTTTTCATGTGCCCACTAGCAGCACCTATCCCTACTCTACCTAGCTATTAGCCATTCTGCTTTTTATTAGACCAATCAGGTGCCTTAGACAGGCAAGGTGAAATAGCAATGTATCCTTACATAATTAAACAGATTCAGCATAAACAACACAGCACATCTTTACATAGTTAAACATATATTCTATCCCACAACACCACAGTTAAGGGGGATGTTCCCACCTCACTTAACCTATTGCGGTTACTCCTTCACATATTCTCCCAGCAGCTTGTCTCTAGATCTTTCTAGATATTGTCAAGTTGATAATAAATATTTACCATCATAGATGCCGCCATATTTCTTTTAGAACCCTAGGCCCCCAGGGAGAACAAATAAAGTGATAGGCTGGTTCATTAATTAATGTCCACCATTATCTTCCAATAGGATGCATGCGTTGCTTAGAGCTACTTGGAATCCAGTTAAGGAAACTAGGAGGATGGAACGTACTTATTATCAGTCTTTTCAACATACTATATACATGTCTGTGTGATGTCAGTATGTTTTAAAAGAGAAAGATGCTAAGCTACTTAGCAAATTTATCAGATAAAGATATCTCGCTATTCACAGAGGCTGGTTGTACAGCATTGTTAACATCTCAAAATTAATGATATTAGTGGCACTGTTTTTACTAGATTTTTTATGATTGTTATTGCTATGTCCAGAGATAATTACAATATAAAAAGACTATTAAGATAAAAAATAATGTGAAATCTCTCTGTAAATATTAAATTACCTATTCCAGGTCCCTGTGACGACATCAAGGGACTACAAGCAGGGAGCTCCCAAGTGTCCTGGGGACTTCTGTGTAGCTCAGTTCCCACTACTGACCTGGACTGCTTGGATTACTGTCACCCCACTCATGTACTTGTTCATCCATCTGGACCTCCCATCATTCCTCATGTAGACGTGGAACGTTCCTTGACCTCTGCAGCCTACATGGTTCCACACCTGGCTTCTACACTCCAGCTATGCCCCAAGGCTGACTCAAACCTGACCCTCAAGCTTGACTCTTCAGCAATAATTCCAGTAGATCTCCAACAAGGTTCATTATCTAAGTACCACTGAGCCTTTATTGATTACATATCAGCCTTCTGCTTGCCTTCAGTAAAACCTCTTTGGTAATCCTTGAATTCTGTTTCCACCTCTTTAATCCTTTGTAGCCATTACGGAACATATATACTCAGAGAGATTACTGTGTTATCTGTTATCTGAATGTAGTATTCATAGTTAAAATTGGAATAAAAGCATCATTGTTTGCTTTGGTTGCCTATCAAGGGAAATAAATGAGTAGTTGACAAGTTGAGGTCAATGAAACCAATAGCTTGTAAATTATTGTAATTTTTGTATCATGGAAAGATACAACCTTTGCATCTACATTTATGAAATGCTCACTGATGACATCTGCACATGTTTCAAATTAACCAAGTATAGCAAGATCTGTAAGACTGTACATCACTGGTATCCTTCTATATCACCCTCTACTTCTCCTTAGTAGTAGCTGCATTTACTTTTGGGAACAAACAACATAAAACCTCACTTAGATTTCTCCACCAGCTCCTAGATGTTGGTTCAGTATCTCCATGTCAATGTTGCATATCTAATATCTCTACTTTATAAGGAAAAGCATTAGTATCTGTTTTCTGTTGAAAAAGTTAGTTTCTGGGATTAGATTTGAGGATTTTGTAGATAAGTGATTTTTAAATTTTGAGTACTCCTGGGAATGTTACAGCAGCTTTAGTTTTCATGCATTTCTATCTGAACAAGTCATATGCTTTGGGGCCCCAAAACATCATATGTTTGGTGACAACTGAGAGCAGCAAGGAAAATCTGTAATCTTAGGATGAGAATTTCTTCCCTAAAGATACAATGTCTGCCTCCTCATAAGTTCTCAATGACAAACCCAAGTATGAGTCCACCAAAATCACCTTGGGGAAAATAAACATTTTTATAAGGTTTACCTGTGTGGAATGGGGGAGGTATTACTGGCAAGAATTTGGGTGACACAAGGTACTGACATTGGGAGGTCTTCATCCAGCATGGTTTTGATTTCCCCAGAGCTGGCTACATGGATCCCTTCTTGAATCAGCCTCCTCAGCCGATATATTACGGCACCTACCCAAACTCAGGAGCCATACACAATTAGGGCAGAATTACACACAAATGGCATGAAGGATATCTCAGCTGTCAGTGTTGGTTTAATGGCCCTCTGTAGATCCTCTTTCTACAGGATCTCTCTACTGACTCTTCCATGAAGACAACTGACCCAAAAAGATGGTTGCTGTTATGCTCAGAGGACTAAGGGACAAGCCTTCTTTTGTGTTCAGACATGAGCCAACTCACAGGTTCAGTGTATATCTGTGCATCTTTAAGACTTTTTTAACTTCCTTTTGTCAGTACTAGCAATGGAGGGAAATGGTAAAATCTTAATTCTTGGTTGACATTGACTCACAAAACAGAGGGAAGGGGCTTCAGTATTCCAGTCCTTTAGGTGCCTGATGAGCTAAGTTCTTTGAATTTTGTGAGTCAGACTCGTGCCTTCCTTTTCTCAGTGACCATGGAAACCCGAGGCCTGCTCATGCTGTGTGTATGCCGTGGTAAACGCCCGTTAGGAGCAGGGAGACGTGAAAGCAGGACTTTGATGTGGGCCTGACAATGAGTTCAAAGGAGGCAGAAATGTGCCATTGAAATCCTGGACTTTTTTTTCTGAGATTGGAACCAAAGTGATTCGGGTGAAGAGCATTCTAGGTCACAAACGCCTCTCGCACCTTTCCAGTGATGTAGGACAAAGTTCGCAGGACGAATGCACAGAGACCACTTGTGAGTGAATGTACCTCATGTATTTGCATGTATGTGCCTGTTCACCTGTGCATCTGAACACATACACTCTCACCCCAGTTGCAGGCATCATGGGAAAGTCACAAAAGTCTAGAAATAGCTAGTCAAGTCGCAGCCACAGTTACAAGCAGAAACAGATAAATGCAATTCTACTTACTGCTCAGCTAGCTTTCTCTACTCTGTAAAACCCAGAGCCCCCAGCTCTGTTCACTTTCAGGTTGAGTCTTCTCACATCAATTAAGGTAATCAATATAATCCAGGGAATCTGGCCTCTGAGGGCAACCGCACTTATGTGTGTACCTGTACACAGATGTACATACACATCATTTTAAAGAATTATGTAATTTTTTAAAGATGTAGGTTGGGCCAGCATCCAGAGAGACTCCATTTAGTAGCTGATGGAAACAGATGCAGAGGCCCACAGCCAAGCCCTGGGCAGAGCTCAAGGAACCATGTTGAAGAGAGGGAGGAAGGATTGTACAAGCCAGGGGTGTTGAGGGTATCACAAGGGAACCCACACAGAAATATTTAACCGGGGGTCACAGGAGCTCACAGAGTCTGGACCAACAGGTGCCAGACTGCATGGGGCCAACATAGGCCCTGTTCATATGTGTGACAGTTGCGTAGCTTGGCGTACTTGGGGGGGATCCTAGCAGTGGGAACAGGGGCTGTCCCTAATGCTTTGGCTGGCTTTTGGGAACCTATTCCTCATTCTGAGTTGCCTTGCCCAGCTTTAACACAATGGGAGGAGCTTAGACATACAGTACCTTGCTTTCAATGCTTTATTGATACCCATGGGAGGACTGCCTCTTTCTGAATAGAAACAGAGCAGGAGTGGATTGGGGGGGCGGGAGGGATAGGGAAGGTAGGAGGAAACAATGGGAGGAGAGGAGGGAGGGGAAGCTGCAGTCGGGATGTAAAATAAATGAGTAGGTTTAATTTTAAAAAAGATGCAGGGATGAAAGACAGGGCTGGAGTACAGGGACGGTGAAAGGAAGGGGCTGTAGGTGAGCTCTGTGAGCTCCATGCTGCCCGTTAGCCACGAACCCTCCCTCCAGCCCCTCGGCTCCCTGACTTGTCCGTGGATTATTCATGACAATTGCATCTGAGAAATACCTTCACCATGCATCCTCGCTCACGTTTCCATGACTTTCCAGGTTCGTCACTCAAAGTTTGCTCCGTCACTCACAACTGAAAACCATTTAGTAGACACCTGCAGCCACTCCCCCTCAGGTGACTCCCAGACAAGATGTCCTACGAAAGGCTTACCTCTGTGTGTCCCCAGATGACAGCCCTGCTCCCTCATCAGCCAGCTCTTCCCATTAGAAATTCAATGAGCCGAGAGAAAACAACAGATCCTGCTCCTGAGTCTACATCTGTGGGAATTTATCTGTCAGGTAATTGAGGAGGTTGCCGCTCACTGTCACTGGGGCGTTCGGCCTCTAACCTCATGCCACCTCTGAGGTGATTGCAAATGAGACAGCTTCACTCGCCGTTGGGGCAGAACGGGGGTGAGAATGGGTTTTGCTGGTGCAGGGTTTTTCATTTAATTAAATCTAAGTTGGTATCTGCCTGGAAGACCTCAGTGATGCAGGAAGGATGGCAGGAAAACCGCCTTTATGGGTGTTTAAGGGCAACATTAACATTTCCCGGCGTAATTAAGGTGTGGCCATGGTGTTTGTTATTGGGGGTCATTCTGTCATCACTTACTTCACAGTATCGCAGCTGCTTTATTAGAACCGTGACCTTGGGTAAGTCACTTAACCTCTGTGACTTCCGATATGGAGCAGGGTTATTAATGTCTCCTAAACAGACTGTTGTCAACATAACCTGAGACTCTCTCTCTCTCTCTATCTCTCTCTCTCTCTCTCTCTCTCTCTCTCTATACATATATATATATATATATATATATATATATATATATATATATCAGCATCTCTCTGCACCATCTGGGCTCTTTTTCAGAGTGACAGCATAAAAGCTAAGTTACTTATGTGACTGGGTTCAGAACAGCAAAGTAACTGCCCACCACTCCAGAGCATAGAGACTGCGACACAGAGTTTGACCTCTGGGTATTTTTAACACCTTGCCTACATACATTTATTTCCTGAGAAAAATGGTATTTACTTATATAGATCACTTGTAGTATGGTTGTGTTTTAGCACTTTTGTTTAAAGAAGGTTTGACTGTGGGAAAATAAAGGTGATTTATCATGAAAAAGAAAGAAAAGAAACCTTGCTCTCTTTGAGTGTTCCCATAGACTTTGCTCTGTATTGGAAGAAAAGAGGCACATAACAGAGAAAAGGCAATGTTGCAACTGGGAAGCCATCAGTGCTGGTCTGGGAGTGAGTGCTCACCACACAAGCACTGGTGAGCTGGGCTAGTTGTCTCCTGTAAGATCTGGTTATGAATCTGTCAAGCAGTTTACAAGGTTCCTGGTCAACTCAGCCATCATATCAATGCTGCTAACTAGGTTTACTGAAGGGACAACTGAAGTGGAGTCTTCCATGTTAGTCAATTGTTCCTTACCTTGACAAAATGTCTGAAACAAACAAGTCAAAGGAAGAGGAATACATTTCAGCTCCTGGTTTCAGAGGCTTCATTCAGTTCATGGCTGGTGGGTCCCATTGCTTCAAGACAGTGATGAGACAGGGCATGCTTGTGGAAGCCTGTGATGTAGGAAATTGCTCAGTCACAATTGGCAACTACACAGTTCACTGTTTACAGCCTTAAGCCCCATTGCCCTGGGAACCAGCATACCTGTTTTGAGCCTAGGGAGTACCATATAGGCCTTAACTTTGTGCCTGTCAACATTTCTCATACATACTCTCTGGGAGATATTTGAGTCTTGAACCCAGGAAGGATCAGCTCTCTCAAATTACCAGTCCCCCCACCCAAATCTGATCAATAAATGTCCTCATGCCATCTTAAATTAATTAAATTTTGTTTAACTCTAGGAATTCAGTTATTTATATTGTCTTTTACTTTGTAATAGAGAAATACTTTTGGATAATTAGCAGTCATTTCAGGAAGCAAAGCGTAATTAAAGCATTAGCAGTGTGTTCTGAATTTGGGTCTGAGATTCAGGAAAAGACACATTGAAAAAATTATCAAAGTACATATGATTACATTGTAACTGGGGACAGTAAGTGTTTTTATATAATATAATATATAATATGTGTGTGTGTGTGCTTTGAATTTAGAAACCATCCAAGCCCTCAAGGATTATTTTTAACTCATTGATTTGTCTAATGTTCCCACATTAAAGTTTCTGAATTTGTGATTTTAGTTTACATGTCAAACCCTTCTGTTATGTAGCATTGTAAGTTTTCATGAAATAAGTCACGGAATATGTCCTTGGCAGGTGGACCAAATACTGGAGACTTTTCATCCCTATCTGGGTTCTGAACTGAATGTTCATCCTTTAGCCTCCTAGAACATTTGCTCTTCTGGGCCTCCTACAACTTCATCCTGACAACATACAACATATTTTTACATAGCTCTTTGTGACTCTTTCACTCTGCTTGCCTTCTTTTGTAGAGCCATCCCTAGAATACCATCTGCCCTAGAAGCCTCAGACACTGCCTTTTATCTTCTGACCACCCTCTCTCTTCAGCCCCTATTTCCATACATATACACTCCATATGGTAGCCTGCTATATTACCACAAGACACTTAAATGTTTCTTTAATTCCTTGGGTCTATTATTAAATCATGAAAGAAAACTCATCTTCAAATGCTACATTTCCTTTTGGATACTTTCCTGAGAGAAAATTTCAGGAACTGGGTTCCCAAGTATACAAAAAGGATTACTTTCCAATGATTCTTGAAATGACATCATCTCCATGATGGACTAGTGGAAATCTTCATTATTTCTGACCCATGAAAGTGATGCCTTCTAACGCAGAGAACTGTTCAAAAATGTTATCAGAAAAGATATGTGATTGTGACTTTTGTTTGCTCTCAATCATATCTTTTTTTTTCTTTTGAGAAAGGGTTTCTCCATGTAACCTTGGCTGTCCTGGAACTCAATATGTAGACTGGGCTGGTCTCAAACTCACAGAAATCAGCCTTCCTCTTTCTTCTGAGTGCTGGGATTAAAGGTGTGCAGCACTACTGCCCCACATGTATTGAGTTTTTGAAGTTATAATTGTCAAAATGACAGCCTAGACTCACCTGTGGAAAGAGGAATTGGCTATGTCAGTTGAGTTTGTGGTCATGTCTGTGTGAGATTGTCTTAACTGATATGAAAAGATCTGGTCTGAACATGAGTGGCATCATTTCTGGGTTTGGGTACAGGGACTCTCTAAGAATGGAAAAAATCAAGCTAAGTGCAAGCAATCAAGGGTTAATGCATGCATACATTTATCACTTTTCTTGACTGTGGAAGACATGATGTGACTAGCTGACTCGTGATCCTATCCTGACTTCCCCATGATGATGGGCAGTAGCGTGGAATTGTAAACTGAAAAAACTCTCACCCAGTTGCTGTTCATCAGGGTATTATCTCACAGTAACAGAAATGAAATGCAATCAATTGTCACAGATGCTCTCATGTTCATTGTGTTTGTGGTTGAAGGATTAGAAAATCATTTATAACTTCATGTGGCAACTTTGCTTTCAGTTAGACACCAAAAAAGTTCACTATCTTGAAAACATATAAAATCCCCAACTCATTTTTTCAGGTTTAAAGGATGAACATAGATGTAGAAAAAGGATCCCTTAGCTTTGGCCATCTCCCTCTTCTCTCTTTCATATGTGACATGCTGTCTGCTCTCACAATTCCTTCCTAACTGTTCGGCAGCATGGTGACTTTGGGTGTTCCTTCTTACCCCGGGCATCATTTTTTTCAGTACTTTCCATGTCTCCCTCAATACACACTTGCCTTCATATACCCAGTTGCCTTTTAGATTTTGAGGTGATTTTTCAATGTAAAGGAGGCGACCAACTTCTCAGGATGACTTTCAAATGATTTCACACAATTCATCCCAACCAGATTTTCCCCTCCCTCCACTCAACCCAGTTACCCCTGATATCTCCTCTTTCCCAGATCCACTCCTTCTCCTATTCCATTCAGAAAAGAGCAGGTCTCTCTGGGGTATAAAGCAAACACATCATAGCAAGATACAATAAGACTTGCCACAAACCCTCATATCAGAATAGTTTTACTTTGGCTTCTTGTGATCCTTCTTCAAGTTTGAGGGGAATTATAGCCTTTTTTGACAGAGTCCCAAGGCAGAATATTAGATGATGAGAGATTAGGAGTACCAGCAGACTTGGAAGAAATAGCTGTTAGAGGGGTCTCACCCTTGAGAGAATACACTTACTCTTCAATGCACAATTCATTCGTGAGGGTAGAATCTACTCCAAATCTTAAAGCCTCACCTAATCTCACCTATCACCATTTCACAATGGCAATGTGATTTCCACATTAATTTTTAGAGAACCCCCATAGTAGATTCAACAGAATATTATCTCTCTTTGTTTCTTCTGTATTCTTATTTTTTCCTTTTTGCTTGAGTGGCAGTCACTAACTGTGACTTTCAGGGGCTAGAACAACTTCTAAGGTCCAGACAGTATAAGTTGATCTTTGGAGTTTTGAGAAAGGCTAAGAAATGAGCCTTGCAACCTGATGGGGCATCATGACTCAGGACAGAGTCACAAATTAAAATAGCATATTAGAGTTCCAGCCCCCAACTAGTATATACACACACACACACACACACACACACACACACACACACACACACACACGATCTTCAATCCAATGAAACAAATTAAAAAGACACAGGAGGCAAAACGACAATTTGATGGTGTGAAGACAGAATTTAAGTATATAAGTATAAGTAAGACATTTATTCAAAGAACTTGTCCAAGTACACAGTGCATCTCTTCCTGCTGGCCTGGAGGTAGTCAGTGACCAGTGACACAGTGTTATGATTCTTGTATCATAGTTGACTTTGTGATTGCCTGTGAAATAATATCAGTGGGTTGTTCTCTGCTTGTTAAAGCAACTTCAGCATCTATAACAAGTCATTGGTTGAAACTTCTGATGAAAGGATATTATTTTTATGAGCCTTACTACCAAATGAACTTTGGATGCAGAAGGCTGACCATTAAAATGTGGCTGAGAGCATTGCATGCAGTCTGAAAATGTACACATGGATTGTGAAAGGAAGTGGTATATGAGAGATCATGAAAACGTATGGACTTGGTCTATTGAATAATTAGGCTCTGAGAAGAACAAGACTCAAGGTTTGTTAGGATCAAACTGTAGGGATGCAGGACAATTCAACATAGGACCAGATTGTTGTTGCTGTTTTCATGTTAATATCTGGTATTTTTTGTAGAGTGTACTGTAGCTTCCCTTTGGGAAGAGTCAGTAAACAACTGCAATGTCTTTGAGACACCATTGACCAATAATATAAGATGGTGAGGATTGGTGCTCCTGGCCTTCGTTGCTTTCATGAATCACTTGCTTTTTCCCTCTGTTCAGAAAAGGAAACTTTAAGTTTATGTCTTCATGTATCATTCCCTACATTGCCTACATGGTTGTTGAAGACACCTACCAGAATTCAGAACACTGGGTCTCTCCCTTAAAGATGAGGGTCAAGGACAGCAGCAACTTCAATACAGTGGACCAGCCATGATCCTTGGCAATGTCAAATCCATATCATCTTCCAGTGTACTGATTACTTAATTATTTGGCCTTCATTCCTCAAATGAACTTGTTCTCCATCCTAAATAGGAAAGTCGCAATCTAAACGTCACCATTGTCAACAGCTGAAATCATTCACCATCATAAGTGGAAGTTGCTGTACTTCTAAGTGATTTAATTAAGTACCCAACAATAAACATCCTTCAACCCTGGAGGCTGATGAGTCATGTCTCCATCTCCCTAACCTACTATCTTCTCATGTTTTCAAATACTTCTTACATAAAGTGCTTTCCCTATCCAATTTTGGATCTTCAATGAGCTTTTCCTTATTTCTGTAAAATCCTAATGTGTTAAACAGAAAAGTCAGTGACTCTGGTAAAATGCATAGTTTTACTAACTCTATGCATCCTTTCCCATACCTGTGGATCATATGAAAATCCACAGTTATACTGTCATTTCTCACTTCAAAACCACACCACTAATCTCCAGTGGGTTTGTGAAGCTATTTTACACTTATAATCTGTCTTTCTCTTGTAAATTATCTTCCATACTCTGAAGCATAATCTCCTATCTTTACTTTCTGTATTGTGATAGTCCTACCTTATTAACAAACATACAAAAGTAGAAGAGAATTTTTATAAGCTCCTATCTATACCTATCTAACAACTTGCATACCCACATTTTGTGTAACACTGTTTCTGGGTGGCCAAATACTCATCACAGATAGGGAACTGACAACAGATCAAAGTAAAGATACCACTAGTGTTCAACTTTGTCAACCAATGTGTTTATTGAGGTGAGTTTATTGAGCTAACTTCCAGGAATATGGCAACCATATCACTGAAGGCTGTCCCCAGCATGGGTGACTCATGAAAAAGGAAAGCCTTGGCCTCTCTGTTCAACTTTCAGGCTATTTGACAACTCAGAGAGTCTTCTCTTATCAGTAGTCTTTGGAGAGAGGGAGGAGCTTTGCACATCTGATAAACTTCATGACTTTCCTGAGATTTGTGAGTTGTTTACTTCCTGAGTCTTAAGGAGCTCCCCTTTAGAACTTACTGAGTCATGATGAGCTTTCCTCAAGGATGGATTGTTTCAATTCAGAGGATAATTGCTACCCAATGCCATAACATACATATTGTCTCTTCCTGCCCACAACCTCTCTACAAGATGGCCAGAATAATCTTCCCTTCTCTGTCTTACACTAGAGACATTTCCTTTCTCTGAGCTTCATTCCGGTCAGCATGCAGACATGCTGGTCTTTCTCTCATCTTAACAGACGTTATTATTTCTTGACCCTATTTAAAACTATAGCTCCTTGAAATACAAGAAAATGTGTTGTTTCCTGTGCAATTGACCACTTACCCTCTACTATCTTTTCTCTTATATCTTCCCAACTCAGTCTTCTCTCCTCACCATTCCCATAAAATTGACATCTAAAGATTCATTCCACATTCCTGACCCACACCCCCTGACTATGGGTGTCAGTGAGGAGGCCTAGGTAATCTATGGGGCCTTGGGTAGTATTTACCCCAGGCATACAAATAGACTTTGAGTGCCCATGCCACAGTATGGGAGCCTCTCTCAGCCAAGACTCTTCAGGGAGGGCCTAGGCCCTGCCCTGGATGAAATGACAGTTACTAGAGATCCACCATGGAGGGCCTCACCCTCCTTGGTGATCGGAGTGGAGATTGGGTGGGGGACTGGGACCCTGGTGTGGAGGGCAGGGGAGAAGGGGAGGGAGAGGGAGCTGGGATTGACATGTGAAACAAGATGTGCCCCAGTTAGCCTGGGATAGCCCTACTGTAGGCATTAATTGTGAAAATATTCATAATGGTTGTACATATATTTATACAACAAATGATCTTTCTGGTCAGGGGGGTTTACAAAGTCAACCCTTCTACCTCCTTACAAACATCTTAGCCTTCTGGTAGCTATTCACATCCTAAATCACCAACTACTTCTTCATAGGTTTTCATTTTGTTTAAGTTCTTCTTGGAGGAACAAGGACTAATAGTATACAGCTAGACTGGCCTAAAACTCAAGACCTTCTGCTATAGTCACCCAAGTATTGAGACTACATGTATATAGTACCTCAACTAGTAAGATATGTATGGATATTTCAACTTGTGGATATGATAAGTTTTAAACAACCCTAGCTGATTATGGTATTATATAATTCTCTGTATATATTATCATCAATGTGCAAACAATTTTAGTTTTTATACTATTATGCTTAAGAGAAAACTGATCTGTTTATTCTCTTATAATGTTATTCTCTTGTAATAGTTTAAGAATTAATATATCCTTGGATTATGGAATGGAACCCTCAACTTTTTCTATTTCAGAAAGAGCTTTTACAAAATTGTATATTTCCTTTGTAAGATGACTTCACCAAGGCATATGCCTGTTCCTATTGCTCTAAGTTTTGAAAGGTTGTATTCTGTTCAGATTACATTTTCCCTGTGACTTTTTAAGATTTGATGTGTGAATGATGCCCGCAGAGGCTGGTAAAGGGCATCAGATTCCATGGATCTAGAGTTATAGGTCATTATGAACCACCCAAAATTATTCTAGGAACAGAATTCAGATACTCTCCAGGAGTAGTAAATGCTCTTAACAGCTGAGCCATCTCCCTGTCCCCTTTGTTGTTTTACTTATTTATTGTTTTGGAAGTTTAGTAATTTCTGTTCTCAGTTTATTATTATTATCATTATTATTTTTGTTATTATTATTATTATTTCATTTCCTAATTTCCTGAGGAAGAATCTTAGGGATTTGTTTCTTGACAATTTTTAATTGTTCTTATTTTCTAAGGCATTCATCCATTACTCTGAGACTTTCACTGAATGTTGTGTTGACTGCTTCCTATTAATTTAATTATGTATTATATAAATATATACATCATATATATATATATATATAGAGAGAGAGAGAGAGAGAGGGAGATCTGTGTTTTTAAAGTTTCTCCAGAGATCTGTATTTTTAACTTTCTCCAGAGTTGTTTCCATTGACCAACTCCTTATTTATAAATGTTTTCTCCATTTCTCTAAGAGTCTTTTGTTTCTCAGCTTGTTACTGATGTGTCCTTAATTATATTGCAATTGCCAGCATATCTTGTGTGACTTCCATTATTCAAAATTTGTTAGGATATGTCCTGGGGCTCAAGTGATTACATGTAAGGAGAGTATGTATCCACTCTATTGAATGAGCCATGTTCTGTGGATGTCACTTAGACCCTGTTGATTGATGGAGCTGTTTGGTCTGAGTATCTCCCTGTTGATTTTCCAGTGGCTGAATCTGTCAGTTACTGAAATTGGGCTTGGGAGTCTCTAGCTATGATAATGTATTTATTTTTTTAGCCTTGAATTTCTTCCCATCAGTGCCTGCCTCACACATTTACAGACTTTCTGTTGGTAAACACAGATATATTAACTATTGCTATACTGTAGCTTAACCACTCTTTCCCTTAACATAATATCTGTCTTTGTCCCTAAAATATTTCATTATATGTCATCTGTTTAATGGTTAAATTTCTTTTTTAATCATTTGTACTTATTTTAATTGTGTGTGTGTGTGTGTGTGTGTGTGTGTGTGTGTGTCTGTGTCTGTGTCTATGTGTGTGTGTGTCTAGGGAGGAGGGTAATGTGCACATAAGGTCAGATGTTCCCAGAGGCCAGAAGAAAGCATCTGATTCCTTGGAATTGGAGATACAGGCTATGTTGAGCATCCTAGAGTGGGTGCTGGGAACTGAACATGGCTCCTTTACAAGACCAGTGTGTGCTCCCAACCACTGAGCCAACTTCCCAGACCCTTGATGGTTAACTTCCTGTGTCACCTTGAAGGGGCTACAAGATGGTAAGATATGGTCAAGCATTATCATGTCTACTTCTACTTAAAGTATATTTCTTATAGACAATGTATAATCAAGACTTCTTAAAGTTTTAATTTGAGATTTATAATATAATGACAACATGCATTTCTTTCCCTTCTTCCCTCCAAACTTTTCCATATACCAAACTCTGGTCTCCTTCAAACCCAGGGTCTCTGTTTTCACTAGTTTCTAATTTTTTATACATATATGCTTGTAAATATAGTTGTTTTAAACTATTCTGAGCACTTTCTGTATGTGATTGGTATACTTAAGCAACGCTTACAATGGATTTTTCTAAAATACAATTAATATATCTTATTTATTAGTCTGCAGACAGTCGCCCTTATTTATATGTTTTTCTGTTCTTTTCCTTCATCCTCTGATTTTAATTGAGCATGTTATACAATTCAATTTTATCTCCCCACTTAACTTGTCTATTTTCATTCATCTTTGAGGTTTCTGAACACTGATTTGAGTATACAACTGTACCCAGCCCCAATCACTTTCAAAATTGTGTGACACTATGAAGGACATTCAAGCACTTTAACACAAAACATTCCCAATTCCTCCTTCTTTGTGGTTTATATTATACACTTACTGTGCCTACTTTTGTACACACTTATCTATTAAATCAATTTAAATAATAACAACAAGAATTTAGGATCTGGGGATGGACAGATAGCTCTGTAGTTATTAGCAATGGCTATTCTGGAAGATTACCTAGATTTGCTTCCTAATATCTGCTGGTGGTTCATAACATCCCTAACTCCAGTTCACTGGGATTTAATGTTCTCACTGTCCTCTGGGAGTTCTAGGTGTGCACATGGTACACAGACACACATGCAAGCAAAACACTCTTATACATAGAATACTATTAAAATTTTTAAGTCATTTTTATTTTTCTGATATTTATTCTTTTGAACTTGTGGGCCACATCAGAACTCTTTTAATCCTTCTGGAAGGAATGATCTAACATCATCTATCCACCTTAGCTCCTAAAGCTCCCATCTGCAGAACAAGTCACACTGAAGGACAGGTGACCATCCCAAGAATACTTACATATAGCAGGCAGACTGACTTACACAAAAGTGTGACTTTATGATCATTTAGTTGGGGCTAACTGTGAACAATTACCTAGTTGACTGAGGCCACGATTTCATCCAATGTCTTTATTTTTTAAACACTTAGTTGTCTTTCAATTTCCCTGGAGACTTATTATTTTTCTGAGAAGAGCTGGTCTTGGTAATGGATACCTGTAATCCTTGTACTTGGGAGGGTAAGGCAGGAACATTGCGTTTGAGGCCAGCCTGAGCCTGCTCCCCTATACTCCTGTGTCCTGAGTGGAGGGGAGGAGCTCTTCCTCCTGTTGTCTAATTAATGTGTTTGTATAGTAGTTTTGGTTCAACAGAAAGACCTCTTATGGGGTCTCTTAGCTTTTCCTTTACAAGTGTTTCTCAGATAGCCCTCTATTATGCCTCCTAAGAGAGACAGGAAAACTGGACAATATGAAACTGTGTATGTCCCTTCTGATGCCTTGAAGTCTATACTGGCCTGGAGTTGGTGAACTCCCTGTAGGTTGGGCTTTGATAAAAAGAGGTGTCACAGGTACAGTGTCTCACTAACTCTATGTGTTACTCATGGGTCTTGGAAACCACAGAAGATCACAACTAGATGGTTCACTTTGTCAGTCTGAAGAACAAAGCACAGTGACACGTATCTAAAAAAAATGAGTCAAGAAAGATATGGAAACAATGTGAGAAACTCATGTAAGATATTGACAGACAATCTGATGGCCGAGTAAAGCAGCTTTGACAGCAGGGATTTGGACTGTGTAAACTCATAAAAGACGAAGACAAAAGCAATCCCCATGGAGCCATGAGAAACGAAAGCGAGCTGAAGAGCATAGCACAGATAGATAAAGATGCTGGCCTGCAGAGCGAGGTAAGGAGAGCTGGGGTTTGAGCGAGCTGAAGAGCATAGAACAGATAGATAAAGATGCTGGCCTGCAGAGCGAGGTAAGGAGAGCTGGGGTTCGATAACATTTCAATCTGAGACCACTCTGGAAAACGTAAACCTGTGAAGTGCTTCAGTTCTAGTTTCCAGTATTTCCTAAAATTGCTTTTAAGGCAGCTCTGTGAAACCTGATGCCTGGCAGCCCAGATATGTTGGAAGCATTATTTCTGACAGGATGGCACTTCTCAGTGGTCACGCAGGAGCCATGATTCCTCAGGGAGTCATTTAGTACAAAATGGTCTTGGTTTGCCCATTGAGCAAGGAATCCAACATATGTGTTTATGCATTCCACTCTCTGGATTTGGGTTGTCACTGTAGACTCAGATAGAGCATGGAGTTCAAAGTCTCTATACCCAAAGGACTCAGATGTTAGTGAGCAAAAGATAAAATAAGTAGGCAAGCATTTAGTGGCTAAAAATTAAATCTGATAGTTCATCTTCAAAATAAAAGCTGCCTTCAGTCAACTTAGTTACATCTAGAGGAGAGAAAGTCTCATGGGCTCCTGCTGGCAGCCTGCTAAGTCCATTACATCGCATCCAAACTCTGCTAGTTTTGTTATGTCCCCCATCCAATCTAGAAACTTAGAGTCAAAAATACCAACATTTAAGTTTGCCTAGTGGCCTGCAGACCTGAGAAGGTCATGAAGCTGATAATCTTTAAAATGCATCATTTGTAAAATTCAGATATGAACCACATATGGCCTGTGAGTAGCAGAGGGAAAGACTAGATCTGCATGATATGGAAGATTGTAGCCCTCCCCCCATCACTCAGTGTTAAAGGGAGGTTGGACCTGTGCCCAGGTTGTAGGAACTGTTCTTGACACTCAAACATTGTGCCCACCATTCTGCCTTGATTTCCTGACTCTATAGAGTCCCCAGCGTTCTTATTATTGTGGGGTGGGGGGTGTTTCTCACATTGAATGTGATGGTTGATCTAAATCATCTTGACTGGATTTTCAATCATCTTGGAAGCAAGCCTCTGAGTGTGGACAGCAACACCCCACAGGTTAGACTTCCTAGATTTAATTAAAGAAGGAAGAAATCCTTGGTCCAAAACCCATCCCACTTTACTGCCTGGATGCTGGTCCAATGTAAACAGCTGCCTCTTCTCCTGCCACTGGGACTTTCCTACCATAGTGTACTATATCCTGAGGTGGAGCTGTGATCCAGAGTGAACCCTTCCTTCCTTAAGTTGCTTTAGTCAAGTGTTTAATGCCAGCAATGAGAACGCAAATCAAATTAGCCAGTGGCGAAGTGTTGAGGAAGTTAAATCACGAAGACTTCCTACCTTTGAGGTGTGCTGGAACAGAAGCAAAGAGGTTCCACAAGAGTTAGTCAGCAGGATGGGAAAGGCAGAGTTCTTGAACTGGAAGCATGCATGAAGCTGCACAGAAAACAGGGACAATGGAGGAAGATGGGAGTGAGACCATGCAAACATCAGTGCAGCTTTCTGGGAAAGAGAGGGATGCAAGGAGGAGACCTCATGTGGCAGGGAGCCTTCAGGAGGGAAGGAGCA
Organism: Mesocricetus auratus; assembly: GCF_017639785.1. Classification (NCBI taxonomy): domain Eukaryota; kingdom Metazoa; phylum Chordata; class Mammalia; order Rodentia; family Cricetidae; genus Mesocricetus; species Mesocricetus auratus. The sequence continues at coordinate 49,667,356 of NW_024429267.1, read as the reverse complement.
GGAAGCACCCATGCTAAGGACACAGAATAAACTCTGAGCCAAGGGGCCACTGTCAAGGAGATTTAGGTTGTAGCTCAGAGATGTAAGTGGTGACTCTGAGGAGGGCCACTGGCAAAAGGTCGCACAGAGACCTTGTGGAGAATGCTACTGCAGGAAACCCAGATGTGATCTCTGAGAAAGAGGAGAAGAGTCTGGCCTGAGTAGATTTCCTCATAATTCAGTGGAAGACCAAGTCTGCAGCCCTCTGCATTGCTGCACTCTGAGTGGAAATCACGGCTAAGGATTGGCATTGGCCGTCAACACTGGGCCATGTCATCTCAAGGCCTCAGTAACTTCCTTAAGCTCACTATGTCTGTTCTCTTGGCCCTGCTGAAATTTCTCTCAGAGCGGTTACTCCCCAGCTCCTGAAAGATTCTATTCCATTCTTGAAACTGCCTCACCAGTTCATCTTTCCTTTTTAATGTTTTATTAAGTTAGAATTTGGATGCCTGAAATATTTATTCACTAGTCATTATTCAATGGTAGAAAATCACATAGAAAGTCCACCTGTGAGGCATTAAGCAGCACAGAGACAGCCAGTGTTGCTAAGAGAGCATCTCGATACCCAACAGACTTGGTGCTCATTGGCTTTAGCTTACACTTGGCTTTAGCTTACACTTGGCTTTCCAAGCCCCCTCTCCCCTAACATACCTCTGGATTGAAAGTGGTAGACTAGTAAAGCCTGTGTCTCTGAATGAGGCAGCCATAGACCTTATTGATCATCCTCAGTTGAAAGCAAAACAGATGCACGAAATAGTGTTCAAGGCTTCACTACCCTACAGCATTCCCCCTGACAAGATCTAAAAGACAATACAAGAGTCATGCAAAGTACTCCTTAGAAGCACAACACAATTTTGTTTAACTCGAGAAACAGGGATGGGAAAATGACCTACTGGGCAGTGTGCCTTCCATGCTAGCATGAAGACCTGAGTTTGGATTCCCAGGTTCCACATAAAGGCAGACGTAGGCTTGCACATCTGTAACACCTACGGTGACTGGAGGCAAAGACAAGAAAATGCCTGGAAAGCTCATGGCTCAACTAATCCAGCATATGCAGTAGCTAACAAGACTGCCTCAAACAAGATGGAAGGTGAGGACTGACACCCAAGATTGTCCTCTGATAGCTACACATGTGACATGGCATCTTACTCCCCCACACCCCTCATGCATGCACACACATATACACACACAAATGCCGTGTGTGTGTGTGTGTGTGTGTGTGTGCGCGTGCGCGCGTGCGCATGCACGCACACATTTTATTTGCAATTAGATTAGAAGGGGAGTTTGGGGGGTTACTAATACTGAAAAATGCCATGACATTCAATCTGAACAAATGAAACCCATAAATGCAGCGCGTTTTTCTTAATGAGGCGAGCTGTGTTTAAATCCCTGCCATATTTTAAAATAAGGATGACTGCAATGGAATTTGCATGGTGAAAAAAATAAAACAGTTGTGGATGCTTCTTAATTGATTAAAATTATTTCCTGGGCAAAAGCAACCAAGGAGGGCTCAGAATGACTGTATGTAATTGTCTGAATTAAAAACAAATTACCATTGTCCCCTTAAAAGCATGGCTTGTTGTGTAGAGTACAAGGAACATGGTGCATGCTCTGCACTTTGGCAGCAGTAAAATGCCTGTTAAAGTGTGTCATGAAATATGACCCCGAAAATTGGTTTAAATTGACTTGCAAATGGCACAGTAGCATGGATTAAAAACTAGTTAAGTCATGAGAAATATCAGTGATCATCACTGCAGTGGACACTTTGGATTGGGGGTCTGCAGCTGCATTCAACCTTTTGATTAGAGGCATTTGCATATTGACAGCCTGCTAAGGGAACAGCTTAGACAATGTCAGGTTCACTCAAACCTCTGAGGAGAAGCATGCTGGATTAGTGATGACCACAGATGACTGGACTGTTCCCATCAGGATGCGGCATTTGTGTCTACTCCTGGGGAACATTGGCAGGCTCTGTGACTGCTTTGACTGCGAGATCACAGAGGTGACCATCTTGTCGCTTCCTAGCCCAAAGCTAAACTCTTCTACTCTTGTCTCGCCTAATAGTCTCATTTGCTCTTTCTGGACACACAGCCTTTCTGCTGTGAGGAACTCAAATGAAACCAAGAGACACATAGGGGCATCAGAAGGCTGAATAGTTATGCTCCCAGCTACAATCAATATGACCTACAGACCTGGAAAGGAAACTGCCTGGCCAAACACTGATTTTGAAGTATACAAGATCACAACCTAATGACAAGAGAGTGAAAAAAATCACAGGGGAGACCCCAGTGTGACTCTGAAATTCATCAAATGATGAGGAATTATAGTTAATTTTGATTGGCGTTGTTACTACATAGCAGTACCTAACTCATAACTAATTATGCAACAGTTTCAAACTTTGCATAAAACATAATAATACAATCCCATCAACAAAAATAAGTATCTACCTTAATTCACATGAAAAAGTATTTGAGCGTACACAGATAGATATTGAATAAATCCACACAGATATTCAGTTATTAGCCCTTAAAAATCTTTCATAAAACTATCTTGCCTGGATGTGGTGGTGCAACCCTGTAATCTCAGCCTGATGCAAGATGATCCCACTTTTGGGGAATAGACTGGACATTGTAGATATTGTCTTGGTTTGAATCTTCAGCACTACAGATGTTACTGTCATAGTTGTTTTTTATTTTCTGTCAACTCAAACAAATGTAGATATACACAGGAAAAGAGAGTATCTCGGCCAAGGAACTGCCTCCATCAGATTGGCATGTGGCCATCCCTGTTTGTGGGGCATTTTCTGGATGGCTGCTTGATGTGGGAAGGCACACTCCTCTGTAGGTGGTACCATTTTGGGGGAAATGAACACAGGCTGTATAAGAAACCCAGCTGAGCAAGCCAGGAGAAGTGAGTCAATAGAGGCATTAATCCATGGCCTTTGCTTCCGTTCTTGCCTCCAGGTTTCTGCCTTGGTTTGGTAGACTATAACCTATAAGGTAAATAAACCCCCTTTTTCCCAAGTTTTTTGGTCAGTGTTTTATCACAATAACAAATAAACACACTAGAACAACTACATATAATGTATGTATTATATACCTATGCATTTCTTATATTATATGTTCATATACATAATAAATAGCATAGTTATGTTACATAAAATGTAGCATGTACATAACACACATGCATATTACATGTACATTTTGAAGCCACTAAAATGGGACATTTTGCTCAGTCTAATCCATTTCATAGTTTTAAAGACAAATGCTTGGGGTTTTATTGATAGTTAAACTTTCTGGACTTATTTCATGATGATGGGTGGTATTACTTTAAAGATATAAGATTATATTTTTAGTTGCCATCCTCATACTTAGTTATATTTAAAGTAAGAAGAAAAAACCTGAAACAACCCCAAAAATATATATATATGTACATATATATATATATATATATATATATATATATATCAAGCATCACTATTTTATGTGACAAACTCTGACAACCCAAGAATGGATAAAGTATTCTCACCCCACATCAGGACATCAAGGTTCCCATCTCTACCTGCTGCTTGGCTGACTGGTAAACTGGTCCCCACAGATGCTCCATGATGTGCAAACAGACCACGCAGATGTGTCCACAATGTGCAAACAGACCATGCAGATGTGTCCACGATGTGAAAACAGACCACGCAGATGTGTCCACGATGTGAAAACAGACCACGCAGATGTGTCCATGATGTGAAAACAGACCATGCAGCACACCTCCTACCACGCAGTACAACCACAAGGAAACACAATTCAGTCCTTCAAGCTTTCTCTCATCAGCCCTTATCTAACTGTGACAGCTTCAGACATGGTTCTAATGTCCCCATCCGACTCGGATCTGGGTTTCTGAAGTGGTATTTGATTCAGGACTGAATCCAGTTCTTTAAGGAAGGAATACAAAGGATGAAATTTGAACTATCTCAATTTTTTTAAGTTTTGCAGTACCCAGGGTGACTATACCAGGAATACTGCTGACACTGCAGAACCTCACAGAGCTTTGACAACAAGCTTGGATATTCTTCTTCCGAAATCATATGGATAAAGAAGCAATCATGATGAACAGATGGGCACTTCAGATAGTGCAAATTCTGAAGTCACCTTCTCCATTAAAACAAAAAGTAAAGCAGAACAAAAATGTCTCTCCCTTTCATCTTCATTCTGGACCTGGGACTTGCTAACTTTGCTTGCCATGGGACACATGATATGTGCCACCCTGTCAAGATTCCTAGGCTTCTCTCTGAGTGTTCTATGTTGCTCAAAACCACTGAAAGAAGAAGAAGAAAGTTTTGCAGTGAAGTCAACCTCCAGGGTGATGAGTGTAAGGCATGAGCAAGATCTGAAAATGAAGCTTCTTGGTGTCTCCTCACTCTGGGAACATTTGGGAGGTCTGCTGGCTCCTGTCACTTGAAGCAATTGAACTCAAATGAAATAGAATGAGAGAAAAAAATTGTTCCTCCTAATGTCTCCTTTATCACCAAATATACCTGAACTAGAAGAAAAATAAATGGATAGTTACTGGATTTTGTGGTACACATGCGTGTGTACATGTGTGTGTGTGTGTGCGACCCCCGGGAAAGGGACCCCCGACCCGCGGGGGTGAGGTGATGAGGGTCGCTACTAATTTAGTGGGCCTTCACGAGCAGATCCGATCTGGAAAGTGAACTTCAAGAGGTTAATGGAAACAGGCTCAAGACAACGTTCGCTGATCAAGAGCCTTTATTTTTTGGGGCGCGCTGGAATTTATAGAGGAAGGACCTCAGGGGGTGGTACAAGCATGTCAATCAAGTCTCATTTCAAATATACACCAAATACGGTAAAGACAAAGCTGTAATTTTCCATCAGTCATCAGTTGCATTCCACAAATGCTTGTCAGAGTAAGTCAGGTGCAGGAATTAGGGAGGGGTAGGAAGTATACAACAGAACACTTTAACCTTTTGTTAACAAAGACAATTACTCTGTAAGGGTACTTCCCTCTGGCTAGGCGGGTGGGCTGCCCTGTGTAAATTTAACTTTAATGGTTAGCCTTTTCCTTTGTCTCAAGGGCATGTGTGCTCGCAGTCACGTAGGCAGAAGACCAAGAAACGGTTGACAGACTCCATTTTGTTCAAGGTTCTAGCAGTCCCCAACATGTGTGGTGTGTGTGTGATGAGAGAGAGAGAGAGAGAGAGAGAGAGAGAGAGAGAGAGAGAGAGAGAGAGAGAGAGAGACAGCACATGTGTGTATGTGTGGGTACCAGTCTGCACACATATATGGAGTGTATGTGTGTATGGCTGCATGTTGGACAGTGTATCTCAGATAATATCAACCTCTTACAATAAGAATGAATTTCCTCAATGAACCACATAAAAAGTGTGTGTTCCTTGGCTTGGAAAGTTGAATCCCCCTGACATCTACATAGTGAAAGGAGAGAACCAACTCCTGTGAAGTTGTCTTTGGCTATCCACACATGGGCCTAGGCATGCATACCCTCCCCAAGTATGAATAAGTAAATCTAATGAAATATTAAAAAGAAAATTTTCTTGAGACATCCAGCCATAGAAATAAAATACCAACTTTAGTTCTCAAAATGTCACTGGGGATATTTCATCAATTTCATAGCAACTTAGAAGAGCTCTAGGGAAACAAAAATAAAAGGATCATTTTATTGTGTATGGTCACCCAATGCCATGACACACATATTCAGCAGATAATCACAGAAAAGGAAACTATAGATCAATGCACCCACTGGCAGAGAGAGAATGATTTATTAATTAAAAAATAGAAAATTCAGTCTAGAGATACATAAAGTACATGACACAGTTCTTTTTAGAAAAAATATTCTTTTTAATTTTACTACACTGAAAATTTAACTGTGCTTATAATAAACTAGTTATCAGAATTTCAATATTTTCCCAATATAATAATAAACTGATAGCAAATACAACTAAAATGCCACTTCCTCCACAGAGGAGGACTGACTCATCCCTACATTTTATGAAAATGATTATGTTCAAAGATCAACTGAATCTTCAAAATAAAATCTAGATAGACGTAGTGAATGAGCAAAAGTTAGCAACACTTTTGCTACACTGCTTTAGTAAGATTAGGATAAAATAAACATAGGGAAATCAAAGAGAATATAGAATTGAGAACTAAAACCATATGAATTTTTTCTACACTCTGTTGATGTATGATACAAAGGAGCAATTTTAGAAGGTAGCTGAATTCTTGGAAACTTTCTGTGCATTCCATATAAAGGAAAAAACACATTACACAAAAAGTCAATACTAGTTGGAGATTATAGGTTGAAATACAAGGAACAAAAAAAGAAAAAACACTAACCCCCAAAGATTTCATGGGAACTGTTTTCAAATAACCTAAATTATTTTTTAAATCATCATTTAAAACAACATCACTAGCCTGGCAATGGTGGCTCACATCTTTAATCACAGGGATATAGAGGTGAATTTGAGACTATCATGGTCTACAGAGCAAGTTCCAGGAGAGCCAAGGCTAAATAAAGAAGCCCTGTTTCATCACCCTTTACAATTGCCACGAACAACATAAATAGCTGGGGGTAATGCTAACCAAACAAGTGAAAGACCTGTATCAAAAGAACTTTGAGTCTGTAAAGAAAGAAATTAAAGAAGACACCAGGAAATGGAAAGATCTCCCATGCTCTTGGATAGGTAGGATCAATGTAGTAAAAATGACAATCCTACCAAAAGCAATCTACAGACTCAAAGTAATTCCCATCAAAACCCTGCACAATTCTTCATAGACCTTGAAAGAACAATTCTCAACTTCATATGAAAAAAAAAAACAGAATAGCCAAGACAACCCTGCTCAACAAAGCAACATCAGGTGGCATCGCCATCCCTGACTTCAAGCTCTATTATAGAGCTATAGTCCTGAAAGCAGCTTGGTATTGGCACAAAAATAGACAGGTAGACCAATGGAATCAAATTGAAAGCCCTGAGATTAATCCACAAACCTATGAACACCTAGTTTTCCACAAAGAAGCTAAAATTATACAATGGAAAAAAGATAGCATCTTCAACAAATGGTGCTGGCATAACTGGATATTGGCATGTAGAAGACTGCAGATAGATACATTTCTAATGCCATGCTCAAAGCTTAAGTCTAAATGGATCAAATATCTCAACATAAATCCAGTCACACTGAACCTGTTAGAAGAGAAAGTGGGAGGTACCCTTGAACGAATTGGTACAGGAGACTGCTTCCTGAACATAACACCAATAGCACAAACACTGAGATGGACAATTAATAAATGGGACCTCCTGAAACTGTGAAGCTTCTGTAAGGCAAAGGACACAGTCAGCAAGACAAAAAGACAGCCCACAGATTTGGAAAAGATATTCACTAACCCCACATCTGACAGAGGGCCAATCTCCAAAATTTACAAAGAACTCAAGAAGCAAGACTCCAAAATACCAAAGGATCCAATTAAAAAGTGGGGGACTGAACTAAATAGAGAATTCTCAATAGAGAAGTATAAAATGGCAGAGAAACACTTGAGAATGTGTTCAACATCATTAGGCAATAGGGAAATGCAAATCAAAGCAACTCTGAGATATCATCTTACTCCTGACAGAGTGGCAGAATGGCTAAAATCAAAAGCACCAATGACAGTTTGTGCTGGAGACGATGTGGAGAAAGGGGAACACTCCTCCAATACTGGTGGGAGTGACAATTCATACATCCACTATGGAAATCAGTACGGAGATTCCTCAGGAAAATGGGACTCAGTCTACCACAAGATCCAGCAATTCCAGTCTTTTTTTTTTTTTTTTTTTTTTTGGTTTTTACGAGACAGGGTTTCTCTGTATTGTTTTTGGAGGCTGTCGGTCCAGCCCGGCCTCCAAATCACAGAGATCCGCCTACCTCTGCCTCTGTCTTAAAGGTGTGTGCCACCACCGCCCGGCCAATTCTACTCTTAAGCATATACCCAAAAGATGCCCATTCACACAACAAGGATGTCTGTTCCACTATGTTCATAGCAGTATTATATGTAATAGCTAGATCCTGGAAGCAACTTAGATGCCCCACAACTAAAGAGTGGATAGAGAAAATGTGGTACATTTACACAATTGAGTAGTACTCAGTGGAGAAAAATAATGGAATCTTGAAATTTGCAGGCAAATGGATGGCACTAGAGGAAACCATCCTGAATGAGGTAATCCAGTCACAGAAAGACAAAGATGGTATATTCTCACTCATATATGGATTTTAGATATGGATCAGGGGAGTCTCAGCCTGCAATCCCAGTGCCAGTGAGTTTGGGAAACAGGGAGGTTCCCAAGAGAGATACATGATACCCCAGAGAAGCTGAATGAGGCAAGATCTCCTGAGCAGATCGGGAACATCGGGGGAAGGGAGAGGGAAACAGGAAAAAGAGGAGCATAAGAGGAGGGGAGAAGAAGGTATGGGGGAGCAGGAAGGTTGAGTTGAGGTTAGAATAGAGAACAGGATGAGAGATACCAAAATAGATTGAGTCATTATAGGGTTGAGGAGAGAGCTGACACTAATAAGATCTCCAGAGATCTACAAGGATAATGCCAACTGGCAAACTAAGCAATAGTGGAGTGACTACATTAAATGCCCCTCCCTGATGGTAAGATTTTTTTTTCCTTTTTGTGCTTTATTTCTGTAGCTCTTGACATAAGAGAGAATATATGATTTTACTTAGCAGTAGAGACTTGACTTATTTTTTTCTTTAGTGTGCATACACATAGTGAGTGATGGGCCTTTCTTTCATGACAGCGAGAACATGAAAGAAGCTATAGAGGAAGATTCCTACTGACTGACTAAAGTTCTTATTATCATCTCACCTTTCAATCTGAAATTTCTAGTTCTGTATTTTTTTAATACACATTTATGTATTTTATTTTATTTATTTTTTTATCATTTTTTATTTTAATTTTAAATAGCTTGTTTTACATGTCAATCCCAGTTCCCTCTCCCTCCCCTCTTCCCGCACTCCCCTTCCCCCCCTCCCTCCCACCCTATTGCCAAATCCTTCCACATAGGGGATATCTAGAGTCTGTCATTTTACTCTTGGTAGGGTCAAGGCACTCCCCTATGAGTCCAGGCTGAGAGAGCATCTCTCTTTGTGCTATAGGCACATGAAGACAGTTTGTATACCAGGGATAGACACTGATCCACAGCTCAAGGCCCCATAGGTTGCCCAGGCCTTCTCACTGACACTCACATTTGGGGGGTCCAGATCAGTCCCATGCTGGCCTCCCCACTGTCGGTCTACCTTATATGCCATCCTAGAACCTTCATCCAGTGACTGATGGATGCAGAGACAGATACCCACAGCTAAACACTGAACTGAACTCCTAGAACCTAGTGCCAGAGATGGAGGAGTGATGAGAAAAGGGGTCAAGACCATGATGGTGAAACCCACAAAGACAGCTGACCGGGGGAGCTCTTGAATCCCAGACTGATGGATGAGAGGCCAACAGGGTACTGATCCAGACTCCATTGAATGTAGTCTCAGTGAGGAGGACACAGAAATCTCTGGGGCCTTGGGTGTAAAGATAAGCTTTTTCCTTGAGAGAAAAACCTTCTCGCCAGCCTGGTTCCAGAGACACATCAGTCCCAAATAAACACACAGGAGGCTATATTAATTATGAAGCTGTTGGCCTTGCTTGTTTCTTACTGGCTAGCTCTGACTTAAGTAATTACCCCATAATTGTTAATGTAAGTATTTCTCTTACCGGAGAATAGTTCTGGGCTTCCTACCCCATGGCGTTACTGACTCTCTGGGTTTCTCCTTCCCAGAGTCCTTCTGGACTCCTAGTCCCACCTATCTAGATTCCTATTGGCCAGCAGTGCTTTATTGACATATACACAGGACTTCCCCAACACATGGGTAGTAGATCATGTTTACCATGCCTTATGAATGATCTTTGGGAGCCCATTCCAAATAGAGGGATGCTCTCTCAGGCTGGACACATGGGGAAGTGCCTAGGTCCTGCCCTGGATGAAATGACAGACTTTAGAGATCCCCCAAGGAGGGCCTCACCCTCCCTGGGGAATGATGTGGGGATTGGGTGGGGGGTTGGAAGACTGGTGGAGGGACAAGGGAGGAGGGGTGGGAGAGGGAGCTGGGATTGACATGTGAAGCATTCATGTTTCTAATTTAAATAAAAACATTACAAAAAAGAAGACCTGTTTCAAAAAGGAAAAAAAAAACTTCCCAAACTTGAAATGAGAAAAGATCTCCTCATCACTACTAATATCACTAGCTAATATATGAAAATGTTAGGTACATATTCATCAAAAGAAATCATTAAATGATAGAAACACAAGTTGAGATAATCTAGCAATGTATCACTCCAGCACACGCAAACTTTTGTCAAGAAAGTATTTCAAGTGTATGTGGCTTATGGATATGTGTGCACATGTGTAAATGGATTCAGATGCTTGTGTGTGTGTTTATGGGGAGAAGAAGAGGTTGTTGATTGACTTCCTCTATTGCTCTCTACCTTATACCTTTGAGATAAAATCTCTCACCAAACCTGTAGTTCACAAAGCCACTTAAGTGGAAAAATAATTGACTTTTGCATTCAGTCCTTGTTGAACATGGTGCCTAGCATACAGCCCTAGATCCACACCCAGGGGAAATAGGTTCCCATTTTTTCAGATACATGAGGGTATTCACATCAACATTTTCTGTGGTACTTCTTTGATAGAACATCCTCCACCTTGGTTAAACATATAACATAAAGATAAATCGCTGTGATGCTGAGAACAAAGTGCTGATGATTTCCCAAGACCCGGACGGAATGTATAGATCCAGTGCTGGGTCAGGAAGGCTATATTCCCCATGATTTCCACTGTAAAGATGAAAATAAAATACTTGTAAAGTGCTTCACTGTAGTAGTCTTTGGAGGAGAGCACAGTGACCAAAGGGTCATGAGATATTTTCTTTGACAATGTTATGTCTCACAAGGGAATTAGTCCCTCTTGAAAATAAAAACAGCTCTGCATTTATTACTTTTACATATTCATACTTGAAGGGTATACTTCAAATACAATTGGGGGTAGGGGTTAAATGTCAACCAAACATTACTGGAAGATTTACTGTGGTAGCATATAACCATCTGGTAGATAGTTTTAATGGAAATGTAAATTCAAAGGGAATCTAAGTTGCTCTTACAGAGGAACAAGTCAAGAGGATTTTTGTTTTAAAGTAGAATGAAAATACATTTTATAGAAAAGTCATAGGTTCAAGGAGTCATAAGAAAAGGAAAACAGATTGAGGAACTAGAACAAAATGAGCCAAAACCAAGGCTACATGTTGTTTGAGCTGCTTGAATGGCCAAGAAGTTCACACTGTACAATAGTTTTTCTAGTCAAAACTGGTTGAGCAGTAGGAATGTAGTGCAGTCTGTAACTTACTTGCCTCTCATGCACAATCCTTGGTCTCTATTCCTAGCACCCTAAGCATGTCTATGGTCCCAGCAGTCAGGAGGCAGTGACAGGAGGATGATAAATTTCAGATATCCTGTGCTACATAAGACATTGAGGCTAGCCTGGGTAATGGACAAAACACAAACCTAGGTGAAGAAATATCTAATAACACCAATGATATCAAATGAAAAATGGCTCACACCCAGAATATAGAACTCATAAGCCAACAATTAAAAGTTGAAGAACTAGTAAAATACAAAATAGGCAGGAATAAAAATGTAGAACCATTCCACAGAATATATCCAAATGGTGATTAAATAATGCAAATGGGTCTCCATTTCAGACAGCAAAGATATCACATAAAATGACATTTAGAGATTGACAATCATTTAGACAGTGCCAGCCTCAGTTCTGAGATCATGTGAGACAGCAAGAATGCACAGCACTAGGGGATGTAGCTATGTACTAAGCTCCTTGTGACCTTGTTGGTTACATTTCATTACCTTTATGCCTAATAAATAAGCCATTCTACCTCTATCTACATTCAACAAGCACACACATAGAAAGGACATTAACAAAATACCTATGAAGAAAAGGACTTGGGAAATAGCTCAGCAGTGAAAGCCTTTCAGGGTAAGCAAGATGCTCTGAGTTTGGATCCTCAGAACCTGCTAAAACTCAGAGTGACTCACTCAAGATTCCAGCTCAGGAGATAAGGGCAACTCTGGGCTTGAGTGGGAGACTCTGCTACAAAGAAAAAGACATGAAAGCAAAGAAGGAAGATGCCTGGTATTGACTTTGGGGATCCACAAGTACGTGTACACATATTTGCACACCTATACACACAAATGAGAAAAAATATATTTTAAACATATTTGAAAGCAGCTTAAAATTAAACTAAACAGTGTGGAGTTGTCCACTGATGAAGAATAGTATAACTTCTTTTAGAACACTACGTAATAATGACCTTAAGTGACTAAAATTATGCACATTTAATAAAAAAAACACAAACAAAATGCTTGCTGAAAAAAGCCAGATACTTATAGAAAATATTCTAAGTTCTTCCATATAATTTAGGTTTTAAATGTAAAAACCTGAATTTTGATCTTTAAGGTTAAAACACCAGTGGTCATTCAGTTGCAGAGAAGGGAAGTTTAGGGCACTGGTCTTTGTACTCTGATCTAGTGTTCACTTTTGATGATTCTTAGTACTAAATAATTTGCAATTAGTGTCCTTTCTTATAAGTAGTGAGCATGTCTGCAAATGTCCTTTCATTGTAGGTATGTCATAATACAATGTCTTAAATTAATGCTTACTGTATATTTGTTCCTTGGACAAACAAAATTATCTAATGCCAGAAAAAGATTAAAAGCTTAAATTTCTCTAGAAAACTACAAAGTCCAAGAAAACAATTTCTAAAAAAACTGATGTGTAAGGAAAGAACACATGAACAAGAGGCACACATACACAACAGGACACACCATCAGCATTACCAACTACGCACATTAAACTCTCTTAAAACTTGATGGATTTGGATGTTAGTAGCTGATAATCCCTTCTAGTTCAAAAATAACAAACATTGGATCTATGTTTAAAAAGTATTAATTCTATTCAATCATATGGGATGTGGCCACTGGAAATCAAAATCTGGGCTCCCAGGGAAGAAGGCTTTCAGTGGCTAAGGGCTTGTTGTACAAGTATAAGGACCTGAATTCGAAAATCCCCAGAACCCATAGAAACAGAAGTTTCCTTTGCATGCAGTAATCACCCGGTTCCTAAAGAAAGTTGGTAAGCAGAGGCAAGTTAATCCTGGATCCTCACAGGCCCGCTAGTCTAGTCAGTTATATTCAGTGGGGAATAACAAAAATCAAGAAAGGCACCACTGGACATAACCTCGGGAGGAGGATCATGACGCCTTGAACAAAGATCTACAGGCAACTAGCATTGATGTGGGAGAAACAGTCTTCCCCAGAATAGAGCACACCAGCTGGTTATCCGATGCCAAATGGTCAGCCCTGAAAACATATACATTCAAGTTACATTGTAGGTTCTGAGAAAATTCAGACTTGTGTGTTTAGGAACACACACACACACACACATATGTAACAACAATTAAAGAAAAGGAGTCACAGGGGGAAGTTTTGACAGGAGAAAAGAGAAAGTTTGGGAGACAAGATATGTCTGTCTTGCTCTTAGCATTTGTTTTTGTGAGAATGTTGGCTTAATTTGCCTTTTTTCTTTGAATGACCTTGAACTCCTGGTCCTCCTGCCTTCACTTCAGAATACTGGAATGACATCTATGTGCCAGCATGATTCATCATTTAGCAATGATACATTCATATAAAGATTACAACATCTTAGCTCTTTCTTCCTAAAGCTAAGAGAACATTTTTAGAGCATTCCACCACTTCAGGGGAAGACACATATCTTTCAAGGGGAATGGCTTCTTCATTTTCTTCTCTTTCTACAAAGACCTAAAATTAGACTTTACACTAATCATTTAAAACCCTTGACAATATGATATAACTCTAACAAGACATTTCTTTTTTATTATTTACTTTTAAATTTAAATTTAGATTAGAAACAAGGTTGCTTCACAAGTCAGTTCCAGGTCCCTCTCCGTTTCCCTCCCCTCCTCCCGTGACCTCCTCCCAACCCCCCCAACATCCCTCATTTCCCCAGGGAGGGTGAGGCACTCCATGGGGGTGTCCATAGTCTGTCATTTCATCCAGGGCAGGGCCTAGACCCTCCCCCAAGAGTTCAGGGTGAGAGTGCACCTCACATTGTTGGATGGGAGTCCAAAGTCCATGTGTACATTTCTATCTTTGCATTTATCTATTTATATATACTTTGAAATATGGCTGAGACTAAATGTTAATAAAAGTTATTTCTGAGTGAATAAATCTGAAATGGCTTCTGTAACCTTCATATTCACCATCTCTGTGTTGCTTAAATTCATTATAAATAGCATATTTATAAAAAGGATAAATAGCATGCTTTATAATTGTCATAATCAAAACCAAGATTTTATGTTAACCATACTAGCTCTACACATTATTACAATTCCCTTTTAATTTTAAGCAGTTTTAACTTTCATAAAAAATAATAGTCATATGTATTATAACCAAATCACAAACTACAAAGCTTTATTATTGTTTCCTGCCTCCAGTGTCAGCCATTTCAGAGCCTGTGAATAAAAAGATTTGTTAGCTCATCAGTTAAGACCTTGCTTTCCTCTTGCAGGTGAACCAAGTTTGGTTCCCAGCACCCACACAGGGTTTACAACTGCAAATGATTCCAGCTTCAGGGATTCTGATGCTCACTTCTGAACTCCACAAGTTCCTGAATTCAAGTACACATACACACACACACACACACACACACACACACACACACACACACACACACAGAGTGGTGGGGCTAGAAAACTAAGTGGTGTTCCTTGGGGTGTAGCTGAGTGGTAAAGTACTTGTCTAGCACTTGTGAGGAGCTGGATTGACAAGAGAAACAACTCAGTTTATAGAATTACTCTCCAAGAGCTCCAAGCTCATATGAGTACCCAAACCCAATAAAACTGGAGATGGATTTAAATAAGGGAATGCTGCTTTCATTTTGCTTACAGTTAAAAAGGATGTGTTAAACCCTCAGTTGGATCACAGTGGAGCTTAGAGTAAACTTGCCATGATTATATCTCAGGCATGGATGATATCCCCTCGGCATGAGTCCATAGGCTGACTAACCTGCTTTCATACATACTATGGCTGTTAAAAACTCTGACTGCCCAGCACCCTTGGACCAACCTCTCAAGATTAAAATTTACAAACTGAGCCAGCAGGTCATGGAGATTTGATATTGTACCCAAGTCTTATTTGCAAAGGAATGTGGAGGGGCATCATCTTGCTACATCTCATCAATTTGAACAAAGGTGTTCAAATAGCAAGCCACCAAGCCTCAGACTGAAAGGGAAAATACCAGTTAGCTAATATCTTTTACATTTATAGTACTTAGTTGTCAACCCTATAATCATATTGCAGACTTTAATTCAGAAAGACACTGATGGAAATAGTGTCTACATATATATAAGTAATATTTCTGGCAATGATCTACACTTTGGCCATTATGCCCCCCACAGTTCTACCTGCTTCATAGTATGTAGCACATTCTAATTTTTGTCTCAATCTCTTTCTTAAAGGATAATGTGTCATATTGTGTCCTTACATAATTTCAAAAAATGTTCTCAAATGCTGGTTGTACAACCAGCTGAAGAAGGAAATGACCAAGTTACTGAATCCTTAACTCATCTTACACATTAAATTTTATTTTCTCTATACATTATCCTCTGCTATCAGTAAGTATTTTCTGAATGGCAATAGCTTACTTTGACTAGGGATTATACTACTTACCTCTTGTCTACCCAATTCATGATAGACCCTTGTGTTTTACTTAAAAATATATGATTTTGTAACTAAATAGCAGAAGCTCAAAATATTACTTCTACTGAGTTGTGTTTCCCATGACAGTTACATTCATAATCTTCATTCTTCTATAGAGTTCTGATTAAAGCATTTAATCTTTGAGTCAAGCAGAGCAGTAAGAAATGAGACCAACTCACTTTAAATATTTTAGTAGATTGAACCCTCAATACAATTAATCTTTTTCATGTACTTCAGGCAAATTATACAGCTGCCATCTTTGAATCATTCAATTCCCTTTGCCCTGATACCCTTTCCTAACAAGGTATAAAAAACAGTTCATCTATTGATGTATGAAAATACTTGACCAAGAACAATAAAGACAACAATCTTGATTGTTTTCAACATGGTAATTATTAACAACTTACTTTAGTAATATTTTAAAGTATATTGAAAAGCATAACCTTGTCTCAAAAACTCCATGTGATGGATGGATAAGAAATTATATTGGTTAGCAAGGAGAGGGTAATTTTTTAAATATTATTATGATATTTAAAATACCATTGTGAATATTTGAGGGCTGTTTATGGTTCAGTGGTAGACTAATTACCTAGAATGCCCCAAGTCTTGATCCATCATACCACTTTTAGACACAATTCTGTTAATGTGCATGTCCCTAAGCTTCACTGATGTGAACATAACTCCAAATTATTTTTACATTGTTCCCAGTTTCTTTTCATGCTCAGACTGGCTTTTTTCTTTCTAAATTTTTTTGTCTTGAATTTTTCATACTGTTTTGGTGATCACCATCCAAACCAAATAAGTGGCATATTTTAATAGCATTACATTCAAATCTTGATCTTTCACCTTTTGATGGCTGTTACATTTTCAAGACAATCTTCAGAATTTTCTCTCAATATCTACATCACTTCATACTCTGGGCTATCATCTCCTGGATTTTTTTCTCTCTACCAATTCATCTTCTACCCTTCCCCTTCTCCTTTTAGCATGCCCACTATCTCGTTCTCCCATTCTGAGCCCTTATAAGACAACATTGTAAAGTTAATATTAGCTTCTTTTTATTTCAACGCCATGACTTTATTTCAGCAGTTGGGAGGCAAAGACAGACGAATCTCTGAGTATAAAGCCAGCTTGTTTTAAACAGAGAGTTTCCAGACAGTCAGTGCTACATAGTGAGACTCTGCCTAAAATGTTTGTGATTGAAAATTCATTACATAAGTTTGGGTTCTACTCATTATAGAGCCATCTCCAAGACTCAGTCTTTAGTCTTTACTGCTAAGTTTCCTGCATTTGTACCTTTATTTATTCTATATACATTGAGAGTTTCAACTGGGCCTTTAGACTTACTGAGATAGTAGGGTGTGAGCCTTCATTTCTCAACCTGCAATATACTTTAAAACTTTTTCTGCTACTTGATTACCGGTATTACCTTACAGGGTACTAAGTTTTTCTATTTGCATGTTAGCTTTCCAATAAAATCCTTCTGCCCCTACAATTCTTAGAATCCTAAGCAAGCCATTTGTGAACATGAAGCAAAAGTTTTTGTTCTAAAAAATCAGGTGGATATATTAAATTTTCTTGCCTGATTTATAAGACAAATTTACCTATCAAATATGAAATGTTCACGTGTAGTCTGCATAAAAAGTCATTAAAATTGTGTAAATGTTTCCATTTTCTTTTCTCTTCAAATTATTTCTCGATGGTTCCTGATGTTTTTCCCTGTTTAGACTCCTCTTGTTTTTCCTATTTTCTTAATCTTGAATTTTTCATACAGTTTTCGAGATCCAAACAAAATCCATGCTATTATTTGGTGCATTGTCAGTTTCCCATCCAGAATTTTAGCTTTAATTGAGATGTAAGTGTCTCCAATGAATTAGTTCACACCTTCTTCTCTGTAGTAGACTATGGGTTTGATGACCAAAGGCAGGAACTTCTCTAAGTAGGAAGGAAAGAAAACACTTTTAAGGTCATAACATCCATGAACATGGATTTCATTCACTCTGTCCATGTGCTACAGACTCCTGGGTCATTAGAACTCACAAGCTTAAGCAAAATCCCAGGGAATAACTAGGTGCACATAACAAGAGCCTCTTCGGTTATTTCACAGACAAGAATACACACAGAGTATTAAATCTTCCTTGATATTACCCCAGTTC
The DNA here is from genome assembly GCF_017639785.1 of Mesocricetus auratus. Taxonomy (NCBI): domain Eukaryota; kingdom Metazoa; phylum Chordata; class Mammalia; order Rodentia; family Cricetidae; genus Mesocricetus; species Mesocricetus auratus. The sequence goes on along the minus strand of NW_024429267.1, from coordinate 49,649,260 downwards.
CTTCTGAATACTTATAACAAATCTTGGTACATCAAAGGACCAAAATGACAGGGGCAACCTACAGACAGATGAACTGGTAGGCAGAAGACAGAGTTTTTTAAATGTTTGAATGTTAGGTTACTTTCATTAGGAGCCAACTTGCAGGATTCAGTTTTCTCCTACCACCATGAAGGTCCCAGTGATAAAACCCAAGCCCTTATTCTTGGTGCAAGTGCCTTTACCCCACTGATCCACCTTGCCAGCCACAAACTTAGATTTTATGTTAGTTGCTAATAGGACATGATGTGCCTCTTACATCTAGGCATAAAAATGTTCAGAATCTAAAAACTGTCATAACTTGAATGTCTGTGTGACTGCTTTTCCACTTCCTTAGTTCTCATTTCTAGGAACAACACTCTTCTCAATTGCCTGGTTTTCCTCTCCTTTTCATTTCAGCTCTCTCATCTTATTTTGTGTAGCTTCGGAGTTTGACACTATGTCCCTGATTCAAGGACAGATTTGTTTCTACCATTTACCATCCCTCTGACATTACCTTCATCTTTGTGGTGCTTTTATTCTTGTATTAGTTTTCTTTCCTGACTTTGTTCAGCCTTTTAAAATTCAACTTCATTGTGTTTATAATGTTATTTTAATTTGTCATCCTCTCTGATTTGTTCTTTCCTTTCAGAAAAAAATAATCTCATTGTTTATGTTGACCCAGAGTCCTTCACCTTGAGATAATTCAAATAGAATATGCTTTCTGATGTCACTGTTCTTATCTCTTATTCTCCTGATTTTTACAGATGTTACTGCATGTGAGCAAGTCTAATATTACTATAGTCATTTGACTGGGATATTTGTCTGTATGCTGAAATGGTGTAGTGAGTGGGGTGATGGGCAGGGAGAATGTTGCACGTGCAGTAGAGGTTACTTTAATGTGTTTTTATTAAATTGCTGTCTTCTGGCTTTCTGCAGTTGATGACACATCCAGAACAGTCACGGGGCTTGGGAGTTTTATTTCACCTCCTGTCATTCACTAGAAAGCCTGTCAGTCAAGGCTCCACAACTGCACAGCTGAATCATAAATAACAAGGTGACACACCTTCAGCTCTTCTCCATCCTGCTCCAATTACCTGCCATTCTTTCCTCTTCCATTTACCCTGTCCTGGGTGGCCAGTAGGATGAATCACAAACTCAGAGAATAAAGAAAAGACAGAGCCCGCAGAGTTTTGGGGTAGGTAGAAGAGAGAAAACTGTCAGAAAACCTCCCAAATTGGGACTGAAATTCATATTTTTGTTCCCCCAGAATGGTATTAGTGATTTATATTGATCTCACAATGTATTAGAAATGCGAGTAGGGACTCAAATCCATACAAGGACCACAGGCATCATTGTGAAGGCTGGTTTAAAACAAAGATCAGAGAAATCCTGCATACCAGGTGCTAGCAAGAGAAGTTTGGATGCCACAAAAGACACTGACAGACAGTACCACCTCCAGACGAGGGTGGATGCTTGCTTACAGTGACTTCATGCATGGAGTCACTGCAGTTGTTGGACCATACCAAGCACCCTTGGTGCCTGTAGTAAACTCCTCTGACCTCTAAATGTTGGTAACCCTAAAGAGTTTGAATGTGAATGCACGTAGTGATGGTTATTTGGCTTCCCAGCCAATTAAATCATCTCTGAGCATGGCACAGGAAGATGGTTACCAGCTATGGATGCTCCCACAGAATTTTATAAACATAGAATTGAATGCTCAGGTATTTGGTTCCATTAAGATCTCTCTGTCTCTGCCAGGTGTAGTGGCAACCTATTAATCCCAGCAAGTGGGAGGCAGAGACAGGCAGATCTCTGTGTTTGGGGTCTAGAGAGCGTGTTCCAGGACAGCCAGGGCTACACAGAGAAGCCTTGCTTCAAAAAGAAAAGGAAGAAAAGAGAAGAGAAGAGAAGAGAAGAGAAGAGAAGAGAAGAGAAGAGAAGAGAAGTATCTCTGGAGTGTTGGTTTGTGGTTATAAATATTTCTTACCCTGATAATTATATTCATAATTAATTTTTGAGATAAAACCCAAAAACAATATCAGAAAAGAACAGCAAGAAACTAAAGAAATATCCAAGCCTATTCCATTATTGGTAGAAATACATTATTACATTGCTTTTAGCCATTTCTTTTGTGAGGAGGTCAGAGGACAACTTTTGAGACTTGGTTCTCTCTTTCTACCTGTGGGTCTGGGATACTGAAGTCAGATTTTCTGGCAAACGCCCTTACCCACTGAGTCATCTCTCCAGTCCATTTTAGCATATGCATCCTTTCGTGTTTTCATGTTTTATGTATATGTAACTTCATTTTTCATCTCATTTTCTCATATAGCCATGCAATGACTCAAAGGCCTTCTCTTTACCAGCAAGGAAAGTTTTATAACACAATGCTTCAAGTCCATTACACTCTTTACTATCATTATTAAAAAATGTATTCTTTGTGTCTTTCATACATCCCAATCCTGCTCATCTCCCATCCCCTCTCAACCACCCTCTGACCCTGCAACCTCCCCAGTAAAACAAAATAAACTTTAAGATTAAAAAAATGAAAAAGAAGAAGAAAGGGGAAGTATTGTCACAGAAGCTGCAGTGTGACACAATGAGTCCCACAGTAAACCCCTGTATCCATACATCTTTACATTCAGGCATTCATCGCAAGGACCTTGCACCTACCCAGGCCCAGAGCCAGGGTATAGTTTTGGCCCACCCCAACATACACCCCATCTATTGCCTGCTGGAGTACAGATAGAGAGAGGGGTCCATGGTTCTGCGGATCCAGGGCTACTGAATCTTCATGACACAGGGCAACGATGGGATATCCAGGAAGTGTCCCAGGTAGGGCCGACTGTTGATAGTGTAGCAAAGACCAGGGGCCTTGAACCAAGTCCATTACATTCTTTACTTGCTCCTCTGCGACATTCACTATCACATTAGGTATTTTCTCATTAGTTTAAAGAGTGTTTCCAAGACGATTCTTCTGCATGACTTAATGAAGTAAGTTTAGGGTTAGACTTTGTAACTTGAAGGACACGTAGATATTTAAGGATGCTGTGTCATCAGCTGCCTTGAGCAGAACAGACACCTGTGATTCTAGCCAGTGTGAGATACCTTGCATCATCTCTGCCAGTAGCTGTTCATCAATAATCATAATTGTACCAAGGCAAGAATTGAACAGGGGATGAATTGATTCTTCAAAGAATTGTACTCTTGAAGTCACTATAAAGGAGAAAATATTATTGTGAGTTTAGCAGTGATTGATGGTTAATTATCTGTACAAATTCTTTCATTGTTTTTGTACTGGAGTCCTCTTTAAAAAAATACATCCATGATTATGTTGCATTATCTCCTCAGAAATGGATCCCTCCTTATTTGAAATATCTTTCATTTTGTCATTTGCATTTTAATTTGTTCAAAGTCATTTTATATTAAAAGAAATATATTCGTTTTTAAGGTAATAAAAATCTATCAGTATTTTATATTATGGTTTCTCAGTCTACTGTCAAAATATAAAACTCCTTCAACCACCTAAAATTATACTTCTGCTAAAATTATATCTCTGCTTTAATATTTGTGTAGATTTATTTCAGTGAAATTACATAGTAATACATCTATACTTAATATGATGTTAGATAGGATTCTAACGTAACCCCACAATTTATCCAAACACAATTTATTGAATTAATTATCTTATCCATCACTTGAAATTCCAATTATATCATATAATAAGTGGTTATAATAAGTTTTCAGGCCTATTTCTCATGTGTATAGTTATTTCCACTTCCCTGTTTGTCTTTTCCTGAGCTGAATTTTGCTCTCCTTCTTCTTTTGAATGCTAAAGTTTTCCATTCGCTCCATTCTTTTCCTTACAGGTGAACTATGGTAGATACTTTCCATGTATTTCCACTGAAATGTTAAATAGAATTATCTTGAAATCTGTATCAATACTGTATTAAATCTATAAATCCAAGGATATAATATAAAAAGAATACATTTTAAAAGAGCTTATGCCTAAACTGGGCATTGGTGGTGCACGCCTTTAATCCCAGCACTGGGGAGGTAGAGGCAGGCAGATCTCTGTGAGTTCAAGGCCATCCTGGTCTACAGAGCAAGTTCCAGGAGATTCTCCAAAACAATGCAGAGAAACCTTGTCTCGAAACACCGGGAAAAAAAAGAGCTTATGCCTTAGTAAAATGTAATTTTGTTACTCTATGTGACTTGGAATAAAGTCAGGAAGAAGAATGTATCTGGTGCTGTCTCAACTCCCAAATAACTTATCTTGAGACTTTTATTAAGCTGACTAATAGACCAGGTTCAGCTATCAAATGATATATTTTTAAAACATTTTTTAAAAATCTGCTACTCAAATAAATGGCTCTGTATCTATTATAGAACAATAACAAAAAAATTGGTGAAGTTTGTTTCTGTCTGAGGCCTGTCCTTTTGTCTCATGACTGTCTTTTCCAGAACAAAACTCTCAAGTTTGGTACAGTTTTCTCTTTTCTGCACCTTGTTCTGGGATTTACCACACTCAAGGTCACCTAGATTTCTTCCAGTGGTGTCTTCTATATTTGTAGTTTTGCTCTTTCATATATAGGTATGTGATCTACTTATATTTAGTTCTGGCTAAGGTGTAAGGTCCATGTCTAGAGTTTGTGGTAAACGCACATCTTATTGTTGGAGCAACATTTACTGAAAAGGCAGCACTGTCTCTGGTGATTTGCCTTTCTTCTTTTGTCAGAGATTAGTTGGCTATTTCTGGATGGATCTATTTCTGGACTCTCTATTCTCTTCCACTGATCTTCACTCAGTCTTTAGCCAGCACCATCCTGGCTGCTCATTACGATTTTTATAGTAAGTCTTCATGTCAGGTGATATATTTTTTTGAAATTCATTCTATTGTTTCAACACAACTGCAGGCCAATTCACGATGGTTCTGTTCATGACATTTTCTTTCTCTACTTCTTAATGGTACAAAAGTGATATGAATTAAAGAGACAGGTGCTATATCTTAAATTTTGATCTTTTCTGGGCCTGGCAATTGCATCAAAAACACTTGTGACACAAGGAAGTGGCAGTGAACTACAATTCCCAGTAAGCCATGGACATACAAACACAACTACCTTGTGTTGTGTTCTTAAGCTAGGATGCTTAGGTTGAATATATTAAATGCATTTTCTTGCTTAAATATCTTTCAATTTAAATGAATTCACAGCTAATAACTCTATTGTAAGTTGGAAAGTATCCACCTCATGCTCATTGTCCCAGATCTTTTGTCTTATTAACTGTAGAATCAGTGTGACATGTATACAAATAACTTGATATTATTTCGAGAGGAACTGTAAGAATTTAAAGATCAAAGTCAAAGAATTGACATCTTAGCAGTATTAAATCTTTCAGTCCTCAAAGAATTAGATCTTTGATGTACTTCACGAGTTATGTAATTATCAGCATGTAGAATCTACACATCTTTTGCTAGACTTTAATCTAAGTGTTTAATTTTGTGGAGTGTTATTCTAATAGTGTTGATGCTCATTTTATATTCTAGTTGCTCATCACTAGTACATAGAAACACAATTTTGTATATTCATTTGTCTTGTATGACTTCCTCTGCCTCTTTGTGTACTCTAGGAGCTTTTCCACAACTTAAAAGAGAGCTGAGTCCTCAATATTGTCCTCTGACTTCCACACACTTGTGCTGTCTTACACACAAGCACACACACATACTCATACACAAATCAAATAGCAAGTAAAATGGAATCCTCTATATTAAAATTCAAATAAATACAAACAAGGAAGTATCTGTTGTTATGCTATTTATTTATTCATCTATCTATCTATCTATCTATATATCTATCTATCTATTTAATATTCTCATCCTGTGACCCTACCTAGGGTTAGTGATTGGAGGTTGTATAGAACTGTGAGAGAGAAATGTCTTATGTATTTGTCATCTGACGGGGTCAATGCCTGTTTTGTAACAACAAATGAGATATTGCTGGTAAGTTATGGTACATGTTATTTATCAGATTGTGGAAATACTTATCTTCTTAGATTACTGAGAAATTGCTATCAACAAGATGTGGTAGTTCATGCCACACTCTTATTACATCAATTAATAATTCTTTTTAAATTTACCTTTATAGTGAATTAGATGGTTATACATTTTAAAATGGTGGCTCAATATCCTATACTTGGAATACAAGTAAATTCCATATATGGTTTATGCATCATTGATCTTGCTATAAAAATGATTGCTAATGAGTTTATTCTTGATATGCATGCAATGTTTTTATGTTGGATATACATTAGAATAATATTAGTCTCAGAATAATCAATAATTATTGCTTTTATTGTTAAATAACTAGCGACAATAAGTATGTATCTGTTCTATAAGTATTTGGTCTGCTCTTCCAGTGATCTATCCTCTGCAACACTCTACCAGTGACTTATTGTCTGTTGTACTCTAACAGTGACCAACCCTCTGCAATACAATACCAATGACTTACCCTCTGCTACACTCTACCAGTTACCTACCCTCTGCTATAATCTACCAGTGAGCCTAATCTCAAAGTGTTCTTACAGTTTATTGTTAATTCAACATCTTTAATCATCTGTTCAACCTATTCAGATTGTCTATTACTTTGAGGGAACTTTGGGATTTTATGACTCCTAAGAAAGAGTTTAGTTCCTGTGACTTGTCATAATGGAGGTCATAGATTTGTGTATTACTCTATTGTTTTTTTAATATTAATGGAATCAACATCACCTTTGATATTGAAAGTTCATATTTTTGTCTTAGCCCAGCTAAAGTTTTATTGGTGGATGTTGTCTTCTTTTTTTTCTAGTACTCTTGAGTGTATGTTTATTAAAATAGTTAAAACACCACAGAGAAACTTGCCCATTTACTTGTTATTACATGTTCACCATGGCCAGAAAACAAACCAGTAGTGAATTCCATCAATACATAAATGAAGAAAATATATCACATTACCGGAATTTTTATTTACTAAATGACTAATATGTATCACTTGCTTAGATTTGTTCCAATTATTTTAAGTCAGTATGGAACAATAAGTATTTAATTTTTTTATATTTTATTTTCCAGTTAAGAACATACTTTTTGTTTTTAGACTATTTTTCCATTTCTGATTCGGGGGAATTTTTTTCTATTTATTAAGTTTTCTTGCTTTAAGCTTAAATTGATCTTATTTTCATAAGTTAGAGTCCTGGGTTATTGGATTTATATCTTTCTTCCTTTGTCCTCACTTTACTGCTGTTAATTTCCCACTGGACATCCCTGTCACTTAGTCCAATATTTCAATAAGTAGCATTTATTTCATTTCATTCAGATAAAATTTCCCTTGAAACGTTATTTTGTTTGAGTGGTCGGATTTTGCTTTTCTTTTTCTTTGTTTTTGTTTTGTTTTGTTTTTCTTTTGAGATGAAGTTTCATCCTACAGTCAAAATATTTAAAAGCACTATAAGGCTCCCAAGAACTTGCAGCTATTCTCCTGTCTCAGCCTCCTAAGTGGGGGAATTGTAAGTCCATCTACTGTGAACCAGCCTTGGAAGAAATTCAAAGCAGAATAGAAACATGATTTCCTTTATTTTTCATTGCCTATTCTCTCTCTCTCTCTCTCTCTCTCTCTCTCTCTCTCTCTCTCTCTCTCTCTCTCTCTCTCTCTCGTGTGTGTGTGTGTGTGTGTGTGGTTTTTATATGTGTACCACATTGTGTGTGTGTCTCTCTCTGTTTCTCTCTCTGTCTCTGTCTCTGTCTGTGTGTGTGTGTGTGCGTGCATGTGTGTGCGTGTGTGTGCGTGTGTGTGTGTGTGTCTGTGGTTTTCATGTGTGTATCACATTGTGTGTGCAGAAGTCAGAGGACAGCTTTTTGAGATTGGTTCTCTCTTTTCACTTCATTGGTCCTGGCTGGTTTTGGGAATCAAATATAGATCATTTAGCTTGATGGAGGTCATGTTTACCCATTGAGCCATCTTACCTTCTTTCTTATATTTTTTAGTGATTATGTTTAAAAGTCCTGTGTTGTGGACACTTAATTAAGAAGAAGGGAAAAGGGAAGCATTAGAGATATATTAGAAATGCCTTGAAATAGTCTCCTCCTGTGCTCTTGTGTGATGCCCATTGCATTTGTGGCTCCTGCACATAAAAACTACCAGGAGAATGACTGAAAATGGACTTGATTTGATATTAATTAATGCTAATTTAAACTTGTAGACTAAACATAGAATAAATTTCCATTAAATATAATTCTGTTGCCTCCATGAGGCTACATTTCACATTAACAAATGTGTCAAAAAGACATTGTGACATTATTTCTAGACCCACACTTAGAAGCTTCTCCACAGAAAGAAGTAATAAAGTCATTCATTTAAGATGAGTTTTGTTCTTTTGTTGTTTTTCTCTGATGTAACATGGTGATGTGATAATTAATATTTCATATAGATCACTTGACATGACGCTTATCTACTAGTGACCTACCTCTGTTATAATCTACCAGTGAGCCTAATCTCAAAGTGGTTTAATCAAACCAAATCACTGTTTTAATTATTACATGATCGTTTTAACTTTATGATAAAAAAATCAAGTGTGAACAAATTTTTGAATTTTAAGCAAAGAGGGCTGGAGAAATGGCTCAGTAGTTAAGAGTGGGTGCTCCTCCTGTAAGTTCCCCAAGGTGGCTCACAACCTCCTGTAAACACAGCACTAGGATAGTTGATGCATGTGCTGACTACTGTGGGTACCATACACACATGTGCATACTTAAATGCACACACACAAACACGATAAAATTCTTAAATGAATAAACGTAAAGCAAAGACAATGAATATTTTCAAATTTAAAATACATTCAAAAATGATTCAAAATAAATTTCAAAAGACTAAAGGAAAATCATAATTGTAATAACAATATGTGTAGGAATTTCCATTTTTTCTCTATATTATAAACAAAATAAAATGTTAGGGTTAAAAAAAGATAGACAACAGAAAGTCCATATTAAATATATCTTTCAAACAACCCTCCCCCAAGGAAAAAAACTGACAAATATTGCTTCCTAAAATTAAAAGTAAATGTGCAAATTTTCACATTGCTCTTAGAAAGTTTTGGATATGGAACATTGACTTCTCAAAAGTAGATAGGTATTTATCAAAAATAACTTAAAAAGAAATTTAAAATATAGACATGGAAAAGAAAATAGTGAGTTTTAGTCACAATGATTCAGAATGAAAAATGTTGCAACATATCCTACTTTACAAAAAGTGAAAACTTTCGTGAAACCTTTGATTATTCATTGGATAGAGCATCTTCCTAAGAGTAACCATAGGGGGGGGTGGGGGTTGAAGTTGGGCATGGAGATGTACAAATATAATCCAGCACTTGGGAGATGAAAGTGGTAGAATCCTGAGTTCAACAACAGTCTGCAATACAGAGTAAGATCCTTCTTAAAAATGGAGGTAGTGGCAAGTGGTTCAGGGTGAGTATAATTAAAATAATGCATAATGCATGATGTATACCTCAATAGTTAAGATAGAGGAACATGAAATGATGGAAGACTAAGGGGATGGATTCACTCCCTAATCTGAATTGATAATTACATAAAGCTCACAGAAATCAAAACATCACATTATACTTAATAAATATGTAGCACCACTGACTCGATGGCAAACAAATTAAGAACTAATACATAAGTTGAAGTGAGTGATTAGAGTCTGGAGAGTCAAGAAACCAGTTTTGGATGTGGGTGAGACATGGAAATACTAGAGCCCAATCTCTTGTTACATATGGTGGAAACTTTTCATGATAACAATTTTAAAAAATATTGAGAATTCCCTTAGAAATAAAGTGGTTGGAAAATATTCAAAACAGATTATTTTTTATTCTTAAATGACCATGCACTTAAGATTCACAGCCCAGTAAAGAATCCTGTATATGAAACATATCTATTCACAACCTAAAGTGTGTACTTTGATCATATATAAGATAAGGCCTTGTTCTAGCTTGATTTCTATTGCTGTGATAAGACACTATGAACAATGGTAACTAGGAAGGGTGGGGAGAGTTTATTTGGCTTTCAGTACAATGTTCATCCTTATGGAATGCCAAGACAGGGACTCAAGGCAGGAATCTGGAGGCAAGAACAGAAGCAGAGGTAAATGAACATTTCTTTCTGGCTTGGTTCCCATTGCTTTGCTCTGCATACTTTCTTATACCACCTAGGACTTCCTGCCCAGGAGTGCTCAGTGAGCTAAGCATTATGCTTCAACATGTCAAGGATTTTAATTATATATTAGTTCTATTAAGATGGATTTAACTTGACCTGTATTGGATGGAAAATCTGGATTTTTAAATCAATTTAAGCATTGAATGGGGCTGGGGAGATAATAATGTCAATAAAAGTACTTGCTGCACAGACATGAAGACTTAAATTCCATCCCTAGAATCCATACAAAACAAGCCTGACATGGTTATCAGTAGCCTTCCTCTATACCAGTGACACACTGCAAGAGAAATCAGGGAAATAATCCCATCCACAACACACACACACACACACACACACACACACACACACACACACCTCATGGATATTAGGAATAAATTAAACCAGTGAAACAAATGCCTCAACAATGAAAATGTTAAGAAACTGAAGACAGAAATTGAAGAAGATGCTCTATTAGTCAACAAACTACCATGTTCATGAACTGAGAAACTAATCAAAAATATCAATGCCATTCTTCAGATACATAGGAAAAACAATCCAAAATGTTATGTGGAGGTATAGACGACTAGAATAGCCAAAGCAATCCTGAACAAATGAATACCATTGAGGTATCATCACACCTTATTTAAAATAATGCTACAGGGCTATATTAGTAAAAAACAACATGACTCTGGCAGAGGAAAAACAAATATACACGTAGATGTATAGATGCATGAGATAGAATTTAAGAGACAGATAAATAAAAAGACCATATGACTACAGTTCACTGGCTTTTACTGAAAGATGACACAGTTATAATCTGACTAAGTTACTACATTGTCAATAAATGGTCCTAAGATCCTAGTCTTTAACATGTACAGAGACAAGACTTGGCTCCAAATGGGTCAAGATCCTAGAAACTGCCAGAGAATAAAGTAGGAAACCATACTTCAGCATATAGGATTCCTCAATAACAGAGGGAGGGAGAGAGCGAGGGAGGGAGGGAGGGAGGGGAGAGGAAAGGAGGGAGGGAGAAATCAAATAAAGAAGAAAGGAATCCCACCTTACTTAGTAATCTCAGTGCTGAAAGACAAAAGCAGAGAAGTTCCTTGAGTTCCTGGCTACACAATTTAACCCATTGAGCCAACTCCCAGTCATTGAGAGACTCTGTCTCACAAACAAGAGCTTCCCTGGTCTCCATATACATATGCTCAAGTGAACATGCATCCATGCACACAAGAGTTGGATGCCTCAATCACAGCTTTGTTCTGCCATGCATGTACTACATATTAAATTTATCTGTGTTCAAATACCTATAAGACACAGAACACAATGTGTATATTTACTAAAATTGAACAGTATACCTTCTCAAGTTTTGTGAAGTAGCAACAGTTTCTAGAAAGGCTGACAGTGACAGGAGACAGTGAGCTCACATTATTGGAGGATGTTTGTTGGTTCAGTGAAGACTGAGGCTTACAGGTCTTTTGTGTTGCTAATGAAAAGTCAATATTTTCTTTAAACAAAAGCACACTTGTTTATTCAATATTCAGTTATTTTAATTATATGAATAAGTGAAGAGTTGAATAATTCAAATATTCAAAATATCAGTCATAAATGGCAGAATAATTTATTTTCCCTCTCATGTCATGTTGCATATAAACAAGTTGTAGTTCTGAAGAAACCCATTGCTTATGTATGACCTAGTAGGAGTATGTGGGTTCATGTTGAAACTAAAACTTCTGGCAATATTAATAAACTTGTATATTTCTATAATTGGAATCCACAGTTAGAAGGTTTTAAATGTGATTAGCAACACTATATAAATTGTATGGAATTACAGTAACCATTGGATAAACTTAACTATTGGTTATATACCCTTTAATTATGCAAACTATACTTTTAACTTGGCATACACAAAACTGAGTTTTTACATGAAATTTTCTTACTTGAGTAGTTTCAAAACTTATAATTTAACTTTAGTGTCAAATTAAATCTTTTGAAAATTATGAACTAAATTTTGTCTTTAGGAAAAATAAATATTTTAATTTAGGATCCTCTAGAAAAGAAAAGGCTACTCCTGAACATTCTAGAAGGCTGGCTAGCTAATTAGAGCTTTGTACAGTGGGAAGTTAGGTATTGTGAATCTAAAATCATCTTGGGCTATCTTAACAGCCATCCCTTGCTAACCCCTCTATCTGACCTAACACCTCCAACTGTCTGGTCAAATAAAATCTTTTGGAATGTATTAACTTAACAGACCACTAGAACTACAGAAGATAAAGTGCTACCAAATAGCATCTGAAACCTACAGCAGAGACAGCCCGGCTTTGCTATAAGCAACCTATGTGTTGTCCTACTCACTATAGAAGACAAATGTCTTAGCTTATATTGTCCACCTATAATTTATTCAAAAAGTTGGTTGCATTTTAGAGCATGTCATTTGGAGGCACCCAAAAGCTGTGTTCTCAAATCATAACTGACTTGATGTATGGAAATCTCTCATTCATTGTGCGGGTAGAACTGTGATTGGTGTCAAAATACGCCAGACTTATTTCTTGGTGTGTTGATGATTTGAAGTAAACAGTTACAGAGTTTCTGAATGGAAGCTGGGCCTTCGCCTTGTCTGCTGAAGGCAACTAAAACAAGGGCAGATTGCTTGTGTCGGGTCAGGGAAGCAGCACTAACAAGACTCACTCCACCTTGATTCAATCTCACTTAATGCTTTGGGAATCCTGGGACAAAACCAGCCAGATCATGTGGGCCCATTTCCCTGAGCTGGACCTGAGCTTCATTTCTGTTCCTTCAAGTTCACTGAAGGTGCTACACTGTGGCTTTGAGAGTCAGCTGTGGTCTGAACACGTTCTAACCTAACTCTATTGAGGGTAAAGTATTAGCAGCTGACCCTACGCCCTTTGGAAGGCACACTGGATTCTGCGTTCCATGGCCTGACTCATGATGCAATCTTGCCTCAGAGTCAGGTAGAGGTGCTGGAGGGTCTTTTGGCTTCACTGACTCTTAGCAACAAACCACCCTAAGCCCACTTGGAGACCCATCCCACCCATGCCCCTCAGTTCTTATCTTTTACTCTTGGCCAATAATCATGCAGACACTATGTTACTTTTCCTTTAGCTAACAACCATCTTACCAGGTGGGGTGGTTTGATTAAGAATGGCTTCCATAGGTGCATATGTTTGAATACGTAGTCTTCATTTGGCTTTGTTGGAGGAGGTGTGTCACTGGCAGCAGACTTTTGAGGTATGAAAAGTTGGCTGTAATTCCCAGCATTCTCTCTGCCTCCTGCTTGTTAGTTCTCAGAAGCTGCTCCACACCATGCCTGCCTACATGACTACTGCCATGTTACCTATTATAATGGTCATGAGCTCTGTCCCTTCTGAACTGTAAGCCCCAGTCAACCCTTCCTTCCATAAGTTGGCTTGGCCATGGTTTTCTCATAGCAACAGAAGACTAACTAATCACAAGGTATTGTTATTTTGATTTAAACTTCCCCAATAATTAGTGATATTGGTCACTGTCTCATGTTTCTGTTAAGCCTTTGCTGTTTTTTATTTTGGGGTGATCTGGAGATTCAGAAACAGTGTTTGAGTGTGTGAGGCCAGTGTTCTACCCCGAACCACTGATTTGGGCATTTTCAAGTCTTCTATGAAGGTGCTTACTCAAAATTTTTGCCCCTTTAAAACTGACTTATTGGGTTACCTCACTCATGATGGTTTCTTCTAGTGCCATTCATTTGCCTGCAAATTTCAAGATTCCATTGTTTTTTTTCCACTGAGTAGTATTACATTGTGTAAATGTACCACATTTTCTCTATCCACTCTTCAGTTGTGGGGCATCTAGGTTACTTCCAGGATCAAACTCTTACAAATAATGCTGCTATGAACATAGTGGAACAGACATCCTTGTTGTATGAATGGGCATCTTTTGGGTATATGCCTAAGAGTGGAATTGCTGGGTTGTGTGCTAGTCTGATTCCCATTTTCCTGAGGAATCTCCATACTAATTTCCAAAGTGGCTGTAAAAGTTTGCACTCCCACCAGCAAGTGGAAGGCACTTGAAGAAACCATCTTGAGTGAGGTAACCCAGTCACAAAAAGACAAACATGAACCTTCATCCAGTGACTGATGGAAGCAGAGACAGATACTCATAGCTAAACACTGAACTGACCCACAGGAACCCAGTGACAGAGATGGAAGAGTGATGAACAAATGGGTCAAGACCTTGCTGGTGAGACCCACAAAGACAGCTGACTGGACCAGGGGGAACTCTTGAACCCCAGACTGATGGCTAAGAAGCCAACAGGGGACTGATCCAAACTCCATGAATGGAGTGTCAGTGAGGAGGCCTCAGAAATCTCTGAGGCCTTGGGTAGTAGATTAGTGTTCACCATGGCATACAAATGAACTTTGGGAGCCCATTCCATATGGAGGGATGCTCTCTCAGCCTGCACACATGGGGAAAGGCCTAGGTCCTGTCCTGGATGAAATGACAGACTCTAGCGATCCCCCACAAGGAGGGCCTCACACTCCCTGGGGAAAGATGTGGGGATTGGTTTGGGGGTGATGGAGGGGGCGCTGGGAGGAAGAGTGTGGGGAGCTGGGATTGACACTTGAAGCGTGCATGTTTCTAATTTAAATAAAAATAAATAAATACTGACTTATTTGGACTTTTTATTTTTTCCTTTTATTTCTTTACTTCCTTATTTTTAAATGCTATTACTTTGCATGAGTTCTTTATGTAATGTGCATATTAATAATTTATTAGCTATAGGGTTGCAAATACTTAGTGCCATACATAGACTATCTTTTCATTCCTTTGTTTGGTTTTTTAAATAATTTTCTGCATTGGGCAGAAGCTTTTAACTATATGGTAGCTCCATGTGCTTTGGTTTTGCTTTTGTTGTTATACATTGGGGTTTTGCATTCTCCTACCTCTTCCCTTTTAAAATTTGAGCATTTTCCCTGTTGCTTATTACTCTTTTCTCCATTGGCTTATAAATTATTAATTCTATTTTTATTTTAATATCAGTTGCCTCAATAAAAAAGCAAATAACCCTGCATGTGTCTATGCATTTCTTGAAGTACACAGAATAAGTGATCATGGAATATTAATTTCCACATTATACTTCCTTATGCTAATTTCCCCTTTCCTTGAGAGAATGTGGGGTTTCACTGAAGATACTTTCTTTCCACTCGTGCTTGTTCTCCTTGGAAGATTACTCCTAGTATTTATTGTGTCTCATGCATAAGAAACAAGGGGTGAAACAGGAATTTGAGCATACAGGGCTCATGTTTTCCCTTATTGCCATTCTTCCCCATGCAGTACTTCTACAGTTGTGACACCTTTGTGCTGCAGCCTACGAACAGTTGCAGCCTATGGGCAGCCAGCCTTGTCCAGGTAACGCTTCCAAGAAATAAGAGCAGCACATTAGCTAGATTCCTGGATAACAATGGATGGTTATTTTTTCCTCTGTGGAATATTGCAAGGGTCCGCTTGCACACAGGTTCTCTTCTTTTGTTATCTTTCCTTTTGCTACTAATTAGTATCATATAAGATTCTTCTGCTCAAAGTTTGGTATGTCATTGTAGATGGCATAACAATAGCCATTTTTTAAGACATGGTGCATGTGTGTGTCAGTGGGTGTGTTTGATTCTGTATATGTGTTTGAGTATGTACATTTGAGAGAATGAATACAGGACTGTATGTGAGTGTGTGAGGCTATTTGTGTGAGTGAGCTTGTGTGAGCATATGTCAATGTGTCTGTGCTTTTGTGTATCAATAAATATTTCTGTGTAAGTGCCTTGCTAGTGAGTATATATGTGGGCTTGTGTGTGTGTGTGTGTGAGAGAGAGAGAGAGAGAGAGAGAGAGAGAGAGAGAGAGAGAGAGTCTATATATGAGTGTGAGTATGCATAAGTGTGAGTGTCTCTCTGCCTGGACGCTGGACGGAAAACAACATGAACTTCTCTAAACATTATAGCATGCAGCTTCTTCTCGTTTTCTCTGGATTTTGACAGTTTCTATTCCCATAAATATTCAGTGCTTTTGTTGTTGTTTTATAAAATTTCCTCCATCTTTCCTTTCTTCTCTTTTTTAAATATATGTACATAGAGAAAAGCTTTCAAAATTCATTATATTCATTGTCACATCTTTTACTCCCCAGTCAATGAGCAGAACACAGAAGATCTTACAGCCATCCAAGACTGTAAGGAACAGAACACACCAGTTAACACGTTTAGCACACACACACACGTATGCCAGTGCACACACACTCTTTTCCATTGTAAAAGTCCATCTCGGTAGGTTTTTGTGCTAGGCACTGTCTTATCGCACAGAAGTGGGAAGGAGGAGCAATGAGGGGCTAATGCTTCAAATCTGGAGTCATTTTTCCTCATTTCCTCCATTTAGAGGTTTTTTTTCCTTAGCAAACTTCAGAAGGGAAGCTGATTTCAATAGCCTGGAGGGACACATTTCATGAGCCAGGGGACTGACAGATCTGCGCTGAACTCCAGAAGATTCCTGTGTAAATTCCTCTGCATGCCGCCACACACCAGGCTCCCAGGGCAAGGCTTCTTCAGTAATAAAGAGTCCTCGCTGTGGCAAAGCAGTCATCAGCTTATGCAAATTCCTGTGGGTACCAAGGAGGGGGTTAGTTAAGCTGCCTATTAGTTTATTATTGCTGAAAGAAATAAACGTGAAGAATCACAAAAGGAAAGGGGTGAGGAGAATTAAGGATCCAATAACAGTGAGAGTTTGCTGCCCAGGTTGTGTCTCTTGCTGTGTTGGAATCGTTTTTCTTTGTCGACATCCTTGAGTTCGGCTATTTTTAGTGTCTCTTTAATAATTGAGCTGTAGCGATTGCACTTGGCAACTGGAACAGGCAGGGAAAACAGCAGCTCAAAGAAACAGTGTGGTGGTCATGATTTAATTTGGATTGCATCACAGAGCACACCTTCCTTCCAGGTAGAATGGAGGGGTGGGGACCAGAAGTGAAGAAAGACCCAGAAAAGCAAATCTGGCAGCTTGCTGTGGTTCTACTGTGAGCACGGGCATCTGAGATATGGAGGGGGTGCTGTTACTTTGTTTAAAATCAGGCTGAGAAGGTCATTGTTTGCCCAGGTCTTTAGACTTAGGAAAAAAGTGGAGAATGAAAAACTAGGTGTGGTTTGTGCCGGGAGCTCTAGCATTCAGGAGGCTGGCACAGGTGGATTGCTATGAGTTTGAGGCCAGCATGCAGCTCACAGTGAGTTTCTGCCAGTAAGACCCCATCTCAAGCAAACAAAACCTCTAACCTATCAGAGCACATGGTAGGTGGAACAGGAAGATCAGGAGTTCAAAATCAACTCTGGCTGCAGGAGACCCTGTCTTCAGAAACACACAAGGGCTGGGTTGATGTCTCCATGGTTAATAGTGCTTGCTATGCAAGTATGAAGAACTGCATTGAAACCCCCAGGATGCAAGTAAAAGGCCAGGCCTGGCTGCCTTTGTGTCTGTATCCACAGCGAGGATTGCCAGACTAACTGGAGGTTCGGTGAGAAATGCTGTCTCAAGGGAATAAGATGGGGAGTGATGGAGAAGGACATCTGAAGACTTCTCTAACAGCTTCGCAGGTGTGAGCATACACACCCCCGTGCACATACATACATACACAAAACACACACACTTAAAAATGGAAATTGAAAATACAGAAACACTAACTTTCTTGACATTTAAGAATATCTTTGCTGTGTATGAATATTTTGCCTGCACGTATCTATGTGCACCACCCTCATTTATGGTACTCTTGGAGGTCAGAAAAGGGTGTTGGCTCTTTCTAGAATTGGAGTTACAGACAGTTGTGAGCCACCATACTGGTGCTGGGAATTGAACTCTGGTCCTTTGGAAAAGGATCAAGTGCTCTTAACCACTGAGGTGTCACCCCTGTCCCTTCCTTAGACATCTGCAGAGCATAGTCTTTCTCTTGCACATTCTGTTAGTGCTGGCCCTACAGGAGGTGAGGAAGGCAGGCATGGGAATTGCTTAGCAACCTGAAATTATCCTTGGCTTGGGCTATACACACATGTCTTCTAATGAATAAAATAGCTTTCACCCCAAGGGAATAAAAGGGATGGGTTATTCTAGATCCAAACATGAGTCACCATGGCCTAGGGACACAGTCTTAGTTTCTTCAAATTCCAATGATCCAGTGAAGTGATTTTATGAAGTTTTTTAGAAATTGAACAAAGAAAGCCATAAATCAAGATGCTTTCCAAATGTGTTAGTAAAAATAATATAGAGGTGATTACAGCAAAGGAGGAAAGTTCTGTTACAGTCTCCAAAACGGTCTGATGAACTCTTAGCTTTGGGTTTAGTGGGAGCTACAACAGCTAAATGAAACATTTCAAGATTTTATCTGATAGTTACAAGGATATTAGATAAGACAGAAATGGAAATGGAATACCTAGCAAGAGAGCTAAAGATAGCCCCAAATAAATTTTATGTAGGTTCTTAACCTGCAACATTCCAAACTTTCCATGGTCTTGAAGATCTAATCAGTTAACCACCATTGTGGAAGGCTCAGGTTTCAGAAGCTTTTCGTCATTTACTCTTCTAAGAATGCACTTGTCATGTAAGACCCTTAGTTGCACATACTATGTGCGCACATACACTTGCCCACACACACTTACATACATGCACATGCACACACACACAAACCTCTGATCAATGAATGTACCTGGAAACCTGCTGGAAACTCAGAACCCACAGGCTGTGCGATAATTAAAATCAGATGCATCATGGAAAGGGACTAGCGGCATGAGTACCAATAATGGGCCAACACTATTGGGTACTCCCAAGTCCAATCCCAAACCCTTTATCAAATTACCCAATTTAGGCTGCTCTGCATGTTGTGGAGCACATGTCATTTTGCTGGAAATATCGACTGTGCTGCCGGCTCTCTTCCAGTCTGAGTCTGCAGAGCCTACAGGGAAAACAAGGCTTGCCAAATGGAGGCTTCGTAAGAGCTATATATTTGATCAGCAGAGACACAGAGTCTCACTAATTCAGGCCAATGAAAAATGAATATGATTATTTCTGATGAATTTAATGATCAAATTAATTAGACAACTACCAAAGAGCCTGTGTCAGCTTGTGGTTAGGCAGACACTGAGAATTGATGATAGTGTGAGATTTTTTTCATTTTACTTTTGCTTTTATTGCTTGAAATATTTCTTTCTCTTTCCCTTTCCTTTCAATAATCTCTTTGCCCTGCACCTGCTCCAGATGCTTTTTTGACTCCCAACCCCCCGCTAACTTCTCCTATGCATTCTCCCTGGAGTGTTAGGTAATAGGAAGGTTCCCAAGTTAAAACAGGTTGGTGTGCCATATCCAGGAGTCTTCAGTGTGACAATGGAAATTTGTGCCACTGCATAGGTATCACACATAATATAGGTAATGTGAATTGCTACCTAGGATTGTTTACATGACCAAGTGCCTGTTAGTTATCAAAATAGCCATCCATGCTGGGTGTGTTGATATACATCTGTTATCCCAGAACTTTTGGAGGCAGAGTCAGAAACATCAGGAGTTCAAGACCAACCTGGACTCTATAAGACTACCTCAAAAAATATTTTCAAGTCATTAATTTAAAAGCTATTCTGGGGAAATTTAGTAATCGAGAGCCAGTTTAAAGAAAAAAAACAATTTTCATATCTCTTAAAGATTTGGATAGTATCAATTGATGCTTTCTTTTCTGTAGAACAGAAAAGGTATCTGTGGGTATCTGGCTAACACATCAGCTCTGACATGTACATTTAAACACCTGACCCCTACTGGCTTGCCATGTAGTCAAAGACAAAGGGTTGAGAAACTAGAATAATCCAGCTTGTATTACTTACTTTCCCCATTGTTGTGATAAAACACCTGACGGGAGGATGGAGAATTTGAAGGAAGAAGCATTTATTGCAGCTCACAGTTGAGGGAGTACAATCCACCATGATAGGAAGCCATGTAAACAGGAGCTCAAGGCAGGCAGATGGCACGTGGCATCCACAATCAGGAAGCAGAGGAAGATGAGTGATGCTGCTTCTCAGATCACAATTTTTTTCTCAGTCTCAGATTCCTGCCCATAGAATGATGCCACCCAGGTTGAGGATGAGTCATCCTATCTCCACTAACTTTGTCATGAGAATCCCCTAGAGCTTTCTCCAGAGGATAACCCAAGCTAGGTAATTCCTCACAGGCATAGGCAGAGGTTCCTTTCCTGGCCTATTCTAGGTCCCTTCAATCTGACAATAAAAGCAAGGCACCACACATTTTGAACAGCTCCAATCTGGTAGATAACTAGATGATCTCATTGTTATTATGGTGTTAACTTTTGACTGGAAATGGCTGATAGGTTGACTCGATAGAAATCAGTAAACACAAGATACGAGAGTGTTGTAAGACCTGTCTGTGGAGTCTACCTATGATTAATTGATTGATGATTGATGTCTATGAGCTGTTCAACATTCTGAGCATACGGGATCTGTCTTCTCCTGGCAACCAAAGGCAATGGATATAGTCCAGACACCTGCAAGCACTTAGAGCAATGCCCACTTCAGGTTAACAGCCTGTCTTTCCTAAAAGAAAAGGTCCTCTCTGGCAGTGTATGGCCATAACCCTGCAACTCAAGATGAAATATGATGAGTTTCAAAGGTCCCAAACTTGAGAGCTAAGGCTTGTTCAACTCTGGCTCCAGAACATAGTTGTAGCCTGAAGCAATTTGTAGTGTGCCTGTAACAATTTATTCCAGACACACTGACTCAGAAACAATGGAAATGTATTGCCTCCCGGTCTCCAATTCAGGAAGCCAAAAGTCCAAAGTCATCCTCACTTTCCCTGAATCCAGGCATCAGTAGGGCTGACCACTTGTGGAATCTGCAGGGAGAATCTGGCATTGCTCTCTAGTTTTGTTCTACTGTTTGTGGCTCTTGGCATGTGTAGTTTGTGAAACCATACTCCATCTGTACTTTAGCATCAACCTGACTGTCACATCTCCCTCTGCCTCATGCTCGCTTACAAGGATACCTTTCATTCAATGTAAGGATAACTCAGCCTGCAATAATTTTCCATTTCATGCTGCTGAACTCATTATGTCTATACAGATTCCTTTTCCACATAAGAGACTATTTTCAGCTTCAGGGATTATAATGGAGATAAAAATGACATTTGGACAGCTACTTTTCAGCAAACTCTACAACCCCCATCCAATACAAGATACCTACAGACCCCACGGATATTCTGCATGCAACACCTTGCTTTGCTGCTGTTGTTTCTTTCATGGTGGTAGTAAAAAACAGAGTACCTACGACTCCTTGAGGCGCCATCACAATATTTATCTATTACATGGAGATAATAATTTCATTTGACTAAGCAACAGGTATTCACCCATTTAGAACTTGTATTTGTTCTATATAATCAGCCTGCTCTTAATGCTGTGTTACTTAGAAAGGAGGAGAAATGCATAATGAGTGGAGAACACATTCAATGTCTAAGAGGTAATTATTAGTAAAATCATGTTAATGCCTTCAAAAGGTCAAGTCCCTAGCCTCTACTTTAACCTGTCTCCTAGTATGTGATTTATCCTGACTGACTCAGCTCACAGACAATCTCAACCTTTAGATATGAAGTATTTATTCAGCTTATCCATGAAGATGGGCTAACGCCAATGCTGTTTGGATGAAGACAAAATTTCCCTTTTCCTTCCTTCTCATTCTTCCATTCTGTTACCTTTCTTTCACATTCCTTCATTCTTTCCCTCCTCTGTCACCCATTTTTTCATTACATTCCCTTCCTTCCCTCTCTCTCTCTCTCTCTCTCTCTCTCTCTCTCTCTCTCTCTCTCCATCTCTCTCTCTCTAATCATTTTATTTTGCGACAGGATCTTTCTATATGGCCCAAGCTGTCCTCAAACGAGTGATCTCCTGCTGAAGCCTTCCCAGTGCTAAGATTACAAGAAGTGCTACCATGCCCAATAGTTTACTACCTTTAACTTGAATACATATTACAGAGGAAGATCGAGAAGATAATACAGTGTGTGATGGAGGAGGGGGGAATGTAAAAAAATTAAAAAAGAAATTGGATTTCCAAAATTGGAATCAAAAGTCAACTAAAAATTATTTAAAATAAACAAGTGAAAATTGGGATGGACATTCCATGTGTTAAAATACACATCCATCTCAAAACTTCCTTGCAAGGACTCTTTTTACTATTTAGTTGCTGGATGCTCATAAAACCCCAGCAAGGTTTTGATGCAAATCTAAACAAGAGTTTCAATGAGCGAAAATCAGCAGGGTGAGGAGAAAGTATTTATGCAATAGCTCATGAGTTCTCACCATGAAGAAACCAACAAAATGCTCAACAACCCAGGAACTTGTGCTGGTCTTCTGAAAGCAGACACTGTACTCTTTAATTCTCATCTGAGAATCCATGGGAACATGATCAGGAGGTCACCACCATGGATAAGAATGAATGGAGAGACAAAGGCACTAAATGTTTACTACTTGAATGCACCTCTGCACACATACTTTAAGTTAGGCATTTGGTAAATTATGTTAACTTAATAAGAAAACAAAAGTGAAGAAAATATGTTAAGACAGAGATATCTATCCAGGCCAACAGCAAGCTGTGGAAATGTGTTCTTTCAATTCATAATGTAAACAGTAATGCTATACAACAGGAAATGGGAAAGTTGTCCTCTTTAATTGTGAATGTGTGGGTTTTCATGTGTGTGTGTGTGAGTGTGTGAGTGTGTGTATGTGTGTGTGTGTGTGTGTGCTTATGGGTGTGTTCTTTCTGTCTTTCACATTAGCAAGAACTGGAATTAAGTGATGGATGGACCTTTGTAAACAGATCTCTGTGAAAAAGAATAACTACAAATAAAGACTCAACTCTTCACAAAGTACATGTATTGGATGTCCCTTCCCTAGAGGGGGAGGGCTTATGCAGATTTCCAGGCGAACTTTTGAAGAACATTATATCCATTCCTTCCAACTAAGGTGCAGCAGCAGTTTCTCCCACAAATACCATCTGCTAGGATAGCATACCTGTTTAAAAATGAGAACTACAGTTCCTTGAAAAATGTTTTGTTTTGTTCTCATGGGAAATGAATTCCTCTTTTACTTTCTTTTTTTCTGGCAAAAGCAGCAAAACTCTAACCACCATGCTTGCATTTTAAGCTACATACATTTTGTTAAATAATAGCATTTTTCTCAGATTAAGAAGTAAACCATATTCATTACAAGGTCTTTGGAAATCTGAATAATTGAAAAGTAAATATATCATTTCCCAGAAGTTCCAACAGTGACAAATGACCATTATTAGTATTAACTACATTCCCTTTGAGGCTTCTTGCTATTTACATGAATACACAATGTAGTATCAGGGTATGTAGAATATCAGCTTCCATCCATTGTAGTGTGCGTCAAATCACTAGAGTTTTCTGTACCCAAATATTAGTTTATGTCAAATCACTAGAGTTTTCTGAACTTAAATATTCTTCTTCAAGATTTAATTGTAGAAATAACATGTTTCTCTTTTAATATTAATATTATTCTGGGTTCTTCAAAGAAACCATACCATAGTATATATGTACATAACTAGAGTCACCTGGGAAGAGAGATCCTCGGCTGAAGAATTGCAGCCATTGGCCTGTGACATTATCTGGAAGCATTTCTTGATTGCTAACTTATATAGGTTGGCCCAGCCTACTCTGGGAGATGCCACTTCTGGGCACATAGACCTAGGATGTATAAGAAAGCTATCTGAACATAAACCAGAGAGAGTAAGCCAGTAAGAAACATTTTCCCTTGATCTCAGCCTCAGCTCCATCCTCTATGTTCCTGCTCTAACGTCCCTCACTGGTAAACCTGTAGGCCAAATTACCATGTTGCCTTTGGTAATGGTGTTTATCAGAGCAACAGAAATCAAACTAAAATGATACAAATGTATACATAGCTATGTGTGTACATATACGCTTGGACAGGGTAGTGGAAGAGAAGGACAAAGAAAGCAGGGTATTTACTATGAAAGGAAAATGGCCAATGGCTATAGAGACTGCTTAGTAGGGAAAGGTCCTGCCACAGATGTATGAGGACCTGAGTCAGTATCCCCAGAACCCACATAATGCTGGATGTGGCCACATGCATCTATAACCCCAGGGATCCAACAGTGAGATGAGGGCAGAGAAAAGAACAGCCAGAGTTCACAGGGCAGACACCTGTGAGTGCACATGAACCACAGAGACCTTTCCTCAAACAAGGTAGAAGTTAATGACTGATGCTCCTAAGAGCAGACTCACACAAGTTTACGCAGTGATGAATCAACTACAGAATTATCTATTTCTAAATGGCATGTGATTCTATGCAGACACTGGGAAAAGGGAAAAAACCACAGTAGTAAAGCACACACTCAACAGTTTTCAGAGGTGCCATGAATTCTGTTTCCAGCTCACTGAATGCAAATAGGAAGTAGTTTGATCATTGTACTGGAAATTTTTAAGATTTCCTGTGCCTAAAACTGAGCCAGCCTTGCAATGATTATTTCTAAGTAAAGGGATGGGGAGGTGAAGAAGGGATGAGATTAATCCCCAAATACTCTTTGTTAGTGTATGCTGTGGTGCTTAAGCCATTTGCAGCTATTGGCAGTCTTTTATGGCAAGCTAAAAGTTAATGCTATTTTCCCTCTATGGGTTTGAGAAAGCACAGTGCCTGGAGTGGTCTCCAGTTTATTTATACACTAGCAGCCGCAGCTGTGGTGTTGAGACACCAGAGCTGCCAGCTCTGCACACACCTGTTGCTGAAGGGAAACCGGAGCCCCTTAGGCAGGGGTCACGGAGTTTGGAATGATGGCGGCTCTGAGATACTAGATCTCTGACAGTTGGGATGTATTTAAGGACAGCTGTGCCAGTGGCACAGGCATCTATGCTGGGGTGCCCCCTCCCCTGGCCCTCTGTCAAACTGATCTTGTGCTTCACCCATGGACAGCTGTCTTCATATGGTTTTGTGTTGCTGAAACAGAGTGTCACAGTCTGGGTAATCGCTAAAGAAATTTAATTATTTCTCAGAGTTCTAAACCTGAAAAGTCTTCTATCCAGATGCTGTTACCTGGTGATGGCCCTTCAGCTCTACCACCACATGGTGGAGGTGCCCCAAGACAAGAGTGGAGAGGGTAGTTCAAGATACATATTTGTTTTGCCTGTTTGTCTTTTTTCTGTTTGTCTTACTAGCCTCATCATGATGATAGATTTTTTGTGATATCTTCTAGATATAGAGGTTCAGCATTGAATGCCATGAACTTAATAGTCTTAGGGTTAAATAAGGCTCACAGGGGCTCACAGAGACTGAAACAACAATCATGGAGCCTGTGGGTCTGTGACAGGTCCTCTGCTTATATATTATGGTTATGTATCTTGGTGTTGTTGTTTGACTCCAAACAATGGATATGGGATGATGTTGCTGACTCTTTCAACTGCTCTTAGGACCCCTTTCCTCCTACTGTGTGGTTCCCTCATCCAGCCCTGATATGGGGGTTTGTTCCCAGTCTTACTGTGACTTGTTATGCCCTGTTCAGTTGACATCCCTGGGAGGCCTGTTCTTTTCTTAAGGGACACAGAGGAATAATGGATCTAGGGAAGAAGAATTGTGTGTTGTTTGTGTGTGTGGTGGGGGATACTGGGAGGAGTAGCATCAGAGAAAACTGTGGTCAAGATGTAATGTATGAGAGAAGCAACAAGTACTCAGCCTATGCCCTTTGGAAGGACACAATCTATAGAAAAGACCATCAATTTCTAGGTGCAAAAGACAATAAAACTATGGTGCAGCCAAAATGTCATTTTCCATCATCTGTGAAGCTGTGGCATCTATTTTCATCAAACTCAGTGCCCTGGTAGAGAGTAGATGAGCAGCAGTGGCTGGCATCTGTGGGAGTGAGACCCTGAGCTGACTCAGGACAACTGCTATCCTTTCTCTGAAGTCAGGTTTATCAATTATGTGACACACCCATTGAGATTTATGACACACATAAGAGAGGCAAAGTATGTGACACTAAAGGATGAACCTCCTTGCTTTGCTGTTCCCTGCAGCTCTGTGAGTGAGCATGTATACCCACCTGTGTGAAGTTTAAGGAGATTTTTAGAATCCAGCTCTTCCCCAAAGCTGCATCAGAGTCAAGGTGAGAATCCTACAATGCAAAAGGCAGCAAAGCCTTTGGGCGAGTCCTCAGAATTTTATCCTTCTCATCTATTGACCACTTCCCCCAGTTTGAAATCTGACTGGGGTTAGCACAACAGATGGCTGAGGAGTGCTACAGCCACTCGGGGTCATCTTCATGAAAAATAATGGATTCTGTGAGGGAAATGCCACTTGTTTCCAATTTGCTATTTTCAGAAAAAGAGAATGCAGTAAGTCTTTTGATGATACGTGACTCTTAGCCTAAGAAAAGATACCAGAGAGAAAAGCACATAGTGAACACCTTTGACCAGATACACTGGTAGCAGCTCCATGGTGCTTGCAAAGTGTATTTTGGAGCTTAAACGATTTCTCTTTATCATCTTTCAACATTAGTCTACACTTTATCCCTCCAGCCTACTGAAATAAAATTTGAAAGGAAGATGTTATCCACGATTCCACTTAATGTCGATGTATTTGGAATGATGATTTTTATTACAGTGATTATATTCATTAGTAATGAACTCATGTTAAAAGCTTATGTGCATATGTATTGTATGTGGTGTGTGTGTGTGTGTGTGTGTGTGTGTGTCTGTGTGTGAGAGAGAGAGAGGGGAGGGGGAGAGAGAGAATTTTATGGTTAATTAGCTTATGGAACTAACATACTCTCTGAAGGAAACTGGATATGGAATGTTCCACAGTCTTGATGATGCTTTATACTTAAGGCCACAAACAATGTTGAGGACAGCCTACATTCCAAAGATTAGTTTAATGAGTAACTTTACACAGCAAGCGTACTCACTGAACAATCTCACCACTCCTGTTTTGGTGTTTTGTGATAGGCTGTCATATAACCCAGGCTGGTTCTGAACTTCCTACACAGTAGAACATGCCCTTGAGCTCTTGATCCTCCTACCTCCACCTCTCAACTGGGATTACAGATTTGTGCCACCATGCGTGGCTCAAAGCCACTTTTTCTTGCTGCTCTTTACAGTTTTGCATTGTTAATTGGCACTCTCTTTTAAAAGTTAACTACCTCTAGGACACTAAAGATAAGTATCCTTCTGGTTTAATTACTTGGTTTTAATACTTAGTGAAACTCCTGGTGTGAACATTCGTTTTAGGGGAGAGGCGGTAGGTGTATGCATGGTAAGGCCTGTAGTTTATATGTCTTCCAAAAGCTTGCAAGACCTGGCTGGAGCATGGGCTGGCCATGTAGCTGGATAAGACATGGAGGACAATATTCTAGTATTGTTCGCTACAAGTATCCTCTCACTTATGTAGCAAAATAAACATTTGATTTCCTAACAAGTGCTAGTGATAAAGGTGTAGAAAAACATAGAGAACAAACTGGTACCCCATGCTTACTCTACACCATCCTTCTATTCATAAAAGTTCCACCAAAATATTTTTAAAGCTTCCAGATGAATTGACTTAGGATGTAAGGAGTAAAAATGGGGCAGGGATCTTGGCTATACAAAAATCAGCCTAAATAAGAACTCAGTAGTCAAGGATAAGTCAAGGGGTGCCAAGTTTTGGAAACTGGTGGGTGATGGGATATAAGATGGTTCTGGTAGCACTAAGAGAAACCAAAAGAACTGAGACACCACAATCCCTCAAGGTGTGGCTCATTAAAAACATTCCACTGCAGGAGAGCATGGGAAAACTGGAACATTCCTCAATTCAGAGCTGAGTTTCTCAATGTGAGAATTATCATGATCAATGTAACTGGATTTAGAATCACACACTTCTGGGCATGTCAGAGAGACTGTTTCCAGGGACAGCTAACTGGGGAGCAAAGACCTCTTCTAATGTAGGTGGCACAGTCTCAGAGGCATCGCTCAGAGACTGAGTAAAAGGAAAAAGGGCTGAACACCAGCATTCATCTATCTCTGCTTCTGACTCCAGACACATGTGACTAGCCACCTCATGCTCCCACAACCTTGCCTTTCCTGCTGTGATGGACACTTCTCCCCGCAAACTGTGAGTCAAAATAAACCCACCCATCCTAAAGACACTTTTGATAACTAGTTTGTCATAGCAATGGGAAAAGTCACAAGCACATGCAACAATGAAACTGCAGTCATACTTCAGACAGTTCTAGAACAATCTACAAGTCCTGCCCACTATTGCCTCCTATGTTAGAAGGATGCTTGGATTGTTCCATGTGGAGCATACTGAATGAAGTGTACAGCCTTAGAAAGAATACTGTCTATAGATCAGACCCATCCTGACAGTGAGAACTGTAGTCATGTGATACAGTTTAGTATTAATGGCTGGCCATGGACTCAACAAAAATACCTAGACTAGAGTTTCCTTGGAGGTAAGAGTTGATGCCAGTACATTCACAATTCCAAGGTCATTCCACCTTCTCTTCATTTCTGGATATCTCATTTTCCATTACTCCTCCTCAGATTTCTCCAGGATATGTCTTTTCTGTTTAAATCCTTCTTCTGTATGGTGGTGAACCATACACTTGCATAGCACACATGTAGAGGTCAGAAAACCTATATGTTTGTTCTCATTTTCTACCATGTTAGAGACAGGATCCTGTTTGTGGTCCACACTACAAATGCCAGGGTAGCTAGCTCATGAGCCTCCATATAGTTTTCCTGTTGTAGAATATTAATTGAAAGTGTGTTACATTTGTTTATGCTCTGAAATATTTGTTTAATAATGCAAAGATGATAGTATTCTTTTATGTTGCATTTGTTTAACTCTGTGAAGCTGTGTTACTTTGCCTGTCTAAAATGCCTGATTGGTCTAATAAAAAGCTTAATGGCCAACAGCAAGGCAGGAGAAAGGATATGTAGGGCTGGAAAGCAAAGAGAAAAAGTAGGAGGAGAAATATGGGAGAGATCTTGTAATGAAAGAAGTGGAGGACTCCAGGGACCAGTAACCCAGCTACACAACCAGTCACAGAGTAAGAAGTAAAGAAAGGTATACAGGAAAAAGATAAAAGCCCAGAGGAAAAAGGTAGATGGGATAATTTAAGTTAAGAAAAGTTGGCTAGAAATAAGCCAAGCTAAAGCTGAGCATTTATAAGTAAGAATAAGTCTCCACATGATTTATTTGGAAGCTGGGTGGTGGGCCCCCAAAGAACAAAGAGCCAAAAGAGTAAAAAACAAACAACATTCTCCTGTCTTAATCTCCCATATAACCATAGGATTGTTAAGATTATAGATGTGTGCTGCCATGTCTAGTTTTATGTGGGTTCTAGAGATCTGAACTCAGGTCCTCCTGCTTGTGTGGCAAGCACTTTAAATATTAAGGCGTCTACACAGCTGTTATGAAACAATTTCCCCCACAATGAAATATTCCTTTCTAGAAGGAAGAATGATGGCTCATGAGATTCAAGAAGATAACAATTTACAAGTCTCCGAAAGGCCCTGAAACCAATATAATTCACAAGGCCTCTTCCCAAGGTTATTGAAACAGTAGGCAGCTACTGGGGGAAAAGAGTCTCGAATTTATCACGACTACCTTGAGGAAGACTCTCTGACCAGCAAAGCTGCCTGTAAGTCACATGTGTAATTCTGGAGATTCAGCTCCCATGAGTCATCATTCAGGCTAGTGTGGGGTTTTCAATGATTTAGCTCCCTTTGATTGGTCCATGTCCTTGACTAATAACTCCTTTAAACTCATTGGTTTGCTACCTTGAACTTAGATGAAAATGTTATTTTGTTCTTTCCTTGGTTTTCTTTCTTTCTTTTTTTTTTTTTTGAGGCAGGGTTTCTCTGTAGCTTTGGAGGCTGTCCTGGAACTAGCACTTGTAGACCAGAGCTGCCTGCCTCTACCTCCCAAGTGCTGGGATTAAAGACATGTGCCACCACTGCCCAGCCTTTCCTTGGTTTTCTATCTGCAGTGAATTAGACATTTGTCTGTAGCTCCCCATATATCATTCACCCAAAGCAGCTCCATAAGTTGTTTTGTGAGAGGATTTATAAAGAATGTTAAACACCAGACTGCTCCAACCATGTGCCCACAGTCTTCTAATCAAATGTCCTAAGATACATGGGTTAAGAATGCTTGGAGGTTTGAACCATGTACTACGGAAGGTTGTAAATTTTAGTGAGTACAAAATTTACCTGCAGGATCTGTAAAACACAGATTACTGAGTGACACCTCCGGAATTGCTGACCCAGTACACCTAATACTGACTGCAGAATTTGATTATTGGACTGCAGAATGTGCTTGTGCAACAAATTTTCATCAAGGATGCTTACATGGTTAGTCTAGGAACCACATCCATGTAGTTGATTGGAAGGACCTTTGCTCATTACAACATAAAAAGGTGTACTTTCTTCTTCATATCTGCATTGCACACATGCCTGGTTGTGTCTGATACACACCCAAACACATACAGCAAAATAATCTTATTTTATGTAGCTTTAGCCATTTTATTCAGCATAGTAGAAAATGGGGAAATTTCACCAATCTTTGTTTTTCTTCTTTTCTACCCGTCATGTGCATTGAGCAAATCGTCAGCATCCCATCAGTTAGATAGTGCTGCAGGTGGGGTAGGGTTTCTCCATCTGTAAAGTACTTGCCTTGCAAGCTTAAGGGTGGAGCTTCATGTCCAGAATACACACAAAAATGCTAGGTGTGGCAGTGTGAGCTTCTAATCTCAGTGCTGGAAATACTGGAGGATCCCTGGAAATTGCTAGTCAGCCAGTCTAAGGAGGCCCTGTCCCAAAGGAGGAGATAATGGTGTTCATCAGAGGTTAACTTCTAGCTTCCCCATGAATGCACATGCATGCACACACACACACACACACACACACACACACACACACACACACACATACACACACGCCATTATAAATCTTTTGAAAAATCATGAAACTTTGAAAGAAGAGGTTCAAATTGAAGGGGACTAACCTACTCATCACTACTTCACAAGGACCTGTCAGATACATCAGGGGGATCACATGCAGGGCTCACATCTCCATGCCCTATCACACAACATTTGAAGTCAGAACTCAAGATTGCTGGCAGATCATTAATGAGCCAAGGACATAATAGGAAGTAATAATTGAGAAAAGTGAACCATGAATGTAAGCTCATTTGCTCTTTTTTATCATTTTTTTATTTTAATTTTAAATAGCTTGTTTTACATGTCAATCCCAGTTCCCTCTCCCTCCCCTCCTCCCTCACTCCCCTTCCACCCTTCCTCCCACCCTATTGCCAAATCCTTCCACATAGGGGATATCTAGAGTCTGTCATTTTACTCTGGGTAGGGTCCAGGCACTCCCCTAAGAGTCCAGGCTGAGAGAGCATCTCTCTTTGTGCTATAGGCACATGAAGACAGTTTGTATACCAGGGATAGACACTGATCCACAGCTCAGGGCCCCATAGGTTGCCCAGGCCTTCTCACTGACACTCACATTTGGGGGGTCCAGATCAGTCCCATGCTGGCCTCCCCATTGTCGGTCTGGGGTCCAAGAGCTCTCCCCTGTTCAGATGAGCTGTCTCTGCTGGTTTTGCCAGCCCATTCTTTGCCAATTTGCTCATCACTCCTCTCTCTCTGTCACTGGGTTCCTTGGGTTCAGTTCAGTGATTAATTGTGTGTTTGCCTCTGCTTCCATCAGTCACAGGATGAAGGCTCCCAGATGGTTATAGACATCAAGTTCATTATCAGGAATGGGAATTCGAGGTGGTCTCTCCACTATTGCGTAGCTTGCCAATTGGTGTTATCCCTTTAGATCACTCGAGGTCACTCTGGAACTGAGGTCCTCTAGAAGAACAGCAAGTGCTCTTAGCAGCTGCAGGTAGAATAGCTCTCAGCATCTCCCACGTGCATATAGAAACCAGCATCAGCATTTACATTCTGGCTTCACTGTCCACCATGCAAGATTAGGTATTTTTGTTAATTTTGCTGAATTTATTTTATGTGTTTTTGCTTGTTCCTCAGTTCAGTTCCTAGCACCTAGCACCTGTTCAGTAAACAGGTGGTTCACATCTTTTGTAACTCCAGCTCCAAGGGATCTGGTGCACCCTTCTGGCCTCTGTGGGAAGCTGAACACATGTGGTACACACACACACACACACATACACACACACACACACATGCACACACACTTTCAAAAATAGGAAGCAAAATTTTCAAGATATATATTACTTTTTAAAAAATCACAGTATTCCGAATATTGTTTAACAACATATGATATCCTTGAAGGGAGAAAAAAATACAAGAATATATAAATCTGTTTATAGATAGCCATCTGTTTAAAGATAATGTTTTACATATTTTACAATATTTTTTTATTTTTAATCATAGTTACATCATTTATTCCCTTTCCTTTCCTCCCGTCACTCCCTCCCACAGATCCCCTTGTCCTCTCTCAAATTCATAGCCTCTTTAACTTTAATTATTTTTACGTATACATTTTTTCTAAAAACATGAATGCAACCTCTTCACATTCCTGTACCTAGTAATTCAGGGATTACTGTGGAAAGGGGACAGGAAGATTGTAAGAGTCAGAGGAGTCAGAGTTTGCATGAGATTGTGCCTCCTAGAAAGATGAAGAGGCTTCAGCTAAGCACCATGGGCTTCACCAGAACAAACAAAATAAAGTCAGTGGGTTTTGAGACTCAACTCTTGTGTTCATTCTTGGGAATCTGAGAAAACACTTCATGTCAAAAAATAGCTCACAGGGCTTCAGAAGTTCTAGATCGTTTGATACAAAAAAACAAGACAAGTATAGACTGAAGTGTTAGGTTTATGGCTGCCTTCTGCCACTTCCCTCCCTGGCTCTTTTTTTCTCTCTTTTTTAATTTAAATTAGAAAAAAGCTTGCTTGACATGTCAATCCTAGCTCCCTCACCCTCTCCTCCTTCCTTACCTCCCACCAGCTCCCCAACCCCCCACCGAATCCTCCCTCCACTCCCCAGGAGAGTGAAGCCCTCCATGGAGAATCTTCAAACTCTGTCATATCATCCTGGGCAGGGCCTAGGGCCTCCCCGGTGTGTCCAGGCTGAGAGAGCATCCCTTCATCTGGAATGGGCTCCCAAAGTCCATTGTGTGACAGGGATATATACTGCTCTACTATCCAAGATCCCATAGATTGCCGAGGCCTCCTCACTGACACCCACATTCAAGGTGTCTGGATCATTCCCATGCTGTCCTTTCTGTCACCAGTCTGGGGTCCATGAGCTCCCCCTAGTTCAGGTCCACTGCCTCTGTGGGTTTCACAAGCCAGTTCTTGAGTCCTTTGCTCATCACTGCTCCCTCTTTGCAACGGGGTTCCAGGAGTTCAGTTCAATGTTTAGTTGTGGGTGTCTGCCTGTGCTTTCATCAGCCACTGGATGAAGGCTCTAGGATGGCATATAAGGTAGTCATGAATCTCATTATCTGGGGAGGGCATTTAAGGTAACATCTCCACTATTACTTAGATTGTCAGTTGGTGTCTTCCTTGTAGATCACTGAAAATCTCTGTAGTGCCAGATCTTTTCTCAAACCTACAGTGGCTCTCCTCTATTCTTCCCCTGACTCAAACTTCCTACTTCCCCATGTCCTCCTCTCTGCTCCTCTTCTCCCCCTCTCTTTCTCCCAGCTTCCTCTCCCCTCCCCTTACCTCATGTTCCCAATCCCCTCAGGGGATCCTGTCCTATTCCATGCATATCTCTTCCTCCCTGTTTCCCAAATTCTCTGGCAGTGGGATGGCACTCCCCTGTTCCATGTCTAAAATCCATGTATGAAAGAGTACATACCATGTTTGTCTTTTGTAACTGGGTTACCTCACTCAGGATGGTTTCTCCTAGTGCCATTCATTTACCTGAAAATTTCAAGATTCCATTGTTTTTTCTTCTGAGTAGTACTCCATTGTGTAAATGTATCACATTTTCTCTATCCACTCTTCAGTTTAGGGGCACCTAGGTTGCTTTCAGGATCTAGCTATTACAAATAATGCTGCTATGAACATAGCAGAGCAGATGTCCTTATTGTATGAATGTGCCTCTTTTGGGTATATGCCTAAGAGTGGAATTGCTAGGTCTTGTGGTAGAATGATTCCCATTTTCCTGATTAATTCCACACTGATCTCCAATGTGGCTGTATGAGTTGGCACTCCCACCAACAGTGTTCCTCTTTCTCCACATCCTCTCCAGCATACACTATCATTGGTGTTTTTGGTTTTAGCCATTCTGACAGGAGTGAGATGGTATTTCAAAGTTTTTTTAATTTGCATTTCCCTGATGGCTAAGGTTTTTGTGCACTTTGTTAAGTGTCTATCAGCCATTTTAGACTCCTCTATTGAGATTTTTTGGTGTTTTGGAGACTTGCTTCTTGAGTTCTTTGTAAATTTTGGAGATCAGCGCTCTGTCAGATGTGGGGTTGATGAATATCTTTTCCCATTCTATGTCTATGTTTCTCTTGTTGACTGTGTCCTTTGCCTTAAAATAGTTTCTCAGTTTCAGGAGGTTCCATTACTTAATTGTCGACCTCAGTGTCTGTGCTACTGGTGTTGTGTTCAGGAAGTGGTCTCCTGTACCAATTTGTTCAAGGGTACTTCCTACTTATTCTTCTAAGAGATTTAGTGTGACTGGATTTATGTTGAGGTCTTTGATCCATTTGGACTTAAGTTTTATGCATGGTGATAGATATGGATCTATCTGCAGTCTTCTAGATGCCAGCATCCAATTATGCCAGCACCATTTGTTGAAGATGCTTTCTTTTTTCTATTTATAGTTTTAGCTTCTTTATCAAAATTCAGGTGTTCATAGGTGTGTGGGTTAATATAAGGGTCTTCAATTTGATTCCATAAGTCTACCTGTCTGTTTTGTACCAATACCAAGGTGTTTTCATTACTATAGCTCTATAGTAGAGCTTGAAGTCAAGGATGGTGATGCCTCCTGAAATTCCTTTATTGTACAGTGCTGTTTGACTATCATGGATCTTTTGTTTTTCCATATAAAGTTAATAATCATCCTTTCAATGTCTGTGATGAATTGTGCTGTGATTTTGATAGGGATTCCATTGAATCTGTAGACTGCTTTTGGTAAGATTGACATTTTTACTATGTTGATCATGCCTATCCAAGAGCATGGAAGATCTTTCATTTTCTGGTGTCTTCTTTAATTTCTTTCTTTAAAGACTCAAAGTTCTTGTCAAACAGGTATTTCATCTGTTTGGTTAGAGTTACCCCAAAATATTTTATGTTGTTTGTGGCTATGGGTGATGTTTCTCTAATTTCTTTCTCAGAACATTTAATGTCTATACATTGTAGGGCTACTAACTATTTTTTATTTAATCTTGTATCCTGCCACTTTGTTACAGGTGTTTATCAGCTATACAAGTTCCTGGTAGAATTCTTTCGGACACTTACATAGACTATCATATCATCAGCAAATAGTGAAAGTTTTACTTCTTCCTTTCCAATTTGTATCCCTTGATCTTATTTTGTTGTATTATTGTTGTTTCAAGAACTTCAAGTACAATATTGAAGAGACATGGAGATAGTGGACAACATTGTCTTGTTCCTAATTATAGAGGAATCTCCTTGAGTGTCTCTCCATTTAACTTGATGTTGGCTGTCAGTTTGCTGTATATTGCCTTTATTATGTTTAGGTATGTTCCTGTTCTCCCTGACCTCTCTAAGACCTTTAATTTGAAGGGGTGTTGAATTTTGTTGAAGGCTTTTTCAGCATCTAGTGAGATAACCATGTGTTTTTTCTTTTTCAGATTTTTTATATGGTGTATTAAATTGATGGATTTTCATGTGTTGAGCCATCCTTGCATTCCCGGAATGATGTCTACTTGATCATGGTGGATGATTTTTCTGATGTGTTCTTGGATTCGATTTCCCAGTATTTTATTGAGTATTTTTGCATCAGTGTTCATGAGGGAGATAAGTCTGTAGTTCCCTATCTTAGTTGTGTCTGTGTGGTTTGGGTACTAAGGTAATTGCAGCCTCGTAAAAAGAATTTGGCAGTGAATCTCCAGCTTCTGTTGTGTGGAACAATTTGAAGATAAGTTCTTCTTTGAATTTCTGGTAGAATTCTATACTGAAACCATCTGGCCCTGGACTTTTTTTAGTTGGGAGAGTTTTGATAGCTGCTTTTATTTCTTTAGGGGTTATAGGTCTATTTAAATTTTTTATCTCTTCTTGATTTATTTTTGGTAAATGATATCTATCCAGAAATTCATCCATTTCCTTTCAATTTTCCAATTTTGTGGAGTACAGGTTTTCAAAGTATGAGACCTGATGATTCTCTGGATTTCCCCAGTGTCCATTATTGTAACCCTCTTTTCATTTCTGATTTTATTAATTTGCATGTTCTCTCACTGCCTTTTGGTTAGGTTGGATAAAGGTTTGTCTATCTGGTTGGTTTTCTCAAAGAACCAACTCATTGATTCTTTGTATTGTTTTCTTTGTTTCTACTTTATTGATTTCAGCTCTCAATTTGATTATTTCTTGGCATCTACTCCTCCTAGGTGAGTTTGCTTCTTTTTGTTCTAGAGTTTTCAGGTGTTCTCTGACTACTCTCCAGTTTCTTTACATGGGCACTTAGTGCTATAAACTTTCCTCTTAGAACTGCTTTCACAGTGTCCCCTTGGTTTGGGTATATTGTGCCTTCCTTTTCATTGAATTCTAGGAAGTCTTTGATTTCTTTCTATATTTCTTCCTTTACTCAGGAGTGATGCAATTGAGCATTGTTCAATTTTCATGAATTTGTGGGTCTTCTGCAATTTATGTTGTTATTGAATACCAATTTTAAGCCACGGTAGTCCATTAAGATACAGAAAGTTATTCCAATTTTTTTTATCTATTGAGGTTTGCTTTATTGCCAAGTATGTGGTCACTGTTAGAGAAGGTTCCATGTGGTGCTGAGAAGAAGATATATTCATTTTTGTTTGGACAGAATGTTCTATAGTTGTCTTTTAAACCCAATTGGGTTATTACTTCAGTTAGTTCCTTTGTTTTTTGGTTAAGTTTCTGTCTAGTGGTCCTGTCCAGTGGTGAGAGTGGGGTGTTGAAGTCTCCCACTATAATTGCGTGTGGTTTGATGTGTGATTTGAATTTTAGTAATGTTTCTTTTACAAATGTGGGTGCCTTTGTATTTAGGGTATAGATGTTTAGAATTGAGACTTTATCCTGATGGATTTTTCCTATGATGAATATGAAATGACCTTCTTCATCTCTTTTGATTCATTTTAGTTTGAAGTCTAATTTGTTAGATATTGGGATAGCTTTCACCTGCTTGCTTCTTAGGTCCATTTGACTGGAAAATCTCTTCCCAGTCCTTAACTCTGAGGTAAAGTCTGTCGTTGAAGGTAAGATGTGTTTCTTGTATGCAACAGAAGGATAGATTTTTGTCTTCTTATCCATTCTGTTAGCCTGCGTCTTTTATAGGTGAGTAAAGACCATTAATTGAGGGATATTAATGACCATTGATTGTTGATTCTTGTTTGTTTTGGATTCATTATTGGTACTGGTATTGTGTGTGAATTTTCCCCCTATTTCTGGCTTTTGTTAAAGTGAGATTATCTATTGCCTATGTTTTTGTGAGTGTAGTTAATTTCCTTGGGTTGGAGTTTTCCTTCCAGAACTTTCTGTAGGGCTGGATTTGTGGATATGTATTATGTAAATCTGGTTTTGTCATGGGATATCTTGTTTTCTCCATCTCTAGTGATTAAGAGTTTTGCTGGTTATATTAGTCTAGGCTGGAGTCTGTGGTCTCTTAGTGTTTGTAGAATATCTATCCAGGACATTCTGACTTTCAGTTTCCATGGAGAAGTCAGGTGTAATTCTGATATATTTGCCTTTCTATGTTACTTGGCCTTTTTCCTTCACTGCTTTTAATACTATTTCTTTATTCTGTATGTTTTGTGTTTTCATTATTATGTTGCAAGGGGACTTCTTTTTTTGTAAAGAGAAGCCTTCCCACCAGCCTGGTTCCAGAGCCACCTCAGTCCCAAATAAACACACAGGAGGCTATATTAATTATGAAGCTGTT
The DNA here is from genome assembly GCF_017639785.1 of Mesocricetus auratus. Taxonomy (NCBI): domain Eukaryota; kingdom Metazoa; phylum Chordata; class Mammalia; order Rodentia; family Cricetidae; genus Mesocricetus; species Mesocricetus auratus. Next base: position 49,610,878 of record NW_024429267.1, on the reverse strand, counting down.
GGCCTTGCTTGCTTCTTACTGGCTAGCTCTGACTTAAGTATTTATCCCATAATTATTAATATAAGTATTTCTCTTACCAGAGAACTTTCCGGGCTTCTTATCCCTATGGTGGTTACATCTTGACTCCCTGTGTTTCTCCTACCCAGAGTCCTCCTGGACTCCTAGTCCCACATATCTTGCTTCCCTATTGGCCAACAGTGCTTTATTGACATATACACAGGACTTCCCCAACATTTTTTTTTATCCAGTCTCTTTGGTGTTTGGTAAGCTTCCTGTAAGGCATGTACTTCTTCATGGTGGGAAAGTTTTCTTCTATGATTTTGTTGAATATATTTCATGTACCTTTGAACTGGGCTTCTTCATCTTTTTCTATACCTATTATTCTTGGGTTTGTGCTTTGCATGGTGTCCTATATTTCCTGGATATTTTGTGTTAAGGATTTGTTGGATTTAAGGTTTTGTTTGGTTCGTGAATCTATTTCCTCTAGTTTATCTTCAACACCTGAAAATCTGCCCTCTCTCTCTTGTATTCTGTTGGCTATGCTTGTATCTGTAGTTCCTGATTGTTCACTCAGCTTTTCTACTTCCAGCATTCCTTCCGTTTGTGTTTTCTTTATTGCTTCTATTTTGGTTTTCAGGTCTTGAACTGTTTGAATTGTTTCCTTCATCTATTTGATTGTTTTTTTTTCTTGACTTTCTTTAAGTGATTTGTTGATTTTTTGGTTTGTTTGTTTTTTTCTATTTCTTCTATAATGTCATGATTACAGATTTGTACAACCATGCCTGGGTGTTCCATCATCATTGAATTATGTAGAGATGGAGATCTTTCACCCACTCAAGTTTAATTTCCAGGTCTGTGCTAGTAACAGGGATTCATGGGATGTAGAGACCCTGATATTTTGTGAGTGGAGAAATATTTGACATTGCAAAAGACATTCTCCTAGTGAGGGAATTATGTGATACACAGGCCTGGATCAGCATTAGCATCCTGTTGATCCTAGGCAGCATCAGGTCAGGTCTGTACCTTAAAAGGCTTTTGGAAAATGACACAATCAAAATAATCTTTATAAATAAATGGAAATATCACAAAAAATATCACAAAAGGTCTTCTGTCTTTCCTTTCATCCTTCCTTCCTCTCTTTTTTCCTTCTTTCATTTTTGAAGCAAGGCCTTATGATGTAGCCCAGGCTGGCATGGAGATAACTGCTATACTTCTGCCTCAGCCTTCTGTGTAGTGGGACTTATATGCATATACTACCAGACTGAGCTTCAAACAGACTTAATGTACACAATGACCTGAAAAGTCTCCGAAGATGGTCAAAGACAAACCAGGGAAGAAATACACCTGAGTCTCAGAAAAGTACCATCATCATCTCTTTAGGAGCACTCAAAGGACAAGGAGAAGGGATGGAAAATGCAGCTCATGGAGAGAAACTGAAGTAATTTATGCTGGTAGATCTGACTGGCTGTGGGAACATAGACAAGGAAGTCACCTGTGACACCTGTGACTGGCACAAGGAAGATTCCAGCATGGCTGGGACTCAGGACACAGTTAAGCAAAGTTGTTTGAGAGTTAGTGATACACAGGTCACTTTGTATGTGTACTCCAGTTTAAACAACCTGCTCATTCTAGAATGTCTGCTTATCCCTTGTTTTATATTCATATGCCTTAATTTCACAGTGTAGTGAGCTTCACTGAGACATATTCCATAAGCTCATATAACATATTTTGTTTATATTCGCAATCATGACTCCACTTTCTCTGAAATCCTTGCTCTTCCCTAGTATGTCTCTTTCAGTTTTCTATGCCTGCCCACTATATCCCACATATGAAAGAAAACCTGTGATATTTGCCTCTGAGCTGACTCACTTCACATAACATGATCATCTTAAGTTCTTTCCATTTTCTACCATGATTTCTTTCTTTATGGCTAGAAAGACTGCACCAAATGTGACTATATGTAATATGTTCATGATCATATGCATGCATAAATATTTAAACATCATATACTACCGATGTAATTAATAAAATATAGAGTGTTAGATAAGCACAGATATCCATGTGATTGATTATTAATCAATCTATTAAGGTATGATATAAAAAATATAGCTGATCTTCCTATTCCCAGGACACACACAGTAGCTCACAACAGTCTATAGCACCAGTTCCAGGGGTTCTTACACTTCTTCTGACCTTTGTGGACATCAGGCATGCACATGGTGCACAGACAGACACACAGACAAAACACCAATACACATAAAAATAAATACATATGATTTTTACAAATTAATTTTTTAAAAATAAAAGTATTTACTTTAAAAATGAGAGAAATACCATGAAAAATATTATGAAGAGTAGAACAAAATATAATTTTCTGTAATTAAATACATAAACAACTTTCTAAAATTAAATAAATGTATTTAATTATGTACACATGTCTGTGACTATGCATATATGTGAGCATTTATATACTGCAATATAATTTATGAAAGTATAAAATCTTCAGTGATGTGGAAGGTAAGCTTAGGCAATTGTTCAAAGAAATAAATCCAAATTATTTTAGTATATAAAATAGGAGAAACATTAAGAGAGGCTCAGAATGAGGGTATAATAATAACTTAAAATTAATATTCATACTCTGAGAGTTCCATGAAAGAAAACATAGAAAAGGGTGTCAAGGAATATTCAAACAAAAAAAGGGTATGCACTGTTCTAGAATTGAGAAAAGTGAGAAATCAGATTCATAAGGCATAGTGAATCTCAACCATGATAAGTAAGGCAATCTACCTGGTTGGGAAAGTAGGGAATACAAACTAAAATGAAAACTTTAATGGCAGGAGGTAAATAAATCAACTTATAGAAATAATGTAGCAAAAATAAAGATTATAAAAAATAGTACCTTCAAAACTATGTGGGAATATCAGTAGCTCTTTCCATGACTACAGATGAGAAAACACAGCAGGACATTTTTCACTAAATATAAGTCCCAAAACTCTGATGTATTTTCCTTTTTTAAAATATGTCTTTCACTAACTCTAATAATTCAAGTGAAATCCTCATATTTTTATAATGACAAAGTTCTTAAATACCATATTATAAAGTCAAATCTCACACTCTACCAAAATATTTAATCTTCTAAATTTAGTGTTGTGTGACCAAGCTGGTTTTAACATAGGAAAGAAACATATTTTTAAACAAAGTATTATATCACAAAATGCTCTAAATATCTATGTGGATGTCTTTTAATTTAAATAATATACTTTGGTCATTTTATAGATTTCATATATTGGAAGTCAAATTGGTTAAGTTACAATGCTTAACTCAAACTAAGTACATCTTATATTGAAATCATGACTCTATATAAATATACTAATATTTAAACTATGTCTCTATATCTGTGTAAAAATTTTGCCATATGAACTAAGAAGGAGAATATGTGTTTTGTCTCATGATCTGTGTGTGTATTGGTGCAATTGATCAGGTTTTTGGATGATAGGTTTCATAAAACACAGTCCATATGTTGGGTTGTAGTCTTACTAGAAGCTCAGTTGGGAAACAGTTCATATTCCTGGTCATTACATTATTGGTACCCATCCAGTCTCTTGTGGCCACGGATTGAGGGCCTCTGTATCTTGGTATCGACTGAAAATGATGATATTCCTAGGCATGGCAACTTCCTAACATGACCACAGTTTCTCTCAAAGTCTGATAGAGAATATCCTAGCAACTTGGTTGTAATCTTAGCGGCATTAATGTGATAGTAATGTCCCTTCATCTTTGCAATGTTCTATTGATTATGTCATAGGTATCATCCCCAGTCAGGGAATCACAGCTCCACATAGTACATGCATTAGGAGGAGGCTAAGAACATGACTCAATAGAAAAAGTGCTTGCTTAAAGGGTATGAACCCCTGGATTAGGTTCAGTGCCTCAAAAAATTGAACATGGAGGTGCACACTCTTAATCAAAATAGCTAGTAAGTGGGGGGCAGAAGTTCAAGGTCATCTTCAGCTACACAGGAAGCTCAAAGATAGCCTGGAATGAATACATGTGAACAGGACCCAAAAGAAAAAAAATCCAGGAGGTAGAGCATGTCAAATATACCTTTATTTATGCACTTAGAATATGTGTTAATTTATTTCCTTACCTCTCTTTTTAATCTTCTTATCCTCTTCTCTTTTTAAGTAACATTTGTCCTGCAATTGAGATGAATCTGAATTCCTCTGCAGCTCCGGTAGCTGTGCTGCAAAGGTAGCTCTGATCATGGCCAACAGGACATTACAAGCCATTATAATAGGACAATGCCATTAGGAACTTATAGTGAATGATGTTTTTTCATGGCTAAGGCATTTAAATAGCAGGGTTTTATAGAAGAAGAAATCTAACCAATGGATCTGCAGAGATAGTTCAGTGGTTAAGAATACTTGCTACTCTTGTAGAGAGCTCAAGTTGTGTTCCAAGAATCCAAGTCAGGCAATTCACAACTTCCTATAAATCCAGCTCCTGGAGCTCTACAGGCATCTTCTGGACTCCACAGGCACCTGCATACCAGCCACACACACACATACAAACACACACACACACACACACAAGCACAAATTAAAAATTAAAAATATACAACCAAAGAGCAGTGCCCTGGAGATGTATCTCAGATTGAACTAAAGCCTTAACTGACACAACACAACACTAAAAGACTGAATCTACATATCCCATTGAATGCAATTAACTCAAGCTGGAGCAGACAGGACTGACAATTGATTTCCCTTGGATAGTGCTCTTGGATTATTGTTATTGCACATCTACAAAATGAATTTTTCAGGACAATTTAGTATTCATGTCTATTCTGTTATCTTTGGGACAAGTGTCAAACAATCAAAGCTCATTAATGTAGAGAATTTCTTGGAACTTTCACAAAATACTCAGAAAAAGCTGCATCCATTCAAAAGGTGGCACAGGTTTCCATTGCATCCAGCCATGAGTTTTGGGATATTTAAACAGCTAGAGCCACAATTAGTCCGATGTCTGTCCTAAACAGCAATATCATTTTTATATCATAGGAGGCAATTCAAGCCATGCCAAAAGATGTGTTGCTCTCATCTTAGAATGGATAAAAACTACTGTTTAAATGTATTGTCATTCCAGGTCAGTATACTTTCTTTTTCTTATTTGAATTGAGTCGGAATTACTAAATGAGAGATATCATATATAAATATATATATAAAGCTGATTTAATTTAACTGATAGAATCTCATTTTACTTCAAATCAAGTTTTCTCTAAGAAATGTGCTTATAGACTCAGGATTGTATTTGGTGGCAACAGGTAATTATCAACATGGTTCCTGTCTAAAGTGAGAGAGCCAGGCTGGTCAACTAAGGAGTGAGAGCCCTGAAATCTTAGGCATTTTTTCCCTGCCTGTATGTGTGTCTACACTGTGTGAAGGCCAAGGGCCTGTGCATGAATGTCTATAAGCATGGGGAGGCTAGCAGTCCAAGTTTCATGTCTTTTTCAATTGTTCTCTCACTTTTTTCCTTGAGTCTCTCACTTGACCTGAAGTTCACTGATTTGGCTAAACTAACTGGTTACAAAGTTCTAGAATATTTCTGTCTCGGTCTACTCAGAATTGGGATTCTGAGAACATGCCTCCACTCCAGCTTTTTCGTGGGTACTGGTGACCAAACTCAGCTTCTCATATTTGTGTGGCGAGTATTTTATGTACTGGGACATCTTCCTAGCCCCATGATTTTAGTTTTTGAGGCATGTTTCTGCTGTGTAAATAGCTCAGAATATTCTGTGTTATGGCTGGCATTTGAAATGTTCACCACAGGTTTCAGTGTTTAAACACCTGGTCCTTACTGGTATTCCATTTGGAAAGTTTTTGGGCCCCTTGGGAGATAGAGTGGTGGAGGAAATAGTCACTAAGGGGGAAAACCCTAAGGCTTAAGTGCCTGGTCTTTTTTGTTGTTGTTGTTCATTTTCTGTGACTTTCTCATTTAAGTTGCCTTTGTCAGGGTATTTTATCACAGCAACCTGAAATGAAACTCAGACAGCCTGGGAATTGCTAAAACGTCCAGCCTGACCACAGTCATCCTGGCTCAGTCTCCCACGTGTGGATATAGGTATATGTCATCAGTGCAGCTACAATCTTAAGCATTCTACAACAGTGCTTTTAACAGTTAATAGGAGGGTTTGCTATCCTGATATGGCAATAAGACTCAGCCATCCATGCATTAAGGAAGTCTGGATTAACCAGTTAAGGTCCTCCAAACTTAATGATGATAAAAGGCTATATATTCAAGAGAATATAAGTGTTTAGTGGGAAGGAAGGTAGCTTTATGTGACAGAATATCTGCTCTTTATTCCCCAAATTCCATTCACTCAGGAGCGATATATATATCCATTCCTTGTTGTGCTACTGTTTTGTTGCTTTCTATTGCTTTATGGATAAAGTACAATCTTTCTAAAATGTTCTATGTAGTCATGGAATGTATCCTCTTTCACACCTATATTAGTAATTCTGGAACTTTCCGAAGATCCTCAACACGCTGTGTTTTACCACCTTCCATCCCTCCTTTCCTTCCTTCCTTTCTTCCTTCCTTCCTTCCTTCCTTCCCTCCTTCCTTCCTTTGACAGACTCTTACTATGCAGCTCTCATTGTCCTTAAAGCTGTGTGTAGACCAGGTTAGGCTCAAAACCATGATCTTCCCGACTCAATCTTTCAAGTGTTGGGGTAGCAGGCATTACATACTCTGCATAATCTCCTCCCTTACTGGAAGCACTAACTGGCCTTTGCTTTCTATTGCCTCAGCTAATTTTATTGAATTAGAACTCAGCTCCAGTTTCACTTGCTCTATAGAGAATTCCCTGATTATTGAAATGAGGCTTAGTATTTCAAACCCTCATACACCTCTTTTCACTAGCAGTTAACATAGTTTTACTTTTCTATTGTGTGAATTTATGGCTAATATCATTCTGTACCACAGGATTTTAAAGCTACATGAGGCCGATATCTATTTTGCTTATTGTTTCTTCTTTCTCAATTTCTCATGTGTGTGTGGTATGCATGCATATGCATACATAATTTTCCATCTGTGGGCATATGCATTGTGACTGCGCATGCACTTGTATATGTATGCATGATGCTATTCTTGATAGCTCTTTCTCCTTATTAATTGAGGCAGCATCTCTCAATCAAACCCAGAGCTCTCTGATGTGGCTGGTCTTGTTAGAAAATTTGCTCTAGGGAGTCACTTGCCCCAAGACTGGAAGTACAGGTGGACAACCACACCTACCTGACATTTACGTGGGTTCCCTCACACGTAGCAGCATTTTAGCTGCTGAGTCATTTCCTCAACACTCGTGCATCATTTCTTGAGCTACATCTCATTGTAATGACTCATTGATTGAGTTAATTTATCATACATTTCACATAATCTTCCCTCCAACTATTGCCACACAGTGTGGATAGTTAGGAGAGTGATGATTCTGAGAAGACAGCATGCTGTCTTCACTGTGACAAAGGGCTTCCTGTGTTATAAAAGGAAGGTTTGGGTGGGCTCAAGGATCAAAGGTCTTTGATTCCATGATGAAAATTACATCTTTCCTGATTAGTCTTTGTCATCTCTTAATGACCAGGAACAAGACAACCAAAGAAAGAACAATTCAGTGTGGGAAGAGATAATGGCTGCAGATCAGGTTGACACCCCAGGGCTCCAAAGTCTGACACGAGACACCAATACATATTCCAAATGTGACAACAATATAAAACCACTTACGATAAAAAATGTCACCATCTGAACCAGGGAGAAAAGCAGATTAATATTCAAAGACAAAATTAATCACAACATCGTGTTGCAGAGCGTCTAACCCAAAGGAGGACATGTGTGGATGGAAGGGACTAAGACTGTATCTCAGATATAAAAAATAAAATGTCCTTAGAAAAGAAAGAAAAGCACACATGCTTTCATCTACTCTTTGTGTCCACTGCCGAGGACAATTTTAAGGATGAGGATTGAGGAAGTTCTCCATACACCCATCATAAGTGAAAACACAGAAAATGCCTCTTGGAAGCTTCTCCTCAAGCCACATTGGATGTTACATGGCTGAAATCTCACATGCTTGGAAGGCTGAACAGCTGGAAGAATATCACAAGTTTGCGGGCAACCTCAGCTACATAGTAAGATCCTGCTTTAAAAGAAAGTCAAACTTCCCTTCTAAGGATAGTTAAGTATTCTAAGCTCAAGGCCCTGAAGTATTGTCCATAGTGTTTCCTTGTCTTCCTTCTCTGTTGTTTCCAGTAAAAGAAAACCCATGAACTCACACTAACAGTGGCATTTCAACATCTCTTCATAGATGGGGTGTGAGTTGCTGAGGAGGTACAGGCAGGTAATGGTTGCTGGGAGAGAGGGAATCATATTTCTCAGTAGTATAGCTAATAGCTCATTGTTCTCATTCCCACAAACAATCCCGTATTCATCTCATGTAGGCAACACTAATTAAAAGCAGCTGGGCACCACACACACACACACACACACACACACACACATACATACCACATACACCACATATACACACCACTCACACACACACCATCCCCACAGAACACACATACCACATACCATACAAACATGTCACACACACCATGCACAGACACACCACACACACACACCATGCACACACACACTATGTGCACACACACCATGTACAAACACCACATACACACCACACACACACATCATACACACCGCACACTACAAACACCACACACATACACACACACCACACACACATATACACATACCACATATACATACCATACACCACACACACACACACACACAAACACACACACACACACACTACACTGAAGGAGAAGAGGAATTTGGGAAATAGCTAAAGGAATTAGGTGGTAGGAAAAGATGAAGGAGAAACTTTGATCAAAAAACATTACTGTGTGTGTGAAATTGTGAAATAATAAATAAAAATTTAAAAACCAAAAAAGAGGCTCAAAAATAGGTAAATTCAAAGGGATGCGTGCAAATTTAAAGCAGGAGGTATAAAATCAGTTAAGAAAATGCTGCTGCCCCTGCAGACGATGCTCAGTTTAGAGTTACCCATGAGCCTCTCTGGTCATTGTGTTGAGTAGGGATACAGACCATAACTGACTGAAGCTGGTAAGTAGCACAACTGGAAACCCTTAAAAACTGTGCACAGGAAATGGACAATTTTGAATCCAGTGAAAGTGAGAATCCTGATGATACATTCTGCAATAGCAATGGTGGAGCGAGCACAATGTCAGATACACTGCACAGTATGCATTTAAGGGCACCAAGTCTTTGCTCTGTTAAACTAGAAACTGAAAAAAGGGTGTTCCCCCAAATTATAGATAAAAGAGCTAATAATAAGAAAAACAGAAGAAATTCAGTAATAAAAATGTGTAAATTAATGACAGGAAAATGTGAGGTTGTGCAAACTCAGCTGCTAATATTCTTTTTTATCATTTTTTATTTTAATTTTAAATAGCTTGTTTTACATGTCAATCCCAGTTCCCTCTCCCTCCCCTCCTCCCGCACTCCCCTTCCACCCTCCCTCCCACCCTATTGCCAAATCCTTCCGCATAGGGGATATCTAGAGTCTATCATTTTACTCTTGGTAGGGTCAAGGCACTCCCCTAAGAGTCCAGGCTGAGAGAGCATCTCTCTTTGTGCTATAGGCACATGAAGACAGATTGTATACCAGGGATAGACACTGATCCACAGCTCAGGGCCCCATAGGTTGCCCAGGCCTTCTCACTGACACTCACATTTGGGGGTCCAGATCAGTCCCATTCTGGCCTCCCCACTGTCGGTCTGGGGTCCAAGAGCACTCCCCTGTTCAGATCAGCTGTCTCTGCTGGTTTTGCCAGCCCATTCTTTGCCAATTTGCTCATCACTCCTCTCTCTCTGTCACTGGGTTCCTTGGGTTCAGTTCAGTGCTTAGTTGTGTGTTTGCCTCTGCTTCCATCAGTCACAGGATGAAGGCTCCCGGATGGTTATAGACATCAAGTTCATTATCAGGAATGGGCATTCGAGGTGGTCCTTCCACTATTGCTTAGCTTGCCAATTGATGTTATACCTTTAGATCACTCGAGGTCACTCTGGTGCCTGATCTGTCTTCGATCCTATGATTCCCTCTTCCCCCTATTTTACCCCACCCCTCAACTTCCTGTTCCCCCATGACCAACTCCCTTCCTCTTTACCCCCTCTATTCTTCCCAGGTCCCACTACCCCCCCTCGCCGTGTTCCCCATCCATTCAGAGGATCTTGTCTCCATTCTCTTCTCTTGGGTACTATGCATATATGCATATCTTTTAGGTTCTTTCCTGTTTCCCAGACTCTCTATCTGTGGAAGTGCAGACTGGCACTATCCTGATCCATATTTAAAATCCATATATGAGTGAGTACATACCATGTTTGTCTTTTTGCGACTGGGTTACCTCACTCAGGATGGTTTCTTCCAGTGCTATCCATTTCCCTGCGAATTTCAAGATTCCATTGTTTTTTTCTGCTGAGTAATACTCCACTGTGTAAATGTACCATATTTTCTCTATCCACTCTTCAGTTGAGGGGCATCTAGGTTGCTTCCAGGTTCTGGCTATTACAAACAATGCTGCTATGAACATAGTGGAGCAGATGCCCTTGTTGTATGAACCTGCCTCATTTGGATAAATGCCTAAGAGTGGAATTGCTGGGTCTAGTGGTAGATTAATTCCCATTTTCCTGAGGAATCTCCATACTGATTTCCAAAGAGGCTGTATGAGTCGGCATTCCCACCAGCAGTGGAGGAGTGTTCCTCTCTCTCCACATCCTCTCCAGCATAAATTGTCTTCGGTGTTTTTGATTCTAGCCATTCTGACAGGAGTAAGATGGTATCTCAGAGTTGTTTTGATTTGCATTTCCCTGATGGCTAAGGATGTTGAGCACTTTCTTAAGTGTCTCTTGGCCATTTTAGCCTCCTCTACTGAGAATTCTCTATTTAGCTCTGTACCCCACCTTTCAAGTGGATCCTTTGGTGTTTTGGAGACTTGTTTCTTGAGTTCTTTGTAAATTTTGGAGATTAGCCCTCTGTCAGATGTAGGGTTAGTGAATATCTTTTCCCATTCTGTGGCCTGCCTTTTTGTCTTTTTGATTGTGTCCTTTGCCTTACAGAAGCTTTTTAGTTTCAGAAGGTCCCATTTGTTAATTGTTGATCTCAGTGCCTGTGCCACTGGTGTTATGTTTAGGAGGTGGTGTCCTGTACCAACTCGTTGAAGAGTATCTCCCACTTTCTCTTCTAAAAGTTTCAGTGTGGCTGGATGTATGTTGAGATCTTTGATCCATTTGGACAAGGCAATAAACATGGATCTATCTGCAGTCTTCTGCATACCATTACCCAGTTATGCCAGCACCATTTGTTGAAGATGCTTTCTTTTTTCCACTGTACAGTTTTAGCTTCTTTGTCAAAAATCAGGTGTTCATAGGTGTGTGGGTTAAAATTAGGGCTTTCGATTCGGTTCCATTGGTCTACCTGCCTATTTTTGTGCCAATACCAAGCTGTTTTCAGGACTATAGCTCTATAATAGAGCTTGAAGTCAGGTATGGTGATGCCTCCTGAAGTTCCTTTATTGTATAGGGATGTTTTGGCTATCCTGGGCCTTTTGTTTTTCCATATATAGTTGATTAATGTTCTTTCCAGGTCCTTGAAGAATTGTGATGGAATTTTGATAGGGATTGCATTGAATCTATAGACTGCTTTTGGCAAGATTGCCATTTTTATTATGTTGATCCTACCAATCCAAGAGCATGGGCGATCTTTCCATTTTCTGGTATCTTCTTTGATTTCTTTCTTCAAAGACACAAAGTTCTTGATATACAGGTCTTTCACTTCCTTGGTTAACATTATCCCCAGATATTTGATGCTGTTTTTGGCTATTGTAAAAGGTGATGTTTCTCTGATTTCTTTCTCAGTCACTTCATCATCTGTATATAATAGGGCCACTGATTTTTTGAGTTTACCTTGTATCCTGCCACATTGCTGAAGGTGTTTATCAGCTCTAGGAGTAACCTTGCGGAGTTTTTTGGGTCACTTATGTAAACTATCATATCATCTGCAAATAATGAAAGTTTGACTTCTTCTTTTCCTATTTGTATCCCCTTTATCTCCTTTTGTTGTCTTATTGCTGTAGCTAGAACTTCAAGAACAATATTGAAGAGATATGGAGAGAGTGGACAGCCTTGTCTTGTTCCTGATTTTAGAGGAATTGCTTTGAGTTTCTCTCCATTTAGTTTGATGTTAGCTGTTGGTTTACTGTATATTGCTTTTATTATATTCAGGTACGTTCCTGTTATCCCTGATCTCTCTAGGACCTTTATCATGAAGGGGTGCTGGATTTTGTCAAAGGCTTTTTCAGCATCTAGTGAGATGATCATGTGGTTTTTCTTTCGCAGATTGTTAATATGGTGGATTACATTGATAGATTTTCTAATGTTGAACCATCCCTGCATTCCTGGAATGAAGCCTACTTGATCATGGTGGATGATTTTTCTGATGTGTTCTTGAATCCGGTTTGCAAGTATTTTATTGAGTATTTTTGCATCAATGTTCATGAGGGAAATTGGTCTATAGTTCTCTTTCTTAGTTGTGTCTTTGTGTGGCTTGGGTATCAAGGTAATTGTAGCCTCGTAGAAAGAGTTTGGCAGTGAGCCTCCTGCTTCTATAGTGTGGAATACTTTGACGAGTATTGGAATGAGCTCATCTTTGAATTTCTGGTAGAATTCTGCACTGAAGCCATCTGGGCCTGGGCTTTTTTGTTTGGGAGACTTTTGATGACTGCTTCTATTTCATTAGGGGTTATAGGTCTGTTTAGATTATTTATCTGTTCTTGATTTAGTTTTGGCAAGTGATATCTATCCAGGAAATTGTCCATTTCCTTTAAATTTTCAAATTTTGTGGAGTACAGATTTTCAAAGTATGCCCTGATGATTCTCTTGATTTCCTCAGAGTCCGTTGTTATGTCCCCTTTCTCATCCCTGATTTTGTTAATTAGCATGTTCTCTCTCTGTCTTTTGGTTAGTTTGGACAGAGGTTTGTCTATTTTGTTGATTTTCTCAAAGAACCAACTCTTTGTTTCATTGATTCTTCTCAATGTTTTCCTGGTTTCTACTTGATTGATTTCAGCCCTCAATTTGATTATTTCCTGGCGTCTGCTCCTCCTGGGGGAGTTTGCTTCTTTTTGTTCTAGAACATTCAGCTGTGCTATTAATTCTCTAGTATGACTGTTCTCCAGTTTTTTCATGTGGGCACTTAGTGCTATAAACTTTCCTCTCAGCACTGCTTTCGAAGTGTCCCATAAGTTTGTGTATGTTGTGTCTTCATTCTCATTGAAATCGAGGAAGTCTTTAATTTCTTTTTTTATTTGTTCCTTTACCCAGGGATGGTGCAATTGTGCATTGTTCAATCTCCATGAGTTTGTAGGGTTTCTGCGATTTGTGTTATTGTTGAATTCTAATGTTAATGCATGGTGGTCTGATAAGATGCAGGGGTTATTCCAATTTTTTGTATCTGTGGAGATTTGCTATGTTTCCTATTATGTGGTCAATTTTAGAGAAGGTTCCATGTGGTGCCGAGAAGAAGGTATATCCCTTTGTATTTGGGTGGAATGTTCTATAGATGTCTGTTAAACCCAGTTGGGTCATAACTTCTATTAATTCTTTTGTTTCTTTGTTAAGTTTCTGTCTGGAGGTCCTATCTAGCGGTGAGAGCGGAGTGTTGAAGTCTCCTACTATTAGTGTGTGAGATTTTATGTGCATTTTGAGCTTTAGTAATGTTTCTTTCACGAATGTAGGTGCCTTTGTATTTGGGGCGTAGATATTTAAAATCGAGACTTCGTCTTGATGTATTTTTCCTTTGATGAATATGAAGTGCCCTTCTTCATCTCTTTTGATTGATTTTAATTTGAAGTCTAATTTGTTAGATATTAGGATTGCTACGCCCGCTTGTTTCTTGGGGCCGTTTGATTGGAAGATCTTTTCCCAGCCCTTTACTCTGAGATAACGTCTGTCTTTGGTGTTGAGATGTGTTTCTTGTATGCAGCAGAAGGAAGGGTTCTGTCTTCGTATCCATTCTGCTAGTCTGTGTCTTTTTATAGGTAAGTTGAGGCCATTGACATTGAGGGATATTAATGACCATTGATTGGTGATCCTTGTTTGTGCTTGATTTATTGTTAGTGAAGTTATTTTGTGTAGTTTCTCCTCCCTTTTTCTTTTAGTGTTTTGAAAAGTATGATTATATATTGCCTGTGTCTTTGTGAATGTAGTTATCTTCCTTGGCTCTAGGTTTTCCTTCTAGCATTTTCTGTAGAGCTGGATTCATGGATATGTATTGTTTAAATCTGGCTTTGTCATGGAATATTTTGTTTTCTCCATCTATGGTAATTGAGAGCTTTGCTGGATATAGTAGTCTGGGCTGGCATCCTTGTTCCCTCAGCGTTTGTAGGACATCTGACCAGGATCTTCTGGCTTTCATCGTTTCCATTGAGAAGTCAGGTGTAATTCGGATAGGTCTGCCTTTATATGTTACTTGGCCTTTTTCTTTAGCTGCTCTTAATATTTTCTCTTTGCTCTGTAGGTTTGATGTTTTGATTATTATATGGCGAGGTGACTTCTTTTTCTGGTCAAGCCTATTTGGTGTTCTGTAAGATTCTTGTACTTTCATAGGCATATCTTTCTTTAGGTTAGGGAAGTTTTCTTCTATGATTTTGTTGAATATGTTTTCTGTACCTTTAAGTTGAAGTTCTTCACCTTCTTCTATACCTATTATTCTCAGGTTTGGCTTCTTCACGGTGTCCCATATTTCCTGGATATTTTGTGTTAAGGATTTGTTGGTTTTGAGATTTTCTTTGGTTGACGATGCTATGTCCTCTAATGAGTCTTCAACACCTGAGATTCTCTCTTCTATCTCTTGTATTCTATTGGTGATACTTGCATCTGTAATTCCAGACCGTTTACCGAGCTTTTCTATTTCCAGCATCCCTTCATTCTGTGTTTTCTTTATCGTTTCTATTTCAGCTTTCAATCCTTCAACTGTTTGAGCTGTTTCCTTAATTTTCTTGGTTGTTTTTTCTTGGTGCTCTTTAGATTCTTTGAGAGATTTGTTTATTTCTTGAATTTTCCCCCATTTCATGGATTTTTTTGTTTGTTTTTTCTTCTATTTCTTTAAGGGATTTCCTCGTTTCTTCTTTGAGGCTCTCCATCATCTTCATGAAATAATTTTTAAGGTCTGTCTCCTCTTCTTCATCTATGCAGTGCTTTTCAGGTCTTGCTGGTGTTGGATCCCTGGATTCTGGTGGGGTCGTGTTGGTGTTTCTATTGCTGAGTGATCTCTTATTCTGTCTTCTTCCCATCTCTTCTTCCAGTGGGTGCTGGTGGGGGCTTTCTGTCTCCACTGGTCTCCTTCCTTACTGCAGCTGAAGCTGAAGCTGGCCTCGCTGGGGTTGGGGTCTTGGAGGGGCTGATCTCTTTCCTGTGTGGGCGGCTCTTCTGAAGCTGGGCTCGCTGGGTTGGGGTCTTGGAGGGGCTGATCTCTTTCCTGTGTGGGCGGCTCTTCTGGAAGCCGGGAGCGGCCCCGAAGATGGAGGGGGATGGGTGATGGGCGGGTGGTCCCAGCCAGAGACCCAATCTCACCTGAAGCTGGGCTCCCTGGGTTGGGGTCTTGGAGGGGCTGATCTCTTCCTGTGTGGGCGGCTCTTCTGAAGCTGGGCTCGCTGGGTTGGGGTCTTGGAGGGGCTGATCTCTTTCCTGTGTGGGCGGCTCTTCTGGAAGCCGGGAGCAGCCCCGAAGATGGAGGGGGATGGGTGATGGGCGGGTGGTCCCCGCCGGAGACCCAATCTCACCTGAAGCTGGACTCCCTGGGGTTGGGGTCTTGGAGGGGCTGATCTCTTTCCTGTGTGGGCTGCTCTTCTGGAAGCCGGGAGCAGCCCTGAAGATGGAGGGGGATGGGTGATGGGCGGGTGGTCCCAGCCAGAGACCCAATCTCACCTGAAGCTGGGCTCACTGGGTTGGGGTCTTGGAGGGGCTGATCTCTTCCTGTGTGGGCGGCTCTTCTGAAGCTGGGCTCGCTGGGTTGGGGTCTTGGAGGGGCTGATCTCTTCTAATATTCTTTTTTTTTTAATTTAGAATAAAACTTTAAGACACACTCAAATATTGGAAATTTATAATAAAACTAAAACTTTGACAGCCTTTTTCCAAATACTCAGCTATGTTTGCATTTCATCATATAGAATTTGGTAGGTGTTTACGTTTTCTTAATATTTAGTCAATAACGTAAATCATATCTATTCCAAATTGTGGAATCAGTGGGGGTCTGAAATTCTTTTTTTTTTCATTATCTTTTTTTTTATTTTAATTTTGTTTTATTCATATTGGTGGTTTTTTTTAATTTTAAATAGCTTGTTTTACATGTCAATCCCAGTTCCCTCTCCCTCCCCTCCTCCCGCACTCCCATTCCACCCTCCCTCCCATTCTTAATCTAGTAAAAACTACCTTTTTGAGAAAGATTTAAAATGAGAAAACAATTAAAAATTAATAGAGAAGAAAGAAAATATAGCTTAAGAAATAGAAACAGAAAGTATTATAAACCAATGGTAGTGCTATAAAATTTAGGTATAATTTTTATAAGTAGAAATTAAATTTGCCAAATGTTACTAAAATGCTTTTAGAAACAGGAAGGGCACCGGGCGGTGGTGGTGCACGCCTTTAATCCCAGCACCCGGGAGGCAGAGGCAGGCAGATTTCTGTGAGTTCGAGGCTGGGCTGGACCGACAGCCTCCAAAACAATACAGAGAAACCCTGTCTCGTAAAACCAAAAAAAAAAAAAAAAACCAGGAAGGACCCTAAGAGAGATATGCATGGTACCCCAGAAAAGGTGGAATGAGACAAGATCTCCTGAGCAGATTGGGAATTTGGGGGGTAGGGAGGGAGCCAGGAAAAAAATAGTGGGAGAAGAGGAGGGGAAAGGAGGACATGAGGGAGCAGGAAGTTTGAGTCAGGGAAGATTGGAGGAGAGCAAGATGAGAGATACCATAATAGAGAAAGTCATTATAGATTTGAGGAGAGATCTGGCACTAGAAAGATTTCCAGAGATCTGCAAGGATGACACCAACTGGCAATCTAAGCAATAGTGAAGAGGTTGCCTTAAATGCCCTTCCATGGTAATTAGACTGATAACTGTCTTATATGCCATACTAGTGCCTTCATCCAGTGGCTGATGGGAGCAGAGGCAGACACCCACAGCTAAACACTGAACTGAACTCCTAGAACCCAGTTGCAGAGAAGGAGGAGTGATGAGCAAAGGGGTGAAGACTGGGCTGATGAAACCACAGAAAGAGCTGACCTGAAGATGGGGGAGCTCATGGACCCCAGACTGATGGCTGAGAGGCCAACATGGGAATGATCCAGACACCCTGAATGTGGGTGTCAGTGAGGAGGCCCAGGCAACCTAGGGGGCTTTGGGTAGTAGATCAGTATTTATCCCTGGAACACAAATGGACTTTGAGTGCCCATTCCACAAATAGGCAAGCTCTCTCAACCTGGACACTTGAGGGAGGGCCTAGGTCCTGCCCTGAACAAAATGATGGACTCTGGAGATCCTCCATGGGGAGCCTTAACCTCCCTGGGGAACGGAATGGGGATTGGGTGGGTTGCTGGGGGACTGGTGGGGGGATGAGTGAGGAGGGGAGGGAGAGGGAGCTGGGACTGACATGTGAAACAAGCTTGTTTCTAAATTAAATATAAAATTAAAAAAACTAAAACAAAACTACTTAGCAGTAACTTTTGTTTACAAATCTCTTAGCAAGTCACAAATGAAAATTAGAGAGATGTTTTGGAGCTTTAGAGTGTTTGTTCCTCTTTCAGGATCACTTCTCAGCATTCTCACTGGGAGCCTCACAACAAACCTATAACTCCAGCTGCAGGGGATATAGCTCCCTCTTCTGGCCCCAATGGGTACCTGCACTCACATGCACATGCCCATGCACACATACATACATACTACAGAATTAAACAAAAAATTTAAATATAATTTGTTTATAAAGAGTAGTAAACATAGAAAAGTATTTAAAGAAGAAGGCAATTTCTAATCATGATATGAATTCCAGAAAATTATATTAATTTTGGACAATCATTTTAAGTGTTTACTAAGTACAGCCTCTGAAAGAAGACTGATGACAAGTAAAGATAACATACAAGAGAATTTTCATTTTTATCACATTGCAGGTTATACAAGTAAACATATTTCAGACAAATAACTTTTATAGGTTGTCAAGAATGGAGTCCCCTCAGAGAAGACAAAAGGCAAAAAATCTTTGGGGACTAGGCACATTAGAAAAGAAAACTCAGAGAGCAAATAATAAGAAAGAATATATCAATTCTCATTAATCTATAAGTGCAAATAAAATAATTAGACACTTTTCCTAGGCAAATATCTCACTACTTGCAATGATTAAAAGTCTGTCCACATTTAAAAGCCAATTAAAAAAGGATATTTTGGGGGATAATTTGAATGTTGACCTGGCATTTATTTGTGATAAAGCACTGTGAATGTCTTCGCATTTGACAATGGTATTGAGATTTCATAAAAGACTGTCATTTTGTAAACCAAATACGAACTACGACTTTCAAGGATGACCTACCATCATGCCAATTTCATGACATGCATCAGGAAGAACAAGGGGTGACAACACTTTAGTGTTGTGTCTACAAGAGGTACATATGGAAGTTCTGAGACTCTTTCATCTTGGAATTTTCCTAAATAAAGAGTTAAATAAAAATATTGGGACTATTATGTGGGTCCGTGTATAAAGAAAACAGCAGTGTCTGAGTATACCAGCAAAATTGGAATCAGTTGTACATTTTAAATATTTGCCCTGTATGTTTGTTACTTCCTCATCACAATGACAAGAAGCTAGGTAATGGGGAGACTTATTTTGACTTTTGACTTGTGATCATTGCTGGGAGGTGTTGTGTTGAAACAAGAAGATTTTCAAAGAACTCACATCACTTGAAGATTATGGACACAGATTTCCAAACTGCCCTTCAGAAAGCCTCTGTTGACTTATGCTCCTCCCTATTATAAAACAAAACAAAACAAGTCGCTGGGTTTAAGGTGGGTATGTGACCAGCTGATTGTAATTCTAGAATTTGGGGGATTTAAAGAAGGAGAACTGTGATTTTGAGGCTAGCGAGGCTGCAAAGTGAGACCTTGTCTGAGACTAACCAAGGAGGAACAGAAGAGGAGGGGATAGAATAGGAGGAGGGGGGAGAAGAGAAGGAGGAGGGAGAGAGGAAAAGAATGATAACAAATTAAAAAGACTACGTCGCATGATATCTGTGACAGAATTAAAATATGAGTAAATATATATATAGCCATTATGAATACACATATACATAACCACACATATGAGACAAGTGTGAGTATAATGCTTTCTTTAGAAATAGGTTAATTGTAGGTAATGAGAATGAATGGAACAGATACTTGTGTGAGGACTAAGAACCTGATCCTTAGTACAGAAGGCAGGTGTATCCTAAAGAGACAGATTGAAGAGGAAGAGAAAGTGAATAGCTGTGCATTATATACATACCATGTAATAGTGAGGACATGAGTTGAGATCTCCAGAATTCACATAATGCCATGGGCATAGCAGCTCCCCTGTAACCCCATATCTGAGGCAGCACGGACAGGGAATCCCTAAACCAACATGGCTTGGTAGACTGGCTGGAAGAAGAGAGCTCTGGGTTCAACAGAGAAATTCTTCCTCAATATATAAGGTGGAGAGCAATTGAGGACAACCCCCAAATCAACTTCTGACATCCATGTGTCTGGCTTGTGTCTTTGCACCCTCACTTATTGAACATGCATAAACACATGCAAATCACACACACACACGCACAAAAATTAGTATCATTTGGTACCACAACTGAAAAATAAGCCTAGTAGTCTGTAAAGAGAAGCCTTCCCACCAGCCTGGTTCCAGAGCTGCCTCAGTCCCAAATAAACACACAGGAGGATATGTTAATTATGAAGCTGTTGGCCTTGCTTGCTTCTTACTGGCTAGCTCTGACTTAAGTATTTATCCCATAATTGTTAATCTAAGTATTTCTCTTACCGGAGAACTTTTCCAGGCTTCTTATCCCTATGACAGTTACATCTTGACTCCCTGTGTTTCTCCTACCCAGAATCCTCCTGGACTCCTAGTCCCACCTATCTTACTTTCCTATTGGCCAACAGTGCTTTATTGACATATACACAGGACTTCCCCAACAGTAGTCATATTGTTTTTGTGGTTATTCATAATTAAGACATCTGATAAATCTTACCTAATTATGAAACATCTGGCTTATTAGCTTGTTCAATGAGCATTTATATAGAAGTTAATAAAACTTTTTTATTAAGGTTCTTCCTTCATTAAAAATATGAAAATAGTGAAATAATTTATTAATGCAGACAATGTGAGAAGGGATTTGCTTGCACAGTCTCTGCCTCTCAAGATCAGAAACCTTAAGTTAATTCCACTTGTATATAAACTACTTCATACTCAAGACAGCTTATAATGCCCCATGGAAATAGCTTACTGTGATAATTATACACTATATCATTGACATCAGTTTGCATGATACAAACTAGGAAACCTATTGGCTTGAGTTTTCTTTGCTGTAAAAAACAGGCAATTAAAAATAGAAGATATAAAGAGACAGAGAGGGAAGGGGAGAAAGAGAAAGTAGGATATACCTCAGAGCACAATAACTCAGTGTTCAAATATGTACATAGATGTCATTTAGGCTAGGAGTTTTATGAGCAGGCATTAAATGGTGACATCACTTAAAGTTACTTTTATTTTTTGCATTTTAGCTAAAAAGTAAGCTAAAAGGCATATTGTTACATGGTTACTTTATTCCTAATTAAAATTTTTGATATTTTTGTATATGCATGTGTCTAGTAAGCAAGCATATATATATGTTAGCATGTGTGTTGGTGCACTGTACATACAAGTGTGCATGTTTTGCGTGTAGGCCTGAAGTTGATGCCGAGTGTCTTCTTTCATTACTCCCGACATTATGACTTGAACATAAAACTCTCCAATTTTGACTAGTCAAACAAGCCAGCTTCTTCTAGGATCCCTTACCCTGCCATACCTACATGGGTGCTGAAAGTCTGAATTCTGTCCTCAGTTTGCAAAACACATATTTTATCCAGAGACATCTCCCCAGTCCATTAAGAAATTCAATATATAAGGTTTTTGTGGTGTGTGTGTGTGTGTGTGTGTGTGTGTGTGTGTGTGTGTGAATAATTTCAGGCTGAGCCTTGGTAGTTAACAATTTGTTTGAGTCCCTGTGAGACTCCCCTCTTTCATTTTAGCATGTGAGCTGGTGTCATCATTTGGCCACAAATTTGAGAGAATGCAGAATATGACTGTGCATGGGAAGGGATGGAGGAACAAATGGGAAGGAGAAAAATAATACAATTGTATTTTAATTTGTAACAAAATACATAGTGAAGTTTGCTTTATTTTAAATAATCATGCAACAGAGTTTCAACAGTGTTTATAATGTGAGATTTTATAGCCATAACTTTTGTCTACTTGGTCTGATATCACTTAAATCTCATTATGGCTGTACCCAATGTTTCTGCAATGTACTCAATGGGAATGACCCTATTCATTCTGATATCTACATATATTAGAATCCTGTGAGTTTCCCACTTCTATGCATCAATTCATTTATTATTATTATTCTCTAATAGAATACATCTTAACCACACTTGTCTCCCCTACTCTTCTCAGTTCCACTGTTCACTTCCCCTCTCCTTGAAATCCATTGGTCCCCCATTTCCCTTCAGAAAAGAGCAGGCCTACAAGAAATATCAACCAAACACAATAATAACAATATGTATTAAGACTAAACAAAACCCCTCATAACAAGACCAGACAAGGCAACTCAGTAGGAGGAAGAGTCCCAAGAGCAGGCAGGAGAGTCAGAGATATCCACCCACTCTTGGGAGGCCCACAAGGACACCACGCTATACAAACATTAATGTATATGCAGACGACGACCTAGCACAGACCCATGCATTCAGGCTCTGAGCTTGTTGCTGTAGTCTCTATGAGCCCCTATGAGCACTTCTTAGTTGATTTTGTGAGCTGTGTTCTCCTTGTGTCCTCAACCCCTCTGGCTCCTACAATCCTTCCTTCCTCTCTTTTTGGTTCTTTCCTTGGTTCTCATTCAGGTCAACAATCTTGTCCTTTACTGAAATATCTAGTTAACACAGTTGACCTTTCAACACAAACATGTAACCACAACCTGCTCCAGATGCTATGGTATCTGATCCCCTGCCCATTTCCTTCGTCATCCCTCTTATATCCACCAAATTTCTCCTGAAGTTAACACTGTGACATCAAATGATGAAAACACTAGAGCAATAGGCAATATTGGAAAAACCCTAGTTTCCACACTAAAAACTGTCCTTCCATGTGTAGGAATTATCTGCAGTGCTTCATTCATTGATCAGGATGACGGGGCATTATTAATATCCAATGGGAACAAACTGATTAATTCACCATATCTTATTTCGTATGAAACCCCAGAGTGAGGTCAGTTGACCATAAATAACAGACTCAGTTCTAACAGGATTCCCTCTTTCTATTAGTTGAAGGATCCAAAATTCTTAGTGTTTGAATAATTATTTTCAAACACACAGCTATCAAATGCCACTCCTGGAGGAGAAACTGTGTTTTCTGAGTCCTAGAAACCATGTCTCTACATGTCAAAGGGATGTCTACTAAGAGCCAAGTTCTTCTTCTTCTTCTTCTTCTTCTTCTTCTTCTTCTTCTTCTTCTTCTTCTCTCTCTCTCTCTCTCTCTCTCTCTCTCTCTCTCTCTCTCTCTCTCTCTCTCTCTCTCTCTCCCCCTAAAAAATTATACCCATTATTTCTTCAAACGTGGCCTTGGTTAGTTGTTTTCTTTGCAGAGTCTCTGGACCTCTCCTTCCTTCTCAGACAGCGGGAAGAAAGCCCTTAGTAAACTGGTTTGTTTGTCTCTCTTTTATCACCATTCTTATCTGTCTGATTCCAGCCCTGGACATAGCTTCCTAATACCTGGGTATTATCATCTTCATCTCTAGCTTTAAGAACAATCAATAAAATAAATATTTCCAAGATAAATATAACTCTTCAAACTGCACTTTAATCCCTTCCAAAACCTCAACCTGTCACTTGGGGAAATGCATCCCCTACTCTGATCTTATGTGCAAGATAGCCACCCACTATTTTCCATTTAACAAATACCTGAATATGATGTCATTATTTATACCTAGCAAAGGCCTCTTATTTTCTGTTCCCAGCTGTGGGTGACTGCCTCTCTATCTGTTCCCAGAGCTCCTCTCACCTTATAATACATCCACACACAAATTCTTTTTATGCTTACCCAATGGAAAACTCATCCCAAGTGAATGAACATCTGAATTAATTGTGAGAGGAGGCACTACATTAAGACCTTAAAATATGAAAAACTGAAAAGAATGTTGGCTACCACTATTCTGATACATTTGAAGAAACCCAATAAATGCTTTGCAGATGATGATTGTTGGTATCAAAATATGGTAGTTTCTCAGTTTGGGAACAATTTTATTAACTTGAAGTATATATGTGTAGTGATTTTCTCCTAAAATAGACCGTTTTGAATCCCTAGTCAATTCTTTTCATTACTTCCCTAAAATGGATCAATTTCATCCCTGGCTTGTTTGACAGTCAACAGGGAAATTGGATTGCTTTTGAACACGTAAATGGGCTCCTGTTCCCTCCCTACTTGAGAGAAAATGCTTATTTGTAGCACATATAGACACCACACATGTCCATTTCCACAATAAAGAAATGTTTTGAAGAAGGCACTCTGCTAGGAAATATACAAGGGGGAAAAGTCTGTAAAATTTACTCACTGAACCCATTTACTGCTATGTCAAGGATAACTGTGGCAAATGAGTTCTCAGTGCTTTAGACAACTCTTTACCCTCAGTCTGGTTGGAATGCAGTTGGAGACATCTACATTAGACACAATAGATTGTTGTATCTCTATGTGTCTATGTGCCTGTGCCTGTCTGCCTGTCTCTCTCTGTCTCTGTTCATCTGTCTGTCTGTCTGTCTGTCTGTCTGTCTCTCTCTCTCTCTCTCTCTCTCTCTGTGTGTGTGTGTGTGTGTGTGTGTATGTGTGTGTGTGCTCCTGTATCTGTATGTCATGTAAAGGCCATTAGTCAATCTTTATTGCTGTTTCTCATGACTTATTCCATTTTTTTTTGGTTCTTCGAGACAGGGTTTCTCTGTACTATTTTGGAGGCTGTCCTGGAACTCACTTTATAGACCAGGCTGGACTCAAACTCACAGAGATCTGCCTGCCTCTGCCTCCAGATTGCTGGGATTAAAAGCTTGTGCCACCAATGCCCAGCCGACTCATTTCATTTTTGGTGTTTTGTTTGTTTGTTTGTTTGTTTGTTTGTTTGTTGAGACAGTCTCTTGTTGACTCAGTCCATCCATTTATCTAAACTTTCAGGCCAGTGAGCCCCCCGGGATCCTCCTGTCTCCACAACCTCAGTATTAGGATTATGAGCAGGCACCATAAAAGCCTCACTCTTTTGCAGAGGTTCTTGAACACTAAGTGGTTTAACTATTGAGATATTTTCCTGTCCCTACAAGCCTTTTCTTTAGTGTTATTTTTGATATTGTTCTATTTATTTTAAGAGAAAATCAGAAGAAAGTATTAGTTAGTAGTGATTGAGTTCAGTACAAGTGACACCACCAAATCCCATCTTCCCGTGTTTCCAAGAACCATGCACCAGTTTCAAGTTCAACCTTAAGAGAAGATACCACATCACTCTTTACAAGATATTATCACAGACTGGCTCATATGCTTTCTCTGCAAGATACCACTCTACTGGGTGATGCTCTGAAAGACATCTTGTTCTCTGACCCCAGCTGAGTCAACTGTGTTTTTGTTGTTGGTTTTTCTCTTCCAAAGCCCATTGTTTTGAACAATAAGGAGTGTTCCATGAACTTACTTGTTACTTGTCCTAGAGTTTCCCTTTTGATGGGATCTTGTAGTTTTCTAAGATGTCAGTTAGTTTTGGAATCATGTGTCTGTTTGAGAAATATAACCTCAATTATCTGTCTACCAAATGATGTTTTCCAAGTGGAAAGAGTAAATCCTTACTCCGGATAAGAATATTTATATTCAAAATACAAAATGAAGTCTCAAAATTCAACAGTAAGGAAACAACTTTATTAAAAATAGAGAACCTTCAACCAGTGACTGATGGAAGCAGAGGCACTCACCCACAGCTAAACACTGAACTGAACTCCTGGAACCCAGTGACAGAGTGATGAGCCAAGGGGTCAAGATTGTGCTGGTTTAATCCGCAGAAGCAGTGGACCTGAACAAGGGGAAGCTCTTGGACCCAAGACTGATGGCTGGGAGGCCAGCATGGGACTGATCCAGACCCCCTGAATGTGGGTGTCAGTAAGGAGGCCTATGGCAATCTTGGGAAGTAGATCAGTATTTATCCCTGACATACAAATGGACTTTGGGTACCCATCCCACAATGAGGGATACTCTCTCAGCCTGAACTCTTGGGTGCCGGCCTAGGCCCTGCCCTGAATAAAATGACAGACTCTGGAGATCCCCCATGGAGGGTGACTGAGAGTTGAGGGGCATAGTAAGAGGAGAGGGAGAGGCAGCTGGGATTGACATGTGAAGCAATCTTGTTCCTAATTTAAATTTTTTATATCTAAAAAAAAGGACAATATCTTTCCTAGTGCCTAAATGTACTATACAGGTCATTGGGCAAGAAAAGCCAACAATAGTCTTACCCAACACATGACTCTGCATGCTACAATACTGACATGATAGGCAAATTTTATTTGTCTTATTCTGTGTCAGATATGAGGGAACTCAGAAAGACTGAAGCTGCATCGTGCCATCTGAGTCTCTTGAAGGTCAAAATGTGGTTAAACATCCTTGAAGTTTCTAATAAATCCTTCCCATGCCATCAGAAGCTAACATGCCATGGCACTTTCCCAATTGTCATGCATGTACCTTCAGGAAGGATTTATATCTTCAAATGACCTTGGATTTGATATTCGAGGAAGAAATACCTTAAAGGAAGAAATGGTCTACCCAGAGTCAGGAGGGAAAGAAGTGTCATTTTATCACATGAATATGCCACCAACCTCATAAATAGTCATAAAATGTCTTTAAAATCCATAATGCATAGTCCACTGGGGCAGTTCTATACCTGGGGTCAGCCTATTCAAAGCTCTCTTTGGAGTGTTTGCTCTGCTAAATAAACTTCTCCTTAAACAGTCTGTGTGACCTAGCTCAGTCTGATGACTTGAGTTTGATTTCCAGCACCTAAATAAAGACAGAATGTGTAAACTAATCCCCAAAGCTGCTCTCTGACCTCCACATTGAACACTCAAATATCCACACATTATTAATAAAGAAAAATAGCAACAACATAAATGAAGTTATGTGTGTATCTGGACAAATTATTTGCTTCAAGAAGACAAGAACTAAGGGACTGTCATATTTCCACCACTGACATGCCAATATTCTGATAGGTCATGCTGTAAGCCTTTAAAAGAGAGATCTATTTTACAAAGTAAGCAATTCTGCATGTTAGAAATTAAACTGAATATCTTTAAAGAGTACCTTTTTGGATTTACTAAAATATTGAACAATGTCAATTTTCTTTAGAATATGCATTCTGTATCCTAAGAATAGGGTGGTGGCTTCAACCACAATAAATGAGGAAAAGGACTTCGATGGTGGTGTGCTACAGTTAGTATGCTTGCGACATGAGGCTCTTCCAATAACCCGAATAGCTTGCAATGTGTGCCAGCTTATTTGTTATGAGACAGGAAAACATAGTAATGTAGGAGCAATGTGAGCAATACACGCATACCCAGACCAGTTTTTCTTCTCAGGGACACCTGGGAAGTATTGTCTCCAAACCATTTTGCTGAATTTCTGAAGAATATATGGCCCACATCTCTGGTTTCTGTAGCAGGTCAGCATCTCCTTTCTGCAGCTTGTGCTGCTGTGGTTTTACTCTTGGTGTCACATGCCAATCTATTCTGCATGCCCACAGATTTCCCATGCCTTGCGTCTCCTAAGGAAACCTCCAAGGCCCTGATGATAAAGAAAGGCAGTCTTCTTATAGAAAGCAAGAGGTGCAGGCCTGGTCTGCTAGTAAGGAATTCTGGTAGGCATCCTGGCATCCCCTTGTGTGTGCCTCAGCCTTGCTTGCCTGGGCTCCCTGTCAGACAAGCCCTTGCCTGGTTCTTCCGGAAACTCTGCTGCCTGTGTTTTCTAATCATGGGCACATTGCCTGCAGCTTCCACCACTTGCCCAAAGTCTGCCTCTCTTCTTCCTAATGTCTCCTCTTTCCCCATCCCACTAGTGTCTCCTTCTCGCTCTTCTTACATTTGATCACATTTTCCCTCATCTTCTTCTTAACACTTTAATGAATGTTGGGGAGGAATAGAGACAGGTATCACATGTTCATTCTTATGTGGAAAAGTTGTGTTTTTTATATGTGTGTGCAGAAATACAGGCACATAAAATATTGTGTGTATATGTGTTGATTTGTCACTTATTTTACTTAAGATAGGATCTCACACTGTAGTTAAGGCTATCCTTGAACTCATGACAATCCTTCTGCCTCAGCCTTAGAAGATTCTACTTCTAGCAAGAAAACTGTTCCTTGTTGAGGAAATATAACAGTACACGGGATAAGGATGTTGTTGATTATTTATTGTGAGAAATTACACAAGAAACCAAAAACCTAGGTTAGTCTCTGCAGCCTTTAGAGACATGACCAGAACCCCAAAAGAGAGCAAGTGCCCCCTCCTCTGCCTTTCATTCCACGTGCTCCTATGCACCTGTGGCCATGTCCAAAATGGGCGTGGTCAGCATCATAGGTACCTAGATCTCTCCCTACAGTTACTTGCATTAACAATGAGATAACGAGGTCCTTTCTCTCTATCCATCCTTGGCCCTTGGCCTTGACCATACACAGCTTCTTCTTTTTCCTCTCTCATGAACAATCATCTCCTCTAAAGGACCAATCACTGTCTGCTGGTGCCCCCCCACACACACATTCACACTTCAGGAGTGTTATCTTCCAGGATAGGATGTGCCCATGGAAAAGTCTTTGTCTCTGCTGCAGATGGTACCTTGTCAGCTTCCCTCTTCATTGTCCTCCCATTCCCCAGAATTGTGATGCTTTCTCTGGGTATTACTTGTACACAGATCTCAAACACGATTTTCAAGACTTTCACTTGAGAGTCAATGGTTTCAGCCATTTCTCTCCTATTTTTACAATAAGAATGTATGTAGGTCAGTTTTAAAGCAATCTTGTTTCTGCACTGATTTCTCTCTAGCCCCAAGTACTTACTTTGTTTTGAGAAATCCCATGTGTTCCAGGCTAGCCTCAAACTCCTGATCCTCCTGTCACAACTTCAGTGAATGCTGAGATTACAGGTGTGTGCCACAGTGTCCAGTTTATGTGACACTAAGGGTCAAATGCAAGGCTTCCTAGGCAAACACTCTGCCAACTGAACTACATCCCCATCACCCACATAGCTTGCCTAAGGATACGGTGCCTCCTGAGAACCCTGAATAGCTCTAGCACACAAAATTACTCCTTCAGGAGTAACAATATAGCATCTGAATACTATTTTTTGGATTTCCTTGACATCATAACCATTTTCCTATGAAACAAATAAGCTTAGGACTAAAAATAAGGGATTCGTGCATATGGATGCATGTGCATGTGTGTGTTTGTGTGTGTGTGTGTGTGTGTGTGTGTGTGTGTGTGTGTGTGTGTGGAGGGAGCACATACATGCATGCAGAGTCCAGAGTCTGCTTCTTTGTTACTCACTGAGCCTAGGCTGGCAAATCTCTCTCTCTGTCTCTCTGTCTCTGTTCTCTCTCTGTATATCTCTGTCTCTGTCTGTCTGTCTGTCTGTCTGTCTGTCTGTCTCTCTCTCTCTCTCTCTCTCTCTCTCTGGATTATGGCTCAGTGTTTTTGCCATTAGCCCTCTTCATTCTCAGTGAGATGTCTCCTAATTTCTAGGGTCCCTGTTATACCAGGACCCACATAATACAAAGAGCCAAACAGACTGCCCTTTGACCTCCATGTGTACTCCCTGATAGGACACACACATACATACCAAATAAAGAAATAGAGTAAAACATATTTTTTTAAAAAATCGCCCAAATGTATATTGAATGAATAAGGTAATGAAACTGCATGTGTGAATTCACTAGGGTAAGTAGTCAGGGATCATCAACACGATTCCTGATTGAGAAAAAAATGCAAGAGTAATCGGCCCATGGGGTATTTTCGCAATACACGTTGTGAATATCAGGAAGGAAATGCAGACACGAGTAAGTCCTCAGCCTTGCCCTTGAGAGCTTCCCCAGCTAAGAAAAGATAGCCGGTATATAATGCACATCCACAGTGGATTTGCTTCAAGAGAAAAATTATTTTCTGTTACAAGCATCACAGGCACTAGCCATGCAGCCTTGTCTTAATTGGAACCCTCAGCAAAATACCCATCACAGATGCGCAGACAAGGGGAAGTGCTTCACTTTGGAAAGCCTACGCCTGGATTGTGAATTTCGCTTCCTCTAAGCCCAGCTCAGTGCGTGGTAGTGGATTGATTCTCACATCAAAAAGAACCCAAAGCTCTACATGCTTAACCTTTGAGACCAGCTACTGCAAGACAAGAAACAAGCAAGCCTTAGGAGGGGAAATGAGTGCCCGAGACGCTACGGCTCTTTTAATCTTGTGAAAGATGGGGAATAAATCAATAAATAACAATAACATCAAGATGAGCAATTATAGTTTCGAGCCACTTAAGAGCACTGGAAAGCAATGGATGGTTCTAGTAGCTCTCTCTCTTTAAAAGTAGCAGCAGCCTAAATCTCTACTTCTGAAATTAGGACGAGTCTGGCGTGCATTCGTGTGTGCGTATACTGGCTGGAAACACAACAAAAATGAAAACAAATTGAATAATTTGTTCATGTCAATGGTTTTTTTCCCCTTTCAACCTTTTTTTTTCAAATTCTAAAGTACATTTTTGAAAGTATGGTCTACACAAAGTAGTTCTATATTTATGAATTGCAAAGGTTATTTGACACTTAAGCCTGCAAGAAGCTCATATCGAGTGAAGATAATGTAATTTATTCCAAGAAAATGCTACTTTCTTTCTTTTTAAATTATTATAATTTTGACCTAAGCACAGCAGATTCTTCTAATGAGTTTTACTGAAATAAGCCTAACACTTGTTTTACTTTCTTTGTGGCTAAGGGTTTCTATCTATACAAAAAGTATTTGCCCCCTGAATTTGGAATTGTTGAGATCCAGAGACAACATGCACATCCTATCCCATAAGGAGAAAGCACAAAACACTTGTTCATCTTTCGGAGCATTAGCAAACCTTGCAGACTATCACAAAAGCTCTTCACAGTCAGCTCCTTGTACTTGTCATGGACTTCCTACCTCTAAATGTGACTTCTCTCTTGATATTGTCTGCAGTCACATAAAAACAAGTCAACCAATCAATGGCTTAGAAGAGTAAATAACTAATGATAGAAGTCGTTGTTCAGTGGACTACTACACAGCAGTTTCAAAGATGGAGACTGGGTTGTCCTAGCTATTCTTCATTCATGAATACAAAAATCCTGTCCTATCATCTTGAGATATGAGAACAAATGACAGACCACATCTATGCTTGTCGAGATACTCAGAAAAGTCAAACTGGGAGGTGCAGGAAGCTGAATAAGGAAGGCCTTGAGAGCTATGAGAGGAAGTGGGGCTGGGGAAAGAATTTCAATAACAAGGGAAAGCAAGGGGAAGCAGTCGTTGGGTAGAAGCTAGAAAGATACAGAGGAAGAGTTAGTTGCCCAGGGAAGAGAATCAGGGAGGTGAGAATTGGACCAAGGAAGGAAGCTGTGGCAAGGAGCTCTGGAAACCATGGAGAAGATGCAAGCAAGAAAAACTTCACCATCATTATGTTTGAAATTGACAGAGGAGGAGGCACAATGCACAAGGGACCCCTTTCTGTGATTTTGGAGGAAGAGTTCTTCAAAGAAGAAGATGGGTTTTAGAAAAAAAAAAAAGCTAAAGCTGAAAACAAAAACAACTCCCTCTGAATGCAAGCCATCTCTAAGGAGTGAGCCTAGTGATACAAAAATAGCAAAATTAGTACTTTCAAACCACACAGTGTACGACATGACCGTATACGACATAAGCGTGTGTGTGAATGCCTATTTTAAAAGCCCCCAGGAGGGACGTGGAGGCGCCTTGCCAAACACATGAGAATAACTCAGAGAACAGAGTGGGCTCCAACTGTGGGTGGGGGCAAGCCTATCCTGTTTATTTTTTATTTTTGGCAATGATAATGCATTCGTCTGTTGAATGCCTGTCTTAAATATGAATAGCAAGAAATATGAAGCTGAATCAAGCCCTAGGGGAGTTGTTTAAATTAAAAATTATAAAGGTATGTTTTAACTGCTACCTCAGAGAAGATAAATATTTTAGAGGATGGGTGATTCCAGGAGCATGAACTGAATCTGACTGATCTGAGCTTAAAATTTTCTTTTGAGATCTTTTTTCTGCAACATTAATTTGGAAAATGGAATCCATATATTTCCAGGGGGTGGTTAGGACACAGAAAATAAGTGAGAACAGGCAAGTTTGGATGACAGGAGCCACAGGATGTCTAACATGTCTTGTGGTTTTCAAGACATTGGTGTTGGAGGGAGAAGAATCCTGTTGTGACGGCTCTTCATTGTCTGAGTGATGACACAGACAATCAGTTACGCTCCCCAACTCTGTCTCATTGTGTTCACATAGGACTAAACATTTTTACCTGATGACATGGTGGGAATTAGCAGGCGGTGGCTTGGATGGCATAGGGACATCATTTCTTTGCAGTCGCTCCCACCTCATGGAGAATGGTTCATTTATCCCTAGAGCAAAACCACATGGCAGGCAGGATAGACACAGTGATAACCTTGGTCTCTAGACATGGTAAGAAACAAGGATGATGAAGTAAAGGTTTAACTACTATATTATTAAGAACAAGAATGCACATATTTCTAGGAGTGGAAGAAAACCTAGCAGAGTGAAAAAAGGTGCAGTGTTTTAGGCTTTCAGCCAAGAAAGGAACTAGTTTCTTCTTCTGAAGAAACCAAGAGTTCAATAATGAAAACTTTAGATTTGTATTGAAAAATTTAAATTTGTAATTAAAACTTTAAATTTGTTTGTGTTGTTCTACTAAAAGCATGGCATCTTCATGACAACAACCCAAAACTCCCAGCATAGGATAGTTCCAGATTAAGCCTGAGAATATTGAGTCATGGTGGATATTGGCTTAGATGGTATCTGTTGGTGGAACAGAATGAAAACAGTGCGAAGTTCAAAGAGAAACTGAAACTGCACAGGGATTCTGAGTTTCCTACAACAGATCCCAATGGTGAAATGCAGGTATGCAGGAAGTGATTTTCCTCTACAGACTCCAGAATGTGGCTTCAGGTTGGATATAGGTGTGTGTGTGTGTGTGTGTGTGTGTGTGTGTGTGTGTGTGTGTGTGTGTGTGTGTGTGTGTACAGATGTGTATGGAGGCCAGAGAACCTCAGGTGTCATTTCTCAGACACTACCCACCTTTTTTGGAGACAGGGTCTTTTGCTAGCTAGCCAGGCATTCTCTAAATATCCTAGGCTGACTGGCCTGTGAAACCAGTAACTTGCCTAACTTCACTACCCCAGTGTTAGGATTCCAATAATGTTTCACCACTCCTGAATGTTCTCCTTGTGTCCTCAACCCCATTAGCTCCTATAATCCTTCCTTTTCATCTTCTTTGGGGTTCCCTAAGCTCCACCTAATGTTTGGATTTGGGTCTCTGCATCTGCTCCCATCAGCTGCTGGAGCAAGCCTCTCTGATAACTATTGGGCTAGTATATCAAAATATCATTAGGAATCACCTTTTTTTTGTCCAGTAGTGTTTGGTTCTACTCTATGTCTCTGGGTCATCCAGCTTCCATTTCCTGGGCATCCAGGCAGTGGTGGGCTTGGGCTCCCTCTAATGATAGTATGGGCCTCAAGTCAGACCAATCATTGGTTGGTAACTCCTGCAATCTCTGAGCCAGCATTGATCCAGTACATCTTGCGGGCAGGACTGGTTGTAGGACAGAGGTTTTGTGGCTGATATGGTGCCCAGTTTCACCACTGGAAGCCTTGGCTACCAAATGCCTCCCAATTACTATAGTTTCTCCCTGTATTCTCTCTATTCATCCCACCCTTCCTCACCTTATCCCTCCTATTTACATGCTCACCCATGCCCAGTTAATCCACAAAAATCTGGCCTATTTCCCCTTCCCAGGAAGATCCATGGGTACTCCCTAAAGCTCCCCTTGTTACATACGTTCTCTGGGTCTAGGAATTGTGTACAGTTATCCTTTATTAACAGCTAATATTCACTTTCAAGTGAGTATATATCTTGTTTGTCTTTCTGGGAATGGACTAGTTCACTCAGGATGATTTTTTTTCTAGTTCCATCCATTTGCCTTTCAAATTTCACAATGTCACTGTTTTTAACCGATGAGTAATACTCTATTGTGTAAATGCACCCCATTTTCTTTATCCAGTCTTTGAGGAACATCTAGGTGACTTCCTGGTTCTGACTATTATGAATAAGCCACAATGAACATAGTTGAGCAAGTGTCTGTGTGAAGGATGGGGTGTCTTTTTGGGTTTATGTCTAAGAGTGTTATAGCTGGGTCTTCATGTACCTTGATTCCAAATTTTATATGTAGCCACTACCTTGATTTCCTTAGTGACTGTGCAAGTTTATGCTCCCACCAGCAATGGAGGAGTTCTTCCTTTGCTCTACATCCTCACCAGAATGAACTGTCATATTTGTTATTGAGCTTAGCCATTCTGACAGGTATAAAATGGAATCTCATTGTAGTTTTCATTGGCATTTACCTCATAGCTAAGGATGTTGAATATTTCTTTAAGTGTTTTTCAGTCATTTGAGATTCCTATCTTGAGAATTCTGTTTAGATCTGTACCCAATTTTTAAATTTGATCTTTTTTGGTTTATTGATGTATAGTTTCTTAAGTGCTTTACGTATTTTGTATATTAGCCCTCTATTAGATATGGAGTTGGTGAAAATCTACTGCCATTTTGTACCATTAGTGGTGTCCTTTGCTTTACAGAGGTTTTTCAGTGTCATGAGGTCCCATTTATTGTTAATCGTTGTGCCTGTTCTATCTGTGTTCTGTTTAAGAAGCTTCCTCCTGTGCCAATGTGTTCAAGGCTATTCCATACATCCTCTTCTACCAGGTTCAGTGTGTCAGTGTATCTGGTTTTAGGTTGAGGTATTTGATCAACTTGGACTTGAGTTTTGTGCAGGGTGACAAAATGGATCTATTTGCATTCTTCTGCATGCAGACATCCAGATAGACCAGCACCATTTGTTGAAGATGCTTTCATTTTCCATTGTGTGTTTCTGGATTCTTTATAATAAAAAAAAGGTGTCCATAGGTGTATGGATTTATGTCTAGGTCTTCGATTCATTCCACTGATCAATGTATCTGTTTTTATGCCCAATACCATGTGATTTTTATTATTACAGCTCTGTGGTACAGCTTGAAATCACTAACCATAAGACCTCCAGCAGTTCTTTTATTGTTCAGAATTGTTTTAGATAACCTGGGTTGTTTTGTATTTTCATATGAAATTGAGCATTGTCCTTTCAATGTATGCAAAGAATTGTATTGGAATTTTTACATTGCTTTTGGTAAGATGACCATTTTTACTGTTAATTCTACCGATCCATGAGCATGAGAGAGCTTTCCATTTTCTTTTATTTTCTTTCTCAAAGATTTGAAGTTTTTGTCATACAAGTCTTTCACTTGCTTGATTAGAGTTACCACCAAGGTATTTTATATTGTTTATGGCTAATATAAAGGGTGTTGCTTCCCTGTTTTCCTTTTCAGTCTGTTATTTGTTTATAAGAGAGCTATTGATTTTTTGAATAAATATTATATATAGCCACTTTATTGAAGTTGTTAATCAGCTGTAGGAATTCCAAGATAATTTGGGGGGTAGCTTATGTATAGTATCATATCATTTGCAAATAATGTTACTTTGACTTCTTTCTTTCCAATTTGTATCCTCTTGATCTCCTTTTGTTGTGTTATTGCTCTAGTTAGAACTTCAAGTACTATACTAAATAGGTAGGGAGAGAGTGGACAACCTTGTCTTGATCCCAAATTTAGTGGGATTGCTTTGAGTTTTTCTTCACTTAATTTGATGTTGGGTATATGCTTGTTGTAAAATGTCTGTATTATATTTCTGTATGTCCCTTGTATCCCTAATCTTTCCAAGACTTTTATCATGAAAGAATGCTGGATTTTGCTGAAGACATCTTTGTTATCTAGTGAGATGCTTGTGTGTGCTTTTTTTCTTTCAGTTTGTTTATATGGTGGATTCTATTGACTAATTTTCATATGTTGAACCATCCTGCGTCTTTGGAATGAAGCCTACTTGATGATGGTACATGATCTTTTTGATGTGTTCTTGAATTTAGATTGTGAGTATTTTTTTTAGTACTTCTGCATCTATGTTCATAAGAGATATTGGTCTGTAATTCTCTTTCTTTGTGAACTAAATGTTTGGCTTGGGAATCAGGGTGACTGTGGCCTCATAAAGTGAATTTGGTACTGTTCCTTCTGTTTCTATTTTGTGGAATAAAAATTTTGGGAGTACTGGTTAACTCTTCTTTGAAATTTTAATAGAATTCTGCACTAAAGCCATGTGGTCCTGGACTTTTGTTGTTGTTTGGGAGACTTTAAATGACTATTTCCATTTCCTTGGGTGGTTATAGGTCTATTTAAGTGTGTGTGTGTGTGCGTGCGTGCGTGCGTGCGTGCATGCGTCTAGTGCATGTGCATGCAGCGTGTGTGTGTGTGTGTGTGTGTGTGTGTGTGTGTGTGTGTGGTGTGTTCCTGTAGGTCCCAATCCATTGGAACCTTGATTCTGCTGCCTTTTACTTCTGGATCCCCTTGGTTTCTGCATTGCTTAACTGTCCTTCCAGAGGATTTTCTTTGCTTAAAGGTGGGTTGGTTTCTATTGCTGGACCTCAAGACGCACTGGTTCAGGGGAGAATTTTCATCAGACATTATATAGGAAGAATTGGAAGGGAAACCGTAAACACACACTCAATGTGTTTTAGTTAGGGTTTATATCATTGTCAAGACACACCATGACCATGGCAAGTATTGTAAAGGAAAACATTTAATTGAGGCTGGCTTACAGGTTCAGAGGTTTGATCTATTATCATCATGTCAGAAAGCATGGTATCTTGAAAGTAGACATGGTGCTAGAGAAGAAGCCAAGCGTTTCTAATCTGAATTGACAAGCAGCAGGA
Organism: Mesocricetus auratus; assembly: GCF_017639785.1. Classification (NCBI taxonomy): domain Eukaryota; kingdom Metazoa; phylum Chordata; class Mammalia; order Rodentia; family Cricetidae; genus Mesocricetus; species Mesocricetus auratus. The sequence goes on along the minus strand of NW_024429267.1, from coordinate 49,574,321 downwards.
AAACAGAGTATACTGGGTCTGGCTTGAGCATCTGAAACCTCAACTCCCCCAACTCCAGTGACATACTTCTTCCAACAACACCATACTTAGTTAATCAAGGGCATACCTCATGGAGCCATTTTCATTAAAACCACCATACTTTGTATTCATTACTTTTCTGTGATAAAATACCCTGGCAATGTGTCATGTTGGTGGACAAAATGTTTATTTTTTTCTAACAGTTCCAGAGGGGATGCAATGAATCATGGGAGAAGGCAGGGTGGTAAGAGCATGTGGATGACCCATTACATCTCATCCACACACAGGAAGGAGAAAGAAAATAGAAAGACCAAGCTACAACAAACCCTCAAAACCTACCCCCAGTACCATACATCCTCTGCCAATGTTCCTCTGTTAAAGGCTCCACAACATCCCAAACAGCATTACCAGCTGGGGACCAAGTGTTCAAACACATAAGGCTGTGGAGACTTGGCTCGTTCAAGCCACAGTGTTCTCTGATACTGCAAGAAAGTGAAAAGTGAAAAACTCAAACAGGAGATAGCCACACAATAAGCATGCTGCTAGCATGACTCTGAGATGGCACAAATAGGTTGTTAATGAATGAGAGGTTGTCCAGAGTTCCCTGATGTTTCGCACCTACTCCTGGGATATTTCCACAAGCAGGTATGGAAACTGGAATTATATCTTTTAAAAGTGAGTCCTGGCTGGGCGGTGGTGGTGCATCCCTTTAATCCCAGCACTCGGGAGGCAGAGGCAGGCGGATCTCTGTGAGTTCGAGGCTGGGCTGGACCGACAGCCTCCAAAACGATACAGAGAAACCCTGTCTCGTAAAACCAAACACACAAAAAAAGTGAGTCCTATGCAACGTCTTAAGCATTCCTGGAGAGATTGCTCATGTTAATGTCATTTCCACAAAGCCATCATCTTCCTTTGAGCTCAGCAGGACCAATGAAGTATCTGTTCTAGGATCCTGGGAAAAGAAACTGAATTTTCCCATGTAGCACACGATACCCTTATTTTCAGTTTTAAAAAGTGTGCATTTTCTCATATTCAGATACTATTTAAAAAATAACTAGCCTATATGTGTGAACCATGACTTAGAACTTAAAAGAAGCTATTTTCTTTAGAGTCAGACAACTACTGGGTGTGTTAGGATATGATACAGACAATGAACATATCAGTGAGTCCGGTGCATAGGTAACCCTTCCCATCTCCCTCGCTGTTACTTCTTTATCTCATCTGTGAACGTAAGATCACTCACCACTCTGAACATCAAGTTTAAGAGTTGTCCTGTTTCTATGTCTTCTAATCGCATCTAGTTTTTTTTTAATTTGGGCATATAAGATGCATATGTGCACATATATTCATCTGCAAATGTGGATAACACTGGGGTTATAGGCACTTGGGTTAAGGGCCTGGCCTTTTAAATGTGGGATCTATAAATGCAAGCTCAAGTCCTTCACTCGTGTGACAGGCAACTTTGACTCACTGAGTCATTTGTTCCACCCAGGGTTTAATCTTAAAGTCTACTCCCATCTGAATGACATACTGACTATTCAGCCATTGAGGCCATGGAATCCCTGTTTTCTTCCCACAGATAAAGAGAAAACTGTTCATGAAGACAGGAAGAAATAAAAACTCTCAATCCTGATCTATCATGGCCTCAACTCTCTGTTCCTTGGGCACCCCTGATTGGCTCACAACAATGACAAGAGATGTCACTTTATTCTATACTTCTCTCATCTCACTGTCTAGAACACAGGGCACTGGGGTGTCCTAGTTGCTGTCTCTTCCTTCTATCTTGTTCTTTTAAATTCACATTCATGCAACCTCTTCTACCCCAAACTTCCCTGTTCTCTCTTGCCTTTACCGTAAGTCACCACAATCTGTTTCCATCATACTTTAAAGTCATGACAGTGACTTCTTGTAGGAGAAGGTGGGAGAAGAATGTCAGTATTCTCAACTCTTTCATTTTTTAATAACTAATAAATCATACTTGGTTGCAGCATAATGACTTCTTGCTTGCCTTTGTCTGTAAAAATCCGTGGAGCAACAAAAATTTGCTATACCATAGGTTCCTCATTTCTTGTTCTTGTATCTATTGACTTCTCAATAAATGAATATTAAATAAAACATGACAAAAATTGCTATGTAGCCCAAACCTGATGTCTTCGCTCTGTCCCTGAGAGCAGCTTTTATGCAAAAGGCATAAAAGCTCAGTGATGTGGGCACAGCATCCTGAACCATGACTGCAGAGTGCATTTCAATAGTGAAATCTTGAGGAACAACTCAAAGCACATGTAGTTCTCTCTCAAATCTTCCCTAGAGACAGCTGGTGTTCATTGGGGCTCACAGGCTTCATCACCAGATCATCTTTGCATATTGGCAGCAATGAAATGGAGGGAGCTGAAAGATGGGGTTAAACAGGTGAAGTCTGGAAGGTATTGGGGTCTTTGCATAGCTTGTTAAATAGTCAACTTGTTGTCCATTTGGTCTCAGTCAGGTCAGGATTTTTTGCTTTAAATGAAAGCAAGCAACTGTTGAATGAATTTAAGTTGGCATTTAGCGACAAAAGTTCTATGATCAGTGTAATAAACAGACTTCAACAAGTCTATTAAGAACTTCATGTCCCATTTTCTCTCTCTGTATAATGGGGCTTATAACTGCTGTCCTGGTGTAGAAAGAGCTCTGTGTTCCTAGCAGAACATGGGGCACAGTAAGCTCTAATCTAAACGGAGGTTTGGCTGACATGATCTGGAGTTTGCTCAGGCTACGCCTGGGCTATGTTCTCTTCCCACCTACCCAGTTCTTGGTAATCTTGCCATCATGGAGGAATAACTTGGAGCAAATGCCCCACCTCTACCCAAAACCCACCATAGGAAATCTTTCAGTCTTGAACTCTTCAAGTTTATCCTTTACCTCTTCCAAGAAATCTCTCCCCAGTTCATCATTTGTAATGTTACTTATCAGTGGGAGTGTAACCGTGTTTAACTTCTGACTTTGGAAGAAACACTGTGCATCCCAGGTGCTTCTTAATCCTGCAGAGGGTGAGAATTTGTTAGTGACATTGTAAGAATTTGTAGTGTGGACAGTAGAGAAGAACCATGGCCTGGAAATCTGTGATGGGGAGGGTTACCACCCAGCTCTAGAAAATGTTTCTGTGCAGACTTAGTAAGTAGAGGATGCTGAAAATGCATGTTACTTGAATAAGCAGCCCTGTCTTTAAGAAAAGGCATACAATTCACTGTCTCATGCACCATTCTTCAAAGGACATTTCACAAGTCATCTCATCTTATGCTCACTGGCAGAGCCCATCAGATGCCTGGCAGGACGAGACGTTCAGAAGAATTTCACAAGGTGAGTAAACTTAGATCTCAGAGTTTCAAAAAAGATACTATTTTCAGCTTTCTCCTTGTTCTATTGGGAACTGATATTGTAGGGTTTAAGTGCTTACATAACGTGCCTGAAGGCTGTAGGCAGAAAGATTGGCATGATCGCCACACCTACACCCACCATGGGATGGGAGGCCTGTGGGATATCTGAGCTAGACCTAAATTTAAAATATTTTCTTTTGCTTTTTTAAGACAAGATCTCACAGTCCAAACTGAGCTCAAACTCAATATAGAGTCAAGGAAAGTCTTGAACTCCTGCTCCTCCTGCTCCTCCTTCCTAGTTGTTAGGATAATACAGGCGTGATCTCCCACCTTCTAAATTTGAGCATCTTGACTCAAGTATATTTCTTATGAATGCTTAGTGACTTGGTGGTTCTTGCTTCCACATAGATTTCTTAATTTCTTTATGTTCTCTGAATTAGGTCAATTGAAATGGTAAATTAAAACAATATTGTGTAGGTCAATTTGTTGATATGGCAAATATTCACTGGTATTTTTGGATATGTTCATTGATTTGCATGGTCAGTCTTCATTGGCACTTTTCCCTTTCTGTAGCACCATTAACTTCAGTGACTAATGTGTGAGATTCATGTAAGAGCCATAAAGACAGAGTTACAGTCCCATAATGGAACATCTGCTTAAAGAAAAAGGAAATCCTGGTCCTGGAAAGATGGCTCAGTATTTAAGAATACTTCTCCTATAGGACCTGAATTCAGTTTTCAGCACCCCACATCATACAGCTTACAACCACCCTCTGACTCAAGGAAATGTGGTGCCATTCCTTCTGGTCTCCACAGGCACCTGCACATACACACACACACACACACACACACACACACACACACACACACACACACACACACACACTAGATTAGATAGATTAGATAGATAGATAGATAGATAGATAGATAGATAGATAGATAGATAGATTAGATAGATAGAGCTTTCAAAGAAAGAAAATTCAAAAACCATTCCTTGGATCTAGACATGCAAAACGTCTCCAGAAGGAGCTTTCATCTTTGAGTCTTAGATAAATGTCTAATATTTAATTGAAAGTCTCAATAAAGTGCATAATTGCCAGGCATTGGTGGCACATGCCTTTAATCCCAGCACTTGGCAGGCGGAGGCAAAGGTAGGCAGATTTCTGTGAGTTCAAGGCCAGCCTGGTCTACAGAGCGAGTTCCAGGACAGTCTCCAAAACAATACAGAGAAACCCTGTCTGGAAAAACCAAAAAATAAAAAAGTAAAAATAGAAAGTGCATAATTTTCTGCTGATGTAGAAGGTGTTTAGAGATCAGGGTGATCCTATTACTTATAGACAATAGTCATTCTGTAGTTCCAAATGTTTAGTGCCAAGGCAGACAGAGATGCACATAACAGCAATCCTTTACCTCATGTTTACCTGAAGAACCAGTTTGACTTTCGTGTTTGTTCTGTTTTAATGGCAGACTTGTTAAGACAGAAGCAGAATACTAACACAGTTCCTCTGCTTCATTCCTTGTGTATTGTTTATGAATATCTGAATCCTCTCATATACACTAAAGGGAGAATAGTATCAAAATACAGATGAGCAGTTCAAGGTAACTGAATGATCTAAGGATGAATTTTTTTAAACAATGCTTTGTGACATTTAAAGAACAGCAGATGTAGTGGAGAAAGATGCTCCCCTATAGTTCATTGAGATTTTTGCTATATAGATTTCCTTTAATTTGTTTTCTCTGTGGATGTGTCTGGATGCACATCTATACACATTCAAGAAGGAGGAGGACAGTAGTCAGTATTGGTTGTCATCCTTGATTACTCTCAGCCTTATTTTATGAGACAAGATCTCTTACTTAAAACTGGGCCTTACTGATCTGCCTAGAATGACTAGCCAGCAAACCCTGGGGAACCACCTTGTCTCTGCCTCTACAGTGCAGGTTACAGTCATATGCTGCCATGCCCACATTTTTCAGTGGGTTCTGGAAATCTAAAGCCAGGTCCTGATGCTTATTCAACAAGCACTTTACCAACTGAGCCATCTCCCAGCCCTGGATGTTCACTCATTTTCTGAAGAGCATCAGTTAGCTATGCCTTTGTAGGCCTTTGCTAAGACTAACGTTTAAATACATAGTGTAACTGGTTGTTTTTTACTCTTTGTTCTTTACTCTTTGGGAACCTACCACACAGTTCGCAAATAAATACATATAGAATCTTGTTTGTCTAGCTTTAGCTTTGCTTGTTTAGAGCCAGCTTTTCTTAACTTAAATTATCCTACCTACCTTTTCCTCTGGCATTTCACCTTTCTCTGTTTATGTATCTTTTCTTTCCTTCTTACTCCACGGCTTGCTATGTAGCTGGGTAACTTGGTCCCTGGAGTCTTCCTCTCTTCCTCTTTCTCAATAATAGATCTTGTTTTCCAGATTTCCCCCTTCTATTTATTCTCTCTGTCTGACAGTGACACCTATCCTTTCTCTTGCCTTGCTATTGGCCATTCAGATCTTTATTAGACCAATCAGATATTTTAGGCAGGCAAAGTAACACAGCTTCACAGAATTAAACAAATGAAACATAAAAGAATGCAACACATCCTTCTTTGCATCATTAAAACAAAATTTCCACAGCATAAACAAATGTAACACATCTTAATATTGCACAACACATAGCTTGTTCCATACTCCATTCAATGTTTCTTTGGGTATCTGGGATCTTTTGTTCATTATTCTTCAGCTGACATCTAGGAATATAGAATCGCTCAGTACTGAAGTCTTTGTGCCTCCGCTGCTAATGTTATGAACTAACAACTTAAAAAACCCAAAACAGACCAGAATAAATTTGTCACTCATTGATCAACAAGAACACATTTACTATAGACTTTCCCTTGTTTCTAGTGTAAGAGAAGATTCAAAGTAAAATAATCTACCTCGCAAAACCATCTTTTTCAACTAAATGAAGCACACATGGGCAATTGCTTAAGATCTACTTAAGAATATATTGTTTTAATTTTTCTATCCAGCCACACTTGAAACGCAGCTTTCTTACATATTAGGTAGCATTGCATTCTATTGGCTTCACTCAAAAAAAAGTCTAAAGCAAAATGAAGAACAGCAAAAACTGTTCTGCAGTGAACACCTTTGAAGACAAAGATAGATAGCAAAGGAGTGCAGTCAGAGGAGCAAAGCATCTCAGATGCTTGTGTAAGTCACATGGTTTCCCACAACCCCTTCCTGAGTTAAAGGCATTTTCTCTATAACTTCACTGCCATACACAGTGCACACCCTGCATATGGGTCAGCCTCCCCACCAGTGTCAGGATGATGAGGACATAGCCTTATCTTTGTACATTAGAGGGAAAGCTTTGCTCTTAGAGGGAACAGAAAACAAAGCATGTTTGGCTCAGCTGAAGTGTTTATTCTAACTAAATGCTATGAAAGGTTGACCCCTTGTGGAAAACATGTTATGGTAATCTGTGGAGGGTGAGGGGACTTAAGCTTCAAGGAAGGTGTTCTGAGTAACATCAGTAGTAAAGTAGGAGTAGAGTTTCCAGCAACCATCCCTCACAGGAGCACAGATTCGAACGATCTTTGCGGCATGAAAACACCCACCCTGGGAGTTAAGGAACTCAAGTGAATGATCACAGAACCTCGCATAGAAACTTAGTGAGAGGTATGCCCACTGGAACCCATACTCCAGTCCAAACTTCAAACTAAAGCACCCAAACTGCCCATTCAGAGCTAAGCTCTAGACTTGCCACATAAGGCACCAGGTTACTTCTGTCTACAAATGTTCAAAAAGGCTCTGGCAAACTCAGTTTGCTTTTCTAATGAATCTCTCAAGTAGTGTTGTTAGATGGACCTAAGATAATAGGTGATATTTGTTCATATTCTTAGGTCTTGTTCTTGTTGTTCAATAAGCCACAATGGTGGCTATTGTTAGTATTCAGGGCATCTGTACTGACCTGCCCTTGGGATTCTAACAGGATATGTCCTCAGCTGCAGCCACTAAGAGCACCACCTGTGCACATTCACTGTGTTCTCTTTAAAGGGCCCTACCCACCTCTCTCTCTCCCTCTCTCCCTCTCTTCCTCTCTCCCTCTCTCCCTCTCTCCCTCTCTTCCTCTCTCCCTCTCTCCCTCTCTCCCTCTCTCCCTCTCTCTCTCTCTCTCTCTCTCTCTCTCTCTCTCTCTCTGTGTGTGTGTGTCACTCTCACTTTCTCTCTTTCTGCCTCTCCCTCTCCTTATCTTCCCCTCTCCCTCTCCCTCTCCCTCTCCCTTTCTTCCCCTCTCCCTCGCCATTTTTCCCTCTCTCCCTCTCTCTCTTTCTCTTCCACCATTCTTGTCCCCAGGGACCAGCTTCTGCTCCCCTCTCTGCCCCTTTTCTATCCTCTTCCAATAAACTTCCTATGTGAGTCATGTTGTACTGTGTGACTTCTCTTCCTGGTATTTTTTAAATTACAGCAGTTATACAGGGAAATTTTTGTGAGTTGTACTAATATAAAAACCCCAATAAATATCTTGTTTTTAAAAATGAAATTACTTGAAAGTGTACATGGACAAAGTCTATGGACTGAAAATGCTGCTGGCTTTGGAGGTCCTCAAGGGAGAGCCTTAAGACTAGACACTCAGGGCAGTCTGGGATGGTGTCATATGCCTTTAATTCCAGCACTAAACAAGTAGAGGCAGGTGGATCTCTACAAGTTCAAGGCCAGCCTAGTCTACAAAGCAAGTTTCAGGACAGCTGCACAGAGAAGCCCTGTCTTGAGAAACAAAACAAAACACAATTAGGCAGACACATTTCTGTCAAATACCCCACTTTCTCAAAACTAGATCTGGGACAGCAGAAAATTTCTTAGACAATATTGATAATGCTGCCAAACTGAGACTCTAATGACTAATCTGGAAAACCTTAAGCAAGAATTTTTCCATTTATGTTGATTCATAAATGCAGCCCTGTTCTGTTCTTTGGTCACTGTTAAATATCTGTGAAAATATTAGTAATTTATAAAACATAACTGAAGTATCTATCCCTTGTACCTATTGTGGTTAAGCATGCTATTTTGTAGACAATGAACACACCTCAATAATGGTGTCTGTAGTAAGGGGAGATTTATATTATCATCTGTGTGCATCTTATATTTTCAAAATTATTAAGAGTAATTTCTGATATGGGTAGGAAAAATCTATTATAAATGTGCTTGGCTATATTTCTTATAAAAAGTTATATTTGCTGTTATGATGTAAACGGTTCCCCATTGACTGAATGTCCTTTAGCTCATATAGTAACCGAGAAGTCTTTATTTTTAACACTTTGATGTACATTCCTAACTGGTACAGTTAATATTTTGATAGGATAGGCTCTCTTGAATTTACTTTCTGAAGCCTTAGGTAGATTCCTTTGTTGACTCACAAGTTATAAATAGGTTGCCCTAAATCACAAAGTCCTCTTCATTGCCTGGTTTACTCTCTCTTTCTCTTTGATTAAATTTAACTGAGAACCCCAGATAAGACTTTTTGAAACATAGTATATCTTAAATTTTGTTGTTTCAGTAACTCGGTTTTGAGATAAATAGCACCTCAGAGCCTAACACACATTAGAAGATGTTCTTCGGAAATCACCACTGTGAGAGCCATTCAGGGAATATCAGAGAGAGTAGGTGTTGGGTAACCGCTTACTTAGCATCTTTCATTCGCTCATACAAGAAATCTGCTTAAGGCAAGCCTGTGACAGTCATATGTAATCATTAACATCCTCTGTGTCTTCACACAGAGCCACCTTTGATTGTGCAAGGCCAGGACGCCCCAATCAAGCCACTACACTTTTCCTTATCTCCAAAGGTGAGTCCTCCTTCTACCAATCCAGTCCAAATAGAGTAAACTCTATGGAACTCTGCCCTCTGTTCTCTCCTGCCAGGGAACTGTGCAGACCAATTAACTGGCTCCACATGCTAAAGAGTAGTTTTGCTAGGCCTGGTGACTCACACTTGAAATCTCAGCACTTGGGAGGCTGAGGCAGGTACATCATTGCAAATTTGGTTGCCAGTACTGCCTAGTGACTTATAAGCCAGCCTGGGCCATAGAGCCAGGTCCTGTCTGAGAAAATCAAATTTAAAAAAAAATGAAGTATCTGGTTCCATGTCTTCGTTCTCTTCTTTTCCTCTGAATGCCAAAAATGTCTTCTTTGTCTACTTTAATATAAGCAATGCACTTCCCATTGACTTTATGCTAACATTGAAAATTAACACAAGAAAGAAATAATCACAGACTTCAAGAAAATTTCAATTTTATATTTGGACAAAGATGGGTCCATAATGAATCTCAACTTCTACCTACATACCTGTCTGTCTTTCTGTCTGTCTGTCTGTCTTTCCAGACTGATTATACAATTTGAGGTCAAATACCTTGCAACAAAGTCAGAAGCCCCTTATCCTGCCTCTTTGGGAGGTGAATTCTTCTAACTTTAGTAACCCGGTCACTCATTTTTCAATTGTAGCAGACAATTCTATCATCCACCCACAGTTGCCACCTGCTTTGGATAGCATCTGACTGGATGCAATGGTATGTGTGTTGCCTTTATATGAGGGGGGTAATACAACCATATTCACGTGTGAACCCGGAGCAGGAAGTCTGGTGTCTTTCTCTGTTGCTTTCCTCTCCATTGCTTTGAGATAAGGCATCTCACTGGACTCATAGTCACCATTTGGCTAGACCGACGGCCACCCAGCAATCTCTCAGAATCCACATGTCTCTGCCCACCAGTGCTAAGGTCACAGGTGTGCCCAGCCATACCCTGACATTGTAGATGCTGGAGACTCAAACTCAAGTCCTCATGCTGTGGAGCAAGTACACATACTCACTGTGCTGGCTAGTTTTATGTCAGTTAAACACAAGCTAGAAGACAGCCTCGGTTGAGGAAATGGTTTCATAAGATGCAGCTGTAGGGCATTTTCTTAGTTATCAAAAATGGGAGGGCCCACCCTGACATAGGTAATGCCACCCCAAGGATGGTGGTCTTGAGTTCCATAAGAAAGCAGACTGAGCAAACCATGGGAAGCAAGCCAGTAAGCAGCACTCCTCCATGGCCTCTCCGTCAGTTCCTGCCTCCAGGTTTCTACCCTGCTAGAGCTCCTGTCCTCACTGCTTTTGAAGTGAGCTGTTAAGCAGAACCGCAAGTGAAACACACCCTTTCCTCTCCAGTCCTGATGTCTCATCAGAGCAGGAATGACTCTAAGACACCTGTTGAGTCAGCTCTGCAGCCCTGGTGTGCATGCTTTCCTACAGGATAAAATGCTGCTATTCCACCCCCAGAGGCAGCACAGAGTGAACAGATCATGAAAATACAGATTGCCCGGCAGCTATGAGGGAACTGAAAGAGATTCGCCATCGGTGACTAATGCTTATTTCCGTTTTTCTCATTCTATCCCAAATGCAAAAACTAGGTTTCCATACCCATGCAGAGTCCTAATAAAATATGTGAGAAAGAATGAGATTGGAGGCTAGAAGGACAGCTCAAAGGTCAGCCTAGTTCCTTTGCAGAGGACCAGAGTTCGACTCCCAGTACCTCTGTTGGGTACCTTTCTGGCCTTTCCAAGCCTTGTGCACATGTAGTGCACATCCAGATAAGCAGACATGTGTATGCATGCAAGTGCACGTGTGTGTGTGCTAACAGAGCACACGCTAAATACATAGATACACAGATAGATAGATAAAACCAAATAAAGAGGGGGGTTACCAAAATCTTCAGAGAATCCTCTTCATAACTCTCAGAACTGGTTAGGACACTTATTCCTTCACTCTCCATCTAATCACCCACCAAGTTAAAAAAATCAGGCAGTAGACAGATAGACAGACAGATATACCAAGTAGCCAGGTAAGCTCAAGTCATCTCTTCCTAAGATGAACAAAAACAAAATCTAGGAGAGAATTACTACAGTGTAAAATTGCAGGATTGATACACAAATTACAATTTCCATGTTAATGTGTAGAAAAGAAAAGAAAAGAAAAAAGTAGTCGATTCCCCAAACTAAGGTAGATCGAATATCTATTATTACTACAAATGTCATCAACAACAATGGAAAAAAGAAAAAGAAATCAGATTCTTAAGATTTTATGTAAGAGGCCGGCAAGAAGTCTCTGAAGATAAAGAAGCTTACCATCAAACCTGATGACCTAGGTTCAATTCCAGGAACCCACGTGATAGGAGAGACCGGCTCTGGCAAGTTATTTTCTGACCTCCACACAGCAAATAAATGAATAAGTAAGTGTAAAAAAGTTTTTAAAAATAATTAACATGAATATTTTATGAAACTGAAGATAAGGCAGAAACCTTAAAAGGGGGAAAATGGAAAATTAAATATTGAAAAGTACATTAACATCAGCTTCAACATTAAAACTGAAAGGCCAGAAACAGCCTTAGAAAGCATACAAGGTTGTTTCTAACCTGGATCCCTACATCCTGGCAAAAGGATAGCAAATACAGCGTAGCCTCTGAGTCTGTAGACACTAGAAATACTTACTTTTGGATTGTCCATCTTAAATGCCAGAATTGTGCATCAGCTGAGGATGGTGTGAGGTGCGGGAATGCTTAGGTTGAACAGAAAGGAGTCTAGAAACTTCAGAAGAGTGGTGAAGGACCCACCTCCACCTATAGTACAGCCATATCCTGGAGCACTAGCTGTCCTTCCTAGCTCAGGGAGCTGAGGTCTGCAGCAAGCTTGCACCACAGAGCATGAGAAGCTCAAAGGTGGAGTTCTGACGCATGTTGGAGTTAGGTATGTGCACGTGCCCAGACAATTGAAAGCTATAGCTTTCTTAACATTAGTAGATCTAAACTTTTGTGCATGTAAACTTTCATTGTCATTTCCACTAATTAGAATCCATTTCTATCCATTTATAGAGCTGAATATACTTTTTAAAACTTTCAAATTTTAGTACTCTTCTTATATAGCATTTTATGGTACTCAACCTATTCTGCTGAAGCAGTGACTAGCAGCATTTAATGCTTCCTTTTCATTTTAATTTGGATGTGTCTCCTTACCTAAACTTTACATAATCCTTGGCTGCAAAGAGAAATTTCATTTCCCAAAGATACAGGTCAATCCTTCCTGAACCCATAGGCTGTTTCAGAAGATCCTTGGTTTGTTTGTTTGTGGTGTGTGTGTGTGTGTGTGTGTGCGCGCGCGCGTGCGCGTTTGTATGTTTAAGTGATAACTGTATCATCAGCTCCAAGGATATCTGGTTATTTCTATATATATAAACAGGTGATACATAAAAGGCACTAAATCATTAGAAGGATACTTAAGCCTGACAGTGTTTCTGTCAACCTAGCTAATCCAGGAACATTCTTTATGGAACTTCTTGCCCCCTTTGGCTATGGAGAAAGGCTGGCTATGGGTGAAACTGTGATCAGAAGGAGGAATTCCGACCATCATAGACTCTGGAAAGTGAGTATAGCTTCTTGCTTTTCAGCTGGTACATCTGTTGTCTTTGTACAAAGTCACTCTGCTAGTGGCCAGGACCAGCAACCAGATTATCTCTTGTATCCTTTTGTATTGGATCCAGGCCTACGACTGTGAGTCACATACATGGTCAGAATACGCAGGGCCAGAAGAGGGCCACTGTGTGCTTGTGAGCAGCCATAGGTCCTCAGGTACTGCACAGTTGATTTACCTGCTGTCTTGTTAGTATTCTGTTGCTTCTAATTCAGCACAGACCTACATAGGCACTCTCTGAATGACTCCAAAGAACTTTGGATACTTCTTGGGAGTATGTATCAGTACTTAAGATAATCTATCTGGCAGAATGAGCATTTATGATGGAACAGTGTGAGCTGTGGATTTTGCAGAGATGGGTCATAACGTTATAGCCTTTGTGGCTTCAAGGATCGGCCTGTTACCATTTTGTCTTTTTGGATGAACCATTGTGGCAGTCAACTCGATGCTGGCCAACACTTACTCCATGACTGCTGAGGAAAATGGATTGTCAAATAAGCTGCTCCTTGTTCTGACAAGCTATCATGGAGTGTTAATCTAGTATAACATCATGCCTCATTATTCATTCTTCTTCCTCCACAGTTGCCTCTGCAGTGTGTTTTTGTTTCTTGCTACCTGCATCCTCAGAGCTATGGAGATGGGTGCTTTATGCTAAAGATAAAGCCCTTCATTAATTCGTCAGTGATCTGCCAGCTAGAACAAGAGAAAACAAAAGAGGCCTGACAGTGTTCTCCCTGATTGCTCACTGCAGCTGCTAAGGTCTGCTGGCTCCAGGGGAATTAACTGTATGTAAGAAATGGGCTGAACAGGTTTACACTGGTCCATGTCGGTATCAAATAACTGTGGCTAATGGAAAGAAGTTCAAAAGACTTCTGAATATAGACTTCCTCACGTGGCACCAGCAGGGCTCTGCTAAGTTAGCACGTTTGTTTATGAGCAGCTGAAGCCGTCAAAGGCTGGCAGGAGAGCATAGATGACTTTTAGTCACCTGTACTTCTTCCCATTCATCTATCAACGGCACCACCAGCAAATCTCCACTTGAGCCTACAGGGTCACTTTACACCCAAACTGAAACACACGTGACTTTTCATAAGTTTTTTGGTCATCAGAATGTCTTCTTGTGAGAAGTGTCTGTACATAAGAGACTTTGCTCAGTTTTGAGTGGATCGTTCTTTGTGATTGAATTCTGTAACGTCTTTCTGTATTCTGAATACTAATCCCAAATCAGATACACACTACGCAGCTCTTCTCATCATGTGAGCTATGCATTTATTGTGTTGACTGCTGTTTTTGCAGAAGTGTTTTAGTTTGCTGTAACCTTATTTCCTTTCCATTATTACTGTTATTTATTTTTATTTCTTGAGATTTTAGTGTCTTATCTACAAAACGATTGCTGTCACTGTTGTCTTCTATGTGTTCTTCTACCACTTCTTATACTTTCAGGCCTCGTGTTTTAGGGCTTTGATGCATTCTGAGTGTTTTGTTAGGTTTGGGTTGGGTTTCTTGGGTGGGGGGTCACTTCTAAAATGTTTTTTTGACTTATTTATCTGAGTGTTTGCCTGTTTGTATGTGTATACACCACATGTGTGCCTGGTGTCTACAGAAGTCAGCAGAAAGTGTTGAATTCCTGGAACTGGAGTTAGGGAGAGTCAGGAGCTGCCATGTAGGTACTGGGAACCCAGCCCAGGTCGTTTTATGGACAGCAAGTGCTCTTAACTGCTGAGACATCTCTCCAGCATTAGAATAAATACTTAAGCAACATTAATCTGTTTAATCCTTTACCATCAAAGGGATTTTCAAACTCTTCATGTTCTCTTTTATTTCTTTTCTCAAGGTTTTGTGATTTTTAATGATAGATTTTTTTAACTTCTTTGAATTTATTCCTAAATATTTATTTAGTTGGAGGTGTCAGCGATGGCAACTCTTTCATAATTTCTTTCCTAGAAATCTTGGTATTGATGTATGAAAATGTTGCTGTATTTATCTACTAGTTTAGCATGCTTCAGCGTTACTCTATTAATATACCAGTTCTAATAGTAATGGCTTATTTTAATAGGAATGATTGTCTTCTTTTTACTGAAAGAGTTCTTTATGTATTTTTGAGAAGCTGCTCTTTGTCTTGTCTGTCTTTGAAAGTATTTTTTCTGCATCTATGTTTTATTTACTTTAAAAATACTCATTGTATATTGACTATTTATAGTCATGTAGATTTTTACAAGACCACAAAGTGATCTGCTTTTTAGAAGAATGTGGAATGAGGAAAGTTCTGCATTTATTTTATTTCATTTTAATTAAGCTAATTGACAGATTAATCACTTCAAAGTCTTAAAAAAAACTTTGTGATGAGAAATTTACTCTGCAGCCATCCTGCAATGTAGAATATGCTTGTTAATTATCAATAACATAATGCAGTAGATATTAATAATATACAAATTATTGCACTGTTTAAGACCCTACACCTTTTGAGTGTCATTTCAGTATTAAATTGTCTACTCTCTATTTCTGTAAGTTTGATTTAATTTCATGCATAGGACAGTTTCTGTTCACTGTCTACCTTACTTTACCCAGAAGAATACTTGGAAATGTTATCTATGTTCTCACAAATGACAGAATCGTCTTTTTCTTTTAACTTCATTTCTTATGTATACTTACCTCCACTTTCTTTTTCCTTCAGTTATAATGAAGACCTAGATAAACTCCACATATTGAGTGTTTCAGTTTTGTACTGCTATAATGAAATACCAGAGGCAGGCTAATTTCAAAAAGAAAAGTTTATTTAACTCTGTGTTTTGGTGCATGGGAGTTAAAACAGGCTGCACAGACACTGTGTCACCTCATGGCTGATGACAATGGTACCAGTGTGTGTGTGTGTGTGTGTGTGTGTGTGTGTGTGTGTGTGTGTGTGTGTGTGTAGGTAAACAGCACATCTGGTGGAACTTTCAGTAAGATCAGAATTTCTATTCCTCCATCTTCCTGATATTACCTCTTCACCGACTGGTTGTTTGTGTTTTACTTTCCTATTATCCTTCATGTAGCAGAAATTTATTTATTTTAGGGCGTGTGTGTGTGTGTGTGTGTGTGTGTGTGTACATGCATGTGTGTGATCATGAGAGAGAAGTACAAAGGTGTCATTCCATAAGAATTATTTATCTTTTTTTGAGACATGGTTTCCCACTGAGACCTGAGATTTCCAGGCCAGGGTGGGCTGTTAACATGCCCCAGCAATCTACCCTTCTCCACCACCCTAGTGCGGAGAGCAGAAGTACACATATCCACTCTTGGCTTTTGATGGGACAATGAGGGTTGAATTTGTATCCTCATGCTGGTATAGCAAGCACTTCATCGAAAGGGCTAGCTCCTTCATCCCTAAAGCTTAAGAAATGTTAATGAATTGTGGCTTTTCAGTTTCTTCTTGCATAGATCATGCTTTTGGAATCACATCTAAAAATCATCACTGTACCCAAGGCCATTTAAGTTCTGGCTTCTGCTATCTCCTGCAACATTCATAGCTTTGCATATGATATTTATCTCAGTGATCCATTTCACTCAACTTTAGTGAAGGACACGAGGGCTGACTAGTTTCCTTTATTTGTGTGGGTTTTCAGTTGTTCCTGCTCCAACGATTGAAGAGGCTGTGTCTGGGCCATTATGTAGCCTGATTAATCATTAAAGATCACTTGGCTAAGCTGGATTGGTAGTACACATAGGTAGTACCAGTTACTCTAGGAACTGAGGCAGGATGGTGCTTCAGCTCATGAGTTTAAGACCAGCTTGGGCAATGTGATGAGATTCCATCTAAAACTAAACAGTTGATTGTATTTATGTATGTCTCTATCTGGTTTCTGTTATATGTTCCAAGAATCAATATATCGTTTCTTCCACCACACTGCCCTAATTATTATAGCTATAGTGAATCTTAAAGTATAGTAGTATCTATCATCTATCCTTTGACTTTAGTTTTCTCCTTTAGTACCATTGTCTATTCTGTATCTTTTAACTCATAAAAATGTTAGAGTCAATTTGTTAGATCCACAAAATAGTTCACTGGGAATTAGATTGGGACGGCATTGAATCTAGAGGGGTTTAGGATGAACTTGACAATGAACATGCACCTTGCACAAACAGGGTAATCTCTCCATATTTTATTATTTGCTTTCAGCACATCTCCAGTGTTTCTCCATTTTGGTGGTGATATAAATTGGGTTGTATTCTAGTTTCAAATGTCACTTGATTCTTTGCAGAAAAATAGGGAAAAATATAATATATACGTTCAATTTACCCTGTGTTAGGCAACCTTCACATAGTCACAGTAGTTTAGGGAGATTTTTATTATTATTATTATTCTTTCAACTTTTGTGCATAAGCAATAATATCATCTTCAAGCAGACAATTTTATTCCTTCCTTCATAAAACCTCTAATTATAATTATTAGTTTACAAAGCAGAGAGCTGAGACATAAAGAAATTAAGTCACTATCTCAAAGGCATCTGGCTATTTACTACCAGAGCCAGGATGTAAACTCAAGATTCATGATCTTTCCAGAGCCTGAGGTCTAAGTCATTACGCTACCAAATGTTTACGAATGTTCCCGGAATTTTCAGGTAATAAATTCACAATGAGATCAGTCTTGCAGGGGACACTTTCCAGCAGCTAGCAGGCATTGCAGGTGAAGACAGGTGTAGCTGATGGGAGAGGGTAGTTGAGGAATAGACACCAGAACATGTCTGAAGTGATATATTAGTACCAGTGAAACAAGGACATCAACTCTGAAATCTGAAATGCTGCTTGTATTTTTTTTCTTTATGAAGGAAAGAAAAAAAATATCATTAGCCCCAATTCAAGGAATCATTATGCTTGACATTCTGAATCACTACAAATCATGTTGAGGACTTGAAACTGTAGTGACCTCAACTGCCATCCTGAGTCTAATCAACTCATTCTTATATCAGAGCAATCCAGCAGAATGCAGCAAAATTCAACAGCAAATAAACTCACTGGCGTCTACTCTTTCCTTTATTAAATGAAAGGTTATTTGGGGACATAACGTCTGATTTTATGCACAGTATGAGAAGTCAGAAATTACTGTGAAAATCACCACCTTGAAATCAACATGGAATACTCAACAGTTACTGACTTGATTACAAGGCTTATTACATGCCATTAATGAGGCATTAAACTTTAAGACATTTGAAAAAGACCTAGAAAACCCTCATGACTTCCAGCTTCATTTCATTCCAGAAAAAACACCCTTCAATTTGAAACAAATTTTAAATATATATATAATATTTTTGTTTTTTTCTTTAAGAATTCTATGTCTACATGAAATGCATTTGATCATTTTCATCCCCCAAACCCTTCATGTCTCCATCTCAACTTCATGCCCTCTTTTATTTATTTACTTGTTTGTTTGTTTAGACCACTGAGTTCAATTCATTTTATGAATACATGCTTGCATAAGAAGTGATTCACCTACTAGAACATGGTCAACCTATAAGAGACCAAAGCTCCAAAAATTACTGACTCTCTTTCCTCACTATCAGTCAGATATAAATAACACTTGAGTTAGGGGAGAGAGTTAATGTCCCCTTCCTGCATCCCTGGTGGAATGTTGACTGGCTTGATCTCATGCTAGTCTGGTGCAGGTAACCACAGCTACTATGAGTTCATGAAAGCAACAGCCCTGTCCTGGCCAAAAACAGTTTTGCCCTAGTCCCCACCGACCTCCAGCTCTTCCAATCATTTGGCTCCCTCTTCTGCAAGGTTTTCTGAGCCTTGGGGAGGAGAATTTGTAAAACTAGATGTGTCATTTATGGCTGAGCAATCCACAGATATGTATTCTCTGCACTTTGACCAGTTGTGATACTATACAACTACCACCCGTCACACAAAGAAGTTCCTCTGGTGAGGATTGAGAGCTATACCAGTCTGCAGGTAAGACAGTTTCGTACTCTGTCATTTAGCAAAATAATAATAAGTTCTACCCTAGGGTATATAAAATACCCAAGCTATGGGTTCTTGGTCATATTTTACAATTTCTTCATGTAGTGTGGGCCTTAATTCAGTCAGAAAACAGTTAATCACACCCATAGTATTCATTCCATGAATGCACCCATGCATACACCCTGCCATTTTGACCATTGCAGTGCTCAGAGTTACATAAAAGAGTTGGTGACTTTTCTCCCCCAGCAACCTGCATAGTACCTTCACCTTCCAGTACTATGGAAGCTGGTCAGTGTGAAGAGAACTTCCAGGTTAGTACCAGTTTGACCTCTCTGAGTCCTGTGGCCAAAGTAAATAGTGTTTGCAGCAATAGTCTCATAAACACGCCTTTTTCTTTCATTTTTGATATTATAATATGATTACATTATTTTCCTTCTTTCCTCCCTTCACAACCCACCATATATCCCTCCTTGCTCTCTCTCAAATCCATGACTTCTTTTTTTATTAATCATTGTTACATGCATATAGGCATATTCACATATATTCCTAAATATAACTTGCTCAATCTGTTTAGCATTACTTGCACCTGTCTTTATTCGGTAACTTATTGGCATGCTCTTCTCTGGGGAAGACTAATTCTCTGACTCTGAGCATTCTTTAGTTACCTGCCTTCTTTGTGCTGAGTTAATACTTCAGGGTCTTTTCCCTGTCCTGTTGCTGCTGTCATTTAAACAGCCATGTTGATGAGCCTGTATGGGTGTAGCTTCTGACATTACTAGAAGACACAGTCTCATATAGAACTCCCTGATCCTCTGGCAATCTTACATTCTTGCTGTGCTGGCTTCCACAATGTTCTCTGAGCCTTAGGTGCTGGGGTTATTTTATAGATTGCATCTATTGAGACTGGGTTCCATTTCCCTCTCTGCATTTTGATTGGTTGTAGGTTTTGTAAAGTTTTCTTTTTGTTGCAAAGAGAAGTTTCCTTGATGAGGGGTGAGGGTATAAGAATGAATATTTGGAGTGTGGTTAGTTAGGGATTATGCTGGTTTAGCAAAGTGATGGTTATAGATTCTCTCCTACAAGATCCATAACTTAACTAGTACTGGGTAGTTGATTCTATTTCTAGTACCAGGTAGAGAGCTATTGGTTACTCCCAGGGTTGGAGTGCAACTACTGTACACTTGGTGTTATCATGCACTGTTGTAATTCATGGACATCATAGACAAAACCCACTAATTTAAAACCACTGAGTCCTCTATTACTTTTTGATTAATGATATGCCATTGGATTACACAAATTTCAAAAAAATGGTTTATGCTAGTGTATTACGTATCCAAAGCTAAATTCAAGTAATAATCCAGTAAACTAAGAATCATGAAATGGTATTTTTAACTAAAAACCATAGATCATTAGAGGAGACTTGGAAACATTAATCATAGCATTAAGTAAGATAATAAAATATTAAATAGTATAATATTAGAAGATAGCCTGATCCAAATGAACTTTGGGAGCCCATTCCACATGGAGAGAGGCTCTCTCAGCCTGGATACATGAAGGAGGGCCTAGGCCCTGCCCTGGACGATATGATAGACTTTGGAGATCCCCCATGAAGGGCCTCACCCTCTCTGGGGAGTGGAGGGGGGATTGGATGGGGGGCTGGGGAATTGGCGGGAGGGGGACAGAGGAGGAGTGGAGGAAGAGGGAGCTGGTATTGACATGTGAAGAAACTTGTTTCTAATTTAAATAAAAAATAAATAAAAGTCTCAATAGATTAAAAAAAAGAAGATAGCCTGATAAAGTGAGAGTTGGTGATCTTGATCTTTGATAACGTTCACTCTCCCTCCTTAGCAAGGAGTATAGGAGAGAAACAAATTCCAGACACTAAAAGCGTTTGTAGAAAAGATCTGAAACGCGAGATCGACCTATATTAGATTGCATTTTGGACCTATTAGTGTGCAATGAAGAACAAAGGATGATCAACTTCCAGTATGGTGGCATCATAGAAAGGTAGAAGTGTTGGTGCTTTGGCTCCAGAGCATCTGCCTGTCGTTACAGCAGGAACCAATGCAGCACAAGATGACTATTATAGAGAGCCTGTCCTGGACAACATGGTAAGAGCTGTATGCACAACAGCTGAAAGGAGTTATGTTATTCAATTATGCAGACAGATAAATGGATTGAGTACCACATACTTACCTAAAATCCTGGATGCAGTGTGATGTATTCCAGGCAGTCTGATTCCTAAACTGGGGCATTTAATATCTCTCTATACTTATCAGTGGTAGAGTCCAAGGCTCAGGTGGCCAAATGATATGAATGCATGGTACAAATTAATGCACAGGAGTTAGGTACGGTGGGGCATCTGTGAAGAGGGAGGCATTATGATTGTTCTTTATGAAGGGTTGTTGTTTCCCAATGAAAATCATCTTGTGACTAAAATTAGAGTCTGTGTTCTAGCTAACAGTCTCCCAAATGGGAACTTTGTAAAAATCAAATCCCTACAACCGGTCTTTTTATATTTTTCTTCCAAGAAATAAGTGGGTCATTTTCAGTAACACCTGTGCCAACTATGGAAAAATGAAATAGGTGCTATTGCTCACAGAGTTGACTGTTTTCCTTTGTCCTGTGCTCAAATCATCCATTTATAGATACATCCTATAAAAAGAAAAAAGAAAGTACCAAGCCTAAACATCTTTATTGTTGGGATGCAGCACTTTAAACCTAAGAAATAGGACACTGAGATGGCAAAAGCACAGACATGATCCTCTGGAATAAGCTGTATTATTTGGCTACACAGATGATAGTGAAACATTAATAACAGCACATAAATTTCCTAAGCTAAGCCCCAGAAAGACCATACTGTGTTCCATACATTCTGAGTCAATAACAGAGGCCCCTTTATGCTTCTCTGTATTCAAGAGTCAGCTGAAAACAAGTTGACATTGCTGTATCAATGTCTGATAAATCAGATTTTAAATCACAGTTGATGCCACCACATGCCTGTAGCAGTGTAGCTTTTCCCTACCAGTTCTCACTGCATGCAAAGGAGTGGGTTGGGAAGAAACAGGAGCTCCATTCTCATCAAAACATAAGTTATTGGTGGAAACACTCTGCATTCCTAAGTGCACACTGTTTCTATTGTCCCCAAGCCCTCTTCCCTCTCACCAAAGGCAGCTCAGAGGGGCATCTGCTAAAATCAGCTTTCCCAATGAGCAAGCCATAGCTCCACGCCTGCATCACTCTTCCTTTTATTGTTTTATTATTAATTAGCAAAAGAATAGTGGCTTCATGAGGGTAAATCCACACACATGTGCTATTATGCTTTTGTCAAGTTCATTTCCCTACACACTGCCCTCCCGCATGCTCCCTTTCCCTCCATTTCCTGAACTGTTTTCAAAGTACTTCCTAATGATTCCCTGGAATTCAATAGAGTAGATAGTAACCTCCACTTTCCATCTTCAATTTTGCTAATTTGGGTCTTCTCTTTCTTTTGATTAAGCATATTTAAGGGCTTTTCTGAACTTGTTTAAGTTTTAGAGACCCAACTCTAATTCCCTGATTCTATTTATCATAATTTTCATCTTTATTATTTTCTGCATGATCATTATTGCTTCTTGTTGCCCACTGCTCTGGAGTTTGGATTGTTCTTTTTATAGGACCTTGGGGTGTACCATTTTGTCATTTATTTGAGTTTTTTAATTTAATGTGTTTACTCAAAACTACAAACACCCCTCCTAAAATTACATTGCAGTATCCCAAAGGGTGTAGTGAGCCATGGTTTCATTTCTATTGGAACCTAGGAATTTCAAAACTCCTCCCCAATTCCTGTAATAGCTCATATAGTCTCTATGTATACATGCAGTTTCTATAGCTTTTCTCACAGTTGATCTCCAGTGTCATTCATCCATGACCTGATATGACACACCCAATTAATAAGATTATTTCTATTTGATAAGGAATTTTGTGGCATATATGTATTATATTTTAAAAATGATCTATGAACTATGATAATATGCATTCTATACCCTTTAGTGAGAGGAGTGCAGAGGCATGTGCTGATTAGTTTTTGCCAAGTTGACACAAGCTAGAGTCATTTGGAAGAGGGAATTTAAATTGCAAACAAATGTCACCACCAGATTGGCCTAAGTGGATGTCTTCAAGGTATTTTCTTGATAAATAATTGATGTGAGAGAGTCCCCTACCATTGTAGATGATGCTACCGCCAGGAAAGTGGTCCTGAGTTGTATAAGATAATAGACTGAGCAAGTCACCTAAGCATCATTCCTCATCATGGCCTCTGCTTCAGCTTCTTCCTCCAAATTCCTGCCCTTGGGTTCTTTCCCTGACTTCCTCTGATGACAGGCTGTGATGTGGCAGTGAAATATCGTACCCCCAACCCCATATGCTTTTGGTCATAGTGTTTTACCACGGCAACAGAAACCCAAATAGTGTTAATTCCATTTAACCAACATAGCTTAAGTATTAGTCTTCTTTTTCGATTTTGAATTTGGATATATGTAAAGGTTATTTCTGGACTCTTCTGACACTTTATGTCTATTTGTATTTGTTTTACTAAATTGGGTGATACAGTGTTTGATGTATATATACTTATAAATATTATACCCTATAGATGACTAGCTCCCTTTATCACTATGCAGTAGCCTTCTTTACCTCTTCTAACTAATCTTGATTTGACATATCAGAAACTGTAATAGCTACATTGAGTTATTATTGGCACCCATTCACTTAAATATTGTCCTATGTTTTTTAACAACCTGGAGGTGACTTGTCCAAGGAAGTATGTTTTTGGAGAACCACAACAGTTGGGTCTGGTTTTCTTTAACCTACTCAGCCCATTTTTATCACTTGAAAATTGAGGTCATGTACGGTTATTATTGAGATAGATTATTATTTTAAGGTTATTATTGAGAGATGGTTACTAATTCCTACAAAGATTTTTGTTCCTTTGTTGTAGATATGACTATTATATGTTCTTTTTTTTGTCTCCTTTTAACATTAAGTTTTACCAATTTACTGTGTGGAATATTCTGGATTGTCTTCTCCAATTGTTCTCTCATCTCCTTTTCTCCCAGGAAATTTGTTCTTTCTTATGCTCTTGTGTTAGAGACTCTCTTTCTTTCTTCTATGTATATAATATTTTGTTTGGTATCTTCTGCTGAGCTGGTCTTGAGCTTCCTTAGTGTGTGCCAGAAAGAGCCTCAGTGGCTTGTTGCTGGTTTTCTACTATTTGTTTGTTTTTTAAGATATGCCCATGAGTGTCTTTGCCAAAAAGAAAAAAAGATTTCTATATGCAAAACAATAAAAGTTAAAAGAAAAACTCAGTATGAACTCAGAAATTAAATTTTCATTAGTCCTCTTAGAAAAATAACTTAAATAAATGCCATTAAGAGAAAACAAAACAAAATTAAAGAAGAGAGAGAAAATAGAACAACCATTCAGTGTGAGTACCCCACTCTCCAAGTCAGAAGAGCAAAAAAACCTTTCAGTGTGGTATCCTACAGTCCTAAGAGCAGTGGAAACTCCCAACTTGTGTTGCCATGGAGACCTCTTGGATGGTACATTTTCTTAGAGAGAAAAGCCAGATAAGGAGAGAAGGGAGAGAGACCCATTCTCATCCAAACCATCCACATGATGCCAGTAACCATATAATGTGTGTGGTGCAATGTTTTTACAGTGATCTTCACAACAGAATTTTACAGACAGCTTTTTGTCAGCACCTAAATAACACTTTGTTTTGAAGTCATGAAGCCATGTTCCTACATTCTTCACAGTTCCGTTTCTGATATTTCTTTTGATATAAATTTCATATCCTCTGTAATTTCCAATATTTCCTAGATAATGCCATTAAGCGGATTGAATTTTTAAGCCTTCTTACAACTCCTTTTTCCTTTTCTTCCTGATCTTCCCACTCTGTGCTTCTTTGATGACAGAGTTTCTGAGCAGAAGATACCACCCATGCCTTCCATATTCTGTCTCTCTGTTTATGCATCACTTAAAGGAATCCAACCTTCACAGATATTTAACCTTATCAACACAGAGGTCAACAAATCATGCCTTGACAGACATAACAGAAATTCACACTGAGAGGGGAAGCAAGAAGAGAAACAAAGGTGATGTAGGCGAGCATAGAGACGGTTTAGCAGTTGAGATTCTTTAACTGCTCCTCCCGAGGACCTGAGTTTGGCTCCCAGAATAAAGACAGTGGCTCAGAACCATCTGTAAATCCAATTTGAAGGGATTCTACTTCTATGACCTCTTTGGGCAGCAGGCACACAAAGGCATATGTGAAGGTAAAACAGCCATATGACTTGCTCATGTCCAAAGGAACTGCTACTGATTCAGACAGGAATTGAAACACTGCTTTTGAGTTAAAATAATTTTAAAATTTGTAAACCCAAAACCTCTTTATGATGCCAACCACTGTGCCAGTAAAATATTTCTCAGTACTTCTCTTGTCTCCCTGTCTCCAATCATGCTTTGAATCTTCCAGGAACTACACCTTCTAGTAGAGTTGACTGAGGCCTACTCTGCAAGCGGCTCTACAAAAAAACACATCTTATAGCACTTACAAATTTTTAGCTTTTAAGCACCAAAACAGCTGGGAAGAAATAGACTTTTCCAATCAGATGGTCACGTGGAGAGCCCTGCTTAAACTGAATGGGACACAAAACGGAACCAACGCCATGAACATGGCAAAGAGTTAGTGGGGTGAGGGGTCTTGAAAACTGGAAGGGAGATGAGAAAATGTGTGGAGAAAGAAGTCAGAATACCTTGAATATGTTTATGGAAAACTGTAAAAAACAAAATTTATTTTAAAAGAGATAAGTGAGAAATAGAGTGTTGAGCCATGGGTTCTGAGGGAGAGGGGTCCTGACGTATACACAGAAAGCAAATGTTCAGCTCCTAAATACCCCGTCAACAGTGGTACCAGCTGTTGATTCTGCAAGTTCACGTGACTCTTTGTGGGGTTCCAAGTATCTAGTGTGTGAGCCACTGCCTTGGCATGTGTCAGGGCCTTTTCTTTTCTTTTTTCTTTTTTTTGGTGAAATCACAGGCTAGAGACTAAATCAACACTCACATTCATGATTTGTGGACAAGTATTTCTAGGACCTGAAAGAATGGGGAAAAAACAGAAGCTCCATCCATCCATCCTCCCATCCAAGAAGGTTGCTCAGCTTAGCTGTGTGCTCAGTCTGTTGGCAGAAAAAGATGGATTCAAGGGGAAGAGATCACATGCCCAGTTATTATTTGAGTAAAACATAAGTGATTCCTCAGGATACGGAAGGAAACCTGACCCAGAGAGGAAATTATATTCATTAATCATCATTTTTATTTATGATTATCATCAGACACAGTGAAAACTCCGGCTTGTGGGTGACACACTCTTCCTGAGTGAGATGGATGGGATAGAAATGGTTTCAAAAAGTAAAAAAAAGGATCAGTGGGAGGGTGTTCCATCTCCTAAAACTGTCTATGTCTGAGTGCTACAGGAACTATGAGATATGAGATGTCATTCTCTAGCAGACGTGGGGTAGTGTTCTGCCTGATCTAGTAACAGATGTGTAGCATGATAGGGAATGGGTAGCAATTACAGAGTTCTAATCATGATTGTAGGCTGTTTTCCTCAGCTCTAGTCATTCATTCTGATGGCCACATAATCAATGAGAAACATTGCTAAAAGTCATTCTGACAGAGCTACTATTGACCACTCCACGACTGAAGGCCTAACTGTGCCATCAACCATCTCTCTCAAATGAGCCATTTTAAGGGTGGTTCTCTCTTTTATGGTTATTTGTACAGAACCACTGAGCAGCAGAGCCAGGATGGGAGATATCAAGTCAAGACTGTTGCCACTAGAGACTTTCTTCAGACACAATCCTATTGGACATTGTAAACAAGTCAGTAGCGAGTGCTGGACTTGAGAAGCCCTAGTGCAATAATTTCTGATCAACTATCACTCAGACTTGTACCTGCATTGACCCTAGGAGCTCCTTGGCAGGCTGTCACGTGAGAGAGTGGAAATCCTTCTCTTCTTACTGGCAAGGAAACTGATACCTAGAGAAGTTAAACCATAATCTAAGGCCATGTGGTAAGAGTTGTCACAGCTACCCAAGCTTCATGGCATCTCCCACTGTAGCATAGCTGGTAGTTCATGTGCGTGTAGCAAGAAAAATCAGAGTCTGGGCACAGCATTGGCCATGCTTTTCCTTCTTAATCATGTGTGTGTGTGTGTGTGTGTGTGTGTGTGTGTGTGTGTGTGTGTGTTGTATGCAAGTTTGTGTGGGGGGTGCAGACATATCTATGCCAAGAAGGAGCACATATAGACAAAAAAGGAAAGCCTCAAATATTAGTCCTTGCCTTCTATCCCATTTGAGACAGAGGCTTGTTTGTCACTGTGCTCACCAGTGACACAAACTCTCTACCACCTCACTGTAACAATACTGGGATTAAAGACATGTGTTTCTGTGCCCAATTTGCCTGTGAGTGCTAGGTATCTGAACTAGGACTATCTCCATAACCCTCATTCTGGATCTGTTTAGTGTGTGTGTGTGTGTGTGTGTGTGTGTGTGTGTGTGTGTGTGTGTTTGTATGCACCTGTGTGAACTCGAGTTCCTGTGCATGAAAGGGTGTCAGATGTTCTCTTCTATCACATTTCTCTTAGTTCTCTGAGGTGAGATCTTTCCCTGAAACTGTGACTCCTATTTCCTCAGCTAGACTTAAAGCCAGCAATCCTCTAGTATCTGCTATTCCTTGGAACTGTGCCTATAGGTGTGCTGTGGCTATAGGTGAGCTGTGGCTATAGGTGTACACAGGATACCTAGCTTTTTACATGGGTGTTGGAGTCAGACCTCCATGCTCTTGACTGTACAGAAAGTGCTCATACCTGCTGAGCATCCAACCCAGCCCATGTTTCAGCTCTTCTTCCTTATGTCAAGTGATCTGCAGAACAATGACTCTCAAAACCTCAGGAGTTTGCTAAAAGCATGATGTTAACAATCTGGACCCTACTGCATAATTAATAAAATAAAATTTCTGTGCACAGAAGGTAAGATCAAACCCTCTGTAAAACCTCCCAGATGACTCTATGACAGCCTGCTAAGCAGTGACTTTGGGATTTGCCACTGCGACTCTAGCTCTGGTGATGTTGTACCTTATAAAAGCTTGAGCTTCAAACTCATGTACTGCACAGGAGAATATGGGTCTGGTATTTGACTTATTACTACAGGGATAAGATGACCATACATGTAAGAAATTATTTATGAAATGCGTGAGCATAGTTTGAGTTATTTATGTGCATTCCTACTAGCCTCATTTTATAGATTTCTGCTCAAAGTCCATTCCTATACATCATGGTATGACCACAACCTCCAGTAGGAAAGCTGATGGGAGCCTTTTTCATATCTTCATTCAACTGTCTTTCCATATGTAAACATCTGCCAAGAAGAATCTTCCAGTACACTCAGCCTAAATATTAAAACTGTTTTTTAACGTCTCTTGGAAAAGATCAATATGCATATTTTAACTTCATGATATTTCATTTTTTAAAAAAATAAATGCATCCAAAAGAGGCAAAGAAGGTATGCCTTTGATTATAAAATAATTTATTTTAGAGACTTCAAAGGATATTAGAATGGGCTATTCCATAATTACTTCATTTTTGTTTCAAGATTTCATACATAACCATGATGTATTTACATATTTTCCACACTCCCTCTCCCTGGTCCAACTCCTCCTATGTCCCCCCAACATCTTGTATTAGGTTCAGGGTCTTATCCTTGGTTCTCCCTCCTTCAGCAGCCATTGACTGTCCATATGTCTTCATATAGGAATAGGGCCTTGAGATGTTTTTCTCCATAAATGTTGACATATCGTCTACGTTGCAGATCTTCACACGTAGTACTTCTGGAAGTTCTGGTACTTCCTGAGCCTTAGCTCTAGGTATGTGCTATAGATGTTCTTTCGAGGATTGAACAACCCAACTTCACTTTTTCTTTGCATTTTTTGACCAGTTGTGGGTCTCTGTAATAGCCTTTGTCTCCCACAAAAAGTTATTTGTTGAGGTTTGTATGGATCTTTGAGTATAAAGTTCAACACTTAAAAGGCAATTGGAAACTATTACTTTATGATAGTAGCATATTAGCAATACAATAATAGTAGATTCTTCTCCAGGGCCTATGATCACTCAAGCAATGGGTTCTTAGCTAGGTTTACAGTAGGAGGAATGAGTGGCCTTAGATCCAATTAGACAACTCCAAGATAAAAGTGTCACTGTTTAACTATTGAGGGTGTCGTGCCCGCCTGGTGTTGTGGTCCTCTGACTTTATAGCTAGGTTAGACTGTTGGTAACTATTCTCCACTAGTAGCATTTACAATACATTCCCACATTAAGAGAGCCGACCCTTAAGGAGGAGACTTCAATGTCAATGTAATGTCCATAGTAATAAGGTCCTACCTTTATATTCCAGCAGGCAACCAAAAGCAGTGCTAATAGCCTGTATTGTTTAGGAGGTCTCTTGAACCTCTCTGACCTACAACTTGAAGGGGGATGTCTCCTGCTTGGTACTACATCTTTTGTTAAATGTTCTAAGACTTTTCAGGAAGCATTATCCCTTCATGTGAAGTAACTGAATTAAATTATATATATGTGTTTGTGTGTGTGTGTTGTATACTTTTATAAAATCATAGGTTTCCCTATCACTTTTCCAATCATTCTTAGTGTTGTTTATGTTTTCTTCCTCCCTCTATATTACACTCCCTGCCCTATTCCCAGCTAAGTTCCCTCCTCATTTTTTTCCTGTTCCCTTTTTCCTGTCTGCATTTTTATTGAGAGGGATCAAGAAGTAGGAGTATAAGTACATTTTTATCAGCAGGATTAAAAGGATTAAAATGATTCACAGACCAGAATCATTGGTTTATGCTTCTTTAATATCTTATTTTTATTCTTAAACTCTCTCTCTCTCTGTCTGTGTGTGTGTGTGTGGAGGGGGGGACGATCTGTGAACCTGTGAGTGCAGGTGCCTGCAGAGACCAGAAAGGGCCATAGGTTCCCATGAACCTGGAGTTATAGGTGGTTGTGATCCACCCAAGGGTGCTGGGAACCAAACTCTGATCTCAATTGAGCAAGAGTGATACTGTAGTGGTCAGAATAAGAATGTGCCCATAGGCACATATGTTTGAATTCTTGGTCCTCAGTTAGTAGAACTGTTTAGGAAGGATTATGAAATATTGCCTTTTGGAGGAGGTGTGGCCTTTTGAGGGGGGAGTATATCTCTGGGGATAGGCTTTTACTCAAACCAAGCTCCCCTTCTGCCCGTAACTTGTGGGTCAGATATAAGTTCTCAGCTACTATTTTTCCAACATCATGTCTGCCTTGCCCCCATACCGTTGATGATCATGAAGCAATCCTCTGAAACTGTAAACAATCACCCCAAATAATGATTGCTTTGATAAGTTGCCTCGATTGTGGTGTTTCTTCAGACCAATAACTAAATAACTAAGACAGCCATGGAGCAGTCTCTTCAATCCCTGACTCATACTTATAAACAAAATAATTTAAGCATTGAATGTAGCCATGCACAGCCTTTCTGACCCTGTGTGCATATGAGCTTGCTATTGTTTAAGCTGTTTCCTCCAGCTCTTCCCAATCCAGGAGCTCTGGTGAAAAGGGCGTGACAGGGCCAACTCTGCTACCTAATGACGACGTTTTGGTTATTTTTCCAGTAGCTGTGATGTATCCTCCTGGAATACATACCTTAATTGAGGGAGAATTTATTTTAGCCCAGAGTTCAAGGGTACAGCTCATCATGGCAGGGAACTCGTGGCAAAAGGACCATGAGGCTGAGGATCAAGTTATATCCACACTGCAGAAGAAGAAACAGTTTATTCTCAACTCAGTCTGTTCCTTTTGTATGCTCCAGAGGATCTCAAACCAGGCAATAGTGCATCTCCCAACCTCAATAAACCTAATAAAGATAATGTCCCATGGACATGCTCAGAGGCTAACCTGATCAAATAACACCTCACAGGTGTGCATGGAGGCATGTCTCCCAGGAAGGAGATCCCAGGTGCTATGGAGGTGCCAAGCAATACTCAACCTCACAGGAGAGGATGAAAGAGACACAGATATCTGCTGTATGCCCTGCTTTGGGTTACCTCTTTTTGCTAACTTGTAGAATGCCAAGAATAAAGAATAGTGTGATAGTGAGGTGGTCTCAGGCCATTGGCCAGTATAGCAAAAGTGATACTTTAGCATGCATTGTCCCTGGAACCAAAGTTGGTAAGTGTAAAACCTTGATTTGACCTCTGAGACATGCCGAAGTTCAGTTTGTGACACCCACAACTCTGGTTTTTCTCCTTTTCACGGTGGTAAAAATGGTGGTACTGGCTCCCTTACAGAGTGCTGAGTTCACTGTTGTCCTGGTTTCCTCTGCGTTGCTGTGGCAAACACTGTTGTAATGTAAATAGTGGCATGAGAGATAAAGAAAGACACCAAGGAACAGGGTTTAAGTGAAGGGGAAAGGGGACAGGAGATTGGCCTCTAAGAGCAGGAGCAGTGGAAAAGAGGAAAGAAAAGAGAGGCAGAGAGGCAGGGAGGCAGAGAGAAGACAGGGAGTTGGCAGGGTGCTTTTAAAAGGAAACATATTGAATAGGCACAGGTGGTGCTCTTAGTGGCAGCAGCTGAGGGTGTATCTTGCCGAACTCCAAAGGCAGGCCACTAAAATTCCTAAATACTGACAAACACTATGACCAAAAGGAGGAGGCAAGGGTTTGCTTCATCTCATACCTCTAGGTTGCAGTCCATCTTTGATGCAACTCTGGGTGGGATGATAAAAGAATGCTGCTTGCCCTCTCTCGCTTGCTCTCTCTCTCTCTCTCTCTCTCTCTCTCTCTCTCTCTCTCTCTCTCTCTCTCTCTCACACACACATCTGTTATACTCATTTAACTTCCTTTCATTTCGCCTGTATGAGTGTTCTGCCTGTGAGTTTATCTGTGTACCACAAGCATGCTCGGTGCCCTCGGAGACCAAGAGAGGGTGCTGGATCCCATGGCACTGAGGTTATAGAGCTGTGAGTTGCCACGTGGATTCTTAGAATCAAACCCAGGTCCTCCAGAAGAGCAGCCAGTTCTCTTAACCAATAAGCCATCTCTAGTCCTACAGCTAGATTTCTTGTATAGCCCAGTCCCACCTACCACACAAAAGACTTGGGCCCTCCCACATCAATTGACAATCAAGATGCTACCCCCACAGACATAGCCACAGGCCAAGCTGATTTTAAAATGTCTTCATATTGACATACCCCCCATTAACTCTGAGCTGTGTCAAGTTGACAACTAAAGCAAGAACTTGGAGAACTACTTTATACCTGGAGCTAAGTGAATTTCTTTCATAATTGGTTTTCTTAACTTTCACAACAGTCCCCATGCCAAAATGTGTTTCCCCTGATGAGTGCATCCATCACCTTGTGTTGTTAATGAACCACCTCCCAAACATTGACAGTCACGGCTGTCTCCTGAGTGCCTGCATCTGCAGATTGGCAATTTGGACTGGATGCAGCTGGCTGGTTGCTATGGTTTGGCTAATCTTGGCTGGCCTTGCTCCTACATCTCCAATCAGCTGGGAAGTCAATAGGGCTGCATGGAACATCTGGGCCCCTATCCACATGGAGAGCCTGGGTTTGTTCCCATGGAAATGATGAGGTTACCAAGAAAGCAGAACAGAGGCTATTATATCCCTTGAGGTCCAGATTTGAGAAAAAGGAATATGCTATAGAATTTGGTCCTTGAACAAAATAGCTGTCATCATTAGCTATACCTTCCTGCAAAAGATCATCGCTATTAGGCGTGTTGACTATTGGCATTCCCTCAGAGGGCAGGGTCACTGGATCCTCCTGTGAGATTCTCACCACTCCTTCCTCTACCTTTCAGACATTGGTGTAAAATTCTACCCTACTTGCATATCGCTTCCTAATCTTAGGTGACACTTGAATGTGTACTCAGAAGGCAGCTGAAGTGGGTAACTTTCCATACAGCTATGAGAAAACCATTATCTGTTCTATGGTGGTGAGATTTTTCAGAGGTACAACTTGTTATGGGCTCACCACACACCTATAAGTGGTTCTTCACGCCTGTACTGAGTTAACCCCATGATCTCAGTTGTTCTCCAGGGTAAATGTGGATGGAATGTACTTTGGTTTGATGTTGAGACATTGCTTGTGTCCCTTGAGGCTAGAATTTGTGTAATAAAAATGTAACATTACCTGTGTCTTATCCTTTTATCTCCGTTACAACATAAGCCCTCCTAGGCTGAAAGAGTCAAATGAAAATCTTACTCTTAACATAAGATCACTTATAATTTACCACATATCATAGCAGGTCAGTTATCCCTGAAGACTATGCTAATTGACAAAGCTGTGTTCTCTGGCTTCTATGGTTTCTACACACATCTCTGGGTCAGGCTATCATCATCTATAAAGCAAGACAGTTGGAGCTGGTGACCTATTTTAGTTTAACTTA
Source organism: Mesocricetus auratus (assembly GCF_017639785.1). Taxonomy (NCBI): domain Eukaryota; kingdom Metazoa; phylum Chordata; class Mammalia; order Rodentia; family Cricetidae; genus Mesocricetus; species Mesocricetus auratus. The sequence goes on along the minus strand of NW_024429267.1, from coordinate 49,540,990 downwards.
AAATTGCTTCTCCTAGTGATAAATACCAAGGCTAAAACTAGCATGAACTGCCAGGCATTTGTTTATTTGGAGGCTAGGGACTCTCCTCTTCTCTCCTTTCTGACAGGTGTCCCAAGAAATCCTCTAGAGCAGCAATCTGGCCCTTCCTGTTTCACCAATCTGATCCCCCTGGGGTGGGATGGTTTAACAGGAGTAATTAATCATTGTGTTTGTGACAATGAGAATCGAAGGAACATTAGCTTCATACCAGAGAGCATGTGTGCAAGTGAGGGGGTGATGAAGGCGTGTGTAATGAGAGAGGTGAGGGTCTTATAATTAAGGAGGAGCATAAATAATAATGGAAGTCATTAGTGCCACTTGGATGAAAGAATGTCATAAATGTAATTGGGACATTAAAGTGAAATCCATTATGACAACATTAACACATACAAAGGAGGGGAAAATGTGGTTATCTTGGGTCTGACGGATAGTGTCAGCTTCCAGTGGGGCCCAGATGGCATTCAGGAAAATGTTATGAGCAGTTTATTTTAATATTTTTTGTTATGTGATATTTGGGAATCGAATGTCATCAACACATAAGGAATTTCCACATGCCTGGCCTCCAGGCAGTTGGCAGAGGGGGAAGGTGACCCAGGCAGGGACAGGTTGGAGGGCTTCCATGGCGGACGCTCAGCAAGCTTGCTGAGGTACCATGGTAACCCAAGGTGCATGGTGCTGTCTGGCATAGAGCCTGTGAAGTTCCCTACTGAAGCAGACACACAGCTTGGGTGCCTTCTTTAAAAAATAGCGAAGTTTGGGGAGAGAGACAGGGATGAGAATGAGGACATTTAAACAATTATCCAGGAAATTATAGGATGCTAAAATTGAACGAGGACAGACTGCTCAATGGCAGGATTCCCACTCGTGCTGAGCTCTGCAGAGGGAACGGGTGTTGGCTTTCTCTATAGGACTATAATTTTTTTGAGCATGAAATAATTCGAATGCAAAACAAAAGAAAGAAATTAAACATGGCTAGAATGAAAGGAAAGAGGAAAAAATGAAACTAGTTAAAAAATAATTAAGCTGAAGGAAACTGTTTGCGCTTGCACCCCTAGGTATATGCATGATCTTATGTGAGTGTGTGTGTGTGTGTGTGTTCACAGTGCATGATCATGCATGGTACACACAGAAAGAAAGAAAAAAGGAAGAAAGGAAGGAAGGAAGGAAGGAAGAAAGAAAGGGAGTAATAAATAAGAGCAGTTGCTTGAGAAGGGAAATGCTTTCTTCTGGGTTTCCTTTTGGGGACAGCATAGAATCAAGTCTCATGTTTCTGCCACACAGGGGTATTCTGTGGACACAATGAATCTATTATACACATAAAGGGCTTAGTACACTGACTGGAAAATTGTAAGCCCTCAATAAAGGAGAGCTATAATAACTATCATTATAAACATTATTGTTATCATATATCAAGGCTGATGGAGCATACAGTGTATTTGAAGATCTAGAATTATTCACACATGATGAGGGAAAGGGAGGGAGGAGTTCCCATGGATGTGGAGCCCACTGCATGCAAAGAGAATTAGCAAATATGTTAGTTCATTGAACACACATTGCAAAACTGCTCAGTAGGTATTATTGCCTACAATCAGGAAGACAAAGTCTCAGGTAGTTAAATACAAGCAAAACAGTTAAGGTGGTCATTGGTATATGGTAAGTACTGAGTAAATGTTGGTTCCTGTGGATGCCATACCCAAAGTCAGAGTGCAGATTGATTCTTAGGAGAATCAGATCGAATTCTTCTCTTTGGTTTTCATTGCAGCAAGTTATCCCTCATATGAGTCATTTGGGGCAAGGACGTCTGTGAAGTACTGAAAGAGCATAGAAGCCTATAGTCAAACCCTTATGTCGATGTCCCTGCTGTCATGCTATAGAGGTGTGGGTTTTATAGTGCATGTGTGGGCATTGTGCCCAGAGTTGAATACAAGAAAATGGACTTGTTCTTACTACTAGGAAAGCTGTCAGTAGAAGGTCTTTCTTTTGCCAGCCTTCTGGCTTGTTATGGTGGCCAAGAATCATCTCATACAAGGTCATGGCCACACCTGAGATTCACCATACTTGATGACAGATGGCTGCAGGATTATAGAGGCCTAGACATCGCCATTCAATAGGAAGAACTCCAAAGGGTGCTCACAGTTCTGGGCCTCATGACAGGTAGGGAATGGCACAGACTAAAACTCTGCTGGACCAACGTTTCAACTCACCTCCTCCTGACACCATGCAATCCTCCCCTTTTGTGGGAGTGAGTGCCATGTGCTATTTCAGTAAACGTTCTTGTGGTATGACTTTTCCTGGGGAGATATAAACAAATGTCTACTCACCCCCAGATAGGTGTAATGAAGACAGAACAGGAAATAATTCCATTCAAGTCTAACTTGATGAGCTGATTAATTTATTAGAACCACTCACAGGAGCATGTATGACTCAAAGCCACTGCATCATTCAGAAGCAACACACACACACACACACACACACACACACATTCAGGGGTCCTATAAGAACAAGCAATTCCCTTTCCCATATGGGACTAGACGGTGTGTCTCTCTTTTCAGTGCCATCAAGCTATCCATGATGGTTCTCTTTTGCAATCAAGCACTTTTTCAGATCTAAATGATTTCTCCTACCAGACAGGGCTCTATTGCATCCTGCTTTACCTCTCCTAATAAAGCCGTTCGAAAGAGCAGTTCATCTCTGCTTCCCTCTACCAAGCTTATAACATCTTGTGTAAGTTACAACACTACCTATAGTAGGTAGCGATTTTCAGGCCAACAATCTCTACACATCAGGAAATTCCAGCATGAACAGAGTGACTTTTATCAGATCTTCATTATACAGATAGGTTTGCTTTCTTAAATGCATACATGTGAGTGTGTACGTGTGTGTATGTATGTGTGTGTGTGTATGTGTATGTGCTTGTTTATGCATGTGTGTATGCTTAGACATGGATGCTAGGACAAAAGCCCAGGTGTCATCCACCTTCTTTGGATAAGATCCCTGGTTAACATGGAACTCACCAGTTAGGATAGACTGGCTGGCCAGCAAGGCTTAGGGATCTACCTCCTCACCACTGAGATTTCTGATGCAAGATAAAACAGATAACTTTTTCATGTGGGTCTTGGTGATTGAACTCAGACCTTCATGACTACAAGACCTCCCTAAGCCTGGCTATGCTAATTTCCACAGACTTGATGTGGTCTGATATTTTCTATGGTTAAATTTTTAGCCAGTTAATGACTAAAAATATGCAACTTAATAGCCACATATTTTGGAGGGCATAAGCCATGAATATGTTATTGATTTCTAATTTGACTTCATCAAGGTTAGCAGACAGTCTGAATCTCTTCTAAACCCAAGCTAACTCTGTATTTCCTAGGGTATTATCTGTATCTGGAATGCTTTGGGGTTTCTTGAGAAGAATGCTGAGTTTTTTTTTCTTTTGAGGTTATAAAATATTCTAAGAAGCTATTAGGTCATATTGGTTAATTTTGACATTTAACCTCACTATCTTTTTTTTTTTTTTTTTTTTGGTTTTTCGAGACAGGGTTTCTCTGTGGCTTTGGAGGCTGTCCTGGAACTCACTTTGTAGACCAGGCTGGCCTCGAACTCACAGAGATCCGCCTGCCTCTGCCTCCCAAGTGCTGGGATTAAAGGCGTGCGCCACCAACGCCTGGCTTAACCTCACTATCTTTAACATGTTTGTTTTTATCTATCACTTCCATGAATTCTTCCATTTCAGGCATGTGTGTGTTTACAAACATATGGCATTTTTACAACTCTTGCAGTTACATTTCATCCTTAGGCATGTATTCCTTTGTATCCAAATGTATCTTCATTTTCTGTTGAAATGCCAGCTGCCCTGGAAAAGGTGATATTTCCAATGAGTCTGTGGAAGGTGTGTTCATCATCTCCCTTCCCTCCTGGGCCTTTTCCAGAGATCACTAATTGATGACAGTCTTCTTCCCCACAGAGCCCAGATGCTCCTTGGAACACACTGAGCCAATCCATCCCTACTGACTGATCACAGTGTGCCCTTCAAGTAAAGCCTTTTTGCCTTCCCTCCTAAAAACATCATAATCAAGAAAAGAAAGTAAAACTGACTGTCTCACATGTTGGGATAGAGGCATCAAATCAGTGTTTTCTTAACTAATCTATTGATCAAAACGAGTAGTTGTTTTGCCCAGTACTGTTAAATAGAGAGATATCAATACATCTTTGTGACCTTTTAGAAACAACTACTTGACAGAATCCAAACAACCAAGAAATAGATCAAATGAACAATCCTATATTAGATAAACCAAGGCAAATGGAATCCATCCAAATCTAATTAACCAGTTACAGTTACAGGCCATAATGAATACAAGTTCTACTTTGTTAATAGATATCATAAACATTATTAGGAAGAAGTAAACCATCTGACCCCTATCTATATATCTATATATCTCTAATTATTAGGAGGATGTTGTCACTGAAGGAAAAAGGCTGGTGGCCACATGTGTTGCCTGCAAACATATTGACAAATTATCAAGCTGGCAAACATACTGAGATATTTGATAAGAAGGAAGGTCTTCATCTACAGAATTTTTTTAAACAGGATATCCCTGGTTTGGAATGGTTTGGGGTGAGTGGGACTAGTGTCAATGAATCAAGTTAAGTAGCATTTTCAAAACTATAATAGTCTGTGATACCTTGGGGGTCAAACATTAAGAGCATAGGCCCAAAAAAGCGTAGGAGCCTGAGAGTTCCTACAGCCTGTAACTGTTGAGGTACCACCTGCTATCTACCTTGCAGGTGCACGTGTGTATTGTGGTATTTGCCCTCTGCCCAACAACTGCCTCCAAGGCAGGTTCTCAGGGGACAGACACCCTCTTCTAACACACAGATTCTGGGAAGTATATCTAGATCTCTCCCTTGTCTTGAGGAAGTAATTGCTACATGTTACTGGGGGTCACAGACATTGAAGTAAGTGTCTGGTAATGAAGGCAGTCCCTGGAACAGCAGAGTGAGCAACTTTAAAGAATAAATGAAGTGATAAATGCTGACAAGTGGTAGACAAACTTGAGTTACTTGACTAAGAATCAAAAGGTGTCCACATCTTAACCTAATGATTACTGCTCACATTTGTAGGTGACACCGAAGACTGAAGTAAGTGGGTCACAATATAAAGACAATATTTTATATGTCACTTTATAAAATTTGCTCTTCTTGTTCTTCCTTTAGAAAAACTCCATAATTTGCTGTTACTGTGAACTTTTCAGTTTTCTTTAATTTGGCAACAGTGACTTAGTTAAAATATGCAGTACAGACACATGCAAACTATAATAAATTAAAAAATTAAGTGCACAAAATTCAAAAATATAGAGTGTGTGTCCTCAGGATTGTCATTTTTCCCAAAGAATTCATAATTTGCTATTAAAATTTATAAGTGAAAAATAATAAAGAAAACAATACTTAAATATATTTTTTTTGGTTTTTTGAGGCAGGGTTTCTCTGTATTGTCTTGGAAGCTGTCCTGGAACTCGCTTTGTAGATCAGGCTGGCCTCGAACTCACAGAGATCCACCTGCCTCTGCCTCCCAAGTGCTGAGATTAAAGGCGTGCGCCACCAACGCCCGGCATAATTATTTATATTATAGTATTTGTATAAATCATATCAGTTTTTAAATGTAAAACTGGATATAATTTAACCCTTAAATGTGTTGATGTGTATATATGTACCTATATCACCTAGATTTTACATGAATATATGAAATCAGAAACGAGCTACTTAGTGAGGGAAGAGGAATTGAGGTAAGGGATAAAAAGGAAGAGGGAAATAGGAAGAGGGAATATGAAAATTTAAAGGGAGTAGAAAAATAAATATTGCATATTCTGTCTCCCAGTGGCGTCTAGAATTTTAAATACTATAATCAAGTCAATAAAAACAATGATGCATGCAGGTGGACACTTAAGGAGTTACTGATTGGACACAAACAGGAACACCAATAAAACAGATACCAGTAAACCCTGGTAAACAGATCGGCATATGTCCAAAACCCTGAATTCATGCCCAGAGGAAATACGTCTGCCCTGCACCAGCTGCCCTCTTCTCTTAGGTAAGTGTCTGCACGGCTCAGATCCTGCCTGCACTCTGAACGCTGCCCGCTGTCTTGTTTCAGAGAGGCAGAGTCTCGGGATGCTGAACTCAGTTGTTCTCTTTATCCAGGTCATAGGGCAGAAGGCCTGGGAAAGGCTCTTCCGCATGGGACCTGGAGTGGTGTTAGTCATGCTAGTGCATGTGGAGTGTGACTTACACCTGTCTGCAGTAAGTCCTTGACCCTGCATGACACGGGCTCTTAGAGTCTTCCATAAGTGTGGGGATTTGCATGCATGAGTTAACAAATTCTTGCTGTTAAGTCTGGGACCCAGAGAAGGCAAACATTAACATCTTCATGTAAAGACTATGTATGTATAAGTCCCAAAGCTTCCCAATTCCCCTGAAACTGATTTTCATGCTACAAGATATGGTCAGTGGACTGAGCAGTGGCTCTGAGGGTCTTGTCTGGGCCAAGGTATTTCTGAGCTAATGTAAAACTCTTCAATTAACTGCAGCCCAAAACCCTGTTGAAACCACAACAGTGCAGATAGCAGAGACCCCCTTACCTAAGTAGGGAAGACCTTGGCACCATTCCACATGCAAAGCAAATTCGATAACAAAGTGACATCACTACTAAATTCTACCACTCTACCAGACATTTTAAAGAGCAAATACCAATTCCAATTAAAGTGCTGGAAGTTCTTGCAAAAGAGGAGATGCTTCCAATATGATTCCGAGTTCAGGGGTACCCTGGGAACCAACCAGAGAGGACACTAGAAGGAAAGAGTGAGAGAAAGAAGGAAAGAGATAAAGAGGAAACAAGGAAATAGAGGGAGGTACAGAGAAGAGAGAGAATGGGTGGAAGGGGAAGGAAGGAAAAGAAAGAATGAAGAAATGAGAAATAAGTGGAAAGGAAGGGGTAGGAAGGATGGAGGGGGAGGGGTGGAAGTGGGGGAGGGGAGGAAGTGGGGAAGGCGTGAGAAAGGAAGAAGAGAAAAAAGGAGATGAAAGGAGCCAAAGAGGGAAGAAAGGAAGCACTAAGAAAGAGAGGAAAGGAGGGTGGGAGGGAGAGAGGGAGAGAAGGAGAGAGGGAGGGAGGGAGGGAGGGAGGGAGGGAGGGAGGGAGGGAGGGAGGGAGAGAGAGAGAGAGGGAGGGAGGAAAAACTTCAGGAGATCTTTGAAGAACATCTGTATAAATATCCACATTATAAACCTATTCATGTTAAGAGAGTAGGAATCATCCCAGGAATGCATAGACAGTTCACCACACATAGACAGTAAGTACAGCTGAATATGTCACCTGTTCAGAAGCACTGCCCATCATCCCAAGGACTGGGACATAAAGACAGAGCTATATCATTTCAGTAAAATCAGAAAATCATTTAACAAAACTCATCATTTCTTTGGGGGACAAAATCCACAACAAATTAGGAACAGAAGGACCAAACTCAAGAAAGGCCATGGTTACCAACCCCCAGCTAAAACACTAAATAAGAAGAATTTACTCTATGATCCACAAAAGGACATAGTTTCCTATTTTTACTACCTCTGTTCAACATAGCTTACAAAGTTCTAGCCAGAATGATAAGTAATAGAAAGCAGCAAAATTATCCATTTGTGGATAAAATTATTTTCTAAATAAAATACCACAAAACTGTCAGCGAAAACCTGTTAGAAATAATGAACAAATTCAATAAAGTTGTGGGATGCAAAATCAATAGGAAAAATCAGCAGTGTGTACATTTGCTAATGGAAAATCATCTGAAATACAAATCAAGAAAATTATCCCACTTAGAGTAAGCATAAAATACCTTAGGAGTAAATTTAACCAATAAGACAGGTGAGTGATCACCATAACAATCAAGTATCACTAATGAAAGACACAATTAAGTGGAATAATACACAATTTTGTGAACTGAAAACATTAATATTATTAAAATACCTTTTCCATGTATAGCTATTGTGGTAATTTGAATGTGAATGCTCCCCATAGGCTCACGTATTTGAAAGCTTGGTCCCCAGTTAGTGGAACTCTTTTGGAAGGGTTAGGCCATGTTGGAGGAGGTGTGTCACTAAGGGTAAGCCCACTCTAGGTCCAGTCTCTGTCTCTGTCTCTTCCCTCCCACTCTCCCTCCCTCCCCTTCCCCTCTCCCACTCCTCATTTTCCCTTTCCCCTCCCCTCACTCTCTCTCTCTCTCTCTGCCTCTTGCCTGCAGGTAAGGATGTAAGATTTTAGCCACTGCTCCAGTGCAACGCCTTGCTGCCTGCCACAACTGTCACAAGGCTCCCCACTGTGACGGTCATGAACTAAACCCCTGGAACTGAAAGCAAACCCCATCTTAAATGAACTCTTTTATACATTGCCTTAGTCATGCTGTCTCTTCATCGTAATAGACTAGTAACTAAGACAGTTATCTACAAATCAAATACCATCCCTATTTTAAAAAATCAGTGAGGCAGGATGGTGGTGGCATACTCCTTTAATCTCAGCACTCGGGAGGCAGAGACAGACAGGTCTCTGTGAGTTGGAGGTAAGCCTGGTCTACAAAACCAGTTCCAGGATAGGCTCCAAAGACAAACAGAGGAACCCTGTCTCAAAAGAAAAATCAATAAGGGTCAGCACTATATGCATCTCCACAACACACCATGAAAAACATTTTTCAAAGAAGTAAAAATAAATAATCTTAAAATCCATGGGAAACCATGTAAACAAATGTCACACACAAAAAACAAATGACAAAGCATACCTGGAAGCATCATATTGCCTGACTCCAAAATAAGAATAAGCCATAAAATTATTCTAGTCTAATGCTTAACAATGATCACACAGAACAGTAAGGAGCAAATATTTATTCTCTAGTAATGTGTTTTCATGAATGTCCAAGGAGATATTATGGAGAAAGTCAGACTCTCTAATAAACAATGTTGGGGGAAGTCAAAATTTGTATACAGGCTGAAATTAGGCCTATGTATCTCATCATCTGCAGAGCTCAGCAAAAATGAATTATGGATTTTTATTTCAGAAACTGAACTGAAACTTCTAGAAGAAAACATAGAAGGAATACTTTGTCACCTAGACCTGAGCATGGCCTGTTTGGTTAAGACCTCAGAAGCACAAGCAACAAAAATAGATAAGTGCAATTGTTTTCAAACCACATAGCTACTATGCAGCAAAGAAACAGCTGCAGAGAGATGAGCCTGTAGAGTAGGACAAAGGGCGAATGTGTGAAACATACAAGAATCCAGGATGCTCAATGTCAAGAAAAAAGAAACGGTATTTCCTTGAAAAGTAGACAAAGGACTTGAATAGACATTACTCAAAAAGAGACAAATGGCCAAAGAAGAATATAGAACCACTCAGCACTGCTAATCAGAGAGAAGGAAATTAAAGTTATGATGTGATATCATCCATGCCTGTTAGGATGGATATAGACAAAAATAGAGAAAGTGTGACTTTTATAAAATGTTGATGAAGTTAGAGAACACCTGTAAGACCATATGAAAGTTGCTAAACAAACTATCATAGTTTTATTTTTCTCATTTTGTACTAATACTTTTCATTGGTGTGTGTGTGTGTGTGTGTGTGTGTGTGTGTGTGTATTTTCACATGCCACGGGCATGTATGGAGGTCAGAAGAAATCTAGTGGAAACCAGTTTTCTCCTGCTATCTGCATTCCTGTTATTGAACTCAAGTCAGATTGTCACACTTGGAAGTAAATATCTCTAACCACTTAACTCTACCCAAACTACTATGTAATGTTCAGTCTTCCCTCCAGCCTGGTCCTAGAGCCATGTCAGTCCCAAATGGGTATTCAGGACGCCATAGTAATTATGAAGTTGTTGGCCATTTGCTATGGGTTCTTAGTGGCTAGCTCTGACTTAATTATTGACCCATAATTACTAATATATATTTTTATAAGCACTTATCATTCCAAGGATGGCATCCTGACATGTCCTCTCCTCCCAGGATCACAAGGTGACTCTCCACTCATGACTACATTTCCCAGAATCCTCCTCGACTCCTAGTCCCACCTATCTTGCTTCCCTATTGACCAACAGTGCTTTATCAACCAATCATACAAACATATACACAGAAGGACTTCCCCTATCATCTCCTCTTTTCTGTCAAAATAAAAAGAAAGGTTCTAACTTTAACCTAGTCAAATTATATATAATAGAACACTTATTAAGTATGAACTATAGTTACAATATTTAGTCCATTAACATTCAGTAAGTTTTGAAGAAAGTATTTTATCATCTATCCTATCTGTGTGAGTCAAAAGTATTATACGTAGCTTATCTTTTATCATAACTAATTATAACTATCTGTCTTCAACTCCATCAAAGACCACAGAAGGATAATATATAAACACTAGAATTGACAGAAACTTCTTGCTACCTGGACAGTCACCTGAAGTTCCTCTGTAACATTGGAGCATCCGTCTTCAGCCCATAGGCCAGTGTGTCTGGCAGACTTCTCAGCAAAGCAGGAAATTTTAAACTGTCCATCTGCATCAGCAGTCTGTCAGTCATTTTTCTGTGTCCTGCAGAAAGTCTGGCAGATCCTTCCATGAAGCATGAACTCTTTAGGACTATCCATCTTGTTTTATAAGTTTAGCAGTCACTTTCCTGTGGGTACTTCATGCCTAGTTTATACAGCAGCAGTCAAACAATACAGGCAAGAGCAGTTTCTTGCCCAAATGGCTAATCTTACCGTGTTAAAAGTAAACTCCATAATGAGTTTCTTTGATGCCCATCTTCCTCAAGATATAATTGGTGTGTCAGGAATAGCTGTGTCTCATTATCATGAAAAACCCTAAAGCATTTAAATGCTATATATTCTGTAGGTCTTTGAAAGGTTTGAAAATTATCTGTCCATCACAAATCCATCTCTATATATCTAAAAAACCTAACTAACCTAACTATAAGTTTTGACTATCATAGGTCACTATCTATAATCTGTATCTAATTATACATTTTATTTTAAAAGATCTGTATAAACACAATATCTAAACAAGAGCAGAAATATATATCACAAAATTGATCTTAAATTTATATGAATAAATAAAAATCCATAACAATAAGGGTATTCATTTCTTTTTTTTTTTTTGGTTTTTACGAGACAGGGTTTCTCTGTATTGTTTTGGAGGCTATCAGTCCAGCCCATCCTCGAACTCACAGAAATCTGCCTGCCTCGGCCTCCCGAGTGCTGGGATTAAAGGCGTGTGCCACCACCACCCTGCTTAAGGGTATTCATTTCTATATCATATTCCCTTTTGTCCTTTTAGAAAGAGATTGTGATCATTACCATTTATAAGCAACCCCACTTAAATGAAAAAAAATTTTACAAACAATATATGGGAATTTGGGCATTGTTCATTCCAAACTGCTTCCTGCTGGCTAGGGGCACTGTCTGTATTATGGGGATCAAGACAAAACACAGAAACCTGGCCAGGTCCTTGTTTTTGTAGTCTGCACTGCTGCATCATCTCAGCTGTCTTAGATGTTGGATCACGTGGGCCACAGCTTCAGGGGGTCTTGCTTTATCAAACCATAGAAGTCTAGAAGGAATCCACAACCTTTCATTTTTTGTGGAAACACAAGCAAAAACTCTTTTCCCAAATAACCTGTCCTTAATTTAAATTTAGAAGTCAAAGCATTTTCAAATATATAAGTTAGATTAATTCTTTTAGCAGTTATTGCTATTTCCTTAGCAGTCAAACAATTCAAAGACAACACAATAGCACACAGTATCCAGACTCTCTTTGTACTTTTTTTTATTACTCTATTTCTTTTACTTTTATTTATTTATTTTTTCTCTGAGGCAGGGTTTCTCTGTAGAAATCCTCCTGCCTCTGCCTCTTGAATGCTGGGATTAAAGGCTTGCGCCACCACACCCAGCCATTATCCTATTTCTTTTTCTCTTCCAAGCCTACGTGTATTTTTTAGCACACTATAAATTTTTTAGAGGTTTTACTTTATCTGAATCTGACTTTCCTGTAAATCTTTATGCTTTTCTGGCCATGTGTCTGTTATCTCCTAAACAACATTGCTAAAATCAAAGCTGCGGCTGTTTTAACTGTTGTCATTCCAAGATGACAGCCGTAAGTTTAACACCAGCACTGGCCATGAAAGTCTCTGTTTGTCTCTAGCAAATAGAGTCCACCCAAGAAAATGCTGCTACCAAGAAGCCTTGTTTGTCTCTATTCTTCTGTTTCTAAAATCCCTTTTAAGCTTTTGTCATTTGATATGGAAAGTCATGCCACATGTTGCGGATACCATATGTAACTCGTACTCTTTCCCACCAGCTGCCTGGGTCCTGCTGCTGTCTCTGCCCCCAAATAACACATGAGACACTATATTAATTATGAAGCTGTTGGCTATAACTATGGTTAATTAATGGCTAGTTCTGACTTAATTATTAACCCATAATTACTAATTTTTTATAAGCACTTATCTTTCCAAGGATGGGATCCTGACATGTCCTCTCCTCCCAGGTTCACAAGGTGACTCTCCACTCATGACTAAATTTACCAGAATCCTCCTCGACTCTTAGTCTCACCTATCTAGCTTCCCAATTGGCCAACAGTGCTTTATTTATCAACCAGTCATATAAACATATACACAGAAAGACTTCCCCTATCACTATTGTGATTTTTAAAACCTAGAATGAGTGTTCATTCTATCTGAAACACATTCAGCACACAAATGCAGCAATAAAATCAAATAAATAAGGACTTGGTCCATCAAGGGGAAAACAATGCAAAACATTTGTGTATCTACCTATAAAGCCTTATTATAAATATATTATAAATATATTCATTGTAAGTATAAAATATTATAAATGTTATGTTAGTTTTATATTATATTACAAATATATTTAGTAAAAACTGGTAAAACTGAGAGGAATAATTGTAATATAACCAAATTTCAAGACCCTCTTCTTGATAGTTGAGAGAATAAATGGTAGCCAATTAAGTAAGAAACTGGGAAACTTGGCCTCATTTAATCCATGTTCTTTATGAGTACACATAAAAGACTAACAAAGATGCAGCACATGCTGGCCCACAAAGCAGTTCTCAGTAGATATTAAATCGTTCATTCAATATCTGCTCCAAGCTAGCCTGGACCCCACCATACTAAATCAAAGCCTTTAGAATTTCATGCAGAGAATAAAAAGAATGGATCTTAGGGTAAGGAGCAAAAATAGGGCAGAATATCTGAAAGTGGGTGTTATGAGGAAACTGATTCTGAATGATGTAGATGGGTCTGAAGAGAGGGAATTAGAGGCTGTATTTTTATGGATTGCGTATTCTGTTAAAATAATTTCAAGTGAAGAACTGAGATTCGCTGTGCTAACATAAGACCACATAGTTTGAATCTCTTGCTCAGGCTGTCCATGTAGCATTTCTAAAAAGACTATAATATGATAAAAAAGCAGTATGTAACTACACTGTCTACCATCATGCTCCAATTCTTCAAAATTTTACATGTGAGTAATGGTATTTTCTCTCTTCACTAATCTTCTCTAAGATTCTTTCAGCATAAAAGTCTCTTCAGAATTGTCCCAATCAGCTTCTTCTCTTGTCTTGCAGTTACAGCCAGGTCACATGACCTCACCAACACTTGACTATAAGATAAATTTAGAAAATACCTGTTAGAAGGTCAAAAAAGTACCATGGCATATGTAGGTAAATCTGATTAATTTGATGTAACCTAGCCACCGTAAATGAAATTTGTTTAATTTAGAGCCCCTGGGCTGGAAACATAGCGCAATGATATCTCACTTGTACAGGACTAACACTCCATGATCATCGCCAGTACCTCACCAAATAAAAACAAAAATAAGTGGATTTAAAAAATTAAGTCAGAGTTTGTTTTTAAAAACAAAACAAAACACTAGCATTTGTAATGGTGTACCTACTGTCCTAGTTTGTTTTGGCAAGGGCTATCTTCCAGGCCAGGTTACACACTGCAAACCAAACTTAATGTGTTTGTTTGTTGGTTTGTTGTTTGCTTGTGCTTGTGGAAGCCTAAGTTTGATGTTGGGAAATCATCCTTTATTCTCTGCCACCATAGTCACTCAAGCAGGGCTTCTAGATCAAACCCATATCTCACAAATGACAAATGTAACTGGTCTTTGTGAACCAGCTTAATCTTGGGATACCCTGCCTCTGCCTCCTAAGTTTGGAGTTACTGTTGAGCTACCATGAAGGCAACCAAGAATTGTTGTGGATCCAGAGGATCCAAATTCAGTTCCTCATGCTCTCATGGTAATCATTTTATCCAGTGAGTCATCCCCTCAGCCTACTGACTGCCAGCTTCTTTCCACATTATCTCAGAGCAGGAAGAAGACAAAACATTCCCCTGGTCTCTCTTTCATCAGAGTACCAAGCTCACTCACTCAGCCTCCTCTTAACATGATATATAGTCATCTCCTGAAGGCTCTGCCTCCTGATACAAATACCTCAGCTACTGACACTGAGAGTACGAGATTTCTATTACAAACTTCCATTATCCTCACTACACACAAATGCTGTGAAATATCCCTCATTCCCCAAATATGAGACCTATGTCAGGAAAAGAAACCACAGCTTCTGAGCTTTTGGGTTAAATATGGAGGGCTGCCTTTTCTAGCCCAGAAGAAATTAGCAAAGCATAGTTCTTCCTTCTGTGCAAGGTGGTGACATTCCATTGCAACTATTGAAGATGGGGTACCTATGATACCTTTTGAGCAGTCTTCAATGGCATTGAAAATGAGATAAAAACTACCAATGTCTGGTATTTTGGTGACAGCTCACAACCAACTCCAGGCCTTATCACAGCAGGGTCTGTATTCAATGTCACCAGGTGCCATGTGCTGGGACACCCCACCCTTTAAATAGCTTATGAACAGCTGTGCTTGCTGCTGTGCCTTAGCTCAGCTCACATTCTCTCCCAGTTTTAACTCATGATCTTGTAGAATCGGACTCTGTAGGACAGCTGTCTGCTGTCCGCTAATCTCTGTCATCTTCTACTTACCAATGCAATAATTTCTATTCTTTGAATCATTCCATACTTCATGTGCCTGTGTGTCCATGTGAGTGTCCGTGTGCATGTGTGTGTGTATGTATAGAGGAATGTGCATGTGGAGGTCAGAAGATAGCCTTGGATGTGGATCCTCAGGTGTCTTTTACCCTGATTTGAGAAAGGGTCTGTCACAGACCTGAAATTCCTAAGTAGGCTAGACAGGCTGACCTATGAGTCCCAGGTACCTGCTTGCTCCTGCATCCCTAAAATGTCCTTATGCTGGATTTAGGGGATGGAGCTCTGTCACTTTGCTTGAAGAAAGAACTTGACCCACAGATCCATTCTAGCTCAGTCCAAACATCCTTAGCAGGCAGCATCTCTTTTCAGAGACTCAGATCTTGTAGAATGTGTCCATCATATTTCTGAATTTTCCTATGTTCAGCCCTTTGAAATCTTGAGAATTTCCAATATGCCATATACCAATGTGGCTCTGGTTTCCTTTGTCAGCTCATTTATCCTGCAGCTTGGAGCTAGAGAAAGATGGAGTTCCCAACTCTTAAAAGGTAAAGTTGGCATCAGGGTACATGGAGACTCTTCCAGGAAAAGAACACTTTGGTAGCAGCAAAGGTGACTGAAGTGCCTGTGGCTGTGGCATCTTTCCCTTGTGCTAGATTTATGGTCAACACTGGGATTCTAACACACACATAGCTGAATACTCAACCCTTGAATGATCTCCTCTGAGCTGCTCTCTGTCATGATTTCTCCCTAATACTCTCTGACATGATTCAAAATTCACTTAGCAAGTGTATCTGTCTTTCTGCCTGAGCACATCTCTTCCTCGCCTTAGAGGTCTGTTGGTTCTGTTCAAGTTACCCATCCTCACTGATTTTTCTAAACATAACCTTTCTTTGAACACAGCTCACATGAGAAATAACATATCTATTTATAGAACGCTCTATTTGTTATTAGTGTTCTTTCTTTCACTTGTGTCCTTAATAATATTGATGCCGAATACCTGCTATCTGCTAGTTACTTTGTGTTCATCTTTTCATTTTATTGAAGAATACCTATGCCTAAGAGAGGAACTTGTGCTCAGTACTAAATGAGACAAGTTCCTAAGAAACAATCGTGTCTGATATGCCATCTATGCACAGGATGAGATATACACTCATGTATAAAAATCTAGTTAAATGTATTTTTATGAGTATTCTGCCTGCACATAAGTATGTGTACTGTGTGTGTGCAGTGCTAATGAAGGCCATAAGAGAATGTCAGATCCCCTAGAACTGGAATTAATATCAGCTCTGAGCCACCAGTGGGTTCTGGGAAGCAAACGTGGACCTTCTGCTAAATCACCTAGTGCTCTTAACTGCTGAGCCATTTCTCCAAATTTCTCTCTATTATTTCTGTTCACTTAAGTCTATTGATATGCAATGAATTTGGATGGCAGTGGCCAGAAGAAGAATACATCAACTTTAATTTATTTTGGCAATTCCAAAATGATGGTACCTAAGTAGCATGTCTAACAAATTAAGCAGAAAGGCTAGATTAGATTTTTAATCTTCCTTGAATTAGGAACTAAATCCAGTAGGAAGATGTCATTTTTTCTCAAAGGCCCTGAAAAGAACTTTCTCTGTTACAAATACTTAGTGTGAGATTTTTCAAGTGTTTCTACTATAAAATATGCCAGTTAGCTACCTGGAAGCATCTCTTCTCTCCTCGTCAAATTTATGGGTTGAGTCAATACATGCTTTTGCTTCAGAGAAAGATTCTTTTGTCAAATGTCAGAAGAAACATGATGCAGGAGACAAATTTAGAAACCGTCTTTCTCTGTTCCTCATGTTTATTGGGGAACATGGAAAGGCTACCATGTAATCTGTTCAGGCTACTTTACACACAAGTATGGTGATGAGACATCAGGGTAATAGGAGACACTGGAGGTGTCACCACTCCTCATCTCCAGGATCAAAGTCTCAGGTGTTAACATTTTTGTTGTGTCATCTATCCTGCCTTTCTAAATTTTTGTAATTCAAGGTACTCTTGAGTCCGCTTTCTAGTGTGATTAAACAAGCCCCAAACTGTCCAGAACCCTGCTGCATGCTGCTAGTCAACTGTGAGGAATAAATATTGATAGTTGTTGGAAGGAAGGAAACCAGTCCTTGAATCAGATGAACACCAGATAATCAGATACAAAGATAAACATTATCACGGCTTATAGTTGACCAACAATCTAAAGTCAGCTCTAGGTGATAGCTAAAACTCTACTCAGAATCACATAGGCTTTACCACGTGATTTGTGGAGAGTAGTGGGAGATTTCCAAAAGGAGCTATTCACACAGAGAAGCCCATCTCATCTGAAATATCAAGTGATCCATACACTGCATGGAATGCAGACCTTCCTGTAGAAGAGAAAGATGAACAATTTGATTTTTCAGTTGCTGACTAAAATACTGAGTAGAGAACTTGAGTCCAGTCATGTTAAGTGTCTCCTACAGCAAAGATATGCACATCAGTCACTGGGCCACAGCAGAATAAAGACTAGATATGACATTGGCTTGGTTTATAATTTAATGCAAAATGTTACTAATTATCAACTGAAAGTTATAAAATTACTGATCTTCAGATAACTCTGACTTTAGAATTAATGACCAATAACTTTAAAGCTGTAGTCATAATTAAGCTATATGAGAGAAATGAAAATATATTTTAAGTGAATGAAAAGATATGAAATATGAGAAAAAGAGATATGGGAAAACAACAAAATAAATTCTAAACTGAAAGCATCTGTATTTCTAAATTATATCTGTTCTGAGGCTGAAGAGAATGTGTCTTGTTCCAGAAAAGATTAAAGAATCTTTCAAACCCCTCTTCTGCAAGGAATACTGACAGCAGAAGAAATACCTTTTCTCAGAGAAAGACACACCAATTGGCTATCCAGTACCAAATGGTCAGTCATGAAAGTATGAATACAAATATTTAATACAGACTGAGAAGGTTGTATTTATGGTATTTATGTATTTAGACACACACACACACACACGCATGAGACAATGACAATTTTTTAAAAGGCCACAATTTTGAAAGAGAGCAATGACACAAGGAGGGGTTCATGGTAGGGTTTGGAGGGAGGAAAGGGAAGGGAGAAATGATGCAATTGCAATACCAATTCAGAAACTGAAAGAAATAATTTTAGATAATATATAAGACATGAAAGTGGCAACACTACTAAATTCATAGACGAAATAAACTTTCCTTCTATCAAACAGGCAGAAGCTTGCATGTGTGTGTACATTGTGAATGTATATATGTATATATACATACATTATATATATAGTCATCAATATACTATATATATACTATATGTACATGATCTGTATTACATGTCATAGTGCATTAAATACATTTTGAAAATTCATTTGTTATATAGACATTTAAAACAGCATAATATATAAATTGGTATTATTGAGATGGCTTGGTGGCAAAGAGTACATGCTGTTCTTACAGAATACCCAGATTCAGCTCTCAGCACACAAGCACACACATGGTAGCTCAACCACCTTTAATTTCAGCTCTCGGTGAACTCATGTCCTCTTCTGACCTCTGTAGGCACCAGACATGCAAGTGGTATTCATTCATACATGAAGGCAAAATACTCGTGCACATTAAATAAAATAAATAAATCTAAAGAATTCAAACCCAATACATAAAACACTATATAGACATATATAGCACAACAACATATACTGTGTGTCATATTTGATATATACTCTGTTGTACAATATACTGTGTGTGTATCTCACACAGAGACATGATGGGGGAAGTCCTTCTGTGTATATGTCTCTCTTATTGGTTAATGAATAAAACAAACACTGTTGGCCAATAGGGAAGCAAGATAGGCAGGACTAGGAGAGAAGGAAGATTCTGGGAAATGTAGTCAAGAGTAGGAGTCACTATGTGACCCCCGGAGGAAAGGGTGCAAGTCTGGCATCCTCAGAAAGATAAGTCCTTATAAAAATATATATTAATAATTATGGGTTAATAATTAAGTCAGAGCTAGCCATTAAGAAACCATAGCAAGGCCAGGAGTTGGTGGTGCATGCCTTTAATCCCAGCACTCGGGAGGCAATGGCAGGCAGATCTCTGTGTGTTCGAGGCCAGCCTGGTCTACAAGAGCTAGTTCCAGGACAGCCTCCAAAGCCACAGAGAAACCCTGTCTCAAAACCAAAAAAAAAAAAAAAAAACATAGCAAATAGCCAACAGCTTCATAATTAATATTGTGTCTTGTATGTTCATTTGGGACTGACTTGGCTCTGTAACCAGGCTGGCAGGAAGAATACAAGTTTTTAAAGAAGAATACATGTGTTTTAAGAGGCACATGAGCACAACTGAGAAGGCAATTGTGAAGTTGGACATGAGTCTTTGAAGCTATCATACAAATCCACTGAAAACTCTTCTATATTATATATGCTTCATGCTATAATATGCTATATAATATAGCGTACTATACTACATACTAAAATATATACATAGGCAATTTATTCTCTAAGCTTATATGTATGAGTATTCATGTGTGAAAACATTGGTCTACATGAATTTTTTGTCTTGCTACAGTAAACCTGCCATGCATTATTATTCTCTAAGGACAATCTTTGAAAGGTGTTATGAGTTCTAGTTTATCAACCAACAGGAGCAATGGACAGTTAACAGCCTCTGAAACAGGGAGCATCAGTTTCTTTAAGGGTAGGACTTCAGTAGATCAGCTATGTTCCAGTGGATGGCCCCACACCCAAAAGCGTTTGAATATCATAAATTGGAGTTGATAGGTCATTAAATTTAAAAAAGAATAAGATAAATTAATATAACAAAATTTCTTTTAGAATAAATATTTAGTTCATCTTTCTATGGTATGCTAGTTGATACTGATGCATCTTTCTAGCTGAGTTCATGAAAATGGCAAATGCACAGAACATTAAAAAGAGCATCCTCAGAGGCTTAGTAATTATGAGAAAGGAAGTATAGATTGAAAAGGAATTTGACTGAGGAACTCATCCAAGTCCTCCTGAAACAGCAGGAAAGAGTCCCACAGAGGTTCAAAATGGAGGGTGCAGCTCTCAGTAGCCAGTGATTTAGTAGCCATGGGAAGATGGACATTTGTGGGATCTGGGTTCCTGGCACTGTCTGATGCTGACACCTCTATTCATTTCCAAATATTGTCAGTGTTGTTGTTTGAATGTGTAATGTCTTCCATGGGTGCCCATTTCTGACCCATGGGTTCTCAGCCAGTACATCTGTGAGGGTAGAATTCTCAGCCAGAACAGGGCAGAGTCAGGAGGAAGAGGGTCACTAGGAGCAGGACTGAAGGATCTACAGCCTGGGCCCACTTCCTGCTTAATCCCTGCTTCCTGAGTACTGAGCAATGTGACCAACCAGCTTCCTGCCAAATGGCTTCCCTACCTGCTGCCATGGTGGAGTAGATTCCTCTGGAATTACAAGCCAAGCTGCCACACACACACACACACACACACACACACACACACACACACACCCTGCCCTGACACTTTCCCTTCCTTTGTTTTGTTGGGGCTTTTTGTCACACCAATGGAAAAGAAACTAAAGCAGGCAACCTGAGGAGAGACGTTTTTTGCAGCGTGTCAGTTTAGTTGTTTCTTAAGTTTGCATTGAAAAAAAAAAACTAAACAGGTATATTCTAATAGCATGAATATGCAAATGAAAATCAATTATTCTGAGATACATAAAGTTAAAAACAGTACACAAATAACTAGGAAACAGAAATATATAAAAATATTGAAACAAAACTGACCCCTTATTTTTTAAAAAATATCTTATCAAGCACTGGTTTTGGTTTGGGTTTTTTGTTTGTTTGATTGATTGGTTGGTTTGTTTTTTTGAGACAGGATTTTTCTGTGTAGCTTTGTAGACCAGGTTGGCCTCTAATTCACAGAGATCTGCCTGTCTGCCTCCAACATGCTGGGGTTAAAGGTGTGTGCCACTACCACTAGATGTAATAAATACTTGGTATATATTTACATGGTATTTGCATGGTAGATAGAGAAGGATGAGAATCTAGTAGTTTAGATGGTTCTACCTGGTCCTCTAATGCTAGGGTAGTTCATAGAAGAGAACTAATAGACCATTCTAGAACATGGACTAGAAAACTGGAAAATGAGGGTATGACATGTGTGGTAGCATAAATGAAGGCAGATCTAGCAAATTAATTCCCAAATTGTATTTTTTAAAGACCAATCATTGTCTATCTTTAAATGAAACATAATAATGGCACAGATTATACAATAGTAACAATACAGAAGATGCGAAATGGATGTTGTATATGTCAACATGCACAGGTCAAAACAAAACTTTTCTAGCTAGATTAATGACAGGCAAAATAGACTAAAAATATGAGTAAAAAGATACATAGTTAATGATTATAAAAACAGCAAGAAACATATAATTTAATGTTTTGTCTCATAAAACATATTCAGAATGAAAGAAACCAAAAACCACAATATTTGTAGAGGAAAAATTAGCAAGCCTGTAGGAATAGGAAAGCATGTTAACATTGTTCACTCAGAAACAGGAAAGCAATGTAACAGAACTGAGGAAACATCAGAGTTTTTTTTTCTAAACAGTGTAAATGTTTTATTGTTACATTTAAACAGAACTCTGTACTAAGGGGCTTATGATGTATCCAAAACACATGAAATATTAAAAGAAAGTGCATTCCAGAGACTAGAAGTCAGCTCATCTAACTCAAGTCACTGATTAAGACAGAAAAAAGACAAATATCTGTAGTAAAAGGTGAGGCATCCCTTAAAAAGCAAGGTCACTATATGTTAAATGTAAATGGTAAAAATATTTTCTAAATTGCCATGGGATGAAAATGATTTATAATGCAAATTATGCTGTAGCACAAAATGAAAATAAACAATAGTAACAACCTTAGTTTGCAACAAATGCATGCTAAGGTGAGTTTAGGTATATATTTAAGTGTATTCAACAGGGTAAAAACATTTAAATTTAATGAGATAAGTTTATTCCTTAAGAGTCCCAATAATAATTAAACAGCCTCTAAAATGCTAAAATGAAATATAAAAATGTAGAAGTAAATGAAATAGTAAATAGTGTTTTATTTAACACCTGAGCTAGTTGGATAACTACTATCAGAAATTCTGATACTGTCACTAAAAATAGGTCAGAGATTAAACAATTAAATCTAGAAATGAAGGAAGTTATGAACAGAAATAACAAGGATGAGTAGTGAGGGGCACTGAAAACCCTCACCATAGGTGAAAACAGGAGAAGTAATTCAGATTTTACATTTAGGAAGATAATAGCAAATGCCATCAGCTCTCAGCAGTTACTCTCCAATTCAGTTCTAATGCAAATATCTTTAAGATGGATTATGAAAATTTCTAGGCTAGTTCTAGAATTCAAACAAAGAAAACAGTGAAGTCATATTTTCTGGGGTAATGTTAATATACAATAAGAATGAGCTCCTTCTGAGTGAGTGCCAAGTCTTACTGAAAGGTGTCAATCGAGCAGCCTGGGATTGATTTAATGAAAACAGTCTCTTCCTTGCATTTAGAAATACCCAAAAAAATGTAATAATAAGAAATAGACATAATGGAGGTTCACAGATAGAAATGACTTGCCTAAGTCTCAAGGTGATTTGGTGACAGATTCTGTAGAATCCTACTCCTGGCTCTGTTTACTACAGTGCCTGTGTCTGTCCCATGTTGTGTGATAAATAGTTTATAAATCATGGCAATCTAAGTGGACTTTGTAACAAGTGCCAGTTCTCAATGGCTTAAACCACAGTATCAGTTCTTGCTTAACTCATATGTCTGATTGGGTCACCATCAAATCTGGTTCCTCAGAGACCCAACAAGATCTCATAATCCTGTGCCTAGATTCTCTGTATGTCCAACCTTATGAGTCATTATGGAGGATGAAGAATAACCTAGAACACTACAAAGGCATGCCATTTGTCAAAATGTGACACAAACCATTCCCATGGTATTTGATTGGTCCATTTGTCATGACCTCATCAGACAGCAAGAAGGCTGGGAATTGTTGGAGAGATAAATGCAGGCTAGAAGGAAGTCAGATCTGGTGAGCCTGTGTTACAGCTTCATGAAGCAAAGAAAAGACAACTACAGATGATTGCCTGGGATTTTCTCCTTTCCCATTGAGCCTTTCTTTTTGCTAATGTATTCCTAGGAGCTGAGGAATTGCTATAACATAAGTCAAATCAGCGCCTTTAACTCTGTACATACAGCTGTAAGGAAAGAAAACAATAACTTTAGACACATGTGGGTGGTTCCTAGGGATCTGCTATGCTTCTCAAGGAGAAGAGAGAGATCTCCAGTCTACCAAATCCTCACTTTTTGGTCTGAAAGTGTTCAGTTTGATTTAAAAAGTGTTTACCAAAGAGAATTAAGGTGACCATTAGTAAACTAATAGAATTTCTGCATAGAAATGATTTTATCTTCCTTTAAACAAATTGGCCCAGTGAGATGTATCAATAGGTAAGGTGCTTGCTGCCAAGCCTGATGACCTGAGTTCAAATTAGAGACCCACATGATGTCTGGAGGTAAAGGACTCTCGCATGCTGTCTTCTTAACACACAAAAGATAAAAGGTAATTAAAATATCTTTAAAATACTTTTGGTCATAAAATGTATTTAAATACTTTTGTAGTATGCTTTCATTTAATTCTGTATAAACAATACCAACAACAAAAGGCCAACCAATTACTCTATAATAAATATTTATAATAAAAGATGATATTCAGATACTAGTATAATAATTTTAATCTAGAATTGTATGGAATATGAATATAGACACTTTTTTTGGATGAAGAGCTCGTTATAAGAATTTGCCTTGGCACAGGAGATGTAGCTCTGTCTGCAGAGTGCTTGCATAGCATGGAGTATGCTCTTGGTCTAATCACCATCACTGTATACACTGGGGATAGTGGCACAAGCCTATAGTCTAAGCACATAGGCTCTAGAAGCAGCACAATCAGTCTAAGGCTATCCTCAGCTGCATGGTGAGTTTGAGGTAAGCCTGGGCTACAGGAGACCTCAGAGAGGGAAATTCATCTACTTTAAAGAGGAAATCTTCCAAGTTGGAGCTCACAAATTCTTTACTTATAACATAGGTATACTCAAGGATTTAGTGGGCTATCGTGTTATCATTAACATATCAATATAGTCAAAGTCATAGAAAGAACTCTATTGTCTCATTCTAAAGTAGAGAGGAGAGCAGGGAACAGGGGAGTAGATTATAAAATAGCACGTATTCTATAATCCATATGTGCAAAACAGATCCATGGATTTATGAATACATATGCATAGAGACTGATTAAGCAAAAAAGCCATGACAGTTTGGGTGGTTGTATTCTGGGAGATTTTCTTATTCTGTTCCCTTTGATTTTGATATCCTCTTCTTTCCCCCACCCCAAATGCCTCTATACATTGCATAAATTAAATTTTATTTTGAAAAGATAGGGGAAATGTTCTTTAAAGAGTGACTTTGGAGCACATTTATGCAGAGAACTCTCTTTGTAATGTTGTCCTTCTGGAGATGTTGGATATGAGACAAGATAGGTTTTCAGTAAGATTTAAGTGGGCTTTCTTTGAAGTATCAAACTGTACAGACAGACAGACAGACAGACACACACATAACTTAGGTTTGGAGAACAGTTTTCAAATCCAGAAATCCTGCATCTCATTAGAGTTGGATTGAAGCTATTTTTCTAACACCTAATTAATTGCCTTATTTCACGATCAAGAAGCCAAATATATGATTCCCAAATAACTTACTGCCGCTCCTCTGCTTCTGTGTGAGGAAAGAACCAACATTCATCCTGGGGATCTGTGACCTCAGAAAAGACTAAAAAGGAGGCAGGTCACACCCTGGGCTTGGCATGTCAGCTTCTGTTCTGTGCTCTTCCTGGGGCTTCCTGAGGACATCGTCTCTTTGCTCACATTTTCCCCTAACGATTCTGCATTTTCTCTAACTTTCATTTTTTAGGCTAAGTTTTGTTTTTGTTTTTATTTTTGTTTTTAAATCATGACACCTTTGGCTGAGGAAATGACTCAGTGGATGGACGTCCTTGCTTTACAAGCTTGAGGATCAGAGTTCAGATCCCCAGAACCCATAGGCTTGGAAGACCAGATGCTGGGTAAGCTGACCAGTTAGAGTAGCTGTATTGGTTATCTCTGATTTCAGCTAGAGATGAGACTTTAATAAATAAAAGTGGAGGCCAATGGAGGAAAGAAAACACCACTATCAATCTCTGGCCTTCCCACACATGTACACACAAGTTCATGTGAACTTCAGGTACATATGTGTACCCAAACACCTGTGAAAATGTATGCTTATACACACCACACGTACATGCAAAAAAAAAAAACAGTAACACCTTTAGTGTGTGTCATGGGGGACTGTATTTCTAGAAGAAATGGTCCTACAGTAGTAGGGGAAAGGGCATTCTTCCCTTGCTCTGCAGAGAGAATGTCTTCCTGCCTCTGTCCCCCTGTCAGAACCCCAGAAGAGCCTGGGCTTTCTCAGGATGCAGATAAGCAAGTATAGTGCTCTGTTTGCCAGGATGGAAAAAAAAGCAAGTATGCTCTGAGTGGCAATGTATCTGACCAAGGGATGCTGAAAAGAAACAGGTAGCGTATCCAGCAGCTTTCCTGGTCTATTATTGCTCAGATCTTTCTGTGACAGGTTTTCCAAACCTCCCTTTAGCAGATTCCTCCTGTGCCATTCCATTGCCCCTCCTCGGATTCAGAGGAGGCACCATGAAATCCCCAAACACATTTATTTTTTAGAAACGTCTTGAGCTGCTTTGGCAACAGAGCATCGCTTCATGGGAGTGCAGGCCAGGGGTCATTTGTGGTCTGCGTGCTCACAGGGGTAATTTTCTTGCATTGCACACAACCTACTGCAGAGGAGACAGAGCTGGCACCAAGGGATCCGTGCCATCCGAACATTTGGCTTCTAGTCTCCCAAGTCCTCTTTGTTTTTGATCGTGACATTTCTTCACGCTCAGATGCATACATGATGTAACATTCTTTGTTGATGTTCTGAAATGTGTTTTTGGAGTTATTTTGGCTTAGTACAAAATAAGAATGGGGCTCTCAGCTTTTCTGGTTGAAATGTTAATCTTGCCATCCCCTCCCCGCCCTTCCCCCTCCCCATCTTCCCCCTTGCTTTTCTCCCTCATGTATATTTGTAAGGCTTGAAACTCAAACCCGAGACTGTTATTTAGGAGATCCTAGCCAGTTTTGCTGGATAGAGGACGGATAAGAAGTCTCTCTAGAGAATATGTGGGCCTTTATGGGGGAGGGGGTTTATGCCCTTAAGTGGAGTTCCTCACAGCCTAATTGTTGAGAAATGTTGCAAGTCCAACAGCACGGAAATCCTACTTCTCGCTTCAGCTGAAAAGGTGCTCATGAAGGTAGCTGGGTTATTCTAGCAATTCGCCTTATTTTGAAAATCCAATTTGAGAGCTTCATTAAAGGGCACTAATTTAGTGTCTTCAGGGAATACGTGTTTAAAGGAGCTTGTCAACAGTGTAAGATGTTTGCCAGTGTGTAGGTGAGCTCAACTCCCTAAGCTGAGGTTACCTGGTTACAGGCATGCTCTCTCATTTCAAACACAATGCCAGTGAACACTCAAGGGCCCTCAGACCACGAGTAACATTACATCCTGCCTCCCCCACACAACATCGCAAAAGAGGGGATAATACTGCCACTGTGACCCAGAGGCCCAAAACAGAAGACATTGTTTTAGAGAGCTCAAGATCTGTTAACACGTCAGGACAAGGGCCTGAACTGTTAGCCATTTCAAATCATTTAAGGAAATGTATGCACATTCTAAAGGCCCACAATAATAACATTGCTCACTACCTGCCTAGTAGTCCCAAGAGGATATTCCAGTCCCACACTAGAACACACATTTTTTTAAATTGGATATCTCAATACCAATTGGCAACATGGCCTCAAATAAACTTGAGCTTTCTCATGCCACTGATTTGTTGGCAAAAAATATTAGAAGAAATGATAGGAATTGGAATTGACTTTTAATGTTTTAATTCCAAGTGTGTTTCATATTTTCAAACGTAGCTTGAAAGTCCATAAGAGGCTTTGCCTGAAGTCTCCTCATCCAGTTCATCAGTAGATTGTTAAGACTGAGAATCTTTTTCATTGGTATAAGTGCTGGATTTTTTTAAAAGAATAATCCTCAGTGTTCTCCTCCCTTTTAAAAAGGCTGTAATTTCTACTCTGGTTTACAGAATTGAATTCTGGGTGTGGATGGGAGGGTGTGTGTGTCAGGGGTGGGATTGTTCCTGTCTAGGAGAGAGAGTACTCATTCTGACCCCCCTTCTTTAAATATGGTTTCAATTATATGGGCCTATGACATTCCAATCTAATACAATTTCCCAAGAGGAAATATAGTGTTCAGTTCTTAAGATGTTATCTAATTATCACAGGGATGTAATAAGAAACATTTTAATTTTTTTTCTTATTATATCCCAAATGACTGGAAAACACTTACCAACAGGTTTTCAGAACTATGAGTAAGAAAGATAGAGATACAGCTCAAAGTGACCATCCTGAAAGCTTTAGGCTCCTCTGAAACTTTCTGCTGTGGATTAGCTCTTCCAGGAGAAGTGGAACCCTGGTGGATGAATGGGTGGGGGGAATCTAACAGCTAGCCAGGCCAGCCTTCTATACAATAGATAGCACTTTCTAGAAACACACACACACACAAACACACACACACACACACACACACACACACACACACACACACACGCTGAAGCTCTATAATCTGTATCTTAGCACCTGGGAGCTCATATGACCATACAGCAATCTGCGCAAATTAACACCATGGAAGTCACGTGTTTGTATAAGCCTGGTTTTTTGTTTGTGTGTTTGTGTTTTAAAGTCTATCATTAGAGGTAGGTACCACTAAACAGAAGCCAAAAAAAAAAAAAAGATTTTCGTGGCATAGTTTATGGTAGTTGTATATTTGTCATCTGTTTACGGAGTTAATCGCTGCTGATAAGAGTTGATTTTTTTTTCCTTTTTCAATGTATTGTGTATTGCTGCAGATCCATGGTTAACTCAGTCTGCATTTCAGAAGCTTGGGTGTTGGGTTTTGCCAAAATGAGCTTTGGCAATTCCACACAGAAGTGCACAACTATAATTTTGCTGCCCATTAATAACAACCTAGCCAAGAGGCCTGGAATCCAATGCCTTGCTCTCGGCTGGGGTAGAAATCTAGAATGGTCTATCTTGGCTGGTGACCTATACTGTTGGAAAAGTAGGATGTATAGTTGCTCAGGGGTGGGCGGCATTCCGGAAATGTATTCCCTGTCTTCACTGTACTTTTTCCTGCTTTTGGTAGCGTGCTCTTAGACAATGAAAAAAAAAATGAATTGCGGATAATAAAAATAGTACATGTCTCCAAACAATTGGGTAAACCAGCGGTTTTATTTCTTCAGGTGTCAACTCTGCTCCCTGCCCCAGCCCTACCCCTCAGGGCTCTGCAGTGCTGGGTTTCCTGTTAGCACATCAGCGGAGCTCGCTCAGCAGGCGGGCGGCAGTGATCTGGGCGGTCTTGCAACCAGAAGACCAGCCTCGCTGAGCAGCTGGACTTGTGGTCTTTCTTAGCTCCAAAGCCTGGGCATCTCTGGGAGCTCAAGGCTGGGATTTATTTCGTGGGTGGGGTGAGGTGTGGTTGCCCAGGACTGTTGTCTGCACTTGGCCCGGGAGAGTGAGCACGGGGTACCGGAGCACCAGAAGCTCTAGCCAAGCATCCCTAGGACTGGAGGTGGTACCCTGGCAAGGTAGGCAAGGGCTGGGCGCTGGGGCGCGCCCGATGGTTGGGAAGGAGAGGCGGGGTGACGGGGCCGGGGCAGCGCGCCAGTTTTCTCTCTGATTA
Organism: Mesocricetus auratus; assembly: GCF_017639785.1. Lineage (NCBI taxonomy): Eukaryota > Metazoa > Chordata > Mammalia > Rodentia > Cricetidae > Mesocricetus > Mesocricetus auratus. The sequence continues at coordinate 49,511,888 of NW_024429267.1, read as the reverse complement.
ATGATGCTCGCGCTGCCGCGCGCGTGGCGTGGCTCATGCGCTTTGTCTCCAGCCCAGGGGTGGCCAGAGCAGTGGGGATGGCAGCGCCCCGTGCATGGAGCAGGTGCCGGTTGCGCTCAAACCTCAGCCTCGCGTGGTGGCACAGCGGCCAAGCATTGCCAGGCGGCCCCGCAGGGCCACCTCCCTTCGCGGAGGGGTCTGAGACACAGGTCTAGGGCTGGGGCCATTGAGGGGCCACGTGCAGTGCTCTCGTTGCCGGGTCGGACACGTCCTCGGCAGGCGGGGAGGAGATGGGCGCCGCCTGGGAGCAGTGCCAGCCGCGTGGGAGAGCACTGCCAGGCGAGGCGGTCAGGGGGGCCCAGCGAGGCTGACTTGGGGGACTGCGAGAGCGACAGGCAGGTGGACGCACTCACACAGCCTGGGAGAGATCGAGCGAGCGGGCCAGCAAGGTAGAGAGAAGAGACAGACAGGAGAGGAGAGAAGAGAGGGAGAGAGGGAGAGAGGGAGAGAGGGAGAGAGGGAGAGAGGGAGAGAGGGAGAGAGGGAGAGAGGGAGAGAGGGAGAGAGGGAGAGAGAGAGAGAGAGAGAGAGAGAGAGAGAGAGAGAGAGAGAGAGAGAGAGAGAGAGAGAGAGAGAGAGAGAGAGAGAGAGAGAGAGAGAGAGAGAGAACTCAGTGGGCAGAGAAGAGAGAAGGAGAGGGAGGGACAGGACAGGACAGCCCCGCACACTTGCTCCCTGCAGTCACCTCCGCCCAGAGCGCAAAGTAGCAGAGACTCTGCGGGCTCCGAGGATAGAAACCTGGTCTCGGAATTGCTGGTGGGACCCCAGGACTTGGAGGGACAGACAGATCAGCGCAAGGACTGGCAACAGGAGACAGTGGCTACTCCCGAGAGAGGAGCGGAGCCAAGCCAGGACACCGATCCCCCCCCCCCCACACACACACACCCTTCCTGGTGCGGACAGACTGACAGACAGGCAAACAGACAGCAGCCTGGAGCGGCGTGCAGGCTCTCTAGCAGCGACGACCTCCAAGAGTCCGGAGCGGCGACCACAGTCCGCCAGCCGCAGCCACGCGGCCCCCACCAGGGTTGTGTCTGAGCTGCGCTATGACCCCTGCCTCCACGCCGAGGGCTCCTTTAGCTAGCAGTTAAACAAATCGACCAAACAACAGAGGCAAGCTACAAACCAAACCGACCCAACCAAAGCATTCACTGAGAAACAATCATTATTCACAAAGCCCCAAACGAAATCCAGTCAGTCAAGGCACCGGGACGCTGGGTAACTCCACTCTGTTCCTTCAGGTAAAAACGCCAACTCTTCCGACTTGGAGATAGCGCTCCTTTTGTGTCTCACTGTCGGGGCTTTCTGTCTCTGCCCCCTCCCCTTCTTTCTACCGTCTATCTGTGCTTTCCCTTGGAACTGTTTGTGCCTCTCTGTTGTTTATCTGCTGTTTCTATGTCTCGCCCAAGGCACGGGTGGACTTCCCTTCCCCAAAATCAGGCAGAAATTGAAAGCTGGGGAGGGAATTGAAAGGGGCGATGCTTTTTGTAACAGAGTTTCCAGTAATTTTGTGTGGGGTTTGTGGTGCCAAGTTTGGAGATTCTCCTAATTCAGTTGGAAGAGAGCTGTGGAGAAAATGGAAAGTTGTCACTTTCTTCTGTCATCACAGAGCTCCTGGGTCCCAAGAGGTTGGAAAGGGGAGGAAGGGGTAATAGTATTTTTGTTTTATTTTTAAAATCTTGAAATCAGCGTCATCGCATAATTTAAGGGTAGACGTCTCAGGTGATAAATGTGGGAGTAAGATTGAATCTGAGTTAGGGGAGCATTTTAAAAAGTTTCTTCGGAAGAGAAATTATGACTTGCTGTTGGTGTCTCAGATGTGTGAAGTTCAAAGCTTGATCACCTTCTACAGATACAGAATAAGGCCAGAGTGTAAGTTTAAAGGAAGAGCAAAGAGGAAAGTTAGGGGATAGTGAGCAGGGAGATGCAGGGCAAGGCTACGAGAAATGATCTCCCTGAGAATGTGTTACAGATAGAGACAATCATTTTACTGTCTGACTTCTCAGTGTCCCCAGCTTCTGCATGCAAGAATGACAGTCTCTCCAGAACTGAAATGGATCGGTATCTTTTTTTTTTATTTTTGCTCCAATGCAGAATAAATCTAAACTGTGCCCACCCCTTCCTCATCTGCCTTGGAGATCAAATCTGCTGTTACCACTTTAAGTAACCAGAGAAAGAGACAGAAAGCCTTTGATATTCACTTCAGCACTAGGAGTACAGAGTATATCCTCTCCTTCCCTCTTCAGGGTTATGGTACCTTGGGGCTGGGGTGTCTGAATAGCATTTTAGTTAATCTTATTTTCATGAGGAGAAAAAAAACCCAGTCGTTTGGAAGGCACACATTCTGGTCATGAGTCGTTCAAACAGTGGAGTGATCTTGATGCGGGGCTGCCTGTGAGACCCTGTCTTTTCAGGGTTATGTAGCTCTTCAAGGTATGTAACTGCTTATGCTTGGTTCTCAATTTCCTTTGTCCTCTTCTCCTTTTACTTTTTAATTGCTTTGACTGTCAGGTTATCTTTTTATGTTTCTAGAGAATAAGTCTAAATGCTTTTTAAGGTGATAGATACACTTTGCTTTCATTACAAAAGATTGGAAAAGATAATCTCTGCTGTCTGTTTGTCTATATTCTTACCGTTTGGTTTCAATGTAATTTTAAAGACATTGTCTTGGACCATACAATGCCTTAGTTCCTCTCTGGGTATGATTTATGTCACTGGAATGATAAAGTAACTATTACTCATGGTGAATGCTTATTTAACAGGGCTTTCTTTGGGTGAGGCATATTTAAAGAAACTTATACTGCTCTGGGAAATGCCTTTAGGTTTCTCGGTGACTTAATTTCACTACATAGTGATTTCTCTTTGGTGATATTCAGTTCAGACCCAGACAAGTCAGAGTGAATGTGTGTGTGTGTGCGTGTGTGTGTGTGTGTTATTAGATTCACAAATTGCCAGTCTCCCAGTGACTGCTTGTAGTAGATTCCAGTTGAGTGTGGTTACCTTGAGAACTGTAGCAATCGCCCCATTAGAGCATGCTGCATGGGGGCGTTCTTTACAGTTTGTTTTTAATGCTGTTTAATGAAGGAGCGGGCACCTCACTCTGCAATGAAAGAAGCAGGAGAAAAGACTGTGAAGACTGCAGAGCAGAGGGGAATGGAAAGGTAAAGACAGGCTACAGAGGCGGGCATTAGAATCCGTCCCATATCTTATGAATGGGAATTCATTGGTCTGGGGGAGTGAATTCTCTGTGACTGGTTGACTAGGTGTTCCTTTGACTTCTTCACTGGTTCTTAGAAAGAAGACTCAATAATTTGAGTTCCTTAAAACTTGAAGGAGATGCTAACTGGGGACTTCCTGTGTGTCTACTATTTTTAATACAGACTGTGAGAATGTTGGGTAATGAATGCAGAAATAATTTCAAGTTCCTGAATCATTGTTCTGCTGTGGCAGATGGGTTGGACCTTATGAAATATTCTGAGATTCAAAGAACTATCATCAAATGTGATGGTAATCTGAATTCCTGCCATGGGGATTGTTTAATTTTTTTTTTTGTCATGGGCTTGAAACTTTGCTCCAGAATTGTGGCAACTAAGGGAAGCAGGGAGTTTTATATGGGTTTGATGGAATATTTGGGTTGTTTCTTCCTTTTTAGTTTGAGGTAAACATCCCATGCTTGTTTTTCTAAAGACTACATACTTTAGAATCTGAGTCTCAGAGACAGAAAGCCATTAGGATGTTACCCTTGGGGGCACATGATAGCATGCAAGATACAAGAAGCCATCTGTCTGTCTGTGTTGCTGCCGCCTCTATAGTACACCTGTCTTAAGCACAAAGTGGGAATGCTCATTCAGAAAGGTGTCTTGCTCATTTTAGTATTAACAGCATGGAATCATCAGGCCACTTGTTTTTCCCTCAAAGTGAAACTCATTAGAAAAGACACTTAAGTAGTTTCAAAATTAATAAGCATAAGAAAATGTGGGCTCTATGAGAAGTTGAAAAGTCAATATGACTGTGACTAAGTCAGAAATAAAATAAACATCTAAGAAGAATAATTTGCATGAAGATATTGAAAATGTTGTTTGTTTTGGTTCATTTGTCTTCCAACTGGTATTTCTAGAGGAGGAAACCACCCACATTGGCTGTTAATATTTCCCTCGGGGCTCTGCATTTTGCACCAGGGTACTGCTGCGTTTCTCAAGCCTCTCAAGTCCGAGGGCGGGCGTTTACATCTGAATTCAAAGTGCATTTTGTCTTTGGACAAGATAATGATAAACTATATGAGCAGTGCTTAGGATGAGTCAGCTTCTGAAGACACCGCGTAGATGGTAGCGATGGAGAATTCCTTTAGGACGAGGAGGAGACAGTCTGAAGTCCACAGGGCTGAACACTGCAAATTAACCATTTGTTCATCAGTCAATCCAATTTGAATCTGGTCTGAGACAAGATTAGGCAAGAATGGGAGACCTTCAAGTGTAGTTGACATGGGAAGCCATTTCTCCAGGGTAAGTACTGACATTGTTTGAACTGGGTTGGGCATTTAGAAATCTGACTCTCCTGATAACAGAAGGACCTGGCTTCCATAGTCATGCATCAGGTCCCCTGGGAAGTTGTCAGCATACCTTAAGTCAGTGATACTTTATTTGGTAAAGCTTTGGCTTCTTTCCTTAAGACAAAGGATCTTCTTCATATTTTTAAGAATTTCTTAATCCAGAGGTTCCATGTTTCTGTGGGTTTTACTTTTTGTGTTGTTCACTCCTATACTTCACATTAAATTTGAAAAACTACATTTTAAATACTATTATAGGCAAATGCTAAAGGCTTGTGGAATGCAAAAAGAAAGAAAGAAAGAACGAAACAGAGAGAGGCAACACTACATGTGACTGAACTTATTTGTATCTTTGTTTCTAAGTCCTGAGTTTCTTTTAAGATGTTTGCATGGTAAGTTCTTAAAAATAGATTTTTTTCAATACTTCAGCCTTAAATTAATTTGGATCATGTTAAATTATTGCTGGCCATAGATATGGAAGTGTTCATTATGTATATTTACACCACAGACAGACATATCTATAAAGATCCTGTATAAACTGAGATGTGACATAAGTCACCATGTAGTTAATAAGTTTGATAAAGAATAAATTCCTCAAGTATCAAGCTCAGGCAATAGTTTTTAATGTTGACGAAATTGTTATGCTACTGTCTTCAATCTTCTTCTGTCTGGAGATGTTTTCTTAGTACATAAAAGCATGTATTGCATCTTGGGTGTGTCTTTACTGTGGCATATTTGCGTTATAAAAAATGAAAAAGAATTAAAATAATTACGCAAAACAGTTGAAGAGGCAATGAAAAAAAGGGTATTGTCTTGACTATATGGTATTGGCTTCCTGTATTCATACTGAATCCTTAGGTTTATGCAATGATTCTACTCCTCCTCCTCCTCCTCTTCCTCCTCCTCCTTTTCCTCCTCCTTCCCCTTCTTCTTCTTTTCTAGCTGCCAGCAAAGGTCCTAGCACTGCCAGGTAGAGAGAGTAGAATGTTAACCACCGTCTGTGGTCACAATAGATTAATGCCTCAAATTCCATCTATGCGTTTTTCAAGAAGTGTTTATAACCCATAGCTTAATGCATATGACAATAAGACAAACTTACAAGGTGTTTATGTTCTGCATAATCAAAATAAGGATCAAATGGCCACTGCAACTTATTGAAATACTGATCACTTAATCTAGGAGTGTCTTATTCAAAGCATTTATTCATAATTGTTCCCCAGCCATAAATTCACATCACATTTAAAAACATTACCTCCACTCCTTTTATTTAACAACAGATAATCATTAGCTTTTTCTCCAGGAAAGGTGAGACACAAATTTCCTCTTTTATAAACAGGCCTTCCAGTATGCTCTCAGTTTTCATAAGACTTCAAGATGATATATGCAGTTCTTAAAAATAATTAAAGACAATATACAAATCATTGCAGTTGTGCTAATATTAAAGTCAACAGTCCCGCAGGTGACATTACTTTAAAGATAGCAACATGCAACATTTATTTCTACTTTAAAGAGAGGACTCAAGACTTTCAAGACATCAGTGACATCATTTTAAATTTCAAATATTTTGGCAAATTTTGTAAAGGTTTATTGACATGTTGTGGGCTATATTTTGATGGAGAAACAATAATCTATTGAAATATCAAATCATCTCTTTATAGCTGTTTTCGGGAGACAAATTAAATGAGTCTAGAATGATTTTTTTTTTATTGTTGCCTTCATCATCCAATTTAGTGTTGGAGTTCTTGGTAATCTTTGTTCCTTTATTTCCAGGTCACTGGGTGCTCAATTATTATACACTACTACAGTAGATAGAAGCAGAAACCATAACCTGAAAACAAGCCAGGAAGGTGGGTTTCTGGTACTTAGCAGATTCCCTTCGTATTGCCTAGATAACAACCCTTACTTCAGAACATCGCAGCATACAAGGTCTTTAGTGAAGAGGAAAATAAGTTCCTTCAACCTGGCATTCTGTTTTAGATGAAGAGTCACCATACGGAAGGGGCTGGAGAGATGGCTCAGTGGTTAAGAGCACTGGCTGTTCTCACAGAGGATCTGAGATCAGTTCCTGGTTTGCCACATGGTTGCTCACAACTATCCATAGGAATGCATGTGGTACACACACATACATACAGGCAAAACACTCATACACACAAAATAAATAAATTTAACAGTAATATAAAAATATGTAAAAGGAATCAACACATGTGAGATAAATATATTTCAATGTTTCTAAAGTACAACATAGAACATCAATTTCTAAACCTTTTTTGTTTCCCACTTTAAATAAATTATCTTTTGACAAGTACAGAGACCACCCACAGGCTCAGAATCTCAAGTCGTTTTCAGAAGATTTCCTCAATGTTACAGCAATTTAGAAAAATCTGGACATGGACCACAGAATTTAAAGGAGGGGCAGGTTAACTCTTGACATTCAGAGGTTAGTCCTGATTCTTTAATTTTGAAATCACCTATTATAAGCTCAGTGGGAAAATTAAAACTGTCAATGATGCTCACATTTCTAAAAACACAGACAGAATTCTCACAGGGTGTTCTAGCATTTATTTGTAGGAAAACACGATGAATGTGTCTTCCGCACATGTTTTGCTTGTCTCTATGTGCAACTTCAGTGGGGGCTCCAGGGCAGCTGAGAGCTGTGGTAATGGCCTGATGAGGTCATGAGCAGAGGGGAAAGCAAGCCGGTTCCCTGTTTACTGCAGAATTAACAACATTTGTGCGGCACTTGCCTTAGCTAGGCACTGCTTCTCTGAAACTAATTCCTGATGAATGTCAAACAACTTGGTAGCTGGAAATGCTACACTCTACACTTTGATTTGCTTATTCCTAGGACATGAGTCTACATGATTTATTGTCAAATCATGACTCCTTAAGCCAATATGGTACAAAGTCAAAACTGGTGTTGAATTCTCCAAAAGAAGTTGGGAGTTCTGAAGGAGTGGGGCAGGGGGAATGTTTGAGCTAACACTCACACTACACAGCTTCACAGCTTCACATTTATGTTTTATTTATTTAGCGGTGCTGGTGTCTGAAGATTTTTAGGAGGTCAGAAACCCCACTGCAAAGAGTTGTTCTAATTTTTATTTTATTTTATCCATTCCTGGACCCCTTTAATTTTTCCATTAACATATTTCTTTTGTAAAGACTGAAACCCTTTTCAACCTTGAGGTTTTCACATATTCATTAAGAATGTTCTGGAAGCATCCAGGAATTCAGTGTTTATCAAGCTGCAGGAGTCTGCTGTAGAAACCAACTCGGCCCAGAATGTCGTGTGTTTTGTAAGGAAGGCATGTTTAGTCTCACAATTGTTGCTTTCTCCTAGAACTATAAATAATTTCTGTTTAGGAATTCTTTTCAGCATCAGGCAGTCAGAACAGACACGATGTGCCAGTTCATGTGTCACAAAAATTTTCAGCTAAGTGAGATGACTCAGCTAGTATAGGTCACTGCCTCCAAGACTGACAACTTGAGTTCCGTCCCGGGGACCTACACTTGGAAGGAGAGAACTGATTCCTGCAAGTCGGCTTCCCAAGGCCACTCACAAACGATGGCATGTGAACACCCATGTACAACATACTAAAAAAAATTAATGTAAATATTTCTAAAAACTACACACCTTCTAGTGCTTTGACATAATTATCCTTCTACAATTGATTTTTTTTGTTTTGTTTTTGCTTTTTTGAGACAGGGTTTCTCTGTATTGTTTTGAAGCCTGCCCTGGAACTCGCTCTGTAGACCAGGCTGGCCTCTAACTCACAGAGATTCACCTGCCTCTGCCACCAACGCCCGGCTACAGTTGATTTTCATATCTGTGTGGAAGTTAGAAGCAAATATATTTTGGCTTTAGTGGAGTTTGGTACTAAAACTCAGGTCAGAACTAGTGGAGAGGGTGTGCTCCCAGGTAGGCTAGGATCTCATTTGACAAGAGCAGAAATAGCTGAGCTACATGAAGGACCTTCCTCCCCAGGAAGTGACTGTGGCCTCTCTCGAATTCTTTTAAAATAATTTGCATTATAATCAAAGGTTCAGTGAGATAAAGCCTGCCTTCTCCACCTCCAAATTTCAATTCTCCACTCACCTCCTGATACAGAGCTGATCACCTGAATTGGTATTTGGCCTAAGAGTAAGGAATAAACTGGGGGCCCTAGCTTAGTAGTTAACTCGTGCACTAGCTCTCTGATCTTAACAATCTACTAGTTAAATAACTAGCAATTTAGTCGACTACTAACTACTTCCGTTCGTTTGTTCACCCCCCATTCAGAAAGTGGAATGAGGCTTGGCTTGCCTGCCAGGATTAACAACCCCTGACACAGAGCATATTCCCACTAAAACAAAACCCTTGTCCTTCCACGTAAAAACACTACACAGAAAATCTAGGCAGAGATTCATTTCTTTACATAAATGAAACACAAGTCTCTTATTTATTTTATTTTTTATGTCTATGCTTTGCCTGTAAGTGTCTTTCTGGAGCCAGCAGAAGAAGGTTTCACATCCCCTGGAATTATGAGCTCCCACATGGGTGCTGGGAATAGTACCTTGTTCCTCTAGTAGAACAATCAATGTTCTTGATCTAACACAACTTCCTTTTTTAAAAGTATTTTAAAAGAAAGTTAAGGTTCAGAACCTTTCCATTAATAGCCCTTCCTCCCTCCCTCCCTCCCTCCCTCCCTCCCTCCCCCCCTCCCTCCCTCCCTTCCTTCCTTCCTTCCTTCCTTCCTTCCTTCCTTCTTATATTTTTGGTTTTTCAGACAGGCTCTGGTATCACAAGCTAGCCTAGAACTCATGATCCTCGTGACTCCAAGATGTTGGAAATGCAAGCATGCTGCCATGCCCAACTACCAAATATGATAATCAATTTCAATGGTTAAAATTAATGAGCAGCTTAGTACTTTCTGTCTAGGACTTATTGGTGGCCAAGTTACTAACTAAATCCCAGGGGTACTGATTGAGGAAAGAGCACAGTTTTTCACAAGGTCCCACCTTCCATCAGTTCCTAAGGGAAGAGATGTCAGCCTAAGAGTTCCCCAAACCTATTATTTGTTCAGGGCATTTTACTCATACAATTTCTAACAACTAAAAGGGAAAGCCCAACTTTTAACCTTTGAGCAGACGGTTTTTGGGATGGCCCCACGAAGGCATGACTTTGCAGTCAATCCTAGGTAGAGTTTGTCAACAGAGTTCATGTGACATAGGAGATTAAAACAGTGTTCTAATCTAGGACAAAGAGAATAGTTTGGAGGTTCCCAAGCAGCTCCTGTCCTTCTCCCCGACTGCAACTTCCTATCTCCCACACTTGGGAGCTGAGATGGCCTCTGATCCTGAAGAGACTGTGTGGATAATTTTGCTCAGTGAGTCAGCACTGTGCCTGTGAATACGGCCAGAGTGGGAAGGACACTGCTGTCATGATGGGGGTTCCCACTTAGTTCCCCTAACAGGAAGCAGAGAAACCACAAAAGGCACTCAGTATAGGAGAATGTGGACCGCACATAGCAGCAAATGTATTGGGTAATTGCGTTGTATTCTCTATTGAAATTTGGATATCTCACATTTTTCTGGGGGAAATAACATAATCAGTTATCCAATGAAAATTCTCAGAAGCCTGAGGGTGTGCTTACAACCCTTTCCTATTACAAGATTTGCTGGGAACAAATAAAAGAAATACATGGCTACATAGATGCATATAAATACAGAGAGTGTGTGTTAAAATCAACAAAATACACTTACCCCAAAAAGTCAACTCCCTCAAATATTTTTTCATAGTCCTAAGCAGTTTTAGGCTAGTATAGTAATTATATATGGTAGTTATTTAACTATAGTTACTGAATTAAATGAATTTGATTTTTGTTGTTATTGATTGCAGTTCATATTTGGGGGTTTCTAATCAGTCCCAAGTGAAGTTTCAATAGTATTTCCTTCATGAATTTCAGCTGTAGCAGATCTGAGGGCTGTCTTTCTGAAAAAAAACAAAAACAAAACAAAACAAGGAGGTGTCCTTAAATATAATACGTAGTCGCTTAAGAGATTTTTCTTTTGCTGTTTCACGTGAGTTTCTTTTCCTATTTCAGTAAGCAAGCAGAAATTCTGTGGCAGTTGTAAGGCCCCTCCAGTGTCAGCCCGCTTAAAGCCAATGCCTACCTGCATGAGAGAAAGTTACAGTTAATACTCAGCAAGTTTCAGAGGTGATAAGGCAAAAGCAAGCACACAGTTAGGAACTCTTGGCTCATGGTGCTGGAGACATCTGTTCTTTCCCGGATGTGTGCTTATGAAGGGATTATGTCCCGTTTGTGGGGGAAGGGTCAATCCCAAGAACTGGGCAAGTGGGCAGCCTGCAGCAGAAGGCAAGCCCAGAAGTAGAGTGTAGAGAGCTCTAGTCCACCTAGTCCACCAGGGCTTCCATAGGCAAGACCACTTTTCTGAAACCACAGGGAGCTGATCTCCTCCTGTCTCTTGGGAGAATGATAGAGTTAACCAGACTTAAATGCCAGTAACCCTCCCAGGACCACTGATGATTGCTTTACTCTCAGCTATAAGGGTGATCTTGAGCTAGATAAATACATAGATGACAGAGATATACACATGAGATAGGTGGTTGCATAGATATATAGATACCTAGATGATAGATACAAATAATCATATATTTACATACAATGCATGATTATATAAAATACATCTATGTATGTATATATGTATACATAGATGTGTGTATATGTGTATATGAGACTATTTCAAATTAAACTGTAGGCTGTTCTAAAGATAGCTCATTCTTTAAATTTGCTATGAGGTTTTATAGCCATGTGTTAGAGAAAAGACATTGAAAAGTGGGTCCATTAAAAAAATCATCTAACTGCTCTCAATAGATAGCAGCTTGCTGTCTGCGGTTAAAAGGAGGTAGAATTAGATACAGTTCTGTAGGGAATCCCAGAGGAAGAATGATCTAGCCTTCAGGTTACCTGCCAAGCACAGCATTTGCAACAGATAATTTCATTGTATTTTGTACTATAATGTGTATATTCAAAATTCTTTCGTGCTAGTTTGTGTGTATGTGTTCGTGTGTGTGCACGTGTGCATGCTGGTATGTGGTGGGGCAGAGACTGGCACTGGAATGTCTTATGTTCTGAGACAGGATCTCTCTCTCTCACCCTGAGCCTGGAGCGCCCTAATTCAACTAGATTGGCAGGGGTTTTTTATTAGGAGAAAGGGAATGGGAAAAGGGGGAGGGGAGGAAGGAGAGCAGCCTCTGGAGGCAGGAGCAGCAGAAGAGAAAAGAGAGGAGGGGGCGGGGAAGAGAGACAGGCAGAGAGAGGGAAAGAAACAGAGAGAGCAAGACAGAGAGATGGGAGGTGAGAAGAGCCCTTTTAAAAGGGAATGCAATGAATGTGCGTGGGTGGTGCAACTGAGGACATATCCCACGAGAACCCCAAGGGCAGACCAGTGCAGATACCTGAATACTAGCAAAAGTCTGCTTTGTGAAATCTTTCTCTGTGTAGGACTTTAGGGTGATGGCTTATTGATGTGAGGTTCATAGGATCAAGTAAAAGTAGTGACCAAAACAAAACAGGAAATGGCATCTGGATTCACTGCTCCAGCTTGGTTCATGTCCAAGTACCTTAACCCAGAATATTACACCGAGGGGAAAAACACCAAACAAGCAAACACCACACACCTAATTTTGAGGGGGTACCTATAAAGCAATCCAAGATTTCTAAGATCTCTATTAGTTTATAATTTCTGTGTCTCAATGACACTTATTGTTGTAATAACTGTGGGTCTGGTTTTATATTGTATTGTTCATGAATTTTTATTATAGTATTCCCCTTCAGGCTTAAAATCAAGCACAGTGCTGGGAAATAGAAGTAATAGTTTAGGCAGTGTTCTTATCAAGACAAGCCAGCAAAGAAAATCGGGAGGTGAGGTCCCAAGAGCTGGGCTCAGGTCCAACTCTGCACATTACTAGTTCATTTCTTGAGCATTCTGCCTCAGTTACTTCATTTCTAAAGTGGGATTGCTGTGAGAATTAACTACGTAGTGTTTATCTCAATGATGTGTTTTTTCCTTGTCCTCATATTTTCGTGCTTTGCTTGGGTGCTTTGGTTATGCCTAGCTGGAGTCCATTTTTAGCACAGCCACGCTCACATGTTAGGGGTTCGGGAGTCTGTCATCTGCGGCCACCTGAGGGGAAATCCATCTTTCTAGCAGAAGCCCCTTGAGTGGATGGCAAGGCCTGATCTTTTCTAAGCCAGCTCAGCAGAGACACCTTGAAAAAGAGACCGGGTAAGGATGATTCAGAATTCCGGACCCACACAGAATTCCACCCAGCATTTCATTACCTGCTAGCCTGACTCATCTGAGGTGAGACTGTCTTTTTGCTAATTCACAAAGGAAGTTAACCAGGCTTCCTCCCAGACACACCTTAGGATAACGCTGAGTTGAATTCTTCCAGGTATGACTTGGATTACTATCTAAGAACTGAAAATGATCTTAAATAAAACATGGTTCATAGATTTGTGACTCGTACCACGGCAGAGAAAATCCATTAATCTATCTAGCACATGCTGTTTGTAAAACCAGATTCATTCATTGGATTTAGCCAGATAAGAGAGCTCCAAATTTATATTTTCCTAAAATCACCAGAAAGCATGACCTTATTGTGTTGACCTCACTGTGCAAATAGACACACCGATGCTTTAAGATGAGAAACCATTGTGTGTTACCTTGCTGATTGATGAGTTCTTCTGATCTAGGCAAGGACCAGCTGGTTCACTTGCTTGGCCAGTGTGTGTGTTGCATGGAGAGATAGACCTCCAACCTGCAGATCTGGGTCTCATGATGTGTTTTACTGTGTCTACATGAACTTACACCTAGAATATGGAATCAACAGAGAGCCCAAGTAGTTCATGGATGAATACTTGTGAAGATTTTAAATAGAAAAGAAGAAAAAGGAAGAATATGGTGTCTTTCTGGGCTGCTTAGGGGAGCTACCTGTGACCATTTGTGGTAGCAACTGTGCTTACTTCTGCATTGACTAGCTCATTAGTACCATTTGTTCTGCTCTGTGGGAATGGCTTGCCTTTTGTACTTCGAATTACCTAGTTCCTGCAGGTCAAAAAAACAGTCTTGTCAACGTGGAGAACCAAAAAAAACAAAGAAAAATGTCTGTAGGCTGTTTGAATTGCTTGCAAGGGCCACATGGACAAAGATAAGTAAAATTCAGTGTTTTTTCTATTGATTCTGAATTTGCCTTTTAGTCATTTGTGATCAGATCTTTTTAAGAGTCATCACTTGGCATAAATCATTGCCTCTGTAGTTTTGTGTTCAACATTTCGGTGTGTGGTGTGTGTGTGTGTGTGTGGTGTCCTAGATGCCCTGCCTTCTGGTTGTGATCACACAGCGTTAGTATCTCTGATGTGGTATCTTTTATTTTCCCCCTAGGGAAATAAGACAAAAGGTTGTTTCATTCCTTTAATAATGATCTTTCTTTGGGTTAGGAACTGTACTGCATTATGCAATTGTCATTACACACACACACACACACACACACACACACTCACACACAAAGTGGTATAACGTCGAAGGGTGTCCATGAAAATCCCAGGGACACGGAAGGTTACGTAATGGAATTCTGATGCAGAAAGAAAGCAAGGAAAACTGGTACAAGTGGGTTTCCTTTGCCGGGTGTGGCTGCCGTCCTGGGTGTGTATACTGCCCTGTGCCATTGGCCCCTGGTTGTGAACAGGTAATCTACCCATCCGGATTTGAGTCTCAGCGCCCTCCTCTTTCTCACCTGCCCAAGATGGACACGGGGAGCTTGGGGCTCCTTTACAGAGTCTTGCATATAAATTATTTCCCACATAATTAGGAACCCAAGCTTCTCTCTGTTTTTACTGACTGTCAGTAAAAACAGTTCAGTGTGTTGCTCCACTTGCTGAACCTGTTCAAGGTCACCTTGGATTCCATCCCCAGCACCATGCAAAAGAGGAGGAAAAAACTAGATGTGAGAACTCAGAGAAGGATGCAATACGTTATTGTTTCAAACGCTATAAAATTATAGTTTGAGAATGCTATGCAGTGATCAGTCAACTGAAAAATGAAATGAACTTAAGGAGTGGACAGAGTCTTGTCTCTGAAAAGGGTTAGCAATAAATTATATAATTGCAATAATAACAACAACAACAATAACAAAGGACAGGAAAAAAATGACTCCTGGGCTCCAAGTCAAAATTTGAAGTTACCCTACAGACTAATGTGACTCAGACTGCTGGTTTAGAGACCCAACTTAGGAATAAATAAATGCCCACATAATAAGGAATTATAGAAAAAAATTTACTTTTCTGGGGAGGGGAATGAGCAAAATTAGAAAATAAATGGTTTTGTAGATGCGTATAAAGAATAAAACTCAAAGAGAAATGACCTTTTCAATTTTTCTCCCTGAAGGGTTCTCACATTTAAGACTTTCAAGTTCATGCCTCAAGGTACCAGATTTTGGTTCTTTCTAGTGAAGGCATCTTGCCTGAGGCTGCAGATTTACATGCTAAGCAATGCCTCCCTCCTTTCTGTCCCCTGCAGAAGAACTACGACAGGCAGGTAGAGGAACCTATTTTTATCCGGCTGCCATCATGTGTGGGTGCACTTTATTGACACTGGGAATGAAGTTGCCCGTTTTCAATGAACTCATTCTCCCAACATTATCCTCCAGGACACTTGACTGAGAGTTGGCCAGCACGATCCCGCATCAGATAGCACTGCCCTCTGAGTGTTTTCTACCAAGGAGACTCCCCACCACCTGGGATGCACATGTGCTTGGGCAGGGCGTGAGCTTTCTGCCTGTGTTTGGCACAGGGTGACGGTTACTCTGCAGATGTTCAGGATCAAGGTGATGTTTTTCTCGCTCCCTTTCAACCCTCCGGAGTCAGTTTCTCAAACAAAGGAAGTGGCGAGGCTAACAGAAGTCACAGTGTGACCCCGAAATAAAAGTTAAGTGCAATAGGTATAGCGAGCCTGTTTATCAAGTGTTTGTGAAAAGCAGTGTTATTAAAGTATTCTAACAGGGAAATTCAGAGATAGTGCTTAATTTTTGCTAATGAGATGTTAAATCTTATTTCATGACCTGAAGCAAAGGAACAACTCAAATAATCTTATTTATTTTTCCCACTTAGCTAAGCTGAAGAAATGCAGAACTGTAGAAATATTCATTAAGGGTAAATAGATTTTTTTCTCCAATATGCTTTACAAGATACACAGACAACACATTGCTTCAAATTTTTTCATTTGTCTATTTCATCATAGGCAGTAGCTAACACTACTTATATAAGCATCCACCCAAGATGAGGAGGTTAGTTTAATTTTAAAGTCAAGAAACTCCTTTTGAAGGGAGAAGAGAAGAAACAATACATATACATAAACCGATAAACACATATATTTCTATGTTGATATATCCACATGCATATATCCACATGTGGAAATGTGTAGATTGCATATAAACTACAATGTAAAATATATTTATATACATGTATAAATTTGAAGCCTCATATTACAAACATATTAAAATCTGCTATTAAAAAGTCTGTGGCATTGAGCACACTGATTTTATGTTCCTTTTGCATTTATTTATTCTACTACTAATGCATAATAGCCCGTTAAGAGGAAGGTTACAGATCAGAATCAAGGAGGGAAGAGGGTTTGCATGTTCCAAACCCTTGGCCCAATAAAGTGGGAAAACAAATAGAAAGTAAGAACTTTCAAATAGCATCTTAAGGATGTTCATACATGCAATGTTTGGCTTTATATCCCAATCCCAGAGAATGATGCAAACGCTAAAGGCAAACGCTGCTCTGTCTTTCAGGCTCACTGGTGACCCAGGGGCCACAGTTTAGCCCTCGTGAGCTATGCTTTTCCTTAAGCCAGTCCTAGTGCAGTGGACTCACATGAGTTTCCTTAGGTTATCTCCAGACTGTAGCACTTTGTCTTCTGTCACACTCAGGGGAGTTCTGGCCAGAAGGAGTGTTTCTCAAGGCTGCACAGAAACCAGCAGACACAAGGGTTATATATATATATATTACAGAGAATTCTATCTCAGTAGGTTGGTTGGACTCAGACCTGAGCTTCTAACAGGATCCCGAAGGATGCTAGTGTTACTGGTCCATGAATCACAAGTTGAGAACAAGTTATTTAAGACCTAAAGTTTCTTCTCAGAATGCAGAGTTTGCATAGCCAGTGGAAACCCGTAATTTCGTGGGCTGAAAACTTAAAGAAGTAATAGGAAGACCTCCGAAACAGACCAGTTTCTAGCCTGGCATGGTAGCTCATGCCTGCAAACCCAGCGGCGTTCAAAAGACACCTTCCAAAAGAAGCTAGTGCCCTTGTGAAATAACTACAGTATTTGAAGCCACCGAGGCCTCTAGAGATGGCGGGAAGGTGGGGCCTCTGGAAGGGTTTGAAGTTCATTGTAACCGAAGCTGTAGTTAAGGAGTGTGGGCAGACACAAAGGCTAAATGGATGCTTGAAGTTTCCTCTGTGAAAGACAGGCAGTGGCTAAGCCATACACGATGCTAACCAGGTGACATGGGAAATCATGATGCCCATTTTCAGATGGGGAGACCGAGTCACAGAGGACAACTACTGAGTCAGAGATGAAGTTACACTTCCAGTCCTGCATGTCTAACTTGAGGTCCAAAACTGAAACCACCACACACTTTCTCTGGCTGAAGTTTAACTTTCTCTAAGTGTTCCGCCTACGACATCAGCCTGATATTCTCATTAATGCCCCCCCCACCCCAGTACACACCCAGTCCATCAGAGCTGATGGCATCTGTAAGCCTTGTCCAGAACTGATCTTGTTGAAGTCCCCGGGGTAGAATTTCAGACACTCCTGTCTGAACCTGTCACACAGGAAGCTGTTGGGCAACGTGGGTCTGCCTGGGTACCCACCTGTGTGGCCACAGCCACAGCTGTGACATAAGGAAACACCCAGTAACGAGGGGGCTCCACGGTGGAGGAGCAAATGCTACAGGATGTCCTGAGATGCTCTTGTCTTGTATAACCAGCAGGGCACTCTCTGCCAGCCACAGCAGATGCCCCATGACGGAATGCAGAGTGCGTCCTAGAGGAAGCTAGGCAGGAGACCTGCTGCTGACCTGCTGTGGCTGATTCTTCTACTTCCCGTCCAGTGATCAGGTGGGACCTGAAGGCACTGGACAAGAAGATCCAGCTCTTCACTCTTTCTCTAACATGACTGGTGGAACAGCTAGGAGCAAATGAGGCAGCTGCCCAGATGTTAGTGGCAGAGAGTTTTTTTTAGGCTCAAAACAAACCAATTGTTTCTCTTGGGCTCCAGTGAGGCTCCCACAGAAGCCTGTTCATCAGTCACAGCTTCCATCAACCCAGTCCTTGGGGATGGCTATAGATTGAGGTAAGCTGACCTCAGGGTCTAACCCTTCAAAGAAATTGCCAAGCTTAGTGGTCAAGGTAAGATACGGCGAACCTTAGAAAAAAAAACCTTCTCTAAACATGGTCACATATTAGCTTAGAGGCTCTACTAGCATTTGGTGTTCTTGACTGAAGGGCTTCTTATTGTTTACCCTGCTGCAGGAGACACAGATGTGTGCTTCGGGTGTGTGTGTGGGAGAAAGCTTCACTTGTGGAAAGCAATTGGGTGTTTCTGCGGGTTGCCGAAACGACACTGGTTAATAAGGCAAGATGCACTGTGATGTGGCTTTCTCTTTCTGCAGTTGGTGACGACGCCTGTGAGTGGCTGTTGCATTCATTCTGAGTAAACACAGCCCAGGTGTGTACATGGAAGGATGGGTTGGAAAGCAATGGGCAGAGTGTGGGTCTTTAGACCACAGCGGGTGATTCCAGTTTCCTTTGATCTTGGACAAACACTCATTCTTTTATTTCAACAATCCCTAACTTTTCTCTCTCTTCCCTACCTCCATCTTTCCCTCACCTCCCTCTCTCCCTTCTCCCTCTTTTCTGAATTCTCCTTCCTTCCCTCTCTATAGATTTCTTTTCTTCCTACCCTCTTTCTTTGTCTTAAATTACATCCATTCATTCACTCACTCATTAATTAATTGATTTGTGCGAGCCATAACCTATGCATGACTCGTGAGGACAATTCTCAGGAGTCAGTCCGTCCTTCCCCATGTGGTTCCTCAGGATGGAACTCAGGCCATTAGGCTTGACTGCAAGCATCTTTACCCACTGGGATATTCCATCAGCCCTCTTTTTGCTGTTGTTATTTTTACTTTCTTCCTCTTTTTTCCATTTCCCTTCTTTGTTATGTATAAGTAAGCCACACCAAGCACTAAAAACATCGTATATAAAATGATCCTTTGGGCACTTGGCACATGAAATATAAATGAAGCCACAATAGCTGTTATTTTTATGGGATGTGTAAATGCTTCTGTGTTGAAGGTGAATCAAATATGACCAGCAAGGGGGGTTGTGATCACTACCACAGAAACACCAAATTTGTGGTTCACGTCATCACAAATATGCAGCATCCTTGTCTGCCATGTAGGAAGCATGGGTCCAAGTTCCTTAGAGCATGCCAGTGACTCTAGCGAGAACCAGAAGTGACCTAGTCAAGTTTAATTCCAAGACCTGTATAGAGGTAAATGCTTCTCTGTCTATGAAGGCTGAGATCCTCTCGGACATGGTCTGTTTCGAACCGCTACATGCCTGTGACTCTAGTGTGAGGCTGGTGTGTTCTGTGCCGACTTTCAGGACTCTGCAAATGTTGGCCACAGTGTACGTGATGGGAGAATACTCAGCCAATCTTCTGCAGCTGGGAAGAGCAATTAGCAGCTTCGTGAATTAGGGTCTTGTTTACGCTGCTGTCCAAGATAATCATCTGTTTGTTTTAACTAAGACGCTCTGCCTTCATCAGCAGCATCAAGCCTCATAGTTTAATGATAAGGCCTTTGAATCTCACAATAGTGTTTGGATTTCGCAGACAGAGGGAACCCCAACATAGCTTGCATTTTCTCATGACGACTCTGGAAATCAACACACAATGTGCATATATATCTTCCATCATTTCGCCTTCATCTCAAGCAGAAAGGGAAACACATGCAGATCCACAACGTAACCATTAAAAATATCTTTCATTTGGAATCCCAACACACACACACACACACACACACACACACACACACACACACGCACATATATGACAGTCAAAACTTTATGACTCACAGCCTTAGCACAGGTACCATACTCTAACTCTCAGTCTATGGTCATACTCACTCTATATCAATCTGTGGTCTCTATTTATTTCAATGTAAAGACCCAGCTGGGGAAGTAGCTCAGTTGGTAGATGGCATGAAGGAAGCCCCGCTATGGGACCTATATCCAGCACTCTGTACACAGGGCTTGGGAGATGGAGGTAGGGCGATTGGAAATTCAAGGTCAACCTCAACCTCAGGTTTAAGGCATTGTGAGATATGTGAAACCCTCCTTTTAGAGAGAGAGAGAGAGAGAGAGAGAGAGAGAGAGAGAGAGAGAGAGAGAGAGAGGGAGAGAGGGAGGGAGGGAGGGAGGCGGTAACTTAATAATTAGGTAATAGTCAAACTTCATGACATGTTTGTTGGTCACACCTAACTGAAGCACAGTGACCCACACGTGGGTTGACTTAGGGTCCCCTCTGGCCTCCCACAGTCTACAGAACAGAGCTCATCTGGTCAGAAGACAATCTTAGTGTTGGTCAGAATTGAGATTGTCTCACCAAGTGAAAACTGGTCTTGGAAGACAAACATCACACTACTCACTCAATTAGTATTTATTGATGAGACATAGGATTTATTTGGGGACACTGGTATAAGCCAGTAGCTGACTAATGCTCACTTGTGCCAGTAAAGGATTGCTTGTGTGAGTTGGTCCACGCATACCTGAAAGATACTTCATGATTCCAATTTTGTCCTTCCATCACAGCAACAAGCTCATGTTAGTTTGTCTTTAAAATCTACTTTAGAATATGACAGTAAAAAACAAAAACAAATAGCCAATGTGTAACAACAAATGCAAAATCTTAATTTTTAGAAACATTAATTTCCTATTAGAGTCCAGATTCTTTTCTGAGTCCTTGGCACCCAGCTGTGAGAAAGCCTGGTTACGTGCCTCAGGAAGCCTGCCTGGTGACTCTGGGGCCCTGTCTCTGAGGTGAAGTGGAGACATGAAGCCTGGTAGGAGCATTCAGGTGAACTCAGGGGCAGACAGGGGATTTGTTAGGGAGGTGACTCCTGAGTCACTCTGTGGGTTAGCACAGGTTCAGAACAGCCATCTGTCACAAACAGTGGGATGGATTTATTAGAGAAAGGGAAACTGAAGGTTGGAAATGGGTAGGATATAGTTCTCCCTGGCATGGAGGCTCTCAAACCTGTACCCTTCAGGGGCAGCTCAGTCGGGGGGGGGACACAAGGACACCTGTGTATATAGAGACTCACTTGTGTAAGTCTTGCAATAAAGCAAGATTGCTTTATGACAGGTGTGCATTGCTCCATCTGCTGGCACAGGGAAGCAAGAGTCTCACTGCAAGGGACAGGGCAATCAATGTTCTTGCGGGTGGGGACAGGCCTTCCTGGCTTTGTTCTCCCAGACTCGGGATCTGGACCTTCTTCCCTAAAAACAACCTCTGCAGAGAGACTGTTTCAGAGGCGACCATGATGCACTGCTCCCAAATGAACAAGGATTCTGAAACGCTTCCATGGAAGAGGTAGTTTTCATTTTCTCCAGGGGATATACGACACTAGTCAATTCACACCTCTGAAAAGGGAGCATGGTGACATCTGTAACAGGTGGCAGGTCACCAGAGGACCTCCTGCTCTTGGCTTCACCTTGCCGCTGGCATAGTCTCTCTGGAAGCCAGCAGCCTGAGCCCTGGCTGATTCTCTCCCACAAACCCTAAGTCTGCGTGTTAGCTTTGACCTTCTTTTCTTTTCCTCTAAGCCATCTCAGACATTGCATGCAGCCTGTACCCGGATGGCCACAGTATCTCTAAAGAAAGGGCTAGGGCAGGAGATTCATGCTTGGAACTCAGGGGGTGGCAGGGCAGGAGGATAGCTGCCACTGACCCTTTGATGTGTGATAACTAGTCATACCATTTGCAAATTCTCCATCCTGGTGGAATTCCAAAGGACAATTACTAACCCCTGACTAAGGATACTGAGTAACTGTCCATGCTATTAGAGGTAAGAGAAATTCTGTTTTTATTAATTTGAATCATGAATTAGTCTGTTTTCCTTGAATGCTAAGAACTATACATATATTATATAATAAGGATTTATTTAGAGTTCTTCTCTACAATACTTATTGAAAAACAAAATTAGTATGAGTAAAGCTGTGTAGCTGTTTTAAGCTGATTGCTAATTACTTTTTAAAGACTCCTTTTTGTTTTATGTGTATAAGTATTTGCTTGCATGTATGCATGTGTACGTGTGTGTGCCTGGTGCCTGGGGGCGACCAGAAGAAGACATCGGAATTCTCTGGAACTGGAGTTACAGAGAGCTGTGAGCTGCCATGTGGGTGCAGAGGCTCAAACCCAGTGCTGTTAACCACTGAGCCATCTCTCCAGCTCCCGAGTGTGAATTTCTTAAAGCACGTGTGTCCCTTACAACTTGTGGAACACCCTCTAAGAGCTGATTTCACAGTCTCTTTTCACTGATGCCTATATTATTAGGATCTGTCTACATTCATAACTATAGACTGCCTAGATAGTTAAAGCCAGGTCTTCCTCAATCCTGTCTAAATGCAAGCCTTCTTAGCCTTGTAAAACACCAAATACTGTCTCCAACTTATTTTTCTGTGAATTCCTTGTTATGTTCAGGACATCGGTCACTGAACTGTGCTGATGAGCGAGATGACTAAGCTTGGTGCTAAAGCCCCAGAACCCCTAGAGGGAGCCAAGAAGAGAAGGGTGGCAGTGAGTGGGACAAAGTTGGAGAAAGACCCCAGGTTATTAGCTGTGTCAGGAAGTTCTGCTCAGCACCAGGAACGTGGCATAGCAGGCGCTTTTAGAGTTACTTAGACATTTCATTTGAGGAATTCTGGAGTGGCATTTTTGATGAAATACTGGAACTTAGAAATAGTGATCCATTATATATTTTTGAAAATCAGTATTATCCTACTCTACGGTTTTGCTGGTGGTGGTGGTTTGTTTTTTGTTTTGTTGGTGTTGGGTTTTTTTTTTGTGTGTGTGTGTGTGTGTGTGTGTGTGTGTGTGTGTGTGTGTGTGTGTGTGTGTTTGATTCAAGACAGGGTTTCTCTGTGTAGCCTTGCTTGTCCTGGAACTCTGTAGAGTAACCTGGCTTCAAACTTACAGAAATCTGCCTGCCTCTGCCTCCTGAGTGCTGGACTGGGATTAAAGGCATGCACCACCACCACCACCTTGCCAACTCTAAGTTTATACCCTGTTTCTTCCTGTTGTTTACTCGTCTCTCAGGAGAAAGGGTGGTTTTGAATTTGTTTGACCTCTGCTGGGAAAGCTATTTGACCTGGCAGTGTTTGGGCAGACTCATGTAGAATGGAAAGTTAAAGCTCTAGAGAGACTAAATGAAATAATTCTACAGGCCAATGATCATTTAGAGCAGTGATTCTCAACCTGTGGGTTGTGACTCCTCTAGCTCCAAACCTGTAGCTCTAAAATAATTTAGCTCCAAAAATATTTACAGCGCAATATTAGGGAAATTACAGTTGTAAAGTAGCTATGAAAATAATTTTATGGTTGAGGTCACCACAGCATGAGGAACTATAGTAAAGTGTGGCAGCATTAGGAAGGTTGAGAACCACTGCTTTGAAGTATTTATTGATGGTTCTTAAATGTTAACTTGGGTTAGAACGGCCTGGGAAATTGAGACAGCCCTTTGATTGTGTCTGTAAGAACATTTATTAGAAAGGATTAACAAAGACTGTCTTGAATGTAGGTGATACACCATCCCATGAACTGGGGAGGTCACACTATCTCTGCTGGGAAGAACTGAGTTCTCCAAAACCATGAGCTGAAATACATCTTTCTTCTTTAAGACCTGTTTGTGTGGACCCTCTGAACACAGAGATAACGTTAGCTCACTCACTCCCCCACAGATACTAACACATAACATTCTTAGTCCTGTCAATCTTAGGTCCCTGCTATGTATATTTCAGAGTGTTACTTGCTGGTGGTTTGGAATTGGGGGTGTAATGTTTGAGACATCTAAATGAACAGGGTTTAAATTTGTAGTTAGGGGATTAAATAACCTCTGAATGTTAAGGTGAAAACAAACAAGAAAAAAAAAGAATAACTTGCACATATAGATAGGAATTCACACCATTAAAGGAAACCACATTTTTACATTTTTTATGTGTTTGCTTGTTGCTTTGTTTAGAATTAAATATGTGCTTCTATGAGTCAATATTCAGAAGATATAATAGGCAAACAGGAGCATTTGGTGTTCCTTCTGGGTCCCTTATAGATAGTGTACGACTCCTAGGTTTTACAAGCACTGAGGAGTCTTTGAAAGCATGTGTTGGGTGACCATAGATAGGATGTGTTGGGTGACCATAGATAGGGTGTGTGGGAGCAGGTTCTGTAATGGAGTTTGGTGTACAGTTGTTTACCAAGGATCATTCTAGAGACCAACACAGTCAAGGGCTGAGAAGAGAGCAATCTGGAAAGAGTGAAAGAGAAAGCTGCAGAGCTAATAGGAAGAAAATGGCCTCTTCCAGGCCCACAGGATGATATGGAGCTAAAAGGGGTTCTGGACTGTGAATCCCCAGTCTCTGGTACTCACTACTGGATTAGTTGCTTTTCTCATTGCTGTGACAATAGCCACTTAAAGAAACAAGGATTCTGTCTGGTTCACTGTTTGAGGCTATAGTCCATCCTGGCACGCAAAGCATAGTGGCAGGAACAGGAGGGCAGGTCACTTTGCTACATCAGTAGCCAGGAAGTAAAGAGAGATGGCTGCCATGCTCAGCATCAATTTTTCTGCCTTTTATTCAGGGCAAGACTCCAGCCCATTGGACAGAACCTCTAACATTCAGGAAGGGTCTCCTCCACTCGGACAAACCTTTGTGGAAAGGCCCTCACAGAGGTGTGTCTCCTAGTTGATTCTAAATCCAGCCAAGCTGACAACAAAGGGAAAGGTGGCTTGAGGTGAGCCGACTCGGCATTGGAGAGGTTTTTTTAATAGACATACATCAGGAAAGGGCTGCGGTGCAAGCAGGAGGCTGGGCATTCAACCGCCAGAACCGAGTAACAAGAGGGTGGCGTGCTGGTATGCATTTGGAATCCCAGAACTGGGCAATCGGAGACCGATGTGTCTTTGCAATTCATTGGCCAGCCAACCTAGCCTGATTTGCAAGCTCCAATTAGTGACCTTGTCTCAAAAAAAAAAGTGAAGAATGACACTCAGGGTTGACCTCTGGCCTCCACATATTCTCAAATATGTACAAGCATGCACCCACATACATAGTTACACATACATTTGCTCACATACACACACACATACATGGACACACACATAGGTACACACATGAGCACACAAATACCATGGGTACACACCACAGTCACACATCTAGGAGCACTTGTCCTAGAAAGAAGACTTTTGTCTATGACCTAAACTCCATCAGAAAGGTCAAAACCAACACTGGGTGTTCTGTGACAGCTGAATAGAAGCATATCTCAAGCCAGTGTGAAAATAGCTCTTCCTTACTTCGTCACCAGGGAGAAAACCCTTGACTGAAGTCTAGCAGGCTTCCAGCATATCCTTCTATGAGAAGTCTGCAAGCCTTTCACACTACCCCTGGGCATTCCTACTCAACTGCACATCAGAGCCTCCCACTTGGTCTGCAACTGAGCATAGTATATGCATCGGTCTATAAATTAATCCCAAAGGTTAAATTTTAGACATCAAACCTTTTATTGTGGAAAATGTCAATAATGCACAAAACAGAATCATCTATTCTGAGCATCTGTGTGCACACAAGACTACTGGTATTTTGCCTCCCTCTCTTCTAGACATATTTTTAACAGTGCCAAGCCTAACCAGTTGTGTTGCTGGGTGAATGACCCAGAGGGTGTGGTTTCAGAACAGAGAGTGGATTGCCAGTATCTGAAATCAGGCATGTCTCTTAATCGCACTGACCTGAGTAAGGAGGGTAAAGGCATTTGAACCATGGTTCCAAGAATTGGGAAGTCCACTGCACAGTCCTTAGGCAGGGCAAGCTGTCTATTTTAGTTTTCAAGGTGCAGGCTCTACAGAAGCCGTGGGGAGTGGGTGTGACTCTGACACTTGAGGCTGCCTCAGTGTCCTGTGGCACCCAGGACATCATGCTCTGAGTCTTAGACTGCACAAAGGCACAAGATGTCCTGTGTGTTTGTTTCATTTTGTCTGTATGTGCATGTATTCTTGTCTGTGCATATGCACGTGTATGTGGTGTGTGTGTGTGAAGGTCAGAGACAAACATTGGGTGTACTTCCTAGGAAACTGTCAGCCTTTTTTTTTTTAACAGCGTTTCTCACTCACCAAGAACCCACTAACCAAGCTAGACTGACTGACCAGCTAGCACGAGGCATCTGCATGTCTTTAACTGTCCAGCAGTAGGATTACAAGAATGTATTGTCATGCCTGCCTTTTACATGGCTGTCAGGGATGAATTCAGGTCCCTACCATTGCAAGGCAAGCATTTTCCCAACTGAGCTATTTCCCCAGTGACCCCTCCCAGTGTGTGTGTGTGTGTGTGTGTGTGTGTGTGTGTGTGTGTGAGAGAGAGAGAGAGAGAGAGAGAGAGAGAGAGAGAGAGAGAGAGAGAGAGAGAGAGAGAGAGAGAGATCATGCTGCACAGTAGAGGGCTTTCTTTTGGAAGTCAATGAACCTACAAGTGACCTGAACAGCCTCCTATGTTTTTCGCAGATTTTCATCCCAGCACAAAAACAAAATGAAAATTTCTGTAAGGGGTAGGAGTGTATCGTGTTACAGAAAATCTGCAGGGAATATTGAAAGCAGTGCTTGGAATCTAACATGAGCCCCATCACTTGAACACATAGTTCTGACTCCCCAAAATTCAACTCCACGGATGTTTGGCCAAAACGTTCAAGATGACCTCCCGTGCCCAGCCCTGTCCTCGCTGCATGCCTCCAAGAGAACCAGCAGCTGCTGTACCATGAGAAGGGAACGGGCTAGTGCTGGTTGCTCAGCTCTGGAACAGGTGGCCTGGGGTGGGGGGCAAGGCGGCTATGTTTCCTCTTTAAGGTGGGAGCTCAGCTGCTTCCTTGGTCATGTGCCCCAATGAGTGCCTGGAGGAGGCAGGAGGCCAGGAGTACAGCTGAGATTCAGCAGCCAACCCCCAGCAGCTGCTGCTCTGTTCTCTGAGCGGAAGCAGCTACAGGCTTCATGTGGCCTGATCTGGCATTCGGGGAGGGGCAGCAGAGGAGTGTCACTTGAATACTCTGACTTAAGGGACTTAACCCAGCTGCTCGCTCTCTCTGTCTCTGTCTCTGTCTCTGTCTCTCTCTCTCTCTCTGTGTGTGTGTGTGTGTGTGTGTGTGTGTGTGTGTGTGTGTGTAGCCTAACTTAAACGACACTTCTCAATATTCAAATACTTGAGAAGTTTCCAACACTGAGAAACAGAAGGGACATCCTGACTGGTGGAGGCCAATGAGTCTGCAGACCCTAATAGGATGCTTCATGGAGAGGACACTGAGCCTTCCATCTTAATCCAGAATGTGAGTTTAACATTCAGACAGCGTAGCTTCTGTCTGTAAGTGTCCACACGTACAAGAGCAGCTTGGAAAAAAGCTGGGTCATCATTAGGGAAGATCTCAGCTCTGCACTCAGACTGTGACTTTGGGGAACACCAGTGCTGTTTTGTTTTGGTTTTTGCTAAGAAAAATGTGATTGTGTCTTGTGGGCAGTGGGCCAGCCAAGGCAGATGTGTAGAGACCAGAGAGAACCTTTTGAATACAGTTATTTCCTTACACCTTTACGTGAATTATGAGCATCAAATACAGGTTGCCTGGTTGGTATGACCAGCACCTTTAGCCACTGACCTGGTCACAGTGGCCAACGCCATTGGTTTTGAGACAGAGTTTGCTCTGTACCTCAGCAGGTAATTCAGGCTGACCTCAAACATAGCTTGAGCTCCCTGCCTGCTTCTGCTTCCAGGATGTGAGTACCACCACACCTTTCTTTTCAAATGTGCTCATTGATATAGGAATGTCTTACCCGGTAATAATAGAAAGAAATCTGATAAAGGAGAAGCTTTTATTCTAGAACCTTCCTATGCTGGGACCCTTTAATACAGTTCTTCATGCTGTGGTGACCCTTACCACAGTATGACTTTCATTGCTACTGTAGTTTTGCTACTATTATGAATCTTAATGTAAATATCTGTGTTTTCCAATGGACTTAGGCAACCCCTGTGAAAAGGTCCTTTGACCCCAAAGTGGCCGTGACCCACATGTTGAAAACCATGATGGCAAAAGGGAAGAGATCCGGGGCCAGCACGGCAGAGAGAGGCTGGCCTGCCTGTATCAGATGAAGGAACAGGCCATTTAATGTTCAGTTATTTTAAATCGTTTAACTGTGGTATACAGTATTAAGTTTCATTATGGCATTTTCAAACAATGAGGATGAGGTCTCACTGCTCCTCATCCTCAGCTTCTTTACCACACCCCCTCCTTTGTGCACCTCCATTTTTCCCAAGTCTCCATTCTGCTTCATGTCACCTGTGTCCCAAGGCACACCTCCTCCCGGCATGCCCTCAATACCATTTCTTTTCATCGTCTCAATTGCATGCAGACATATAAGCCTCCATGCTGGTTTCATCAGGCTGCTGGAGTGGCTCTGGGTCTGGGATTTTCCCATAAGTCATAAGGTTGGCATTGCCTCATCTAAGATACAAGTTTGTCCTTAGAGATGTGATGCTTCTGCCCAGCACCTGGTGGCTTTTAGCTTTGTGATAGAGACAGAGATAGGAACCAGCATTCCAGCATTCCAATGGGTGCATTCCACACATTGCTGATGAGAGAGGATTTTCCTGTAGTGAGTAACAGACTATGAGTGAAGGACTAGAGAACCTATTCTCTTTTGTCCCTGTTAGGGTCTGTGTCCCCTTCAGTATAGAGACAGTAACCATTTCGAGTCTAATTATGAGGACTTACATTACAATGTATGTCCTTATTTGCATGTGCGCGTGTGCTCGAGCACTGAATGCCGTGATGCATACGGAGGTAAGAGGACTTGCAGACCTCATCCTCTCCTTCCAGATCTTCAGACTTAGCCACAACCTCCTTTACCCACTGAACCATCTCGTTGGCTTCAAAAATTTGCTTTTAAGATTAAAGACACTAAAGTACATGGCAAGCTCCAGGCTAAAAACCTATTCATGGCTGTCTATAAACCACTGCAGACTCAACGTGCAAGCTCAGATACCCTTCTATGTGTTGTTTCCACTCAGCAACTGTCAATCCACCTTTTGACATCATGTCATAAAGTTGATTTGTGTAATGTCTACCTCATTTGGAGAGAAAGGATCGCATTAAACATCCGAGGTTCCATTCTGTCTTTTGTTGGTGATATGAGAAGACCACAGGTCCATTCCCCAGTCAGAAGTCAAGTAAGAGGCATTCAGTCAGCCCAAACCATCTCCATAGAATGAATATAACTTGAAAAGGCTCCCAGAGATGATATTCTAGTCCGGTCTGTGAAGTCTACTCCCATCAAAGTCCTTAGCTTCAAGTGGTTACAGGTGTCACGTGGCTCTTCTAAATATGCCACTATGGGCTCTCCTAGAAACTCGTTTTTCTCTGAAATTCTTTTTTTAAGATTTATTTATTTATTTTATGTATATGAGTACTCTATCTGCATATACAACTTTATCTGAGAAACAGGCACCAGATCTCATTATAGATGGTTGTGAACCACCACGTGGTTGCTGGGAATTGAACTCAGAACCTCAGGAAGAGCGACCAGGGCTCTTAACCTCTGAGCCATCTCTCCAGCCCTCTCTGAAATTCTTACATCTTTGTCTTACAGAAAGAAGTAAGCTTAAAAATATTTAAGTCATTGGCCAGTCACACTTGTAGCTATTCTTGGCCTTGTCTTCAGTGTTTTGCATTGTTCTAGTTTGGATATTTATTTAAAACACCAAACATATTTTATGCTAATTTAAATGATGATTTAATAAGTATGAATATTGTTTTGGCATTTCATTAAATAACCCAGTTTGTGTATAAGGGGTTTTCCTTTAGGTTTTCTTTAACAATTATTTAAAACATTGCTATTAATGAAATTTCTTTTTTTCAACATTTGATTACATGCACTTATATTTCGCATTATCTCTATTAACACTTTTTGCATTGTGCTTAGTTTCTTTCTTTTTCTTGTTTTGTGGAGGTGTGTGTTGCAGAGGCTGTAAGTTCTGCTCCAGCTGCTACTCAGTGTGTGTTTATGTGTGTGCACATTGGTGTGTATAAGCACAGGTACAGGGATTAAAAGTATGCACTATCACACCTGGACTATTTATATGGGATCATGGGGTTTGCAAGCCAAACACTTTACCAACTGAGAAATCCCCTCAGCCCAGTCTTGTTTTGTTACTATTTCACTTTATTCCTATGTCAAGTATCAAATTGTACAAAATAAAGCCAGTTCTATTTACGATGTGGTTTTGGTAGTGATAATGATAGTGGTGACAATTGGTTGGAAATAAGATGGCAATGGTCCACTCTATGGTTAAACTTCATAATCTCATAGATAACTTTATCTCTTAATTCATTTAGTAACTTAACCAGTCATTACTGAATGTCAGGTACTCTATTACCTGTTTCAGAACAACAAAATTAAGAATAGCGTTTGCTTTAAAAACGACTTCTGGCTGGCTGTGTGGCTTATTCTGTAAATCCAGCATAGCTCTGAGTTTGAGGCCAGCCTAAGCTACATAGTGAGTTCCAGGTCAGCCTGGGCTACACAGTGTCTCAAAAATCAGTCTATCAGCTAAGCAACCAGTCAGTGTGGGACACTTGTTTGAGAATAGCGTAAGTCATTTGGGAATTCTTCCTGAACAAAGAGCAAACGAGTTTTCAATGACTGTTAGGGGTTGTGCTCAATCTGTGGTTGGTTCCAGCCTTAAATTTCCTGTGGAGAGGCAGATGATGAAAATGAAAGAGAGAAGCAGGTAAAATGCCTTGTAGCCAATTAAAGGAAAGTGTGGTTTTTCTTCAATAGACTTACATTACCTGACAATTTCATTTCTGATGATATTTCAGAATAGTGTTAACACACAGCTCCCAAATGATGCACTTTGAGAATTAACTGTGGCACACACCTCTAGACAATATGAACACACCTTGGTTTAAAAATAAACAAAAGCTATACTAAGCAGGCCTTTGTAGGATGGGCTTCTGACTTAAATGTACCAGCTCCTAGACCTGGACCAGCTCTGGCAAATTGAGTATCACCTATAGCAACTCCTTTCTTAAAGAAGCCTGAAGTCAAGCAAAGGAAAAGGAAACAGAAACCCCTCTCTCAAGGGGTTGATGATGCCCCTCCCTAAAATATCTCTTTTTTTCATTGCCAAATGACTCTTTGTTTTCAAGCTTGTTGAGTAAGACAGTATTGTCTTAAACATCCAGGTATATGTGTTTTAGAAAAGGAGACATTGAGTCTAAAAGTCTGGGTTCAAGGAAAGCTAATTGTGTTACTTGTTTCTAAACACTGTGTATCCTTTACTTAGATCCCAGGTGTGAGGGTATGTGGATGTACATCTGAAAAGGAAGGCTATATTAAAATGTCCAAAGGCTCTCTAGGCGAGGGTGATGAACATGGTTTCCACAGCTTACTTAAGTTCTGCTCTGGTGTTTCTGGTGTTATTTCAAGAAAAGGCCAGCCATGCAATTATCAAAATCTACCAGAGAGATGCCGAAAAAAGTTCAAGTGTGACAACAACAAGCTGACTACAGCTACTTCTGACTTCTATTCGCTGACTTTTTTTTTTTTTAATGATGGGCTGGGGAGGTGTCTCATGGAGTTAGAGTAATTGCAGTACAGGCTTGGGGATCAGACTTCAGACCTTCAGCACCTACTCGATAAACAAACCCGGCAGGGTTGCAGCTGTGGTGTGCCTGCCTCCCCAGAGCTGTTTGCTGCAGGGAGAAGGCAAAGACAGGAAGATCAATGCAGCTGACTGACCACCAGTCTAGGTCAGGTTTCCTAAGTGAGCCTTTCTCTGGGGAATAAGGCAAAGAATGCCAGAGCAAGACCCAGGACATCAGATGTTTGTCTCTAGGCTGTGTGTGTGTGTGTGTGTGTGTGTGAGAGAGAGAGAGAGAGAGAGAGAGAGAGTGATTGTGTGTGACTGTGTGTGTGTCTCTGTGTGTGACTGTGTGTATGTATGTTGCACACACATACATACAAATGTTGCATCATGAAACCTTATAAGATGAGGCATCCTAATTTTCCAGCTAGTTTCCCTTCAACTCAAAATTAGGGAAATCTTGGTGTGAGCTGACCCTCATATCAGCAGACCTACCGTGAGGACAGTTGGACCTCAGTCACCCATGCCAGCTACCATTCACACAACTGAAGCCAGGATGTACCAGGCTCTGAGGACAGTTTTAGATTACACAGGATTTTAAATTCTTAACGTCTGAAACATCTACGTTTGCAAATAGCCAAGATTGAGATTTCTCCCACAATTCTTGCAGATTCAAATATTTTAAATTAGGATTCCAATAATGGCTTATGAGGCAAAATGTAGTCAGCTATGTAAAGGAGCTTAAAATTCTTCAGTACTTTTAGATTCAAATTGCTTCCCTTGTCGTCATAGAGAATCCTATTATGTTCTTTGTTTCCTTCCCACGTCAATCTCTTCATTAGTAATAAGTGAATTATCTAAAGTACTGGACACATACTCCTATATCCTATATTTTAATAGCTCTGTGACAATGGCATTCCTACCTCGCTTCTTATCTATAATTATGAACAGTGTCCTTTCTGCTAGGTGGTAGTGATTAGGCCCAATGGCTTTCTTTTTCTCCACATCATTTCAAATCTTCATAAAAATTACATCTGGGAACTGGGGAGACGCTCAGTCAGTGAGTCAAGCACTACCTGAGGTGAGGCCCTAACTTGAGATCCCAGTGTGCCAGGTGTGGTAACGTGTACCTGTAACCTCAATGCTGGGAAGTGGAGACAGGCAGATCCCTAGGACTCCCCGACAGACAGCCTAATTGGCAAGCTACAGGGTCCATGAGAGACCCTGTCTCCAACAGTAATGTATGGGGCTGTGGAGGATATTTACCTCTGGTTCATATGCACACCAACCGTTCCACAAGCATACATAAACACACACACACACGCTATTAATGAAAGACTAACAAAATTTGACACTGTTAACAAAAATAAAATAAAACTTTTTTGAGGCCAGGTGGTGGTGGTACACGACTTTAATCCCAGCACTCAGGAGGCAGAGGCAGGCGGATCTCTGTGAGTTCGAGAACAGCCTGGTCTACAAGAGCTAGTTCCAGGACAGCCTCCATAGCCACAGAGAAAG
Source organism: Mesocricetus auratus (assembly GCF_017639785.1). Classification (NCBI taxonomy): domain Eukaryota; kingdom Metazoa; phylum Chordata; class Mammalia; order Rodentia; family Cricetidae; genus Mesocricetus; species Mesocricetus auratus. The sequence goes on along the minus strand of NW_024429267.1, from coordinate 49,478,743 downwards.
CCTGTCTCAAAAAATCAAAATAAATAAATAAATAAAAAACATTAAATCTTAAAAAATTTTTTTTGAGACACGGTTTCACTATGCAGTGATAGGTAGGCTGGAACTCAGAGATCTCTTTGCCCCTGCCCCTGCCCCTGCCCCTGCCTCTGCCTCTGCATTGCTGGAATTAAACAGGTGCCTGGCTTGATTAATTTTAATTGAACTTTATTACAGGATCCATCACAAACCCATCATCAAACGTTCTCTATTCCACTCCTCTGTATGAATTCTACAGGGGAAGTCGGCCAGCTGCCCTTCCTGCTCCTCTGTCTCCTCCCTTGCATCCATTGCCTCCTTCATGTCATTATTATTTCTCTCCCCCATCACATAGGTTTTCCTGTTTAGACTTTACCCTTTTCAACTAGGATATAGTAAGTCACACAAATGTCTCCACCTTGGAAAACCATAGATTGAACACTTCAATCTTTTCTTAATCTATGCTTAGAATCTCAAAGGTTTTGCAAATAAGCCCATAGTCCAAACACTGAGCTTTGTATATCCTTCAAGAGTGACAGATAACTCATTTTCTGTGATGTGTGTATTTGGGTAATCTAGTCCTGAAACTTTCCATTGCTGCAGCTTGGATACGAAGACTTTCAAGATTTAAAAACTGTGCTGTCTTATGTGCTGTTGTGTGATGGAGTATCAGCTGATCAACTCCCTGCTGGAGAGGCTGAGATGCCTTGCCTTGTGGCAGGGATTCTGCTTCATGTTTGATGAGTAAGAGTATAGTTGCACACTAGAGATGTGAGACAGAGAGAAAGAGAGAGAGAGAGAGAGAGAGAGAGAGAGAGAGAGAGAGAGAGAGAGAGAGAGATTGGTTTTCATGAAGCTTATGGCGACTTACTTTAGTTGAAGTCTTTGAGAAAAAGATAACACATCATTTAATTCATTTATACCACATGCAAGGGCGATAGTTCCTTCCAAGACTTTATCTTGAGCATGGTAAACTCCGTGAGTCCGTGTCCTCATATATTCAACCTCATCTTCAGGAAAGCCCCCGGAATCCCTGAACACATCTTAATACTTCCATCAATAGTCCTAGGATCATTTGGCCATAACCTTGACACCAAGATCTCCAATAAAAGGCCTGCATTTGAGGTCATTGAGTGGGTTCTGTTGAGTTAGTGGCTATCACACACCCCCAGCAGGAATAAAAATAAGTCCGATAAAAAGAAAAAATAAATTGATTCACAATGTTATCAAACTTGGGGAGCAGCTAGCTTGACTTTCCCAAACTCAAAGAAGTTTAGAGGAGGTTCATCCGCATGGATCAAACCCCATAAAGTGTATGTACATAGAAATCAGTTTGTTCAGGCTGTGGGTAGGAGTCTAAGGAAAGGATACATTGAAATTCTAGTTTTGTGATTTCATTCTCTTAATTAAGCAGTGTTTACCACTATGTGTGTTATTGAATAATCTCATCAGTTCAGGTGTGGAGCCCAAAGATTGGCATTGCCTATCTTCCTCACCAGGCTGACATTATGCTTTCTGGTGTTGCCCTGACTTTTGGCAGTTCCTTCATCTAGAACAAAAGGAGAGCCCGCTTTCTTCATGGCTTTCGCAACATGTTTTAAAAGCTTACAGAGCTTGTGCAAGCTGTCATTTTCTAAGGTCATTAACATGTGTTATTTAGTTTAAGACATGGATAAGAGCAGTCCACTTTCCCAGGCTACACCTTGTCAGGGTAGGGGAGTTGGTCGAAGTGACGCACATGTTTTCATGTGCAAACACATCTAGTTTGAATGCCAGCTCTTGTGGCAAGAATATTTGCTTAAAGAGGATTACATAAATTCAGGCTTTGAGAAGGGAGGAAATGATGTCATCACACTCAGTCTTGGATTGTGTGATTACAGTTCTGGCATGGAGTGACAGGAAACAAACCAACTTTTACTAGGAAATGACAAACCAAATAGTCAGTCCCCTTGTGTGACTTTCTAAACAGGGCATCTCTAAGGATGTCTTCAAAGTCCAGGTACTAACTAATCCAAATAAATACACACCATACAGCCCCTGAAGTAGGAAATACCTTTTGTTAAGACCTTGGGCACATGGTGCTAATTCTGATTTTTCTCCATGACTGTGCTGCATAATTCTTGAAAATATGTCTTAACAGGGCTGTATCTAATTTTCTCTCAGACAACAGGTATCAGCTGTGGTCCTGCTCAGTATGAAGCAACAGTTGGAAGATATACTGGCCAGAAAACCTCCTGTCCAGGGAACTTAGAGTCCAGTGCCCACAAACATCATCCGGATAGTTTATTATAACATTTATATTTAAATAACAAGACAAACACAAGATAAATAGTTAATGATGTGTAAATAATGACTTAGGGATATTCTTCTGCACATATACTTTCACAAAATGTGCCTGTGTCCCCCAGAACATCTTCAGGACAACCTCCATGACACAGAACTCTCTTGCCCAGATGTCTCTTAGGACAAGCAAAAAGGTCACATATAGCATCCCATAACCTTTTTGCCAGAACTCAAGGTCTTAAGCTGAACCTTTTCCTTTAGTGTAACCATGGCTATTCTGAGATAGTGCTGTTATGACTTTCTTGCAGCTATTATCTAAGTAGGTTTATAGAGGTTGAGCTGTGATGGGGAAGAATTCCAGCACAATGCTACTACCCATTAGAACAAATTTCAACAGATAAATCCAGTCAATGCCAAGTACCTCCTTGTATCTTGAATCTCAAGTTACACATTCTTATAGGATGTTTGAGAGAAGAAATGATTGTTGAATATGATTTGTTAGTACTAATGCTATTTCTAAAAATTATGTTGATCCTATTACAGTGGCTTATGCATTTTAATGACCATGTATATAATGTCATCAATGTGGAATTTTAGGCAATATTATGTTGTGTGGTGTAGAGAAAATGGAAACAAATTACACAGAAAGAAGAAAGAGGCTTCTTCATGCTCTTATTATTTGCTTCAGCCCTCCATATTGATTTCTTATTTGTTCAGTGACCCATTAAATGTGCACTATCTTTTCCTGTCTTTGGTATCATCTTCCAGGGCCATATAATGCTCCATGCAATGGGTTCCTACAAAATGCACTTTTAAATCAGTACCCAGTGATACAGAGTTTGCCAGACCATGCATCCATGGATCCAGAACCACGCCATGGCTTTGTCCCTGAGTACCTTCCAGTAACTCTTGGTTAAACTCACCAAGCTGCTTTCTCAGGTGTCTGAGAGTGACAAGAGATCATCAGTTACAGGCTTGGGAAGTACACACATGGCCCAAATCTGACTGGTCACCACTGAATATGCTGCCAAGAGAGCTTGGAGACTTGCTTTAGTCATTAAGTGAGCAAATGTGTGCCAGGCACTGTCCCCATGGTTACTATAGAGATAGACAAGGCAGGTTTAAATCCCTGTGACTCTCAGCTTACATTAACAGTGGGATGCCGGTGATACTATGCCTAAATTCAAATTCTGAAATTTGCTATAGAGTGATCATGTGTGTTGGGGTCCTGGGGCCATCCAGGGAGTAAAGGGGTCATCAAGTCACCTGAATTAACACTAAATAGTCAGGGCATTTGTTCATGGGGGCTAGCCAAAAAAGATGTGGTTGATACAGAGCAAACTTCGTACCTGTGAACTCATTCTAAATTGATCATATTGTAAATTCTGAATCAAAGGTAGTTGTTTCTGTTAGTATAGATACTGAATTGTTTGCAAAGAATTTTCTATCTGTCTGGTAAGATTGCTCTGTGGTTAAAGTGTTTGCCATGCAAGTATGAGGACCAGATTTCCAGTTCCCAGAACTCATGCTAATGTTAGGTAGACATCCTGGTCCCTCTGTAATCCCAATAGTCAGGAGGCAGAGACAAAGAAAGCTGCCTAACCTAGCTAGCCTGACTAGCCACATTGGTGAGCTCTCACTTTAGATGAGAGATGCTGACTAAATGTATAAGGTGGGGAGGAGTAAAAGGAGATTGTCTACATGGGTTCTACACACACACACACACACACACGTATGCATACCTGCACACACACACATACATACATACATACACAAATGCATACACAAGTGCACACATACTACATACACATAAATTCTAGAAACTTTCTGACTGACTTTTGAAATGCTAACACAAAACTTAGTTCAGAACGCCCTTTGTGATCATCCAAAATCCCAGATGCTGTTTTCGGGATGGCTTCCTGCATCCCTTTGTTCCACTCAGTGCTCTCACTCTCTGCCCCTCCCCTTTCTATTTTGAGAGTAGCTCCCATCTCTAGCGTGAGAGCTTCTATAACCAGAGAGACCCTTTAGACCTGTACCACATCTATTCACTTCAGGAAGATGTCCTTTCATTTCCTAGCTTCTAGGAAATCATCATTACTTCTGCTGTGGGTCTGGGGGACTCAGGTCTTGGGTGCATGGTTTAAAGTCCCATGTTGATTCTTTTCAATGATATTTAGCAAAGATATATTTGCTGATACTTATTCTAAAATGCAGCATTAAGGCACAGACTACTCATTTGTGATGCTGAATGCAAAACAAGATTACATGCTAACAGAGTTCTCCTATTTCTTCTAACTTAAAAAATGTGGAGGAAAACCAGGATCATGGCCATTACAATTCATCGTAGTGTTCTTGATTTTGATTGTGCTGTAGAAGTCTCTCATCCTTCCTTATCTTAATGCTGCAAATGCCCTGCTCCCACTCTGGAGCAGCTCCATTGTTCTGAAATGACAGGTGCTTTGCACTTTACGTAGGAATGCAGAAGAAAAGAGTTCATGTCAAACATGCTAATGATTGTTAAAATTAATATTTCTTCTCCCTTTAAACTGTCTTTCCTGTGATGATGAATTTCATATTTTGAAACCCTTTAAGTCAGGATGGAAGACATACATTTTGTAATAAATCTTTGCTCCAAGACAAAGTATCACTAACACAAATAACAACAAAAAAAAGCTTTCTTAGCCTCCATATGAAGGGGATTGTTTTAAATGTTGTGTGGACCTGAACTTAGATCCATGGCCTAAGCAGGAGCATCATTTCTGGTGCTCATCAACCCTCTCAGGTGACTGATGTTCTCTGTAGAAGATCACAGTACAGTGACGCTGAGATAGAAGACATAATTGTTTAAGAAAACATGTGTTTCCACAAAGTCATGTGATAGCATTAGATATGTTTTAGCAAATTTGTTTTCTACTTACTCAGAAGAATAGGATACCACAGAAGCCTGGGGGCATAGCATTTTGCTTCAAGATTAGGTAGAAACACTTGTTTCTAGATGGTGCAAATGGTCTGCCAATACAGAGTCTTGATGGGGAAGTCCTTCTGTGTATATATTTGTCTTATTGGTTGATAAATAAAGCACTGTTGGTCAATAGGGAAGCAGAATAGTTGGAACTAGGAGTCGAAGAGAATTCTTGGAAATATAGTCAAGAGGGGGAGTTGCCATATGATCCCAGGAAGAAAGGACTCATGAGGCTGGTGTACTTGGTAAGATAATACCTTATAGAAATATATATATTTGGGGTTGACGCAGCTCTGGAACCAGGCTTGCAGGAAGAATCTCATTACAGAGTCTGATTAATACTTTTAAAAAAGTGATCATGTCTTCCTGCAAACCCTGAGCCTACTTTATCTGGATGTCAGGTAGACATGTGTTTTCCTACATGGCCTCTAGAAAAAATGATGTCGGGGCTCAAAAGATCACATAGTGTTTAAGAGTGTCTGCTATGCAAGCATGGAGACCTGAATTCAAAGTCCTACAGACACTTCAAAAAGCTGTGTGTGGCCCAGGTTCATGCCTGTAACCCCAGTGGTGTTAAGGGCGGAGAAAGGAATATTGCTGAGACTTGTTTGGTCCCAAGTTCAGTAAGAGATCCTGTCTCAAGAAAGTAAGTGTGGAACTTGGTAAAATGGAATACCAAACATTCTATTCTGGTTTCCACTCATATATAAGCATATGTATCTAGTCACATAAGTATGCATACATTATATACATGTACTACATGTATATAACACATACATACCCACAAGAAGAAAGAGGAAGGAAGGGATGGATGAAGGGAGGGAGGAAGGGAGGAAGGGAGGAAGGAAGGAAGGAAGGAAGGAAGGAAGGAAGGAAGGTGTTGTGAGCTCTAGACATGAAAGGGGGGAAGTAGACAGGTTTACACACAGACATTAGGGCATTTTGATGCCTGGGGCATATGGTTTCTAGGACTGTCAGAGAGAGAATGTGTGGCCCAACCATCACAGGGACTGAGGGGCAGTGTCTGTGTGATGTTGAGTAGCTCACTTACGAGGTAGAAGATAATGCCCCAGTGAAAACATATGTGAGGCCATCTGTTGCCATGTCCAGTGAGTGAATTGTTTTAATTGGGCAAATACAACTTATATTGCGTGTCAGCCAGCAGTATAGGAACCAGAGTGATTGAAAAAATCTCTGAGTTCTATTACTGTTTGGTGGTGAGTCCAGTCTAAGCCCCTGGATTTCATGTTTGCTAGGTATGCTCTGCAGTGGCTCTTTTACTGTCTGTACAATGTAATTTTTAAATGAAGTTTACACTTGCTTGGAAGTCAATGGACCAATGCATCTAAAGATGCTATGCTTGCACTCTTCATAGAATGATGTTAGACATACAGGGTGTTTGGGCCCGTGAGATGGTTCAGCTTGTAAAGGTGATTGCTACCAAACCTGGTGACCTCAGTTTGATTACAAGAACAGACATGGTAAAAGGGAATGCTGATTGCCTAAGGCTGTCCTCTGGCTTCCACACAGGTGCCCCGGCATGTATCTAACACATACATATAAACAAAGACAGGAACAAAGATACAGATATTATGGAAGTTGAGGTCTTTGGAAAAACATTTGAACTAGACCATGATCTGTCGGTCAAACGGAACCCAGCCTCAGTGCTATTAGAGTCTTAGTAGCAGGAAAATTTTGTTTCACTAATTTGGATCTGATAACTTCCCTTACCTGCAATTAAAACAAAAAATATGTGAAAGAAAAAAGTTGGGTCACAGATGCAACAAAGCTGCCGGTCGGTCGGTGGCTCCGCCACCCAGCTCTGTTTGCCGTTCTCCTGAGTTCCCACTGCACCACGACTCCTTGGATTTGGGGGAGAAAGGAACTGCAGAGCAGCCTTTTATTTATTTTTTCCAGAAGTCGTACTCAGTGCCCTGGTGGGTAAGAGCACACTCTAATTCGCCTTCTATTACAGTGATAAAACACTACCCAAACCAAACTGGGAAGGAAAGGGCTTATTTGGGCTCACGGGTAAGAGTCTATCATCAAGGGAAGGCAGGATAGATGTTCAGGGTAGGAATCTGGAGGCAGGAAGTGAGGCGTAGCAATGGAGGACCACTGCTCACTGGCTTTTCTTGGTGGTTTGCTCCGTTTGCTTTCTTATGCAATTCGTGACCACCCATCTGAGAATGACACTGCCTACCTTGGACTGGGTCAATTATTAATCAAGAAAATGCCCTCACAGACTTGCCTATAGGTCAATATGATAAAGAAAAATTCCACAGTTGACATCCCCACTTCCCAGATGACTCTAGCATGTGTGTCAAGTTAAAAAAAAAAAAAAACAGAAAAAACACCTAATTAGCATAACACAGGGACAAGATGGCTAAGGTACAGGGGGCGGGGGATGATATAATTTACAAGTATGAGTGAGAGCAGATTACATCACAAAACTGTTTTGTATATGCTTGTCACTCGGATGCCCGAGGGAACTTTGAAAGGCAGGATGCCAGATTTCTCTCTTGTGCACGCCTTTGCTGACTTTGATCTTTCAGGATGTGCAGTAATTTACTTATCGTTCATCTATATCATATCCCAAAAGGAACAAAATAAAGTTTCCCAGGGAAGCTGCACCATTTGACCTGAATGTCACATCTTGTTGAAGATTATCTCTGGATGTGATGAACTCTTGGCAAAGGCTTGTTTTATGTGAAGTTTACTCTCCATGCTTGGCTTTTCTCCCCTAGATGCTTTCATTGACAACAGATCTTCCTCAATTTTTTTAAGACATCCATGTGCTCATGGGGCTACATTTTAGTCCCCAAATCTTTGGCATCACTCCTTCCTCTGTTAGGTGAACATACCCACATATAGACATAGTTCTATGATGTAATCTGCTCTCACTCATACTTGTAAATTATACGTCATACATAAGACATTGTATGAAAAAACCTAATAAAAATAGGCTCATGTAATAAAATAAAATAAATCCTTGCAAAAAGGGTATTTGTAGGACACTTCAATTTCTTAGAATTCTGCTGGTAACACTGCTTTTCCTAGATGTAGAGGTATTCTCCTAAGTTTACTTTCCAAAATGTTTTCTCAGTTTTCTCATTTGCATGCAAGTTTAATAATCTTAAAATATTTGTTGTGTTTTGGCTCAACAACAAAAATAAAAACCACCAAAAAAAAACAAATAAACAAACAAAAGTATTTAACTTAAGTATTAACTTAAGTAGGGTTAAGTGCCTGTACGCTCATATTAAAAGTTAGATTTACCCTTAGGAAGTTAAATTTATAGGATGATTGTTAAATTTATGGGGAAAATTGCCCATTTTTTCAGCTTTGAGAAGATTCCAGACTTTCTGAAGATACTGATGTATATAGCTTACAATATAGCTACCCTCATTTTTGAAAGACTTTCATTTCAAAATTTAACCTTCTCTAAACTTAATCTAAAATACCAAAGTGAGATTTTAGAGAATGGATCATATTTTAGTATGTCAGTGTTTCTACCTTACATAGGAAACCAACAAGTCACTACTGTCACTTCAAAATGCAAGTAATTTTCATTTGCAGATCTAGGACCTACTGAAAAACAGAGCCTGTGGGAGGGACCATTCTTGTCACTTGACTGTGTTGTCTTGTCATAAAACACTTCACTAATTTAGCATTGGGTTAGTCATCTTTGTGTTAATTTTTCACATATTGGGAAGGGGTGACTAATGAAGTGAGCATCTCAACGTGTAGACGGAATTCTACTTCAAATTCCCCTTTGGTCGAGCCTGGCAAGGAACATCCTACTGGAAACTAAATCAAATTCTACATGGTTCTGCAGTGATTGGGATGTGTACCACATTGATACATACAACAGATGCATACAATTTGTTGGTGGGGATAAAATACAAAACATACATATGCCTCGCATTATATTATTCTCTTCTCCACCTCTTTTTCCCCCCCTTTGAGTCCCAAATGCTGTCATTTTTTTTATTCTAAAGCAAGCGTGAGACATAAAAAAGCAGCAGGGATAATGTGAAATGATCATTTGTTTGATGTTTTCTCTGTAAAACAATCAAGAGCATGTGTCAGTTTCCTGTAGGTTCATTACACGGGTGGGTTCTGTAAGAGATACTAGCAAACTCATGATTAAAATAGTTATTTCTGGGGCTCTGAGATGACTCAGCAAAGGTGCTTGTGACAATCTTGGCAACCTGAGTTCAGTTTCCAGCTCACACATAGTGGAAGGAGGGGATCAAAGTCAACAAGTTGTCCCCAGCTCACACATAATGGAAGGAGGGGATCAATGCCAGCAAGTTATCCTCTGACTGCCACTCGGGTGCTACGGGCATCTACATGTCCACATGCACACAGTCACATAAAAGTTATTAAATGTAAAGTAATAATATTAATGGCAATGAAAGAACTCCGGTGACTTTTCTTTGTGTATTCTATATACGACATATGTAATAAAGCCCTTTCTGTTCTTTTTTATATAAATTAAAATTTGAGAACAATATTTATTAGCAAGATTTCGCCAAGAAAAATATATTTGTTAAGGATAGTTTTGGTTCTCGATGAAAAGGAGCGAACTTGGACCCGATCTGCATGAAATGGCAGTGCCTGAGTGGGGTTGGCTTGGCGAGCAGAAAGCTGGAGTAGGGCTGGATTCCTGGCACTGCTTCCTCAACAAAGAGAACAATTTTAATCAGCTACAAAAATATTTGCGATCCATATGCTCCTCTCTGCTCACTCCCATATGCCCATATTCTCTTTTATCTTGGGAGATGATGACTTCATGATTCAGCAGTGTAAGAATAATACCTCGCTGACTTTAGAGTTCAGTTCTATTTCAAAGCACGTCCTGGAAATTACGCACACACACACAGACCCAGGCTGTTAGCACTTGGGTAGTTATGTGAGCATGAGTTTGTCCTGTCTTCTTGGGAAAAATTATAACTTACTTCCTCCTACTGAAGCCAGCATGGGTATCTGAGGCTTGGCTTTGAAACTCCATTGTCATTTGCCTGCTGCATTGAATGCCCCTGTGCAATTGTGAGGGCAGGAAAATAACGCAAAGGCTTGGGCTAATTCACAATAACATCATCCACTTTGAGAAAAGGTAAACAATGCAAAAAAGCAGTTGGTAACTTTGTCTAATGGGGTGTTTACTCTAGATAATGGGCTTGCAAGCTAATTTGTCATTTCTTAGTTTTTTTTATTTAATTAAAATTGGGCATCTGTCACAGTAGCCATGGTACAAGAGGTCAGAGTAGAAGAATGAAAATTAACCCTCGATTAGTGACCCGTTTTGTGGCAGATGTGTGCTTGCCTATCCCAATAGCTATATGGTTTCTAACAAAAGGTTCTATTTTTAAAACCAAGTTATCCATTGGTATAAAAGATGACTAAATCAGAAATTATGGATGCGATACTTGGTAGTATTTTCAACAGTTGTTTCCCACTGCAGGACAAATGGCTTGTAACCCAATATGCTATTAGCAGCACCACTGCCAAATCAGAAAGGAACCAGTCATGCTCGTCTACGCTAGTGGGGGAGGAGATGGCAAGGAGAAAGGGTTTCTAGCCTTTGGTGCAGTAGTTGGATGCAGTTCATGTTTTCACAGGCTGTAGCACCCAAGAGGTATGCCTGTTGCTGGAGTTATGCCTGGCAGGTGTGCCCCCCCCCACCAGGAGGCTGAGAGTTTGGACTGAGGTATGCTTTTGGCAAATGCTACCAGGAACACAACTCTCTGTTTGCATTCAAGCTGTCTGTGTGGCTGCTCCTGTAGGAGTTGCTAGAAAAGAAAGTATATTAGAGTGTGGATTGTTTGCAAGGGGCCTGGGATGTGCCAATCTGTTGCTTGTCACAGGGAATGCTCAGCTGGCAGAGCTGTCCTGGTGGGCAGGGAGGGTAATGGAGAGGATGTTCACCATGAAGGAGGATCTTAGGGGTGCTTTGCAAACTGTCAGTGGAATGAAAATTGCTCTCTCAGCTGTGCCAGTGTGAAAGTTTTCTGCTCTCTCCTCTCTCTTTTTAACTTTATAGACAAGGTCTCATGAAAATAAAGCCAATGAATACGCTGTATAAAGAGACCTCTCACAGCAGACTCATAGACAGAGCTAAGATACACCATATCTGCCTATAATTTAGACAAAGACTTCCATTTAGAAATAAGAAAAAGACAAACCTTTGGCATGTAGGTGACTTTGATTCTCATTGAGGCAAACACACAAACTTGTTTTTTTTTGTTATTTTTTTTTAAATACAAAGTGCGAGATTTCACTAAAAAAGGTTAAAATTGAAGTGAGTAATCTTCGGTGCATAATTCAGTTGTTAATTTTAGCTCCGTGCGTGGGTGCCGCTCTGACTTGAACAGCCGGCTGTAGCCTTCATTGGAGAAGAAGCAGGCAGCTTGGGACAGGTGGAGCTGGAGCAGGCTGGGAGAGGGATTTGCGGGAAGCTGGTCATTAGGGTTAGACACCCAGTCTTTCTGACTGTGTGCTTCTCCCTCCTGACTGCCACGACTGTGGCCATGATGATTTACTCTTGCTCTTTTTGCAGGCTGTCGACCATGTGTCAAGCTGTGTAAGGAAACTGCCTGGAGATGGGCACTCTGGACTGCTAATGGGGACATGGGACGGCGCTTACCTCTGATCACTTGTGTGGATTCTCCCGGTGCAGAAGGACAGAAGCCGCCAGCCATTCATCCAGATCTACAGCTGGAATTCTGTGTGGAAGGTAAAGCACTTGTGGGACCGAATCTCCTCTGTTTTTTTTTTTTTTCCTGTTGCTCTTTTTTTTCATTACCGTGCCTGTCTGCAGAGGCCAGCTCACCACATGCAACCCTCAGCATCAGGACCAGTCTATCGGGGGAGTCATTGGACTTGTGCTTTGGGAAATTAGAGTTCAGTCTCCTTACTCCATTTAATTTTTTTTTTTGTTAGCTGAAGCACTCTGAAAACTGAGTTAGGGCAACAGAAGTTCTTTGTCCCCAACAGCCCTACACACTGTTCAGAGAAAGTAAGCTATTCACCAATGGGAAAAATGAAATGATTATTTGATTCATCACACATGCTGGGTAACACTGAGATATTTGCCCAAAGGCAGCAGATCCTAAAACTTCTCCAAACTTAAAATCAGCAAGCCAACCAGCTTAACCTCTACCTCCTTTGCGGAAACTTTTCCTTCTGCGATCCCACAATCCTCTGCCAGATAGGTCCATGTACATGAAAATTTTTGTTACAAGCCACCTGCTCTGTTGGGGGTGGGTGGTTTAAGTAAATTAGCAATTGGATTTGCCATGGTGTTCATTTGTCTCTTGCTTCCAGCAGAAAGCAAAGTTACAAAGTTAGTAAGTGCTAATGCAGCCGCACTCCCAGAGATATGGGGCACACTCTGTCCTGTGCCAGTCTCCTCTGTAATGGCTAGAATGGGACAGGGAATTGTGGGGAAGTTTGTGAAAGAAAGAACTTTCTAAACTGCTGCTGTCCTAATCCCACCTCTCTCTTCTTCCCTCCCTTCTCCCCCTCTCATTTTTTCCTCTCTTTCCTCCACCCCTCTTTCCCTCCCTCCACTTTTTCATACTTAAAGAAGTGAGCAGGAAGTAAATAAGGAAATGGTAAATGATTTGTTAGCATGGCAGAGAGAAAGAAGTACCAGAGACTTTTAGGGGGAGGGATAAAAAAATAATGGAACTAAAGTCTAAAAAGCCACTTCCTGTCTGTGGAGCAGTGTGTTGTGAGTGTGGAGAGGTAGGGGGCAGCTGTAGGAATCCTTAGTACTGCCATGTAGGGGGTTCCTCCGGGATCTGCAGCAAGGGTACCTGGCAGGGACCTAAGGAGGGGGGTGGCTGCTGCTGAGGCTGAGGTTGCTGCCTTTGTTTGTTGTCCATTCAAAGCCTGAGTGTGCTGACCCGGGAAGGTTCACAGTCAAAAGTAGATCCCAGGTTTGTACCAAATCATAACCTTTCCATCTGATGTTTGCCCCTTGTGTGTCCCTGAATACAGTATACTGTATCCCATGTTGCTTGGGGGAGGGTGTGTTTCCATGGTTGAAATTTAAAATAGTTTTCTAAGGTACCACCTTCCATCAGTAAGACCTCTTGACTCAGAAGTTAGGGGTCACTTGTTGAAGTACCGGGGAACTATCCCCATTTTCTTCTTTCACTCTGTAGCAGAATGTGGGTTCTAACAGTTGGGTGGGAGCTATGTGCCTCAGCCAAGATTAGTTGATTCATTTTGACAGACAGTGCATGCCTCTGATGGCTTCGTGTGCAGAGGGGCTGAGGCTGAGGTGGCTGACGTACCTGCCGCCTGTGTGTGCATTTGCTGCTGCTGGTTGTCTTGCTCTAGCCTTCTGAGTGTGTCACGTTGGCAGCGATGCTGGTCTGCACCTCTGGTTGCAAATACACAGGGGGACACCAGAGAGCTCAAGAATAGTTGGAGACGCTTCCCTGCACTGACATAGTTTTCTGATACTGAAACCTTTTAGGGTCTAAAACATCGTTGTTTTAATTTGCATCTGGGAGAATGTCTGAGCAAGGAGAACTGAACCCAGCCATAGTGGAGGAAGGACGGACCGAGCCAGAGTCTGCCCCAGAAAATGGCATCGTCAAATCTGAAAGTCTGGATGAAGAGGAGAAGCTGGAACTGCAGGTGAGTCAGGGGGACCCGTCCTCAGCCTTCCACCTAAAGGACGGATCTAAGACCGCTTGAGGAACTTGATAGTTAAGGATTCAGCAACCCTCATGCAGCTGTTTTTTTTAATGATGCCATAAAATGCCTTTGGAGATGAAAACTAAAATCATCCAAGGAGTGTATTTAATTACTGACTCTGCATACAGGAGCCCAGTGTCCTTTGTTAGACCACCTTGTGTGTGTGATGCTCTTGGTGTCTTGACACAGATTCCCTATCTCATGGAAAGATGGAGACAGAGCTCATAGCCCAGAAATGTCAAAGCCATGTATTCTATTCACCGTAGACATGTGAAGGTTCATATCTTCTTATCAGACCAGCCTAAACTCCAGAGTCCCCAGCTGAAGACTCAGAGCACTAAAAAGGGTTGTGAGGAGCAGTAGGAACCTGCAGCAGTTGGAAGAAAGAGAAGAGAGTTGGGATTAAATAGGAGGTGTTAATCCAGGGAAGGTCATCTGAGCTGTAAATGCTATAGATTGTCTTTAAACTGATTTACAAATGTGTTAGTGTTTCCCATGAGCCAATCCCATCAAGAGTCAATAATCATATAATGATCAATCGGACAGGTGGTCTTCTCTTTTGTGTTTGCTCTGAGGAAAAGGACTGTAAGTGACAATGTCAAAAAATCGGGAATCTGGCCAGGAGGGTGTCCTTCCTGTGCTTCCACTGGCAGTATCTCCATTATCAGTCTCCCATCCCTTTTCTCTCCTCTCCTCTCCTCCACCCCTACTCTGTCTTCCTCTCTGCCTTTCTCAAGTTTACTGTTTGTTTCCTTCTGTTTCTACCTTGCAGCGGCGACTGGCGGCTCAGAACCAGGAGAGAAGGAAATCCAAGGTAGGGATCTTCAGGTTCCACAGGAGAGTCACACATTTCCCATCAGAACAGCAGATGTGCCCACAGCCCAGAGGCTGTGGTGGGTTCTGGCTGTGAACCTCAACCTTATTTTTCTTATGTGGTTGCTTCTCGTTCACAACCTGAAGACCCGTAGCATTCTCTCCTCTCTCTCTCTCTCTCTCTCTCTCTCTCTCTCTCTCTCTCTCTCTCTCTCTCTCTCTCTCTCTCCACTGAAAGCTGCAGTAGTGTTTTTTGTTCGTTTTTGAATAAAATTTAGAGTAGGCATTCAATCTTAGAAGAGATTTCTACCTAGAAATAACTGGACAGTGTCTCTCAGGGCTTGGAGTTCCTCCTTAGAGGATTCTTCTAACTTGGTGTTAGTGGAGATTCACTGTGGAGGGATTCTTCTGATATTTTCATAAAATGCCTTCCATTCACCCTTCATGCACATGGGTGAGGACAGTGAAAAACCGTTGCATAAGCTTGTGTTTTCTCCTCTGGCACCGGCTTTCTGATCCTTCCTTGCCCCTTGCACACACAGTCACTCAGCCCTTTAGATGCTGGCCTGAGAAACCTGGTTTGGGAATACTCATGCAAATATGGTCTTCATGATTTGACAGTCTGAGAATGGTTTCTGTTTTTCATCTGCCTTCCTCAATGCCCAGTCAGGAGCAGGCAAAGGGAAGCTGACCAGAAGCCTCGCTGTCTGCGAAGAGTCTTCAGCTAGACCTGGAGGGGACAGTCATCAAGATCAGGTATAAAGTCTGCTTTGAGAAGGACTTGCATGATTTTATCTCACTTTGAATGACCAGTCGCTAATTTGACACTATAGACATTTTAGGGGAGAAAACGGAAAGGGAAAAAGATAGAATTTTCTTGCTTCATGCCCCGTTTCTGAGACATGTTGCGGAGTCACAGGTTTGGGACTGGGCCCATAACCTAACAGGTAAAGGGCTTGTCACACAAGCATTTGGGACAAAGTTGGGAATGGTTTGTCATTTCAGCATGGGTGAAATAGAGTCAAGCAGAAAGGTTCCTGGGGTTCAAGGCCCAGCCAGCCTGAGGTCTAGTCAGTGAGTCCTAGGTCTCAGGGAGAGACTGTCTTAAAAAAGGAAGGAAGGGAGGAAGGAAGGAATGAAGGAAGGAAGAAAGGAAAGAAGGAAAATGGTAGATGGCACCAGAGGAGAAGCTCCCAAGGTTGTCCTCTGATCCCACGTGTGTACATGTACCCACACACCCTGGTGTGCCTCCCACAAATATGCAAATGTACCCCACCCACATCCACACCCACCCACCTCCATACACAGCTAGTTTAAATGTATAACACAGGATATTGCATTTGTTTTGTTTTTTTTCCAGACTCTCTGAAAACTGCAAATGGAAAGGAACCCAAAAGAATTTAGATTAAAGCTTAATTTTTTTTAAAAAAAGATAAGCAAGCACGATAGTGCTGGATGTCTACCAAGGCTCTCTCTTGATAAGGCTGAACCAAATACAACCCAAGCACCCTCTTTAGGGAGACGACTTACCTCTCACCTTCCCAAAGGCACCTGCCTAGAAAAACAAAACCCACAAACACACCACTGTTGGCTCCTATGAGACTTAAGAAATAGTAGTGGCTAAGGTGCCCTGAACTTTGGAGAAGTACCCTTATAACCTTTGAGAGGGATTCTTTCCTCGTGTGTGAGTGCTGTAACAGTGATCCAGAAAAGCATCTGAGCTGGTGGTGAATTTGATGCTGACCAGTTGCTGCTTATTTTCATCCTTATCTTTGCTCCTTTCTGCAAGATGAGCAGGCACCCAGAACTTAAAAGTCTGGGAAAACTCTTCGTGACCAGATGGAGCCCCTCGTAGCCTTTTCCTCTTTTAACCATCATACTGGCTTCTGAAAAAACACAGTCTGGATGCAGAAAGTTTGCTTATTTTATCAGAGGCCAAAGGCAGTCCAGACAAAAGTCAGATGCTCTGCCTGAGCCCAAGGGAGGGAAAATTGATTACGACATCATTAGCTTTGATTTGGATTTGTTTCGCTTCTCTTTCAAGGCCACCTCCCTTTTCACGTGAATTGAAATCCTCTACACTCTCTCACTAACACAGAGAACATGGAGAGCACCTTCTTTACAAGAACCAAAAAAATAAATTCCTTATAGACTTTTGTCCTCAGCTGTCAGTCAGTAGCCATTACTGTGTTCATATGCAGCCTTTTTTTTTTTAACAAAACAAAACTTGGGCTCTGAGAAACGTGTGGCTTTCCTCCAGCATTTTATGTATGCTTCTATTTTTCATGGAGATGAGAAAGGTCGGACGATGCGAATACCACGCCTTGTCGTATCAATGTGGATTGGTGGTTTCTAATGTATGGCATATGATTGGTATGAAACCCTGTAGAATGGCAGGCTCTGGGAGAAGCAATGGCGCAGTTGTCCCTCACTCCTAATGCCAGGCAGAGGAAGGCAGCTTTTGTAGACTTCATCTGCTCTTTGTCTCCTTCGACAAAAACAGGAGGAGTTTTGGTAAGGGTCACCTGTATCATAGCACCCATTCCAGAGGCAGGTCTTGGTACTTCTACACAGTGGGTGCAAACGGTGCTTTGTTCCTGCTGACTCTGAACCCAGCAATCAGGACTAGTGTTGGAAGAGAGAATTAGGGTCCCCAAGCTTTCTGTTGGTTAGCCAAAGAATGATGGGGTTAGGAGGTTGGTAGAAAACCAACAGACACATGTATAAACAAATGGTCCCATCTCAGAGTTCATATGCAATGCCTTCACTGGACACTTAGGAAATGTGTGGACTGACTCCGAGAGAAGTATACAATACATGGAATGTACTGCTTCCCCATGTTTGTATATTCACAGTATTTGGGAAACTGCCTTTATCTTCTTGTGTGGGGAAAACTCTTGTTTCCTGTGTTACTTGATCTCAGACCCACACCTGATGGATGATTCAGTCTGTCTTTGAGTTACAGGAAGTGTGCTTTTCTAATGTTATATTATTTACTGACCAGTGTGTTACTGCAACTTGAATCATTCTTTTACTGTTGTTGGGTATAAACTTATCCTGTACCATTGTATTTATTAACACTTGTATTTTAATATTGAGCATATCAATAAAAATATTAAAAAATAACAGATTGTTTTTACCAACTCTATAGCACTTTTTGTGTGTTCATTCTACACCATACTGTATATTTATGTGTAGAAAAAGTATATTTTTTTAATCCTCAGTGTAGCATTTGTCAACATAAAGCATCGATTTGTATTTTTTTTTACAGTGGATGTCTTTGGCCTCTGTTTTTATGTATAGAATCATGTATAGAACATGGTGATTTTTAGATTCCAATTTAGAGATGGATCCAACATTTCTGAAGAAGGAATGGGATCATTTCTCTTGTGACTCACGTGATCACAGCTTCTCCCAGAGTCTACTGATGGACTGAGTCCTCCCTATCCCACCCTGAGATGCATCTCAACAGCAAATGTCCCAGGGATTTCCTGAGACAGTCAAAGTAAAATCAAAACCCTAGGTCCTACTTGAACGCTCACTAATTGCAACAGTTCTGTCCCTAATCATGTAAAGAATGACTACAATAGCCTTTCACTCTGGCTTACATATTGTGCATATATCCACCCACAGAAAAAAACTCCTGAGAGTCAGAAACCCAGCTTAGTTAAAAATGCATGATGGTGACATATTTTATTTCATCTTCTATATTGTGGAGGCTAGGGCTATTTTTACTTTTGATTTTTCCTCTCACCATCATGGTGACTTCCTTTGAGCAATCATTTCATATGGTCCCTCCTGACACATACAGCTTACTTTGAGGAGTGCTACCTTGTGCTTATTCAATTAGCCAGGTTTGTTCAGAGCCATTCCATTGCCAATCCCAACCTGGGCACAGTTAAATGCCAATGTCACAGGTCACGGGTTAGGAGCGCCTGCAGGGAGTTTTCTGTGAGAAACACTCGTCCTCACTGGAAACGTTACCTACCTCCGCCCCACATCATGAAGCAGTGCCACTGAGTGATCGCTCACATATATACAACCTGGCCTCATCCTCCCTGATTCATTATGACTGTAGTCAGCACATGCTTTGTGGAAACTAACAACCCCAACAAAATATCATTTGGCGCTTTCTGCTGCAAAGAAGCAAACCTGCAATCAAAGTATTGGCTACTGTGTGTCAATCAATATAAGCCCATTGGTTTTCAGAAAAAAAAGTGAATACAAAAGTAGATCCAACTTAACACTGCAATCCATACCAAGCAGCTGCTTAAGAGAATCTGTTTGGGAAAGAATTAACTGTAACTAAATTGACCCAAACATAGATTTATAGATAACTTACAAAAACATGGCAAGACTCACCTACCACATTTCCTAAAAGGCAATCCTTTCTGTGACTTTGAATTACAATGAAGTATTAATGACATTTGTAAGCAATCCCCATGACCCCAGACCTAGGATTCTCAGTTTTCCATAGCATGGGCATCCTGATTCTAGAGCTGACTCCATGATAGAGATTACTACTGTAAATTGGCTGTCAGGTGCTTTCTTTCTCTTGGTTCTAACTGTAATTATGACTCCTGGAACATGTCTGTCTGTGTGCACATTCCTCCTTATAAGGAACTCTGGAAAGGAACTAGAGAAGCCTTTTTTAGACATGACAGTGGCTCCAATGTGAGCAGATAAAGGAATTTTCCCCCTACACATTTAAAAATAAACCTGTAGAGAAAATAAGAGTTGTGATCTACAGGAGTTTAGCTTGATTAAAGTTAATATTCATGAAGGAAAGTTTAATACTAGATGTGTCTTCTGACCTCCCACTGACTCGTGAATCTCAGTTCATCTTAAAGGGCAAGTGTTCTTTTTATCTGCCAAGCTTAATTGTTTTTAACCACTTCAGAAACAGCAATCCATACCTGGCTCTCATTTTTTGATACCCACTAACCTCTGTGCAAAATGGAAGCCAGGCAGCATTAATTACGTCTGGCCCTAAATTATTATATTTTCTCCCCAACAGGAATCAATTCATTTACAGCTTTCCAGTTTCCCCAGCCTGCAAGAGGAAGCTAAATCTAGGAAGGATGATTCTGAGAAAGAAAAAGAAAAGGATAAAACCAGAGATAAGTCCTCTGAGAAACCCAAGATCAGAATGCTATCAAAAGGTGAATTTAAAAAAATGTTTCCTTACCTTGCTTAATTGAGGCATGTGCATGGCCAGAAGACATTGCAAAGTGAACAAGTCTTTACAGCCCCAGCTACTTGGCACCTATTTTTCCAAGGGGTCCTGTGTGTGCCAAAGGAAAAAAAGAAAGAAAGAAAAGAAAGAAAAAAGCTACCCTCACTTTCTTTTTGTTCCTGCTCCCTTATCTGTAGAGCTAGAGAGGTTATTTTTAGAAGCACTTCTTTCTTTGAGTTTACTTTTGAATCTCCTGTTCTCCATGACAAGCAAAAGAGTGAATTCAAATCTGCTCTTGTATTCAGGTTCATTGACAACGGGCTTGGATTAGCTAACAAGGGTAATAGCTTTGTATGTTCACTCTCTTATCTCAAAAGAGAGCCAGCAAGGACCTCAGCACCTTCCCACAGTAAAGTCACACGGGGTGTCTAGGTCAGTAGGCTCTCTGGCACAGAGGACTTTGCACTCTGCATCCGTACACGGTTTGGTGTTGTTTCACTTGAAAACAAAAATCATGTATTTCTATGTGGAGAAGAGACATTCTGTCTGAAACCACAGGCCTACATCCTAGAACTTTCAGACTGCTGACATACTTCTAATTGCACAAAGCAGAGATAAGTAAAGCTATAATGAAGGGAGTCCGGCTGGAGACAGCTCAGGCAACCCCACCAGCTTAGGAACTGCAGCTGTTCTAAAATGGTTGCATAAACCCGAATTTATCCAGCTTGAAAATATTTATCCCCTGCCACATTCTGTACTGATTAACATGTAGATAATTTAGAAGAGAAGTCTCATTTTTTTTAACTGCTCTGTTTTAATAGAAAAGGTTGTCATGGGATCGTGAGCTCTTGAGGTCTCTGTGGGTTGGATGTACCTGTCACAGGGAGGCAGTGCCCCGCTGGTTTAGAGCACAGTGAAAACACATGGTGTTTGACACACTCCACCACCACTGAGTGCACACTTCCCCTCGTCTGACGCCAGGGTCCTCCCGTAGTCAAGAGCATCTCAACCGTCAAATTTTATTTTCATCCTGATGTTATCCTTCGAGGTAGCAAGCATTTTCACACCTTTAAATTTACCTGAGTAGGAAGGAAACCAGAAAGGTTGCAAACGCTTTCCCACCCCTGTGTTCCCATCATCCTTTCTGACAAGTAAACCTCACCCTGCTCTTTGTTTCAGATTGCAGTCAAGAGTACACGGATTCTACAGGCATAGACTTACACGAGTTCCTGATTAACACGCTGAAGAACAATTCCAGGTAAATGGTGACACAGGCCCTTTGTTTGGGGGTGGGAGGTTCAGATAGACTAGTACAATGTGATTAGTCAAAATACCTCTAAGAAATCAACCATAAAACACAGATGGCCTTCCCTGATAGTCCCCTCTCTGATCTTTCTCTCGCTGGGGCTGACTACTCCTAATAGGTATTTAGTTACCCACTGCTTAATATAGAGTGTGCCAGCTCCACTTCCCTAAACCCAAGGAAAGATTGAAGGAAAAAGGAGAGAAAGAAAATGATGAGTATTACGTCAATCACTTATGTCTTGGTGTGGATTCATATGTGTGTATACTCAGTACTCCAGCTTTGCTTCATTTTAGGTTTTTTTTTTTACTTTAAGTTTGTATCAGTTGTATTTTTATTATTCAAAATTTTACATATTATAATTAGCATTAAAATGATAACATTTACCAGGACCAAATACTTAAAAAGTGAGACTAAAGCAAAATCCTAAGTTCAAAAACATGGTATCCAAACCAAGGAGTCAACATAGTCTGAAGATGAGTTAGACACAGGTTTTCTCTTTTTTTTTTCCTTGCATTTGATAAACTGTATTTGACCTATGGAAACTGAAAAGTACATGATACCTTCTCTTTGAACATTTATTTTCCAGGGACAGGATGATACTCTTGAAAATGGAGCAGGAAATGATTGACTTCATTGGTGACAGCAAGTATGTTTAATGGCAATGCTAGCTAATTTGATAACATGTCTTAGTTCAGTATCTGAGTTAATGATTCATGCCAGAGAGAGCTGTGGAGAGATAAAACATCAGTTCATGTGGCTCTTGGTATGTTAAATGGAGAGGTCACTGGATTTTGGAGTGGTCATTGCTTGGATCATGTGTGCTCCTGCCTGTTAAATTTGTGACAAAATGGCCATAAACAGGGGGACGCTGATTAGCATGGAGGAGCTGTAGCAAGAAGCGACCCTTTTCAATTTTATTATAGTTTTTTAATGGGCTCCAGCTGGCTGCAGTCAGTTATGCCTGGAAATAATTGTGCTGTGTTTGGTGTAAACTGGGTAATGACACATCTCCCGATAGACATCTGCAATCTCTATTATGTCATGTAGTCTGTCCTCTGCCTGCCTCTGTTGATAAGGTATCATGAACTAAGCCAGAACACTTTGCAACAGACAAGACAAATGTGCAGCTGTGAAACGGTGATGCCAAGAGCAGCTTGATCAATAAATCTATGATAGTAGAAATTTGTCTGTAAGCGAAGACAGCAGGTGATGCCAAAATGAAAGGTGGTAAGAGTTTGTGAATAAAAGGAGACAGTGATGCAAATGCCTGTAAAGTGTACTACAGACATCAAATGAAGATGCCCATTTCACTCCTCCTGTAATCCTGTTCCAGTAACCACTATAAAAAGTTCCCCCAGATGTCATCCTATCAGAGGATGCTGGTCCATCGGGTAGCAGCCTACTTCGGATTGGACCACAACGTGGATCAAACTGGAAAATCTGTCATCATCAACAAGACTAGCAGCACCAGAATGTAAGTCCCATATTGGAGTT
Organism: Mesocricetus auratus; assembly: GCF_017639785.1. Lineage (NCBI taxonomy): Eukaryota > Metazoa > Chordata > Mammalia > Rodentia > Cricetidae > Mesocricetus > Mesocricetus auratus. The sequence goes on along the minus strand of NW_024429267.1, from coordinate 49,455,973 downwards.
CGTTTGGTATTTTCTTTTTCTATCAGGGATTGGTTTATAAGAGTAGAGTTTACATTTCAAAGTATAATGACATTTAGTATGTGCAGCGCTGGTTATCCTTCTGTCCTTGCAGCAGGGGGGTGACACAGATCACTAGAATACTGCATGGGAATCAGGGAAGTATGCAAACTACAGGCAGTAAAGAGAACTTACTTCCAGCTTGTTTTTAATGTTATTTTTATTTTCTACAAATCTCATGGTTTCCTTTTTTTTCTATTAACATTCCATGAAATTACACATAAAGTGGTGGGAAATTTTATTAAAACTAGCATTCAGATGAAAACAACAGGCATTGAGCTGGGAGTGTAGCTCAGTAGTAGAGAACTTGGATAGACAACACTCACACACAAAGTCCTGCAAAATGGGTAAGGCCTAAGTAAGTAAATAGATAACTAAGCCCTTCCCACAAAGCCAGCCTGTGATCCAAGCACTCTGGAGAGTGAGTTTGAGGATAGCCCTAGATACTGTCAACAGGAAGAGAGGCCCGTGGAGGGGGAAGGGCTGGCGAAGGATAGGATTCATAAATCTGTGTTACATAAAACACAAAGACATTTGTCCCTTTCCCTCCCCTATTTCGGAAGGGAGACATGAGTTTTGTGAAAGCTCTGAACTGGACACAGAAACCTTGCTTCTAAACCACTTCCTGCTGACTGTTCCACACAGCCTGCTGCATTTGGTTTCTCCGCCTGCTGGAGTTTGAGCTTAACAGACATCTCTGTTTTAGCCCTAAGAGAACAATACTTGGCTTTTCTCAAGATAATCACTGTCTTTCATCTTCATGTCTTTCTTGTGTCCCTTTGAGTCATCAAGAACATTGTAACAGGAGAGACCATTAGCCTAGATGCTTGCAATTGTCTCCTTTGAACCCATGTAGATTTCGAATAGAGCTTAAGCCACTTCTTTAACAAAAGGTGTGGCATCCTCAAAAATAAAAAAAGGTAAATCGTCTTTTAAAAGAGTAACTGTCTTCTTTTGGGGGTTTGATAAGCAGTGAATCACATGGTCTTTGTGTCTGGATGTTAGCGCAGGGCGCTTTGTGTTGAACGGAACTCTCGTGGTTAAACCATTCTTTATTGTCTGCTCACCACAGGTTAGGGTAAGTGGGGTGGCCTCAAGCGTTCTTATCTCCTCAAAGATCCACCAGAGCTCAGCAGAGGCAGAGACAGTTGGGAGGAGGAGCCCAGAATAAGGAGCTGGGACCAAGAGTGGCTATTATCTCGGGACACTAAGTGCTTCATTTTTTTTTTTCACCCTGAGTTTCAAATTGCTTATATATCCGTAGAACAGTTTGAAGTGGATAACGTTTAAGGGCTCTTGAAGCTTCAGAATTATTGGGTCCCGCAGTTGCATTCTACTGTGCTGGCAAAACACATCTCAAAATTTAGCAGCTTTCCACTTCATCTGATTGTTGACTCCGATGCCTCCTGCTTTGACTGTCATGGAAGGTAAAGGTCACATCTTCGTTCTCCATCAGATGTGCCCAGCTGCTTTGGGTGTATTGTTTATCACTCTCCGTTCTAGGCCTTCTTGTGGCTTGCAGGTGCCATGAAATAGGGACAGACTCACTGAGAACAAAGGAGAGAGGCGTTTCACTTCCTCTTTTAATTGGTCCTTTGTATTTCACTCTGAGGCCATGGGAAATGTGGATTGGTACACAGATAGAGCAAATTAAGCCTGGTGGATTTATGACTTGTCAATGGTAGATCTGTTAATGGTTACAGTGGCTTTACAGTGCCATATTCATGAATGCCAGTCCAGGTTTGCGCACTAGTTGCTGGGGGATATGGATCCTCTGTAAATATTCCTGATAGATGCTTAGCAAAGTTGCCTTTTCCATGGTGGAATAGCTGTATGACTATTTACATTCAAATTTACCCTCAGTTGGAATTTTCAAGTTCAGTTTCTTTGTCAAGTTAGTTACAGTTCAATTGCTTACAGAGTTAGGGCACATCTAGAACATTTCCATGACTCCAGAAACTTTTGAATTCTTCAGCAGATCCTTGTGTTTCCATCAAGTTCTCCAGCATCACTGCAGGAGACAATCTGTTTTTAAGGTTTCCATTAGCTGACTAACAGAAATCCCATCGCAAAACCTCTTCTCTTCCAGAGAAGCATAAGCTTTGGTCACTTTTAGAAAGTTTAGTGTGTGTGTGTGTGTGTGTGTGTGTGTGTGTGTGTGTGTGTGTGAGTGTGTGTGTGTGTGTGTGTGTGTGTGTGTATGCTCGAATAGGTATGTGTCTATCTATGTGAACCAAATGAATGCAGTTGTCCAGTATGGGTACTGGGAGCTGCATTGCAGAAGTAGCACGTACCCACTAAGCCATCTCTTTAGACCCCAGCTTTGTTTTTTTCTGGGGCATTGTTAAATAGACCGTGCATGCTTATACCTTCAGGAAAGTGCACAGTGAGCATGGGCAGACAGCACCTCTTGAAGGGTTGGTGACTACTTTTGGTGGCAGCAGCAACAAATTTTGTCTGATCACCCCATCTTCTCTCCAGCCTTCTGCCATCCTTCCATGAGTCAAATCATGCCCAACCCCACTATCAGCTGTGTAGTTTCTAGTTATCAGCTCAAGCATCCAACTCTCTTGCTCCGTCCCAAACACGGTATGTTTAACCTTCAGTGATTTAAGTGGCTCTTAAGGGGTGGGGCACTAGTGGTAGAGTTTGAGGGTGAACTGCTACCTCCTTACAAAGGGAACAAAAAGGAAAGGGGATGAAATAAAGGTTATTTCAAATAGTAGCATATTGCAATTTTCAAGACGTGCATCATGTTAGCAGTGCCAGCAAAGCCTGTTGTTCATGAGTGTTTATGTATGCTATAGCTGTCTACTGAACTTAAAGGCAGAAAAGGACCATTCTCTTCACAGCGCTGTGTTGAAGATCTAGGTGCCTTGATGGTTTCAGCCACCATTTATTTGGGGAAGTTTGAATTCTCCACAAACACGAAGACTTTCCTTGCCAAAGCAACCGATAGTCAATCAGAGCCAGGCTAATCTTGACATATTGTTGGATTGAAATATATTGAAGGGAGATATCTGGGATGGTCCCTTGTAAGTGCTGTGTTCAAGGAGTACTTTTCCAATGTGTTCAGGTTTCTGCTGCTCCCGTGCAATCCCTGAAAATACGTATTTTAATTGTCATTGTGGCTTAGGAAAACAGATCCAGAATGCAAACTGTTTGGATGAAGTATGGAAATGAGATAAAAAGTTAAGAAAGAAAAAGACTCTCTTTTTTGGGGGATGAGCAGCTTTTCTGTGTAACTGCTCTGGCTGTCCTGGAACTCACTCTGTCGACCAGGCTGGCTTTGAACTCATAGAGTCAGCCTGCCTCTGCCTCCCCAGTGATGGGATTAAAGGCATGTACCACCACCCTGAGAAAAGCATTCTTTATGTTGACTTGCTGATTGTTTTTCTTCAGTGACTCCTTGTAGCTCTGTAAGATACTCCGATAACAGAGATGCTTACACTGGCGCCATGGCCTCAGTCACAGCAGAGTGTCAGCAGCCTCTGTCTGCCTTGGCTTTCCAGATGAGGAGTGGTTTAAGACATTCCAAACAGTGACTTGAGACTGTTAAGTTTTTCACAGAAAGAAATAGTTCTATATGAAATTCAGACTACTTAGGTCATAAGGTACAATCCCTGAGTACCATATGGAAGGATGAATGGCCCCTCTCTGCCATTCTCGGTCATACCCTCAGTGATCATCCATCAGCTCACCCTTGATGGAAAGAACCAGTCTCAGGACATATTCCTGAGTGAGTGAACTGATACCATCTCCTACTTAGAATCATGGCACTTACTATGTGTTCATTGTGCCCTACACTTCAATTCTTGGTTTATGTATATCATCACATCTAATCGTACAAAGAGAATTTCAGTTTGGGGCTTTCAGAGAAAGAGCAATGAACAGGACTCAGATCTAAACCAGTGAGTATAATTTGATGATTGTTTCAAGCCAAACCCTCTCAACTGCTAAGCCAAGTCCTCAAGATGTGTGAGTGGATTAGATAGGGATTCCAACTGCTTAATTCCTCTGTTATCTGTTAAAAAATAGGAATTAAAGAGCTGTTATTTTAAAGATGTTTTGAAGACTTACTCACTGTTATAAGTTATCATAAGAATTTTTCTTTAATTTGATACTCCTTGATAAATATTTCAAATTTGTCACTACTAACGCGTGTGGTTTATTGAAGGAGAACAACCATGAGTCATGTTTAGCAATCATGTTAGTATAGAAGATGAATCTACTCACTGTGCTCTTACAAAACCTGTGCCCTCAGTAGCTATAGATTCTCATCAGAGGCACAGGAGCCTCTGCTCCACAGGCAACAAGAAAACAGGATGGAGAGGGTTGGAGTAAAGTCACTATAGGTTTTGTATTAATTCTTTCCACGCTCTTGAGATCCCAGAGAACATGTGGCTTTGTAACAGAGAGGCTGGGCTCTCAATGCCTGTGCAGTAGACAAAACTGAGGGTAAGCAACACTCAGATAAATGCAGGAAGAGAGGATCCATCCATTGCATCTAAACAAACCTAAGCTAATATTTCACATTTGTTGAGGAGTGACAAAGAGCTGAGCTTTCTGCAGAGATGGTGGCATCTAGTTCTTATAGCCATCTAACAAAAGACTATTTTAAAGGTCACGCTAGTGCCTGGAGTGGAGAGGAAATCTGCTGAGAGGGAGAGAGGGTGTCAGCCAAGGTTATGTGTTAACCTCTGCCATCAGGAGTCTAACTCAGATCCTTTGCCCTCCAGGTTTAGGACTTTGCAGTGGTTCTCTGCTTCACAGAACATCACTGGGACATCCACCAGAATGTTATCTAAAGGGGGGGACCTTGACAATAGCGAGCCCTTTAGAATGCAAGTGTTGATAGGTGAGCTTGATGCTTTAGGAAGGACAGTCTGCTGTTAACAAGTAGGATGAGTTCAAGAGAGGAATAGTCATAGTGATGGGAAGGCTTGGCCAAACTTTCCTGTCTCTGAGTTGTAGGGCTAGAGTTAGGAAAAAATAGAGAAAGTAGGGAGTTACCATGGAGTTCTTGTGGGAGACAGTCCAAGATGGCGCTGTCATCTGAGTATAAAATAATCTTGGCCTGTAGTGTTGCAGATTTTCTAAGCTCAGAACTAACCAAGAAAGAACAGGTGAGAATATGTGACCAATTGCCTCTAGGTGTAATTTACAGGGAGGCCTCCTATGATAAATGTTATGATAAAACACATGGGGGACCTTGGAGGACCTCATGGCAGGCGTTGGTGACCTAGAGGGACAAATATGCCAGGCAGACAGAACTTAAGTGAGAAGTTTTACTAGAAAGAGGAGGGAGGGAAGGAAAAAGAGTTAAAGAGACACAGAGACAGAGAGAGGACAGAAGAGAAGAGGGAGACAGGAAAAGACCTGCCTGCCCCTGGGGACAGCTGGAACGAGAGAGTGGAAAAAGAGAGGGAAACAGAGAAAGAGAGAGTGGAAGGAGAACAGAAGTGGGTGAGCCTTTCTTTTAAAGATCTGAAGTACATACACCTTCCATGGACAGGTGGCTGAGAGCTGGGGCCAGGTGAGCCTACATTACAACAATAATTGTCTGACTTTTGCTTAAAACAGCAATTTCTTTGTTTGCGATAAGACCCTATGTTTTTGCAGTTGCTGTTATTCTTGTTTTTTCACATTCAATTGGTTCCATTGCCCTGTCCCTCTGAATTGTGACAGCAAAACAGCTTATTCTCCAGCATTTTGCATTTCTCACTACTGGATTTCTGGTTGACTGTCAGAATTTGGTGTTGTCGTCCACTGAAAATCCATGATGCGGACACTAGGGTCTATGATGCTTGACTACCACCGGAGATTTTACAATATTGCTTTTATTCTTCTGTGGTGTTTGAGATTGAACCCAGAATCTCATGTTTGCTAGGTAAGAGCTTTGCTCCTGGGCTATGGCCCCATCTCTAGTCTTTTTCTTTCTTCATAGTGTTATTTTTGTCTTCAGACAAGAACTTACTCTGCAGCCCGAGCTGGACTTGCGTGTGCAAGCCTCAGCTTTTCATGTAGCTGGGATCATATCCATGAGACTCCATCCCAGAATAATGTTACATTTTTGGAGATTTAGGTAGAAGACTAAAACTCTGAAAATGATTTTGTGAAGTTTTCTGTTACAAGCCTGTCCTGTTAAATTAGAAGCTTCACACTTTGTCTCTCAATCTCCATTTTCTCTTTTAATTATTTTTCTATATTTAGCACAAAGATGTTCATTGCTCTTTTTATGAAGGGTCCCTCATGCCCCCTTTTTATTTCCTTCTCCTCACCTTCATCCCAGAGAAAGAATGTAGATCTGGAGTTCACCATTTGGAGACTGGAAACCATCTGCTTACACTAACATTCACCACAAACAATGAGATTATTACCCATGCATACCTGAATATCTTTGCATAGTGCAGATCAACTCTTAACTCTGATAATTTTCATGTTAAAGGGCTGTCATATCTTCAACAATTTCTGTTTCATCTTTTACATCCACCCACTCTGCTTGCCTCAAATTCCCTACCCTTAAGAGTACAGAGCGAGCCTGGCAACAGCAAACGCATTGGAGAATAGTACTTCCACTCTCCACAAACCATGAGACAGGGGTAATCTGAATCACTCGGAGGATTTCCATGAGCTGAAGTCCAGCCTGGAGTACACAGTGAATTTCAGACCAGGTTGGCTACAAGAGAAGTTTAAGGGTAGCCTGGGCTACAAAATGAGCCCCTGTCTCAAAAACAAAACAAAACTATACAAACAAAAGCTTAGGATCCAACCGCAGGATACTTGAGGTGTGTGGTGAGGAGTGATAGCTTCAGAAGACAGTTAAATGAGACATCTATTCCCGAAATCACAAACAATGAAGCCTGATTTAACTAGAGACATTTTCTCAAGAAGGTGATGAGCATGAGATGAAGGGCCTTTGCTAAATCCCTGAAGAGAAGGGTCATTACTGAACTTTCCACCATCTCAGGGCACAGACCCGGGACAGAGAGGCTGAGCACAGGTGAAGGACCACACGATCTGCTGATGCACTGAAACTTAACTGTGGGGATGCTTGGGTATCCCCAATGGGGAGTTTCATCCCCCCCAGGTGACTGTGTTTTTACTGAAGCAAAACAAAACAAAGAACAGACATGGGCTTTCTCCCATGTTATGTCCTTGGTTGAGATCTGTAAGGTGCATGCTGAGTTCACACTTACTTGAGGCCTCTACAGAGGACCAAGCATCCATCTATTTAAGTGCATCTTGGAGTGGTTGGCTAGCATCCTGCCATTTCTAAACATGGTGAATCTATCGTTAGCTTTCTATATGAATGGTGTTGCCAATCATCTGACCAGAACACAGAGATCAGATGCCTAAAAATGCATTGCTCTCAGTAAAATTATGAGGCTTGTGGACTGAACATGTTCCACTTCCTGTTCCTCATCTGATTGGTAAAGATGCTGTACTGTTTGGATACTTTTGTCTATTGTTCAATGATAGAATCAGAACCATTAACATAGTCATCTCCCTAAACATTTACCCTTTCTTTGGGAAGACACCTAGGTTCTTAATCATCTCTTAAACTCAAACACAGAGCTGTTTGTTGACTTTGGTTAAATTCTGTGCCATTTCCCTGAAGCATTGTGTGGTCTACATAGTATTGTCTTCCTTTTTCCTCTGAGAGTAAAAGATTCTGTGCATGAGAGGAAGATCACAGAAACAGACGGCAAGGAGGAAGGAAGACACATTTATTTTGTACCCTTTTCCAGTTGTATGGTAGTTCACTGTTGAATTTTGGAAACAAAGTGAGCACACACCTTGAATACAGATAGAATCTGTACTATGATTATTTTAGGGAGCTTTTATGTGACACGGTGATGCATCCAAGGGGTATATTTATTTATTTGACTGTTTATTCACTTAGCTCTAAGAATTGTAGGATGTACAGTCAGTCCATCTTGTAGGAGAGGAACCAAAGCCCAAGGCTGTCTTACCATGGTCAAAGATCTGGAGCTCCTGCCTCTCAGCTCTTAAGCTTTCAAAGGTTATGGGGAGAAGAATTACCATTCATAGAATCACTAGTGTCAAGTTATGATGAAAAGCAAGGAGATAATTAAGCAGTAATCTTTCACTGCTATGCATTGGTTCACTTTCAAAATCCTAATTTGCATTTGATTATTTTTAAAGCTGTGCAGAGGGATTTGGAGACAGCTCAGCCAGTAAAGTGCTTGCTGTGCAAGCATGAGTACCTGAGTTTGAGCCCCAAGATGCACATAAAAAGTCAGGCTTGGTGATGCATGATTGTAGTATCAAAACTGGAGATATAGAGACAGGAAGCTCACTAAGTCTCATTGGCCAGCCAGCCTGGCCAACTTGGAACTTTTCAGGCTTGTGAGAAATCCTGTATTTAAAAAAAAAAGCAACTAAACAACAACAACAAAAACCCAAGATGGATCACGTGCAGAGGAATGGAACCTGAGGTTGACCTCTGACCTACATACACACATGCACATGCAAATGGACCACACATACACATGCACACACACACACACACACACACACGCACACCATACTTAAGCATACATATAAAAATGTTAAAGAAGCCCAAATAAGGACTGTTAACTTTAAAGTAGATGGTATAAACTATGAATTGTCTCAGCACACTTACTAGTAAACCTTATTTCATGTACTTAAAATATGTTAGGCATAAGTAGTTAGGCTCTGGCTAAAGTCTCAAACTGCAGAGACGTTTAATGCAGATAGAAGGAATAGGCTCAATACTGACTGAGGGCTATATTCACCTACAGCAGTTGTGCCTTGAATGACTTTAGAAAACACTTGAAGATGAGAGTGTCAGAGGATGTGGATGTTACAGTATGCTACAATGCTCGGTAGACTCTTCAAACAAACTGGAGTCTGCCAAAAGAAATGAGCACATACAAAATATTTAAGCCCATGACCTGGCTTCTTCCTACGCCAGTCCCTTCCAGATCCCACAGTGAACACGGAGGAACACAACCCCCAACTTCCCAGTCTCTCATCTCTGCCCAATCATTCAAACCTGTACAAAACAGCAAGCAAACAAAAAATCTTTATCAACTGAATCACAATGGCAATTCTTCACTGGTGCAAGTACAATGTTTACCTGCAAATTTTAATGGGCTAATTCACCCAGATATTATCACATACAAACAAAAACCATTCATTCCAAAAAGCACAATTTACTTTTCAGTTTTCAAGGACAGAATTATTTTCATAAACTACTGACAGGCCCATTTGGACACTCATGATTCAAACATTATACAAATATTACCACACAGATTGGATCTATCATAATATTATCACTAAGTCTGATGAGAATGTAAGGTAAATATTTCTTGGTTTACTCTGGACTGAGGGAATGCCTCAGTGGGTAAAGACACTTGCTGCCAGGCCTTAGAAGGACCCACACAGTAAAGTGGGAAAACCAACTCCTATACCACACACACACACACACACACACACACTAAATGAAATATAATAAAACTTAGAGTATAATTTATTGACATGCCTACTAATTTTGCCTATTCATAAACTGTAGACAGTATAATAAAATGTTCTAACTGTTATTTTGATCCTCACTAGTACCAGGTAAAGCACTTCAGGGTATAATAAGATTTTCTAACTGTTATTTTGATCCTCACTAGTACCAGGTAAAGCACTGCAGGGTTTACCAGGATTGCTTGCATGTATTCATCTCTCCTTTGCATGCTAAAGCACACATTATATTTTTTTCAATTTATGCAACAAAACAAATGAGCAGGACTCCTCCTTCATGGACATTGTATAAGTTGTCAAAAAAAATCACAGTCAATAAGACAGATTGAAAAGACTCAGTATGTGTTAGGCTTATTTTTCAGTGATGTTCGTATGTTAAAATCATTTTAGTATTAATGATTTCCTGCAGTAAATGATCATTTCTTCTGCAGTTATTAACACATCTTCCAGAATTTGTTTTAGGGAATGGAAATTAGAGTCATTGGATATATTAATACAGCAATATTTTAAGAATATGTTTATTATTTTTTTGAGAATTTCATGCTGACTGGTTTTATGTCAGCTTGATGAAAGCTAAAGTCATCTGAGACAGGGAACCCGGATGGAGAAAAGCCTCCTTAAGATCAGCCTTCAGGGACAGTCTGCAGGCATTTTCTTAGTTAGTGGTTGATAGGGAAAGCCCAGTCTGTTTTGAGTGGTGCCACTCCCAGCTGGTCGGTATGGTGGTCCTGGGTTCTATAAGAAAGCAGGTTGAGAAAGCCATGTGGGAACAAGCCAGTAAGTGGCACCCCTTCATGGCCTCTGCATCAGCTTCTGCCTCCAGGTTCCTGCAATGTTTGAGTTCCTGTTCTGACTTCCTTGGAGGATGAACAGTAATGTGCAAGCCAAATACACCCTTTCCTCCACAAATTGCTCTTGGTCAATTGGGTTTCAGTGCAGCAATAGAAACCCTAACTAAGACAAATTTCATACAATGTAATTTGATCATAACCTCAAGTTCCTCCCCTTTACTCCTCGAGTCTTTATATAATACAGAACTAGATGGGCAAGTTACACTCAGGGTCTAGGCACCTTGTAAGTTTATTACCACTGAGAAAAAGCTGAGAATTAGAAAACTTTCGATAAATCAATATGATAGAACCGAATAAGAATGTCTCATTAATGAAGTGTTGGAAGGAACAGCATGTAGGTGCCACATGCTGAGGAGTGTGTATCCTCAGGGCAGAAGCTGTGAGAGAGGAAGGACAAGTATGTTGAAGCATGTATCACATGTGTGGGTGGACATTATATGGTTGGTTCATAGGTTTATTTAAAAAACATCATTGAGGTTTTTGAAATATAAAAAAGCTAAAGTAATCTTCAGCAAATCCTGAATCTGATCCAACAGCCTAAACCTAAAATTGACAATTATTCTGATGAGACCCTGTCTTTGCAGATTCTTTGGTACTTATGGGATAAAAGTGTAGGAATGGATGTATAGTTTCAAGAACATAGGTGTGCATTGCCTTTTTATCTGAAGATAGTAGTAAACAACATTTCATAGGCATTGCATATCAAATCGTTCATGGGTCACTTTTGAAGGACATTTTCTTTCTGTATTATAGATGTTATTTTCCATTTGTGCAAACCCTTGTTTTATATGTAAATTTTAAGAATGATACCAGTGCCCTTAAGCTCAGTGATTGTATCCCTGTTTGGCTGTGTTGAAACTCCATGCTCAATACAGTTCATGAATAGCTAGCCACACAAACTAAGAATACCACATCAGGTCTTAACTGTATATGATTTACTTCCCTTTTAAATTTTTATAGTGTCTGTCTTATCCCCTTAAATCATCTTCTATATTATTGTTTTGTCTTCTTTACAACACACACACACAAGATCTTCTTGGTGATTGTTAACATTTTCTCATTATCATTTTGTCATTGGTAAAATTTCTACCCATACAAATCAAGAATAACATACCAATAAACATGGAAATCTTGCAGTATGAGATGAGTTTTCATGTACTAGAGGGTCTTAGTGTAAGAAATGTTACTGGGGCAAAGAGCAAAATTTAATCTTACATTTCTAAAACCATGCAGTATAATATAAAAATTAAGAAATAATTTGACAAAATAAACCATTTAAATCCCCAGTTCAGCAGATTATTAAATAATACATTCAATGAAAGAATAAAATATTCATAATATAAGAATAATTTTATAATCCAATGATTTGGTATGAGTCACTATTAAGTTGCTGAATTGTTTTGTTATCTGTCTGAGATAATAGCTTTCATTATTTTCTTGCTATAAAATAATGTGTAATTACTATAATCATACATTCATAAAAGATTAGAAGGTGAGAAGTAAAGCTGCCTTCTGCTAACAATATTACTGTTGCCATGTGTTATAGTTTGAACATCAGCATAGTCAAGTTGCATTTGTATTTTTATACAGTGTCTTTACTTACTGTTCAGTATTATTGGATATTGTTTTAGAGGACTCCATGTTACTATAACATACCTCAAATTCCTTATGCAATACGGAAGATATCTTCATTCTTCTGTTTTTGTGGGATGGAATTCGGTGTTTATTTACACCCATTTCCTTTGGATTCATTCTTAGAAATAGAATCCCATTATCTAGGCAAATTGACACAGCTTAGTTTTTCATTCATATAGCCCAGTATTTTTACCAAAGCAAAAGGACCATCTTAAGAGTCTTGCAGACTCAGGTTGCCTTGGAATGTGTTGCTAAGTGTCATTTGTAGCTGTCGACAGTAAAGAAGAACCACGGTCCCTTGTTAGCCTGCATGTCCACTAGCACTTACCCATATTGAAGAACTTGGTGGAAAATGGTTAGCGAGATAGTTTGAGCTATAAAACGGTCCTCACACAAGCAGGAGAAACTGACTTTGGATCTTCAGAAGCCAATAAAAAGACAGGCATGGCTCCGTACCTATAGTCTCAGTGTTGGAGAGCAGCAGTCTGAAGGATCTCTGGAGCTTGCTGGCTAGTAAGCCAAATGGGTGAGCTCCAAATGCAGTGAAAGGGATGATGTCTCAAAGTACAAGGTGGAGAGCAATTGAAGGAGACACCCAGTGTATACTGTAACTCTGGCCTCCAAAAAAACATGTACACAGGTATACATGTAACCTTCCACACATGGATACACATGGACATGTATATGCACACACTATACATACATATAAAAGAAAGAAAATGGTTTTTCCAAAACATGCAAAATTCTAAGCACAAATTTGAAAGATTATAATAATAAAAGATGTAAAATTGATTCAGTCTGTAACTGACCTGAATGTGATCCCTAGACCTCACCTAGTGAAAGAAGAGAAATGACACCTACAAGGTTATCCTCTGAGCTCCACACAGGCGCTGTGATACACAGGGCTATTCCCAAGACAATAGCAAAGAAATGCAAAATATATACAAAGCTAATTAAAAACACGTTCACTTCCTAAATTACAGTATAGTATCATTTAAAAGGAAATGAAGTGGAATGACATGACAGACTGATATGGGAAATAGTGAAATATTATTCTTCAATAAAGGTGCAGGGTTTGTTTATTTATTTTCAGTCAAAGATCCACTGCTGTGAGCATTTTAATCGAAATGTTCACAGTTTTCTTAGGTTTATTTGTATTTAACAAATCAGAATCAGAATACTATTCATTTCACTGTCCAGCCAATCTCTCCCTCTGAGCACTATTGAGATCTATCTCCCATCAGTCGCACTTTTCCTGTGGTCTAGGTGACATGCCAAGGTCTCTGTTTACCCTACTTCCACCACCGACTGTCACCCCCACCTCCATTCAGTTCTTCCTTTCTGTGTAGGAAGGGAGGGTAAGAATCAGCAGGACTATTTGGAAGAAGAGTGACAAGTTTTGTGGTAAGAGCCTAAAAGTGAGACCAAACTGTTTAAAATATTTAAAGATAAGCCAAAGATTCAAAACAATAGTAATAATGAATGTCCATTTCTCTTGAGGAAAAAAAATTTAACCAAAATGAAATTTATTGAATAGAAAAGAGATTTGATAATCTTCAGTACAACCCTTTCTTCCATGAGTTCCATATAAAAAAGGAGCACCGTAGAACCAGCTTAAATATTCATTTTTTTTCCAGAGAGGCCAAGATGCAGGCCTATTCACTATACAGAAGTAGTGTGTCCTAATGCAGGCCTATTCAGTCACTATATCTCAGCAGTGTATGCTATGGACTTGCAGCAGAGTCTGCTATATGTGCTACAGATTGTGGAAAAACACATTTTTACCTTGAGATAAGGAAGCTATTACTCATCTAAAATAAGCATTAATTTTATTTCCTATGCATTTTGGCAATGGTATATAGAAAGGTAGACATGATACCTCATGAAGCAAATTGAAAAAAAAAAAACAAATTGAACCAGAATGATACATGTCCATAAGGTACATAGCAAAGTTCACTTATCATCATTTAATAAAAGCATGACCTGTTTTATAGTTTTGAGAATTGTTTTTGAATTGCATTCCTGTATTCACAGATTAAAAGTAATTCATTACTATTTGAAATACTATTCCTAAATGCATTATTTTACTATTGTTCATCTTAGGGCTTGAAATGTTCAATTAGATGTAAAAGTGATTTTTTAAATAGCTGTGATACAATGGCCCATTGTCAGTAGTTTTAATTCAATTACTGTAGTATTTCAATTTGTACTTTTGTTAGCTTAAAAGTCATGAATAGTTCTACATAAAACTAACCTGGAAAAAAGTCTTACTACACTTGCTTAATTATTTTTAAACAAATTTCAAAATTACCTTATGAACACTTTAAATATTTTTCAAGAAACCTAAGAGGCCTAATATTTTTCTAACTTTTGAAAATATAAAAAAGATAACTTGTAAATCAGTCACTGAGAATGCAGTTTGTATATTTTATATCAAATAATGAAATATTATTAACATTTATGTTATGAGCAGCTACACTACTTCTGATTAAATTTTATCATGCTATCAAAGTATTTTTCACACATGCATACATATATGTGATATATGTTGCTATACACAATAGCACTATGACAAAATGGGATTTCAGAAGGAACTCTATTACACTTTACACAAAGATACCCTTGGAATAGGAGCCCAAAAGGAGAATTGAGATTTCTTTCCTACCCAAGAAGCTCAGACTTTTGTAAAAGATTTTAATGATTAATAAACATAAATTCAATGTTTAATGATCATTCTGTTTTCGATTTGAATTTGTGCTCCTGTGAACCAAACTCTCCAATGTCCTGCTCTATAATTACAGAAATTATAACCTTATATCTGACTGAGTGACTCTTGGTCAGTCCCTGAGCTATAACTACTTGTACACAGCTTGGCTAAATTGTCACTCATCCATAAATTGATTGATTCGTTCATTAAATTGAGTGTTTTCCTAGCACCAGGTTTGGATATGGCCACTAAGGATTAAAGCTTGTAAGGAAACAGTGTCCAACCCACGTAAACCATCTGCCAGCTAGCATTCTCAGTTCTCACTCAAATACATTTTTTCTTAAAGGAAGAAATTAGGCTAAATAAATTCACCTTGTGTTTGTGACTCAAAATATTCATGTTCTCAGGTCCTCTCATTTGTGTGTGAATATCAACAGACTATTAGAAATAAAAACAAAAAGGATAGCTGCAAATTTAGGCAAATAATTTCACTTATTAGGGCTTAGAAGACTAGGGCCTGAGGATATCAGAAGAGACTAATTAACATTGATATGATGTAATTAACATTTATATAATCAGCATCTTTAAGTTAGCATTCTTATTTCAATTGCTATGGAGGGGGATAATATAACAGTCAAAGAAGTGCTGGTCCAGAATTCCAAAACAGTAAATTATTTGGGGGAGCTGTCATTTATCCAAACTATAACTGAACATGTTGCTATCGTAAGAACTTTCTGTACAGTAAGGAACCCATGCATATGCTGACTACCCTGCATCAAATGTGTTCATTCCTCATGTCCTATTTCCACTTCCAGATCATTTGTTATATTTTATCACATTTTAATTTTGGTGGAAAATGTTCGCATTGATTATCAAGATGCTGTGATGAGGCTTCTTGGTTCTTTAAGCTGAGGGGTGAGATCCTCCAAGACCTTACCTCCTGCCCATTGTGCACTGTAGAGTCAAGAGGGACAGCCTCCAAAACAATACAGAGAGACCCTGTCTTGTAAAAACCAAAAAAAAAAAAAAAAAAGAGGGACTGCCTGCACCACCACGTCTGTGGGGATGTACTTACGCTATTTCAAGGGCAAATCTACAGTTATGTAATCAAATTAATCACTGAGGGATGTTCTCCTCATCTAAAAAAAAAAATCTCCTTCTGCAGCCCACTTTTCCCAACGGGATGGGACAAGAGGGTGGCATCATTTTAGAAACCTTGTGCGGTGCAGCTGGCACCAGCCAAGCTTCTCTCCTCTCGCCGGCTGGTCACCGCTGTTCTAACACATGGAGAGGTGTTGAGGAGAGGGTGATCCTCATTCTGACTTGAATTAGACTCTTGAGTCATTCCTTTGTCACTAAAATGCTGTTTGTAATGGAAATTTTTCTTAATTGCTGGTCACCCACTATAGAGCACAGCCACTATGAAGTGGCTTCCTTTGCCTGTGATGCCAGGAACCCAGCATGGTCAGGAACTCTAGAAGCAGTGAGACAGCTTCTCTTAACCCAGAGACAAACACTTCAACATGTCCTCTGTGATGATCCCAAGCCCCAACTCATTCGTGTAGTTTAGGGTGTGTGCAGTGCCAATCATGGGGAACTAACCTGTAATAATTAAGAGATTTGGCAAAATCAATTGACCAGTTAGTAGTATGCAACTACTTAGAGCCTTCCCTTCACAACAATCAGCTAATAATTTGTTTAAACTAAATATCATCAGCTTTTCTAATTACTGACCTGATTTAGAAGGCATGGACCAGAAGGTCAGGGGCTAAAGAAGCCAGATTCCAGAGCATTTATTTTTGGGGAGAAGAAAAATAGCTTGAAAACAAAACTCTCAGTGTGGACTCCAAAGACTCTCAGCATGTGTGGGTGAAAGGCAGTCATCATGTGTGGGTGACAGGACAGATCATGTTTTAAGCATGTATATTGAGCTATGCCTGGTGGTACAACCTGCAATTCTACCCACTTAGGAGACTGAGGCAGGAGGCCATTGACCCATGACCAGCTTGAGCTACAAAGTGAGTTCAAGACCAGCCTATGCAATTTGGTGAGACCAAGGTCTCAAAATTAAAAGGAAAAGGAGGGCTGGGGAATGCAGCTCACAGTTAGAGCCCTTGTGAGAACCCCCAGAGTCAATCCCCGATATCAGAGAAATACAAACATTAAAAAAATAACTTCCTATTTGCTTGAGGATATGTGTGGGGGATTCACGTAAGTGGGGCCACACAAGGTCAAAACAGCTAAGGAAAACATGGAATCACTACGTGTGCTGGGAGCTTTAACTGTTTCTGTAAGTTCATCCCCGATGATGGGCGTGCAGCAGCAAGACTCTGCATTGGAAATAACAAAAGGTATTGTAATCCACGTGAAAAGTGACATGTTATGACCTACCTGTATAAGGTCAGCAATTCTAATTCCACAACCAAATATAAAGCCCTCTTCTCTCTCTTTCAAGTTAAATGCCACTGTGTGTGTGGGGGGAACACACTAAGAACTAAGCTTAATCAGACGGGAGAAAAATACTTTTTTATTGATATGTTTTACTTTGCTGGCAGACCAGAGCAAAGGTTTTGTGAACATTTAAAAGATGAAAAAAGTGAAGAATCCCAGAAGCGGTTTATCTTGAAGCGAGATAACTCTAGTATTGATAAAGAAGACAATCAGGTTGGTTCTCAAGTTTGAGAGTGGCTGACATTGTTGTTTTTGAAGGTGGGCTGATTGATGTTCTTGTTGTCCCTCTGTTGCCCCCTCCTGCCTCCTAGCCACCCCTTCCTGCCTCTGACAACCGCTGCCCTCTCTCCAACCCCTTGGCCTCCATTGCCTCCCCCTCTGGCATTCAGTGGGTAGCCACACGATGTTGCCTCAGTTGCTTAGCAGTGGCTCTGTGTTGGGCTGCATGGGTGGTGCTTGGCACAGTCTTTGCTGCATGTTGTGGTGGGGGTCGGGACGCCGCAAGCTCTGAGCTGTGGGAATAAGCTTGTCAGCTGCCTTTCCAGATGTCTGTGTAACTCTGCCAGTCACTCCACTCCCTACAGCTCTGTCCTTCCTTCCTTCCGTTGTGCACAATTTGAGCTGGATTTTCAATGAGGACCGATGAGCCACCGGTGTAGCTGTAAAGAACATACCTTGTTATGGTGAGGACGGGAGGATTTTGCAACTATCCTAAAAATAAATCTTCACAGCAAAGCATCGAGTTTCCCTTCTCGTCCCCCACCCTTCTTCTCGTGTTTTATGGTCTATGCAATGTGTTTGCTTGTTTGCATGAAATGTAGCAGAAACTGATCCCTGCGTATTTTGCCTGTGATGAAACACTGCCATTCTAGAACAGCCCTAATCATGGTCCTGGAGCAAATGAAAAGAGACCTTACTGAATCTCTTCTCTGCGTGGGTAGGAGGGAGGGAGGTTACAAGCAAGAAGACTAAGTAAATGACAAAACCAAAACAGAAAAAAATAATGACAATAAGAACATCAGAAAGTCAGGAGAACATACTTGGTGTCTGACAATCCAAATAGACATTTTTGAAACATGTCTTTGCTTTAGCATTCATACAGGTAAGACAATATGTATCTCACTCAAAGTCTCCTATGAGTTTCTCAAAGTGAGTCACCCTGAGCCAGCGTGTGCATCTCTGATGGAACTCCTCATTTGTACCTCCTTGTCTCCCACCACTGCAGCCCCCGGCCCTGAACTGCACCGGGGCTCTTGTTGACTTCAGAACATGCCTGTGTTGTGTACTCTGTGGGTGTCTGGTGAACGGATGGATGGATGAGCTTAGTGCAGAGAGGATTTTGTTCAGAGTGGCAGACAGGTGGGAGGGCAGCTGAGATGCAGGGAATAGGTCAGAGAGGATGAATCCTGGTTCTCATGCTGGGTCCTTTGGATTGTTACTGCAGCTTTCTTTGCACTAGCATTGACTGTTATCAACAAACAGGTTTGCTAGGCAGAGTTTATGGTCCCCATGAAATTCACAGGGTTAGCCACTGAGCAAACAAAGAAACCTTAGAAGCCAGCCACTATCCACGGGCTGCTTTCAGACTCCCACTTTCTCTGCTGTCTTGTCCTTTCTTGAGATCCCTTTACAGTCACTTCATCCCTCAGGCCCCCTGAACTCAACTCTTAGCTTTTCCATCAACACTTTGCCTCCTGTGTGGTCAGACACACTCAGCAAGGGGAAATAAACTATTCCTGGCTGGCCCATATCTGGGCCAATTATCAAGGCATATTCAAGGCTGCCCATTTTTAAAATATTCATTCTATTTTCCTCCATAGAGGATGAACCAGGAATAGCGTATCCTTCTTATGTCAGCATACCACACACAGATGCACACACCCACACATATATAAACACATACACACATATACATACATACAAACAACCACAACCACACCAATAAATACGCACACATACAACTATATATATCACACACATGCATCCATACACACACCCAAAGATCACACACAGATACACACACATGCATACACATATACACGCCACACCTATATACACATATATATGCCACACATATAAGCATACAATATAAATATCACACACAGAGCTATGCACAGGCATATATATATATATCACATATATATATATACAGAAAACCAGATCACACACACAGATACATACATGCATGCATATATATGTATATACCACACACATGTGCATATGCACACATACACACAGATATGCACACGTGCTTACACATACCACATACATGTCACACACAGAGATGCACACATATGCATACACATATACACACTTATCACACACAGATACACACACAAGAATACACATATATGCACCACACACACACACAGATAGACACATGCACACGTAAGTACATATTTCCAGCCTAGCCTCCTCAGGGAGCAGAGGGGTTGGGGCTTGTCAGGCTCCAGTTATCTTAATGAGCATTTATTATTCTCAGTTGACAGTTGCCTACGAGCTCAACATGGATAACCCTCCTGATTTCTTTTCTCTGTTCAGCAAAACAGAATGCATCCATTTAGAGATGACAGACGAAGTAAATCAATTGAAGAGAGAGAAGAGGAGTATCAGAGAGTGAGGGAGAGAATATTTGCACATGATGTGAGTAGTTGTTTTAATTGCCTCTTGAGTATGGTCCTTCCATTAGCAGAAAGGCCCCTCGCTTCTCAGACAGAGAGCTGGCAGGGAATACAGAGGCTGGGACCAAGGAGCGAGCCACAAAGCAGAAAACACAAATGCTTCCAGGAAAGAATCTGGTTCAGGGACATGGTGCAAACAGACCAAGAGTCTGTGTGTGATCCCAGGGATAGTCAGGTGTGATTCGGGTCATTAAAAGAGACAGTCTTTATAGAAAGGGTTGTCAGTTTCTGATATTCCTTTACATCCATAGTAGGGAAGAGATCACCTCCTAGTGAGTTTAAAGAAAATTAACACTAGGGCCACAGATATGGCCCCTTGAGTAAAATGTTTACTGTGCAAACATGAGAACCTTAGTCTGGCTCCCCAGCACCCTTGTAAAAGACAGGCATGGGGTCAGGCTTCCATACCACAAGCACTAGGGAGGCAGAAGCAGGTAGATCCCGCAGACTCGTTGGCCACACAATCCAGTCAATTTATAAGCTCATAGTTCATTGAGAAGCTCCAGTTACAAACAATAAGGCAAAGAGCAATAGAAGAAAGTACTTGTGTGGATCTCTGGTCTCCACACACGTACCCAGGCATACATGTGTGCAAATACCACACACACGAGTGTCTTTTGTATTCTTACCAAATATGAACACTTCAGTATGCAAAAGCTAGATGATAATATTCACTCCCCATCTTGATTTCAGATCAAATCAGATCTGTGAACAATTTGTCAATGGAATAATCACAAAATAACTTCCTTTAAGTCAAAATCAAACAAAGAAAATGTGGTTGGGTTTTAATTTTTTTTACCCATTATGCTCAAGACCAAATTCAATTAAGTTAGATAAAAATTGGGACACAAAATTAAGAACTGGATTTTACAAACAGGTTAAAACACTGAGGAATTGCCATAGCTTTCTATTCTGTGGGGCCCTTGGGAGCTTTCTCGGGTGTTAGGTAGCCTGATCTCTGCAAGCTGTGGAGGAGGCTTCAATGTGGTCAACACTTCCAGCATCCCTAGCATCCTCAGTCAAGCTCTGTGGCTGAACTTGTTGCTGGAGGACACACCAAGCCAGCAGGACACTTGGACTTTGCTCCTCAGCTTGGGGGAGACCACTTCAAGCCAAGGCAGGTGTCACCAACCCCCACTTGCGGTAATTCTATAGCTTGAAGCTGCCAAAGAGGCAAGATCTGTCATGTAGGTTTCACCTTTATATCCTCTTTACCTCACTCTTCTTGAACACACTGAGATAGAAATTTAATGATCAGTTACTCAGGTCCAGAGAAAAATGGAGGTTATCACAGCTGGAGGTGTGGGTGCAACTCTAGGGAGTATGTGTGGACTACTTAGACTCTTGCTATGTTCAGAATGCACCATGATACATATTCTCCCTAGATATGAGAATCAAATGGCTGATAGTTTTCCCTTTGTCTTGAGAGGGCAAGAGACTATAGTGAGCTGAGAGGCAGCCCACTTGCTTCTGAAGACCTTCATAGAGACAGCATGTCCAGAACGTTCGTTTGCTGTTTGTTCTTTAATTCCCTCCTCCTTTATATGTGTGCTTAGCTCTATGCAGCTTTCCTTCAGGCTTCTGACAAGTCAAGAGTTGTAGGAAATGCCCGTCACACAGACAGGGCATAAACAACCTTTTGCTTTGTTTTGTCTTCCTTTTCATCTATATAAAGTTGTGCCCCTTTATTGGAGAAGGGTGCTAAGAAACACTGTTTTAGATGCCTGTCTGGAATAAGAATGGAACCCATGACTCTTAACTCCACAGAAGATGACCACAGAGAGAAGGGCCTACATGGCTTTCCTTCCCTGGGGACAGAGGACCCAGGGAAAATGCTTGAGACACTGCTGGCCATGTTGAGCTTCACTAGCCACAGGGATGGAAACATTCTTTTCAACTGAAAAGTAGATCTAAGTGTGACAGAGCTTAGGTGCCAAGCTATTTCCAGTCCCTCACTAACTCCAAACCCATATCATTTGCCAGCCTGTTTCTGGCACTACTTGCAACCGAATACTACAGGGAAGGGTTTTAAAATGAGTGTCCTTCAGCCAAAACACACTCACAAACCCACTACACAGTTGAGTGACACCCTTAATATCATTAGTAAAATGATGTTATATGTGTTTTTAAAGGGAAAAACATCTTCCCTTTGCTTAATACCTTTCTATAAGTTACCGTGATTCTTAAAAGCCTAAGGTAGAAAACTCATGCCCACTGTTGTTCCCTAAGCCCACAGAGATACTCTTGTCGCTGGCACCCTACTGTAACCTACTCACTGAGTATGACAAATTAATCCCAAATTTAGCAGCATAAAGCAAACAGAAACCACTTATGTCACCACTGTCTTTACGGGTCAAGCATCCAGTGTAGCTCAGCAGGTGATAATAACTCAGAATCTGTAGCAGAGGGTCACTGTTCGGCTCTTAGCTGGGCCTATTTCCTGAAGGTTTGGCTGAGGTACTGCTAGCTGTTTCCAGATTCACTCATGCGGCGACTCTGCCAGTCTTGTGAACTGGGACCAGTCTGCAGTTGGCAGTTTTCTCCAAGGCGAACTTCCCTGAAGGCCGTTGTATGTCTCCAAAACTAGCAACTCACTTCCCCAGGAGAATTCATGAGAGTAATGAAAGCAACGGTGTTTGATGATGTCATCCTGGAGGTGACTTTTTCCCCTCCCACGGTATATCATTGGATACACAGACCAAACTCAGAGTAACGTGGGAAGGATGTGTCAGCAAGGAAGAAGATAAGAGGTGACTCAGCAGTAGCGAGGTGTGGCCACAGCCTCTGTCAACTCAGAATTCCAAGGATGGAACATGGCCAGATGATCTTTCTTGAACTCGTAGACACCTTAACACATTTCCTCGCCAGTCACATGCTGATAGCCCTCTTCCTGGGACATTCATCCATGCTCTTGCAGGTCCCTAACTGATGGGTCATATCACCACTCAGACTGTCCATCATTTTTAACAAAATCATAGTTTACTTTCCATTAAGTCAACTATTAGACCAATCAAAGGATCCGGCACAAGGACCCTGTATTTTAGAAGTCTAATCTTTATGCTAACTAGTCTTTGATTTCATTTTCTCATAATTAAAAAAAAAAACAGAATGAACAAAACCAGTTCTTGCTCAGCAATTATTATTTAACAGTGGCTATACCAAAACAGTATGTGTGCATGTTTCCCTACTTGAGAATTCAGACTGTTACTTATGCTTTAGCAAAACTCAGGTGTATTTTAAAATAAGAAATGTTGAGTGTTTTGAGGAAGCTTCTTGGTGCCTCAGATGTGAGTGTGTTTGAGAAGCAGTGTGCATGTGTGCCTGTATGTGTTTCTATATATGCAGTCTCATGAACAAAATAGGCATGTTTCCAAAGTTTGGTATCTTGAGATAAGGATAAGATAGCTGTCCGAGAGCCAAATAGTTGTATGTACAGACAAATTTAGCTCTCAAATAATAAACCAGTATGTCTCTATTGTCAGGAATATTTGAAAAAATGATTTCTTTGGTGAGAATTTAATCTCATTTTCTGGTCTTTTCCACCTGATGTTACTAACCTTGGGAAGACTGGTTAACAAGGCAGGATATTTGAGCAAGGTTTGCCTTGCCTGGAAGGTATTTTGCTGAAGACATCTGTGTCTCCCAAGAGGCTCCTGCTGGACCCCCTAGCAAATGTGGGGTCTGTCCTCTGAGAGCTGCAGAGAGGGCACAGGCTGTGAGCTCAGTGGGGGTGGGATGTGGGGGAGAAAGCTAATCCATTAAGCAAAATCATTTTCTTCTTTGGAAAAAAAAGGAGCCTTTTAAATATTCCGGGATGCATATAAGTGACAGCTTTAAATGTTGTATTTAATTACTGTGACACTTTCATCTTTCTCTGCCATTAAATGTGCCAGTTATTAATACTCCCATTTCCAAAGTTTATTTCCACCAGCAACTGAGTCACAAGCCGTAGCTGTCTCACTTATGCGAGTGTGGGGGACCCTGGAGAGACTGCTTCTGAGGCTCTTTCTGAACATTTAGATGCATACTCTTGAAGGACATTTTGGGGACAAATGTCTTTGATTTGTTGGTGTCTTCCCTTTTCATGCAAAGAACTGAAGTTGTTCAATCTCTCCTCCCCAAACGGTTTGTGGTTAAAAAGTCTGAAGACATCAGAATGTCTTTGATCAACTTCCTCAAATAGGTTGAGTCTCCAATTCCAGTGCCTGGTGGTAACATTATAAAGCCCACTGACTTCTTTCCAACCATTGAGGAGACACCATGTCTAAACAGAACCTCTGGCTTAGTGGAAAGAAGTGATTTCACTGTTGGATGGAGGTGGAGAACAGTATCTGGCTTGCCTCCCTGAGTGCTGGCTTCATGAACTGCAAGTTTAATTTGAAGAATTGCTGCCAGGGGCTGGGGAGATGGCTCAGTTGGCAAAGCACAGGGGCATGAATTTGACCCCGAACTCAACCAGGAAGCTGTGAGGCAAGATGTCAAATGTTTCTAATCCCCCTGGGGAGGCAGGAACAGGTAGATCCCAGGGTCTCTGGCCAACTAACCTAGACTTCTTGGTGAATTCTAGGTCAGTGAGAGAGCCTATTTCAAAAAGGCAAGGTAGCGGTCAGTGAGATAGCTCACCAGGTACAGGCACGTGTTGTCCAGCCTGATAACTTGAGTTCAAGGCCCAAATATACACCTGTAGAAAGGAAAGAACTAACTGCTGCTAGTTGTCTTCTAAACTCCACATGTGCATCTTGGCAGGCACACATACATGCATGTTCACACACACACACACACACACACACACACACACACTAGTCTTTAAACAACCAGCCAAATGATCAAAATGTGGACACCCCCTAAGGAACAACACCTGAACTTGTCCTCTGGCTTCCACACACACACATGCATATGTGCATAGACATACATAGATATGTGCACACATGCATAAAAAATGCCAGAGAGTCATTGCTATTTCTGTAGTGCAGTGGACCTGTTAGGTTCCTGTTTATCCCATTTATAGGTCACTTATTCATTTTGAAAGCTATAACAGAAAACGATGCATAGGCAGATAGATAACACCTAACACCGAAAATAGTTCTTTATTATTTCCCCGGCACAGTGTGCTGTCACGTGTTCTCGTCTCTGCTTTTCTTAGATCCCTCTCTTTCTTTGTTTAAATTCAACCAGACCCATATTTTCTCAGCAGATAAAGATGGTAGAATTTTAACTTCCCTAGAGTTAGGTCAGTAAAGGAAGTGAAACAAGAAAGCTGTTGGCTTTCTCTGTGAAAAACCAGAGAAAAGACACTTGATAGCATTTATTAATTAGTTTCAATTGGCTAGTGCTCATTTTCTGTCCTGTCCCCAACTTTAATTCAGATTAATAACTGATGGCACGTCTCCAATTTTTAGACACTGTAGTCAGTCTCTCTTCCATGAGGATGTATCACACTGAGGCGGGGATTTCAGGGTCTGGCTTCACAGCTCTGCCATCCCTAGGGGGGTCATGTCAAATCTGCTTCTCATGTCTTAATTAGAACCCGTGCCCTTGACTGGTGTATGAGGCTGCATGGCTGCTCAGAATGCTACAGTCCCCTGTCTCGCCAGATGTTTCGCTCACATTTCTCTTTGACATTGATCCTGACCTGGGTCTTAATCTGTTCCTATTCGAGGAGTTCCTGACGGGAAAACACCATGTGCTGCTGAGAACTGGTTACCCTGTCAACGACTGATGCTAACCTGCTTTTCTCCTTTTAAAATTCTCATCTCTTGTACATAATTTTCTTAATCTTTTTCCCCTAGGAAGGGAAAGTAGTTTTAAAATCAGGCAAGGCTTTGAGAGTCCCGACAATCCAGCACATCTGACATGGTGCCTCTTGTTTATTTTATTTTTCAGTCTGTTTGCTCCCAGGAAAGCCTGTTTATGGATAACAGGTAAAATGAAATTTATATTTCTTGTGTCTTTAGAGGGATGGTTTGTCATGTGTCTTTTACATTCTCATGCTCATACGTATTGCATATATAAGTGTGTACTTGAATATATGTATGAGAACATGCATATATCTATGTATACACGCATATATAATCACATATATGTTGCTTGATATGTTTAAAAGAGTTTTCTGGAGGAAGAAGTTTTCTCAGACACTTCTGCACAGAGGCTTAAGTATTTTCCATCCAAGTCTCTGTTTCAAGCTCTCCTGAAGATGTAATCCCTGCAACCTTGACATGGGATAGGAATGGAGACTGTGTGGGCAGCCTTGAGACTTCTCTGGCTTACTGGCCAGGTAGCTAAAAGCGTATTCAGCCATTTCTTATGTCTTATCACGTTAAATAGCTATGTCAAAAAATCAGTCTACTATGATTTTAAATTTCAAATTGTAAGAGTCTCCCTGTCTTCCCGAAGCGGCTGATATGAAAACTTTATCCACAATGCTGTCATAGTTTCAGTCCAGCTGGTTTAAGTCTAGTGAGGGAGATGCTTGAGAAACAGAGTGCTCATGGAGTTTATAATGTCTTGGGGTTAAGAGCAAACCTTTTAAACTTAACCTTTCAGAACTTACCTTCTGAAACAGTTTAAAGCTGTTGTAGCTATTAAAATGTTCCCACGATTCAGTTATGTGGATCCTAGAAAAATGAAGGCGGCATGGGTTGTACTAGCTACATTTAAGATTAATCAAAATATGAACTTGATTTAGAAACATAAGTTTCGTAAATAAAGCAACTGTTAATTTGATTTCAGGTGTTAATATAATGGGTGTCCCTGTAAGTCTGATTAAATGCTAGTACTCAGAATTTAAACTGGACATTAGAGATAACTAATCCAAAAGAAAAAAAGTCACCATGTTAGCAGTTGGAAATATTGAGAAAATTACCTCTTTCAGGTGAAAAAAAGATAAAATATATTCATTCCATACTGTTACAATTTGAGATACATATTTTCCATTTTTAGTGCAATTTAGAATCCATAATTGGTTTCCTTGACGATGATCTAAAGCATTTCAAAATTTTATACCCATACCAGAGACATTAACAGTTCACTTCCTTGAAAACATATTTCTAAGTCATCTAACTAATCATTTCCCTACAATATTCCCTAATCCTATTCATTGATTTTTAAATGCTATATATGTTCAAGTTGGATCATATTCAACATTATAATAACTTGTCATGTATGTCCATTGCCTATATGAACTTGTTCTGATATTCCAAGAAGGAAACATTAAGTTGAATGTCCCTTCAGGAAAAATAAATTGTATATTGGACCGTTCTGGAACACTGGTGTTTCCAGGAAGTTCAAAGGAGTAATAAATAATTTTATAGTAATCTTAAGGAAAATCTCAAGAAATGTTCAACTGAATTTCTATCCTATGTCTACCAGCATCTTGTATTCCTCTTTTCTGTGTTTACATTCTTCCCTCTACCCTCTGTCTAGCATAGGATAAGTTCTACACCCTTACAAGCTGCCATGAATTTACTCATACAGACTTTAACATCACACAGGTAAATCCTAATTCATGGGCTTGATTTACAAGCAAGGCTTGCTGTGATGATGTGCACAGCCATTCTGCACAGGGCACTGCATACCTGAATAGGGCAATTGCATACCCTTAGGCTTCGTGTCATAAACATCATGTTTTTATTCCCAGTAGGCTCCAGGAAGACATTCACATATGCAATGAGACCTATAAGAAAAGACAGCTCTTTCGGTTGGTATGGTTTACTTTTATAAACTGTGTTTTCAGATGATGTGGCAGAATCCGTGTGAAATATAAGTGTTAGTATGCAATATTTCTGTTCATGGAATAAAAGCTGTTCAGTTCTCTTCTCGTAGCATTTGATACACAACTAGACAGGGTGACAAGTAGCACTGGGAAGCCATGACTTTGTATATTTTCCTTCTGGGTTCTTCCCAGAAGTACCTTTATGTGGATGATTCTCTGTTTACACTGGTTGAACATTTTCAAACCCACTTTGACAAACTAAGCAAAGTTACAATTTCTCTGGAAGCTTTCAATTGTATGTACATTTCCAATACTGTAAACCAAATTGATGATAACTCTATTAGGGGACTGGTTTTTAAAACACTCCTGTCCATCACAGTATTTCAAACATTATTGTAAGCACCTATTTAATTTCTAAAATGAAATTATGAAGTTGCTTTCAATTATGATGAACTGTTTAAACCAAGATCTGTAGAGTGAGGGGCAGGAATTAATTACTTTTTGAATTCTGGAGTAGGCTAACACCTCTATGAGAGCAGAGGGGCCATCCCCATCTTTCACCACTCTCTTAAATATCTGCCTGACATGCTTTATAAGGACAGTTGTAAACAGTGTTATTAAAAACACTCATTGTCAGATCCTGAAAGATGGCTCAGGGGATAAAGGTGCCTGCCACCAAGCCTTGTGATCTAAGTTCAAGACCCACATGGTAAAAAGGGAGAACAGACTCCCGTATGGAACCACACACATAGGACAGACAGACAGACAGACACACACACACACACACACACACACACACACACACCAACAAAACATTTGACATATTCAGTATCTATTGTGTATGCATGCATACATTTCTAAGTACCCGTTCAACTCTGTCAGAAGAAAGATAAAACATCAAACTCTTACTAATTTCAGAAAAGAAGAACCGTGTACTGACAGTGTGCTTGTACAAAGTCCTTTGTTAGCAGTTTGAATTAAGGTTTATATCACTAGTACAGGTTTCCTGTTCCACCAGGCATTGGCAGAAAAAGAGAAGTGGGGCCTTGTTTCTGCAGTTCTAACTTTCCTAGACTGAGCACTGCTCTAGCAAGTCCCTTGCACATCATTAGATATTTCCCTTCGCATTTCTGAATGTATAAAAGAATGACCTTGAATTTCTCCATTGGAAACTCTGACTCTGAACTCACATACTCTGTGATATGGATTAGACATAAACCTTTAAAAAGCCAGTTCCTTTGACACAACTTCCAAATCACCTCGTAGCAGAGATATGGTATAATCAGGTAGTCAGTCCCAATATGCAGCCTATCACTTACACTAGTCCAGAAACTCAGGGTACATAGATAATTTGTAAATGTGGTTCCAAGTACATATATATACCCCTGACTTGGGGAAAAATAAAAACAATTATCAATAAGCAGAGAAACAGAACATAGAATGTCTATCTGATTCATGACTATCATGGAAAAGAAGCATAGTTATCTACAAAAGGACCAGATCTAGTGACCATTATTTTCATAGATGCTGGTTGGAAAGGACCAAGATGAAATTTTAGAAGTGGAAAGGTATTTGAGTAAGTGCTTTTCTGTAATAGTCATGATTCCCTACCAAGTAGGCTTGGAATTCATTTTAGGACGGAGCTTGCACTTATTGGGATAAATAACCAATAGATAGAGAAATAAGAGTTATATTTAAATTTTACATATCTACAAACCATAAATAATTGTATATCTTAACTTGAATTTTATTTATGGGATTGCCTAAAAGTAGATACTTAAATTCCCCCCTTTAGAAAATGCATAGCTCCTGGTTTAAGACGATAAGTTGAGCTGGTATCATACAAGCGTATCTTAGTTCACTTTGTGGATGAGGGGATGTGGTTCAAGTCTAGTGAGCTCATAGAGTTGCTGGAAACAGCTCTTTAATGCCAAAGGCTGTCAACTACAGCCCAAGTAAAATGGAGGTCACGTCCTTTGCAAAGACACTCTCAGCCACACTGGAACTCTCGCAAGTCTATATTCCTGAAATGGAGGTGCAAAAGTCACAAATAAAAGGGATAATAAATGAAGCAAACTCAGTGATGGGACAAATGACCACCTCCATCCAGAGGGGTTCCTTCTGCCTCATTCAACACGTTGAGGCTCAGGACCACCCCAGATCTTCAAGCCAATGTTTTCCTATAATGAATATTCCAGATCATCTACAGAAGAGGTTATTATCCCATCCTGGTTCGTTAATACATGTTAAGGAATGATTTAAATTTGCACTTTGTCAACGATGAACCAATGTAATCAAAAATGTATATGAAAAGAATGAAGTTGAACTTGGATGTTGGAAGAACAAACTCGGAGAACCAATTCCTCTATAACAGCCCCAACAGTTTTCTTACATTTCTAAGAGTGTGTAAATTAAAAGCACCTGGCCATTGATGAGCAACTTCATTTATATATTATGTCTCCTCTTTGGCATCCATTACTTCTTAAGCCAGCTATCCCCAAGGTTCTGACAATAGACATCAGAAGAAAACATTGATGAGGAGGTATTTTCACCCAACATGCCTCATGAAAATGCTTTTTATTCTCTGACTTCTCTACTCAAACCCTCCCTTGATTCTCAAAGCTGCCATTGTCTTTACCAATTATCAAATCCATCTCCCTTCTCATCCCAGACAAAACAAAAGGTTCATAAAATGAAACAGGAGCTAAAACTTAGGCTCTACTTCTGCTCATTGGGCTGGAGTACTTCTATCAAATGTCTACACATACTTCTAATGCCTCAACAGGACACTATTGATTTTAAAGGATTATTTTTAAACAAAGCTTCTAGCCGGGGATTGAGATCTGATTCAAGCATTGGTAGCATCACAATACATACTGATGTGAAGTGACAATTACACTTATTATCTGTGAGCAATGCTCCCTTCCCTCATTTATACCCCAGGAAAAGTCTAGGGTACTATAATGATTCATTATTTCAGCAGAAAAAAATCAAAAGCCTTGTAAATATATACGAAGTTATTCCTTAAGGAGATTGGAAACCAAGGAAACTACAAATTTCCTCTCAAAACGCATGCAAATTTGTATATTCCTTGAAGAAATTCTGGAGTCCTCAAGAAATTCAGCTTTAGCTGTTGGATAACTTCCACTATGTTAGATTCTTTTCAAATGGATATGGTTTTTTTTTCACTTCAAGAGGCATTTGAAATTTCCACTGATGCCCTTGGAAAATCTCATGCCAAAGTATAGCGTCGGCCCTGTTGTTGTCATAAACTTTTCTACCCAAGAAGGAGGTTAACAAGCTGTTTCTCTAGACTTCTGAGGTTAAACTCTCAGGGTAAATTCTTAGTGTGAGTTCATACAGTAATTCCCTGATAGCTCTTTTGTCAAAATCTTGTTGAACACAGAGACCATACAGAACATAAAGCTGGAAATTAATTAATAAATAGCTCTTCTCCAAGGCCAATTATTTAGTGCTAAAGAAGAAAAAAATAACTTCTTTCCCGGGAATTATTTTTAGAATTATGTAAGATGATAATTACTTCTGAACATGAATTCATTAGTCAGGACAGCATACTCCCTTTCCTCTCAGAGAGAGAGATGTTAACCACTATATTTTATATCAATTGTCTCCAACTGTGTCTCCTTCACTGACAGAGGGACCATGGTGTCTCTAGGTTTGGTTTTCTCATGAATAATGTGTGCCATGTGTCATACGTTGTGTGTGTCTTTATGTCATCCAGGTATTTGTAACACTGCTGGAGGTGGGAGGTTTGTCTAAGGAGTCATTGAGATGAATATAGGAGACAAATTCTACTAAGGGCCCCTAAGCCCACCCACCTCGTCATGACACATAATGCTGTCCGCATGAATCTCTCTGATGGCTATGCAGGGGTAACAGAGACAGCTCGGGGAGAACTTCTGGGAGCCGGCAGAGCAGCTCAGAGACTGAGCTCAGGTGGTCTGACCAGCAGCGGGCCTGGAGCAGCACAGACTCTGACAGTTCCAACCGCAATCTGAAGCCCACCATGACCAAGACAGCAAGTTTTGGGGGCATCACGGTGCTGACCAGGGGCGACAGCACATCCAGTACCCGGAGTGCTGGGAAACTGTCCAAAACAGGTAGGTATTACCGAATGAGTCCCTGCCCCGTTGCTTCCGGGATTCTACAAAGGCCACGCACTCTCCATTTCTCTCGACTTTGAATTGACTAATGGCAAGAATATTAATTCCATTCCATTCTAGGAATCAGGAGGTGCTATTCAATTGGGTTATTGTGTCTTTGTAGCTAGCCACAGAATTAAGCTCACCATTAAGTGTCTTACTCTTTAGTTTCTTTACTGGTAAAATGTAAGTTATCACAGGCTGTTTTGTGAATCTGGCTTACTTAAAGTTTAAGTGACACCATTTTCTTTCTTTTTTAGAAAGATGATTACCTTGGCAAATATGATGACAACTATTTAACAAAAATTAGCCACTGCTTTTGAATGTAATGCTATAGCATACTCATTGCATCTACCTTGTATGATCATTAAAATAGTAATAGATTCGGTCCCTGTGTTAGCACACTGTACCTCTGAATCTGGACCTGCTATTATTGAAACTATATGTACCTATCTCCTCCTCTGAGGTATATAAATGGTTGCATTCTTACATTTAATGGTTATTAGGAAGATAAAAGGCTTCAATATATGCAGAGCAATTTAACTACATGGCACGTTGCAAATGCCACGGGTATAATCATTGCCCGTTTACATTTATTATGTCCATGGAATGTTTGTGTACCCAATTTGCAGATGAAGAAGGTCAATCTCTGGAATGTTGAGTGTTTCCAAACTTCACTGAGAAGTGAAGGTAATTTTTTGTTTCTTTATGATTTCTGCTTTATCCTTCCTCTGGGGGAATAGTGATATTTTAGTAAATATCACCAAAAAACTAAGGAATTTGCAAAGTGCTTAGGAAGTGGTGATGAGCAACCATGAAAATTCACTTGAACTACAACTTTAGAATACTGTTATCACGTGGTGGTGTTTCACTCCAAAAGAGTGGACTCTTGACTGGGAAGTCAGGCTCTGTGAATTGCTTGCTTTGCAAGCACAGCAACTGGAATTCAATCCTCAGACCCAGTAAAAAGTGGGGCTTGTGGCGTGTGCTAGTAATCTCATGAGTGGGAGGAAGAAACAGGTGGATCCCGGGAGCTCAGTAGGCAGCCAGCCTAGCCTACTTAGTGAGCTCCGGAACACAGAGATACCTACCATGTGCCAAGAGAATGGTGGACAGTCCCTGGGGAATTATTACAATCACTGATTTCTGACTCTTACACCCAGAAAAAGAGATTTTGTGTGTGTGTGTGTGTGTGTGTGTGTGTGTGTTTGTGCGCATGTGCAGAGGATGGAGAAGCACAGTTGAAGCTTAGACATCCCCGCCCTGCACTGACTTCTTTTCCATGATCATGCTGAGCAAGAGAGAAGCAGTTTGCACAAAATCTGGGTCCCTTATGCTGACAGTTTAGCGTAATTACGTTGTTGACAAATTCCTCCGAAGAAATTATCTCATGTTTTCCTACACAGAAGGCAAATTAATAGCATTTATTCAGAGATGTTGCTATATACATATCACCATGTTCATTGGCGAACACAGGTGGGTGGGTGCCCTCTTCCTGAGAGCTCTGCTTACTGGCTGCTAAGCTCTTGATTTCGACTCTAATTAATTGCTCTCCTCTCTCACTAACACAGCATCTGAAATCCACACAAACCACTGTGGTGCACTTGAACTTTCGTAAACTGAGAAAGGTTAAACAGTTTTAGTTCTTAAGATGCAGAAAGCAAGTACCTTAAATGGTGCACTTAAAAATTCCAGCACCCCAAAAGAGCTCTTACCACTTTAAAATTAATCACCATTTCCACAAGGCAAACCCATGTCACTTCCAAAGCACAGGCTTTCGGAAGCATTTAAGACTCTTCAAGAATGTTAAAATGCCACGCTCTTTGGAGAACCATTAGCGATTATAAGCACTCCAGACAATTTTTTTTCTTTTAGTTTAAGTGTCTGCCTTTGAAATCTTGTCAAGGTGCAGGCATGGAGAGGAGAAATGACTTTTTTTTTTGAAGGAGATCAAAGGAGGATGTCAAAACAATCTTAAAACTTCCCAAGACGGTTTTATGGAGTAAACCTGCCAGTTTTGCTGCCATCAGCTTCAGCGCAGATTTATGATTTATTTTCTCATTGCTGTAGTAAAGTTGAATACTTTTAAGGTCTTTCAGAAACCAAATGTGCTTTCTGAAAATGGGACGTTGAAGTTACACTCCTCCTTGCACAGGTTCCTGCTCTAACTAGGTGATAGTGAGATGTTTTCCATGCTGGAGACATTGTCCTACATAAGCACAAAACATTTTCTTGAGATGCAAACATGGGGTCGCTTGATGCTGGGTCTGTTTGCCAGAAGGCCAGCACAAGTCTATGGAGGCTGAGGATGCAGTCACAATGACCATGGGGACATTCTTGTGATGGACCTTGTGTTACAGCCTTGTTGTTCCCTTAGGCTCAGCAGCCTGGCTGAGCTTAGGCACACTCTTCCTCCCTCCCACTGTTGAGATTGAGAGCAGTGTTCTCAACTTGAGTGTAATCAGAGACACAAAGACTAGTGACATCACAGATTGCTCCTCCTCCAAGGCTCTTAAGTCACTTGGTGGAGCCTGGCAATTTGCCTTTCTAGCAAGTTTCCAGGTAACAGCTGATGCATCTATCTATACTTTGAAATAACTTCTACATAGACACAAGACATCCTTTCATTACTTTTATGATTTGAATGGCTATGTGATTTTATCTCCTAGATGTAATTCACCTTTACTGCTGTCTGATTCCATGCCAACCTCCAAGAGTTGTTTTTGATATTCTAATATTAATTTTGATGTCCTACTTTTAATTTTCGATTTCAAATGCAAAATACCTCCTCTTCCCAACACTTCCTCCTCTTTATTTTGGTTACGACAAGGAGAAGCCTGGGCATTTTCTTTCCCCTAATAATTTGAAAGTTTTAGGTTACCCTGTTGAATTCTGACCCCCTGAATCTAGAAATATTTTCTAGAATTATTACTAAAAAACAAGACTTCTGTGGCCTGGCATGGAGAAGGAAAGTGCTTAGTGGTGATAGAGAGGAGGTTGCTCATTGTGATGAGGCCACACATGAGATATGATTATTAATTTGCACTAAGTGAGGTAATGTTCTACCATCCCTTGCTCTTTGATTTGAAGTTTTAGGTACAGAACACTATTCGTCAGTACACTTACTTATTCATGCCTTTGAAATTTCCTACACACACACACACACACACACACACACAATGTACTTTGAAAAGCAACACTAATCTTTGAGTATAAGCATAACTATTTAGAGGGCACAATACCATGTCCATTTAGTAAAAGAACACTAGTAGGTTTCCCACTAGAGCCTATGCCTCCCCCAGCCATGAGCTTTTGACCATGTCTCTAGTACCAAGAAGTAATTCCCTCTTATGAAGTGAACCTCAGATCCAATCAGAAAGTATTGGTTACTTCATAGTAATGTCACTGTCGCGCCAGTTGGCACATCTTGTTGGGTGTGTTGGTAGTACAGCACACAGGATGAAGAACTGGTTAGGATACCTGACAGCTTTTCTCTGTTGGCATCCTGTATAGCACCTTCCAACACTATGAAAAGCTGGTCATCAGGAAAGGATCCTCCAGTTCAGTTTCAGTTCGACTTATCCATGCCCTGCAGCTAAAGTATGAGAAATCACCTTTCTTGATAACTAACATTTTATGTTAATTATTTACATTTAATCATTCCACTGTGCATCAGAACCAGCCTCATGGGGGTATACTGTGCATACATATATCTACCCTATAGTTTTTATTTTTCATTCTGGCCTTATAGAGCTGAATGAAGAAAAGAAATGAAGCTTTGATGCATAATTCAGTGTGTATGAGCCTTGAACCATATTGTAACTACATCAAGAAAGATGTCTACACATATTTTACAATTGTATTTACGAACGATGTCCAAACAGACAACATATAAAGGCAGGCTTTAGATCAGGCATTATGTATTATATATGTAGAGTTAGGGCAAGGACTTCGGATTGACTAGTGACTTCTAAAACCTACTGACTTCCTTGGGGTAATGAGAATGTACTAAAATGGGATAGTACTGGTGTTTGTACTACTTCAACAATGTACTCAAAGCTATTGGATTTCTCATGAGAAAAGATGAATGTTATGGTACATAAAATATGTCAATAAAGCTGTTAGAGTGAACAAAATAACCTGATGAAACTAAAAGGAAGTTTTACATTTTACAGAATAGTGCTACTGTTCGACTAGTTGGTCTTGGGAGGAAAGTGTGTGTGTGTGTGTGTGTGTGTGTGTGTGTGTGTGTGTGTGTGTCTGTCTGTCTGTCTGTCTTCATGAACAGCTGGAGCACTTCTTTCCCTGCGTCTCCTTCTATTCCTCCCCCTCCTCTTCTTCCTTTGTCATCTCCCTTCTTCCTCTTTTTCTCCTTTCTCACCCTCTTCCCCTCCTCTTCTCCTCTCTTCATTCTCCCCCTTCATCCCTTCCTCCTCCTGCATTGTCCTCTGCCTTCTCTCCGTGCTTTTCCTCCTGTCCATTACTTCCTAGATCTGCATTTTGCTTTGCTTTGTGGCTTTCCCTTTTCTTGCTCCCAATTATCTCTGGAAGGTACACCTAGTCTCTCTTCCAGCTGTCCTGATGTCTTTTTCCTCTCCTGCTTCCTGGAAGCTGCTATGCATCCCTCTGAGAGTAATTTTGCACTTAACATCCTCTAGAACTTGACTAAGCTTGGTCAGGGCTCAGCACTACCTGGCTGCCACTTGAGTGACACAGCTGAACTGGATGTGCGGCCTGCAGACTTAGAGCTTGAACCGCATGGAGAGTCAAGTTTCGTGTGTTGGACTCAAATGCAATCACACGGTGACCGGTCTCTGGGAAAATATATCCAACGAATCTGGGAACATATTCTGATCCCCAGCAGCATGTTTCTGTAGAAATTAAACCACCCACAGTACTGAGCATGGTGCTTGTCACACCAACATAGTCTTTATATATTTTCCCTGTCTTCAGGTATACCCTTGGTAAAAGGAAGCCAGAAACATTTTGAACTCTTGGAGCCTAAAACTCTTAAGTCTTCAAATATAGATTTCAATATAATTTAAACCTTTGAACATTTTTCACCCTGTGCTTTTTAATTCTTGTGAATGTCCATAATTTTTAGTCAACTATTTCAGTAGTGCAGCTGTGTAGACTGTTGCCGTACCTGTTCCAGATGACCAAGGCTTACAAACTGGCCCAAGCATACAATAAAGCTAACCTTAAAGGGCAGCTAACAATTACTGGCTTCCTGTCTAATTCTTTATCAGTTTTCTCATGGTTGTGAACAAGTACTTGACAAGAAGTGAATTAAAGAAGCAATGGTTTATTTGGACTCACAATCTGAATATATAGTCCATCATGGAAACTAACATTTCCATAACATTCAACGTTGCTCCCAGTCAGAAGGTTGGAAAAATGTTAGACTCTAGAGGTAGCTGCTTCTCCTCACCTCTCACTTCTATACCTATTCTCGTAGGCCACCCCCTCTCCCTATAGCAAATACTGATTTATTTTTAAATTTGTTCAGTTGTGGCTACAGGTTTAGTTCAGAGCTACAGCTCTTCTGGATTCACTCTCCAGCATTATAAAAATAATTCCCATTCATGTGACACTGTGTTCTCAACAGAAATGATCTAATTATGTGCTTATATAGGGGATAAATATCAGTTTCCATAAGTTCCTTTCGAATTTAATCATAAGAGGGCTTGAGGAATGGAGTTTCAGAAACATGCAGGAGGCATCCTGTCCTAGGATACCTCGAGTTGACATCTCTTTATCCTCTATGCTGTCCTTGTTTCTTTCTTTTCTTTCCTTCCTTCCTTCTTTCCTTCCTTCCTTTGTTTTGGCTTTTTAAGATAGGGCTTCTCTGTGTAGCTTTGGAACCTGTCCTGGAACTAGATCTTGTAGACCATACTGGTGTGGAATTCACAGAGATCTGCCTGCCTGTGCCTCCCTAGTGCTGGGATTAAAGGCATGGACCGCCACCACCCAGATTGCCCCTGTTTCTTATCAGACTATCATCAATCTCACTGAGAGAAGTATTTCACATAGCATTAAATACTCAAGAGATGGGAGTTTGCAGGCATAACTTGAATCCCATTTACCAGTTTATCTCCTAGAATGTGCATGCAAAAGTTGAGGGAATCTTTGTTTTTAATCCCCCCTTCCCTAGGAAAATTGGCACACCTGAGAAATAGGAAGCAAAGATTTGCATAAACACAAGCTCAAGATGTGGAATGGACACAGGTTAACCCCATCCTTCAGCACACATCTCAAACTCCCCAATGTCACCTTACAAAGGAATCATCAGCCATCTATGTCTGACTATTGTCTCTCTACTTGTCTGGATTCCAATGTTATTTTGATTTCTATCTTTCTGCCAGGTTCTGAGTCTTCCAGCAGTGCAGGCTCCTCGGGATCGCTGTCCCGCACCCACCCACCTCTGCAGAGCACGGCCCTGACCTCTAGTGTGGCAGCTGGTTCTCCTGGCTGTATGCCCTATGCAGAGAATGGAATGGGGGGCCAGGTCCCTCCCAGCAGCACCAGCTACATCCTCCTTCCACTTGAAACTGCAACTGGTATCCCACCTGGAAGCATTCTTCTTAATCCACACACAGGTCAGTCCTCCCCGTTCTACTGGGGACACGAGTTATTAAAGGTTTGTTCTCCTGTTTGGTAATTGAAATTTGCCATCAAGTTTTCTGAAAAATTCTTGAGTAGGGGGCAGAGTGTGGGGACTGCATTGTGGTGACTCTGGGTGGTCTAAATTATAACTGTGTGCATATATTCATCAACATTTATATAGAACAGAGACTCCTCAAGGTTTAGGACTGGAACTCCATGGTAGATAACTTGCCTGGCATGACTAAGACCTTGGGTTTAATTCCCAGCTCTGAAAAGGGAAAGAAGGAGGAGGATGGGCAAAGGAGGAGAGGAGGAAAGGAGAGAAGGAGTTGAGAAGGAAGAGGAGGAAAGAGATGATGAGGACATCAGGCAGCATCCCCTACTCTTGGTCCTTTCTTCCTTGACTATGGAGAGTTTTATCCCATTCTGAGGACCTAAGATCAGAGTCAGCGGTGTTCTGAGCTGGGATATCTCAACCAAAACTTGACATTTCTCACACTTAATGTGCGGTATTATATCTGATGTATTTTTCACTCAAAGGCATTCAGGAGTGCAAGGCATCCCATGGATCCATCCCAGCTCCCTGATTGTAGAAGATTACAGAACTTTACCCAGCTCCTGCAGAGTGAGAGGAACCCACATGAGTAAAGAGAATAATGACAAGCCATTAAATAGCCGCTCATGGGGATAATAGACCCAGGCTACTTACAGTAGGGCTGGGAAACTGTTCCTTTCGTAATTATAGCTTGTTTTATGATGAATAGCCAATTTCCCTAGGGACTAGATAACTTCCACGTTAACAACAAAGAACCTACGATATGGAGGATCCAACCTCAGCAGATAAACTGAAGAGAATGTTTAAGGATGTTTGCCTAGCCCCCTCCAAGATGCCTTTGTCATCAAGCTTTAGGATCTGAGGAGGGAAGGGGATTCTGCTGGCTGAAGTGTCTCGGCCTCCCTAAGAAACAGACCGAAGTTTCCCACCACAGAGAGCTGGGTGTCTAAAAGGTTATTAGAGCTATGCTGACACACTTAATGCTAACAGCTTTTTATTTGTGGCTGGAAAGAATGGAGTTCCCTGGAAAGGAGTCTGCTGTTTAGCTCTGGTGTATAGAGTATTTCTTCAGTTAGCTAATCATGCAAGTACAGCAGCTGAACGTCTCACACAAGTGATCTATCTGGCTGTGTCTGCTCACACAGAGACTGGTACTGGTGATTAGGGTCCTCAGCGCAACATGGGAACTATGGTAAGATAGCTCCCAGAGTAAATGCGCATCTTCATAAAGCATATGGCTCATTCTCAGAGCCTGGCATTTGATGGAGATGCTCTGAAAGTGCCATAAGTACAAGAGAACAGAACCATAATCATTTTATCGAAAACCACTTGAAAGCCTCCGACTGGGTACTTCTGAGGAGCATCTCTGAATGGCTCCGGTTTTATTGGGATTGTTGTAAGCTTCATAAAGGAAATTAAAGGACACCAGTATCATATCCACTACTATGGGCCCTGATGGAGGGATGCTCCGATTGTTGGCATAATCGCTTTTGCTGTTGATTGGATAGAGGGCTTACAGAAATGAGTGGAAACAGAACATTTGTTTTTTGTTTGTTTGTTTTGTGTGTGTGTATGTGTGTGGTGGAGTGTGAGCATGCCTGTGTGTGTGTGAGTGTGTGATTTGTCTTAAGCAGAATTCCAGAGTGTCTTTAAGAAGGCACATCAGTATGTTTTGTAGAGTATTATTAGCAGTGATTGCGTGGCTTTGCATCTGTTGTGTGTTTTATTATCATATGTAATCTCACTTATTGAACAAAGAAATCGAATTCTGTGGGTACCAAGTCCTGATTCTCATTCATTGGCTGCAGTCACTTAAGGCTGCTATCAAAACATCTCCTTGTGAGAAAGGCTCTCACCTGGAGGGAAGACACTGCTGAATGACTTCTCTATAGGCGTTAGTCTGCTCTGACAGATGCTAGGCATTAAACTACCCCTCAGGAAAAGACCACAGTAATGGTATTTTATAGTATGACTGAGTGATGGGAGGTGAGAAATCACATTTTCTGGCTAGTAGATAGCTCAGTGGTTAAAGCACTAGCCTGCAAACCTGAGGACATGGCTGTGAATCCCCAGATTGCCTGTAACTGCCTGGTGCATGTGGAAGTTTGCCTGCAATTTGAGAGCTGGGGAAGTGGAAATAGGAGATGCCTGAAACACACCAGCTAGCAAGACTGGCCACATTGTAGAGCTTTAGGTTCCACTGGTAGATCTGGCCTCAATGAATAAGGGGAAAGAGATTGAGGAATACTCCTGACATCAACCTTGGCCTTCACAAGCACATTCACAGACATGAACTTGTACTTACACACTTGTGAGTGCACACACACACACATACACATGTGCCCACATATATGCAAACATAAATATGTACATACCGCATGCACATAAAAAAGGAAACCATGTCTCTTCTTTCTAAAGCACCTTTAGTTCTGTTGATTGAAAATATATGTTTTCAGGGATGGAGAGATGGCTCAGTGGTTAGGAGCACACACTGCTCTTGAAGCCAACCCAAGTTGGATCCCAGCACCCAGGTCGGGTTGTTCACAAACATCTGCAAGTCCACCTCCAGCCACACAACATGAAAACTAATAAAAATAAATTCTTATAAGGGAAATGCATGCATGTATTTGAAGTATGTAACACATACTGCACACCTATCAGTGGTATGTGTACGTGTGCATGTAAGTACACAAGTGATACCTACCACGTGATTCTTTTTTTTTATTTTTTATTTTCCAGTTTAAATTTAGATAAGAAACAAGGTTGCTTCACAAGTCAGTTCCAGGTCCCTCTCCCTTTCCCTCCCCTCCTTCCGTGCCCTCCCCCCAACCCCCCCCCGTTATCCCCTCATTCCCCCAGGGAGGGTGAGGCCCTCCATGGGGGTGTCCATAGTCTGTCATTTCATATAGGGCAGGGCCTAGACCCTTCCCCAAGAGTTCGGGGTGAGAGTGCACCTCACATTGTTCTATGGGAGTCCAAAGTCCGTGTGTATACTTGGGATGGGTACTGATCTGCTGCCCAAGGCTCAGTAGATTCCCTAGGCCTCCTCACTGACACCCAGATTCAGGGGGTCTTGATCAGTCCCATGCTGGATTCTCAGGCTGATGCCTGGGATTCAAGAGTTAACCTTTGTCTGGTCAGCTGTTTCTGGGGGTTAAACCAGCCCAGTCTTAGTCCCTTTGGTCATCAGTCCTCCCTCTCTGTTACTGGCTTTCTTGAGTTCAGCTCAGTACTTAATCAAGGGAGTCTGCCTCTTCTTCGATCAGCCACTAAATGAAGTTTCTGTTTCCCAGACTCTCTGGCCATAGGATTGTAGGCTGGCACTCCCCAGATCTATGTCTAAAATCCACATATGAGAGAGTACATGCCATGTTTCTCTTTTTGTGACTGGGTTACCTCACTCAGGATGGTTTCTTCTAGTGTCATCCATTTGCCTGCGAATCTCATGATTCCATTATTTTTTTCTGCTGAATAGTACTCCATTGTGTAGATGTACCACATTTTCTCTATCCACTCTTCGGTTGAGGGACATCTAGGTTGCTTCCAACTTCTGGCTATTACAAATAAAGCTGCTATGAACATAGTGGAACAGACATCTTTGTTGTATGAATGGGCATCTTTTGGATATATGCCTAAGAGTGGAGTTGCTGGGTCATGTGGTAGGTTTATTCCCATTTTTCTGAGGAATCTCCATATTGATTTCCAAAGTGGCTGAACCAGTTGGCACTCCCACCAGCAATGGAGGAGTGTCCCCCTTTCACCACATCCTCTCCAGCATAAATTGTCATTGGTGTTTTTGATTTTAGCCATTCTGACAGGAGTGAGATGGTATCTCAGAGTTGTTTTGATTTGCATTTCCCGGATGGCTAAGGATGTTGAGCACTTTCTCAAGTGCCTCTCAGCCATTTTAGACTCCTCTATTGAAAA
The DNA here is from genome assembly GCF_017639785.1 of Mesocricetus auratus. Classification (NCBI taxonomy): domain Eukaryota; kingdom Metazoa; phylum Chordata; class Mammalia; order Rodentia; family Cricetidae; genus Mesocricetus; species Mesocricetus auratus. The sequence continues at coordinate 49,413,610 of NW_024429267.1, read as the reverse complement.
CTCTCTATTTAGTTCTGCAGCCCACTTTTTAATTGGGTCCTTTGATGTTTTGGAGACTTGCTTCTTGAGTTCTTTGTAAATTCTGGAGATCAACCCTCTGTCAGATGTGGGATTAGTGAATATTTTTTCCCATTCTGTGGGCTGCCTTTTTGTCTTCCTGACTGTGTCCTTTGCCTTACAGAAGCTTCTCAGTTTCAGTAGGTCCCATTTATTAATTGTTGATCTCACTGTCTGCCTACCACATGATTCTTAAATAACCTCTGGCCTGAAACTCATTTCACCATGGGCAGAAATCACTCTTCATACCTTACCAAGCATATGACACAAATACTTTCATGTCATACACCAATGGCACCTGATTGCCTTGCTTCTCATGCCCTTTGGCAAGTTCCCTTGTTAGCGTATTTTAAATCACTTTCTGGGGAAAGTCTATACTATTAATTAATAAATTGATTACTTAGTTTTTGATTCCCTAGAATGAGTGACAGACTTCTTAGTACAATACAAATACTGCATAGTTACTGACGAAAAAAGATCTGCCAGCCATCACGTGTGTTTATCCAGATAATTCATTGATTTCTCGCACAATGTCATATATTTGAGTCTGTGTTCAATGTATGAAAGTAGAACTGGCCAACCTTGCAAGATTGGGTCAGTGGATGACGGTGCCTACTGCCAAACCTGACCATCTGAGTTTGATCCCTAGAATTTATACGAAGGAAAAGAACTGACTCCTACAAGTTATTCTCTGACCTGCTGATGGATGTGTGGTAAATGAACATGTATGTCCCAGACATGTGTCTGCTGCATGAAACAAAGAGTGGAACATCCTTTGCTTGCATAGTGGACTTAACTCTTGCTATGTCTTAGACAGGGGCATACTGAGAACCCTTCTGTATGTTCCTGTGCCTGCCCCCACCCAAGAACAGCCACAGCTATGAAAGAATTCCATATGTATATGGGAGTATAAGGTGGTATATGTGGGGGGGGGTATATGTGTGTGGTATGTGTACTCACGGATGAACGGAAGCCAGAGGGGATGTCAGATGTCCATTCAATCATTCTCCACTCTATTTCCTTGAGACAGAGCCTCTCTCTCTCTCTGAACCTGTGGTTAGACGAGTGGCCAGCAAGCTGGTGCTGATGCAGTCTTCCCGTCTCTGCTTCCCATAGCACTGACGTAAAAGGCAATCATGCATCCACCTCAGCTTTTCTCATGGGCATTAGGGATTCAAACTCTGATCCTCACACTTGTATGGCAAGCATGCTAACCCACAGCACCCTCTTCTGTAGGTTTGAATTTTGTCTTGACCACAGACTTACCTCTCATTCAGCCTCACTCAGGCCCTCTTTTTTCCTCCTGGCTATTGTCAGTACCTGGATGAGTGAGTGGTCACAAGTATTCTGTCTTCCAGTGCTGTCTCTGCCAGGCAAGTCAAGACTCTCTGCCATGATCTTCCTTCAGCTGTCCTGGATCCCAGCCTCCTTTGGGTGATTTTAGCAGGGGTTCCCCTGCAATCCAGAAATGCCAGCAGGCAGCCCCCACTTACACTGTAGTTGATGGTCCTGGCTGCTGTATTGTCATGCTGTTCTCTCTCCATCTGTGAAAACCCATGACTATGGAAGGGTGCTGCATTTTGGGGAGTCCTCGCTCTGGAGAACCTCTTGGTACTGTCTCTGCCATATGCTCCCTTTGGCTTCTACAATGCTAGATTTTCATCAGGATTCCCAGCTTCTGTTTATCCAAAATGCTTTCACATTGTTTTCAAATGTGCCCTGAATTGTTGGTGCACTATCTGCCCTCAAGGTCTGAGTTAATCCTTGCCTACAAGATTTTCTAACATTTGCATACATGGCCTTCTAGACAATAGGAAAGCAAAAGCCACCCCATTACCCTTCAATCATATAGAGATCAGACATGTTTTCTTTCAAGAGATTATAATGGTTTTATTTCTTATGTGACTTTCCTTGTTACTAAGAGAGTTATAAGCTCCTTATAGGGAGGGGGCATTTGTGTTAATGCTTTATTTCATAATACTTACTGGTGGACACAGGCATGCCACACTGTGCCGATGGAGGGCAGTGGACAACCTGTGGGAGTCAGTTCTCTTCCTCCACTGTGGGGAATCCCTGGAACTGAACTCAGTTACTCATGCTTGCCGGCAAGAACCTGCCGAGCCATCTCGTAGCCCTGCAGTCTGTTATTTTAAGTGTATTTTTAAAATCTTTTCACTGTCCTGCAGTAATAACAAAGTATTCTACCTTATGTAATTGTCTAAAATTACCTATTATTGAAATAATAGTTGATGTGTTGATGTGGATGGTGGAAAACTTGCTTAGCTAGTATTATACGTTTGAAAGGAATGTGTGTTTTATATCCAGTCCCTTTCTTGTCCCTGGCTTTGAACTCAGGGCACCCCAGTTCATCTCTGACATCAAGCATTTCCACCCAGTGTGTATGCTGTGGCCCACTGAGCCTGCTCCTGAAGCTTTTCGGCCACATTGCTTCTATCAGACTGAATACAAGCTCAGGCCCAGTCAGGCTTTTCTTTCCCTTAAGTCTGCAGCAGCTGTCACTCAAACTAATGGATGGTATTTGGTGTGATTTTGCATCTGGATTGACAGAATTCGTTGGACACAGAGGAGTTACTGTGGTCTGACCTGAAAGCCAATAGCCACCTGGCGCAGGCGTCTGGGGAAGTTGCTTTTGTTCTCTTTTCTGGCAACGCCAGTGGCTTCCCCTGGGTTCTGCCACCTTTCCTGGGTGAGCATCAGACTGGAGTTTTATTTCTCCTGCACTTTCCAGGCCCAGCCATCCCTATCTCAGGGATCATTAGGAATCTCGTAGGCAGTTATTTTTAAGCCATCACTTTATTTCACCACAGTGAGCTAATCACATTTCTGGCCAAGATTTTAGAATTTACCACAAAGGACATTTAGGGTTATATTCTAACAGGAACTATAGGTAGATTTTCATATGTCTCAGACATGGTGACTATAAGCTAAGTCATAATAAAAAGGATTCATTTACATGTGTGTGTGTGAGAGAGCTAGTGTATGTTCTTTTATGTGTATTTGAGGTGAGTGTTCATATAGATGCACATCTTTGTGCAGGTATAGGCGAGTGTGTGTGTGTGTGTATGTGTGTGTGTGTGTGTGTGTGTGTGTGTGTGTGTGTCTTCTGAGACCACAGACAAAGAGCAGGTGTATTTCTTCAGTGACCATTCTTTTTTTTTTTTTTATAAACAAGGTCATTCGTTTGCTTGAGGCTCACCTGTAGCCTGCACTTCCTGTTCAGGGAGTCCCAGCTTTCTTCCTGTCTCCACCTTTGGGGTTACAGAAAACTGAGTGTTAGAACACTCACAAGGCTGATAGAAAAAATTTGAAACATAAGTATTCTTTAGCTATTTTCAAATTTCTGACTTAGGGGACCAACAGATTACATGTCTAGAGTCTAGAAAAAAACACTTAAGTTTTTAAGAAAAAAATCATGTAATAAAATTTAGCTAAAATTAAGTGACAATAGTAAGAAATCATGTAGTAAGTTTTTTTTTGTCAGACTATCTTTGGAATATCAGCCTGCAAATAATGACCCGGACACTTACTATTATTATGAAAGCTTGTTCACCTTAGCTTAGGCTTTCCCCCAACTAGCTCTTATAACTTAATTAACCTATATTTTTCTTAATCTATGTTCTGTCATGTGGTTTGGTTACTTCTTCTTAGTACAGCACATCTCATTTGCTCCAATTCTGCTGATGAAATAGTATGCCTAGAGTCCTCTGTTTCTCCCTCTGCTCAGAAGTCCTGCCTATACCTCCTGCCTACCTATTGACTATTCAGCTTTTTATCACACCTATCATAGCAATTAATCTTCACATAGTGTAAAAATATCCCCCAACAAAATCAGGTTCCTGGAACATAAAGAACTTAAAAAAAAAGCCAGGTGATGGTGGCGCACGCCTTTAATCCCAGCACTCGGGAGGCAGAGGCAGGCGGATCTCTGTGAGTTTGAGGCCAGCCTGGTCTACAGAGCAAGTTCCAGGATAGTCTCCAAAACAATACAGAGAAACCTTGTCTTAAAAAAACCAAAACCAAAACAAAGAAACAAACAAAAACACATTATGCTGGTGTGGTGGTGCATGCCTGTAATCCTAGCATTCAAGAATTTGGGCAGATTCAGTGTCTCAATGTTCCAGACTTGGCTGGCTGTGACCTCAAAAGAAATCACTCAGTTTAATCAACATATTTTCTGTGAGTGTATTCCTGGTTCATTTCCTGTAGCAGTCAGTGGTGTCATTATGAGCCTAGTGATGTAACTTCCTGAGTCCTGGGAGGCATACTCGTTGATATGTCAGGATTAAAGTTTCTGAGTTAATTTGTTTACTCCCATTTCCTAATAGCACATTGTTTTATGAGGATTGTATGTATAATCCCCGCCTATAATATTCTACTCCCTCTGAGACAGTTTTTACATTATATTCCCCATCCCCATTCTACCTCTCTCTCTCCTGCTCACTTCTTGCTGGCTAAATTCCCAGGCACCTGCCAATCTTAGCTTGTTCTGCCTATATATGAGTAAGAACGTCAAGGCAGGGTTCCTGTATATGATGCTTCTAGTTCTCAAAAGGCACACTTCTGAAAGCCCTGTGAACTCAGTACAATGCACAGACTCCGAGAGTTGGATTATGCGCTGCAGGAGAGCTCACCTTGCTGCTGGCACCATCTCCCAACACCCAGGGGAGAAGGCTTCTCTCCAGAGAACAACACTGACCCAGGGAGCCCTTCTCCCTCTAGGCGCCATTCTTATGTTTCTGCAACCAACAACATCACAGTGGACATGCCATTATCTCAAAAGGTGAATATATATACATATACATACATACGTACGTACATATATACATACATTTTGTCCTTTGAGTTTGGATCCAATCTAAGATAGCTTTGGTCACAAGTGGTAACACTGTGACCCCAAGCAGGGTCCACATCACTTTAGAAATATAACACACACACACACACACACACACACACACAAAACAGAATTATAAAATCTATAGGAAAATGAATGGAACAGGAAAAAATATATTTAGTAAAGAATCCCAGGCATATTTTTCTCTCCTGTGGACTAGCTTCCAATTGTGATATGATATGTATTTGTGTGGCAGTAAGTGTGGGTTCAAGTCTGGTAACTGAAAAATGCTAGAACATTGGCTAACCTCACTAGGACATTTCAGTGGGAGAGAAATCTTAAAGAAAATGGGTTTTAATGTTTCTGATCAACTGCTTTCTAAAATGTGGTAAGAACTTTCATAAAATATACGAAGAAAAGCAGCTGTTACTTCTAGAACACACACCAAATGAACAAATACTCACTTGTCACAGACAGTGATTCAAGCTAATGGAAGACTAAGGAAGTCTAGGCACAAGTTACCCAGAAACTTGGAAAGATCTGCTAGACTTGCAAATGCTCAACGAGTCTCATGAGAACACTTGGGAAAGCCTCTATGACCCATCGGGGCCCAAGCCAAGAGGTAGAAGCCACCTGTTGGGAAGAGGTGGTAGGGCATGGGGCAGGACAATAGATAGGGGTTAGATTTTGGGGATCAAGTTAAAGCTAGGAAGTTCTGCAGAACATGTAGCCATGTTAGATAAATGCTGCTACCATTGAATGTGACATGCTTCAGGGTCCATCCTTCTTGCCTCATGGCAACAAAGTTCTAGTTGGGCCTCAGAATTGTATTAATCTGTCTGCAAGTCCTGTATCCCAGCTTTGCAAGCATTCCTCTCTTGAACTCTGGATGGTCTGGGTCCCCCAAGTTCCAAGGTCACCTATACATTTACTTTCTAATTTTAATTCTGCTGGAAGAGGACTTGATGTATTTTCAAAGCTATTTAAAATTCTTAAGTTAAAGAGGCCCCTCCATCCAACATCTCCTGGTTCATGCTCTGTAGCAACAGGGTCTTCTATCCCAGAAGGCTCTGGGTAGTTGTAATTGGGGAGGGATTGCCCACTAATCCACAGCAGAAAGGATTTTCCATTAGTCAGACCCAGACTTCCTGGATCCTAGATGTCACCTGTCAGTGACTGTCCCCATGTTACAGATGTGTTATAGAAATTACCTCCTTAATTATCCAAAAGAACTCATTGTGGATAGACTGTCCATCAGATTAAAGTGCTGTGGTTTTACACCTATTGCTTGAAGACTTTATTGTACACTCATGCACAGATGATTAAGTGAAGATTTAAAGTGTAATCAGTATTTGATAAATTATTGTCTTGATATTTTATTAAATTGTATATTTCTAATCATATTTTTTAAAGCTAAGAGAACTTGTTGGATGTTTATTCTCCTGAAGGTATTTTTAAGATAAAGCTTCACTGTAGCCAGTAACTTGGCACATATATGCAGTTTTTGATAGTCCTTGTTGCATTTGAAAATCTTGTGTATTATAAAATGGTTTTATACAAAATACCAAACGGTAGAAATTGTATAATTTACAATCAAGTAATTAAAAATATCAAACAGTTAAAAAAAAAGAAGTCTGGTAACTGAAAAGGGCCCATGAGATGTGAGAAATGAGATTTTAGGAGGGGGAGGTGAGTGAGGCGATAGCATACATGTGATTCTTAACTAGAAGGGGGTAAAGGGGGCTAGGAGGGCACATTGGGGATGCAATAAGAGGGATGGGGGATCGGTCAAAACTAAGCATGTAAGAAAACGCTGTGGGGAAACTTGTTCATCTACTGACTAAGTGAATGAACAAAGTTGCGTGTGCTTGGAGACGTGAGGGAAGAACTCATTCCATTCCCTTGTTTGGAGTATACATTTGTGGAACTGGCATAATTCTTGTTTGGTGGCCAGACTGAATAGAAGCGAAATCAGTGTTTTGGCAGACAGCTTGTGACTGGAGGTAGCCTGAGTTGTGTAAATGGAAAGTAGCTGCTACTGCTCAGTGTATGTTATCTTCCTGATGACTGTGAATGTAGTGGGCAAACCAGGGCTGCATGAAGATTGCTTCTGCACAGACCTCCCTACTGGGTTCCATGGTTCACAGTTGCCCTTAGCGTGGCAAAGCTCACGGAGTGAGGCAGATTTATTTGCTGCTTCTTAAATTACTTCATGCTCACCGGGTCATCCCATTTATACTAGTTTGGGTCATAAGCACAAACACATTATCCTTGGAGCAGGGTCCCTGTCTTCAACTCCTATTGCATGTGCTTTCATTTTAGGGTGTTTTCAGAGATGCCACAAGAGTGATTTTTTTTTTCCTGCAGGGAAAATAGTGAAACACTCATCTGAGCCAGGCTCTGTGTGGCTTCATTTCAGGTCAGCCCTTTGTGAACCCGGATGGAACTCCTGCAATATACAATCCTCCTGGAAGTCAGCAGACACTGCGTGGCACTGTTGGTGGGCAGCCCCAACAACCCCCACAGCAGCAGCCATCGCCTCAGCCTCAGCAGCAGGTCCAGCCATCACCACCCCAGATGGCGGGGCCACTGGTCACTCAGGTGAAGATCTGGCTGGAAGTAGGGAGCAGAAGGGCTGGCCGATGAGGGATACCTAGGCTTTAGGTCAGCGATCCATCTAGGAGACAAGATGTCTCATGTAGTCTCGCTCAGGTTCTTAGGGAAAATCTTCCGGAGTATAATCATTGACTGGCACAATATTATGAGCTCATATACCCAGTGCAAGTGGCTCTTGAGTGAGAGTGGGTACTTGGGAAAATGAGTATACAGTTCTTTAGGTTAAGTGCTATTTGATGTAAAGCTTCAGATGCAACTTACAACCCCTTCCAGGACTTCGAGTTAATTCATCCCCACTCACTGCAGATCAAATGCGCATGTCTGTAGAATCAGTGCTGAGCTCTTCCTCAGTGGGAAGAGCAGAAGTCAGCTAAGTGCCAAATGGCCTGGATGCTCATCCAGGGCTCCCGAGAAAGGTGATGAGATGTCACGTTCCCTACAGAGGCACAAGGGAACCTGGTGTCCTGAGCAGGCTCCCTGGGTGAGCCTCCTTGTATGTGATTTCACTTCATAGTCCTTGAACAACGCATGTAGGTCCAGGGCATCGAGCCACCATTGAGTGCCCTTCACTGACATTGCAAAGGCATGCTTTCTTGAGCTTCCTCAAGACTGGGGCCATCTAGCTCTGGCATACTCAGCCTTAGGCTTGCCTGTGTGGTTGGTGTTCCTCTCCTCAATGAGTACTCCTAGAGAACCTGTTAAGGACAGCAGTGTACTTCCCAGGGAATGGAATTTCAGCCTCACACTCTCCTGTTACCTGATCAGTGTTTTCTTCCCTCCAGTCTGTCCAGGGCCTGCAGCCATCTTCCCAGTCTGTGCAATATCCAGCGGTCTCTTTTCCTGCCCAGCATCTCCTGCCTGTGTCGCCAACGCAGCACTTCCCGCTGGTACTGTATCATATGCATAACACATGCACACATGCACACACGTACACATACTCATATGTTCTACAGTTTTCCTTTTCAGCAATAGACAATGTTAGATGCACGGCCTGGCCTGGCTGTGAGGTCCTGGTATGTGTGTAAATATCTCATGCCTGACTGATACAGTATGCCCCTCCAAGCAGGTTTCCTTCTCCCTTTCCTTCTTTCTTTTCTTGTCTTTATCTGTTTTTCCTAAGTCAAATGCTTCTGCATTCTGATACCCTTTTTAAAGTTCACTGGTTAAATGGCTGGGGAAATGACTCAGTCAATAAAATGCTTGCTAAGCATTTTAGGAACTTAGTTCAGATACTCAGAACACATGCAACAAGGTTGACATATGTTAAGTGCCTGCACACTCAGTGCCGCAGACACAGAAGTAGGAGGGCCTGTTGGGCTTCCTAGTCAGCCAGTCTAGCCAAGCTGGTAAGCTCCAGGTTCTGTGAGAGATCCTGTCTCAATTTGTAAGCTAGAGAAATATCAGACAAAGACACTCAATACTGACCTCTGAGTTCTCATGTATATGCACACATATGCACCCATGCCCACATACACATACATGAACATGGACACATACACAAAGTTTACTAGCTAAGCACACCCGTTGTCCTGAGAGTTTGGTGTCATGCATAAACAGGTGGCATGTTCTTGATGTAAAATTGTCAGAATTATATAAAACTCTGACTCAGAATACAACCATCACTACCCTAAGCTCCTGGTGCTGGTCCCCTCAGGAATGCAACCCACTATTTCCTTTACATGTTTCCCTGACTAACAGTGGGTCCCTGTGGAAACAGCACACAGTCCAGAAGTATCAGCTTAGACCCAGTGAACCATCATTGTGTGGGATGGGTATGTGGATCCCATTGCCACTCCAGAAGAAGGGTGTGTCTTCTCTCAAGCAGGCAGGTCCAGGCTAGCTACTGTGAGACCAGCTGACAGGCAAACCTTCTCTACTGCAGTGCCTCCTCTCTGGAGCCTGACCCCCCCCATGATAAAGAAGTAATTTTCTTCCACTGAAAGAAGATTTGGGCTGAACAAAGCTTGATTTCTCATGTGATTTGTCTTATAATATCTGACTGAGGAATTCCTTTATTTTCTTTTTTTTCCAATGTGTGCTTCCTCCTTCTTCCTCTCATCTCAAGTGTAAGTGTGTGTCTGCCTCCATTTGTCTTACTCGTAACCAGGTTCAGCTTGCCTTATTGGCTCTTCACTTATTTCCCTGGATCACAGAGAGAAGAGGTGGCTGCCCAGTTCAGTCAGCTGAGCATGAGCCGACAGTCCTCCGGAGACACCCCTGAACCTCCGTCTGGTACAGTCTACCCGGCCTCCCTCATGCCACAGCCAGCTCAGCCGCCAAGCTATGTCATCACTTCTGCAGGCCAGCAGCTCTCCACAGGGGGCTTCTCAGACACTGGCCCTCCCATCTCCCAGCAGGTCCTGCAGGCCCCACCCTCTCCCCAGGGATTTGTACAGCAGCCTTCGCCTGCGCAGGTAGGTGTGGGCTTTCCTTCCCTTCTTCACCACAGATGGCTTATGACCCTTTGACCTTGTGACTTGTCTTACCGTCTTGTTCGCTCTAATAGTCACCATCACCAATGTGTTCTCTTCACCACATTGGCAGCCTGGGGACCATGAGAGACAAATGAACCTCACAGAGGGTATAACCTGGAGATGACCATTTTCCATGCTGCTGGCATGAGGCCATGGAAACGATTGACTCGGGTTAGGGAGATGGCTCACTCAGAATAGGGCCTTATTCATAGGGACGAGGGCCTGAGTTCAATCCCCAGAACTCACATTAAAAATATGGGTAGAGTGAGGCACACTTGTAACCCCAGGCCTGAATAGGCAGAAACAGGTGTATCCCTGGGAGGCTAATAACAATTCCATCCAGCCATATCAGCCAGTTCCAGGCCAGTTAGAGACCCCATCTCAAAACAAATATGCTGGATGGATCCTGAGAAATGACACTTGAAGTTTGCTTCCTGGACTCTACATGTACACACACACACACACACACACACACACACACACACACACACACACAGAGCATTGGGTCCTATGTGATGCTGTTTGCCTGGGTGAAGCCTGGGAGGGAATGTCCTGAACCCGGAAACTTTAAATTCTCTCCTCCCTTGCTGCTCAAGAAATGTGTTTTCTTTTCTTATCAATTGACACCCACCTTCTGGATCTAAGCTACAGACAGGCCTGTCTCTTTGAATACAAAGGAAAGAGGAAAGCCAATGCCTGCTGTCCTTCCCTCTTCCCCAGGGGAGACAGAGCCCATACTCGATCTCACAGGTAGCCATTAATCATATTTAATTGACTGGAGCATGTAAGACACCACAGATCACTGATTTTTACTGTCTTCTGTAAGACTGATTATGTGTTCCTGTTCAGTCCCAAACATCTCTGGGCTCTCCTGGGTATCCCTTGCAGAATATTGGAAGTGATTACTGTCAAGATGGAAAATGCACACCAGCATTTTCTGTTCCATTCCCGAGGCGTGCCCATCCCAACCAGCTTCCATCCTAATTATGAAGTATAGCCTGGGAGGCACTGCTTAAAGTGCATGTCACCATGGTGCCGTTTGTTCCACTGCCTTCACGTCTTGAATAAATTATTTTCTCTTCAAGCCACACAAAACCCTACACCAGAAAATGATTTTTCCTCAGTTGCTCATTTTGAGTGATTAATTAATAGTGCACCTCCAGTCAGCATCGCAGTAATATTTCTTTCCTAGTGGGATTTAAAGTGATCTTTAAAACAATTTTAAGTAATAGGAGAAATGATTCTATTAATATATCAATTAATTTCACTAATAAATTAAATATTTCAAGCTTTATTATTGGGAACGAAGAGACCCATAGATACAGATGCAGGTCACAGCCCATTGTAACTTCCAATGTGCATTTTAAAGTCTAACTAGCCAACTATGCAGCATTGGGAAGAGTTCAGCCAAGTCAGTCTGTAGATATCTTTGGAAATATGTTCAGTTTCTTCAGAGGACTACCTTTGAATGTGTTTCCTCTGGCTTGTGCGTGCTTTCTTAATGTCCATAGAAAGAATCATAAAGACACACGATCAAGGCTAAAAGTAACCTGAGGACCAGATGAGGAAGAAGAATTCATTGCTCCTGGTTACTTCTTCCTGCGATTTATTTCTTTCCTATTTTTATCCACTTTTTGATTCTCCACATTTTGATATGGTCAGTTCAAAGTGTACATTTATGCCCCTTTAGATATCTTTATTCCTTTCTTCCTTCAAAGCATTCATACTTGTCTTTCAAAACATTTCTCTGGACTCAGCTTATATTCCTTCTGCTAGCATGGAGGTCTGGAGGATCAGGATGGGTCAAGTGTCCATTAGCTTCTGATGTATGATGTCATCATTCCTAAGAAGTAAGCAATGACCCACCCACCACGGAGAAGTGCTAGGTAAAGGTGGATTTGATCCCCCAACCCATATTAAATAGCCATACATAGTAGCTCATTTTGGAATATCAGAGCTGGCAAGTAGAGAGAGGTATATATCCTGGGTTCTTCTTACCCTCCAGCATTGCTGAATCAGCAAGTTCTAGGTCAGTGAGACTCTTCTCTCAAAAAACCCAATCTGAATAATGCCTGGGGAATGACACCTAAGGTTGACCTCTGGCCTCCACTCCCACGCTCATGTGTATGTATACACGCACACCTACAAGATGCCCGGGTTCATAGGTAGATGATTGCTATGTTGCTTACTTGGCAAGCATGAAGGCCCACGTTCAATCTCCACTACCAAAAATAAGTTTGCAGAAAATAAATAGAGACTATCTTAACATAGGGTTGTATTACTTATACTGAATATTTTGATACAGGCTTTATGTAAATCAGTCTTTGAAGCAGTTGCTAGACAACAAGTGATCTTTTGCTGCTCAGGACCCATTTATCAAGTGGCCAGGACTCTTCTCAAAAGGCCCTTTTCTGTTGTACAAAGAGTGAGAGTTGCCAGTCATGGGGCTCTGGCTTCTTTCTGTTGCAGGGTACATAAGTATTTCCCTGGCTACTACATCCCTCCTCCAGCAGCAGAATTGCAAGATTCCTTCAAGTTCTGGCTTAGGAATCCCAGACTTCACTTCTGCCCCTTTGCTATGATCAACGCAGGTCATAGAGGTTCCTCAGTTTCTAGAGCACGGACAAGAGGTGTCTCCCACCATGGGAGAAAGAGCCTGCACATTGAAACAGGTGTGGAAGAGGAAGATGGTGGCCCACCTTTACCATCTGCCACAATTAAATGACACTGAATAGCAGAAGTAGGTTGTATGAGAAAAATACATTTCCCATTCACAGTTCTCATCTCTGCTTTTTCTCTCATCACCACGTTGTACAGATGCCTGTATATTACTACCCATCTGGTCAGTACCCTACCTCAACCACACAGCAGTACCGACCCCTGGCCTCTGTTCAGTACAGCACTCAGCGGAGTCAGCAGATACCACAGACCGCACAGCAAGCAGGTATGTGAAATCTGTTTCCTTTCTGTCCTCCGGCTTGGTTATTTTTGATGGTGAACTTCATTTCTGTACTCATTGGATGAGTACCCAAAAGAGACATCTTAGGTCACATGTCTTCTCTACCAAGGGAAGCTGGCAAAGCGTCTGATTCACTGTGTGGGAAATGAACAGGTGCGAGAAGGAGACCCCGTGCATACCCGCCTGTGCATGCGCAGTTCTTCCCTACAGGCTGTTTTTACACCCTCTGGTTTATTTTAAAGCAGCAAGACAAGCACATCCCTGCCTTCCCAGCCCATGCATTGTTGTTTCCTTTTCAATTTAAAGAGAGCATTTCCCCTAGTTCTCAAGGAGCCAAACTGGGGTGTTTTGCTACCGTCCTAAAAGCCAGCACCGTCTTTAGAAGAAGGCTCCTGACTATGCAGCATGCATTGACAGAACTCTGACTCCGTGGTTCACTGTCACGATGGCCACATGCCTGCCACCCAGAGTCCTGGCGGCCACTGTGCAGTGGGAAGGGGGGCCGATGCACTGTAAGAGAGTGAGTAGCAGGTCTCACAGTGAACCGGTCTCTTTCCCTGCTGTGTCACACGCCTAAGGAAGGTCATTACCCAGAGAGCAGCAGGCACCTGCCCGGCAGGGCTGAGGGAATTGCCACTAGGCAGAATTCTGTGTCATTCCTGCTGACCAAACTGCAGGGGAAAACTGATAATTGTCATGCTTGAAGATGCCTGGCTCGGGAGACTCTGTAAGTAGGTCACACTAAAGAGCGGGACGCCTGCTGTGACTCTCCGCGAAGGTCCTGCTCTGAGATCTGATATCTGCACTGGATAAACGGATACACAAATATATAGTAGTGTGCACAGATAGCACGTGGTTGACACGGATAAGATTATGTGCCCGTGTTATAAGCCGGGGGAAAACACAATTCACAGTCCTTGCCGAGGATTAGTCCCAGGTACAAACATCCCAAGATCTCCATCGCTAGTGATGCTGCAGCTTTGCCAGATCCAAATGGGAGACAGAACTCAGCTCTTCGGCACTTGGATGGCCATGTGTTCTTAAGTTCATATTATGACCTGGTCAAAGACTTTGAAGAGAAACTAGAGGAACCTACAACTGCCACTTTTTGTTTAAATGCTGTATTCCTTTGGGACATCAGAGCACCCTTTTGTGTTTTGTAGAAGTGAAAACCAAAGGGTTTGAAGTTGTTTTTAAAGGGGAGCCTTGGATCATGCATTTTGCAATTTTCAGGAAACCTCCAGAATTAGGTATGCCTCATATGCTGTGCTGTCTGTCCATCCTGCTCAATCGTGAAGAATAGAGCATTTGCATGATGTACTCTCCCATCCTCATCTGCTAATGTTGGTTTTCAAATTATGTTTTAGGGCTGTGAGAAAGCTCATTTGGTTAAATATTTGCCTTGTGAGCGTAATGACCCAAATTTGTTCCCTAGAATCCAGGTCAAAAATAAAAAAGGACTATGATGACTTGAGTTTTTAATCTCAGCTCAGGAGAAGCCCAGGAGAGGCAGAGACAGAAACAGGCAACAAGGCTCACTGGCCAGCCAGCCTAGTCTACTCAGCAAACACCAAGCCAGGGAGAGACCCTGATTCAAAAGCCAAGGTGTATGGCAGCTGAGGGATGAAACGGCTGTTCTTTAGCCTCCATGCGTGTGTGGATACCTACACAAGATGCACTTGCACTCATGTGAAAATACATATTCACACACAGTCATCATTGAATCTCCCAGATCTTAGGCCAGAAGGTAACACTGAGAAGTTTGACTTTGGGTTAGGGATGTATTTGAAGGCGGCACAGTGCAGGTCATTAACTCTACTGATGTCATGTTTATCTGACATAGTGTCCATGTGTGACTTTAAGATTCTAGAGAATTATATTAGTTCTATGATGGGTGTCTTGGTAGAACTGGGGATCAAAATGCCCACGCACTCAGTGTCCTGCCCAGCAGGTGCTTTCTCCACCCAGCTATCTCCCCAGCACAGATGGTGAAGAGAACAGGAGTCCTCACAACTGGCTGTGCAGGGCACTCAGTGCGTGGACATTAGTCACACCAGGGAAAGGAATCTTCCTCTTAGTGATCTCCTTTGTCTTTGCCTCATTGGTGGACACTACTATAATTAAGACTCCCCGGCTGGCAGCGGTGATGAATGCAGACCAGGGATAGTAAGCAGTGTCTGAGAAGCCAAAGGGGTTATCTGCAAAATGATATTTGGATCTCATAGTTATATTAGAAATTATAAACCGTTACTATAAAATATCCCTTGCAGCAATAATAAATGTTTGTAAACAGCCATTTGAAAAGAATCTGAGTGTGGCACTTGAGGAGCGCTAACCTGATAAGGGAATGGAGAAGGGTACCTCCCTTTCTGCTTTTGTTGTTGTTGCTTATTTATTTGTTTGCTTGGGTTTTGGTTATTTGCTTGTTTTGAGGAGACTGTGAGATATTTTTTTTCAAATGTTGACAGAATTCTGTTGTGAAATCAACTCAGCCTACAGGTTCAAAACTCATTTCTAATGCTTTTCCTGATAATTTTTATGAGAATTTCAAGGGCATTTAAATTACGAATTGTACTTGTTTTCAAATTTGTTTTATTTATATATGAGCATGCCTGAGTGTATGTGTGTGCACTGTGTGTACACAGAGAAGCCACAGTGTGGTGTCAGATCCCCTGAAGCTGGAGCGGTTGTAAGTCTCCTGGTGTGGGTGCTGGGAACCATCAGGTCCTCTGCAAGACCAGCAAGTGTTCTTAACTACCAGGCCATCTCTCCAGCTCTGGATTATATTTGTTTTTAATTAGATGGCTGCTCAGATTGTTACACAACTCCAATTTTACACACTTAATTTTGAGCTTGGGAAACTTGTGATTCTTAAGGAATTGGCCCATTTCTTGAAAGCTGTGGAATTTAGGAGCATCAAATTGACATTGGTATTTGCATTCTATTAATATTATTATCATTATCATTATCATTATTATTATTAATTACAGTTTGCAGCAGGAAGGATTGAATCCAGGGACATGAGTATGCTGAGCAAGCTCTCCAGCCCTGGGCTATATCCCCACTCCCTTTCTTTCTTTCTTTCTTTTTTATTTTTATTTTTTTGGTTTTTCGAGACAGGGTTTCTCTATATTGTTTTGGAGGCTGTCCTGGAACTCACTTTGTAGACCAGGCTGGCCTCGAACTCACAGAGATCCACCTGCCTCTGCCTCCCGAGTGCTGGGATTAAAGGGGTGCCCCACCAACGCCCAGCTTCCTCTCCCTTTCTTACAATTCTCACAGCTTCATTCCTGACATTGTTCATTTGCAACTCTCCTCTTTATTTTGCATAGTCTTTCTATATTTACCAAATTTACCCAACTTGGCATTCTTTCATGGATCATTTTCTCTATTGTTTTACCATTTCAATTTCTGATCTCTCTGTTTCTTGGCTCTGTTCATTTCAGGTTTGTTCTGATGTTGTTTTCTGTTTTTTGTTTTGTTTTGTTTTGGGTTTTTTATTTTTTGGAGAAAGGAGACTCAGCTACTTGGGCACATTTTGTTCTTTTTACCATAAGCATGAGGCCCTACCTCTGTGAGTCACCACCTCTGCATCCCTGCCTTCATAGATTGTGTTTTCATTTTCTTGGTTCGGTTTGGTTTTGGTCTTTTTGTGTGTTGTTGGGATCAAATCCAAGACCCTATGAATGCTAGACAATTGTTCTCCCAGCAAGCTGTACCCCCAGCTGTGTGTGCAATTTTAGTTTCTGTAGTATTGCCTCTTTGACCCATGCATTGTGTAGCTCATATTGTCTAACGCACAAGTTGGAGTTCCTTCTCAGCTTTCTGCTATTGGTTGTAGACTGATTCCTTTACAGTTTGGTGGAGGTTCTGTGTGAGTTTAGTTATGCTAAAAGTAGGTTTGCCAAGATTGCCATGTTCTACCTTTATGATGCTCTGTGAAGTCCTGGGGGAAACTGAATAATCTATGTTGAGGTACCACATTGTACAAATGACATCTACATCTTGTTGGCCTGTTTTGTTGTTGAACTCTTCTGCATGTCTCTTGGCATTACGCTTGCTAGTTTGACAGTTCCTGAAAGGCGGGAAATTCAGACCAGGCATAAAACATCCTATATATCTGAAATCAACCTCCATGCAAGGGCTACCCCATATCCCTGGCATCCAAGCACAGGAAAGGAGCCTTTGAGGTACACAATGCTTACTATCAATTGGCTTCTTTCCCAAACAAATGAGAGGTGCTTCATTTCCTTCAAAAAGAACATTAGAATATTCCATGGAAAGAGTCTAGAAGGGAAAGGCTCTGATGAGTGAGGTTTGAAAGAACAGTTCTTTTAAACGACTTTCTCGCTGTGTGTCTCTCTGTCTCTATCTGTATGTGTATAAGACTTCTTAAAATAATTT
Source organism: Mesocricetus auratus (assembly GCF_017639785.1). Lineage (NCBI taxonomy): Eukaryota > Metazoa > Chordata > Mammalia > Rodentia > Cricetidae > Mesocricetus > Mesocricetus auratus. Next base: position 49,396,248 of record NW_024429267.1, on the reverse strand, counting down.
TTATTTAGTCTTTGAAAATTTCATACATTTGTACAATGTATTTTGATCACATCCAACCACTACCACCTTTCTCCCTCATACCCATGTTCTTCCCAAGTTAATATCTTTGTTGTTTTTTCTTGAAGCCCTGAGAGCAATTGATGCTGCCCATATACTAAGAGGTATTGTGCCATATACAATGGGGAACACACCCAAAGCCACATCCCCAAAGGAGAGAGACCCTGTGCCCTTCAGCTTTCAACTGCTCCTCGCACCCTCACCACATGTGGGGCCCATCCATACTGCCACGTTCAATTCTTGTGTAGACAGCCATTGGTGCTGTGAGCTGATGTGTTCATCAGCCATGCCACGTCCAGAAATCAGCATTTCACAGCTCTCTAGCTCAGTAATTGGCACTCACATCTTTCTACCCTGCTTCCGTAGTGTTGCCCGAGCTTTGAATGGGAAGTATTGGTAGACACAATTGGTCTGCAGCTGAACACCCACAGTGACTTAGTCTCAGTATTTTGAACTGTTATGAGTTGCTACAGTAACTATTGTCTACTGCAAAAGAAAACTTCCTCAACAGAAGCTGAGATGAACACAAATCCATGGGCACAGACATAAATATTTAGAAGGTAGTCCGACAGAATTATCTTTAGCAAAACAGCACGTCTCTAGTTTCTCATAGGCTTGTACACATTGTTGGTTAACAGCAGTAATAAACTTCAGGGTTAGGTAAAATAATAAAGATGACAACAACAGACAGTTCACAGCTCTGCCCACCTAGCAGACCAGGAAAGCCCGTGTTTCTTGCATGTCATGAAATCCAAACAATGAGATGATTACAGAGCAGAAAGAGAAAAATCCCTGGGAGATTCCTACATTATGTTATAACTGCTGCAGGTGATTCCCCTTGGATTTTGACAGCTATGGAAATGATTCTTTTTTCCAGGTTTATTTTCATTGTTTTTAATTATCTGTCTGTGTGGAGTGTGTTGCATGTGACTGCAGCTATCTGTGGAGACCAGAAATGGGTGATGTGAGCACCTGATGTGAGTGTTGGGGACTGAACCTGTGACAGCTGCAAAAGTAGTACATGTTTTTTAACCCTTGAGCTTTCTCTCTCGGGAGATACTTCTTGCCTGTTTTTTGTTTTGTCTTTATATACAGTCTCACAAATCTCCACCTCATTCATTAGCTCTTATATCTTCTCATACCTCACCTTCCATGATGCTCCGTGAGCCTTGGATGGGAAGTATTGATAGACATTATTTATAGTCAAGGCTGATCCCAAGCTAACTTTATAGCCAAAGATGATTATAAATTTCTGATCCTCTTGTCTCTGTCTGCCAAATGCTGGGTTTGTAGGTGAGTCATTATACACGCTCTCACCTCTGTTCTGTAAAACCATTTGACTTGTGCTTTTTCCTCATAGCCAACTATTTGTTGAATGGCTTATATGGGGGAAAACTACACTAAAGATAGAGATCAGTCTATGAAAATTCCCTATGTTTTAAATTATAGTTCAGATGAAAAACATGAAGGTAAATCCAGTGAGTACCTCCCCACTCAGGCTCACACTCTCATAAACAACCATAATCAGTTTCAGAAGGTTAAAAAATGGTATGGGCTAGAGAGATGGCTCATAGGTTAAGAGGACTTAGTGCTCATGGAGAGAACCTAGGTTCTATTCCCAACACCCACATGATGCCACGTAGCCATTGGCAACACCAGGGGATCTCATGCACTCTTCTGGCCTATGTGGGAACTTCATGCACATGGTACACTTACATACCTGCAGGCAAAAATTAATAAACATAAAATAAAAAATAAATGCATTTTTAAAATATATTTAAAAACACGGAGGGGGGACAGGGGGCTTGCTGGGAAGAAAAGTTTGGGTTGGGGGGATGAGCTGGGGGAATAGGAGTTTAAAGTTCAGAAAACATATGAGATTGTCAAATAATTTAAAAAGAGGGAGAAAAATGCATTGTACTGCAAAACCCAAGCATACTTGTGAGAGCCCCTTATGCTTACTGGATGCTTTTCTAATCTTTGAGTAACTGATGCTCCAATGACCTTAAAATATTCATGTTGGATTGGAATCGCTTGCAAAGACACTGGTGAAGGCCTTCTTTGCCCCTACCTCATCCCAGCTGAGTGTTGCTCTATAGCCCAGTCTTGTCTTAAACTCTTAATCCTTCCACCTTGACCTCCTTGAATTTGATATAAATCTTCCTTGGACTGTCTTGCCCACACTGCCTAAGAGCCACCAGGACTCAGGACAAGTACACATGGAAGAGAACATGGACATTTGACAGTGCTCAGGGAATAAACCAAGCCTAGATCAGCCTTCTGCCCAGCACAGTATGCTGTGCAGGGAAGGCAAGAGGCTCCTGGGACTTCACTACCTGCAGATTGAACACCAAATGCTGACAGAGTCCCTGAGTATGTGAGCTCAAACACGCCAAAGGCAGACAAGCCATGAGAGGAGCAAACAAATGAAAGTGGGGGTAAAATCCCCAGTGCCTTGGAGCTAGGGCCACACATGACTTTCAGCTTCGTGCCAATAATAGTCACCTGAGGAATTCTGAGGGGAGGAGAACCAGGCCAGGGAGCGTTGATACTGCTTATCTTGATTCTGTTCATCTTGCTAGCTAATATGATCACAGAATAACACAGAGATGTCCACGTGACACTAGAAAGTTTGGGAATACCTCAAAGGTCACACCTCCATTCCACATTTGAGGAGCCACTGGTGGGTAATCCTTTAGGGAAGGATTGCACAGTAGGAGGAGGGAATCAGCCTGCTGGAAATACCAGCTTAAAGATAGCCAGTTAGAGAAGGCATAGCAGCACTCATATACATCTGTGTTCATTTTGTTGTGTGCAGGGAGTGTGTGTGTGTGTCTTACACAGGGATTGAGAGGGGATAGGGTGGCTGAAGAAAGTGTGAGCATTTAAAAGCTAAATGGAAACACCTCAGCCATCCCATTCAAACATACCAATATCGTAGCTGTAATTAAATATTGTTGAATGACAAAGAATGATAACTGACAATTCAGTTCCCTGCAACAAGTAAATATACACATTGTTAAATTTTGACCATTTTCAGAGTTGCAGTGCCTGGAGACTTAGCAAACAGTAAAACATGAAGCGCTAATTTTGAGTGTTGTGATGATTGGAGTGACCCGGTCTTGAGAACCCATCCTGTCACTGAATGGTCCCTCATTCCTCCTCTAATCACTCTGCGTTCTGTGGAAAAGAGAACGATGGGATAATCTTAGTGGCAATTCTGGCAAAAACATCCAATTCTCTGTTGAATGAGTATGTTTGAAAATATACCAAAGCCACAGTCCCTTCCAGATAGGCTTGCACTCAAGCTCTATAAATAAGGCTGTGTTTAACTTTATCGATCTCTTCCTTCAGGTGCGCTATTCTATTGTAATGGTGTACTGTTAGTATTAACAGCCCCAAATAAGACTGTTACTGCATCCCTAATGTTCTGAAGCACATTTGCGATGGGGAAAATTGCACCTTCATGGAATCTATGTGCTTATTTAACCAGGGCTGACAACAAATCCTATGTGTTCAGTCTAACTCACTTAGTAGCTGGTGCCACTGTCACTTGGGAAAGGTTTTGACTTTAAATAAGTCTCTTTCCTAATTCTGTTTATTTACTGTAGTTCACAATGGAGCTTTCCACTCCTAGGGTTGGATACAAGTGGAGGGAGAAAAGAGACAGCTGCTGAGGGGCAGTAGGGATTATGATTTGGTGTGAAAGACAGTCATTTACGGAGTTAGGGAGGTGGCTTGCCTATAAGATACTTACCATGCAAGTACGCGGACCTGGATTCAACCCCCAGAACCTGAAAGAAATGCCTGAACCAGGAGAATCTCTGGGACTCACTGTTCAGCCAGTCTAGACAAAGTGATGAGGTCCAGTCTCAGTGAGAGACCCTGCCTCAAAAAAATAAGAGGGAAAGCAATTAAAGAAGACACACCAAGTCAACCTCTGGTGTTCGTGTATGTGTGCACATATGCACACACACACACAGACACACAGACACAGGAAAAACACAATGATACTTTGATGTTCAGCCATTGGGATTTTATTTTTCGATTTTAAATTTCATTCCCTTGCATTTGATGATTCTAAAAAGGATTTAAGCATTTAACATATAACTCCATACATGCTAAATTTTAAAACTCCCCCCTCTCTCCATATATATGTATATATTTTATTTGAGAAAGTATGTTCACAATCACTCAGAGAAGCAATGGGAAGTCTGTCACACCTGACAGCCCTGGGGACGTGCTGTGCAATTTTTGTGACTGCTTTGTGCTATCAGAAGCAGAAAGATAAATGACAAGAGAGGGTTTAATGGTCTGTCTGATTTCTATTAACAGTCCTGGGAGTCACATGGATAAATCCTCCTGGAAAATACTATTCAAAAAATAATAGTTTGGAAAAGGTTTCTATGGAAATATCCCCCATGTTTCATTCATTAATTTCCCTAATTATTACATTAGCAGGAATGGGGTTGAGAAGTATCACATTGTGATTAGGGGACAGGTTAACAAGTCTTGGAACTGATGACAGGAATTGCTATTTTTGGGCATGAAAAATCCTACATGTTTCCACATATAAATGTCTGGGTTCGCTGTACCCCACAGGAGTTTATAATGAAAGGACTTTGTTAGGTAAGTGACAATGGCTTTAGCCTTCTGCCTTTGTCTTATCTTTTAGATGCTATATTTTCATTCATTAGGCATTTCCCAACATGGATGTGGTGATGTTTTTTTTTATTTGTGTGTGTGTGTGTGTGTGTGTGTGTGTGTGTGTGTGTGTGTGTGTGTGTGTGGTGTATGTAGTGGTATATGTGTGGTGTATATGAATGTGTGTAGTGTGTGTATATTGTGTGTGTGGTTGTGGGTGTGATGTGTGTCTATGAATGTGCACACTGTGTATTGTGCTGCGTGTGTGTGTGTGTGTGTGTGTGAGAGAGAGAGAGAGAGGGGGGGGGGATGGCAAACAATGCAGTTTCTGCTTTTAAATTTCACAGTAGAAAACTGAAAAAAGCAGTTTCTTGAAACAAAGGAAGGAGAGCTGGGGCAACAAGAAAGGAAACACAGCAAGGAAAAAATAAATGCATTTTTATAGTGAGTTTTAAAGGCTTTACATACATATATTTGTTTGAAAAAAATCTGGTTTACTAACAAAATAATTTAAGGTAAATATTTAAGGGAAAATAAGCTATTCAGAGCATATGCAATCATGTCTATCGTTTTCTTTTTCCTCCTATATTGGTTTCTTGGTAGTTTCTTGCCCATGTCTTTGGCTCTTTATTCCTGCAGTTATGAACTTTCAGTCCTAAGGGTCTTTCAAAAGACATTTTCGAAAATTCCTCGTAGTCATCACTTCCTATTCCCACTCAAACCTGTACCAGTTCATTAGAGTTTTAGTTTCTCTTTTTTTATATTAGACAAGATTTTCACTGAAAACTCTACACTTTCTCTGTGTTATATTTAATCATCTTCTCTCTGTCTCTCCGTTTCTCTGTCTATCTCTGACTCTCTGTCTCTGTCTCTCTCAATTTATTGACTGTGTGCCTTTGGAGCCCACGCCTTTTCTTACTTTGAGTCTTCTACTCCATCACATCAGCTCTGAGTACCTGGCTATCCCTAGAGCCAGCTTGAAAGATGGCCCTTATGTTTGGGACTTTATTTAGAGAGCCATAGTTATCAAATGTGAGGATTGAGAGACCCCTGTATTCAGAGGTGTCAGGCACCCATGGCAAAATTGCTAGATTTGGGGAGGAGGGTTATGTTTGTCATTTCCACTGGATCAGCTTTTGCTTAGGATTATTGGTGGTCTTTGCACTTGGAATATAAAGTAGTATGTAAATCATTAAATGTAAAGGACTATTCCTTAGAATTAAGTAGCACTGAAATATGCATTTCTTTAAAATCCTTTTCACCCCAGTCTTTCAGATATGGCAGGTGAGTGTATACTGCAGGGACATAAATGTCACTGAGCAAAACAAGTGAGAAAGGGCCCACTTCGTCCATCACACGCATCCCGCTTTGCCCCTTCTCCACTGTCAGAATGGTGCCCAGCTATTAACCAGACCTTCCAGGTCCTTACCACACCAGCAGAGACAGGCATCAGTCACTCTCACCCACGCAGACCACACAATTGCATGTGTCTCACTGAGTTACAATGATTCTGAGAGAACACCTTGTCTCACACACCCTTTTTAGCTGCTGAGCCCTAGGTCACACGGTTACCAGAAGAGAAGGCTAATTGAATCAGCCCACAACCCAGACCCCTACCTGCCTCTTCATGGGGAGGTGATGGGTGTTGGTAACGTGTGCAGCCTCCACATTTATACTTCAGCTTGATCCCTGAAGCCTCAACAGGCTTTCTCCATGGCTTTTTTCAGGGGCCTCAAGGATGACTATGATGTCCAAAGATTTCAACCATTTAGTCATGTCCTGATGACACACTGTGCTTGGTCCCCAAAACATTTTCCTTAAAGGTTCCTAGAGACCCATTAAAATGGAGTTTTAAAGTCCTTCAAAATATTCCTACCTCTTTGCTTTTTTTGTAAGAGCTTTGTTCTGGCACCATGGCACATGTTATGAGCCATTGGTTTCTGCCCATTAGAAAAATCTCAGCTTTGCTGTCTTGAGCCTAGGGAGATGCAGATGAGGCAAAGAGAACAATCCAAGGCTCATAAATGATGTGAGTTATAAACCATAACATCTAACTGTTCTTGGAACAAGAAATAAATGCAGAAAGAGGCGGGAAGAATAGAGCCCTGAACACCTTGCAAAATACACACTGCTTCAGAGAAACCCATGTCATCAAACATGGTAAGAATGCCCATGGTAGGCCAGCCCGACTCCATGTGGTTTCACATTCTTTTTTCTTAAGGAAGTCAAATTCTATAGGAATGCCACTAAATCCATCTTCAGAGGCCTGTGCAGCAACCTAAGAGGACGTAACTCAGAGGCCTGAGGGATTCTTCTCCAGTGAAGTGAGATGGAGACTCTATGTGGGATCAGCTAGTCTGCCTGAAAAACAAAGTCTCAGCCCTGGCTGTCCAGAAGCCACGTGTGTGGAGACCAGACAGAAAGAGCAATGCAAAGATAAAAGGCAAATCTAAGAACCCAGGCAAGAATTAGGAGAGAGAAAAGATAGCCCAGATGGTACCATCTGTGGTGTTTTGGTTGATGGACAGAACATTTTATAAAGTCTGAAGGGGAAGGAGCACTTGCAGTAGAGGACAAAGACTGCTGCCTGAACACAGCAAGGGACTTCTTTTGTTTTTGTCTTTTTCTACCTCCGAGCATGCGCATGCATGTGTAGATAGGAACCTGCTTTTAACAACAGACTGTGTCACTTACTGATTATGACTCTTCTTTTTGACACAGTGTTTCCTTGTTCAACATTTTATACTTTGTGTACGGTGACTCTTCCAACATTTCTAACTCAACTATTTAATAAGCAAGACTGTATTGGATGATACCACAAAGGTTTGTGTAGAAGATAATCAAAGCAATCCACCAATAAGATTCTAGAACTAGTAAGAATAAGTTTACATTGTCGCAGAGCACAAGGACCACGATTTTCAGCAGATTTTTGTTGTTTTTTGTGCACTGGTGACATAAAGAAAGGTTTTGAATCCATTTATAATATTAGTATGTGTTTACTGACAGGATTGATGACAATCCTTCTGACTTGCCCAGGAAGGTCTTGCTCAGATGAGGACCACTCAAGGGAACTTCCCCAGATTTCCACACAACAGTCTTGAGTGAGAACAACCCTGCTGTGAGATGCTTCTCTGGGTGGCCTTTGGTTTCCTGTACCATCACATACACTGTGGTTCTTGAGCTTGGAAATCTTTTCTTTATGATTCTTCAGCTTCCACCTTGAGTGACTATTTCATAAAACATTGTCATTATTGGCTTGGGTATTCTCCCCTCAGGTGGGAAGGACTCCATGGAAGTTTCAGGGTAATTTTCTATCTCTGTTTTGTTTTTTAATATTTCATTGTTAGGGTGGCACCATTTGGAGTGCTCACACTACCTCAAGTGCCTCTATGCATCTACTACAGGAAGGTGGTTTTCTTGGCACAGAAATGTGCACAGACACAGACAGACAGATGCACACACACACACACACTCACACAGAAATCTGTGTGCCTGTCTCCTCACAATGCCCTGCTGTTCACCAGGCTCAGCACTTCCCTCACATGCAGTTGCACAGCCCAGGTTTAGCCACCGACTGAAAGACTACAACAAATCCCTGATTCTGCTTTGTTCCTTAATGAAACAGTTCAGTGGTAAAATTGGCATTCTCTCATCAATGCCTTTGGCTTTCATAGTGTTTAAGTAGAGAGACAGAAAACTCTGATAAGTGAAGTTTATGTGTGTGCAAGTCTAACTATGATGGTCCAGATGGATTGATTTAATTGATGGACAAAATATATTTTTACATTTATTTTTAGGCCCTGAATTTCATATAAAAGTTTTTTTTACTCTGACAGGATATAGTGGCATGTTTGGTGACTGCCATGAAAATAATATAATTTGCCAATACTCACAACATACTTATTAAGCATGCTTCTAAATGAGCTGTGCATATTTTTTCTCTCTACTGAAAAGGACAAGATGTGGTTCTAGGAATGTAGCTCAAATTGGAAGAATGCTTGCTTTGCATTCATGAAGTACAAAGTTCAAACCGCATCATCATATAAATCAAGCATGGCGGGTACACAAAGTAACCCTGGCACTCAAGAGGTGGAGGCAGAGGAATCAGAAGTTTGAGGTCATCCTTGGTTATGCAGAGAGCTTGAGATCAGCCTGGGATACAGGAGACTGGGTCTAAAAAATGATAAAATACAGTAAGACAAGCATAGTAAACATAGACATGGAACCACCTTGGAAGGCGAACCTACTGAATTCTAATTCTACACAGCAAGTTCACAGGTCACTAGAGCAATCTGGAGTGCTGAGCTCCCAGGAAACACCAGGAAATCAATAAACCCGAATCACTTGGATCTGAAGTTCAACTTCTTTCCTGCATATTGATCCTTCTGACTCTGCTTCCTTCCCCAGAGCAGTGATGAATGTGCACACAAAGTTGTTGGTTTCTCTGGTACACCACTGCTGAGCCTGTCAGTCACAGAAAGGGTGCTGCGGTGGTTTGAATGTATCTGGCTCCCATAAGCTCATAGGGAGTGGCACTATTAGGAGGTGTGGCTTCATTGGAGTGGGTATGGTCTTGTACATCGCTGTGGGGGAGGGCGTTGAGATTTTTCCTATGCTCAGGATGCCACCCATTGAGTCAGTCAACTTCCTGTTGCATTTAAGTCAAGTGCAGGACTCTCAGCTCCAGTACCACATCTGCCTGCATACTGCCATGCTCCCCGCCATGATAATAACGGACTGAACCTCTGAAACTGTAGGTAAGTCTCCTCAATTGAGTGTTTTCACTTATAAGAGTTGCCATAGTCATGGTGTCTCTTCACAGCAATAAAAGATTTGACTAAAACAGAAGTTCGTACCAGGGACCGTAGTATTGTTGTGATAGCCATCACCATGCTTTTGTTTGGAATAATATGAACTTTCAGACATTGGGTTAGGAAAGAAGTAGAATACTTTAAGCACTGCTTAATAGGCCATTCTAGTAGGAGCATGAAAGATGGTGGTGCTGAGTGTGATTTGATGAACCGTGGCGTGCTCACTCAAGAAGGTTCAGAGGAGAAGAAATTTAGTATGTTGACTACAGATCATTGTGATATTTTGGTGAAGGAAGTGACTGATTTTTGCCCTTGTCTGAAGTTTTCCCAAGGTTAAAGTGATTCCATTGACAATAGAAATCTCAAAACAACCTAATATAGACTCTGTCCTGTGGTTTTTGGTGGTGACTCTAATGAAGATTTGTAATGCAAAGAAACTACAGAAAATCTTTGAGCCAGGTGTGGTGGTATATACCTTTAATCCCAACACTCAGGAGGCAGAGGCAGGCAGATCTCTGAGTTTGAGCCCAGCCTGGTCTACAGAGCGAGTTCCAGGACAGCCTCCAAAGCAATACAGAGAAACCCTGTCTCTAAAACAAACAAACAAACAAGACAGGTGGTAAACCCACTCCTTCTCCTCCCATCTGTGGGATGACCACCAGCTCAGCTTGCCACTGTAGGACTTTGAGCTTGTTGACCCTCTTGCCTCTTTTGTAGGATGAACTCCTCAGTACAAAAAGAGATGAAAAAATAAAGAATGAGTTGCTGCCCTTTCCTATCTTTCCTTTTTCCTCACCTACACCTTTCTTTTCATGTGGCTTAAACAACTGAAATTTATTTTCTCAGTCTCTGAGGCTCAGAGTCCACTGTCAGACTTGATATCTGCCAAAATATTTTGACTTGCTGATGTGGGCCCATACTTTGTAAACCAAAGAAAGATATTCAGTGTAAAAAAAAATCAATGTATTTTAGCCAAGTGTCCTTCCAAAATAGTCAACAAACACTGTACTTTGGATTAAAATACCAATAATTTAAATGAAGCAGATAGGAAGAGTGAGCCTGTGTCCCTTCTTGTCCAGTAACACTGCACCACTGTAAGAATTCCCTTCCACCTCAATAATTGGATGGCATTCAACAAAAAACTCCTTTGCATGTTTGTGTATATTACATATTTCAGAAACCCACAAGAAGATACTAAACTGGGGTGTGTCAAGGAGACCACCAGAAGCATGCTAACAAGATTCCAAGCTTCCTCCCTTTGCTCATTGTTATTGGCTTTCATGACAGTAACGGAGTATAAATTATGTATTTCAGTAATGCCAGCTCCCAGCATCACCAAGAGCTATCCTCCTGCCTCACCTCCCTGCCCTCAGGGTTTGTGGCATTGTTCTAAGGACTTGTCTACTTGAATTCTTTCCATTTGCCTCTCAGTGACAGGCACCACTTGTAAAGGGACAGCTGCCATGTGGCTGTTTCTGTGATATTTGTAGCAGAAGCCAGGGTTGGGTTTGGAGAGCCTGTGGGGAGGCAGAGCCTCTAAGGAATCACAACAGATGGCTTTATTGAGGAGCTAACAGGCTTGGGAGTTGAAGCAGGAAGTAGGAAGGCACACCAGCTGGGAGTTGTGTGTCTGCTAATCCTAAAGGAACTTGATATGAACTTCGTGATTGACTGGAACTTATATTATGCTCGTGGAAGAATTTGGAGACAGTGTGGAATCAAATTAAAACTGTGAAAACTTTAAAATGAGAGAGCATGTCACCACCCTGTGATAGGAGATTATTACTCTGGCAGGACCCATCAATGTGACACCAGTGAACCGAGGCATCACCGGGCGTTAAGCTCAGCGGTAGAATGTTTATCTAGCATGTGCAATGCTCTGGTTTCAATCCACAATACCAGCAAAAAAGAAAAACAAATAAATTAAGAGGACTAGGAAGAGAGCCCAGTGGGTAAATTACATGCCATACAACTATGAAGACTTGAGTTCAGATCCTGAGAAGCCACATAAAAAGACAGTAAAGTGCATCTGTAATCCAGTTCTCCTCCGGTGAGATGGGAGAAGGACAAAAAAGAGTACCCAGAAGCCTTCGTGTCAGGCAAACAAGGGTCCCTGTCTCAAAGTAGGTGAGGACTACCCACAGAAGTTGTTCTCTGACCTTCATGCCAAGGCAAATTGAGCCTGCCCCTGTTTTACAGTCACGGTCCTACTCCTCCACCTCATCCCCCTCATGCCCCCATGACCATCCATGATAAAATATATTAGCTATGTCCTTTGATGATTTCTAAATAACTGCTTCTCAAAGCATATTGACCTGGAAGGGTCATGAAGAACATTAATAAATGGGGATTTGGAGAGTCCCAGATTCCTCCAAATACCAACATCTAACCAAAGATGATTTATGTTTGGGCGGGGCAGGCACATTCTTCCACTCCTTTCAAAAGCTTTCTTTCTCTTTAAAGATAATGGATCCTAAAACTCACACTGGTCAGTTTCTCTAAAACGCATTCTTCAGCAATTAACATGGCATTAATATTTAAGAACCACTGGCCTTTGAAAAATCTTCCGATTTTTGTTTCCTTTCCAGTGTTCAAAGGGAACCCCCATTGGAAGGATCAAGTTGAGCATGAATTTCCATCCACACTTTCAAACCCATCTTTAGGTTCCCAGGAGTATCATCCCATACAGTGAATGTTTATTTGCCTTCTTGCCTCTAGGAGTGTGTTCAGAGACGGTGATGGGTAGGGAGGTGGGCAACTTACAGGCAGAAGCAAAGTACAAAGGAAGTGAAAAGTGAGACAAGGTAACAGGCTGCGTATCCTAAGATGCCAGCGATTCATAAGCTATTGAGTCCTCATGGGCACTTCTTTATATGGCACCACAACAATAGGAAGTTAAAGAACTTACTGTAATATCTACTTCCTGTGTCAGGCCCCTTAGTGGAGGACACTCAAAGAGGCTGGCATCAAAGCTGGGTTCCACTCTGCTGCTTTTTTCCTTATCCTACCTTTGAAAGGCATATTTTTACAATTCCAAGTGAAAAATAATCTCAGTAGATTTAAGAGCCAACCAAATTCTTTATTCTTAGATGATAGAAAAGGAAACCTAGGGAAAAATGCATTTCTAAGGATCAGAGCCAAGAAAGACTAGAGCTCTGGATACTGGCCCCTGAAGGTGTTCACCCACCAAGTAAAAAGTTGACATCAGGCCCCTGTTTCTGAGAGTGTCGTTTCTAAATGAAAAAATAACACCAACTTTGTACTGAGCATTTACTGAGCCTCAAATAGTGACAGGCAGTTATCCAATGATGGTTGCAGAGAGAGCCCTGAGCAAGGGGGGTCTTTCCACACTGAAGCTACCCCCACCACTCCTGTAAGAATCCGTTCAGGTGGGCTATGATTCCACAGCATGTTCAAAGAATGAAGAGCTTCTCCCAAATGGAGAACAGTCAGCTTTGAAGTTGAAACTTGAAGTAATCATCCACAGGCATGTATGTGCTCATGCATAGGCACCCACACACGCTCACCTGCACGTCCTTGTGGAATCTCTCTCCTTGGCCACTATGCCTGTTCTTTGCCCAGAAGTCAGTTGTCAATTCTTCCTGATGCTCTACTCCCTTTTTCTTGGTTTATATCTGTCAAGATATCAAACTCTAGATCAGGATTGTCCTCCTTCAGTCTCTTTCTTTCTATTGTGATTTAGGTTGAGAGAGCCATGGCAAAGTCTGTTAGAAATGTGTCTGAAGTGGGGTCTGAATGATAGATAGCTAGGGAACTTAGCTATGAGCAGAAGGCATGGGGACAGTATGAAACTCTGTAACAGAGTTAACTAGATCTTCTTATGTGCCCTGGGACTTTAAGCTTATCGCAAAAGGCAGGCATCCATGTATTGATGTCAGTGGGGAAGCATTGTTGGTTGAGTATAACTGGGCTATAGCTTCGCTCCTGCTTTCTTGCAAGGAACAAAATTCAACATTCCAAGAAACAAAGAGGTGACATGGAAATGTACAAATTCAGCAAAGTGCTTTCAATGCGTATTAAATTAAATTGCAAGTGAGTAGTTCCCTCCTACTGGGATAAAAAATGAGAAAGACAAAAATATATCCTTTTAGATAGGTTGACCACAATAATTACTACACATAAATTATTTACCCTATGTAATGGAATAGTTAAGCTAAGAAAGAAGGTATTAGATTACCTGAGAGCAAACCTCTGCCACACACAGCAGTGTGACCTTGAATAAATTAATCTCTCTGTGCCTCAGTGTTAGGAGATGATCCTAAGACTGTCTCATCAGCACTTAAATGCAACAATGCAAGTGAATTGCTTAGTTAAATCGTTGGCAAGTAGTGTTGGACAGAGAGCAATGCCTAGAGAATAACAAAGCCCTGACTGCCCCAGCACAGAGAAGAGTGATTCTGAAGACCCTACTCTCCTACTTATGGGAGTAAAAGTACGGTGACCAAAAAGCATAAGGTCCTAAAATCAATCTCCCAAACCCACATAAAAAAACCGAGGCATGCCAGCACACATTTGTAATCCCAACACTTGGGTAGCAGACTCCTTGGCCAAGAGTCCTAGCTTACTTGATTATTTCCAGGCCAGTGAGAGACCATGATTAAAAAGCAAAAGAGGTCTTGACCCCTTTGCTCAACACTCCTCCCTCTCTGCAACTGGATTCCAGTAATTCAGCTCAGCATTTTGCTGTGTGTATCTGCTTCCTCTTCCATCACCTACTGGATGAAGACTCTAGGGTAGCATATAAGGTCTTCATCAATCTCATTATCAGAGAAAGGCATTTAAGGTAGCCTCTCCACTATTGCTTAGATTCTTAGTTGGGGTCATCCTTGTAGATCTCTGGACATTTCCCTATTGCTAGATTTCTCTTTCAGCCTATAATGGCTCCCTCTGTTATAGTATCTCTTTTCTTGCTCTCCTCAGTTCTTCCCCTGACTCAATCTGACCTGAACAAGGGGGATCTCATGGACCCCAGAATGATAGCTAAGCCAGCATAGGGTTGATCCAGACCCCCCTAAACATGGGTGTCAGTTTGGGGGTCTGGGCAATCTATGGGGCCTCTGTTAGTGGATCAGTATTTATCCCTAGTATACAAATGGACTTTGGGAGCCCACTCCACATAGAGGGACACTCTCTCAGCCTAGACACAGGGGGGGAGGATCTAGGCCCTGCTCCAAATGATACGACAGACTTTGAAGATCCCTCATAGAAAGCCTTATCTTCCCTAGGGAGCAGAAAGGGAATGGAACAGGGGGTGGGTGGGAGCAGGGGAGAAGGGGAGGGACAGGGAACTGGGATTGACATGTAAAGCAAACTTGTTTCTAATTTAAATTTTAAAAAGGAAAAAAATCAAAAGAAGCAAGGTAGAGGTGGGTGGTACCTTAGAAGCACGGGGTGAGCTAACTTCTGTCCTTCCCACACATGTATGTACATATATATATGTACATGCTTGTCTTCACACATGAGTATCTGGGTACATATTGTGTTCACAAATGAACACACACACACACACACACACACACGATGATACAAAATTAACTTATGGTCATTTAAAAGCTTAGCCATACATGGTACAGCCACGGCTCTGTCAAGTTCCCAGCTGGGACTAACATACGTGTATCCACTGGCTGGGGTGGTGGTAGCCTGAAGGTAATGTTGAATGTTCTCAGACACTATAGTCTCTTTAAGGCTGGAAACAAGGCAGTCTTGCCATCTCAGAGGAAACACTATTGTCATGAAATCAAACAATCACAATCGGGCACTAATTTGTTTCCTGGCCTGCCCTAGATGCCTGTGCAGGATCACCATGCAACATATATTCTTGTTGGAATTTGGAACCTCCAGGCCACCAATGTGCCAATTCCTTTCACTTGAGGTTCTACTCTGTAATTTATCATAGGAGTGTCCTACCCTGCTCAAATGTGCCCTTTGTGGGCAGAGGCAAAGCTAATATACTTTCCAAGTGTGTTTGAATTGCTTCAATAAATCACCACTGCCAGTGTAAGCAGCTTTATCATTTGGCAGGACAATAAGTTATCTTCATGCTTTGAAGACACAGGCTCTCCAAGACTTTTATTTGTGTAAAGTATAACGCATCATAACCCATTTCCTAAAATGAAATTAAGAAGCCCAGATGTGTGTATTTTTAAGATGCAAGGACATACGCCAAAGATATCGTGTGAGTCAATGAAGGAAGAGAACACTTTATTCTGCTCGTTATATAGCAGTATTTTATTTCCTTATCATTACCATGGTGATGTGAACATTAAGTGCTTGTAACTAGGGTTAAATTTTGCCTGGCTCTTTATTGCCCCAGTGTTTCTGTGGCAATAGTTGACAAGGAAGGAAGGCTAAGTACAGGGCATTCTCTTTATAAAACAGGAAGTAGCTCTGTTCGTCTCTGTAGCTCTTACATCTGTGAGAAGCTAGCATTAGATCCCCAGAACCAACATAAGGAGTGAGTTGTGGCAGTGTATGTCTGTAAACCCAGCACTGGGAGGTGGAGAAAAGTGGATCCTTGGTTGCTCGCTGGCCAACTGGCCTAGATGAGTTGCTGAGAGTGAGGAGGAAGAGATCTGTCATCAACTTCTGGTAGCCACATGCAGAAGTGTGTGTGTGTGTGTGTGTGTGTGTGTGTGTGTGTGTGTGTGTGTGTGTGCGTGTCATACTTAGATATACCATGGTGAGAGACTGAAAAACCTGTGGTTTGACATATTTTTACCCCTTGTCAGTTCTGCTAGACAACTTTTGCAATCAATCAGGCTATGGAATCAATTTTTTCCCCATTGCTTTATCTGGAACCATCTCTGAATTTCCCACTCCTTTCTCATTCACCAAGCTTCAATTCAGAAGGCTTCTGATTTGAATCTTTGAGATTCCTGATTGGGAAGATAAACATATTACATAACAACACAGTGTCTGAAGTTCCCAGTAAGGAAAATTCAATCTCCTTTTGATATTGTTCGGGGACTCAATTCGGGATGATGGACAATAAAGTCTGTTCTTTTTATTGGATTGACTGGGAAGCAGCTTGGTATCTGTAAACTCATCTGCCATCACTGTACGTGATAAGAAATACTTTTGTCTGTAATTGCACCAGTAGCTCGCTGTGAGAAAACGATGTCGACAAACAAGCCAGCTTTAGAATGAGCAACTGCTGTACCTGTCCTGAAGCTGCGGATCTGCTCTGTTGGTTTGGTCTTTGTCACTGTGTGCACACACGTGCATGCCTGCTGTGGTTAGAAGGATGGAGAGACATGTACAATGGAGTTGGGGATGCAAACACTGCAGGTTCTGAACATGTAGAATCCCTTTCTCTGTTGTATCTCCTCCATTCCCCAAACTCTCACCTTCTTTGTTTTTCTGTCTGTGTCCATGAGGAAGGGGGCTGATCCTGACTTCCCGTTTTCTAGAAGTTATTCAATATACAAAAACCTATCCAAAACATTGAGAAGTATTGTTTTCAATTTTACAGATAACAAAATATGGCATTGTCCAATACTAAGATGCAAAAATACAATTAGTCCATACTTTTCTAGAAAACCAATTATTTTTGGATTGCCACTATTTCATCTCTGTTGTGAGAAAGGGGGGGACTGATATTTATTTAGTTCATGGTGATGTCATTAATTTTAATAGGAGTTTATCTTTGCAAGAAAAGGAAGAAAGAGGAATGTTTCACTCCCACCTTTGCAGGATTTACCCTAAGATGCCTAATAGATAGACAACACCATTCAGCACCCATAGAATTTGTATCCCTGCCTTAGACTCACACCCTTGATAGAGCTTAATGTGTAAGTTTGCCACAACATATCACCTCAGCCAGAAAAGTAGCATTGGTGTGTTCATCAGCAGACGAAGCCTCTGCTACCATTTTTATAGTGTGAATAGTTTCAAATCTCTTTCTGAATCTGTGAGTATGGCTCCCCTGCACTAACGGTATGGCTGCCACTAGTTTCAGGGATCTCTGTTGGCTGGATGCTTTCTCACATAGGTGCTTGTCACAAGAACACATCTCCTATTCATGCCTCTAACCCCCAGGCATCATTCCTTCACCCTCCTAGGAAACGCTGGCCATTCATCCCAGGGGTACCTTTTGCAGGCTGAGGGGTGTAGTATAACCAGCAAGGACTTCCTTTTCCTTCCTAAGAGTAGTATGGCTAGAAGAGTCCTTTTACATGCATTTTTGCAACATCAGCATAATGACCGTTTTTCTTTTCTTACCGTATCTAAATTTTTGCTCATTTCATTTGGAAGAAATGCTTCCTGGCTTCTGTTTGGCATGTTGAAATTTCAGGACTCACTGCTCTTGCATTTTGGGACATGTCTTAGTCAAATGAAGGCCACTTGCTCGCTTGGTAATCTTGGTTGTCGACTTGGCATACTGGGGAGAAAGAACCTCAATTAAGGAATTGCATCCATCAGATTGGTTTATGTATTTAGGCATCTGTACTGGCCTGTCTTTGGAGTTCTTACAGGATATGCCCTCAGCTGCTGCCACTAAGAGCACCACCTACTCACTATTTTAAAAAGGGCCCTCTCACCTCCCACCTTACTCTTTCTCTCTGTCTGTTCCTCTCTCTCTCTGTCTCTCTCCCTTCCTCCCTCCCTCCCCCTCTCTGCCTCTCTTTCCTCTCTCCAACTGCTCCTGTATCAAGAAGCCAGTCTCTCCCCTCCTATTTCCCCTTCTTACAATCCTTTTCCCTTAATAAAAACCCCCTCCACTTGAACTCTGCCGTATGACATCTTTCTCTCTGGAGCCACTTTTTAAAAATTACTACATTATGGTCACTTGATTTCTAAATTCATTTTGAAAGACCCAGTCCACTGTAGGTGACATCATTCCTAAGCAGGAAGTCCTGGGCTGAACAGGAAGGGTAGATGAACATGAATCTTGCAGCAAGACAATAAGCAGCAATTCCTCCATGGTTTCTGCTTTCAAGATTGTGCTTGAGTGCCTGCCCTATCTTCTTAGATGACGAACTGTTTGTAACCTGTAAGCCAAAATAAACCTGTCGCTCTCCAAGTGGGGAAGCAAACCAGAGCACTTGATTACAGATCAGGAACTCCCATGACACTAAACTGACTAGCAGGAACTCAGCTAAGGGACTGATAGACATGCTGGACACTGGGACAGGATGCAGAAGTGTGAGTCTGTGTCTCTCCCCTCAGAACAGGAGTCAATTTAAAATGTATGGATTATGTATTCCTGGGATTTTTCCATTTAACAGTTTTGAACTTTAACTGTGGGTGACTGAAACTATGGCAGCAAACCACAAAGGGGAAGCTTGTGGATAAAGGGAGATAACTATATACTGAAAATAATGAAGTTACTTCATAGAGAATTATGGTCTTCAATTAGGAATCCCACTAAAACTTCACTTTAGGGGCTGAAACTGCAGGTTAATGGTAGACTGTTGGCTGTGCGTGCATATGGCCCGAGGGTCAGTCCCTAACACTTCCCGAGGGTCAGTCCCTAACACTTCCGAGGATGATATTTTTACTGATAATTTTGTTCCAGCACAGTGACTTCTACATTTTGTAAATGTTTAATGGGCTTAACTTACTCTAATTTGTCTTTTCACAAAAGGGCCACCTGCACTGCTTCTAAATGATGACCATGTTATAGTACTATTGCAACAAAGCACTGTCAAATTGCTAGCACATTCTTTAATTGTTGGCATGACATTTTCCAATCCTAAATTCATTTTCAAAGGAAAGTTTATTGACCAGTTAGTAATATCTCATATTATAAGTAAATTCGAAAGGGCTAAAATAACACAATTTGTCTCTTGTATGTTAGCCTTTTCTAAGCCAAAATGGAAGATAAAGAGAAATGATAATGGGGCCAGAAGAATTCACCCTTTAGACCAAAGAAGAATGTAAATAGACATACATAGTATATTTCGCCTAGCAACAGTTATGTCATGAACAATAAAACTACCTACAGCACACACACACACACACACACACACACACACACCTCTGTCCAGAAGTTCCACCTATCCTCTCCTACCTAGCTATTGGCTGTTCAGCTCTCTATTAAACCAACCAGAAGGTACCTTGGGCAGATGAGGTAAAACAGAGACACATCTTCACACGGTGTCATCAAATCTCCCTTGACATGCCTCGGTGTCCTTCTCCTATCACAGCATGTATTTGGACTCTCTCTTGACTTTGAATTTCCAAAAGAAAATGACCCCAAGTATTTTGCAAAGCCAAGATAGAGTATTGTCTTCTTGGCACAAAATAAATTTGTCTTCATCCCAGATCATTTAAATTCTCCATTTTGTACCATCCTTGGTTAGTGAGCAACTCTGTGACTGGCCTTATGCCTTCACTGGCTAGCATAAGTGACAGCTTTCAGACTGTAGTTTTGGTCCTGGCAGTTGTGGGCCTCTTAACACTGAGACTGTCTCTATGTATACTTGCAGGTTCCTGGTTGTCCTTTCAGGACAACTCTCTTTGCTACAAGCAAGGAGAAGAGCACATTCCTGTAGCTAGAGCCTCGGTAGTTCAGTATGGAAGCCCAGAAACACAGTGTAAGTGTTGAGTAATCGCTTAGAAGGGTATATGGTAGTTTGACTCAAAACCATTAAGTGTTCACTTCTAATAACAAGCTAATGTGGGAAATGTGATCCAAAGGAAGAGGTTTTACATACTAAGCCTGGATGACTTATAATTCAAAGTTCCCATGCTGCCTTATTTAGTAGAACTCAGCAGAACCAGTCAGATCTGAAAGAGGCTACAACGCTTCTTGACCATGTAGTGGGCTACAAATCACTCATCTGAAAAGTCACTGCTTAGCTTTCTGTAGGACTCAAGTTAAATTTATTTCATGCTTTTCTTCCAAGCATAGTCCAAACTAGGCATTTACTTTCTCCTAATGTCATAGTGGAGACTGGGATCCACCTCTAGGTGGACATATACCATTGTGACCCCTAAGAGCTAATCCAGTTGGGTCAGTGAGTCACCTAATCAGGGGAGCATCCCTCAGGAAAGTGGGCCTATGATAAGCCATTCTAAGGGGACAGGAGGAATAATTATCCCTTTAATAAGATAATATACTCCTCCTTCCCAGAATTTCTACTCTCAGTGCAGTTGCTCCAGAGCCACCAAGAGGTTCTGTTGGGTTGTTCTGAGTCCTAATAAAAAGATATAACTTCTCAGTTTTCTTCTCTTCTGTCCTTTTATTTGGGATGCTGGCTGTGTCTAAGATATTTTAGACTTTTCCACTCTCTCTAAAGCTCCCCTCCCTACCATGTGGCTACTTGTCCCTCATGTAGCTGGCCTCTGTGTCAACTTAACTCAAAAAGTCTGGTTCTTTGTTTCTTCACCCTCTTTCTACTCTGGATAGTGTTGAGATTTACAACTTATCTGCACTGGTTTCTTTTAAAATAATAAAATTGTTTTCTAGTTTCCTTTTGAGTTCATTCCTAAATCATCCTATTAACAAGACTAAGAACTCCAGAAGGATCCTTGATTTCCTTAGTAACATGTGTCGATGCTCTGCGTGTACTCCCAAAAATGTCTGGTAGCATCACAGGACTGTAGATTATCCTCCAAGCTGGGAAACTGAGGCAAGAGGATGGCAGTTCTTCCTAGTCTGGCCTTTAGGTCTGTTTTCTTGGCCCAGAGGCATGCTGGTATCCAATGCCTTTTCTTCTTGCTACAACCTGGTTTTATTCTTTGGGAAGGGAACATTGCCTCATTTGTGAGCACTGTTGCTATGCAAGGCAAAACATTTATACACATCTGAAATGTGCAGGTGTTGTTCTACTTGTCAGGTATGAGGTAAGCAAAAAGGGAATAGAAACACAAAATCACATTAGAATTAGAGTGAAGAAACAGAGAGGAAGTAATTTCTAAAAATGATTGCATAGCCAGATACTAGCAAAACATTTTTAATGTCCTCCAGGATACATGTTCAGATCAAGTTTTTTTTATGTTTAGTTTTCATCTGTTGAATGATACTGATATAGATAAGCTTCAATAGATTACAAGAAAATCCAGTTTATATCAGGAAAAATATTTTTAAAATGACTTAATATCAAATTTTGTTCAGGCTTGATATTATCACTGTAGATAACAAATGCATTTGTTACTTAAAGTCAATATTAAAGTTCTTGTTTTTCTGTGGCTATCATCTACTCCCATTCACAAATTGTATCTTTGATGAAGTTGACAAGTTTAAGTTAAAGCATTGAGGAAGGGGTGGGCATCTGTTGAGGTATCAAATGTCAGCATGGGCTACTCTTAGATGCAAGTCAAAAAGAAAAGATACATAAGTGGAAAACGACTTCTAAGAGCCTAAGAAATTCATTTCAATTTATTAGTATCTAATTGTCCCAATAAAGCTATTATGCTTGAACTTTATGAAATTCTAAACAGAAATAATCTCAAACCAATTCAAGCCCAAGATACTTAGATTTATATCCCACTGATGTTGAGGAAATCATCAACAATACCTACACAGAGACACACTCCTAAGTCAGGTGTAAGCTGACACTCAAATTGACAGGTGATTGGGAGTGGCCAGCTCGATGATGCCATTTCAGGAGTAGGGTGCATTTCTTTGTTCATAGGGGATTGATCATCCTCCTCAGTGCCCATTAAAACTAAAATCCTCCAAACCACTGCTGTCATGCCTTTTATAAAACCACCCAACCTACAACCACAACACTCTGTTGAGGCAGGAGGATTGCCAGAAATTTGATGTCAGGCTTGGCTTATGGAGCCACTGTCTCAAAAAAAGAAAAATCCAAAGCCAGCATGTCTGTATTTTGTCCAGTGTGTCTGCTCTCCAGGGAATAATCCCCTCTTGTTATTCACTTTACTGCAGGCAATCTTCTGTGTAGCAGTCACTGGCTTCCCACATGCATGCTAATTAAAGATCTTTGAGTACCTGGAAATAGCTGCCTGCGCTTTTCCTGGACTCCTGGACTGACAGCAGCTTCAGGGTGCAGGACACATGCCAGAGCCATAGTAGACTGGTCTTCCAGTACTTAAGTGCTATGACCAAGACTGGCATTGATTAGTTTGTGATTACATTGCCTACAGCAACCTGTCCTTCATAAATACTTGAGGTTTCACTGAAGCTAGTTAAGAAAGGAGTCTGGCTTTCTTGACATGTTTTCACCCTAAGCATAGCCCTTCTTACTATTGAGGGTACTGAAATGGTATCTTGAAAATCTGTCAAAATATATGTTCCCTCACCTGGCTGTAGTGGTATGCACCTATTACCCAAGTAGCTGGAGGCGAGACTGGAGAATCACCCCTGAGTGCAGTCTGGGATCCTGGGAGAGATTCTCTCCCACCAAACCAAAGCAAGGAGCAAACCCTCAAGTTTAAGAACATTAATGGGAATGGAACCTGGCCATGATATACCCTTAACTACAGTCAAATTCCTAATTTCAAAGCATCCCTAGCAGGGATGGAAAGATATCTCTGGGATTAAGAGTACTTGTTGTTCTTGCAGAGGACCCAGGGTTGGTTCTCAGCCCCCACATGACCTCTCACAACTATCTGTAACTCCAGTTTTAGGGTATGGATGCTTTCCTTTGGCATCTGTAAACAGTACATGCAGGTCATGTACATACATACATACATACATACATACATACATACATACATATATGTAAACAAACCCTGAAGCACATTAAAATAGATTAAGACATTCTAAGCAATTCAAGCATTCTCTGTATAGCTGTCAGTATGTGTAAAGTGTAAAGTACTACTTCAGTTCACTCTCACAAGACCCTATCAGATTGGTGCCATCACTTGTATGCAGAATAGATAATGGAAACAGAGATTTGGAATAATGTGGTAAATAATTACCCCAGGATATGCAAGTAATATATTTGAAAAGCTGGGTCTTTAACATGTTGTCTCTCATAAGGACAATTCGTGCTTTCAAAAGGCAAGCAAGCAAGCAAGCAAACAAAAAATACCCACCAAACCAAAGACAGTAACTAAGCTCGCCCCCCTCTCAACAAACCTCAGCCATTCGACTTGATGCTTGAGTTCATCAGGACATCATTAGGTGTACCGTGGTGACTCTGGAGTATCAAGTAGCTGCTCTCACAGAGGGGAAGCTGTTGCCTCACTGTATCCTTCTTCAGGACCTTGTTAATAATGCCAGGCCACTGAGGAGTTGCTGTTGATGAAATTTTATCTCATGAGCTTTCCAAGGGACCTCACCTGTGGAAATACTAGCTTTCCTTAATTAAAATTTGATGCTCAAAAGAAGCCACTATTTGTGTCTTAGTAAGACAGCAGCATAGGTAATTACTATGCTTCATCTGTGGGTACATCTATTTAGATGTGGATACAGGTAGTTTTGTGTTATCTCAAGTCTTGCCAAGGCAGTATCCGTGAAGCTCTCTCTCTCTCTCTCTCTCTCTCTCTCTCTCTCTCTCTCTCTCTCTCTCTCTCTCTCTCTCTCTGTGTGTGTTTGTCTCTGTGCACTTGCATGCTGTGTAGTGAGTGTTACATGGTACATGTATGTGAGGAGCCCACATGTAAATGCTTGTGTTCACATTGGTAGGCTAGATTGGAATTTGCTCTCTTGGTTATTCCATAGAGGTAGGGTCTCTCACTGAATTGGAAGTGCAACTTTGAGGGAGGTTAACTCCCAGAATACATTCTACTCTTCTATGATGATGTTACAGGCACATGCAGCCATGCCTGGCTTTAAATGGATGCTAAGGACTCAGGTCCTCATTTCCCCAGTGCCCTAAGCTGAGGTCTAGCTCAAGATTCTGATGTCTCTAGTAAAATATGTGTGATCATGGTGGCTTCAAACTCTCTATGCAATTGAGGCTGGCCTTGAAATCCCCTCCTGCTTCCACCTCCTCCTGAGTGTCAGGATTACAGGCTTAAGTCAGGGTCTGCATCCTGTCTCCACTGTAGGTCAGATTGATGGCAATGTATAAAAGCCTAACTGCTCAATTATGTATTCTTTGTAAATGTACCTTTGGCAAGACAAAAAGCATTCCTGAAGAAGTGCTTACAGATTTAATAACAGTTACTTCTAGGAGGTGTGATAACTCCAAAAATAAAATAAAATAATAAAAACAGGACTGAAAATGTTACCAAATGTGAAAAAGATACCAAGTGATCAAGTGATGCATTTTGTGTCTCGAGTCTTTCTTCTCAGGAAAACTTACCATGTACATTTAATTCGCAAAGGACTCCCTGAGAAATATCTCACTTTGTTTACTGTCTCTTCTGAATCTCATAGATGCCAAAAATCGTCTGGGTAACAGTGAGTTGCTCTTTATGGTGGCAAATGTATTCCCACTCTCTTCTGGAGTCTGTGATCTCCTTGGTTTAATCCTTGGCTCCCTTCCTTATTCCTTTTCCTCACTCTCTCTTTCCAATTCCATTCTAAAACTAAGAATCTTGCAGGGGCTTGTGTTTAGATGTGGGAGTCTCCATTTGAATTATGTTACATTCACCTGACATGGCTGTTACATCCATGAACTCATAGTAACAGTAGCTACGTGCATTAGACCTGCCCAAGACTGAGACCCTCAAGTCAAGTCATTAATTCCTTTCAGGTAGTAGAGGGAATCATAAGTCCCCACCCCTCTCTAAGGAGCTATAGGCAGTTAAAGGTTATAAATAAGAACCTTCATTATAAATTTATGTAAGGTTATAAGTAATAACCTTAAATAAACACAAATACCAGTTAAATGCAAAGAGCACAACAAAAATAATCAAACACAAAAGTAGGAGGACTTGGGAAGCAGGGATTTGGTGAGGGCGGGAGGATGGTAAAGCAGGATAAAGACTTAGAAGAACAGTATGTGCGTATGCATGAGACTGTGAAAGAATAAACAAGCGCGGTAGACATGGTTCAGTGATTAAGAACATGCATGCTCTTCCAGAGGACCCAAGTTTTATTCCCAACATCCAAATCAGGTGGCCTCATCTCCCTATGTATATGTAATTAACTATGAAATAAAAAATATTTTTAAAACAACAATTTTAAAAGAATTATGCTACATTTGAAAGATACAAAATGTGGACTGTTCATCTTTCCTTCTACATTAGGTGTTTTGAATTCCAACTTTGACACCTGAGCTTGTGGGGTTCTCAAAGCCAGGGACATGTTATACATAGGAGTCAGAATGTAGCTGATAGAGAAGGGGACCCTTCCCACAGTTCGCTGACACCAGTGTGTCTCTCCAAGTACTCAGGGTCAAGGCTCTGCCCTTTGTCACAGTACCTATTGTTTGGACACTCCGGTTCTTCTCTTTCAAAGATCAGTGAGGAAATCAGGAAGTGGTTACTAACGTTGTGCTGAGAATTTCTGGTCAATTTAAAGGAGACTAACACATTAATTAGTGTAACTTTATACAGTCAAGAACACTGTTTATAAAGATGTGCTCTTGGTGAGCAGCCCAGTAAACAGAAGTCAGATGAGCCAGCTCTCTGACTCAGCCACTTAACCTTGTTGGAGCTGTTTGCAACCTAATCAGCCACCAAACATGTGTATATGTGTGTGTTCGTGTGTGTGTGTGTGTGTGCGTGTGCATGCAAACATGTATATATATACATATATATGTGTGTATATATATGTATATTATGTGTGTAAGTGTGTTTATACATGTGGATGCGGATGGGTGTGTGTGAACAAATGTATATGTATGTGTGTCTGTGAACCTGTGTATATATGAGTGTGTGCATGTGTGCATGCCACATGCTCACACATGTTTCTGAGTATGATTGCAGATGCACACTTGCCAGGCCACACACTAGTGGTCAGAGGACAACTCCTGGTGTTGTTTGTCATCTTCTACTGTGATTGAAACAGGTTTCTTGCCACCGAGTGCACAGGTTAGCTGCCCCACAAGCATCTGTGGCGCCTCCTGCCTCCATCTCCCATCTCTTCACAGGAAAGCTGAGACCACTGACAGGAACTCCCTGTTGTGCCCAACTTTTATGTTGGCTTTGGAAATTTAAACACAGGCCCTCATGCTGGCACAGCAAACATTTTAGCCACTGAACCAATCTCCTCAAGCCCCGTCGAACAATTTTTGAGCCACATATTGTTTGACATAGTAAATACAGAGCAAAAACAGCTTAGTCTACCATTACGTGATGTCAGCCTTGGCATTAGTGAAACTGAGGCAGGAGGATCATGAGTTTGAAATCAGACCAGGACAGTGGTTCCCAACCTTTCTAATACTGTGACCCTGTAATACAATTCCTCATGTTGCGATGACCCCCACCGAAAAATTATTTTGATGCTACTTCATAGCTATAATTTTGTTACTGTTATGAATTGCAATGTAAATATCTGATATTCAACCCCTATGGAGTTGTAACTCACAGGTTGAGAACCACGGGTCTAAGCTGTATAATGAGATCCTATCGCAGAAACTCAAATAAATAAGAGGCTAAAGAGAAGCAAACGCTGTAATGTAATTTATGAAAAAAATCACAAAATGAATAACAAAAATGAACTTTTTGTTGTATCCATATAAGCATACTTATGCATACATGCAAGCATACTTGCATGTGCATGTATGTGCACATGAATGTGTGATGTGTCTACATGCTATATAGTAACTGTGTAATTTCTTCTCTGAACTGTTCACACTTGAGAGGGACTTTTGAAAGACCTATTTTTATTCTATATGTATGTACATGTATGTCTGTGTACCACATGTGTACCTGGTGCTCACTGAGGCCAGAGACAGCACTGGATCCCTGGATCTAGTGTTACAGGTGACTGTAAACTGAGCTGAACTCAAGAAAGGGTAACAGAGAGGGAGGACTGATGATCAAAGGGATTAAGACTGGACTGGTTTAACCCCCAGAAACAGCTGACCAGACAAAGGTTAACTCTTGAATCCCAGGCATCAGCCTGGGAAGCCAGCATGGGACTGATCAAGACCCTCTAAATCTGGGTGTCAGTGAGGAGGCCTAGGGAATCTATTGAGCCTTGGGCAGCAGATCAGTACCCATCCCAAGTATACACACGGACTTTGGACTCCCATAGAACAATGTGAGGTGCACTCTCACCCTGAACTCTTGGGGAAGGGTCTAGGCCCTGCCCTATATGAAATGACAGACTATGCACACCCCCATGGAGGGCCTCACCCTCCCTGGGGAAATGAGGGGATAACGGGGGGGGGAGGGCTCGGGAGGAAGGGAGGGAATGGGAGATGGACCTGGAACTGACTTGTGAAGAAACCTTGTTTCTTATCTAAATTTAAACTGGAAAAAAAAATTATCAACCTGGTTGCTAGGAACTGAAGCTGGGTCCTCTGCAAGAGCAGCAAACTGCTGAGCCATCTTCCTAGCCCCAAGGGATTACCGATTTACATGAAAGCATCAGCATTAACAGGGACATATGGTCTACTATACAAAAAGTTACCTCATTTAAACAAAGCACCAGAACCAAGATATGCAGATTCTAATCTCCATTTTATGCAATGTATCTTATAATGTACATTAAATCAGAGAATGATGATTAAAATTAAAGAAATGATCAACAGAGGAAATCTGTGACCCAACAATTTGGCCTCTCTTTAGAAGGAATGAAGGCTATTTCTAAGCCATAATGGGCTTTGGAGGATTAGTGGTTGCAGTGAGAGGCGTGGATTCTTTTGCCTTCACTCATAAATTAAGGACAAACACAAAATCCATCAAAATTCAACCAGTTGGCTTTCTAATGCACAAAGCATAACATGTCCAAGTGCTGTGTTTTGGGATGTGTATTTTTCCCTTGCGGCTATTATGCCAGCACTCAGGAGACTGAAGTCCATGGACCAGGGTGAATTCAAGGTCAGCCTGGGCTACATACTGAGTTTCAGGGTAGCTAAGAAAACAGTGAAATCATGTCTCAAGAAAACTAGTTTTAAAAAATTGCATTTTTATTCTTCAAAGTTTTTTAATGTTCATTTATTATTCATTTGTTCCCAAGGCCAACATCTCAAAATATATCTGCTCAGGATTCATGATTAAAAAAAATAAGAAGTAAATTAAAGCATCACAGATCATTTGCTAGATGTGAAAAAAGTCAATCTGGCTCATGCAGATAATGAGTATTATTTAATGCTGCATTTGCAAGTGGAATAAAAGAACGCACAACATGTTCATTGAAAGTACTATGTTTCCTTTACAGATTAATTATTCCTCTCACACAAAACCCTATGAAGGGACTAGATTGGAAATGACTTGAGAAGTAAATGCCTGACCTTGACCCAGTTCTCTGGAGTGCTAAGTGACAAGAAGCCCTTTAGAAGCTGAGGATGGCTCCTTGGCCAGCACAGCTGCAGAGAAAGCTGAGAAGAGGGGGTTAGAAGTGATGAGAGTGGTCCCATTGAATTAGTCAGCAGGGAAATATGTAAGATGTCTGATCCGTTTGCATCTGGAGTCTGTTCATCATCTGAGGAGGCTGTGTGTTTGTGTGTGTGTGTATGTGTGTGTGTGTGTGTGTGTGTTTGTATGTGTGTGTGCGTGTATTAATGTGGAGATGTGGACATACCATGGTGCATGTGTGGAGATCAGGGGATGACCTCAGGTATCAGCCTTTGCCTTCCATCTTAAGGTCTCTTTGTTTTTGTTTGATTGTTTGTTTTCTGCTGACTATGCCAGACTTGAACTTCTGAGAGGTCTCCACTGCGAGCACTTTACCCAGTAGCCAACCCCCCCCCCCATAGCCTCCCTAACAAGGCTCTAAGTGAGGGTGACTTCACCTTTCCCTGAACACTTTGGTAGGGAAATGCAAAGCTACAGGATGGGCAAACTTTGGTCAGAAAACAAAAGACACAGAACTAGAACTGTCTCATCTACAAACGAGTCTGGTTCTTTGCTGATACTGATGACCTAACCCTGTCTGGAACCCAGGAGTTGATTGTTAGGACATTGATGGCCAGAAATCGGGTCCATGCCTGCACTTGGTGCCTGGGCTACACCAGCCTGTCGGCTTGCTGTTTCTATTCCTGGCTAACATAAGTACTGAGGCAGCATTTGCCTCCCAACTGCTTTGGTTCCTAGAGATTAACAATTTTTTTATACTTCATAGGCCAAGCAGCACATTCACTGAATTAGTCACAGCCCCTTCCGCTGGCACACTGCTCTTCCTCGGTGGCCCGCGGAGGTTCTGTGAGTTGAAACCTGGATGCTGGAAGCTAGAAGGAACATTTCCAGTTCTGTTTGTTGGTTTGGTTTTTGAAAATGAGGTCCCCCGCTGGATACTCCTGATATGCACTTTGGGTCTCACTGAAAGTGTAATTCTGAAGTGAGTAAAAGCACCTCCACTGACTCTTCGATGAGTCCAGTCATTGTGGATTAAATGTGCTGAGGAGATCACCTTACCCTGCGTCTTACTCTGAGAAAGCCCCTGAAAGTGGGGGTTGGGGAATCTTTGCTTCTGGTTTATAGAAAAACAAGCAAAAACAAACAAACAACCTGGGAATTAGGAAGAAATGGGCAGAAGTGCTGGCATGCAGCTTCCACCAGCTATGGATTCTGACTTTTCCAGCAGCAAACATAAGTTAGCTTTGACTACAGAGTGAACCACACTATTTACAAGGATTCTCTCATACGGTCTCACCTTGCTGATGGTTGCAATAAATATTTGATCAGGGCTGGAAGTATAATTTGGTGGTAGAATCTGTGTTTAGGTGGTGATTCTGGGGTCTAGCCGGAGCACCAATAAATAAGTAAATAAGGAACAAATTTTGGCTAAATGTACTATAAGCTTAAGACTAAGCTACAGAACATCTCCTTAGTCAGAGACAGTCACAGGAGCGAAAGAACAGGTGGGGGCTGGCAGAAACAGAGACCTCCATCCGTTCTTTCTTAACTTCGCCCACTGCTAACATTTGTTCTCAGCCGTCTGCTTCTGCAGAAAGTGAAGGAAAATGTCAAATTTAACAAAACAAGTGGTGCAACTTGAGTTGAATCATAATATCATTTTTTCCCTTTCCCCTAGGATATGTAGACAGTGACATTACTTAATAATGCTCCCTGTGCTATTATGAGTTCCCTGCCAAGCACTAGAGCAGAGAGTCAAATATTCTACCCTAATGCCTAATGACACAAACATTTGAAAGTTAACATTTATTCAATTGCTGAAGTGGTCATGCTAAGTGCATAGTCTGACATATTACCCGATGTTAAAAATGATGAATGTTGGGAAAGGAAAAGCTCTATGAAAGCAAGAGATCATGTATAGAGAGATAGCTCAGAGGTTAAGAACACTTATTATAGTGCAGAAGCCGGGTTCAATTCCCAGCACCCATATAGTGCCTCAAAACTGTTCCAGGGGACCCAACTTCTAGCCTCTGTGGGCATCAGGCATGCATGTGATACATAGACAGACATGCAAGCAAAACACCCATACACATAAAATAAATCAATCTTTAATTTTTTTGAAAGAAAGCAAACCCAGGATGCTATTAGAAGTTGACCCAAGTCACTCTTAAATACTTCATTTGTGCATATTGGCCCAGTAGATGGGAAAACGCTTCTCGGTGTGGCATTTCTGTGCTTTCTGAAGGGAAGGAGTGTGGAGGACCCTCCATTTGCCAATCCCTCCTTCTCTTCTAACCCCGTGGAGTGCCTCTCTCAGCTTACTTTGCCCTGTGGCTTCTAGGTGAACCATGCCAGTGTAAAGCATATCCCGAGAGAGGTCAAAGGGCAGAAGAGCGGGCAAGGAAGCAGAGCTCCTCGCACGGGGCACTGGGATTCATTCTCACAGGTGACCCCTTCCTCCGCTCTCACTGTGTTCTAGCCTTTCAGTTGCCTGGCAGGGTCCTGAGAGCATAGAAGTAAGTCACCGTTAGGAGAGTCATCAGCTCAACTCTTCATGACCTTCGCATTCTACTCAGATCTTTTCTGCATCGTTTTTACTTCCTGTAAATGAGAATAATGACCATGCCTGCCTCACAAACCGTGTGAGCCATCGAGGGTGGTAAGGCAGGGGAGCGCACACCAACCCAGCTTCAGAGAGGCGGCATAGAAAGGAGAGTGGTAATTCCCCACCTAGTACATCCAAGTGCGACTTCTGCGTGCCCAACACACGATCACCTCAGATTGTGTGATGGCGAATACCTTACTCAATCCGCGTCCCCAGGCAGGGAATGACGCTCCCCACAGTGGGCAGTTTTCCCACCTTAATTAATGCAAGAAAAGCAACCCCCAACAGGCATGCCCGGAAGTGCATCTCCCAGGTGATTCTCATTCCATCAGGCTGACAAGTAACGGTAAACTACAGTGTCAAATGAAGAAGCAAGGCCAGGCAGGGACGGGAGGAGACAGTTCTTTGTTAAGAAGGACAAAATATGTACCTAGGGAAAAGGTTACAAGTAAGTGAAAAAGTGGTTCAAGGCCATGCAAAGTAGGAATACAAAAAAGGAAATCAGAGACAGTGACCCCTGACTGCCATTCACCATTGGCCCATGTCTCGCAAGAGCGTTGTCAGTCTAACTTGGCCTCCTCAACACAAAGACTGAGCCTATTTTAAAAATAAGTAAAATGGAATTAGAGAGAAAGGATGCCACTCTTACTGAGCTGTCCTTGTTTGCTTTGCTTTCAGAAAAGTAACAAATAGTAACTGGTAGGAATTCAAGGAAGAAGTGTGTGTATTGGAATTACACTGTTTTCTCAATTCAGGTAACTACTAACTGTGAACTTCATGAAGGTTCAGTGAATATCAAAGTACTATGTGTTATGAGAAGTCTTTTCCTTGAGAGAAGCCTTCCCGCCAGCCTGGTTCCAGAGCTGCATGAGTCCCAAATAAACACACAGGAGGCTATATTAATTATGAAGCTGTTGGCCTTGTTTGTTTCTTACTGGCTAGCTCTGACTTAAGTAATTACCCCATAATTGTTAATCTAAGTATGTCTCTTACCGGAGAATAGTTCCGGGCTCCTACCCCATGGTGTTACATGTTGACTCTCGTTTTTCTCCTTCCCAGAATCCTCCTCGACTCCTAGTCCCTCCTATCTAGGTTTCCTATTGGCTCAACAGTACTTTATTGACAAATGCACAGGACTTCCCCCAACAACTATGTCTTTCTTCTTCTTTTCCCTATCCTTCTCCTTCTTCTGCTTCTCTCTCTCTCTCTCTCTCTCTCTCTCTCTCTCTCTCTCTCTCTCTCTCTCTCTCTTTAAGGCACATGGGTGTTCATGTGAGTACAGGCATGGAGAGGCCAAAGAACAACCGGTGTCATGAATTCCAGTAAACCACTTTGGGGCAGGATCCCTCACTAGTGTGGAACTCAACAATCACTTAGACTAGCTGGCCAGTGAACCTCAGACATCCTTCGATATACACCGCCTCAGCATGGGGACTGCAAATGCAGGCCACCATGTCCAGCATTTTTAGTGTAGGTTTTTGGTATTGAACTCCAGTCCTTGTGTTTTTGAGGCAAGCATTTTACCAACTAAACTATTTTCTCCAACCCTCAGAGTGAGATTACATGATCAACACCAACCTGTGAAAAACCACATTTCAGGCTGTAGGATAACCTGGCTGAAGTAGAATCACTGGGATCCAGTGCTTTGTAGTTTGTCCTTCAATAGCCATTTGAGGTTCTGCAGAGACAGGCCAGCCTGCAGACCATTGATCCACGGAAACCAATGTTCTAGCCAGGAGAGGCAGATGCAAAATGGTGAGCCTAGATGGAGTAGTAAATGAATAATTGATTTAAGAAATGAGTCTCAAACCTCTGGGTGGATGGGCCCAGTACAGTGCCTCACATAGATACCTTTGGATGTGACCTCATGGTCCATCAGGGAGATGCCAGCTTCTGCAGTCCCCATGTTTGCATTTCTGTGTGTTTGTATAGGTTGAGGTAGCAGGAATCTGGACCCAGAAGCTTCCTCTGTTATCCTAAGAATTGAGAGACCTGGCTGTGCTTTGTGGTTAAAGTACTCTGCCATCTGAAAGAAAACTTCAGGCAATGAGCTGACAGCCATCTTTAGAAGCTCCAGCTTGGAGCTTATAAATCACTTTTTAACCATGATGGAAGAAGGCTGGCGTTACCCTCGGATGCCTTGGGGTGACAGCAGGAGTTAACAAGTGACTGATCAGAACCATTTCTCTCCCAACCCTGGAGCGGGTCATTAAAAAGCAAGGCTTCTCAGTATGCAGCAGAGACAACCTGCAGGGGTGTGCATGTTTCCAGTGCCTGCATGCTATGATGCATGTGTGGAGGTCAGTGGGCAGCCTTCATCAGATGGTTCTCTCCTTGCACCGTGGGCTCCAGGGACCAAACTCAAGTCATCAGGCTTCTACAGCAAGGCATTTACCTGCTGAGCCATCTCACCTGCCCAAGACAAACTAATCTGCATCTGTGGGGGCAAGACTGAGGATTTCTGATGATTGCCTTGGTCTAGATAGAAACAACACTTGTAAACAACAGTTCCTCATACGAAGGATATAAGACCTCTATTACTGTTGTTCTATCAATGATGGATATGCGTTAGGTGGTTATACAGAGAAAACAAATTGTCTCTTGACCATTGTTTGAGTGTATGACACTATCTGATGTCCAGAGGCATTTGCTTTGGATCTCATCTATTGGGATATTGATGTAATTAGAAAATAGTGAGGAACTGAAAGTCATATTACCAGCTATAACTGTAATGACAACTATAAAAATGTTTAGCCTTGGCTTGGGGAAACCTTAGGCAGTAAAGCACTTGCCGTGCAAGAGTTCAACCTTCCAGAAGCCGTGTAAAAAAAGTATCTCCCTGAAATGTGACCAAAAAATGAGAGGAAACCAGATCCTGATTAGCACATGGGAATTTGCATGTATATACTCAATGAGTATATATCTGTGACGTAACTGAAAACGTCTCCCCAGTTCTCTCTATAGTTTCTGTTTGGGAATTTAACTTGATTACCCAACTTCAACTTTGTAGCTACTGTAGAATGTACCACCAAGGCAAAAAACCCTGTCAACTGATTTTGAATGAAGAGTTCATCTGAAAATGAACCTTCTCATTGATGTCTACTGAGTATTTGGGAAGTTATCTCAATAACATGAATCAAAGAACACCAATCATATCCCCCAAATTAAACAAATAAGCATCTTTTCCATCATATTCTTGTAAGGACTTGTTTTGAGTGCTTCGTGTTGGCTTCTCAGATTCATCACAGAGCACTGTTTTGTTCTTATCTCAAGATTTTTTTGTTGTCTAGTGTCTTCAACCAAGTGGCAGAGAGGCAAGATCCAGGACAGCTCCCTGAATGATTGAATAAGATTCATTGTTTCTCTTGAGGTAGTGTTGTCACCAGAGACTCCCAGCCTTCAACCCTGCATCTTTGATGAACTCAGGGATAGCTTTATAAAACTGGCCATCATTTCATCATTTCATTGATATCTGCATGCCCACTCTGCATGCTGCTCAGATCTTTCGGCATTAAATCTCATTTTATAGCATAGTGTTTAAGGCTTTACAGTTTGAGCCTGATTCCAAATCTGTCGCCTTCTACTAGCTGCACCTGTGTCTTACTGCCTTTGAATTTATTCCTCACCTTTCTGGCCTTTGCATATGTGGATCCTGATTCTTTCCCTTATCTTCCTATTAGAAGCTTCTTAAGTCGTGGATTATGACATCACATAACTGACTATGGGGGTGACTTGTGAAAATAATGGATGGCAATACAATTCTGAGTGCATGAGGATAAAGATGAACTCAACATCAACTGTGGAGTGAATCCAAGAGTTTTCTGAGAATGTTCACCTGTGTTGCCTCACATAACTTGACTACAGTCTTGGTTGTGAACGGACAACATGTATGCTTCACACTGCAAATGCCATCACCCCAACAACACCAATCATACTGTTACACATTGGCTCAGATTCTAGACCACAGCATGTTATGAGTGGCAGTGTTTTAACTGTATATGCAATGTTTTCTGCTCTTAATGGAAATATGATGCTTTAATTATGGAAAACAAAGACTTGATATTTTCCTGTTGTCATTCCTCAGAATATAGGTATCACATTAGTATATCTTTGGATTGTTTTCATAAACAAGCACAGTAAAGTTGTTTATATAACGAATAAATTTAAAGAATTATATTTATGGTTTATTATCAATAGATGCTTGATGTAGTGACTTTGTATACCTGTAGGTTCGAAGTCAAGTCTGGAAAAAAATTCAGGTGAAATGGACTTTCCAAGGGGATAGTTTTAAGCCTCCATGTAGCAAGGCTTGTCAAAGAACCACCTGGAAGCCTTCCATTAGCTGACTTTCTTCCCTACCCTGCTTGAGGTAAATGCCTGAAAGAGTAGTTCCTTCCTCAGGGGTCCCCGGAATCTGAGACACGCTCCCACTTTTCTTTCTCACCTTCCCCACCCCTGTCTGATTGGTTCCATCTCCAGCCCACATATAAGCCCTGAGAATGGCTATGACAGTCACTTAGATGTTAAACAGCAAAGAACAAGCAATACATTGAGGAAGGAGGATAAAAATAACAAACTGAGGTGAAGAGCAAATGAGATTGCTGACATTGTCTGTTAGGTTAGAGGTAAGACAGCATCTCCTGTCAGCTTAAAGAACCACTGTTAAAACATCAGTGGCTGTATAGCTGAAATGCCCCCCCAAGTGCTCACTCCATAAGTATGGGGACCCAAGTTCAAGCTTCCAGAACACAGATCAGATATCTTGGCATAAGCATGTTATCCCAGTCCCAGGGAGACAGAACTGGGTAGATCCCATCTCAAAAATGAGGTGGATGGCTCCTGAGGAACTACTCTTGAGGTTGTCCTCTAGCCACCACACACATGCTCACACAGAAGGTGTGAACCCTTATCCCAACACCAGTGCACACGCATACGTATACATACATAAGTACATACATACACACACATACGCTCAGGAAAGAAATAATCGTTTTTTAAATAATCAGGAATAGTACCAATTGAATTTTAAGCACTTGTAGCTTGAAACCAGTGTGTGTGTGTGTGTGTGTGTGTGTGTGTGTGTACCAGTGTGTGTGTGTATACCTAAGTGTATGTATATGTATTCTTTTGTGTGTGTGAGTGTGTGTATACTTAAGTGTATGTATATGTATTCTTGTGTGTGTATGTGTGTGTGTGTGTGTGTGTGTGTGTGTGTGTGTGTGTGCGTGTGCCTGTGGAGAGAGACCAGACATTGAAAGCAAGTGTCTTTCTTGGTTGTTCTTCCCTTTATTTACTGAGGCAAGGTCTCACATAGAGACTCCAGCTTCCTGGTTTGGCTAGCTCCCTTAGCCAGCTTGCCTAGAGAATGCCTTGCCTCAAAATCCTAAGTGCTGGGATTGCAGGTGGCCTGCCTGTGCCCTCCCAGATTATATGTGGTTTCTGAGGATCTGAACTCTGGTCCTCACACTTGCTACCGACTGAGCCATCTTCTTGGTCCCAGAGGGCACTTTTGAGACATGATCTGTTCCTATGAAATATCTTCCCAGGTGTAGTTATAGGTAGCTATCTATAGATTGAATCTGTTGCTATAAAACTTATTTTGAGGTAGCTGGCCAAGCTTGGTTACATTCTTACATCCTGTAGCAGCGCAGGTCTGTAATGCTGACCTCATGGCTTGTAGCCTCCTGGTGAAATGGATTAAATCTGTGGAAACTGGCACCAAGGGGCCAGTTACCACAGCTGCTTCCATCTTGTTCTTGACCCCTCCCCCAGCTTGTTTGTGGGAAGTGCTCCTTCTGTCTGTTCCAGTGTCCTGCTACCCGCCAGGTGAGTTTGCAGCATCATAATTAATGGGGCCAGGTGAGGTGCAGGAATGCCACATTGTCCTCTGAGCCGCTACCCTCATTAAGAAAGTAAAATGTTGGTGAGTTTTGCAGGCAGCCTTCCTCCCTCCGGATTGTTGGAAATCTTCGGCTGTCAGCACAGCACTCTGGGCCAGGAAAGTTCAGAGAATTACTTCAATAATATGACAGCCTCTTCCATTTAAAATGGGATTCGGCTCTGCTTCTCTCAGAACCTTCATTGAAATTCCAGGCATGATCCATTCCTCCAGTCATTTAACAATGTCTCTCATGTTTGCCCTGATTTAAAAGAAAGAAAGGAAAGGAAGAAAGAAAAGAGAGAAAGGAACCCAGCTTTGTGTTTGTGATAACGTGGATCAGGGTGGTGTAATTGCAGAGAGGAGGCCCCCGGGCTGGCAGTAATAGGACAGCTCCTCTGATGTGTGCTGCCATCAGACAATGACCTGTGCATGGGTGTTCTCAGGGGACAGTAAAGAGGCTTTTAAGAATTACTCGCTGAGAAGGATGAAAGCTAATGAGGATAGGAGCAAGTGAGGAGAGAAGCGACTCTTCGGGAAGTCTGGCTCCACTTAGACCTGTCATGGCTCCCTTCAAAGTCATTAAGACGGGCGGGTCTGTGCAGGAGAGTGTGCTGAGCATCGCGCATCCCCAGGCAGGCTCCTCCCAGGTCACAGCACACCCCTCTTCCTGAGGAATTAAAGCCACTAAATAATAAATATCAAGGGAAGAGAAGGGAATGGATTCAGAGACTACCAATAAATAAGGTGACAGAGGGCATTTATATCAGAGGAGAAACCACTCCTAATGGGCTTCAACAGCAAAACAGAAAAAGGCAGTCTCGTATACTCTCCTCCCTTGTCTTAAAGACCCGACGTGGGCTTCGAGTCATGTGCACCAGCAGACTGGCACGGAGCGAAGTGTCTGAGAAAACTCAAGCCTTGCTTTTCGCTTGGACTGGCTTACTAGACTGGGGATTGTGTTAGAGTTGGACAGTGTCAACAA
Source organism: Mesocricetus auratus (assembly GCF_017639785.1). Lineage (NCBI taxonomy): Eukaryota > Metazoa > Chordata > Mammalia > Rodentia > Cricetidae > Mesocricetus > Mesocricetus auratus. The sequence goes on along the minus strand of NW_024429267.1, from coordinate 49,357,975 downwards.
AAACAGTGAAATCAGGTGTGTCTGGGGAACCTCAGGGCTGCTGACCTCATACAGGATGTAGGTGGAAATGTCTTTCAATGAGGGGCCCAAAGGCTGCTCTCTGAGGCATGAGGTGGTAGTCCGCCTCGGGAACCCACAGTGATACTGCAATATGAGGCTACACACCTGTCCTCCTCATCCACAGGCCCTAGAACAACAAAGGTAGTTGCTGACGCTGAGAAGGGTCTCGTGTCCTAGAGATGCAGCCTCTGTGGTGGAATGAAACTAACAGACACACTCGCAGTGTCCACACAGTGAGAATACATAGCAAGAGCGCCCCCAAACACAGTGCTCTTCAAGTGGACGTTGTTTGTCTTCTCAGCCCCTCACCTAATATCCCGGGAGGCTTTGCAGGTCCCCATTCATCCTCTTTCTCCCATCCATTTCTACCCTCAAGATACTATGAATACCGCCTCCTCCTCCAACATCCAAGCACCCATCCTAGAGTTAACCGGTTGTCCACGAGAGTTTTGACTGAGTTGATATCACATAGAATTAAGCTCTCTCTGATAGTTTTAACTGTCTACTTGGCAAAACCTAAAATTGCCGGAGAAGACAGCCTCAAGTGAGGAATGCTTAGATCAGTTTCGCCTCTGTGGGAGTCTATGAGAGACTATCCTGTGTGCTGCTTGAGGTAGGAAGACCCTTCCTAAATACAGGCAGTGTCCATTCATGGGCTGTGAAGAATGCAAAAGCTAGTTAAGCAGAAGCATCTAGCAAACAGGCAGCACTTCTCTCTGCTTTGGCTACGGGTATGATGGGACTAGCTGCTGAGTTTCTGCCTCAGTTTCCCCTCAGTGGTGGACAGAATTTGGGTCTATAAACTCCTTCTTTCCTTGAGTTACTTTTGGTCAGGAAGGAACAGAATGAAACTCAAGACTGCCCTGCCTGATCTTCCAAGATTGTCAGAGTGTAGTCTATTTATTCGAACAGCCACCAACCTCATTCTACACTGTGAGGGTCCACCCACTGTCCCACCATCTGCATGGCTTTCCTGCAGGACAGTTATTAAGTGGGAAGAGTTGGTTTTCACAAGGCAATCATGTTTCAGCTTTGATTTTCTTCCTTTCATATGAAGAGGACCTTGTTTAAAAATCTGTGGGTCATAATTCTTCTCTTCATCTAACCATTTTAACTATTGAGAAAACAATTAATGTAGCAAATGGTCATTGAATACCTGCCACATGAGAGAGATTATATTAGGTACAAGAGAGGGGAAGCCTGAATAATAAATAGCACTTCGACTGAGAGAGAGAGAAAGCAAGAGGCTACAGGGTCAGAAGTCACAGCATAAATTGTAGTTGTCTCTCATAATAGCGCTGGGTCCTTAATGATTTACTGTATCTTTGGAAGTCATCATTTTGCATAAAAGGTGCTTCATGATCGTTACTACTTCTCAGGATTCTGCAGCATCATGAAAAAGCACTTACTTCACTCTGGGTGTGAGCCTGGGTGATCAACACGTAAGGCTGGCATAGCCAAGAACCAGCAGACAATGGAAACTTTAAAAGGGAGGAACCAGTTCTGAATAAGCAATTTGCCTTCATGTTAATAACCAGTTTTTCTGTAATCAGGAACTGCCATGCTCCTACCTTACACCACAGATAAAGGAGCAGAGTTTGAATTGAGAAGCTAGCTATTCCAGATACAATTCCTTGGGAATGCAGGGATATATGTACTGGGTAACTATGCAGTGTACATGTATGAGTATGTGTCTGTGTGGGTATGTATAGGTGCATGTTTATGAACATGTGTATAGAGGCCTCAGGTCAACACTGGGAGCCTTTTTCAATTGATCTCCACTCTATTCATCGAGGTGGGTCTCTCAATTGAACCCAGAGCTCATTGATATGCTAGTCTCAGTACTCAGCTTGCTCCAGTCTACCTTCCAAGAGCTGGAATTTTAGGCAGCATTTGTGTAGGTTCTGGGGAACAGAACTCTGGTCGTCACACTTGCTTGGCAAACACTCTATTCACTAAACACCACTGCAGATAGGAAAAATCATTGTATTATGCAGACTGTTGACTAACAGTGGGAAAAGGAATCTACAACAGTAAGAACGCTTCACTAATAGCATGACACGTAAATCACTCTGCTTGGGTAGATTAAGATACCCAGAAGTAACTTTCCGAGAAATTCATTCTCTTCCCACTTTCCTGGTTTGCAGTATCCACAGCCAACAGCAGCAGACTTACCCTAAATCCCCAAATGATGATCAAAGTGCCATCTGTAGCAAAGCCTTTAAGTTAGAGTTAAAATATCAGTATCAACAATGTATCAGGTAGATCGCTTTACATTTCAAGTTTTCACTGTACTGTGCCAGGACAAACTTTTTGTTTGTGTAACTATTAACAAAGTCCCTCAAACTTCCCACAGCATTCAACCTCTCATGTATTTTCAGCCCTATTTGGTCCTCGGTTTTACAAGAGTCAGACATCTTACACTCTGTAAAGTCGCCACTTAGTAGAGTTGGTTCTTTAGTGGCCAGGAGGCATCATCTACCCCTAACCTTTTCACTTTGAGAAAAGTAAATGGCACATGTGACTTGAAAATTGAATCAATCTTGACTGAGCATAAAATAATAAAAACCACTAATGTCTCCATCATTTCCTGAGCAAGCCCATCAGGCAGGAGGGTGTTGCTATTTTTTTCTATTTTGTAAGATGTATTATAGCTGACTAATCCTCAATAAATATAAAAGAGTGATCATTTCACAGCTACCAATTGACAAACTGGAACACATTTTTCATTTGAGCAGGCAAGATAAGCAGGCTGCCAGGGGCTCTGCCATCTCTGCCTCAGACAAAGGCTGTCCCAGGCAGAAGGTACTGGCTCACTCCTGGGTCACCACTATGTTATTTTTAGTTCTCCATGTCTGCACAGGAGCTCAGCTCACATTCTCTGAGTCTCCTATCTTAGGGACCCCTCTGCAGCCCACCTTCCCTAGCATAATTTAAAGAAATGGGTACCTCCAATTAAACCATTCCAGATGTAAATTTCTTGCCTGGAGAGTGAATTGAGAAAGGAATGGGATTCATGAATATAAATTGAGCCTCCCTTACACTTCAGTTTTCAGCTTGAAATTGAAGACTGTTCACCACCCCCCAGCCCACCCCCATAAATCCTTATTTGCCTTAAGTGTGTTTACTGTGGGACCGTGGTGCAGAGCTGGTAGCATATTGCTATGCATAACCAAATGCTAACTCTCACAAATCATCCTGGGATGAGGCCTGGAGAGGGAAAGGGTGCATGGCACTGCACCTGTGCACCTAGGAAGGGTGGATAGCTCTGCAGCAGGCTGTGTCCTACATGGAGATGTGGCCACTCAGCCCCACGGGCTTTGCCTGGCCTTGAATATTGCCTTCATTTTTCTACAAAGGAATTATCTCTCCCTCCCTCCCTGTCTGTCCCCTCCCTCCTCCTCCCTCCTCTCTCTCTCTCTGTCCCCTCCTTCCCTCCTCCCCCCCCCCCTCTCTGAACATCTTTACACCTCTGTTCTTCCCCTTTCACCTTAGTTTGGCTTTAGCAAGCATGAATCTCTTCTCAGCAACGTCAGTTTATTTTTTAACATAGTGACTCCGGGGAAGGATGAGGGTGTTCGATCAGCAAACATGCAAATGAGTTCCTTTCCTATTCATTTGATTTATCTAGAGCAGAGGTTTTCAACCTTCCTAATGCTGCTACACTTAAATACAGTTCCTCATGTTGTGGTGACCCCAAACCATAAAATGATTTTCTTTGCTACTTTTTAACTGTAGGTTTGCTACTGTTATGAATCGTAATGTAAGTATCTTTGTTTTCCATTGGTCTTAGGCAACCCTTGTGGAGGGGTTGTACAACACCCAAAAAGGGTAGTTAAGAACCACTGATCTAGCAGCTACACATAATCTGTAAAAGATCTATTGAGATTCCAAATATTAAAAGATTGCCCTCAGTTTGGGGGCAGAAATACACCTCTGTTATAATGACATTGACAGTGGGTTTATACTGCCTGCTCTCTGTTACAAAATCAACTGGTAACAAAGAATATAGCTCCTAATTGATTGTAACTCTCCCACAGCCGTATCAAGTTATCTTCTTATGTGTACAACAATGAACATACAAAGAACTCAGATGAAATGGTAAAATACTCTCAGGCTATCTTTTTAGGATATGTTGCTTTGATGTATGTGGGTCCTCCCTCTCTCTCTCTCTCTCTCTCTCTCTCTCTCTCTGTGTGTGTGTGTGTGTGTGTGTGTGTGTGTGTGTGTGTGTGTAGAACAAAGAACAACCTTGGGTGTGTCATTCTTCAGGTGTTGCCAATTTTCTTTTTAATTTAGGGTCCCTTGCTGGCCTGGGAAACACCCATCAGACTAGGCTGGAAAGGCAGCACCACCCAGGAGGTGCCTCTCTCTGCCTCCCTAGCACTGAGATTACAAGGGCGTGTCATCACATCCAGATCTGTTTCTTGTCAACAATAGATCTGTGGATTAAACTCAGGTCCTCATGCTTGCAAGGCAAACACGTTCCTACCTCCTCTGCTTGACCTCACAATGTAAATTTCATGGAAGCAAGACGTATGATTTAGGATGAAGGGTGCAGACACCAAAGACCAACAGAAACCATTTTAAAAGAAAATGTATTCAAGCACCTCTCCATCCAGGACCTTTTGCAAAGTAATATTAACAACGGTGTGGCCTTTGTGGGATTTCTTAGCCCAAGTCAGGTGGGTTTGCCTTTCAGCTGTGCACACTATAGTCGTGAGACCTTCGGGATGGTGTGCTTTGAGGCTTTCATGAGCCTCTGAGCACTTTAAGGAAAGTTTTGAGTACTCATTACGAGAATAGAGCAGAAAGGCAAGCACTACCTTAAATTATATTGGTGATACATGGTGTCCTTACAAAAATTTCAAACCTTTGTGATAATGAGCGGTGTGTGCAGTGAGAATAAAAATAAGAGGACACACAAGACAGGTTAAAAGGTGACCTTAGAAATGACAGTGTTTCAGCCTTCTAATTGTAGGCACTTGTCAGACCTCCAAACTTGCTATCTACTGTCTTCTGTCCCAACAACTTGCTCCAGATCCACTTGGAGACTAGAACTAGGATTCTAATTCAGTGACTCTCTGCCACCAGGTTTCCATGATCTTTCTGATATAAATGAAGACGTGTATTTACCCAGCCAAGTATTTTCTTCTGTGAAGGGCTATAATTTTATCTTTCCTCAGAAGTGCTCGATACATACCATTTATTAACAACGTGTGTACATTCTGTGTTCTTGTTTCAATTTTAGAATCAGTTTGTACAACTTATCTCTGTGGTAAGATTCTCCTCTCTTATCCTCAATTTCTCAGTGTATTATATTAGATAATCTCTGGACACACCTTATTTTACAGCAGGGGCTGAAGCGGCTGTGTTTATTTATTGCTGTATCGTCTAAGTCGTAACTTTCTTCAAGATTTATAAGAACAGTTCTCAATCTTCTTTTGCAATGCATTTTGAGCTACTTGTTTTGAGAACAAAATTAAGAATCAAATCTGCTCTATCACCAAATAAAAAGAAAGAAAAAAACAACCAACAATGTACAAAATATGTAATTGTTAAAATACAAAATACATAATTTTTACTGTATTCTATACTATCTAATACATATTCATGACTATTTACTGCATATTTTACTTGAATACTACCCTTAGGAGCTAGTTATTGAACAGAATAAAGATACAATTGCTTCTCTTTTGCTGACACATTTTTCCTCAGTGGATGTTTAATTACTCAGCACAGGAAGTAGTTTTGTTCACTAGGACATGTCCAAGTAGATTCCATACTCCGTGAATAGACTGGTGGTCTCTGCATACACAAAGATAGTGCAGAAGTGTGGGGAAATAAGTTAAGCAGTCATCCATAATAATATGAAGTTGTGGAGACAACTTATGAAGCCAAACAGGAAAGCGCTAACATGACATCCAGAGAAGCCTCTGTGTAATAAAGAATTAATCATAGTCACATATGCTCATTGGAAGTGTCTGTGTAGCAATAGAAATACCAGGTTTTCATAGACCATTCTATGTAACAATAATAATGTCAGATTTTTTTATTGAGTATCCTATGCAGCAATGGAAATGTCAGAATGTTTTCATTGGACCATTCTTTGTAACCACAGAAATATCCGAAGATTTTTATTGGACTGTTTTGTGCAGCAATGGAAATGTCAGTAGTCCTTTTGAAATCATGCTATTGTCCACACTTCGAGATTTTGTAAAGAAAACTTCTCATTCTGAGGAAACAAGCAGCTGGCTAGCATATTCACAGCATGGAGACTGAGTTGTCTGAGGCTTACTTTGAAACAATGCTCACATCCCCTGCAATGCTACAATTTCTCTGTTCCAGCCTCTTATAATCCATTCAGAACGTTCTTTTCTTTCCTTTTCAGGTTACCAGCCAGTCTTGTCTGGTCAGCAGGGCTTCCAAGGCCTGATGGGAGTACAGCAGTCACCTCACAGCCAGGGTGTGATGAGCAGTCAGCAAGGAGCCCCAGTGCAGGGTGTGGTGGTCTCCTACCCAACCATGTCTTCTTTTCAGGTGTGTGCCAACATCTGGGACAGCCCCCGCCACAAACTCACACTTTTCAAAGTAAACGCTATAGGAAGTTCCCTGTGTTAGGCGGTTAGTAGGGCTGTGGATGCTTGAACCATCCCACCATTAGTTGACTTTGATTGAGATGTAGGAGAAGAAAAGGGTGTGCAGGTGCCATTACAAATGTCTGGGCTTTTAAATGCTCTGCTGAATTTGCCTCCATTTAAATTTTCTATTCACAGAAGAAAATTCTTTAATATTCTATACAAGAAGACCCTTTGGGCACTCTATTGAAATGATATTTGTTTAAAAAAACAAGCATCATTTTTTGTATTCACTCAAGTAAACTTTGTTCTTATGTGTTTCAAGTTATCACAGATTTTTAAATGGCATCTAAGATGCATTTAAAGCACGACATTGCAGATGCACTCCATTCTCCAGATCAAAGCAACTAGAGTCTTTAACACATATCATGTGTGCTTTCATGGTTTGTAACCAGAAGTCTTCTAGAAGAAGAAATGAGGAATGAGTAAGCTGGTTTGGTCATTCAGTTTAACTGTGCTGGGTGCTTCCAGCTTTAAAGAAACTATACTCACCCCTTCTACCTGGACAAAATCCTATCCTTACTGAAGAAGACTCCAAACTACTTCTTATGAAACCAGAAAGGGGCATGGTTTCACACTGAGAGAAAGCGTGAGTGGCACCCATATGATGTCCTGGGGCAAAGGAAGAAGGCAGAGGATGGGAGGAGGGGGAGAAGGAAAGGAGATTCTCAGAGTTCAAGAGTCTAAACATCTGCTCATCTGCTGCAAACTAGGATCTGTCCGTCCCTGCCATACTTCCAGAGGTTCTTTTTTTTTTTTTAACAGAGATGTACTTACCCAAATGGTATTCATGCATGTGCAATCTATGGTCCACAGGATACTTGCATCCCAGAATACCTGTGAATGTAGTACATTGTATCTTAAGCCATGACACCATGCAACAATGTCAGGAGATGTACATTCAGCCACATTAAGTGACTTTCTTCAAGTGAAATAACTGATAAACAATAGGTATAGGATTAGGGACCTGTTTAGTTCCACTCAAACACTCGAGTGATATTGATGACATGATATGCTTCACCGGACACATCAAAGCAGCCTTTTCACATAGACTTTTGCTTGTGTCTTGCACAGGTGCCAATGACCCAAGGTTCTCAAGCAGTGCCCCAGCAGACATACCAACCGCCAATCATGCTGCCCAGTCAGGCAGGTCAAGGGTCGCTCCCAGCCACCGGAATGCCTGTGTACTGTAACGTCACACCGCCAACCCCTCAAAACAACATAAGGTTGATGGGTCCACACTGCCCTTCCAGCACGGTTCCTGTCATGTCTGCTAGCTGCAGGACAAACTGTGCGAGCATGAGCAACGCGAGTTGGCAGGTCAAGTTCTGAGAGCTCAGGCTGCCTGCGGTCCACTTCATTAGATGTTAACTCATGGCCTTCACAGGAAGAGGAGACTAGGGCAACTGGCTGAGGACTTCTATATCCACTCAACACTCAATTGATTGCTGCTGGTATTCTGTACAAACTAATCAAAGACTAACACACACATTAGCTGGTTAATGGTGCATATTTCTGTCATGTCTGCTAGGTATGCCTTTCTAGCTTAGCTAGTGACATGAGTTCATCAAGGTAAGATTTTCTCCTACCACTGAATACCACTGTGTAGATTACAATATCCCTGATTCGGATTAGTTTTGTACTTTGTGTTGAGTTTGTGATGCTAAAAGTATTTAAAAAATATATAAACTACATCACACTGTACCAAAGCTGTAATGGAAAAGAAAAGAGCTAAGGAATGGAAGGAATAATTTATATACACTATAGAGTTTTCTTTTTTAAATGGATATATATGGTATTGTAGTGTTTAATCAAAATAAAAGCTTATTTGACCTTATGGAGGAAGGTCATGTTTTTACGACCAGTTTGTTTCAGTATCTCTTTCAACATGCTATCTACTTGTTTATTCAATGTTTCTGTTATCAGAGGTCAATTAAACAGAATGGACCTCATCATAACATTTTCATACATGTATAGGATGCATTTTGGTCACATTTAACCTCAGCATCTCCTCACACTCTCATCGATACCCTCCCTCTTCTGAGGAAGCTGCCCTGCTCCCAGGGCACTTTTCGATTGTTGTTTGTTTGTTTTTAATGAAGCAATGCGGGGTTTCTTACAGAAGCAAGGGAAAGGGATTATTTACAGGAACTTGCATAATGACACACTTAGGGGAAAATCTCTCATCTCCCATCAACCATTAGCTGCCTATAAATCCTGAAAGAGGGGCAGGATTTCATAAGCCTTCCTCTCCTGTGATAGGATGTTGACACGCCTCACTTTGTACAGGTGACCACAGCATCTGAGACCTCAATTGTGTCACACTGTGTCATGTTCAGGACCCTCCACCTCTTCCTCTGGCTCCTACATTCTTTCAGCCCTTCCTCTGTGGTGTTCCCTGTGCTCTGAGTGGCATGATATAGAAGTTTCGCTTATGACTGAACATTCAATATCACTTTATGTTTTATTGGTGTCATGATTGTTCTTTCGGGATGTCATCTCATGAATGCCACATGGAAAAGTAACAGTGGTTCCCAGGCATTGCACATTGAATAATGTCTCTCCAAGAGATGCTTAAGCAAACACTTTACTAACAATAGCCTCTAATTTTGATATTATTATAAGGGTCCTAAATATAAGATGATATCTGTGCCATTGTTTTTAATTATGGGAATATTGGAGGCATATAGCTATATAGTACCTACTAGGAAATTTTGAATGTTGTTAGCAAGAATGCCTATCCTACATCTAGGCTTGTTCTGTCTTAACTGGAGTTCAACCATGTACCTGGAAGACATTTGTTTATAGTAACAGAGAAGACGTACAGACTAATTCCTCCTGTTATACTAGACTGTGCACTCCAAACTATCACTGGTTTTGACAGCAAGCCAACAACTCAGAGCTGCTGACATTTGTCCTGGTAACTGAAAAAGAATGCATATGTATATAGCAGTGATTCAATCACAAATGCTAGAACATCTACAGGAAGACATAAGATAGCTATTCACTCCCTCAATGTATAATTCCCTGTGGGGCTCATGGTTAAAACTGAGTTAGGACAACATTTCAAAAATAATAACTGAACTCTGGACTCTGAGGGTTGGCTCTTGGGAAAAATGTTTATTTGAGGGAATAAAACCTCATAGCTTTCATCTTGATACCACTGCATAATAATTGCTTATGGTTTATATTTCCTGCTGAAAAATTAGTTGTGAGAATGGTATCAGGGAAGTTCTCATTGGTTTTCATTTGACCCCCTTTTCTACATTGAATTCTCCATTTTCTTGTTGTTTAGCTGTGGTTAGAGTAAAGCACTTAAAAACCCTACTTAGCAGATTACCATTTTCTTCTGTCTGTCATTTTCTTTTTCCTTTCAAAGGGAGCTTTTTTGCTATTCTAATTAAGTTCTCTCATTGTAAAGTCAATTCCCTTTCTGTATATCTGGATCTGCTTACTTTTTTTTCATCAAGCTAATCCCTGACCATGAAAAGTGTTTTACATATGTATATATATTTCAGCCATTGAACCAATAACCACACTGAGAACAGTACATTTTTCCAGTTAATTTCTTTCCCAAATGGAAAGAGGACCTTGACCAATATGTGTTCGTTTTTTTAAATTACATTTATTTATTTGTTTACTCTGTGTGTATGTGTGTTTGTGTGCACACGTGTACACATGCGTGCATGCATGCAAATGCAGTGGTGTATTCGTGAAAGTCATAGTACATCTTCTTGCAGAACTCATTTCCCTCCTTCTACCATGGATATCCCAGGGATGGAACTCAACTCCCCTGCCTTGATGTCAAGCACCTTTCCCTCTGGATCAGCACAGATTCACTTTTCAAAGGCTTTCTCTATTTAACCTTCAGACCTTCCCTTGATTCCAGAGTCAAATGCTCTAATTCTGAGTTGAAGTGTTTAACTTCATTCTATAGAACTCTGGAAAATTTTAGCCTTTGTTTTATGATACCTAGAATTGCTGAGCCCCTTTGGTTCCGTGGATTTAAACCTTACACACACTAATGATAAAGACAGGTTTTATGTTTATACACTCTTTTCCAATATTGTTTAATGCCAAACATTCTTTCTCTTGCCTTCACTAATTTTTTGAGACAAATCTTACCATGTAGCTCTGGCTTCTCTTGAACTCACTGTGCAGACCAGCTCGTCTTGAACTCACAGAGATCTACCTGCCTCTGCCTCTGCCCTCCTTACTGGCATTAAATGCAATGTACCTCTATGCCTTGCCTCTAGTATTTTCTTGCATTAGAATATTTAAATTGGCTACATAGGATCATAGTTTTGCAAGTGAGCATATTCAGAATTTTATTTATTGTCAAGAGTACATTCAAAATATTTTTCAGCATGGTTAATAATTTTATCATCATCACATTTTAATTATAGTTTACTCAGTTTATAAGCTTTGGTGGAGATATTAATATACAGATAGTTAGAAAAATAACCACATAGATAGGTAATTAAAGTCATCTCTAATGTTCTCCTACACCTCTAAGTGAACGTAAAAGGGCACACTGGTGACTTATGGAAACTTTTATTACATGGTTGATTATATCCTAGTTATTCAGGATCATTTAAAACAGGAGTACACGAACATTGAGGTACTTTGCCTTACTCCTATGGATCTTGTCTTGACTGCGCTCTGAGAGTTGGTAGTAAGTGTTCTGACTAACATATCATGGTGCTGTTTTTTTTTTTAAAATATGACTCTGCAGGATATGAGGCAGGGCTGGAGAGAGTGCACCAGCGTTACAGAAATAAGATTACATAACTGCGAATATAATTTGAAGACTGAAATAGAGCTGTTAATCACCATTAGAAATGTGAGCCCTTTGTGAAAAACATACTCTTAAAAGAATGACTTAGAAAAACCAAATAGGGTGAGGGGGAAGGAACAGAAATGGATTTTGAGCTTCTGTAGAAGGTATATTTAGATTCTGATTCCACTTTTGACAACAGTCAAATCGCGATGGATACATGGGCACTCCACCCTCCTCCTCCCTCTGGACCACACACAGGCCCATGAGGTGTACACGGCTGCTGCTCCACCATTCACCTGTTCCCTGGCACTTGTGTCACAGGTGACTTGATCATTTACAGACCAGAGTTAACTCTGGAAATGCCTCACCTTCAAAGTTAAGCTGAAGTAGATCTTTGGGGATTCTCAAAATGTAGTAGACACAATTGTTTAAATAAACAGGAAATAAGTGTCTTATTTCCTAAAATATTTTCCTTGGAACATTTTTTGAATCTGTGCACATACGATGTTTGAGGTAGGGGCATGCATACATGCTCCCAGTTTTCACAAGATAGGCATTTTGGCTCTTACCAAGCATTAGAGGAGGCAGAGGCAAGCAGATCCCTGATTTGAAGCCTAACTTAATATCATCTGTCTACATAAATCCTAAAACAATAAAACAGACACATGTACACTCTGGCACATGTGTGGGCACGAATCTGGGAGGAATTGTTGTAATGCCATATTTCTAGATTGTCACTTTTGAATGCTTAGTGGAGGGACTTTATCTCTACTCTTTTATCCGTGAGTGTGTAGTCATGAGGTATAGAGTGTGTGAATATAGTTATCCCTGATGACTCCCCCCACATGTGATTTATGGTACAATTTATTCACCGTGTTCTTACTGCATCCTCACTGCCCCGTTAGTTATGTCAACTTGACAGAAGCTAGAATTATCTGAAAAGAGGAATCCCACACTGAGGAGATATGTCTATCAGCTTGGCCTGTGGGCCTATTCTCTATGGAGAATATTCTTGTTTAAGGATGGCTGAGACAGGACTCAGGTCACTCTGGCAAGTGCACGCCCGGTCAGGTCGTCTTGGCTGCTAGAAGAGACCAGGCTAAGCGAGCCATGAGGAGAGACCCAGTAAACAGTGCTCCTCCACAGTTTCTGCTTCAGTTCTTACCTCTAGGTCCTGCTGGAATTCTTGCCCTGACTTCACCCAAAGACGGACCACCGTAATGTGGAAGGATAAGCAACAGCAAAAAGTCTTTTCCAGGCTGCCGGTTCCTTTTGGCCTTGATGTTAGTCACAGCAGTAGAAACCAAACTAGAACATTACTGTCATTTCAAGACCTTGAGCCACTGCTCATGGAGCCCTACCTTTAAGAAGCTTGTAAAATTTTAGAACAAGTTATGCTGGTGTTTCAGGAAACAAAAATACATCAGCTATGGGGCTTATCCAAAGAATAACAAAAGTTAACAATTCAAAGAAGGGGACGAGTTATCTATCTGTGGTTCTATGAGCCTGTACCATGTTGGACAACATGGAATTTGGGTTTGCAGAGACAGGTGTGGATGTGTCATAACCCCAGCTAAGAGGAATTACTACAGAGAAAAGAAACACACAAAAACATGAAATATAATTTACAGTGGGAGGTGACAGAGTAGAATCTATGGAGGGGTGCATCCTGGGAAATGCACAGTGGTTCTGGCTGATCTGACCCTGCCTGGGCAGTAGAATTAAACAGGTAACACACCTCAGGAAGAGCTTCCAGTTTTAAGTAACATGATATCAGCCATGATTTGTAAAAGAAGGATATGCCCCTGAAAGTAAGATGGGATACATTTGAAAGGAGTCTTCATTCAGAGACCACAAACGAACACAAACTGTTTAGGTCTTCCATAGTGCCACAGCTACCAGTGACATTATGGAACAAACCAGAATGTATTTCATCTGCAGCTTCGAAGACTCAATAGTTTTACCCTGGGCACAGCAAGACACTAGAGACCCCCAAATCAGCACATAAAAATGCCCTACTATTCCTTGACTTTTCATAGAGAGACACACAGAAATGTCTATTCAATTACAGAGCACAAAGCCCTGACAGACCAGAGAAAGAATTCCATCCAAGTAGGGCTTAGTGACCCAGTGAGTTTATAACTGTGATTTACAGGAACATGGGTGACTCAAAGGCATGATCTATCCCACCTCCCATGGGAATGTTGCTAGAACATATCTGAGGTTGCCATGCCTGTGATTCCAGATGCTCTCATTCAAGATGGGAAAGATCACATCTGACCCAGAGGGAACAGCAACAGAAATCTACATTCAGCTACATGTCAGGGAACAGAGCCCATAAGTTGTCAGAGTCTGAAAACAGCCTGAGCCACGGAGTCTCCAGCAGGCATCATGGGAGGGTCACAAAGTCTCCAGCAGGCATCATGGGAGGGTCACAAAGTCTCCAGCAGGCATCATGGGAGGGTCACAAAGTCTCCAGCATGATTTGATGATTACTGATACATAATGAAATCTGATAGCCACTCCCTGTGACCCTGCATTAGAAAATGATGAGAATGCTTACCCATCATGGCTCAGGACTTTGCCTCTTTACCGCTATGGGTACAAATTCTTCTGCATAAGATCAGGGTTCTCTGCTTCACTTAACTTCCCCCACCCTGTAACATCCCTCTGCACTGTGAGGGGCTGTTTTGCTAGAGGCTTGGCATTCTTTTCCGATAGTCCTCATCATTAATATTTGTTTCCAATTTAAATCTCTATCAACTTCCAGCAAGGGTCCCAAACCACAAATAATTTCTGTAGAAAGAGTTGCCCACTATTTATGTCTCATCAATGGCAAAAATCTTAACCCTAGCAGCTGCTGCTCTTTGGCTCTGCTTTTACCTGGGGATAGGACAGCTGAGGGTTACCTTCTGTACAAGAAAATCTCTCCGCAAAACTGTCTTCATCAGTCTCCTGGGCTCTGTGAGGCCTCCTCTGAGTCTGTCAGTAGCTCTGAGGACAGCAGCATGGAGAACACCCTGATGTTTACATTTGCTACTTGATTTGTTTTTGTTAGGCTTTATTGAATTTTACTCTTCAGGATGAAGAAAGGTCAGACTTGGAACAGATAGGAACTGTCAATCAGGAGGGGATTTTATATGCATCTGCCATGCAACCTAGGAACAAACCCAGATGCATAAGTTGTTTAAAGAATGCACAGATGGATTGTGCATTGGCCCAGGCTACTCTGGCTGAGAACAGAAACTCATCTTATTTCTTTGTTAATTAATTAATTAGTTCATTTATTACCTTATTTGTTCACTTAACCAACTAATTAATTTTCTAGGAACAACAAACCCAGGGCCTTGCACACAATAGGCAAGCCCTGTACTCTCAAGCTGCACCTCCAATCAGGAAACACTATCTTTGTATTTTCTCTCAAGGCCTCATCCTTGAGGGTGCATGTGGGGATGGATGGCGCTTGGACACTGAGAACACGGAGGACATGAGGGGGGAGAAAAGAGCCAGATTCACGATGCTCCTAAAATTAAGAATAAAGTAGCAAGGGACTGAGGAAATGGCTCAGCAAGCAGGGCATTTGCTGCAGAATTATGAAGACCTGAGTTCATATCCCCAACTCCTATATCAAAGTCAGGCATGGCAGCAATGCGAGAGGCAGAGACAATAGGATGCTGGGGGTTGCTAGCTGGCTGATCTATCCTAAATTGTGAACTACAGGTTTAGTAAGAACCCCTTCCAAAAACAAAGGCAAAGAAGCAATTGAAGAAAGTACCAGTGTTGATCTCTGGTGTCCACATGACCTACACAGGAAAATGCACCTATACATGCACTACACACATTCATACACACTACACATGCACACACACAAATGAAGAAGGGAGTTCACTATTAAGCTCAGAATCATGTTTCTACTTCCAACTCACCACGAAAATGTCTCAAAGTGACAGATCTATGTGTGTGTGTAAAAGGTGAATGGAGACACAGCTTAATCTGCACCCCAGAAGAGTCTGGATGTGGTAAAAATTTGAAGCCCTCAAGCTTTGATTGCCACAGTGTCCCCAAAGACCCCCCATCTCCCTCCACTTCAGCTTCATGGTTTCCCTTTACAACTGGTCCTCTCAAACCTTGGCAAAGCAAAGCAGTGGGCAGGTTCCCAGAGTTACATTTCCTCCCTTCACGTCGAAGGACAAGGATGTCGGCTAATGCAAGCTCAGAGTTCACTGAGGAAATCGAGTGTGTTTGCCTGTCTGTTCCAGCATGCTCAGAAAAAAATGTGTGCATGGAGAACTCTCGGCTCCTTGAAGGGCTGCCACAAATTGCTTTCGAAAGCAGGGGAAAACTCAGAAGTAAGAGAAGCACCTGCACGGTCCCCTGCCATTCTCACATGTTATCCTGTTTTTAAATCTAGAAGCATGAGGCTGTATTTTCAAATGAGATGTGGGAGCCTATTTCCCCCTCTCCAAAAGGGATAGGAGTTACTAAAGGTGCTTAATAGAGATGTAACAGAGAGCAATGGCCTGAGACTGAAAAAATGGGCCATTCAAATTGGACATTAAGGAAATTTCACTTGAAGCAAGGGCAATTATACAATGAAATAATTTCCTAAGGGAGACGCAGTGAGATGCTTTAAAAGCAGTTGTTTAAGTGGGAATAGATGAAAACCCTGGCAGCTGAGCCTGCCAGAGATCATTTTATGATTGATTGTCTTCATGGCCTGGATGTCATTGTCATCTGCCCTGGAGATTTACCTGACTCAGACAACATCTTTTCTTCCCTGATGTAATAATCACAGGGATCGCTCACAACAGGGAACACTCTGCCAAGCTCCAGAAGTCTCAGATGTCTGCGATCTACTCTTTTTCAATTCAAAAGAGTTTTTATCCAAGGCTCTAAGATGATCCCAGGAAAAGGCGAGAGGTGGTATGCATAGAGCCCACATTTGCGACAAAGTGTTGAGATGCCATTATAGAATACTATGTCATGACTGCATGCTTATGAGTCCAAATATGTAACGAGAGTATTCATATTGTCTTACATAATGTCTACTTTGATTGGCTACTATGTCTATGTGCAATCTCATTTAAATGCTCTCACAGACACTATCAATCATTCGTATTGCTTGGAAGAGAGAGACACACCCATCTTATTCTTTCACATCTCTGTATGTCTCATCCTTTCCCCCAATAATGGAAATCCTAAATATCTTCACATGCACTATGATAGTTAGGTTTGTTCTTTGGTTTATTTTAGTTTATTTTGCCAACTGGATTCATTCTATAGTCATTTAGTAAGAGGGACCACCAACTGAGAAAATTTCTCCATCAGCTGGGTCTGATGGCAAAGTCTGTTGGGCAGTTTCATGATTAATGACTAATGTGGGAGGATCCAGCGCACTGTGGGTGGTGCCACCCTCTGCAAGTTGAGCAAGCCATGAGGAGCAAGCCAGTTAGCAGATACCCTTCACAATTTCTGTCTGTTTCAGTTCCTGCTTCACACATATAATAAAAATAAATATTAAGAGAAATGAACATTAAAAGTCATCATACAAAAAGGGATGCTCTCTCAGCCTGGACTCTTGGGGGTGGGCCTAGACCCTGCCCTGAGCCGAATGACAGACTCTGGATATCCCCTATGTGGAAGAGAGTGGGGATAGGTTGGGAGGCTGGGGGGATAGTGCGGAGGTGAGGGAGGAGGGGAGGGAGAGGGAGCTGGAATTGACATGTGAAACAAGCTCTTTTCTAAAAAAAAAAAAATGTAATAAAAAATGGGAAAAAGTCATCATAGAGTGAAAATTAAGCCAAAAGCAAAAAGGGAAAAAATAATAAGCCACATGGAGCTTATGTACATTAGAGAAAAGGATGTTGCCTGCTTGTGAATAAAAATGAAATATTCCTGGAGTCATTTTTAGCTGAAGCCATAAATTGAGACATATTATCAAGATACTCCAAAAGTGTATCCCCATACTTATAAGGGATTGTCATCAGCAAAGAAAACATTCTTTTAGGAACAGGATGAGAAAATTATTTGATCAAATATAAAATATAATTTCTAAAATTGTATGGTAGGGATAGGGTGTAGCTCATTGGTAGAGCATTTGCCTAGCATGTATAAAGCCCTGGCTTGATACTTAAAAGCACACACATGCACACACACACACACACACACACACACACACACACACACACGTGCTTCACAGTACCAACAAATTAACAAAGTAATATATCCAAACAAAAACTACAGTATCTAAAAATAGACACATATGAAAATACTTTAGTACAAATTGTAGAAATAAAACCATTTAATAAAAGGAATAAAACAATATTGAAAATTCTTTATGAAAAAATAAAATTAGACCTCTATCTCACAAAGTAGCTGGAAATAACCTTGAGGTGGAGAAATTCCTAAATGAAAAAAGCAAAGCCATAAAGTGTCAGGAGAGCAATAAAATGGTATCTTCATGACTTCAGGGCATATATTGAATTTTCTAGAGAACACACAGAATAAGGGTAAAACAAAAATTTTGTTAAAGTTTCATCGCCATGAAGTTTGAAATCCTTTTATAAATGTCACCATGACAAGGTATAAAGAGAAGAATTTGATTAGAATGTATGGCATATACACATGTACTTACACACACATATATGTTCCTCTATGTGGTATATCTATTAACATATGTAAAGGATATTGGTAACTCAGCAAAAGGCCTTCTTGCTGTCATGAGCTTGTGGAACATCGGGGTCCATGTGCTGAGAGTGTGCAGGAGAGAGGGAAGGAAGGCTACCTCTGCTAAAAGCTCATTCCTGACATGAGCAGCTCACCCTTCTGGTGACAGCATGAACCCCAGGCCTGTGCCCTTATGAACTGTCACCTCTGAGGACCTCCAGCTGTCAGCGTGGTTGTGCAGATGAAATTTCAGGATGACTTGTAAAGGACTCTAAAACTGTAGTGATGATGGGTGTCACCAATGTTGAGAGGAGGGACAAATTTTCAATGACAGATCTCTAATTGGCCACAAATAATTGGGCAGCATGAGCATTGGGTGGGGATGTTAGGTGATAGAGTTTCATTCAGCTTTGGTCTGGGGGCGGGGATTAAGACTGCTCTTTGGGAAAAGGAAGCAATAACTTAAGAAGTTCAACATAACCACACCCCAGGATGTGCCAACCCTACCTACAGGAAAGTTTCTCGATTGCATTTTGCAAGAGGCAGTAGCAGCATGCTTGTAAGAATATTTAATAGGCGGATGAGCCAACCCAAATGCCTACTAGTAGGAAAACTGGTAAAATTAATATGGTCACACAATGAAATATAATGCAACAGTAATGATTTTTAAAAAGCTGTGATTGCAACTAGCACAGAAAACTATCAAAAAAAGCTAAGTCTGTGATGAAACACGCAACTAGAAGATGAATATTTAAGATGTGATACTTGTATAAATTTGAAAACATTCAGAGCAACTCTACAAATGCCTCATAAATATTGATACATAGCACATATTTTAAAATATGCACTAAAATATGCATGAAGAGAATAAAGTATTGAATACCAGGCCAGTGATTAATCCTGAGGAAATAGGAATGAAGAATAGAGAGAGATTTTTAACATACAGAAGAGTTAAACAAATATGAAAGTTAAAAAGCGAAATAAATGTGAAAGTATTAATTTTACAAAGTCCAGATGATTAAATTCTTTCTAAGCAATTCTTTCCAAACCTAGGTAGTTCAGTCTTCCCTCCCTCCCTCCCTCCCTCTCCCTTTCTTCTCTTTTGTTGGATACAGGGTCTCCCTCTTGAGTCCAGGTTGCCCTTGATCTCATGGATCTCAATCTCTGGATTGTTTCCCTAGCAGCAGCTTTCTAACTTCATGAGCAGCTAACCTTTGTCCATAGCACTTCAACTGCCACCTGCCCCTCTAACAGCCTGGGTTGTCAGTACAGAGAGCTTCTGAGAAAGCCTCCACCTTTTCCTGTAGGTAGAACACTCTCAGGTACTCCAGGGAGGGCAGGGATGGCAGAAATGCTAGATGGAGAAGAGTCCAAACCCTAGAGGCAGCCCTTTGCCTCTGTAGCCTAGCCTTGTCCACTCTCTGCTCTAGAGGGGCCTTTGTAATTAGCCTCTCACCTCCTAGGAACAAAGCTTGATTACTTACCAGAATTGGTGTGAATTCTCCTTCTGCAGTATGAGAACACTGACTGCTGCTGATTGGGACCTGAGGGAATTCTGTGGGAGGCAACTCTGCTTGGTTTACCCCATGAGCAGTATTTTAATATACACACAGCGGAACTGGTTCTTTTGCTCTGCCCCTGCCCCCCAATCTGGTAGACTGCTCTGGGAAATGATCTGTCTCTTCTTGTATACAGGATAGTTGATTGATTAAAAGGGTGTATATGCAGATAGAGTACTCATAAACACAAAACAAATAAATCTTAAAAAGAAGAAGAAGAACGTGTGGGGATCTAATGGTTTACCCATGGGCATGGCTAACACTTTTATGTTTGCCTATTTTAGAAAAAATGCTGCTTCTTCTGATATTGGCTACTTCTTTTGGTATTTAAATGTTTTTGGCAAAACAGGTTAAAGCAAAGTTGTATTTAAAGAAAGAAAACTGTGTGTGTCTGTGTGTGTGTGCATGCATGCGTGCTTGTGCATTTGTGTGTGTGTGGCTGTGTGTGTATGAGTGTGTACATGCATGTGTGTTTGTACATCTCTGTGTGTGGCTGTGTGTATGAGTGTGTGTGTGTGTGTGTGTTTGAGTGTGTGATGTGATGTTTCATTTCACTGTAGGATCTGGTTATTTGATAAGATGAAAGCTGGACTTCTCAGAACCTTCTCCTTGCTGGCGAACTGTTAGAACTTTATAACCAGTTTAGTACAATTCAGTGAACATGTAGACTTTTGTTTATTATTGTTGTAAGTGTTTTAACATTTACCAACACAAACTTCATAACCTACATGAAACAGTCATAGGAAACAAGACAAACTCAAATCCAATGAGCCATAGGAAAGATTTTCAGAAAAAATTATTATATACCTTGAAGCATTTGTTTGTTTGACTTAAAAAAAGAAAAGCACATTCACTCACTATGTAAATGACCAGTCTACCCTGTAACCCAAAAATCTCTGCTTCTCTGGTGTCTGGATGGCTTCCCTTGCGGTCTCCAGATTTCCACTGGTGAAGTTAATTGGACATTTCCGCACCATTTCCACAATTTCAAGGAAGTTAATCAAGTTTGGAACTCAGATCTCCTTATCTTGGGAGGATGCGGGTCTTGAGCACAGTGCGGATCTCCTTCCAATATTTTGTCCTTTCCCGAGTGCTCAAAAATAATTAAACTGTAAATTTTCATACCTCACAAGATAGGGGAGAGTGGCTCATTTTAGCTGAGATGCCTGGGGGTAGGTTTGGAAGGCTCGTAGTGAGAGTGGGATTGGAATGCTGATGTCCTGTGCTCTCTCTCTGTATTCATTCATTCCAAAATGAATTTGCCCCACCAATCTCTCAGAGGGAAAAAGAAATGAAATTAATAGTCTCTACAATTTTAATTGAAAGTGCCAGCTTAAAAATTAAAAATCGTAAGAGATGCAAAGAAGAAAAAATTACATTAAGAAAAAAGCCAATCCAAAGATAATTAATACACAGGTGTCAATAGATATGTTTATAAATGACCACAACAAACAACCTGGGCAGCTACACCCTCCCTTGCCCCTGCACATCCCTCAAAGGTCACTACCAAGGAGTTACGGGCCTGATGTAGACTGCTTAAGGGGTTGGAATGATAAAGACTATTCCCTGAAGCCTGGGCCCTGCAACAAAAATTAAATGGATGTCAAGAACTAAGAAGAAATATGATAACTGCACTTGAGAGCTATTGGATAGGTAGAGAGAGATGGCTTGGAAAAGACAGGATTGGTGAAGTCAGAGAGAGGAGAGAGGAGAATTGAGGGGTAGGCAACAATCAGATGGACAGAGGAGAATAATAGTCCAGGAGACAGGCACAGACATGGTCTGAATGTGAACCTGGTACTAGAATTGAATGGAGAGTCAATAATTAGTGGAGTAACAACACAAGGCATTTCTGAAAAACCTGAAATCGTCAACATAGCAAAGGAGCTCATTAAAAGCTGAGGAGGATTTTGTGATTGTTTGAGTTCTGTGCTGATCTGTTTTGTCAACTTGACACAACCTAGAATCAGCCAGGGAGAGACTCTCAGTGGAAGGGTGGACCTATGGGAATGACCGCAGGGGACAGTCTTGATTGCCCTTGTTGATGTAGGAAGACCAACTTGAGAGAAAGTGGAGGCTCCATTCCCTGCTTTGAGGTCTTGAATTGACTAAGAGTCAACAAAGTTGGCTAAGCAGTATGCACCACATGAGCAGCTGCTTCAAATTCTCCTCGTCCTAACTCCCCTCAATAACAGACTGTCACCTAGAGTCGTGAGCTAAAATCAGCCGGTTCTCCCCTGATCTGCTCTTGTCAGGGTTCTTTATTACAGTAGCAGAAATGGAGCTTTCACTAGTGCTTGGGTAGACTTCAGCTGTACTCTAGCGATGATCAGCCAGGCCCACTCATGGATCTGCATGAACAGCTGCTGGGTCCATGACCCAAGTGGTCTAAACTGGGGTGGACTGTGGCTACTCCGTATGAGTTGCCATCTTACAGGTAGCCCTCTTGCTTATTATGCCAGTAACAACATGGGGATTCATAAAGATGAAGGTTCAGGACAAGCAGTTCTCAGTGTCATTTCTAGTACATTCTATCAGTCACAGAAAGAGGCAGGGCCCAGGCCAGACTCAGAAAACAGAAAAACACTCTCCCCTTCTTGATAGAATGAACCACGGAATTACATGTGAGGACTGTGGATATTGTGAGGAGAAAAATTGCAACCTTCGTGAATCCCTGTACTAATGTTTAATCAGGGAATCCAGAGCCCTCTGCATATACTAACTTTAAGGTTCCTTAAAGGGACAGACTAGTAGAATGTATGCTGTGTGTGTGTGTGTGTGTGTGTGTGTGTGTGTATTATTAGTGTTGACAAGCTCATTAATCTTATAACTTGCAGAGATCAGTTTCCACGGGGAACAAGAACACCATCTCTGGGGGGGGGTGGTCACAGGAACACTGTCACTGAGCATAGAAGCCACAAGCAGACTTCCTGCTCACACAACCTGCCACAGCCACGGGTGTAAGTGGAACTGCATTAGGTTTAAAGGGATGCCATGCTCATCATCAAATTCCTTTTTATTTATATATTCTTATTTTTATGTATTGCTTTTCCAATTGTGTACATGGGTTACATGCATGCGTGTGTATGCCTGCTCACATGTGTCAGGGAACACCTATGTGAGGGTAATGCATGTGGAGGCCAGAAGTTTATGTCAGGTCTTCTCAGTTACTCTGCACCTTGTATACTGAGGCACGGTCTGTCCCTTGACTCACTGCTCCCTGATTCATCTAGTCTAGAAGCCATGGACCCCTCTCTGCTTCCCAGGTCCTGGGATGAGAGATGGATACCCCTATGCTTGCCAAGTGTCTAAGTGGGCTCTGACGATCCAGACTCTGGTCCTCATGCTTGCACATCAAACTCTTCATCCACTAAGCCACTTCTGTAGTTTTCCCATTATGAAATTATTTTCTAAAACAACAATTACTCATTTACACATGTCTCTTGGTCTGTGTGAGTGTATGTGCATGTGTGTGGAGAGGTGCATGTGTCTGTGAGCCTATGGGGAACAGAAAAGGCATTGTATCCTTCAGAGATGGAATAATATGCATATGCAAAATATTCTGCTTATTATGTAGGCACTGGAGTCCACACTTCAGTCCTTATGATGGCATAGCAAGAACTCTTAACCATCTCTACACATACACACATACAAACACACACCACATACACACACACCTCATACACATACCACATACACACACACCCATACACACACACCACACACACCATACACATACCACACATACACATACAAACACACACACATACACACCATAACACACATACATATGCAGATATACCACACACACATACACACACCACATCACACATACCACACATACATACACAAACACACCACACACACCACAATATATACAAACACACACATACACACCATACCATACACACACATACACGCATACACAGATGTACCATACACACAATACATACACACATACCACACCAAACACACACACACCATACACACACCACGATACATACAAACACACACAAACACACCATACCATACACACACATACACACATACACAGATGTACCACACGCACAACGCATACACACATACCACACCAAACACACACACCACACACAATACACATACCACATACACACCACACACATACCACACCAAGCACACACACACCACAATACACAACACACACAAGCACACCACACATACACCACACTAATGCCACACACACATCACATACATACACACATACAAACACACACCACACATACACCGCACTAATGCCACACACACATCACACACATACACACATACAAACACACACCACACATATACCACACACACACATACACATGCACACACCTCATACACATACCATACACACACACACCATATACACATACACATACACACATGAACACACCACACACACACACCACACACACATACACACACACCATACCACACATACATACACATACCACACACACACACCACATACACACCACATACCACACACACATATATACACCACACTCACACATACACACACCATACATACATGCACACATATATACACACATACACAACACACACATACCATTGAATTCTTAGTCAATTAGAACCAGGGGCTCTGTTCTTTGTTTTCATTTTACATCCAAATTACTAAATTATAATATGTAGCTCTTCTTAGTTGACAGTCACCTCAAGAGATGTGCACTTGAGAGGAAACAAAGAGAAGCTACCCATATCTGACAGGTGATTCCTGAGTTCCAAAGAGCACTTAAGAGCCTGACAAAATGACTTTAGGTCTAAGATCAAACTCTCACAGCTCCACTCTCCCAAACTACTAACCCATGAAAATACACATAATTCCCAGCAATATTCCTAGAAAATGGAAACCACAAGCAGGGTTGAGTTTGTAATTCTTGTCACCCAGAAAAATGCAGGCTGAGAATAAAACGGGCTTTGATTTTCATATGTAGCGGCGTTTCAAAAGATTTGTGTGGTGTGATCAGAAACATAAATGCTCTGTGTGTTTAGGAAAACAGATCAATATGATAAGGAATTTCACAGACAGTCAAGAGTGCTCACACCTGCATGCGCATCTAGCCCAGAGGACTTGGTGTCAGCTAAATTGATTGACTGTTAAATGGAGGGTGGCCTGTGATTACCTCTGCTCAACAGGCTCTGTTGTATCCACACCATCCAGGCAATGTTCATTTGGGCCCTGAGCCAAGAAAGGGAGAGAGCCGAGATCCTGGGCCCAGGAGCTCATGGAGCGTTCATTAAAACCGTATGCTGTCAGACATCTTGCGTGACGAACTGGGACAGAAAGCAATTGACATTTGTTCACATCTTTGGAGGAAGATTGGATGTGTGAACAAGCAGAGTTTGAAGATCTTCATTAGTGAGGAAGTGGAGCATCAAAGCTTGCCAGGGAGGCTTTGATGCCCACAGGCCCAAGAAAAATACATGTGTCAAAATCAGAAGTGAAGTCCATGTTGACTTTTTTCTTCTCCTTTGACATCAATTGCCTCGCTCATGTAAAATTAATCTCACAGGCTCTAGCTATCATATGTGCTTAGAAATTAAGACACAAATGAGACTGCCTGAATAAGTTAACTGTGTGGGGTTTTTTTCTCCCCTTTTTGGTCATACAGTGAGCGTGGACTCTATCAAGCAAGTTGCCTTTTTAAGGATTTGCAAATTGTACAATGAGCTTTTGCAAGGATTTATAAAAGACAAAAATGAGTCAGGCTTTGGTGTAGAAATGGGGCTGGAGAGATATCTCACAAGTGAAGAACATTTGTGCTCTTGGAGGAGACCCAAGTTCAAGTCCTACCACCCAAATTGCTTATCACGTTTGTCTGTAGCTCATGGGAAATCTGATGCTCTCATCTGCCTTGCACAGGCAGCAAGTATGTATGTGGTGCACATATACACATTGGGGCAAACCACTCATACACATGAAATAAAATAAATACATTTTATAAAAACAAAAAGGAGTGGGGTGTAGGTGAGGTGCAATGGATCGGTAAGCAACAGCGCTTGTTGCCAAGAATGAGGGTCTGAGTTTGGTCACTGGAGCATACACAGTAGATGAAGAAAAGAAAAGCATCTCCTTCAGGTAGCCCCATGACCTCTATATACGATGTATACACGTGTGTGTGCACGTGCATACTCATAAGAGCACAAATATATTAAAAGTTATCTAGAAAATAAAAGAATCGGGATGTAGCTCAATGTCAAAGCCTTTGACAAACATGCACAAAGCTTGAGTAATAAAAACAGTTCAAGTATACATAGGACACTCACAAAAATGTGCTAAATGCTGTGTGATGGATGCTAACAGAGATGCTCACAATTGGTCTGAATCCAGGACTTTCACATTCTCGTGCGAAGACTGAATGGAGAAATGATGAACAAGTTGAGAGGAGAAAATGAAGTTGGTAGTAAGAGACTGGTGAAATCTTGGTTCTTTCATTGCTTTCTGTGGAATAAACCTTTCGTACACTGTGAAGATATGCTGCTCTCATTAGTTTAATAAAGAACCAATTGGCCAATAGCTATGCAGGAAGAGGTTAGGTGTGAGGGCCAGATTGAAAGAATGCTAGGAATGAGGAGGGTGGAGTCACCAGGAGACTCAGGAAGCAGGAGATGAACTTCCATGCAGAACAAAAGTACCGAGCCACATAGTAATACATAAATAAAAACTTAATTTAAGTTGTGAGAGCTAGTTAGTAACAAGTCTAAGCTATTTTCCAAGCATTTATAATTAATAAGAAGTCTCTGTGTGAGGAGCCAGCAGTTTTAACAACAACAACAACAAAAAAATCACTACTAAGGAAGACTATTGTAGGTCAAAGAGCGGTGTTGATAAATGTATGAAGTGAGGTAAGAGTGGGTGTGAAAACTGAAACATGTACATACAAGGAACATTAACAGAGACTGAGCAGGTCCTATTTATGTATTTAGGAATACACACAAGGGGGGCATGGTGGTGAGTAACAACAATTAAAGGCCACGAGGCCATGAACCTGAAAAAGAACAAAGGGTAAGGAATAACTTGGAGAGTTGGTAAGGAGGAAAGGGAAGGCAGGAGAAGAACAAAAAGACAAAAAGGTGTTTAAAGTTGTGCTAGCTATTTCTCTGTTGCTGTGATTAGACATCCTGACATAAAGCAACTTAGGGAAAAAAAAGAGTTTGTTTAGTCTGATAGTTCCAGCAGGATGGAGTCCATAATGGTGGCGAAGGCAAGGCAATGGGCAGGGAGGGCATGGCCACAGGAGCAGGAGGCTGGCTGATAACTGAAGGTGGAGTTTTCCTGTGCCAGCAGCAGCTTTCAAATAACCAGAGTCTTAATATTAATTACAAAAGCTGGGCCTATAGCTCAGGCTTATTACTAACTAGCTCTTACAACTTAAATCAACCCATTCTACTAATCTATGTATTTCCACATGGCTCATGGCTTTACCTGTCCTTCAGCATGTCTGGAATCCCTCTGTGTTTCCTGGCAACTCCTCTGACTCCACCCTTCTTCCTACCAGCATTGTGTTTGGTTGTCCCACCTATACTTCCTGCCTGACTGTGGGCCAGTCAGCTTTTTATTAAACCAATTTGAGTGACAAATCTTTACAGTATTCCAAAGGATTATTTCACAGCAGATCTATTTTTAATCCACACACAGAAAGTGGGACGAGGCTATAAGCTCTCAAAGCTCACCCCCAGTGATGTACTTCCTGCAGCAAGGTTCCACATACTAGGGTTTCTATGATTGTCTCAATAGCGCTACTAACTGGAAACTAAGTGTTCAAATATACAGGCCTATCTGAGATATTTCTCATTCAAATCACAACAAATACCACTAAGGAAATTCAGCCAACTGTGGGAGACACTGTTGAATATAATACAGAAACCTGAGAGAATCTTACTTTGATGATGTTCTTACATCGTCTTTTGCTTTATTTACTTTTTGGAAGGACTTTTCAAACCTTTCAGTGTTTTTAATGGTCATGCATTCTCTCAAAAATAAGATTGTACAGAGCATATGTGTGTGAGTGTATGTGTGTGGGCAGGTATGTGCAGGTGTGCTGGCTCATGTAGGCCCGTGTGGACACCCATGTCATCAGGTGTTTTCCTCACTCTTAGATACAGGGTCCATCACTAAATCAGGAGTTAACTGATTTGGCTAATCTCACTGGTCAGCAAGATCCCCTGGTGTTCACTGGTCTCTTCCCTGCAACACTAGGGTTCCAGGCACATAATGAAAGACCCCGGCCCAGCACAGGCAGCTGAGGCTTATGGAAAATTCCTTTCCCCCACAGCTCAGCCGAATAGTCATTTTTTTATCAGAAGGGAGCTCAGCTCAAGGTCTTCACAGCTGAATAGTCACTACTATCTCTGTCCAGGCAGGGACACAGGTGTCTATGGTCTGCATAGCGTCTGCATAGCCAGCCCAGAAAGATTGGGCAGGCACAGAGACCTATTGTTCTTCAGATAGGGCCAAGGCCGAGACTTGAGTTCCAAGCAAAACCTCAATTGCCCTCGTTCTGAGCCCCGGCCTCATTTACATTGCCCAATCAGGGTCCTGTAACTAGGCTTCTTGCTTCTGTACTCCGTTTTTTGCTATAAAAGGACCCCTGAGTCCCCAGCTCAGCGCGCTCAGCCCCCCCAAGACTGAGACGCCCGGGTACCCGTGTGTAAATAAAGCCTCTTGCTGTTGCATCCAAGTTTGTGGTCTCGCTGTTCCTTGGGTTCGGGTCTCCCTCCCGTGAAAGTCCCCCGCCTGGGGTCTTTCAATACCACCACACCCAAACTGTACAGGGTTCTGGGGATCTGAACTGAGCTCTCCTCCCATATTTGCCTAGGGAACACTAGTCTCATTTTTTCATTTAACACCATGATCTTTTCATTACATGCAAAAAAGCTTTGTGGGATTTTAACTGGAATTATTTTGAAGCTGTAGAATAACTTTAGAAGCAGTGATGGCATTTCTCCAAGCCCCTCATAGGCCCATAGATTTGAACACTTGGTTCCCAGTTAGTCATACTGTTTGAGAAGATTTTTGGATGCATGGCATTGTTGGAAGAAATGCTACCAGGGTGGCTTTTGAGGGTTTATAACCTGGACTCACTTTCTGTTCACTCTACTTCCTGTGTATGGATGAAATAGGAACAGGCAGTTCCCTGCTCCTGATGGCATGCCTCATCTTTCTGGACACTTTGGGCTATAGCCGTCTAGAGCTATATGGCACGACAAACTATTCTATGAGTTGCTTTAGGTCATGGCATTTCATCACAGCAACAGAAAAGTAATTAATATCCCTCATTTTCATCTTCTTCCTTTTGCCCTTCTCCCATCCCCCTTTGCTTTAAATTCAGCTGTCTCCCTATCTGCCAGTCGATGTACTGGTCATCTTCTTAACTAAGATCTATCACCTATATCTATCCCATCTACCTAACATCCACCTATATATCATCTATCTCATGAATCTATCATCAATCCTTTAGCTATCTTTTATCAACTATCTTTTCATCTATCTATATTTATCATCTTTCCCCATATTAATATTAGACACCCCCTGCTCTCACTCTCTCTCATTAAAGCATAACTAAAAGCAAATCTCTACATCTGTATCTTTTATACCACTGGTTTGACTGATGACAGTCTCTGCCTCAACAGTAAAGAGTTAGTGATTGTTTCCCAAATGCATTCTGCCCTATTCATTCACAGTGTATCCTTTTCCTTGGATTATCACCACCATGACCCCATCACACAGAAATCCAACCAGTTCTCTAGGAACCAGTTCAAACATTATTTTTGTAATTCACTACCAGTGAGACAAAATGGGAGACAACTTCTGATCTAAGCCGTATAGGATCTGAACTGTGCCTTGGAAACATGGCTCTGATATAGGTGTGCAGAACCAGTGCAAGACAAGGGGCGAACAGAGCAGCCAAAGCCGGTGAAATTCAGAAAAACCTTAGTTTTGGATGCCTGTGGGCTGTGTTTTAGCACTTCCTCCAGTCCTTATACCCTTCTCTTAGTCTTAAGCTTCGGCGCCACAGGTGGCTAGAAATTGTATTTCTTGAAGAGAACAAATGAGTTCTGGATGTATGGTGGGGGAGAGAGAGGCCAGTAGCTCTGTCTCTGGAGTTGGAAGACTGCTATGCAAATATGTCTATGAGTCACAAGTAGTCAACGTAGGTAATTGCACATGGACATGTGATGATTCTACCTGAAAGAGGGCCAGTGGCTGGGGTGGAGGGTGGGGGTGGGTGGTTGGGGGATGTAAGCCTGAACAAACAAGCCACTCACCAGAAACTGAAAATTTCAGTTTATCTCTGTGTTCTTGAATAAAGCCATCCATGTTTTTAAAGCCCTGGAGAATTCTTCTTTTTCTTCTGTGTCAGATTAGATGCGCTTTGTAAATTAGTGTGTTTAACATATACCCGTCATGCTCTTACTGCACTGAAAGATGTACAGCAATGTAGTCTTTGCTGATTTGAGCCTCAACAGCCTTTGTGTATCCCGTGCCCCCCCCCATTCCTAGTCCAAGTCAGTGGTAACAAACGTTTGCTTGGCACGATAATTGCACTTCATGAACCAAACAAGAGGACAATAGGGCTCATTGGGGACTTGAATTAACTAACCTGTGTCTTTAGGAGTGTAAGATATGATTTCTCACCTTGTCTCTCAGTCAGAGCTAATCAGACTTTGCCTTGTCATTATTGCTTCTAAAAAGACAATATGCTGGGGAGACAGCTCAATCATAAAGTGCCTGACACACAGCATCAGGAACTGAGTTCTGATCCCCAGAACCCATGTAAAATGTTGGGCTTGATGGCTGCATGTGTGACTCTGCTGCCAGGGACAAGGGGCAGGCAGGGACCAGAAGATCACTGATACTCACTGGACAGTTACCCTTGAGAAAGTCGTGTTCAATGAGCAGCCTTTTCTCAGAAAGTAAAATGGAGAGTGATAGAGATGACATCCAATTTTGACCTTTGACTTAAATGTACACAGAGAGAGAGAGAGAGATTCACAAATGCTCTACTCAAATACACAAAATCACAAAATTAAAAATCAATTAATTGGTTAATTAACTTAAAGCCCAGCATACAGCCCTGGTTTCTGGCATGACCACCTTGTGATATACTTTTAGTTTGTAGTACCTACAACACAAATAAATAAGTAACCCAGAGACAGATATTGGGGTTCAAGATGAAGATCAGGGAAGCAAAGCAGTTGGCCACTAGCTCTCCCCTCTAGCTCAGGCTGAAAGGGCTGATCCATACCCCAGCTCATCAACAAGTCTCAAACTGCCGCCTCTCCTCAGTGTGACTGGAGACTGAAAACCTCCTACTGAATACTTGTTCCTGTCTTTTGTACCCCTCTAGTGCTGGGATTAAAGGTGTGAGCTATAATTCTCTTTCCGACTGACTAACTCTTGTGTAGATCTGGGTGGCCTTGGACTCAAAGATCTGTCTATCTCTCTAACCTGGGTCCTAGGATTAAAGGTGCATAATACCACCTCCTAGCTTTGGGCTGCTGGGATTAGAGGTATGTGCCTGGCTTCTATGGCTTGTGGCTGACTTTGCTTTCTGAATCCTCAGGCAAGCTTTAGTAAATCATAATAAGTAATTTATCACCACAAACACGATAGTTATAGGCTGAGACTGGATCTTAGGAACTAATTTCACTCACTTGTAGCAGCAGGTATAAAATAACAATGATCCATTGCTCTCACTGGGGTATTTCTATGTTGCCAGGCAGGGTGATAGGCACTAGTTATATCCAAATGTCAGAATCTAAGCCCATTCTCAAGTATATCGAAACTATCATCGGAATCCCAAGTTCATTTACCACACACAACTTTTAGAAGGATGAGCTCTCCTAATGTGTAATTGTTTTTGTTGGGAGGCGTTGGTATGTTTTTCTCACTAGTAAGGTGATTGAATTGGGTTTTCTTTGGAAGTTAGCCTCAGCAATGGTGTGTTATAACTGAATGAAGATGAAGGAAGGCTCATGTTGTAACTGCCTAGAATAATTAATTAATGTTGCTAAGAGCAACACCATGGATATAACAGCTTTCGATCAAGTTCAAGGTTATCAACTGGTGCCAAACAAAACATGATGATTGAAATACAGTGTTTGACTGCAAATATTGTTATGATAAGGATAATAAATAGGTAAATCATATTTTGTACTAGACTGTTTAAAAACACACCATATCAAAGTTTTAAAAATGTATGGGTTATCAGAGAACCGTGGTTGCTTCCTATAGTTAGAACACTGGACTTTGAACAGTGGAGATGAACAGTTATAGAAAACCATGTATTGACATCAGGAAGATGGGGAGGGAGTACATGTCTCTCGCATACTGAGAAACGTGCCTAAAAGAAATGGTTCTGTTTTTGACTCAGGGAAAGAATGGCTGTGGATTTGGAGACTCAGAAAAAACTATAGAGTGGCTGAGGAGACAGCTCAGTGGGTAAAGATCTTGCCATGAAACCTTGAGGACCCAAGTCCAGGTCCTCGGAAGCCATGTAAATCCAGACGCAGAGTGTGTAATCCCAGCTAGAGTGGCATATGTAATAATGAACAACAGGGAGCACTATCTCAAAATAAGGTATGCGATGAAAACAAAGAGCAGAGGTTGTCCTTCAGCTTCAGTGTGTGTTGTGGTGTGCACACATCCACCTTCACACTCACAACCCTCCTCCTTCCCCACACACATGCACACTGATCCAAAAAGAATGCAACTAGGAGATTCAGAGAGATACTCAGCATGACTCAGCCTGATTCCCCCCACAGACACAGAATGTGGGTTGCTTTACTCCTAGCCCTCAACTGGTGATTGCTTTATGAACCTATTTTTCTATCCATACTGTAGTCTAAACCATCATCCTTCTTTTGGAGCCTATAAACGCCCTGAATTTGGCATTGCAAATGTGTCTTTTTTCTGTCACATGGTAAGTGGCCCTGTATCATTTCTCAGAGACAAAACATCATTCCTGAAGCAGAAAGAGAAAGACTCTTGAGGCCAAGACTGAGGACCTGAGTTCACTGCCCAGGAGCCACATGATGGAGGAGAACAGATCCAGAAAATTAGCCTCTGTCTGCAACACAAGTAAATCAATAAATGTAATAAAAGATAATAAGCCAGCACCACCTGCAGACAAAGGTGGGCATGTAGATAGTTTTTGTCAATTTGATCCAACGTCAAGCCATCTGGAAAGAGGGAACCTTTACTAAGGAGCTCCATTCATAGACTTGCGTGTATGCATATCTTGAATGATGACTCAGGAGGGCCCAGACCTCCCTCAAAGATGAGCTAACGGTAAAAACTGCAGTAAGTAATAAACACTTTACTTCCACTAGTTTTGGTCAGCGTTGTTCACAGTTACAGAAACCAAAAAAGAATAGCAAGTAAAGTGACCTAGATTCTTGCCTAAAACAATTTCATATATGTCTGGGAATTATTGTTTGCCCTGCTTGCCCTCACAGAGAGTTTGAGTGCTGACAATAAACAGAGACTACTAAGTGAATTCAGAAGCCTCAGGAAAAGCAAGGGACAGTGGCAAACCTTGAAAAAGATGTGAAGTAAAGGCAAAACTCACATCTGCTGTGTCACATATTACAATCACTAGATCTGGTTTCCTTGATGACTTTTGAGATCTCAGGGATTTACAGCAGTTCAAATCAGTGATAATAAAAGGTGTTTAGAGTCAGCAGTGAGAGCCACACAAAGGGACAGGAGACCTGAATGAGTTCTCGGGACAGAAGTAACCAATGGATTTCCTTGAAAACTGTCCTAAAAATATGCCATAAGAGTGAGGAATAAAGTTATAATATCAAGGCTTTCTGGGAAACAGTGACTAGCATACCACCAATTTGGACCTTGGAGTGCGGTCTCTACCCAAGATAGGGACTATAACACTCTGAGCTGAGCTAGGTTCTCCATCAATAGTCACTGCTACTCAAAAGAATCAGCCCCACATTTGAAATCCTACCTGCTTTGAAAAATTACAGCTTGACATTCCCACTACAACTTTGCAAAACAAGGCAACATATCCTCAACATCAGGAAAATTAGTTATGCACCAATTACTCAGGCTATCTGACCGAACGCCCCATTCTTTCCACCAATTTCTCTTTGTCAGATCTTGTGGAGACTCTGTGACATGTACTAAGGGGAAAGTGTTGCAGAGATTGCCTCAATCAACCTTAGGTAGCCACTTCCAGGAAAGAAGCAAGAACATTAACCTACTTCTACCCCATTTCTTCAGACCATGATTTTCCCCAATACACCAGTAAGTCTGGTCCTAAAAGCCTGAGAGATGGTGAACCTGACACTCTTAGCAAGCATGACCTCCTGTTCTGCATTCAAAGCCACTAGGAGGTAATTAAGAGTAGGTCTTATTGTTGTTAGAATGGAAATAAAAGGACGCATTTACTAATGGCATTGGAATTAAAGAGTGCTTGGTCATCATTGATTTTATTGAGGTTCATCGTGTGCAAATGCCTGCTCTGAGGATAGCTGGTTCTCCAAGGTCACTAAGCTCATTTTAATATGTTGTAGCATGGGGAGAGAAATCTGCGGAGACCGGAAAACAGCTATATCACTTTAAACAGTGTGTGTTTTCACATACATACTTGTCAAGATAAACATCTGGAATTTCTAAATATCAGGCCATTTGAATGTCAAATTGGCTCAAGCTAAACTCAGATCTTTCAAGCACTAATGGTCTTTGGTCGCCCCCTCCACTCGAAAATGTGCTGAATTATTGATTCTCAGGAGATTCTATTAAATAATTCAAAGGTTGTGCTTTTGTCTTTGTATATTTTCAAACTAGCAGAATCTTATAAAAGTGATACTTAAATCAGTATTGATTCAATTATAAAATAAGTAGATTTTGCCATTTTGTCCAAGAGATCAGGCTGAGAGAGCATCCCTCACTGTGGGAGGGGCACCCAAAGTCCATCTGTATGCCAGTGACACACACCGATCCACCGCCCAAGGCCCCACAGATTGTCCAGGCCTCCTCGCTGACACCCACGTTCAGGGGGTCTGGATCAGTCCCATGCTGGCCTCCCAGCCATCAGTCTGGGGTCCAAGATCTCCCCCTTGTTCAGGTCAGCTGTTTCTGTGGATTAAACAAGCCCAGTCTTGATCCCTTTGCTCATCACTCCTCCTTCTCTGTCACTGGGTTCCAGGAGTTCAGTTCAGTGTTTAGTTGTGGGTGTCTGCCTCTGCTTCGATCAGTCACTGGATCTAGTCATTAAACTCATTATCAGGGATGGGCATTTAAGGTAGTCTCTCCACTATTGCTTAGTTTGCCATTTGGTGTCATCCTTGTAGATCTCTGGAAATCTCACTAGTGCCAGGT
The DNA here is from genome assembly GCF_017639785.1 of Mesocricetus auratus. Lineage (NCBI taxonomy): Eukaryota > Metazoa > Chordata > Mammalia > Rodentia > Cricetidae > Mesocricetus > Mesocricetus auratus. Next base: position 49,322,887 of record NW_024429267.1, on the reverse strand, counting down.
CTTTCCCCAAACCTTTGACTTCCAGACATACATATGTGCAAGTATGTCCCACACTCATGCACACACACACACACACACACACACATACACACACACAGTCAAACACATACATGTATATGCAAGAAATATGACATTATGATTTTACTTCTGAAACTGTTTAGTAGTTCATGTACATAATCTCAGCACTTGAGAGGTAGAGGCAGGAGGATCGAAGCAAGTTCTAGGCAAACTTTGTACTACACAGTGAATATGAGATTATTCTGATCTATGGAATGCACCCCAGAGGAGTAAATAAATTCATACAGGCTGGAGTTGTAGTTCAGTTCACTGGTAGATGCCTACCATTCAATCCCCAGTGCCATACAAAGAGAAGAAGGAAGGAAACAAGAAAGCAATGAAGGAAGTCATGAATAGGAGGCTTTCTTGTGCTTTGTTGCTATGTCATATATCTCATTGTCTTCTTGAAAAGGCGTTGAGACAGAGAGGGAGGGAGCAGTGGAGGAAGGAAGGATAAAAGGAAGGAAGGAAGGAAGGAAGGAAGGAAGGAAGGAAGGAAGGAAGGGTGGGCCTAAGCATAAGGGAATGTGAACCCATAGAACAGACATAGATACCACACAACTGTTTCCTCACATGTAAACTCAAGATTAGAGAGATCATTATAATTATAGTAGATAATTGTCCATTGTTAGCTCATATCATCACTTCACTGGCAGCATGCGTGCTTTCTTTCTCCCCATGAATATTGAAATATTAGGCAATAAACCAAGGAACACTGATGACCAGTCAGATTCAAGGATATTTGTGATGTGTTCAGTAAAAAGCCAAGTTTCATAGTAAAATTATATAAATTGTAAACATAGGTATTATCATTCAACACAAGATATCATTTAAAAACAGAAAAATGAAGCAGTCTTGGGTCCTGTGTGTGTGTGTGTGTGTGTGTGTGTGTGTGTGTGTGTGTGTGTATTTCATGCATATAACTGTAAAGATGACTTATGATTTCCCACTTTATTGAATCAGGGTCTCTCACTGAACCAGAAACTTGTTAGTTCAGATGGCCAGTGATTTCTGATATCTACCTTTCTCTACCCACAATGCTGATGTTACAGTCACATTCAGTTACACCCAGCTTTCAAGTAGATGCTGGGGGTTTGAATTCACCAGCTCATGTTTGCACAGTAAGCCTTTTTACCCATCAAGCTTTCTTCCCAGCCCCTTGGATTCTTTTCAGAAAGAGCTAACATTTCAGTTCAGAAGTTAACAAACTATTATGAAAAAAAGAGTACCAGATAGCAAATAGTTTTAGCTCTGAAAATGTACTGCGTGTCATTACTACTCAGCTTGCTTACTTCGGCATGAGGGTGTATGACAAACTATGACACCTATAGGAACCACTCTCTACTCCAGTTTCTTGTTTGTAGTTCTCAGGATAACTGCAGATGGGTGAGGAATCCAACATCCTGAGGTAAAGATGAATTACCAGGATTCAGTTGCTATCCCTCCTAACACAGAACGTCCTATACTACTTTGGTCTAGTCATCAAGGTAGTGATTGGGACATCAGATCACATTGAGGGATGCTTCTGGGGGACCCCCAGCTTTGGTGCATAAATCACAAAGAAAGGAGATTCCAGCTGCCTTGGCAGATTCTCAGAGCCTAGGAGGGTGGGTGGCTTACTGTGAATTCCAGGTGAATTTGCTTTATATAAAAGCAGCCAAGAGTGCTTTCTCTCTCTCTCTCTCTCTCTCTCTCTCTCTCTCTCTCTCTCTCTCTCTCTCTCTCTCTCTCTCTCTCTCTCTCTCCATATATATCAACATTTCTGTGTCCCAATGAAATTTCACTCATAAAAACAAATATGGCATTAATCCCAGCACTCAAGAGGCAGAGGTAGGCAAATCTCTGTGACTTTGAGACAAGCCTGGTCTACAAGAGCTAGTTCCAGGACAGCCTCCAAAGCCACAGAGACACCCTGTCTGGAAAAAAAACAACCTTCCCCCTACAAAAAATGGGCCAGATTTACCTGATTGAGCTTTAGGCTAGACTTGCTATTTTTTGGTCAATCTGCTACAGTTACATAAAAAACAAAATGGAAACATTGTATATCTTAGTCCATTTGACCCACCTGCCTCTTGGTCCTACGACATGATGGAAACAGATTTCAATCTCATTTACAGACACAAAATTTAAGGCACAGTACTGTGTATACACCCAAATATTAGAGAAAGCATATTCCAGAGGTTAAATGAAACCGGAGATTTAGGTAATTGTCATTGATTTCTTTGCACTCATTTTTATGTCCTATAGAATTTCTCCAATAAAAACATGCAACTTGTAAAATGGAGCAAGGGAAAAGATGATTAATATGTGTATGCATGGCAAATGAACGGCACTAGAAGAAACCATCCTGAGTGAGGTAACACAGTCACAAAAAGACAAACATGGTATGTACTCACTCATATATGGATTTTAGACATGGAACAGGGGAGTGCCAGCCTACAATCCCACTGCCAGAGAGTCTGGGAAACAAGTAGGATCCTAAGAGAGATACACATGACACCCCCCAGAGAAGGTGAATGAGGCAAGATCTCCTGAGCAGATTGGGAGCATGGGGGGGGGAGAGGGAGCTGGGGAAAAGAGAGGGGAAGAAAAGGAGGGGAGAGAAGGTCATGGAGGAGCAGGAAGGTTGAATTGGGGGAAGAATACAGGAAAGCAGTACAAGAGATACCATAATAGAGGGAGTCATTATAGGTTTGAGGAGAGATCTGGCACTAGTGAGATTTCCAGAGATCTATAAGGATGACACCAACTGGAAAACAAAGCAATAGTGGAGAGACTACTTTAAATGCCCCTCCCTGATAATAAGTTCAATAACTTCCTTGTATGCCATCCTAGAACCTTCAACCAATGACTGATGGAAGCAGAGGCAGACACCCACAGCAACTGAACTCCTGGAACCCAGGGACAGAGAAGGAGGATTGATGAGCAAAGGGGTCAAGACTGGGCTTGTTTAACCCACAGAAACAGCTGACCTGAACAAGGGGAAGCTCTTGGATCCCAGGCTGATGACTGGGAGGCCAGCATGGGACTGATCCAGACCCCCTGTATGCGGGTGTCAGTGAGGAGGCCTAGGCAATCTATGGAGCCTTGGATCAGTATTCAACCCTGGCATACAAATGGACTTTGTTACCCATCACAATGAGGGATGCTCTCTCAACCTGGACTCTTGGGGGAGGGCCTAGGCTCTGCCCTGAACTAAACAAAAGACTATGGATATTGCCCATGGAAGGCCTCGCCCTCCCTGGGGAATGGAGTGGGGATTGAGTGGGAGGCTAGAGGGGTGGTGGAAGGGCATGGGAGAAGGGAAGGGAGAGGGAGCTGGGACTGACAAGTGAAGCAAGCTTGTTTCTAATTTAAATTTTAAGAAATATATGTATGCATTATGTGAGCCCTTGGAACAGTTACTATGCGCTGAGATAAAGATGAGTAATGAACTTGATTTAACCACATCACAATCTAGTTATAAGTCAAAGCATCACATTTTACATGGTTTGAACACACAAGGGCAATAGAGCTGGGGTACTATCACCACAAAGTGCTGAGGAGACATACTGTCTACACAATATACTGTCTACACATACTGTCTACACAATATCGGAGATCAAGGCTATAAGTCCTAGTTTAGAATCTATGGAGCGTCTCTGAATGTAGCTTCTGACTGGCCTCACAAGTCACTTGATCAGAAACAACTACCCTTCCTTAGGTATTTCTAATTTGTTTAGCACCAAGATGAATAATATAAAACATGATATGAGTCCCCCAAATCCCAATTCTGAGGAGCAACTTTTATAAAGAAGAAAGAAAACAAATTTTGATTACGGTGGGTGTATGTTCAAGAACATTTTCAGTTGTAGATGATGCTCACATCTGAATGCCACTTCTGTTGGTCACATACATGATTGAATTATGGTCTCCTACCCTCACAAAAAGTCATAGCTCCAAGCACTTCAGAATGTGAACTTACTTGGAAATAGCATCTTTGTAGATGTAATAAAATGAGATGGAGTTATTAGGTTAGACTGCAGCCCGACAAGACTGTGTCTGTAGCCAATGGAGGATGCACGGATAAAGAAACGAGGAGAGATAGCTACGTGAACATGGAGAAGAATTTAGAAATGTGTATGTCAGCTGAGGAACTCTAGGGCAGTCAAGAAACACCTCCTCCCTTCGAGCCTTGGAGCTGATCTTAGAAGAGCTTGAGTCTAGATTCCCTGCCTCCAGACTGTTAGAGAATGAAGTGATGTCTTCACAAACAGCCAAGTTTGCAGTGTGTTGCTATGGAAGTCCTATGAAATTAATATACTAGGAAAAGACTAACTTGGGACCAAACCTGAGGATAAAGACTTGCACTTTGTTTGCAAAGTGTGCCAACTGTGATTCATGAGAGCGATACTTTAGGAGTATCTGTTTAAATAGAAAAATCCCCAGACTGTTTAGAACAATTCTTTTTTGACTGATGTAAATGCCACCTTTGAAAGAAGGGCTGTAGCATTCTGTCTTTCTTTGATCACTAGAAAGAAGCGGCAGTCAAAAACTTTTGATGCAGGCCCCAGGGATCCAGGCAGTGCCTGCTCCTGCTTCTGTGGAGACTGGCTCCTGTGTCTGAGGAAAGGCGAGCTGCAGGAAGAGCTAGAATATGTACAGAGACCTTGAATGACAGAGCCCATCCAGGGCATTCTGGTCAAGGCTGAGGTTTTGGTTAAATGTAGACACTTTCTTGAACTCAGTCAGCTTTGTAGACAGGAGAACTACCTTGTTGAACCTTACCCCCAAATACTGCTCCATGGAATGTTGGCAAATAATACACTGATTTTCTTTTACATTTTCAAGTTGAGATTGTTTGATACATGACTGCAATGTATGTATGTTTGGGTACTGGGGAAATAGAGGTAGACATGGGGGGCAGGGTTAAGTAACATGCTAAGACACACATGAGATTTTCAAGGATTCTGGCCTAGGAATGGGGAGACAGCTAAGTGTTTAAAATGCTTGTTGTGAAAGCATGAGCTCCCGAGTGAAGATTTCTATCACCTGTGTAAAAAACTGGGTGTGGAAACACAGGCTTGCCTGGAGGTGGGGACATCACTGGGGCTCACTAGTAAGACAATATGTGTGAATCAAGTTCCAAGTTGAGTGAGAGACCTGTCTTTAAAAAATGAGATAAATAGAGAGACAGAGAGACAGGCAGACACACACACACACACACACACACACACACACACACACACACACACACACACAAGATTCTTGTCCAGTTCAGAAACTCAAATTATAATTGGCATGTTGTCCCAATGACATAATCCTGTTTGGGAACTAAACAATGAACAGAAAAATGGTAAAAGGACCCATTTCACGTTTTTGTATTGAAGGACAGAGCCAGTAGATGGAAAGACATAATAAAGGTCAAAGTATCAATTAATGAAACATGGTCAGGATAACAATATGAAAGTTTCAAGGAAACATACTTTGAAAAGGATCAAGGGCCAGGCAGTGATGTCACATGACTTTAATCCCAGCACTTGGGAGGCAGAAGCAGGAATCTCTGTGAGAATGAGACCAGCCTGGTCTACAAGAGCTAGTTCCAGGGCAACCTCCAAAGCCACAGAGAAACTCTGTCTCAGAAAAAAAAAAGGGAAAAAAGAAAAGGATCAAGGAAATGAGTAGGTTTTTTATTTGATTTTTTTAAAAATTAGAAACAAACTTGTTTCACATGTCAATCCCAGCTCCCTCTCCCCTACTCCTCCGCCCCCCAATAAACCTCCAACCCATTCCCCCTCTGCTCCCCAGGGAGAGTAAGGCCCTCCACGGAGGATCTCCAAAGTCTGTCATATCATCCCTGGCATATGAAATGGGTTCCCAAAGTCCATTCGTACGCCAGGAATAAATACTGATCTACTACCCATGGCCCCATAGATAGCCAAGGCCTCCTCCCTGACACCCATCTTCAAGGCCTCAGGAGTAGTCCCATGCTGACCTCTCAGTCATCCATCTGGGGTCCATAAGCTCCCCCTTGTTCATGTCAGCTATTTCTGTGGGTTTCACCAGCAGGGTCTTGACCCCTTTGCTCCTCCCTCCTCCCTCTCTGAAACTGGGTTCCAGGAGTTCAGTTGCTGTGGGTGTCTACCTCTGCTTCTATCAGGCGCTGGAAGAAGGCTCTAGGATGGCATATAAGGTAGTCATCAATCTCATTATCAGGGGAGGGCATTTAAGGTAGCCTCTCCACTATTGCTTAGATTGCCAGTTGGTGTCATCCTTGTAGATTTCTGGAAATCTCAATAGTGCCAGATCTTTCCTCAAACCTATAATGACTCCCTCTATTATGGTATCTTTCATCCTGATCTCCTGTATTCTTCCCCCAACTTAACCGTCCTGCTCCCTCATGTCCTTCTCTCCTCCTCTTCTGGATTATTTGGTGTTTTGGAGACTAGTGCCATTTGTTGAAGATGCTTCCTTTTTTCCATTGTATAGATTTATCAAAGATTAGGTGTTCAAAGTGTGTGGGTCTTCAATTCAATTCCATTAGTCTACTTGTCTATTTTTATGCTAATACAAAGCTGTTTTCATTACTATAGCTCTATAGTAGAGCTTAAGTCAGGGATAGTGATGCCTCCTGAAGTTCCTTTATTATACAGGGTTGTTTTGGCTATCCTGGGTCTTTTGTTTTTCCATATAAAGTTGAGAATTTTCCTTTCAAGTTCTCTGAAGAACTGTACTGAGATTTTGATAGGGATTGCATTGAATCTGTAGAGGGCTTTTGGTAAGATTGCCATTTTTTTATCATTTTTTATTTTAATTTTAAATAGCTTGTTTTACATGTCAATCCCAGTTCCCTCTCCCTCCCCTCCTCCCGCACTCCCCTTCCCCCCCTCCCTCCCACCCTATTGCCAAATCCTTCCACATAGGGGATATCTAGAGTCTGTCATTTTACTCTGGGTAGGGTCCAGGCACTCCCCTAAGAGTCCAGGCTGAGAGAGCATCCCTCTTTGTGCTATAGGCACACGAAGACTGTTTGTATACCAGGGATAGACACTGATCCACAGCTCAGGGCCCCATAGGTTGCCCAGGCCTTCTCACTGACACTCACATTTGGGGGGTCCAGATCAGTCCCATGCTGGCCTCCCCACTGTCAGTCTGGGGTCCAAGAGCTCTCCCCTGTTCAGATCAGCTGTCTCTGCTGGTTTTGCCAGCCCATTCTTTGCCAATTTGCTCATCACTCCTCTCTCTCTGTCACTGGGTTCCTTGGGTTCAGTTCAGTGATTAATTGTGTGTTTGCCTCTGCTTCCATCAGTCACAGGATGAAGGCTCCCAGATGGTTATAGACATCAAGTTCATTATCAGGAATGGGCATTCGAGGTGGTCTCTCCACTATTGCTTAGCTTGCCAATTGGTGTTATCCCTTTAGATCACTCGAGGTTGCTCTGGTGCCTGATCTGTATTCAATCCATTTTTACAATATTAATCCTACCTATCCAAGAGCATGGGAGGTCTTTCCATTTTCTTGTATATTCTTTAATTTCTTTCTTTGAAGATTCAAAGTTCTTGTCATACAGGTCTTTCACCTGTTTGTTTAGAGTTACCCCAAGATATTTTATGTTGTTTGTGGCTGTTGTAAAGGGTGATGTTTCTCTGACTTGTTTCTCAGCACATTTATTGTCTATATATAGTACAGCTACTGATTTTTTTAGTTATTCGTGTATCCAGCTACTTTGCTGAAGGTGTTTACCTGGTAGAATTCTTCAGGACAATTACATAGACTATCATATCATCTACAAATAGTGAAAGTTTGACTTCTTCCTTTCCAATTTGTATCCCCTTGATCTCATTTTGTTGTATTATTGCTCTAGCAAGAACTTCAAGTACAATATTGAAGGGATATGGGGAGAGTGGACAACCTTGTCTTGTTCCTGATTTTAGAGGAATCGCCTTGAGTTTCTCTCATTTAGTTTGATGTTGGCTGTCGGTTTGCATTATATTGCCTTTGTTATGTTTAGGTATGTTCCTATTATCCCTGATCTCTCCAAGACCTTATCATGATGTAATGTTGAATTTTGTCAAAGGCTTTTTCAGCATCTAGTGTGATCATGTGGTTTTTCTTTTTAAGGTTGTTTATATGCTGTATTATATTGATAGATTTTCATATGTTGAACCATCCCTGCATCCCTGGGACAAAGCCTACTTGATCACGGTGTATGATTTTTCTGATGTGTTCTTGGATTTGATTTGCCAGTATTTTATTGAGTATTTTTGCATCAATGTTCATGAGAGAGGTTGGTCTGTAGTTCTGTATCTTAGTTGTGTCTTTGTGTGGTGTGGGTACCAAAGTAATTATAGCCATGTAAACTGAGTTTGGCAATGATCCTTCTGCTTCTATTGTGTGGAACAATTTGAAGAGTATTGACATTATCTCTTCTTTGACTTTCTGGTATAATCACACACAGAAACCATCTGGTCCTGGACATTTTTGGTTGGAAGACTTTTGATGGCTTCTTCTATTTTGTTAGGAGTTATAGGTCTGTTTAAATTCTTTATCTGTCCTTGGTTTAATTTTGTGATTTCTATCCAGAAAATCATCCATTTCCTTTAAATTTTCCAATTTTGTGGAGTACAGGTTTTCAAAGTATGACCTGATGATTCTCTGAATTTCCCCAATATCTGTTGTTATGTCCCCCTTTTTATTTCTGATTTTGTTAATTAGCATGTTCTCTCTCTGCCTTTTGGTTAGGTTGAATAAAGGTTTGTCTATCTTGTTGATTTTCTCAAAGAATCAACTTTTTGTTTCATTGATTCATGATATTGTTTTCTTTTTTCTACTTTATTGATTTCAACTCTCAATTTGATTATTTCTTGGTGTCTACTCCTCCTGGGTGAGTTTGCTTCTTTTTGTTCTAGAGTTTTCAGATGTTCTGTTAATTCTCTAGTGTGACTATTCCCCAGTTTCTTTATGTGGACACTTAGTGCTATGAACTTTCCTCTTAGAACTGCTTCAGAGTGTCTCACAGGTTTTGCTATGTTGTGCCTTTATTTTCATTGAATTCTAGGAAATCTTTGATTTCTTTATTTCTTCCTTTACCCAAGAGTGATGCATTTGAGCATTGTTCAATTTCCATGAGTTTTTTGGGTTTCTGCAATTTGTGTCATTGAGTTTGTTTTTAAGGTCATTCTCTTTTGTTTCATATTCTTTGGGATGCTCAGGTTTTGCTGGTGTAGAGTCCCTAGACTCTGGGGGTGTCATATAAGTCTTGGATGTGTTCTTATACTGATGTTTTCCCATCTCTTCTTGCAGTAGGTATAGGTGGGGGTCTCTCCCTCTCCTGGTGGGTATTGGTTAAAGGTTCTATCCTCTCTCTCTCTCTCTCTCTCTCTCTCTCTGTCTCTGTCTCTATCTCTATCTCTATCTATCTCTATCTCTCCCCTCCCCCCCAGATTCGGTGGCAGGAAGTGTCTGGCTGTGGAAGATCAGAGGACTCAAAGAGGGTGAGGTGGGCTAGAAGAAGTCCTGGGACACACCTCTCTACCTAAAGGTGAAGGTGCAAGCCCAGAATAGTGGCCGATGAAGCTGGCTGTAGAATAGTTTCTTTGAAAAGATAAACATAGATAATCTCCTGTCCAGGCTAACCAAAAAGAAAAGAGACCCAAATACAGAATTATATTATTAGAGACAAAATGTCAGCAAAAGCAGTCAAAATGAAGGATACCTACTTTCCCAACACCCAGCAACCCATTAATAAAACAAATAAGTGGTAATGAAGGGCTTTTTAGCAGGAGTATGCATGGAAGCTCAGTCTTGCCCACCCCCTTCCCTCTCCCTTAATAAATGTTAGTGTTGGGATAATCTTTTTGTACACTGTGTGAAGATGTGTCTCTCACCTTCCTAAGACACCTTCTGATTGGTTTAGTAAATAGCTGAATGGTCAATAGCTAAGCAGGAGAGGATAGGCAGCACTTCTGCGCAGAAGAGATAGGACCATGGGAAAGAATCTGAGCCTGGAGATTCAACAGCCAGATACCAATCAGGTGTATGTTATTGAGGAGAGGTAACGACCCATGTGGCAGACCACAGATTCATATAAATAGGTTAATTTAAGTTTTAAAAGCTAGTCAGGGACAAGTCTAAGCTATGGCCAAGCTTTCATAATTCATAAAAAGTCTCTGTGTCATTATTTTAAAGCTACTAATCTATAGAAAGGCCCATTACACCATTACACATTAGACTACATTCCTAAAGCTAGCGCAAAGGCCCATTCCTTGATTTAGCCACTGATTCATTCCCAAGACTAAACATCAAGGTCCAGCAATCAAAAATAATTATCTGGCTACACTGGCTAACCTGTCCAATCAGGACTTACCAACTCATCCTAGCAGAGACTTCCTCCTTTCTCCTGAAAAACCCAGTCCTGCAAAATAAAAAATAAAAAAAAAAGAAAAAACAAAAAACACCTGCGACTTGCTGTCTTCCTTTGGCAGATCCAGAGGCAGTCCACCCTGGACCCCCCCCACCCATGCACAAGTGCTTGCCCTCTAGGGTATTCAGTCTTTGTGCTGAAGATTTGATGTCTGGGTGTGTCCTGAACCGACTCCAAGGGGCCCTCCAACCAACCCCAACACCCACTCTGTAGGCTTTTCTCTAAATAAAGGCCTGGACTGTCTGAAGAACCTCCTTCCCTTGTCTGGTTTTCTTTCTCACCGACCTTTCAATACACATTTGGGAGACCTACTGACAATCGCATGGTGTTTGGTCACACACAAAGGTGGACAAGGAGGTTCAAGGGTCCAAGGTAGCTCAAGATATTCGTAATTAGGTTTTGCACTAGCATCATTCTCACATCTCTTGATATGCCATACTTTGTTGACGCTCATGGAGGACCTGGCCATTTCTGAACAGAAACAGAGGAGAACTGAATGGAGTTGGGGGGAGATGAGGGGTGGTAGAGGGAGAGAACTGGATAAGAGGAGAGAGGGGAAACTACAGTCTGGATGTAAAAATTTAATTAATAAAAAAGTATAAACTCCAAGTTAGATAGTTAGATGTTAGCTTCACTGATCCCTAGTAGGGGATAGGGAGCATTGAATACATGTTCATTTTACAGTTTGAAGTACCCTTCGGTATAAGACATTATTTCCTTTCCGTAAGACTCCATGAAAGAGGCCTCTTTAATGCTCCCAGAGTAAACTAACTTAGATCCTCAAAGTCTAAGATGCTGTGATTGGAGTGAAAATGACCCCCATGGGCTCAAGCACTGGAATACTAGGTCCCCTGTTGGTGACGCTGTTTGTGGAGGCGCATCTTTGCTGGAGGAAGGACGGCACTGGAGTGACTCTGAGACTTTGCAGCTTTACCCAACTTCCAGTTCCATCTCTGCTTCCTGCCTTGATCCCTTAGCTTCCAGTTCCAGCCGTGATTCCCAACCATGACAAACTCTTATCCCTTCAGAGCCTTAAGTCCAATAAATTCTGTTTTCTCTAAGTTGTCTTGGTCATAGTGTGTTATCACAGCAACAGTAAAGTATCTCGACTTTTATTTTGAAAAGGAAATTTAACAAAAGATCTTGAACAAGCACACACACACATATATATAATACACATATGTTATATGTATTCATCTCCATCATTTTATCTGTCACAGCTTTAATAAAAGTCAGTATGTATCATTTTTATGTGCTTCTGATTAAGGAACCCATACTGATAATCAAATAAAAATTTAATGTATACTACTTAGAGATTTTTTATCAATATAAAATATTTTTCGCTATTAAAATCTTGCCTTAAAATAATTTTATAAAGCCTGTACTAAGATTTTTCTCTCTGTCTCAATTTTGATTTCTGGATTTCTGGAAAACATTCTACCAGGAAGGAAGCTCACAGTGATGTTTCTGTCAGTCAGTGCTTATCTAGTGTGAGACTGGCCAACATAAGACCCGCTTTCCTTTTAGTCCATTTCTCCAAAACTTTTGCATTTTACCTAGCTTTATTTTCAAAGAAAGGGAAAACAGATACAAAAAGAAATGGCAATTCTACAGTCCAAATTTTACCTGAAATCACCCATGTTCATTCACACATTCACTCACACACGTTTCAACATGCTGCACCAATAATTCATCATTGTGCATAGTGATTCCAAGAAAGACATGCAGAAGCAAATGGCCAGAGATGTATTACTCAGTTATCTTGGAGATCTGTGGCAGAACTAGGTCCCTATCTTAGAAATCATCTTAATTTTGTAAAAGACTAGTCTGCTACAACTCTCCCTAGAAACACAAGGACAATCCTTTCTATAATTACATATAGCAAACTGAGACTTCAGCATCCCTGCTTCTGTATCTCTAATCAATCAATAGATCCTAATGGTTCATTCTGGCCCTAAACTTCCCAGTCACACAGCAGATAACTATGTAGTTCAACACAACTACAAATTTGCTTAAAATACCTTAAAAATTAACCAAGTCTGCCCTATGAGTGACTATCTCTCTCTTTTGAATTTGTTTTACTTGACAAAAATCTCACTATGTAACCCTGGCTGACCTTGGACTTTCGATGCAGTCAAGGCTGGCCTCAAGCCTACAGCCATTCATTCTCCTGAGTATGGGATTATAGGCCTGTGGTATGGTGCCTGGCTGCCTATTGATTTCTTCATGAGACTTTGGGGGAAAAGCCTGGAATAACAGTTTTTCTTTTCTCCCTTTCTTCTTTCCAAAGGAATCCTTTTCTTGTGATACATTTTAGCATTGTTATCCATTTGGTATCTCTAAGTAGGCTTGATTTCCAGAGATTGTAATTGCTTTCAGAAAGAGAGTTGGTTTAATTTGCCTAGTCTGACACCTGCAAAAACAAAGGTCACCAATTCCCAAGCAACTTTCTTTTTTCTTTAATAAATGGTGAAAGTTTATTTGATTTATGGGGCAAGAGCAAGGCACTGGCATTCATTGAGAGCCTTAACCCTGCACCTTAACACAGCATGAGGATACACAGGTATGCACAGAGAGAAAATTTTCCCCCTAAAATGAGACTGAAATTTAGCTATAATTATAATGCTATTAGGAAGGACCTGTAAGAGGTGATAGGGCTGTGAACCACTTTGTTTTCAGAATACCTTGTTAAAACAAATCATCGCCTCCATTCAGCACATGAGTGGAGCTTTTGAGATCACTACACACATGGTATAGCCATCTGAAACAGCCCAGGCCCAAGCTTCACATGCTCTAGACTTCAGTCATCTGGGTGACAAGCTCCTACAGAAACCACAAGATGGAATGGCTGTCTGATTAACTGGGGAATCATTAAGTTAAAACTCATTATCGGGATCTCTCTTATCCACGGGCACCACTTTAGAGTCCGCAGAAAGAGCAAGGTCAGGGACCTCTGAGTTCAGAGGCTATTTGAGAGGAGAATTAAAAAGGCAGGCGCAGAAGAAAGTTTAACAAGCTTCAAAGAACCTCTTGAAAGAAGCTCATTGAATGGGTGGGTGAATGGAAGGTTCATGGTCATGAAGGTCAACAGTGCAAAATTCAGGAAGGTACAACTGCCGGAGAAGGAGGGAAGCAATGAAGGTGTCCAGTTAGACCCACAGATTGATGAATCCATATGTACATATGAATAATCATAGTCGCTTTTTACTTTCTGTGCAAGGCCAGATGTTAGGCCAGATGTTTTCACTCTTTTGTTGCAGCCATTCATCTCAGGATATGTTGCCATGGGAACATGAATCCAGGCAGACTTGTGAGATGAAAGCATTTTTCCATCCAGGGCATGAGATAAAGCCTTCAGATGTTCTTCTCCCTGTGTGAAGTGCCAAGCCACTATTCATTTATAGCCTCAATATATCACAGAGAGCAGACATAACAGGTTATGTTGAGGTTGTTGCCATCAGTAACAATCATGAACTGTGTGATGGCACCTACAGGCTTGGAAGTCACTCAGTGTGGCATCTTTCCCACCCCATCTTGACAACCTCATACCAACCCAAAGGCATATAGTTGAAAAACATTCGGAGACTTCCAGTTATAATCTCGATCTTGTTCAACTTGAAAATATGCATAATCATCATTTATCATGTTACCTGAATAACATCAGGTAAGCTGCAGAAATTACTATGCTTCTTCATGCAAGAATAGGGTCCACACTTATGTACCTGCTCATCCAGGCCTTCTCATTGTTAGCCCATCAGAACTGAACCTCCAAGATGGGAAAGACAGGAAGGAAGGAAGGAAGGAAGGAAGGAAGGAAGGAAGGAAGGAAGGAAGGAAGGAAGGAAGGAAGGATGAAGGGAGGGAGGGAGGGAGGAAGGGAGGAAGGGAGGGAGGGAGGAGAGAATCAGGGGATGAGGGAGGGAGGGGGAAAAGGAGGGAGGGAGTCTGGCAGATTGAACCTGTATTAAAGATGTTACAAAGTCAAATGACTAAATTTGAGATTATGTTGAATTAAAACACTGAAGAACCCAGACAAATTATCATGAGCTACTTTTGAACCTTTGGAAGATGTTCATTTTCCACCCCTGTGTCTGACCTAACACTCTTATGGTTATCAAAACTTTAAAATGTGGTCTTAGTGACCACCAGCTGCTACAAGTATAAAAGCACCTGGCATTTGTAGCACTTTTTTTTTTCCATTCCACTTTAACCCACCTACCTGTGACCCTCACTAATGGGTTTGGTAAATACCTTGGCTGACTAGATGCAATCACAATGCATTCTAAGAGTGGTGGGTACCCCCTGTCTAGCATATGGTTCTCAAAGACACAAAGTTTCACTCTGACGTCCCTTTATGGACCAGAAGATTGCATTTCTATAGTTTTCAGTTTAAGTGTGGAATTTTAAGCAACTGTCAACATGGAAGTCTTTGGGAGTCTATTTTGGTTACAATTGCTTCTACTATTACCCCACATCTCAAATGTTTAGAGCCATAGCTATTTCCAATGTCAGCCTTTTGTATTTCTGAAATACTTGTATAGATTATTGTCGATGAACGTTCCTAATCCACAGTCTCAAAATCTTTAATGGTCTGCAGTTTGAGTGTATTACTAACCTCAGTTTTAGATTAGGATTGTTCAGCCTGCACTACTGTTAGAAATACCTAGCATGCATTTGTAACAGGTCTCCGGGCCAGAGTGGGAAGCACATTAATAAATATATACCTCAGGCAAAACATCCTATTGGTGCAGGAACCTGGTTTTCCCAACTGGGATACAGACTGAGTGAAAGAGTTTGCTCATACGTCGTGTGTTTTCAGTAACCGGTGCTGCTGTGTGAAGGATGAGTAGAAGAATGGGCAGTACTTATAACAAGTCAGGACTCACCCACTGGCTAGCAACCAGTGATCATTTGATGGAGGGTGGGCGTGATGTGGAGCATTCCCCATAGGCTCAGTGCCTAAGTGCTTTGTTCCTGCTGGTGGCGCTGTTCTGGAAACTGTAGAACCTGTAAGAGGTAGAGGAGGAAGTAAGTCACGGGAGTAGGGCCTTGAAGGTTTATGTCCAGGACACACTTCCTAACTGCAGACACAATAGGACCAGCTGCCTTATACTCCTACCTCTGGGCCTCCCCCCACCACAATGGACTGTAAGTCAAAATAAACCTTTCCTTCCCTCTGCAGCTGATTCTTGTCAAGTATTTAGTCACAATGACAAAAATGCTGAGTGATACAATGGCTGTTATTTTCAGATCTTTTTTTTTTTTTTTTGGTTTTATGAGACAGGGTTTCTCTGTATTCTTTTGGAGGCTGTCGGTCCAGCCCGGCCTCAAACTCACAGAGATCCACCTGCCTCTGCCTCCCGAGTGCTGGGATTAAAGGCATGTGCCACCACCGCCCGGATATTTTCAGATTCTTATTCATTAATTATGACCCTAACTCTATTTGTGCTGTTCACCTAGATTGGCAGGTTGAAAATGTGCAATTAACTCTCACACATCCTTTCTAGTCAATCGGCCACAGTTAAAGCCAAACCACCTTCGAAATGCAAACTTCTTCTTTTCCAGCACCACTGTCTCTACCATGGTCAGACTCTCTGCAACTTGACCACAGTCAGAGACATTGCCCTGCTCTGCCACCTACTCCCACACTAATTATTTCTCAGGAGCATTAGCCATCTTTACTGTCCTAACTCTCTACTGTCTTGCTTGCATCCTTCAAGCCATCCCCTATTAAAGCAATCACCAGCTTTTTAACACTGGTACTCAAGCTGATTTACAGCCTGGTCTTGCTTATTCCTTCAGACCAAGCATTTCTCCTATTCCTGCACAAGCCTTAAGCCTAGAGGACTTTTGTCTGGCTTTGAATTGGTGGACTTTGTGATAAAAAGAAATGGAAACAAAGAATGGGATTTTTTTCAGAGTCTTCTCTCTATCGTCACCTGCAACACCCCACTTTGGCTGAGATTCACTTGGAATAAGTTATTTTCCATTAGCCTTGCCCATGTACAATATTTAGCACTTAAAGTTCACTCTCTCTGTCCTGATGTCTTAAGCACATTATCTTTTTTAAAGACTTCTCTTAATAGCAAAACATAGTTATTTCCCCAATAGTTATATTGTTTTGAATGTGGATGACAGAAAAATAACATTTAAAAGACTGAGAAGAGGCATCAAGTTAGAAGCAATGATTCTCATTTCTTATAGGCTTCTGATTGCTACCGAGTGCAATGAGGGTTAGGAAGATAAAAAACCGTGAAGAACCCTAGTCCCTTAATCTGGAAGCCACAGGTAGAGTTTTTGTGCCAATGGATCATCCAGCTCATCTTGCTGTCCTCGGCTTTATTACATTGCTGTGAGAGTTGATATTTCACATGTGAGCACTACTAAGCTGACATATCTGGTGACCTTCATATCCAGTAGGATGGCTGGCCAGACTGCATTACCTGAGACATTTCACCATTGAGTTCAGATCCTTCACATGTAACAGTAGCTTTTAAAAAGTGTTTCTAATCCCTACTTTGAGATGATGGGAAGTTCAGGCAGGCTAAAGAGCTATGTTTGAGCATGTCTGGTTTATCTTTGGCATCTCAGAAACATGGTCGGTATTAAGAGTATCTTTGGGATGAGTTGCTATCTTTCAAGGAAATGCGTTCACACTCCCGTAACCCTTCACCATCATCTTCAGTCTCCCTGGGGTTTGTAACTCTTAATCTCAGGACGGAATTTGGCCTTCATGTAGACGTCTTCAGAAATCCATTTCCTACCATTTCCCTCCAGTGACCCCCAGTTCACCTCGTGGCTCATAGTCCATATTTTATGAGTGGTCCAGTAACACAAGAGTTACTGGACCACACTGCAAACTCCTCCGTAAAGGTATCTAACTCAATGTTACCCCTGAAGATTTGATTAGGTGCAAAATAAATATTATCGTTGCCACACATTTTGACTCACAATCTCAGATATAACAAAAAAACCCATCATATTCTTTCATTTTATCAAGTTACCTAAAGTAAGTCTGAGGTTCTTCATGCTTCATCTTCTGGAAGAGCTTAGTCTAATTTAAAAGGTCCAGGCATCCACATTAAAAAAAAAAATAAGCAGACACAGTGAGGCACTTACAACCCTATCACCAGGGAGGCAGAGACAAGCAGACTCCTGGGGCTCATTAGCAGCATCCTAAGGAATGATACTGGGGTTGCCTATGATCTCCACATGCACAGGAGTACATATGCATATGAACAGCCTCATACATAAATGTACACACGCCCCAAAGAAAGAATGCACAGGGGCCTCCATCTTTACTAGGTGAGTTACGGAATCCTTCTGTTAACAATTTCATACAGGAGAAGAGCTCAGGTGAAGTTGTGACTGGGTAAATAGTAACCAGGGGGGCTTTGATCTCAGATTCCAAGTGCACAGCCACACGTCTTCACTCTGTTCCTTCCTCCTACGCTGACCAGTCCTCCTCTCGTCACCTGTACTGTTATGTCCTGCGCTTTGAAGGAGCCACGTAGTGGGGTGGTTGCCTCTTGTTCATAGAAAAACCATTGTATTTGTTCCTTTCCCAATCTTAGAGAATCCTTCAAATCCATCCCCAGTCAGAGTCTGGCCTATCTTCGTACCCTGCATCCATGGTACTTTTTATTTCTCTACCTCAAACAAAAGCCTTTGTGCTCTGCAGCACCTGGAGCCTGTGTCATTGATGGCTCTGGGCCTGCAGTGTGAGTCACCAGCTCCTCTAGTCAGGGTCTTTGGAAGGACAAATTTTCTGCCTGTTTTCTGACATATAATATGAAAGACACGGAAACAAATGCCTCACCAGGCCATAGTCTGTCTATAAAGTGCAGACTCCATTTATGATGCAAAAGGATATCAGAATTCATAAAAGATTTGCCTGTGTTATACTCTTGTTCAAAGTTTGTTTTTTGAGACACAAAATATGTTGCTCATATCTCTTGTTCAAACGCCCTAAGGTTGATTCATAAGTGCACACTTTTATTATGTGAAGTACAGTTTAATATCAAATTCCCCTGAACACTATACACAAACGCACGTACACACACACACACACACACCACCACCACCACCACCAAAGCTAACATTATAGACTGTTTTATGTTTAAAATTATACCTTCTACTAAGTTCTCCCCACTCCCACCAAATAATTGAATAAAAAAATAAAAGAGTGATAGGTATTTGACAGCACTGGGAAAAGAACAAGAGGTGACATTAATTCCTGAGCACATTTGTATTGCAGAGTTCAGTCAGGCACATACTGTGTAATATATTCAGATGAGTTGCCTAGCTCTCCCTTCTATTCAGTGCTCACATCCGAACAAAAGACCATAGCAATAAGGT
This sequence comes from Mesocricetus auratus, assembly GCF_017639785.1. Classification (NCBI taxonomy): domain Eukaryota; kingdom Metazoa; phylum Chordata; class Mammalia; order Rodentia; family Cricetidae; genus Mesocricetus; species Mesocricetus auratus. The sequence goes on along the minus strand of NW_024429267.1, from coordinate 49,304,069 downwards.
TGCCTTTAGTTTATTGTGTTACCTTACCTACTGTCCTTGTGAAGATAAATGGAGTATTTCCTATAAGATTTTTTGTCATGTTGATAAAATCATGGCTAATTTGGTTATATATGCCACAGTTGAATTTTATGAGTACAGATATTCATCTCAGTTCACAACAGTACTAACTTTGAGACAGGGTCTCACTATATTGTCCTTGCTGTCCTGGGGCTTGCTATGTACACAAGGCTAATCCTGAATTTACAGAGATCTTCCTGATTCTGCCTCCAGAGTCCTGGGATTAAAGGTGTGTGCCACCATGCCTGGCTTCCATTTTTATTACGGTGTCTCTCTATTTCCCCCCCACACTCATAGATATACATAAACTTTTATATATGTTTGTGTATTTAAACATAGTATATGTACATATGCATATATGTTAAATAAACTGATTAAAATGAATTGACTGAGAATCTTCCATTTCCCCTGTTTTGTTGCATATTTACTTATGTAGAAAATCATTATATCATCTTGCCAGAGACAACAGTAAGGCTATGAAATGGTGTTGAAGGCTTGACTGCCAGTGAATTCCACTGTGTAAAATGGAGAAAGTATTTGGAACGTGAGAATCCTTGCCTTTCAAACAAAGTCAAGGTATCACACTAGACTATACCATAGAAAAGGTGAAATCAAAACACGGTACTTTCCTTTTAGCAAGAAGATGGCACATGCCATCATTTATTTTCTTCACAAACTGTAGGGAAACTACATTATGCGTCTTCTTGCTGCTGTCTATTACTCGCGGCCTGTTCTGTAAAGGCTGTATACCCTTAGAAGCCACAGCCTCAATAGAAGCGATGTCCTCAATAGAAGCACTCTGTGATACTTCTTGATAAAGACACTTGGGATTTGTAAGAATAATAGGTAAGGAAAGGGTCATCTTAGAGGTGCATTTGATTCAGAACACAAGACTGCAACAGTTAAAACCATTCTGCCTCTTCATAGTTTTTAGGTTTTCAGTTGACTTAAGTAATATCTTGGCACAATCAGGTTTTATTATATCATTCATCACGCCAAGGTATTATAAGAAGAAAATGGCAAGAAGGAAAGGGAGGAGGCACAGGAATAAGGGAAGAGGAAAAAAGAGAATTAAAATAATTAACATTGAGTTGAAGGGACGGCTCAGTGAGAAAAGCTCCTACCACACAGGCATGATCACAGGAGGCATGAAAAATGCCAGATGCCTGGAATTACACTGGTTCAGTAAAATGACAGTCGTAGTTCTCAGTCAGTCCTACAAAAAGAACTATATGTAACTAAGGAATGCTGACAACATGAAATAGTCTTCCTCACTGAAGAACACAATAAATCTATTGACTATCCAGTACTAAATGGTCAACCCTGAAAACATGCATATAACATTGTACAGACGGATCAGATTGTATTTATGTATTTAGGGAAATATGTATACACACACACACACACACACACACACACATCTCAATAGTTTAAAAAGGAGGCCATGAATTGAAAGGAGAACAAGGAGTGGTATCTGGGAAGGTTTGGAGGGAGGAAAGGGAAGGGAGAAATGATGCAATTATAATCTCAAAAATGAAAGAAATATTTTTAACAAGTCAGGTGTTCCAGCATGTGCCTGCGATCTCAGTGCTAAGGAAGTGGATACAGGAAGAACCCTAGGAGGCTTAAGTGGGGAATGGATGGTGATGTAAAGGGCAGAGGCTGGGTGGACATGTAAAGCAATGGGGAGTGGATGGGAGTGTAAATTGGGGTCAGGAGGATAAGTAATACTATGAACTCATAGCAAAACCTACTGTTCTATAAGCTCTCCTCAAAATACAGATATGTCTATCATTTTCTTGCCTAATAATGCTTCTGCTGCCTAGAGTTCATTTTAGAAGTGTTACTACTGTTCTATACAAAACTGTGGTTGTTTTGTTTCTGTCTGCTTTACATATAGAAAAGAAAGCATAACATTGGAACCGTCCCTAGCAACAGACTTTATCACGTGTCTGAACAGCAGCCCTTGGCCCAGTAAGTCTTGTTTACAACCTGTAGAATCTTCCAGAGTGACTTTGGATTAGTGCTGCTGCTGCATTTAATGTCTTTGGGGTGCTGTTTATGGAATTCCCAATACCTTATATTTTCAGAGGAGCCCCTGAAATCCCTCACTCTAAGTGAAAGACTGCGGCTCTACCTGTGCATTGCTCCAGTTTGACCAGCTCGGTGTAAAGCATGAAAGAAGGTAAGTAAATGGTTCCTGGGTAGCATTCTGTGGTTGCACCAGCAGAGACACTCTTACATGTCTCAGTGAGATCTCCTTATCTACATCTGTTTGGACTCTTTTGGTAAAAGCAAAAAGGATCACATGATGCACTACGTGTAATTTACTGTGCAGATCATGGCAAATGAATCAGCCTGTGCTACCCAGGGTTGACTACTTGGATTGGGGTGGAGCTATTTAACTGAGAATACATAGATAGAAATATAATTAATCAGAGTTAATCCATAGGGAGTAGTGTCCACCCAAAAGCCATTGGCTGTCAAACAAAAAGCCCATCGCCTGTTATGTTGTATCTCCTTTAGGTTTGTTAGCCAGGGTGGTCCAAGAGATCCCCTCCGAACATCGCAGGTAATCACCAGTGTTCTTGTTTCCTTTCTGAACTTGAAAGATAATGGAGAGTTAAAATGTTAATGCAGCTAAACCTGGAAGCTGAGGAAGATGTAGAAAGTGGTAACCGAGTCAGTGTACGTGATAGAGCTGAAGGCACAGCTCTGGGAGGCAGGGGCTGTAAGAAACAAGTGATTCATGCTGGAGACCTCTAGAGCTCCTCAGAAATTGCAACCGCATTCCAGGGCTAATGCCTGACTTAGACAATGCCAGCTTTGAATTCCCACAACCCTGCACTCAGAGCTATAAAAGGTTTGCAACTGTTGTAAAGAAATAAGGGAAACATGTGGAATGTAGTCTCAGAAACAAATGTGTTGTATTGCATGTGCCTTGTAATGAAACATCTGAACAGGTGCCAGCAGGGCTGATTCCAGGGACACCAGTCAGTAGGACGCTCAGCCAAGACACCAAAGGCATTGACTTCAGTGTGACAGGCAGACAAGAGTCTACAGCTGTGGGGCTGTCTGGGACTTGAAGCTTTATACCATGACTTCTCCTGATTGGCATGTCCTGGAGAGAGACACTAGGGTTCTCTTATTATGTGGCATGCTCACATCCCTTCTGTTGTGAGTGTTTACCAAGAAGTGCTGGATAACCTTTATGAGGGTGGCCTACAGATACAAAACAAAGAGCATCCACTTCCTGTCAGCTCAATAGAGTGTAACACTCAAGCATTAGGAAGCCTGGCGACTCTGATATGATCAGAATGTGACTGATTTTGATAGGGTCATACATATGATCATCTGTGAATTCATCATTGAGCTATTTTATTTGTTAGGAACCAAGTTAAATTCTGAACTTGGAAGAACAAATCAGACAAAACTTGGCACTCCCACACTGTACAGGAAATACATATACTCAAAAATTGAATAAAAAGAGATATACAAAAGGCACCATAAAACATATAAGGACTTGAAAGACAAGCTTCACGTTGTAACCTTTGCCTTCAGTTTTAAGTGGGATTATGAGTTTTCCCTAATGGTAGTTATGCATGTTCCTGTGAGATAGGAAGGGAGAAGGAACTGCTAGTGTCAACAATGGTTAGGATTATCATGTGATTTTACCCTTGCTTTATGTAGGGTATCATGTTTATTGACTATCCTTTTCATGTATAATGCTTATTGAGCAAAATATGTTGAACCATCTTTGCATGACTAGAATGAAATCAACTTGATCACAGTTTAAGTTTTTTAGTGTTATGAATTCAAGGGTTTTTGCACTTATATTCATAGATTTGTCTTTTTGCTCTTTTACTGGTTTTGGGGCCAGAGCAATCCTGGCTTTGTGGATGAGGTTGGGAGCATCCCTTCTCTTTTTCTTTCATAGAATTGTGTGAGAGAGATTGGTATTATTTTTCTTGAAGTCTGGTAGAATTCAGCAGTTAATCCGTCTGGTCCCAGGCTTGTTATTTTATTAAATCATGTCTTCAGTCATATCACTCTTTATCAATCTGCCCTTTGTATACTCTCTTCTTTGAATCTTGGTATATCAACGAATTCTTCCATTTCTTCCAGATATTCAAAATCATTGGAATTTTCAAGATAATCCTTAATAATTCTGTAGATTTTGATGTTATCAGTTGTTATAGCTGTTAAGGACCCGAGGAAGCTGGATTGTTGATCAAGGTCGGGAAGAGCAGGTCGTGTGAGTTGCTGTACAGGTTCTGTGAGACCATCTGGGGCTAGGGAAGGGCAGATAGCTTTGGAGGGAAATTCAAGCAGTGTTGAAGCCATTTGTAGTTGATTTGAAATCTTCTAGAACAGATAGACTATGGACAGAAGGTAAAGCTAAGGAGTTCAGGGGAAATTTTTTGGGGGTGTACATTTGAAACTTTTAGTCTCAGGTTCCTGGCGGTTGGTGGATGGGAGTCCCAAGACCAGTAAAGGGGGGAGAGATCCCACCCTCAGAAATAGATGGAGAAATTCAGGCTGTTGGTTGACAGGAGTGCTTACCTGGAGTCCATTTGATGTGTGACAGTGAATTCACATTCACTTCTTGAAGCTTACAAGAATTTTTTTATGTTTATTAAAAGGTTTGTGCCCGCCGGGCAGTGGTGGCACACACCTTTAATCCCAGCACTCGGGAGGCAGAGGTAGGCGGATCTCTGTGAGTTCGAGGCTGGGCTGGACCGACAGCCTCCAAAACAATACAGAGAAACCCTGTCTCGTAAAACCAAAAAAAAAAAAAAAAAAAAAAAAAAAAAAAAAAGGTTTGTGCCCAATTAAGAGCTTATATAGATCTACTGATTAATGTTAAAATTATGAACTTTGTAAGTTTTAGTGTAACAATAGCATAGAGAGAGGGAAAGAAATCGGAAACTTTTCATAAATCTTAAATTACATTCTCAGGCCCATAAATCCCTTTCTCAAACCCTCACAACTTACTAAGTTTTCATATCCTCAGACCTTAAAACACTTTCCTAGACCTTTATAACTTGCATTTACATATGTTGACAACTAAGCCTTTATATACCCAGACCTTGTATTTGGGGGTTAGTTATATGAATGTAATCTAATATTTTTGCAAAGGAGGGGGAAAGAGGGTGGACAAGACCTGTCTGCAATGCTTGGACCTGCCAGAGAGCCCTTCAGTGGGTGTTTGTAAATAAGAGGTAGGTGTCTGTTTATAAGTTAGAGTAGTTATAGAGCAGAGGGATGTGGAATGGAAGTAAAGTTTCTTGTTTGCCTGAGATTGGTTCTGACTAGGAGTAACCAGTAAATAATGTTAGGTGATGGATAAGCACATTCACTGACTGGCCACTGCTTGAGGTCCATGGGAAAGAGCAGTCAAGCAAATCAATGTACTCTTAGAAATCAAATTTCTGTAGTTACTGGAATTGTCATGGTCCAACCAAAATGGAAGCTGTACAAAATGGCATAGCCTTAATCACACATGTGACTGCACAGACCTCTAGGCTCCACCAACCCAAATGCTGAGAATGTTGTCAGGTAGCATCCGAAACCCATGACAAAGTGTCTCCACTCTACTGCAATGGGCCTTCCTGCTGCTTCCACGAATGTACTTGGAAAATACCTTGAAGGGTGATTTACTTTGTAGTTACTACAAAAAAAATCATAAAACTCTTACCACATTGAAATATGAGGTCGAGGTAGTCAGAATTTGAGTTCCAGGTTCTGGTCACTTACATTAGGCTCTATAATTAACTTCCTTCTTCCCTTTGAGGCTTTTAACATTATCAGCAGGCATTCAGTTAAGGAAGTGTGAGAAGCTGAGAGTGTGACCCAGCCTCCTGTCATCCCAGGAAATGTGACAATGCATCTATCCTCTTCTAGTGTCTCATCCACAGAAACTTTCTCAGTGGCTTCCCTGTCTGTTTTTGTTCCCCTCCAAAAGTAGCAGTTGGCCACCATATCTTATTGCCACTGAATTATGTCAATCTACATGTAGTTCTCCACACATGGAAAGGATAATGAAGCTATATTTTGTGCTCCAGGCAAATCACACTAAAACCAGAGTGTGTAACAAGTTTTTCTTTGGAACACCAGCTCCCAAATAATGACACAGAGACTTCTTATTAAGTATGAGCTTAATAAGCTTAGCCTTAGCTTAGGCTTGTTTCCAAGTAGCTCTTCTAACTTAATTAACCCTTTTATATTAATCTACATCTGTCATATGTCTCCATTGCCTTTCCTCAGTATGATATGTCCCACTTCCTCCATGTCTGACTGGTGTATCTCTACCTCACAGATTCTTCCCACAAGTTCCTCTCTCTCCTCAGAAGTCCTGCCTATCCTCTCCTGCCTAGATATTGGCCATTCAGCTCCTTATTAAACCAGTTGAAAAGTACCTTAGGTAGATAAGGAAGGACAGACACATCTTCATATCATGTGATCAAATATATCACAAAAAATTGACTATATTTGGTTTATTCCTAATTATCACAATTGATGGAAGTTTGACTTTTTTTGAGACAAGATCTCTGGTATCTCAGGTTGGCCTCAAGTTTCCTACATAGCCAAGAATGGTCATGAACTCCTTATCATCACCTCCTTACCTCACAAGTGCTAGTATTATAGGTGAGCACACAGTTTATGCACACTGGGGATTGAACTTGTGTTTTCTTGCTTGCTAGGCAAGCATTCTAACAAGCTACATTCTGAGCCTATCCCTCCCTTACATGAGACATGTCTCAAGTAACATAGGTTGGCTTCAAAGTTCCTGTGTAGCTGAGAATGACTTTGAACCTCTGATCCTCCTGTGTCTACCTCCTGAGGGCTATGATTACACAAATCACCCTATGCACACATGCCAGGATCATTCAGTCCATCACCATTTCTAGGTATCATCTCCCTTTATTTCTCTGCAGTGTTTAGGTTGTTGGCTTCCAACTTACTTATGTTTCTCTGCACTGCACGTAGCAAGGCATTCTTATTTAATCTGGCCATCTTTCTTTTTGAGACAGGGTTTCTCTGCATTGTTTTGGAGGCTGTCCTGGAACTTGCTCTGTAGACCAGGCCGGCCTCAAACTCACAGAGATCCGCCTGCCTCTGCCTCCTGAGTACTGGGATTAAAGGCATGTGCTATCAACGTCCAGCTTAATCTGGCCATTTTAAATGGGCTCTTTTGAGAGATTATTATTATTGGGACAACAGGAGTACTTGCTTCTTCCTTGTTAATTTTTTTCTACAATTTCTTATAGTTTCTTATCCTTTTAAATTTTTAGAGGTTTCTCTTGTCACGTTCCTTCCTCCATGGGTGAAAAGTTTAAATAGGCAGTGTATTCCTTCAGCATTCACTTTTGAAATTCCACAGCATATAACTTCAAAAATGTTCCCGTTGTCTTTCCTATACTCTTCTCAAATAATGTAAGAACAATGGACACTTTGCCTCCACACTGTCTTCCATCTTTTGTCCTGTGTTATTCTCAGCTAATATATGGATTAGACATTAAAATATATCTTTGTATTTTTACTCTTGTAAATTTGACATTAAAAACATCCCTCTTGATTGCCAGAGCCTATTAACATTTACCCATGATTCCTTTTGTGCCTTATTCTTTTGGCATCATGGAGTCACTTAGCGATTCTTTCATTCTGAAGGCTTTTTAATGAAGATGTCTGCCAAGAAACCTCATTTTGTTTTCCTGACACATCTTTATCTTAGGCTCTTTAAACAACTTAAGGTTTCTTTCAGCACTTCTGTGACATTCCTGACAGTTTCTGAGTTTCTATTTTTGCTACTGAAAAATTAACTGTCTTCCTTCTTCCACCTTCTGACAATTGTACTTTCTCAGCCACTGCTAAAGCCTTCTCCTTTTATTAAATTTGTGCCGATCTGCAATCAAATGTCTAGATATGGGTTTCTTTGTCTTCAACCAGGTCTACACTTCCCGTGCTTTCTTAGGATGAGTTTTTGTGGCTTAGGCTCCTTTGCTCTGCATATGTATACCATTCCCATAAATTCCAGAGTAAATGGATGTTTTGCTTTTCTCTTCAGCCTCAGATGGTGCCTAATCGCTCTCAAATTTTAACCATTGCATTTAATACAACTTCCTTAGAAACTTCTTCCTACTTCTTTCTGGTTCTTAGATAATTCACTGTTTTTAATCATTTCTCTGAGATACTATAACAGATAGATAGATAGATAGATAGATAGATAGATAGATAGATAGATAGATAGAATGGAATGTTACATCAGGTTGAGGCAGGACCAACCTTCTTCTCCTGCAGCAAGACTGGGCAAATAATCCAGTATTACCTTGCTCAGTTCCAGTATTTGGAACAGGTTTCCAAAAGCCAGTTAAGCACCAGGGATAGGTCCTGATCTCACTGCTAAGAGCCTTACAAAAAGACAGAACTACACAAATGTTCACACTCATGCAGAGGGCTTAAGAGATCCATTTTTACATTACAAAGATACATTTTTTAGTATGCGTATATGTGTAATGTGTGTGTGTGTGTGTGTGTGTAGTACATGTAGGTGTTTTTGTGGTGTGTGAGCACATACATGTACACATTTGTGCTCGTAAGCTTAGAGGCTGGACGTCTTTGTTTGTTCTCAACCTTTTCTGGAAACAGCATCTCATTGAATCTGCATCTCACTGGCTGACTAGGATGATTGGACAACAACCATCAGTGAGCTTCTGTCTGTGTCACACCTCACAACACCTAGCAATGAGGAAACAGACATGCTGCTTCCAAGCTCAGATTTTGGCCTGGCTGCTGGAGATCTGAACTCTGGTGGCCATGCTTGTGTGGAAAGGCTTTGCTGTCTCCCAGGTCTTAATTTATGGACGTCCTCCACACACCCATACCCAAATATCTGTCAAATTCATTATAGATTATTCTTTGTTAAAGAGTTTCCTCTCGTCACATCTTAAAACACTACAAACATTGACTTTAAAACAGACATATAATTTATGCTTTCTAGCTGACATTTTATTAGATCAATAATTTGTCTATTGCTTGTTTTGTGAGGCTTTAATCCTTACTGGCATTCTTATCTGTTCATTTTTAATTGGGAACTCATTTTTCCATGTTCTTCTTTTGTTCTATTTAGCTGTTGAAACAGGACCTCACAGTGTGGCCAGATTGGCCTGAATTTCATGATTTTAGTGCCTCAGTTATCACATGTTGGGTGTGTTATACATTATACTACAAAGGTTATCTTGAGGGACTTATTTACTAGAGAAAAAATGAAATAGCAACACCACTACTTTGTAAACCTAGCTTTTTAGAATTATTTCTATGACAAAAGGATGTTGAATTTTGTGAAATAATTTTCCTGCATCTGTTAGTGCATTACTTTATATGATGACCCATCATTGCATTCCATGAAAGGAATATTTAGTCATAGTATCCAAACTTTTTAATGGCCTGTTGGTTCTCTTTGCTACCATATAATTGAGGATTTTGCATTTATGTTCATTGGGAATATTTCCCCTGTGATGTTATTTTTCTTGCACCATCCCTGTCTATCTGTCTAGCTCTGCTGTCAGGTTAAAATTGTGTTCCTGGAATACATCTAGAACTGTTCCCACTTCTGAAACTCTAATTGAATAATTTAAGTTTATTTTAGTAATTTTAGTTGAGAACATAGATGTTTTCCTTCTACTCTTCAAGATATGCATGTAGCTCAGAAAGTCGGTCTGGCCAAAATTGCAGACTAAATTTTGGAAGATGTTTGGGTACGTTTGAACCAGAAAGTCATTAGTCCTGACTCTGCTTTGGTGGGATGCTTTTGACTACTGAATTAATCTTGTTAATCATCGTCAGTCTGTGAAGGATTTCTATACCTCCATGATTCAGTCCTGGAAGATTATATATCCCTACTTATTCATCGTGTGTGTGTGTGTGTGTGTGTGTGTGTGTGTGTGTGTGTGTGTGTGTGTGTTTTCTTGTGTTCCCTTTTGTAATTGCAATGTCCCTTTTACTTCTAGTTGTATTTACTACAATATTCCCCCTTTTCTTGCCTAGCAAAAAGCTTGTTGCTCTTCTTTAACCTTTTTCTCTTTTTTAACCTTTTCCAAAAAAAGCTTGAAGTTTTTATTAATTTTTAGTTTTGCTCTTCTTTGTTTTGCTTTATTCTGCTTTAATCTTCATTATTTGCTACCTTGTGAAGCATGAACTGCATTTTTTATTTTTCTGATTCCCTGAGGTGAAAAGTTGTTTACTTGAGATTTTTCTTTGTATTCATTGTTACAACTTGTCATCTTTAGCATTGTTCTGTTTTTATTATATCACATAAGTTTTTATATGCTGTGTTTCTATCCCTGACTTGAATTACTTTCTAGTTTTATCTTGATTTCTTCTCTGACATACCTGTTCTAAAGTATACTGCATAATGCCCACAGGCATCATCTTTCCTTCTGTAATTAATATTGTCCATCTCCTTGGTGATGAAGATACAGGATGACCTTAACATCCTGAAGTTTGCTAAAAGATTCCTTGTGGTCTTTTCACACATGCTGGTAAGTATTTTATATCCACAAAACAGTGTATAACCTGTTGTTTATGGGAGAGTGTATGTATGCATACACAATATATACAAACATACACACATGCATGCACACATACACACATTCACACACTTTGGTCCTATAGTATTAATTATAGTTGTCATTTTTACTATCTACTCAGTGGTCTTTTAATTTGGTCTCAAAGTTCTATCGGTTGCTGGAAGCCGAGGGTTGCTGTCTCCTGGTTCAGGTTGTTTTTGTTCCCTTCTGTCCTGTTGTCACTTGCCTTACTAAGCTTTCCACAAACACTTGTTTTCTACTGCTGAGAAGTGGTCATTACATTTGGTCATTTCATAATGACCTCTCTGTGTGTCTTGCAGCAGCTTTTCACTTGTTTTGTTTGGTTTCAGGACTTACTTGAGAAATCTGCTATTCCCACGTAGGCCCTCTCAGATACAAAGAATTGTTTTTCTGTGGCTTCTTTTAATCTCTGCTATCTTTGACATTTGACAAGTTGATGATAACTGCTTTTGGTGTCAGGAAGCACAGGGCGCATTTCCTACTCAGACTTAGATGTTTGAAGTCATCATTTTAAAATGAGCTCTTTGTTACTTTCTATCCCTTTCTTTAAAGATTCCCATAACACATACATATGGATGCTTTTAATGTGTCGTGTATATTCCTTCCAGTTTCCTCACTTTTACTATTTTTTAATTTTGTTTGAAGATTAAGAACCTGTGGTCAAGTTGACTTAATTTTTTCTTCTTAAAATTCATGCTTGAAACTTTCATTAAGCCGAGCATTGGTGACTCATGCCTTTAATCCCAGCACTCAGGAGGCTGAGGTAGGCGGATCTCTTCTAGTTCAAGGCCAGCCTGGTCTACAGAGTGAGTCCCAGGACAGCCTCCAAAACGATATAGAGAAACCCTGTTTCAAAAAACTAAAAAAAAAAAATCCTTTTACTAAATTCTTTAGTTATTTTTGCCTATACAGAAGCTTTGTTTGTTTCTTTAAAAAATGCTTCATTTATGTTTGCAATTTACCAGTTTGTTTATATATATTGTTTGTCTGTCTTCTCTCTGTTTTTCATGTCATTACATTTCCTTGATATAGTTTTTAATTCTTTGTCATGTAACTCTCAGATCTTCATTAGATTTTTTAAAAATACTTTGTCATGTAACTCACAGGTCTTTATTTGTTGAGAGACAGTGAGTGGATTTTGATTTTCTATGATTGAATGTGTCATATTATTTGTATTTTTTTGTAACTTTGCTTTGGTATTTGTGTTGTTTAAAATTTTTCCTCTCTTACAGTTTTTTCTTGTTGTTGTCTGTGGCACACACCACAACTCTTACTTGAAACCTGGAGAACACATTTGTGGAATTGGTTCTCTCCTTTTACCTTTCTCTGAGTTCCAGGGGTTGAACGGAGGTCTTTTTGTTTTGGTTTAAGATATATGAAAGATGAATGCTAGACTCCAACAAAGGTCCAGATTTGCCTAACACACCATTTATCTGTTACTGGGGTTTTGTTGTTTCTTTGTTTGCTCCTGTTTAACTGAGTCTTACTCTGTAACCCTGACTGACCAGAAACTTGCTACATAGACCAGATTGGCCCTGAACTTTCAACAATCCTTTTGGCTTTGCCTGCCAGCCGGGATTGTGTGCATGCACCTAACTTTTCTAGCCCTCTTTTAGAGACATGTTTAGTTGCTTTATGCGTTATTGCTCAGAAATTCAACTGTATTCAGAGAAGATCGCCAAGGAAAGTAACTCTATGACATTTTCTTCTAGAATTAGTAGCCTGCAGAAATTTTCTACTATGCTAATGTATGGACCATTAGTATTCATGCCTCATCACTCTGCCCATGTCCGTTTCCAAATTGTTATTTTCTATTCAGACTGAGCATGTCAAAGGAACATTTGCTTTCTTTCTTAAAATATCTTTATTCCAGGAGCTTCCTGATTTCTATAAATAGCGTTATCATTACATCATCACCTATTTTTAGGACTGCTCCTGGACAGTAAGAGCTATTCTCCCCCAACACACGCACGTGCTTTTCACATTAAAGGCAGAGTGTGTCCACTTGAGACACAACAGTTCTACCTAGCTATTGTCAATTTGCCAATTACAATGTCCACTTCTTCTACCTCAGACCATGGCAGGGTTCCCGAAACAACCTCCCTACTGACGGTCATGTCCCCAAGCCTGGATTAGCAGTTAAGGTCATAGAATGACTGACATCTTCAACATCATGGAAGGAAGGATATTTGGTTTTATGTTTGTTTTGTCCTTCAAGACTTAGCTTTTCTATGTTTTCTATGTTTCTATGTTTAAAGTGCTACGATTTTATGCCTTAGTTATTTCTGTAATATTGCAATATGATACCTGACTGAAGAAATATCTCAGTAAGAAAACAAAACATATTCTTTAAAAAGTCAACTTAAAATCCCGTTAGTCGCCAGTGGGATACAATGGAATCAAAGCTATTGACAACTTGACAGGAGACAAGCAAAGGACCAGGGCTGCATTTTAATTATTGGAACCAATGTTTGCACAAAAAAAGATTGAGTACAATAAATGTCACTGAATTATACATTTCTGAATTACCCGAATAGCACTTTTACTTTATATCATACAATAAACCCCTTAAAAAACAGACTCTTATTAACTTCTTGTTCTGACCATTGCTGACTGGACTCCTTCCCCATTGTTTGGTAGCACCATCCTGAAGAAAGTGTGAGGGCATCTTCCCAGGTGCTGCCTAAAGGAGCTCTCCCTGAAGCATGGCCTTGAGCACTGTGGTGTGGCCTCATGTGTATGAAGTGCTTTCAGAAATTCTCCATTTGAAGAGCCTAGAAACTGGAGCACAAAGACAAACCCTGTGCCAAAGCCTCCTGCTCTAAATCCAGACAGCAATTCTCAGGCTATAAAATAATTAGTATGTTTTCAAGTTTCTGTTTTAGTGATTGCTAAACATAATAGTGAGTAGAAGTGGCATTTGTAGAAAAGACAGAAGACAGGCAAAGCATTCAGGTTGTGCTTTACCAACAAGTTCAGAATCTGTGGCTGGAACATGTAGCTTTACTAAAAGAAATAACCTGGGCCTTTTTAAAGTCATTTTTGAGACAAGGTTGGGTATTCCCAGCTACCCTAAGTTCCCTTTGTAGATGAGGACAGTCTTCAACTTATGATACTTTTTCCATCTTCATCTCCCAAGTTCTGGGAATGACTACAGGTTTGATGGTGTTCGGTGCTGGGGATCAATCCCGAGGCTTCCTGCATGTGGACAAGCACTCTACCATCTGAGCAACAACCCAAGTCCTGACAAGTGTCCCCTTTACTCCTTTAACCGCACTTCAACCCGCCATTGATGTTCTGCTCACTGTCCCTCTAAGAAGACCATGTCCTCTCCAGAGACCAGAAGTGGAGGAAGGGGAGAACTTACCAACACCGTCATAGTCTCCCTCAAAATGTCACTTGAGTCAGTGCTGTGTCATTGAAGCATCAGGAAATTCACACACCAGTCACTCAGATACCAGTACTTCCCTGCCATTCTTCTTTATCTTACAGTTTAGCTAATTGACTCATGTCCTCTTTCTTTCTGGACCCAGAACCACTGGTACTTGGAAAAAACAATGGTCTGCCTCTGTTCATGCCCTATTGGAAGAGAAAGCCAGTCCAACCTGCATGGCAGAACTGATTTTAGTCCCTAGCAACTGCTACATCTCTGCCTCCCTGGCACATCCATATTCTTTTTTCCTACTGGTCTCCATTGATACATATGTGAAAGATGCTCAAATACTATCCAGTCCTGGTCCTGGTATTTCACTGATGGGGATGTCCTTCTGTATATGTGTTTCTCTTATTGGTTGATGAATAAAACACTGTTCAGCCAATAGAGGCAAGAAATAAGTGGTACTAGGAGACAAAGACAATACTGGGAAGGATAGGCAGAGAGACAAAGGAGACGCCATGTAGAGACCAGGAGGACAGGACACTCCAGGCATTCTCTAGCAAGACAAGGTCATGTAGAAAGACATAGATTTATAGAAATTGGCTAATAATTAAGACAGATCTAGCAAAAAAGAAGCCCCAGCTATCTGCCAACAGTTTAATAATTAATATAAGTTTCTGTGTGTTCATATGGGGCACAAGGGTCTCAGGACCTGGTGGGACAAGAAACTCCAGCAACATTTCACTGTACTCAGAGGCCAACCTGGTGAATGGTTGATAATGTCCCCTAGAAGCTCTGCTTCCCATGGGATGATGGCTTATTATAAGTACTAGAGAAAAGAAATCACACTAGAATACATGAGCTGTGTTTTCACTGTTTCTCCTTAAATGCTCTATATACCCTTTATGTCCAACCAATGATTGATGGTTTGATGTCAAGAAATGAGGCAAATTAAATCCAGTTAACTACCTGACATGCTCATACCTTCAAGACTTCTCAGAAGCAGGTGCTCTGGAACAGCCCTTTCAATTAAGTTAGTGGCCCCGCTTGATCCTAATTAAAAAAAAAGAACCATCAAGCTGTCAGAGGCCTTTGAATGAAGAGACAGCAAAGCAATTGGATTAAATTAAGCAATTATATTTGCTGAGCAACAGGTTTCATATTGGATAGGGTCAACTGGCATTTATGTGAGTATGTATGTTTCTCTGGAGCTGTTCTGAAAAGGCCCATGGAGATACGTTTTTTTCCTTGCACTTTTTGGGCCCATGAAGGTTTCACCTTACTTTGGTCACTGGCTGGGCTTGCACTTTTAGTATAATGGACTAGAAGGTGCCTTTTTAACCATCAGGTTACTGGATTTCAATTGGTACAGATTATAATCTCTGTGCTATTTTCCATCATCATCTATCCCTTCTGTGACAGGACTAATAGAGATTTACCCAAACTGTGACAGCTTGGGTAGTTTTTGTTTTTGTATCAAGTTCTCTGTTTTAAGCTTGGTTGGTTGGTTTTGGTTTTACTTTTTTTTTTTTCTATTTTGAAACACTCTCACCCAATAGCCAAGACTGACTTAAAAGTTACTGTGTAATTTAGCTAGGCCCTAAATGTTCAGTGATCCTCTTGACTAACCACCTCCAATCCCTATACACACACACACACACACACACACACAGAGAGAGAGAGAGAGAGAGAGAGAGAGAGAGAGAGAGAGATCACAGGTGTGAGCCGCAGTACAATGTTTCAGCACCACCTCGTCCACACCATCTATCTTTTAAGTAAGGCTTTCTGTACCCCTAAGGCTCTCTGTACCTGTTAAAGGTCAGTCTGTAGGATTGGATCTGGTTGTCTCTTCTAGTGACAGCACATACCAGTGTCTGGGTGTCCAAGCATTAAGGACCAGGACATTGGAAGGTCATCTGGGAACTCAAGAGCTCGAGTTGTCCTTCCAATAATCAGTGTGGCTCCTGTTATGAGCCTGGGATGCACTGGCCAGTGCAGTCCCTGGAAGCAGCACTTCTTGGGGGCATAAGGCATTCTGCGCCCTTAGGATCACACAGAGAGAAACCAGACTGTGTGTTCGGAAGACACACAATGGGCCCTGCAGCCAGCCACGCCTTTGACTTTGTGCTACTTCCTGATTGTGTTAATTGGCTTTGCAGCTCAGACTTATCTGCACAAATGTGTCTTTGTTCCTTTCACTGTCTAGTGTGCTGCTGTGTTTGTCTAGATGTTACTTGCTCCAGAAAGGACATAGAGAAGCTGTTTCATCTGGGTTGGAAGCACAAGCACCTGTGGTCACCTACCTGACACATTCAAGATCCGGACTGTTGTCATCCTTTGTGGAGGGGACAGAAGCAACGTTGGGAGGGTTCTATAAGAGAAACAATTGCCAAGAGTGACTCTTCAGCCACATCTTTGGGTCACTCATGCTCCTGGAAGTAACCCCAGTGAAGTCACTGGACCACCAAGCTGGAAGGCATGTGGTGCCTCTTCTTGGCCATCCATGTCCTCTCTGTCTGGGATTGATAAACTTCTCGGGACTCACCTGCCACAAGCAGATGGAGACTCCTAGGTTCCTATGTGCACTGAAGAGCTGAGTCAATGTAACTATCGTTCAGAGTCTTCTGAATTTGCCATTTTTCTTCAACTGAAACCAGGCAAGACAGTTATATCAGAATGTTTATGCAACATAATAAAGAGTTCAGTTAAAGTCAATGCTATTAAAATCTCTAACCCCCCAAATGAGGACATTTAAAAGAGTAGAGGATTACATTGCTGTGCTCATCTCATGAGGCTAGTCATAAAAAAGCCAATGCTAGCACCAACAGCAGAGAAATAAAGAATGAGGAGTAAGGAGAGAGGAGAGAGAGAGGGAGAGAGAGACAGAGAGAGAGATACTTTAGGAAGAACATGCAGCGTTAGACAGAGTACTTGGAACAGAGACAGCAGAAGACTTCTGATAGTCTTTTTTATTGCTTGAGGATTTTGTACATACCTATGTGTTTTGATTGCATCCAACCCAAGCTATTCTCTCCCCTCCATTTTCTCACCCACTGTCCCTACTGCATTTCCTTGCCAAATTCATGTATTCGTTTTTTTGTTTTTCCGTTATTCCACTGTCAGCACTGCCAGTATGTTCATGGGTATCACCTGGAGCACAGGTAACCTCTCAAGGGCCACTACCTTGAAGAAAATGGATTCTCTCTCATAAGTCATAATTTCCCAGTAGATCCTCATGTAAAGGTAGGACTATATGACCGCATTACTCCTCCTTGCTGTTATTTGTCATAGATCTTGTATGTACTGTCAAAGCCATTGTGAGTTAGTACATACAACTGCACTATATGTCTGGAAAACAGTTTTGTTGTAGTTCTCCACCCCCCTCTGGATGACTTTACACTCTGCCTTCTTCTGTGACTAACCCTGAGTCATGGAAAGAGGGAGGCTCATATATTTGTCTCACTTAGGACACAGTGCTTTGCACTATCTTATTCCCTGCAAATTAACCAACTGTGGGTCTCTGTGTTAATCACCATATTCAGGTAAAAGAAACTTTTCTGAGGACAGTTGAGATGTGCATGGATCAATGGGTATAACACTAAGATATTAAGAGGTTTTTGAATGCTATATCCATTTAGCACAATAAATAGAGGAAGGTTATACCCCCAAGGTTTATGACCTATCCAGACACCTTATTCAACAATAACTCAACAGCAACAGTCTTAGTCACAGAAAAGACATTGATATCCTGTGTGGCATGGTGAGGCCTTGTATGGCTGTAGCTAACTGGAGAACAGCTCTTCAGTGGGGATGGTCGGATCCCTCTTCATGATACAATGGCTCTGAATAAGTAGAGTGTGGATGAGCAAAAACTAAACCACAGACTAGTGAAGCACACAAAATAGAAGGAGAATCAAACTCTTTGACCTCATTTTGGAAATGTGTGTATGTGTGTGTGTGTGTGTGTGTGTGTACATGCACACATACACATATGTGAATGTGCTTGTGAAGGCCAGAGGTCCATCTTGAATGTGTTTCTTCAGGAAATGTCCACATTCTTTTTGGAGAACAAGGTCTTTCACTGGCTTGGAACTTACTGAGTATTATAGACAAGCTGCCAAGAGATCCCAAGGGATCTGCCTGTTTCTGTCATCCCTGAGCTAGCATTATAAGCTCAGGACAACATGCATGACTTTTTTTGTTAAATGACTTAATTTTTTGGTTAATTTACTTGTTTTAATTAGTTTAGCCTTTGAATGACTTAATTTTTTTGTTCATTTACTTGTTTTAATTAGTTTAGCCTTTGATAATCTCATACTTGCACATAGACACCCTGGTTCCACTGGACATCTATTGTCTCATATTCTTCTCACTCAGCAGCCCTTTGTTCTTCCCAACAGTTGTCCCTCCCTCTATCACATCCTTCTGCCTTGTTTCATTTCTATTAGGGATTTGCTTGCAGTTTCAGAGGATGAGTCCATGACCATCATGCCAGGAACATGGCGTCAGGCAGGCAGACATGATGTTGCAATGATAGCTGAGGGTTTACATCCTAATTCATAAACAGATAGGGAAAACCAGCTGGGAATTCTATGAGATTTTGAAACCTTAAAGCCAACCCAGTGACATACCTCCTTCTATAAAGGCCTCACCCCATAATCCTCCAAAACAGTTCAGCCAACTGAGATCCAAGCATTTAAACTTTGGAGCCTATGGGAGCCATTCTCATTTAGGCCATCAGAACAATTGAGGCTGTCCTCTGGCCTCCACATGCCATTTGTACATACCCAACAACACACACAGTGTACCTGCACACACGTGAACACACACACAACTACAGGAGTTCTGAGAAGTCAATAGATTCTCTGGTTGATCTAGCAACTACAACACATGAGTAGAGTCGTTGCAGTCCTCTCTTTCTGATCCTTATGCATTGTCTTTGCTGTTGTCTCACCAACCCACTCTTTTGTATATTTTTCACAGTATTAAAAAATGTCAACATCAGCCAAACTGAATGCTGTGTTAAAATCAGAGGCTATGTTTATTTTTCCCTTAATTTTTTATCTTTTCTTTATAGAGTTGAGAATTTACAAATTAGTATTAGCTGTGTCTTCCAATAATTTGAGATCTTTCTCTGCCTGTTGTTTTATTTCATTTTATGTGTATGGATATTTTGCCTAACTGTGTGTCTGCGTACTACAAGTGCGCCTTGTATCTGCAGAGGCCAGAAGAGGGCGGGGCGTGTGGCCTGCGTGTAGCCTTCCTTTCTGAACCTCGCCTGTTTTGAAACGCCTCTGCTCACAGATTTGGGAAGCTAAACTGTCTTGCTGGCATGCAAGGTGAATCTCGGAAGTCCTACACGCAAGCTTTTCTCTGATGCCCCAGCCAAGCGCTTCCTCGCTAAAGACCTTCTGTGCCACCTTGGTGTTGCCTGGTAAGACCTGAAGCTCTTAGCAGAGACAGATGCATCAGGGGTCCACACTCGAGTCTCCTTGCTATGCTGTACTCAAGGCTTCTTGTCATCGCTGTGCTGTATTGTTGGTCCTTCACCGAGCTCAGTGATCTGTTGCGACCTCTAGGCTCAGCTCTGGGGAGCAGCCTCGCACACTCTACAAGGCCTACGACCCTTCCCTGAGGGCCTTCTCCAGAGTCTGGTGAAAGGAGAAGACAGAGTGAAGCTGCAGACCTGGAGCCTGTCAAGCTTGAAGAATGAGTCTGAACTACGTTGCCTGTGTGTGCAAACACTGCATGGAGTCGGGTACAGAAAGGACATTCAGCTTGCTCAAGCCAAGCATGGCGTACTCAAAGCGTGGGCCTAAGCACTTGCGGCATGCATGCGAGTCCTTCCACGGATGATTTTACCTCACTGTAGTAGCCCCACCAAGCTCAAAGCGAGACTTTTCACGGTATCAGCATCTGCTGTAAATGTAATATCATTCCTACATTTATTATCTTAATCCCCACAACACTCTAAGGAGAAATGATAATTTAACGTCCAACATGAAGGAAAAAGTCCAAAAGAAAAAGAAAATACCTGTTACTGGAAGGGAACAAAGAAGGTGTCCCAATATGGAGTCCACCTTAGCTCTCATCTCTTCAGTCTTCATTCTGGCTACTCAAACCACTCCATGGCAGTCCTGTGTTTCATTGGAAGGTGACTGCCAATGAAACACACGTTCAACATTAGTACAATTTCCACATGCAGCCACTCACAAAGGCTGGAAAATCAGTGAAAAGGAGAAAAGGAGTAAAATGAACATGTGACTTGCACCAGATCACCCCCAGCCAGGGTGGGGTCCCTGAACATGCTGCAGCAGATTCTGGCACCTTCTGAGAGCTCAGGGTGGCCTAGACCCCTTCCCAGATCTGTGGAATGGATGCCTGTGATGGGGACAGACACTGGGCTGTCACAAGCTCCCTTCCTTTCTCATCCAGATGCAGCAGACTTTCTGATAACTGTTCTTTGTGTTGGTTATAGAAACCTGACCTCTGACCTAGGAAGTAGATGTGATTTTTATCTACTTTACAGAGGAGTACAGGGAAATATGGAGAGACACATTTAGCAAAAGGCCAAGACTGTTCTTTTAACTAGAATTCTTTGGGGTAACCAGTTCTGTGGAATTCTCATTTTCATGCCCAGTGTCCTCTCAATATTCCAAGCTTTTTATTTATCTTTTTACTCTTTAGAGGGAAAGAGAGTATATCAAGGAGCTGAACAAGAAACAAAAATAACGTCTTTGGGGCCGGCTGGAAGGGAGCCAGCCCTGCATGAGTACTGTCTGGAGGGGACTGTAGGACCACCTTCCCCTATAATCTGCAGTCCAGCCACCGCTACTGAAACTCTCCCATCTCCTCCAACCCCTAAAGTCGTTACTTTATGTTCTTTAGACACCCAGGCTTTTGTTGTAACTGAACGTTGATGCTACTTGTGTTTTTAAATGTATTTTATGGTTTTCCTCACTCTGGATCTGGTCCTTTGAGATGCCCAAATGAGATTCTAGTCCAGTAGAACATCTCTGTGTTGCTGAATTGTAGATAATTTATGTAAAGAACAAGCATTTTTCACTTTGCCCTACTTATAAAAGCAGCAAGCCTAATAAAATAAATAAAATCTCGGTAGAAAAATGAACCAGGTCCCCAGCAGCGTTAAGAGAACTGAAGCGGATGGAGTCCATATATTCTTACAGAGAGCCAAGCCAGAGGATGCAGGCAGTAATAGACCCAGATGCTGTAATCAAGGACTGACCGGGGTCCATGGCAGGAGGCTCCCTGCTTTCTTCACTGGCTCCGTCAGCATCCATCTGTACCTTGAAGTCACGGGGATGCTGGCAGTAAACATGAACTGTGGGCTCATTGGAGGCACTTTAGTCTTTGTGTGAACCTGCTTGTTCTCCTGTGGTCTCCAGACCTACATTGCCACAGACCCCCAGCAGCAGTTGATGATGAGGAGATGGGAAGATCTTGGGCATTTCGAGGGCAATTGAGACTTTCTTTCCCCTGACAAGTTTAGCTCAGGGGTTTAGGGTGCCAGAAAATTCTATGGCTACCAAAGATACCAAAGTCAGCAGCTTCTGGGTTCCTAAACCAGGAGTTCAAAGAATTGGATTCAAGGATCACATGTGATGGGCTTTAAGGATTATAGACTCGCAGGTGGGAGCTTAAGGGAGGAGAGGTGGGGTGCAGAGCTCCCTCGTGTCAGGACTGAGTTCCCAGAAATGTGATACCATCCCAGTGTTTCTCTGGTGGCCTTTTAAGGACTGATGGCAGAAACTGGGTAAGTCATGGGGAGGGGAATAAGCTTGTCAAAAGCGGTCTGAAAGTGAGGTATCCTGGTGCCCCCTCTGGTTCCTGTCAAGTCCTCACATCTATCTTTCAGGCAACTGTGCAAGATAACAGAACCAAGACCCTGTTCTGCCCTTCCTAACCCCCAGCAGGGACATTCTGCAGTCACCCGCTCTACCTGCCCAGGTCATGTCTCCTGTTCTGATGCTGATGCTGGAGGCCCAAGCTTTGTGAGGTTTTCCTACATCATTAGTGAAGTCTGTGGAGTGCGGCCACAGGCCAGCAGGTCACAGCTGCCCCTGCCTGCTTGGCTGGCATGTCCAGATGCTGTCCTTGCCCTTCAGAGGTCAGTGGCTTCATTGACGAGCGAAGTGTGCCGTTCCATCCATTTGCTCAGTGGATGGAGTTACACAAATGATTCTCTTTGTCTGTGTCTGGTTTCTTTCATGCTCTTTTAGCAAGCTAAGTAGGTAATTTATACTGCCAGTTATAGATTGCTCGTTTGTTTGTTTGTTTGCATAGCTAACTGACTGCCTTAATAAGACTCCCAAGGTAGCCAAAGGGGGTTTCCCAGTCTGTCTCCCCAAAGCTGAAAATCTGTCTAAATGTAGCAATTGTACAAGCGTCCCTCTGAGCAGCCAGGGTAGAAAAGAGGTCAGTCCTCACGGCATTTAATTCCAAAGACTGGTCAGTGTCCTCTCCAAAGGTTTGGTGGAGGGGAGCTTTTAGACTTTCTCGCTGGACACACAGGGAAAACCCAACTGTGTAATGAATTCAGTCAGCTACACATACTGAAGAGCACACAGCACCCCCTCTGACCTCTTCACCCCTGTGGTGCTGGATAAGGTCTGTGCTGCCCCCTCCCTGCCTGTCGTGGCAGCTGCTGCCCTGAATTGGCTCTGGTAATCCCTGGCAGCATTTCTTTCTTACTGACGAGGAGGGGGAAAGAGAAGCTATGCACATGTCACCTGATCCCTCCACGATCTTGCTCTCCAGACAAAAGTCTGGGGAGGACCGAAGTAGATACCACTGCTGAGGACATAGCAGAGGAGGAGGGGAAGGAGAGAGGGGAGGGTGAAGCATGTCTGTGTGGAGGAGAGTGGACATGGAGCACTTCAGGCTGTTCTGCCAGGTTTATAAAATAAGGGGACGTTGAGCCGAGTCTATAAAGTGCTTGAAGCACAAGTACCAGGATTTAAGTGCTTATACAGAACCCATATGAAAAGGCCGAGAGCTGTAATCCCAGAGCTGAGGAGCCAGAGACAGAAGGGTCCCCGGGGTCCTCTGGCTGGCCAGCCTAGCCTAATCAGTTGAGCCCAAGACCCAGTGGAGAGAGGCAGAAAAATAAAATAAAATAAAATAAAAAGTGGATAGTGCCCGGGGAGGAATGACGGAATGACCACAGAAGTTGGGCTCTGTCTCTACACACATGAACACACATCTGCACCTGTGTCTGCAATAATGAAACACTGGTGTGTTAACTTGAGCATCTGAGAGTAGGGTATCAGTGGAAGAAACTGGTGTATGGGTAAAATTGTACCGGCTGTGACTGTTTGTTGAGCCACAATGTAGATAATAGTGTATCTAAAAATCAGATAGAATAATAACAACAAAGGTGTGAACCCATTTTGATCTATCTGTATCTGTGCTTGTCTGTCTCGGTGTCTAGAAGCAGCAAGATGAATGACACAGCAGAGGCCATCCTTGATGATGGAGTTCTGCACAAACCAATTAAGGGTCTCTGTTGGCGAGCACACAGAACAATTCCAGCAATTCCAGTTCCATCAAGCAAGCAGTGTTTGCTTAAGAAAGGACTGCAAAAATAGATGAACACATATTGGCTCTAACTAGGGAGCGGGTGAGCATCAGAGGAGACAAACCAGGAAAGCACATGAGTGCAATGATACACACAATAGGGGAGTCATATGATGGACAATTGGACAGCTGCATGACAAGTGCATAGACAGGGACACTAAGTGGTGTGACATTACATCTGCAGCTTCTGGACTAGGAGATGGTCCCAGGGATGCCTGAGGCAGATCCAGGTGGCTATATCAGGGTTTGGAACATAGTTCAGAGATAGTAGTAGCTGTGTGCCAGTAAGTTAGAAGCCTTTCAGTATCCTCACAACCAGTAACAAATAAGATCTTGGCCTTGCTTGTCTATATATCTTTTTCATAGGCATCCTCTCTGCCTCTTGTGGTCTCTAGTCCATTTGAGAGTTAAAAGTACATTTCAATTTTTTTTTCTAAAAAGGAGAATGGGATCACAGGTTAAGAACCTAAAAGCATTGTCAAGCACTCTGAAGCTCATTCACTGCATTGGCTTTAGACTTAAAAGCACCAACCTTGGGGGTCATAGAGCGAGCCCTGTAGTACCAGTTTCCCACAGCTTTGTGTAGATGATGCCTCTTGTTTGTGGATGTTGGTGGCAATCCTTCCCTGCTTCGGATGCTTTTTGGGGATTCAGAGGCAACCCTTGTCAGCACTAAGCAACTTGGAACCACCAACTCTTTACGGGACTCAGGCAAGTGTTTGATGGATGACTTTCTTTGCCTCAAACACTGACCTCAGATCATTCAGATCTACTCTGGCCAATAATAATAGATAATAATAATGTGTTTATTTTAGCTCAGAATCACCAAGTTACAATCTCTCATAGTGGTGAAGCCACAGTGTCATTAATGGACAGATGGTCACATCACATCCACAGCAAGAACAGAGAGGATGAAGGTATGCATGCTGTCAACTAGCTTTCTCCACTCTTAAATAGCCTGACACCCAAATCAGGGACTGGTGCCACCCACATTCAGTCTGGGTCTTCCTACATCCCTAAAGGCCATTGAAACTATCCCTCACAGACATATGCACAGGTTAACCTGATCTAGTTAAGTCCTCCATTGAGATTCTCTTTCCAGATGTTTCTAGGTTGTATCAAGTTGACAAGGAAAGCCAACCATCAGGCCTACCCTGGCTTTTGTGTGAATGTGTGTCCATAGTTATGAAGATTAAGCCTATACAGGCCCCCAACTATCTCACCATCTGTCACCTCTCCATACGCTTTACATTACCCTCTTCCTTTATACACAAGCATCCCTAAACCCTGTCTTCAGGGAGGCGGAGGCTAGCACTCCCACCTCTGTGCTTGGCTTTCTGCTCAGCAAATCTTATCTCTTTCACAAGCTTCCCACTTCAGAGACTGGTTATACAGGCCTGGTTCAGTTCAAATGGCATCTTAATAGACAGATGAATGGACAAAAGACAAACAGGCAGAAGCATAAGCAGATAAATATAGAGATAAGATAAGGCATTCTTCATTTAGGACTCTATTTTTAAGACATAGTCTTCTGTAAACCACTGGTCTTAACCTCCCTATTTACCTAAAGATGAATCTGAAGTCCTGATCCTTCTACCTCTACCTCCCAAGTTTTAGGATGACAGGTGCAAGGACCACACCTGAACATTACAATCGTTTTGTCTTTGGAAAATGGCACAGAGATATTTCCCTATTGATTTCTAAATGCACATTTTAGTATTGAGGCATGTGACGAAGTCAGAGTGTCTGTTTCTTTTGTGGGTGTGTCTTTCTTTTGTCCAATACAGTTTTGTACATTTTGCCCTTACAGATCACAGATCTTACCGAGCACATCCTGATTTTGATCTTTCTTCTTTAGGGTTTTTTTTTCTCCGCTATCTGCGCAACTGTTATCTCTACATATTTTTTTTTTTTTTACTTTTCAAATGTGCATGTTAGAGCTCTGGACCAGTCAACACTATTTTCTTCTCTGTGATCATTTAATTCATTTGTCTATTACTCAGTGCTGTTGTGTTATTTAAATTTATAATTGATCCCTCAGTGCTGGGGATCAAATCCAGAGCCTTATTCATGCTGGACAAATGCTGTGCTATTGAGCTCTTACCTCGCCTCTAACTCCATTCTCAACAGCTGTGGCAGTCTCAAAAGCAACCCACTTGCCCTTCATCTGGCCCATTTAACTGCAAACCTGCCTGCTCAGAACAAGGGCCTCTTTATGCTGCCGGTCATGAACCATCAAATGGTTTTAAAGGAACTCTTCAGTCTTCTACTTGCCACTCCATTCCATAAGTCCTGGTTGTCTTCTTTGACTCTGTCTTCTGACCTGCAGATTCCCAGTGCTCTTCAGTACCAGTGATGTTCCCATCACTGCACTGGTATAAAGGGCACCTTCTGTGATAATCTAAGAGGTAATGTGGAGCTGTGAGCCCTCTTTCCTCACAGATAGGAGCTGAGGAAATAAACTATCCTATGAGGATGGTGAAAGCTCTGTGAAGGTCACATTAGCTTTCTCAAAATTCATTTTCAAATTGGAATACTTGAGATTTTAAGCAGTGTTTTGGGTTAGTTGCTAATTTTTGTTGGATACATGATTTGCAAATCTTTTCTTCCAGTCTATACACTGTCTTTTTCCATAATCTCAAGTGTTCTTTCACCAAGAGAAACTGTTTCATTTTAATAAGATATAATCCACTGATTTTTTTATAGATGATGGTTGTGATATCATCAGTAGGAATTCCCCCAAACTCTAGGCCACACAGAGTTTCCCTGTGATTTCTGCAAATGTTGTATGTCTTGTTTAAAATCTGTGTCACTCAGTGCTATTATTTTATTTCTACTTTAGTCAATTAATTGTTTGTTTGTTTTTTTTTGCCATTGCTGAGAATCGAGCCTAGCCCTTTCTGCATGCTGAGTAGTTGTCCCTTCTGAGTTCATTCTATGTAAGATAGGAGACATGGGAGTGTCCTTTGTCATTTCCCATAGATATTCATAACTAATATCTCAAAAGCATATTTTCTCCTCTGAACTGTTTTTAAACAGTTTTCAAAAAATCAGCTTGCTATGTTTATGTGGTTCTGGATTATGCCTGAATACTTAGTCACATCAAAGAAAAGAGTCAATCTGGCCTGTGGCTATGGATACCCATCTAAGGGCAGTCTCCATGAACATGCTTCCTTTTTCTTCTCTTCCCTCTTCATCCTTTCCCATGCATCTCTCAAGGAATTGCTTCTTCGCCAGAGCATTCCTTCATTTATAACGGCTCTTTGTGAAGACTCTTCTGCACCCTTCTTCAGAGGACAAAGAAACTGAGGAGATTTTAGTGAAAACTAAAGGCCTTCTATTATTTCAAGAACATAGTTTTAAATGGTCTTTCTTTCCAGTGCGCCTGGTGTCTTCTTTGGGTGCATTGTGGATGCAAATGTGCCTCCCTTTGCCCTTGCCTTACCTTGTTTATTTCCATCTGTCTGGACCTTTTCGTTTTATTTTTCACATTTCTCTGCCTTACTCTCCCCATGAGCAGACAGCGTTAGCACTTGTAATGTTGACTTCCCCTCTGCACTTGGAGCTGCTTCTTTGAGATGGCTTTATCTTTCCTGGCAGCCCTTTACTGAGCCTCACTTCTCCTTTTAACTCCTTGAATATCACTTGCATCTGCTCTCGTAGCCGTTCACTTTAAATATATTTTTGAGAGTTCATACTCTCCACCTTAGTTTGTTTCAAAGCATGGGAAGTGTTTTTGTATTCACTTCCCTTTCATTTCCAAGAGAAACAGTCTCTCTGATGTGCCTTGGAAATATCATTGCCTGGCTGCTAATCCCATCTACCACTCCAGGTCACCACAGTCCTAGTTAACAGGAAATGTCTTCACTCATAATCATCATAACAATGGGGAGTTAATTGATATATGCAAAGTGCTCAGGGGAGAGCACTGGAGAAGAAAACTCCAGACCTCTAGAGAATGCCTTAGGTGGATCTCTCTGTGCCACTGAGAGAAAAGGGAACAAGGATTCTAGGATTGGATTCCATGGAGCAGTGAGAAAGACGCTGCCAAGGCAGATTGCATGTGACAAGGTCATGTCACCACACTTTCTCAGGATCACTTGATAGTGTGAAAGATTGTGGGAAGGTGAGGATAATTCTCACTAAATGCCAAAAAAACATCATGTCTTGGGTTTAAAACTCTAAAGACACATGAAAGTAAGCAGAGCTGTGTATTTGCTGTGACATGACCGCACAGGAGCAATCTGAGTCTTCTGACTCGCCTGGTTCTGTGTAGTGACCTACTATTACTTCCCGAGAAATGAAATATGTAACTCATGGCTTCATCTACGTAACCAGACAACAAAACTCTTTGTCTGGTGTGTACAACCTTGTTTCATGTCAACTTATAGGAAACCGATACATTTTGTTGCTGTTGAGTGTAGAAACATGAGTTCACTCAGAGATCCCTAGTGAAGGGAGAACAGGTACTTCGGTAGTATCTCACAGGAATGTCATCAAACTGCCTACACTTTCCCTCAGTAAGACTTGCTAAATAAATAAATAAATAAATAAATAAATAAATAAATAAATAAATAAGAAGCTAGGTGGAATGCCCAGGGGTAAATACATGAAGACTAATACAGTGTCTAAAATTGAGAAAGACCCAAAAGCCTCCATGGATCTGAGCTAAAGTAGAAGTTTATGGATATACAGTTTAGAGACAATTTAGTATAGTCTCTGATTAAATCAATTTCCCAGCAAGTCTAGTGGGTCCAAAGATATGAAACTTATTTCATAGTGGTTGGCATCAGGCTTATTTCCCAAACTCTTTTACCAGAACAGGTGTTTTGTGGTAGTAAGTCCCGTGAAAGCATTAAAAACCCAATTTCCCCAACAGAAACAGGACATCTCCCCTAGGTTAAGGGAGGCCATAGGTTTTTGTCCCTTTCAAAGAGTAGAAAGGTGAACACTGTTGCATTCTTGATTGAATTACCTGTTTGATCCATATAAAAACAAATTCCCTTGGACAATGACTGTGAATTATTAGTAAAATTAATGAGGTCAGTGGTATCTTGCCTTCCAAATGTAGTACATTTAAAGCAATGAAAGAAACTTTTGCCACCTAGTTGGCGACTATCAATATATCTAATGGTATTTTCTGACATTTGATATAAAAGACTGATGTGGGCTTCACCTAACCTCTCTGGAGTAGATTTACACCACACTTTCTTGGCCTCCTGATTACACTAACCTCACTTTCAATCTGTACAAAGGTCATGCAGAGAACTTAGCCACTCTGAGTTTCTCAGGATAGCCCTGTACTCACATAAGAAGCCAAGCATGTCAGCCCATGCTTGTAATCCCAAACCTAGGGGATTGGAGACTTGGTGATTCCTGGAGCTCTCTGGCTGGCCAGCCAGGTTAGCCATATTGGCTAATACCAGGTCCCAGTGAGAGACTCTTGACATCAAGCCAAAGATGCCCCTGGAAGACATGGAGGAATGGGGACATGGGAAGGGAATCTGAAGGCAACCCCATAGCAGCACAACTGTAAGGCTTCATAGAAACTCCCCCACCCCCACCGTGCTAGTTCACAGATCCTCTGATGGCCTATTTCTCCAATAAATCAGGCTATGTCCTTCTGCAGTTCTCTCCAGGGCACTGGTAACCAGCACGTGATGTGTCTTGGCAAGTTTTCTCCCTCTCCCAGCAGAAAACCCTAAATTATAACTTTATCCAGTGCCCATCTCTGTCTTAACTCAGGTCACATAGGCTGAGTCACGTGATGTAGAACTCCTCCACTAGCACACACCA
Organism: Mesocricetus auratus; assembly: GCF_017639785.1. Lineage (NCBI taxonomy): Eukaryota > Metazoa > Chordata > Mammalia > Rodentia > Cricetidae > Mesocricetus > Mesocricetus auratus. The sequence goes on along the minus strand of NW_024429267.1, from coordinate 49,274,633 downwards.
AAATATACGTCTATGCTAGAAAGAAACTTCGGTCTTGTTCTTTAGAACTAAGGAAGAACTGAGGGCCATTCCACCTTAAGGCCCCATCACCTTGTCTGCAGGATGACCCTACAACTCCCCTGATGTTCCAGAATGCGAGGCTGTCTTTCCTTTCCAGACCCCATTATTCTGTCTGTGATACAAGGCTATAACTCTCTTAATGTTCTAAGGACTGAAGGAAACTGAAAGCGTCTTCCCTTTTAGGAGAATCATGACACTGTCCATGATGTTGCTCTTCAGGGTCTCTTCAGGGCTGCCCATGGCCACAATGCTGTAGCTGTCCTTACACAACTCACCCAAGAGGTCATTTCATTTCAGCCTTCCTTTCTATGAACTGCTTATCTTACAAGCTATAACATTCCTTTCCCCAGATAGTTAAAGCACTGGAGACAGAAGGAAAGAGAGAGAAGGAGATGGGAAAAAGGAAGGGGAAGAGAGAGAAAGAGACACACAGATAGAGAGAGATAGAGAGACAGAGACACACACAGAGAGATAGCCTGACTGACAAGTCTACACCTGAAGTGTAAAAACACAGAATACATTTGGGATATTCTTTAATATAGCTCAGTGGCTAAGATGCTCATCTCCTACATTCAAGAAAAAAAAACATCAGTGTTGGGTAATATTTCTTCTCAGCAAGGATGAATTATCCTCACTCTGGGGGTTCCCTGATAGGCACACCTAATAAGCTTTTGTTATTTTTTACATTTTTCATTTTTGCTTTCATTAGTTTCCTGTAGAGCTTCTCCATACACCTTTAACTTCATTAAAGCTCATCTTTGGAAATGATCTTGCACCAAAGAGTGCAGACTTCTCTCTTTAACAGGCCTTGGAAGCTAGAAATGCACAGCCAAGGTGACAGAGCTCGTTAAGCATCGATGACATCCTTTCCCTCTCACTCATCACTCATTTATTTCCTGATTGCATTAACGCAATGGGTGGCACCACCTCCCCGTGGATCAGTGAGTCATTCCCTCTGGGTATCTCAGAAGATGGAAGGTAGGGTGCGCAGAGCCCCACATAAACAAAAGACTAGAGCACTCATCAGCCCCAGCACCAAGCTTCTGTCTGTCCTTTCCCTGCTCTGCTATACTGCCAGGAGTCATCAGAGTGGTAGAGAGGTCCCAGAAGAGGGTGCAAGGGATATACAAGGTCTGGAGTGAGCCAGGCCATGATGGTCAGGAGAATCTAGCAGCCTGATTGACTAGCAGACAGAGTGCTTCTTTATTTATCCTGAATTCAGTAGGTAGGGATACATTTGTGCTGTCCCAAAGCATTTGGACATGCATTTCACTTCATCTTGCCCATCTCTTAGTCATCATTAATAAACTATGGCAGAACAGAGTTACCATTTCCAATAATTTTTCCCTCAAGTTTTGACATCATTAATAAACAGTTATCATTTTTATTCATTAACTCTATAGCCCAATTTTTAAGAATATAGAGGCATATGACAGCCTGTTCTCAGGGTAGTAGCTTCTGTGGCTACAAGGACACTAGACTACAACAAAATTTCCAAGCCAGCCCTGGAAGACTGCTATGTCCCATGCAGTCTATTATTAACTCTGAATGGTCAGAATGCCCAAAAAATGTCCTCAGGCCAAAGCTGCTGCAGTTGTTATTCAAACTCTGGCATAGCACAATGTTTACATTTTACGTATGCATAAAACTGGTTTATATATCTAGCCCTGGCATTCTATTGTTCTTTGGTCATATGACACTCTGCATGTGCTAGCTTTTCTAAGACTGGGAGGTCCTGACATCTCACTCTCATATCATCTTTTTTACATCACTCTTTGTTCATCAATACATCTCTGTGTAGGGTTGAGATAGCTTCGGTTAATCTAACTTTGTTGCTGTGTATGCCAAGTAATTGCCTGAGTGTGTAGTGAGAAGAGGCTTGCCATCTGAACTGTGGCCAACTCCAAATTTTGTTGACCTTTTTAAGTTTACTTTGTTTTGGTAATCTTGGGACAGATGTTTCAAGAGTATCTTATAGCCTCACAAAGAGACCTCTTGTTTTGTATGTGTGTCACAACCTCTGAGGGATAAGGAAGACCTTCTAGTAGATAAGGACGTCTCCCTAAAAGCGGGAGGGGCGGTGAGCTCAGGACATTCCTGGGAAGCTTAGAAGCAGCATTCCTGAGAGAAGGCATAAATGATTCATAAGACGTTTTCTATCAACCCAGTATCCCCAAACTGTACAAATATTAAGCAACAGGTGGAGATGAAGCCTATAGGTGGCATGGCAGGCGTCATGTGGCTCAGGTGTGCCGGGTCTTTGTCAAGCAGCTGTGCTGGCCTTAGGACTTTTACTGTTCCCATCCAATATGGCTGTGCCACTATACTGCTTTCCAAGTATGAGTTTCAATCCCACTTCTAATGGGACTTTTATGTGAATATGTGCACATATGTTTGTGTGGTCATATGTGTGTCGACATGGTATAAATTGTGCAAGCGTGTGTAAAAGCCAAAAGTCAATATTAGGTGTTATTCCTCAAGAGCTGTTCACCTTATTTTTGAGGCAGGGCCTCTTGTTGGGATTGGAATCACCGGGTAGGTTAGACTGCCAGACCATGGAGTCCCAGAGATCCTCCTGTCTCTGGCTCGCCAGCACTGGGAGTATAAGTATGATCCATCATGTCCAGCTTTTTCTGTGGGTGGTGACTGGAGTTGGGTCTTGTGTTTAGACAGCAAGCAACAGACTAACCACCTGATAGAAGTTTTACTTAGTATTTGATGGTAACAAGTCCAGAGAATCTGGAAAACAGATTTTTCTGTTTTAGGTGTTTTTGTTTGTTAGTTTTGTTTTTCTTTTTCGAGGGAGCATTTCTCTGAGTAGCCCCAGCTGTCCTGAAATTTTCTTTGTAGGCCAGGTTGGCCTGAAACTCGCTATCATCCACCTGCCTCTGCCTCCCAAGTGCTGTGATTAAAGGTGTGCACCACCATCGCCTGGCTAGAAAACAGCATTTGTTACTTATTGTGCAAGATTTTATTTTCATTATAAATCTTTGTCTTCAGAGTCAACTTAACACTGAGTCTACCATTGCCTCTATGGCGTGTCCTTGAACCCAAATCCTAGAGAGAAGTGATGGTACACTTTATCACTAGCTTTGTTAGATACTCTTCTAAAATGATCTATTTTGTTTTTAATTGTGTGTGTGTGTTTGTATGTGTGTGTATGTGTGTGTGTGTGTGTGTGTGTGTGTGTGTGTGTGTGCACATCTGAATGCAAGTACCTCTAGAGGCCAAAAAAGATGACAGATTCCCTGAGCTAAGTTACAGGTTGCTGTGAGCTACCCAAAGTGGATGATGCTGGAAACAGAGCTCAAGTCTTCTGCAAGAACAGTATGGATTCGTAACTGCTGGGCTGTCTCTCTACTGCCTGTTAAAACTCTTGAATCGGGACAGATGTATGAACTGTCGCTCAGGTCAGAGGCAGGAGGAAGGCATGCCAGCCCTTCCTACATGCATACGGGAGCAAGAAACTATTCTTTCATCTATAAAAATATAAAGAGAAACATGAGAAGGAGCTTGAAAAGCTTCCCACAAACTTCGAAGAGATGTTTAAGGTGGACCAACTTAAAAGTAAGCTATGCAGTATCCACGGAACTCACTGCAGCAGGCCTTCTGGGACACGGTATGGTACCCAGCACTGGCCTCCCTCCTAGACAGTAGCAGTTTGAAAGAAGGCTGTTTTTCTCTGAAGTGCAAAGACAGCGTGTGTCCCTGGTGAGCAGCTCCATGGGTTATTTCTTAACTATGGCTGATGATCTGATTCCCTGGTAGTTACGCTGCTGAACAGATCCTGTGATGTTAGAATCACTGGCAGGCTCCCAACTTGCATCACAGCAGCACAGGCCAAAACCACCTTGTCACCAAATCTCCAAAATACATGCCTTCTACTACCTACTTTTGAATGATGGTGAAAAAACAAATCTCAGTGTTGTCCTCTATCTGACAAGAAGGCAGATAAGAAAAACAAGGCTGCTTGTGTTAACAGCAGTTGCAATATGGCTGTCCTCTAAAATGTCCAAACTGCAAGACACAGGCAAACCAGAGACAGAACGTCAAGTACCCTGTGATCTTATTTTTCTCTGGACTCTAAAGAAACCTAACTCATAGAAACACACAGAAGAAGGAAGGAAGGGCTGGGTGTCGGGAGAAATGAAGTGACTTTGGTCAAATAATTCAAACTGTCTCCATCTGGTTAAGTGCTGAGGTTCAGTTGAACAGCATGGCTAATATTATTAGTAATGAGGGCGCTGACGAGGTGGCTCACGGATTGAAAGTACCCGGTGTTCCTGTCAGTGACCTAGTTCAGTCCCCAGCACCCACACAGTGGCTCACAGCCATCTGTAACTCCAGCTCAAGGGAAGCTGATGGCCTCTTCAGATCTCAACAGGGTCCTGCCTCCGTGGCCCACTTAAACTCACTCAAGCACACACATATGCAAATAAAAAATAATCAAATTAAGAAGACTATTAGAAATGATGTACTGTATCCTGGAAATTTGCCAAGAGATATCTACCTTAAGTGTTTTCAACACAGAGAGAGAGAGAGAGAGAGAGAGAGAGAGAGAGAGAGAGAGAGAGAGAGAGAGAGGAGAGGGGCAGGGGATTAATTTATTCTTAAATCACTTCAGAGTACATACATTGCAAAGCAATGAGTAGAACTCTTTAAATACTTACCATTTACCCTAGTCAGTTACCTCAACAAAGCCTGGACATCAACAGCACAGCCCTTGGCAGGTCCTCTGTTTAAAAGGAAATGGTATCCTGCAAAGTGAACTGAGCAACAGTTAGGAGACTCGCCTTTGTCAGCAGGGCTGCTAACTGAGAGGTCATTGGAAACTCATCACGGAGAACCGAGTGCAAACGCCCTTGTGGAGGAGGACAAGGGCCACCTCGCTAACTCCCCTGCAGAGGCCAGGAGAAGGTGTCAGGGCCCCCTGGAGCTGGAGGGACAGGCAGTTGTGAGCAGCCTGATGTGGATGCTGGACACAGAACTCAAACAGTGGGAAGGAAGCTGGATTGACAATAGCTCGGTACCTCTTGACGCAATTTTACCTCTGGAAGGGCAGACACAGGGAGTAAAAGGATGGCTCGAGGGTATTTGATTTCCCCACACGAGCTGACAATTAGCCCCTCCCAAAAATGGATCCAGAAAGATATCCAAGGCTAATCTTAAGGTGATCACATGCCCAGGACAAAATAAATCATGAAGCGGGGTCGATGTGCACCCAGGGCTCAGAAATTAGATTCACAAATTAGTCTGGTTAACACCGAATCACAAGCAGAACTACTTCAATCACTCCCATACCACAGCTGGGCTCTTAGATGTGTAGTTCAAAAAAAAAAAAAAAAAACACAGGTAGGCTTGACCTGATTTCATGATTGAAACAACAATCCAATGTTTGACTGTGAACAACTGTATAACTATATACCAGTAAATACATATAAATAAATATAAACCGTAGAGCTATATAAATGTATACTAGCCCCTCCCCCTGTTGTATAGCCACCTATCAAAGCAGTGTTAACTGATCCTTCATAGCAGTCTTCAACTGTGACCAGGCTCCTATCTCAGGAAAAGCTGAGGTACAATAAAAGTGACAGATTTGCAAGCAGTCAGCTGAAGTGTTAGCATGAGGACCTTGCCTCTTCTTCCATGGGCTCCCAGCAGCCGTTTCCTCCTCTGGGAAGGACAATTTGATTAAGGTGAGCCGTCTACACTCAGAAGTCAGCCTGACATGTTATTGGAGGAGAGGATTTGGCTGTGGCCATCAGAGAGAAGATTGATGGTGTCATGGGAGTGCGTGCTCCACTAAGATAACCAGGGTGAGATCTTCCGATAGAGGCCCCTTTGTTAGCTCCAGACCAAATTCAAATAAGCACCTGAAGTGGAAAAAAAATTAGTCTGTTAACCACTTGCTTATCAAGTCTTTTCCTATTTTAGGGCTGTCACCCTTCATGAGAAGAGGGTGGGGGAAACAAGGCCACTTCCCCATCACAGAAAGACTATGGGCAAAGCTGTCCTTTCTGCTGGCCCAATTGCTATTGTTTTGTGCTGGTAAAAGGGCCATCTCCAACTCTCCCCCTGAGGAAATAGACAGAAGATGAGGTCAAGGACAACAGTCAGCAACTTTCTACACTTTTGTACAGGACGTTGTGTTTCCTGTGGGAGCTGTGACAAATCTGTACAACCACACAAAGTAAATCCCGTTGTCATTAATTGGCTTTCTTCTGCAGAGGACAATGCTATTTTAGTTACTGATCCTATGGTAATGAAAATGCAAAACCTCTGCCCGTGTAGGGCTTATATTTCAGGAGGAATAAATGAAAAGCTGAAAATGTAAACTACCTAATATGATATGAGGTAATGCTGAGCATTGTTGAAGAAATGCAAAAGAATCATCTGTAGAAAATGGGCAATGGCTGCTTGTATTTCACACAGAACCGTTGGAGCAGTAGTCTCCAAGCATGCGCCTGGGGCAGAGCTTTAAATAAGGTCAGGAAGCAAGACATAGAGGACAAGGAGAAAAACAAACCAGAGGAGGAAGGGTGCTTCTTGACTTCTCTGAGGATTAGCAGGAAAGAGAAAATGGGCTGTATTTCATATCTGTTTTGCAAAACTCACTTGGTCCATCATTGCTTGCCACTGAAGGTGTCTTCCTCACAATCACGAAGTGCCTTTGTTTTCACATCTCTGATGCTTGGCACCAGACCACACCAGGTGATTAATTTTAAAAATTAAAAAAAGTCTGTATAATAAATGAATGAGCTCGCAAGTGCCCAAATGAATGAAAAGTTATCTGAATGAATCTTGGCTTGTTCAGCTTTGGGTCAATGGTACACAAAGTCATAAAAAAAATGGACTTCCTTCCCATTCTCATTCAGTCCAAAAGATTGTTTTTCATGTGAACTCTTTCCATTGTTTTTCTGATAGAAAGTATGAGGGAGGTGAATGTCAAGAATGTTCTGTGCACAAAAAAATGTAATAGCTGCATAATATGCCTGTCAATCAGGTGCTAAAATAAAATGCTACCAAGCCCTTATGACTGGGATTTTGTGGGAGTTGGTATTATAAAGCAGTTTTTAACTGTACTCAGGAAATTATTACCTACAGGAAACTTTCAGAGTTGCTATGACTAGTTACCACACTCGGTGTTTCAAGGAGCCAATTCAACATGGCATCTGTCTGTTCCCTGGCATGCATGTCTACAGCATGGGCCATTCACATGTGAGTGGGGCTCAGCGTGAACTGAACGGAGAAATATCCCAGAGTAAGGATTTTCTTTAAATATTGTCATTTACATAGAACAATTGTCTAAATTTAAAATGCACCATTAACAATGTGAAAATAGAATGTGCCTAGGTATTCATGGGAATAAAAATGATCTTCAACATGGCTTAATAACAGGTTTGTTCCTTGTATGCTCTGAAGAGATTTCTTTTCATTTTGAAATAGGGTCTCACACTATATAGCCCTTTAGAGAGTTCATGCAGTCTAGGTTGGTTGGAAAACATCCTCCTGCTTCAGCCTACTAAGTACTGGATTGCAGGCATGAGCCATCACTCCAGGCTCTTCTCTGAGTGTTTTGACCCTCTTACCAAGGCATCTCCAACTATGAAATGATTATTTTTTTTCAATCCTGTGTAGCACAATAAATAACAAGACACAGAGACAGATATTGGGGTTCAAGCTTCAAGCTAAAGATCAGAAAAGCAAAGCAGCCAGTCACTAGCTCTTACCTCTACCTCAGCTCAGACCAAAGGGGCGATCCTCAGACTGCTCCTGACGTCTCTGGTCCTCAGATTCACTCAGACTGCTGTGCTCTCCTCAGTGTGGTGGGAGACCAACTCTCAGACTGAATGTGTCTACCTTTATACCTCTCAAATCCTGGGATTAAAGGCGTGAGCTCTGATTCACTCTCTGGTAGCCCACGGTGACCTTGGACGCAGAGATCCGTTTGTCTTTCTCCTGAGTCCTGGGATTAAAGGTGTGTACCACCTCTTAATCTCTACAGTTTGATGCTGGCTTTGCTTTCTGAATCCTCAGGCAAGCATTAACAAATCATAAATAATATATCACCATAACCCTGTCATATTTAATTACATTTTTATTTTCAAAATCTAAAACTTTGAACCCAGTACTTGTCATGTATTTTAATACAAGAAATGTGCTATCAAAACATGTAATCTAGCTACAAGATGATTTTGTGTTCTCATTACAATAAAGTAATTTTATATTAAAAAGAATTCAATGCAATGAGAAGTTTATGATTTTTTTACACAAGGTAGTATATCATGGTGACAATTTAGTCATATTCTCTTTAAAATTTTTATATGTGGCCAGAAACTATTTTCTATTTACAGTGTCTTTGAATGTGTGTGTGTGTGTGTGTGTGTGTGAATGTGTGTAAGCACATGTGTGTTCAGAAGCACATATATGGGTATGTGAAAACCCAGGCTTTGTTGCAGTTATTTCTTTCCAGCCTGGTCCCACAACCACCTTTCCCTAAATGAACACACAGACGCTATATTAATTATAAAACTGTTGACCAATGGTTAAAGCTTCTTATTGGTTAGCTCTGTCTTAATTATTAGCCAACAATTAATTTATGTATTTTTTCATGACCTTATCGGCTGCATCCTGTTTTCCTTGTCTCCACATGGTGTTCTCTCGGGGCACTTCTCTGCCTACCTTTCCCAGAATTCTCCTTATCTCCTAGTCCAGTCTATCTTCCTGCCTCTGTTGGACAAACAGTGTTTTATTCATCAACCAATGAGAAACATATATACAGAAGGACAAGGGTTGACTTTGACTGCTCTCCTTAATGGTTCTCTACCATAAACACTGAGACAGGTATCTCATTTGAACACATTGTAGGCATGCCGCCACTCCACTTGACTTCCGTAGAGGTGTTTGGAATCTGAGTCCTGGTCTCCATGCTTGAATGGCAGGTGCTTTACCCACTGGCCCACCCTCAGCCCTTTGCTTATTGTTTTCTATATTTATGAGATGTGTGCGTGTGTGCGTGTGTGCGTGTGTGCATGTGTGCGTGTGTGTGTGTGTGTGCGTGTGTGCGTGTGTGTGTGTGTGTGAGAGAGAGAGAGAGAGTTTGTGTATGTGTACTTGTGAGCTATGGTATGCATGTCGATGTCAAAAAATAACTTGCCAGAGTCAGTTCTCTACTTCTCTTGTGTGGGAACGTATGGGAGTCAGGAATGGAATTCAGGGTGATTAGATCAGTGGTAAAATTCTTTACCTGAGTGGTACATGTTAATACACACACACACATTGTAAGGTAATAATTATAAATAATATATATATTATATGTTGCTGTAAGGTGCAGTTTATATATATAGTATATTACTATATATCTATTATAAGGTACAGCTTACATATTTATACATATATATAGTAAAGTACAGTTTATATATACTATACATCTAATGTAAGGCACAGTTTCAACTTAAATCTTTTGCATATGGAGAGCCTCTTGTCTCAGCAACATTTGTTTATTACATTTATTGTATTAATATGGATATTTATAATGGCTAAACTTGGTTGTAAACTTGACACACCTGGAAAGAGAGACCTCAACTGAGGAATTGCCTCCATCAGACTGCCCTGTGAGCATGTCAATGGACAATTTTTTGATTATTAATTGATTGACAAGAGTATAGTCCACTGTGGGAGGTGCCACCCCGGGCAGGTGGTCCTGACTTGTAGAAGAAGGCAGGCTGAGCAGAAACAGGGTTAAAGTTCCTGGACTGCATTCTCTCACTGATACCCTATAACCCGTAAAACGAAATAAACTGTTCCCTCCCCAGGTTACTTTTGGTAAAAGTGTATTTCACAGTAACAGATAGAAAATAAGAGCAACAATGCTCCATCTTATAATTTGTGGTTTTGCCTCAATATTTAAAAATTTGACCACACTTGTTCTTGACTTTTGTCAGTAATATCATGTTGTACACATACATGTTCTTACCTGCTTTCTCTGATTAGAAGGGCTTAAGTTAATCTAGGTGAATGAAGATTTATAAAGTATAAGAAAACATCTGAACCTAGTGTTTAATTGACTGTTATATTGTTGGTAGCCTTCTCAACATCCTCTATAATGATTTGGATGCATTTTTATTTATTCATTGGAAATTTCCATTTCCTGGTAAAATATATCTAATAATTCTATCATAATTTTGAAAGTAACCAAGTAGCAGGATTTTTCTTCAATTTTTAATTTAATGTTTCATTCCCTAGCATCACAATCTGATGAATATTTTGTTTGCTTTTAGAGATGTTGAGAATTCATGGTTGAGTTTATTTTCCCCATTAATTAAATTTTTGTATCATTTTCATGATAATTAAAATGGAAAGAAATTGATTCTCTTGTGTTATAAAGGCTAATAAATACAGTTTCTTCAAGAATCCTAGAATCTTCATCCAGTGACTGATGGAAGCAGAGACAGATACCCACAGCTAAACACTGAACTGAACTCCTGAAACCTAGTGACAGAGATGGAGGAGTGATGAGCAAAGAGGTCAAGACTATGATGGTGAAACCCACAAAGACAGCTGACCGGATAAGAGGATCTCTTGAATCCCAGACTGATGGCTGAGAGGTCAACAGGGAACTGATTCAGACTCCACAAAAGTAGTGTCAGTGAGGAGGCCACAGAAATCACTGGGGTCTTGGGTAGTAGATCAGTGTTTACCATGGTGTATAAATAATCTTTGGGAGCCCATTCCAAATAGAGGGATGCTCTCTCAGCCTGGGCACATGGGGAAGGGCCTAGGTCCTTCCCTGGATGAAATGATAGACTTTGGAGATCCCCCAAGGAGGGCCTCACCCTCTCTGGGGAATGATGTGGGGATTGGGTGGGGGGGATGAGGGACTGGTGGAGGGACAAGGGAGGAGGGGTGGGAGAGGGAGCTGGGATTGACATGTGAAACATTCATGTTTCTACTTTAAATAAAAGCATATATTGAGGGACAAAAAGAATATCTTCTACACTTTGAATTTATTTATTTTAGTGTGTGTGTGTGTGTCGGGGTGATCATGGGAGTGTGCGTGCCACTGTACACATGGAGAAATCAACAGACAACTTAGAACTCACTATCTCCTCCCAGCGTGTGAGTCCTGGGAACCAAACTCAGGTCATCAGGCATGGTACCACTATGAAGGTTTACTGAGTTGCAATTTTCTTATCATCTCCTTAATTGTATTCTTTATGCCAATATAATTTACTGATTATTTTTTCCTTTACTGTTTTATGGATGAAATGTTATAGAACTGTTATTATTTATTTCTTAAGTATGCTTTATAGTTGTTAATTTCCAAAACACTATTTTTAAATATAACTTTGTAAAAAGACTTATTTGTCTATCACTTTCTGTGGCTCTGTGTGCAAAGAACATGTATGTGCACCATATGTGTGCAGTGCTCAGAAAGAAGGCCCAAAGAAGGCGTTGAATTCCCTGGGAATAGTGTAGGAAGCATAGCTCACAGTAAGCACTGGAGAAAGCAGGACTGTCAATCATGTGAGCCTGTATTCTTCAACGGAAGGAAATGACTGATGCCTGGTCACCATGAGTGCTGGAATGAAGTGCTCAAACAACCTGGTGATCTTTTGCTATTCTATTAGGAGCCAACCTCTACCTGAATTTTCCCCCAATATACTGAGAATTGAGTAGGCCGTTATCTCTCAGCAAGTAGAACCCATCCCTAGGGAAGAGGCTCCATGTACTTTGCATCCTCCACCAATATGTCTATCCTTATGTTATCACAGATCTTTACCTCTAGGTCCTAGCCCTAAGCTCTGTTTATCAACCAGTAGAATTCATTCTTACTGTAAAGGTCACAGATGCTTTGCTACCTTGATAGGGAGATTCTGCACAGCTCTGCCAAAAGCTTTGTTGTGATAATTGTTGCATGGAAACCCCTTCCCAGAGTTATACTGTGCTTAAATGTATAAGAAGAGGTCAGTCTCTGGAAAATTTTGACCCAGTGCCTACAATGATGGCATTGACTTTAGTTTTATTCTTCACCTTGCCTTCCCATGTGTGTGGGGGTGGGGGATGAGGGGTTCTCCACACACACACTGGTGACTGTGAGTCACCCTGGTTAGGTTCTTGGAACTAAACTGAGGCCTTCTGCAAGAAGATCTCTTAATTGTTGAACCATATCTCCAGCCCCAACAACTTAGTTTTTTATTCTCATTTTATATGAATTCTTAGAATATTTCTTACAATACATGTTGATCATACTCCCCCTCTTCCAACTGTTCTCATATCCACCCCTCTTTCTGAACTTCCCAACTGTGTCCTCTTTTTTTCTTTCAAAAAGTCCAGTTTGTTCTAGTCACATATTGTTGGATGTGTGCTCAAGCCAGATAAAATCTCAGCAGGGAGAGGGGAGTTGTGCATGAAGTCCTCCCACTCTTAACTAAGGAGTTATTGAGATTGATAAGTTCTACGACAGGGAGAGTCAGTTTACTTTAAGGGTGCAGCTCCTGGTGGGTGGCAACAGTCCACAACTTAATTTTTAATAGCCATGGGACTACTCATCTTGTTTCATCTTGAAAAAGAACTCATAGCTTACATTTTCAAGGAACTAGCATTTGTCATTTGAGTGTTCATAAACACAAAATGTTTGTAGTTTCTCTTGGTAACTTTTAAAATGTCCTTGGAATATATAGCTATCTCTTGCCTTTGGGGAATTTATTTCTTACAAAGTTGCCCTTAGTCTGGCTAGACAGCTATACTTTTTTTCAAAATTTTGTTTGATATATTGATTTATGTAGTGATGGTTTTCAGTAGGGATATTTTCATCAAAGTACAACTTCCATTTATTCTCTATACTCTAATCCCCCCTCCTCCTTTGCTGGTCCTTTTCCTTCCTCAGACATGTCATTTCTATTTTCATGATGTGTGTGTATCATGTTGTGTTTATGGGGGTGTTATATATTTATATACTATCTAGGATCCACAAGTAATAAAATACATGATCTTGTCTTTTTATAATGGGTTATTTCAAGGGTGGAGAGCTAGTAAACAGTTCTTAAGGGGTCAACTTGTGATGGATAATCTTAGTCACCAGTTTGACACACCTGGGAAGATGGACTCTCAGCTGAGGAATCATCTCCATCAAACAGGTCTTGGGTATGTCTGTGGAGCACTTTCTTGATTACTATTTAATGTAGGAGGGTGAAGCCCACTTTGGGTAGCACTATTCCTAGGTTGGTTGGCATGAACTGTATAAGAAAGGTAGCTGAGAAATGCAGGAAGAGTGAGCCAGGAAGCCAAGTTTCTTTGTTGATTTTTCTTTCCTCAACCTTTTGCCTTGGCTTCCCTTGATAATGAGCCATAAACTGTATAATAAAATAAATTCTCTCTTCTCAAGATGGTTTAGGTCAGTATTTTATTACAGTCACAGAAACCAAATTAGGTACATGCCAACATGCCATGTAAGCATTCCTATCAACTGAGCCATATCCTCAATTCCATTCTTCATGGATGAAAAAAAGTATTGTGTGTGTGTGTGTGTGTTTGTATCTTTGTGTGTGTTTGTGAGTGTGTGTGTCTGTGTGCGTGTGTGTGTGTCTGTGTGTGTGTGTGCATGCATGTGTACATGTATATATTTTCCTTATTCATCACCTGATGGAAAGCTAGGCATTTAGTCTGCTTCCATAGACTGTTTTGAATGTGCCGCAGTGAACATGTATATGAACATAGGTCTGTGGAATACTGATTTAGATTTTTCAGATATGTACCCAGAAGTGGTGTAGCTAGGGCATATAGTAGTTTTATTGGGTTTTTTTTGCAACCTTGCTACTCACTCCTTTCCATAAACAATAAGCATCAAAATTCACTCTTTCTCATCAGTGTGAGCATCATTTCATATATTTAAGGACCATTTAAATTAATTTTTCCTGTGGTATGTCTATTCATATGTCTTGTCTACTTTTTCCCTAGTAATCCTCTTGTTAATTTTAATTGTTTATATGTTTAATTTTTAAATATCATTGTATTTCATATAGTTCTACAGAAATTTTCTCATTTTTTATTTTTTGCCAATTTTTTAAGTCTATAAAGGCCATGTAACGTGGCTTGAAATCGCAACTGTTTCCTTTTAAATGCTTCTGAATTTTTGAGCCACAAAGACAATTCCACTCTTGCTTTATAAGGAAAAGCGATCATTGCTTTTCTATTAGCTGACATAGACACACCAACCATTTGGAATATTTGATGGATATATATATTCCCAAATAACTGGCAAGCACTACCCATCCAGAAGATATTCTCGTCTCTTCTAATTGTGTATCTGTGCTGTGTGTTTGTTGCAAGTCCACGCTCCTGCATATGCTTCAGAATTTTGTCTTTTGTTATTACTAAACCAGTACGACAGTGGTTTGATTACCAAGGCATTAAAACACAGTGGCCTTGATCCTCGAGCTGTTGTTCTCAGGCTTTCCTTGCCTTATTTTTTTTTTAAAGTTAGTTCATTAAATGTGAGGGGTGGTTCAAGAATGTCCATGGAAGCCAAGATAGGGTCTCAGATGCCCCGGGGCTAAATTTACAAGTGGCACACTGCCTAACCTGGGTGCTGGGAGCCAAGTGCTCTTGACCACTGAGACTTATCTTCATCCCCTGTTCTGCATTCTTCTCTTCAAGAACAGCACTCACTGTTTTCAAGCTACCCCAGTACAATAGATGAATGTGCAGGAAGACTAGACGTCAGATCCTGCCCCAAGATCACCGTCACCATGAGGGTATTACCTTTCTATCTGTGCAAGTAAAAATAGTCCATTATGTAGTCATTTCTTTTCCAGAATAAGAAGCAAATATTCTGTCCTTTGTGTCTAGGTGCATTCTTGTATTTGTTCAAGGGATACTAAGATAACTCTGACCTCATGAAACAGTGTACAATGGTGACACTTTCCCATTTCTCACAGTTGAATATTTCCTCTTTTAACCTCTTCTCAAACATCTACCGAAACTCAGACGGACCACAGTCACATCCCCTGAGCTTCTGAAGTCTCTTTCATACACTCTGGTGATAAACTGCCCTGTGGATAGGGCACAGCAGAGGTGAGAACACACAGGAATGTTTCCTGGGTATCCTTACTGGTTAATATATCAAGATGTAAGGCAGTAAGGTGAGTCCCACAAACTGTCCTTGGGCAGAAATGCTTCGAAGCTGCCATGGAGCCTGATCTTAACTTTCCCAGCTGACAGACCACATCCTCCAAGGTGAGTATCTGGTCCACAAGGCTTCCCGATGTCAGTGTTCAGGAGGACGTCACTTGGAATCTGGCAGTGGAACCAGGTGGGTGTGAAGCCACGTAGGACTGCAATTGCAATCTGAAGTGGAGGCGTCCTTCCGATGCCGTGAAGGGCACTTTTAGTTTATTAGTGACACTCCTGTAAAAGCTGCTTGATAACTCACTTCAAATAAAATAGTCACTCTGTGCAATTTGTAACACAGAAGGATAGAACATGATGATCTTTCTGTCACAAACATCTTAACAAATAAGTTACGGTTTAATCAGGAAGACTTAAAAGAGATGCTAAGTACTAGAATTGAAAGCTTCAAAAATACACTTCTGAAAAGACAAAACTCAGGCTGATCTGGAAACATCTATTCTTCTCCATTTATACTTCCTTCCCTCTTCTTACAGTAATGAGCCTCCGTAGAAGTTAAATATCTGTCTTAATAAGGCATAGTGTGGTTGACAAGGACCCCCAGCAATTAACAGTAAATAAAGGGGAAGTTCTGACCCCCAGTGAACTGAAAATGCTCTTTTTGTGTGAAATTGTAGGTGTGAGAGCTATTTATTTATTTAAGTTGAGAAATGACAAGTAGGTAATGCTCCTGGAGCTGACAGCTGTTTGTGTGCCATGAGATGGGGGCTTTCACAAGCATGCCCTTCCTCATAAGGACTTAATTTGATTTGTAGCTGTTGTTAATAAATATGCCTTCTTTTTTATTTTTTATTATTTATTTTTAAGTTTAAATTTAGATTAGAAACTAGGTTGCTTCACAAGTCAGTTCCAGACCCCTCTCTGTTTCCCTCCCCTCCTCCCATACCCTCCTCCCAACCTCCCCCCAATATTCCCTCATAATCCCAAGGGAGTGTGAGGCCCTCCATGGGGGTGTCCACAGTCTGTCATTTCATTCAGGGCAGGGCCCAGACCCGCCCCCAAGAGTTCAGGGTGAGAGTGCATCTCACATTGTTGGATGGGAGTCCAAAATCCGTGTGTATACTCGGGATGAGTACTGATCTGCTGCCCAAGGCTCAATAGATAACCTAGGCCTCCTCACTGACACCCCCAGTCAGGGGGTCTTGATCAGTCCCATGCTGGATTCCCAGGCTGATGCCTGGGATTCAAGAGTTAACCCTTGTCAGGTCAGCTGTTTCTGGGGGTGAAAAGAGCCCAGTCTTAATCCCTTTGGACATCAGTCCTCCCTCTCTGTTACTGGCTTTCTTGAATTCAGCTCAGTGCTTAGCCTTGGGAGTCTGCCTCCTCTTCCATCAGCCACTGAATGAAGGTTCTGTTTCCCAGACTCTCTGGCCATGGGATTGTAGGCTGGCATTCCCCAGATATATGTCTAAAATCCATATATGAGAGAGTACATGCCATGTTTCTCTTTTTGTGACTGGGTTACCTCATTCAGGATGGTTTCTTCAAGTGTCATCCATTTGCCTGCAAATCTCAGGATTCCATTGTTTTTTTCTGCTGAATAGTACTCCATTGTGTAGATGTACCACATTTTCTCTATCCACTCTTTGGTTGAGGGGCTTCTAGGTTGCTTCCAAGTTCCAGCTATTACAAATAATGCTGCTATGAACATAGTGGAACAGACATCCTTGTATGAATGGGCATCTTTTGGATATATCCTAAGAGTGGAGTTGCTGGGTCTTGTGGTAGGTTTATTTCAATTTTTCTGAGGAATCTACATACTGATTTCCAAAGTGGCTGAACAAGTTGGTACTCCCACCAGCAATGGAAGAGTGTTCCCCTTTTACCACATCCTCTCCAGCATAAATTGTCGTTGGTGTTTTTGATTTAGCCATTCTGACAGGAATGAGATGGTATCTCAGAGGTGTTTTGATTTGAATTTCCCTAATGGCTAAGGATGTTGAGCACTTTCTTAAGTGTCTCTCAGCCATTTTATACCCATCTATTGAAAATTCTGTATTTAGTTCTGCAGCCCACTTTTTAATTGGATCCTTTGGTGTTTTGGAGACTTGCTTCTTGAGTTCTTTGTAAATTTTGGAGATCAACCCTCTGTCAGATGTGGGGTTAGTGAATATTTTTTCCCATTCTGTGGGCTGCCTTTTTGTCTTTCTGACTGTGTCCTTTGCCTTACAGAAGCTTCTCAGTTTCAGAAGGTCCCATTTATTAATTGTTGATCTCACTGTCTGTGCTACTGGTGTTATGTTCAGGAAGCTGTCTCCTGTACCAATTCGTTCAAGGGTACCACCCACTTTCTCTTCCAAGAGGTTCAGTGTGGCTGGATTTATGTTGAGGTCTTTGATCCATTTGGACTTAAGTTGATCCATTTGGACTTAAGTTTTGTGCATGGCAATAAACATGGATCGATCTGCATTCTTCTACATGCCAGCCTCCAGTTATGCCAGCACCATTTATTGAAGATGCTTTCTTTATTCCATTGTATATTTTTAGCATCTTTGTCAAAGATCAGATGTTCATACATGTATGGGTTAATATCAGGGTTTTCAATTCAATTCCATTGGTCTACCTGTCTATTTTTGTGCTAATGCCAAGCTGTTTTTAGGACCATAACTCTATAATAGAGCTTGAAGTCAGGGATGGTGATGCCTCTGGACATTGCATGTTGAACAGGGTTGTTTTGGCTATCCTGGGTCTTTTGTTTTTCTATATAAAGTTGATTATTTTTCTTTCAAGGTCTGTGAAGAATTGTGCTTGGATTTTAATTGGGATTGCATTGAGTCTGTAGATTGCTTTAGGCAGGATTGCCATTTTTACTACATTGATCCTACCTATCCAAGAGAATGGGAGATCTTTCCATTTTCTGAGGGCTTCTTTAATTTCTTTCTTTAAAGATTCAAAGTTCTTGCGATACAGGTCTTTCACCTGTTTGGTTAGCATTACCCCAAGGTATTTTATGTTGTTTGTGGCAATTGTAGAGGGTGATGTTTCTCTGATTTCTTTCTCAGCCCTTTTATCATCTGTATATAGTAGGGCTACTGATTTTCTTGAGTTGATCTTGTAGCCTGCCACTTTGCTGAAGGTGTTACTCAGCTGTAAGTGTTCCCTGGTAGAGTTCTTTGTGTCATTTATGTAAACTATCATATCATCTGCAAACAGTGAAAGTTTGACCTCTTCCTTCCCAATTTGATCCCCTTGATTCCATTTTTTTGTTGTATGGCAATGGCTAGAACTTCAAGTACAATGTTGAAAAGGTATGGAGAGAGTGGACAGCCTTGTCTTGTTCCTGATTTTAGAGGAATTGCATTGAGTTTCTGTCCATTTAGTTTGATGTTGGCTGTTGGTTTACTGTATATAGCTTTTATTATGTTTAAGTATCTCTCTAAGACCTTTATCATGAAGGGGTGTTGGATTTTGTCAAAAGCCTTTTCAGCATCTAGTGAGACGATCATGTGATTTTTGTTTTTCAGCTTGTTTATATTGTGGATTACGTTGATGGATTTTGTATGTTGAACCATCCCTGCATCCCTGGGATGAAACCTACTTGATCGTGGTGAATGATTGTTTTGATGTGTTCTTGGATCCAATTTGCCAGTATTTTATTGAGTATTTTTGCATCAATGTTCATGAGGGATATTGGTCTGAAGTTCTCTTTCTTAGTTGTGTCTTTGTGTGGCTTGGGGATCAAGGTTATTGAAGCCTCATAGAAAGAGTTTGGCAAAGACCCTTCTTCTATTGCATGGAATACTTTGAGAAGAATTGGTATAAGCTGTTCTTTGAATTTCTGGTAGAATTCTGCACTGAGGCCATCTGGACCTGGGGTTTTTTTGGTTGGGAGACTTTTGATGACTGCTTCTATTTCCATAGGGATTATAGGTCTATTTAAATTGCTTATCTGTTCTTGATTTAATTTTGGCAAGTAATAGCTATCCAGGAAGTCATCCATTTCCTTTAAATTTTCGAATTTTGTGGAGTACAGGTTTTCAAAGTATGACCTGATGATTCTCTGAATTTCCTCAGAGTCCATTGTTATGCCCCGCTTTTCATTTCTGATTTTGTTAATTTGCATGTTCACTCTCTGCTGTTTGGTTAATTTGGACAAAGGTTTGTCTATCTTGTTGATTTTCTCAAAGAACCAACTCTTAGTTGCATTGATTCTTTGTATTGGGTATTTGTCATTTTTTCATTGCTATATCAACTTTTCTGAAGATGGGTGCATAGAAAGAAAAGATTTAATTGAGCTTCCAGTGTTGACTGGATTTAGAACAGCATGGAAGCACACTTTTGGGTGTATATATGTAGGTGTTTCTACTAAGGTATAACTGGGCATGGAAGACATAGACTGGATGCATGAATATGAATGCATGAATATGGGTAGCACAGTCTCATGGGTTACATTCCAAGACTGAATAAGGAGAAAGTGAGCTGGAGACCAGCATTCATCTCTGTCACTTCCAGACTGGAGACTCAGTTTGAACAGATCCCTCATAGGCCTGACACCATGTCTGCTCCTTGGTTGCAAGCTGTATCCCTACTTAATTGCTAACCAAAATGATCTCTTCATCTCTAAGATTTCCTCTCATTAGGTGTCTGGTCCCAGCAATGAGAAAAGTAATAATGAGAGATTGAGAGTTCCAATACCATAGTGCTGGCTCTGGCATGAGCCCTCTGCCTGTGTCACCACAAGAAGATGGTAGAACAATGGTAAAAATGGGACAAGTAGGGGAAATTATAACACAAGAACAAAATCCTGACAGCAACTCATGGACTATACATTCTTACAACAACTCTCTCTCCCAAGAGAACTGAGTCAGGGTTCCACAAGATTTATCCTGCAGCCTATGTGTGCAGTGCTACCACCCATGACCTGAAGGAACCCCTACCAGAGAAGAGGCTTCTGATACATGAGGCCAAATTGGCAAACACAATTCAAATCATAGTTGCCTTTGTCTGTGTTTAACTTCACATGGACTGTAAACAATGAGGTGCTTTTTAAGACAATGTGCAAAATCATGTTACTTTCCTGCATGCTCTCCCTCTGGGGTTCTCACTATAAATATATTGACACAAAGAACTCCAATGGGGTTTATCTTCAAATCAAGAACAATGTTTCATTTTCTCTGACAGGCAGTGATGCTAAAATCCTGTATCCTTAAGATAGCCAGAAGGAAGTCATTAGCATCCCTGGAAGTGACCTTTTGGATTTCTCTAAATAAACTTCATAAAAACTCAATAGTTTTGACTTTCATCTTCCTGAGACTTTCCACTAGTGAAAGGATTCAAAATCTAATATTGTTCAACTGGCTATGCTCTGAAATGCTGCATCAGTTACTTTTCTAGCTTATAGAAGGAAGGGTTTGTCTGGAATTGGAGCTCTTCTTTTATCACATCTAAAGGAAGAAGGAGATAGTTACTAAGTGGCACAGTTCCAGTGGCCCTCTATTTGGATTGAAAGATTGGGTCATATATTCATCTTTTCTAATGTGCATGCCCTTTTCTATAATGCCTCTTATTTTAATCATGTGTATTCCTAATTATTCATAGGCATAAGATAGTAACTAGAGTATTTGACCTAAAGGGCCACTTGAAGGACATAGTTTGCGTTATCACAGATGAATCCAAAACAGTTCGGGCTGAACCAGTCCTTCTAGACTTTCTATCAGACTGACAGGGAATCGTCTTAGATGGAAACTTGATTGTTACTAAGGATGGAGAAATATGTACTAATGTCCATTCCGGTGCAGGTCTGTGAGCAGCCACATGCATATGGGACACCAAGGAGGCTCCGTGTTTGCTAGGTGCTTTGTATAGCGGGGTGGGGGATGTGTGCACATAATATGTGCAGGTGAAGAAACAATGTTGCCAAACACATTAGAATAGGGTTATACATAACCCCAAACCAAATAGGATACCAAACTAGTCAGTCCCTATGCTTAAATACATATACATTCACATACACATGTATGTACTTATATCCTGCATATATAGGGAGAGACTATACCCTATACTATGCTTACCTGAAGCCTAGCCAAAATAAAAATAAAATAAAGGTGATTTCCAAGTTCGACAAGAGACTGTGCCTTAAAAATGAATAAATCAAATCAACAAAGGTAGAGTACAATAAAAGGGGCACCCTGCTGAAACCACACCCAGACACACAGACACACACACACAGACACACAGACTCATACACACACAGAGAGACACACAGACACAGAGACACACAGATACACAGACGCATACACACAGAGAGAGAAACACAGACACATACATACACACAGACACACAGATGCATACACACACAGAGACACACAGACAGATGCATACACACACACACACATACAAAAACTGAGTAGATCAATAAACCTCTAGAACTTACTAGGGTGGGCTCTAACTTGTTTGATGCTCTGCTTTGTATTTTGTGGGAATCAAGATTCACTAGACTCAGTCCAGGTTAAGTGAAGTTTGTACGTACACAGATGACTGCCATGGGTTCCTGCTCCAAGGATGCCAACCCTGCAACCTGGATGCTCTCCACAGTCCTAGGAAGCAAGAGAGAGTGCGCAGGTCCCAGGAAGCAAGAGAGAGTGCACAGGTCCCAACCCCAGACCTAATCTTATTCTTGGTCACATTGGCACCTTCCTAAGTTCCACTGCTTAATGAATCTCTTCCTTTGGAAGCCCTGCAAGTGTTTTCTGCACAACAAAGATGAGAATGGGTTGATTGTTGGCTTTTGTTCTCTAGAGTTGCTGCCAACATAAAAAAGATAGATGTAAATGCTATAGGGATTTCCATCACAGAAGCTGGCCTTAGTGAGAATAGAGAAAAGGAAGTTGATCAACATCGGGCAACTTATGCACTAGCTTGTAAGAATCCCAGGTACAAAAACAAAGCATTCTAGAATAATTTATGAATGCAGACACATGATTGTTTGACGAATCTGCCAACTCCGTGAAATTCACATTCTAGACATGAGGAAAACTGAATTGCAGAGTGAGTCTTGTTTCCTTCTCCTCCCTTTGAGATTAGTTGTTATTGTTTTAGTTACATGTACTTGTGGGTACAAAGTGATAATCTGGTGTAGTATACAAAGAACAACAGCCCAGTAAGGAAGTTATCATGTCCATCTCCTTATATGTTTTTAGGAAGCATTTCTCACTCGTGGTGACTGGACATGGTTATGATGGAGAAGATGGGCTATTTTCCAGGTGAAAGGTGTCTGCTCTAATGTGCCTGGTGACCTCTGAAGATTGATTATATAATGACAGGCTTGTATTCTTTGCTGCTTCTCCTCCTCTGCTTTCTTGTTGTTATTGGAAGGACTCTGACATCGTCAAGACTAAGAACATAGTTTTCAAAGTTTCCAATGAGAAAGCAGTAAGAAGTTATATGAAGACTGGTTCAGTCTTCCTTCTTGTGACTTGTCACCTTTGCCCTTGATGAGGCCCCAAGTGGTTCTGTCCACTCCACCTTTTCTACCTTTGTACAGAATGTGACCCTCACTTCTGGGATCTCAGGTTTCTTTTTCAATTAATTGTGGGTGCTTGCTGGTGTCATTAGTAAGATGGAGTTACATAACTCTCAGGACTATGTTCACTCATGATCTTGGCTGTCTTTCAAGTTTCAACATTGTTCTATCAGGTAGCTATAAAAGGAATATATCAGAAATGTAGCAAGTATGTGCATATATAAACATGTAGACATATACAATAAGTAAAAAGATAAATAAATAAAAATAACAAAAAAATCTGGATAGCCAACTCACAATTTTCAGCTGAGTATTTTTTCTTAATTCATCCAGTATGTGAGTCATTTTGAAAGCCAAAGAAATCAACAGAAGGACTTCATCTGTAGAAAGGACTCATTTGTGAGTCTGTGTAGGTTTTCTTGGCCCTAGGGAACCACTAATAAATGTTGGAAGCACATTCCCTCCTTCAGCCCTTTAACAAAGCTGTCAAATGTTGCTCTGACATAGGAGACAGAGATGGGAAATGCTGACATTTGCCCTCCCCATGACCTCAGAGCTGCCATTGTCCTGCCTGGGATGTGTTCACCTTGTCACTGTGAAGAAATAAAATCTGCTGGTTGGAAGGGATGTCAATGAATCACACCATCCCCACTGAGGTCATTGTGTGAAACAGGTCTTACTCTTAGTTTTATTATCTCTAGTGAAAAATGCCATAATTTCACTACCCATGATTCATCCTATTTTAGAAGTCATTAATATTCATATTTGAGAAGGAAAGTGACAGGTAAAGAGTGCCAGCTCACTCCTAGGGAGAATGAAACAGTTTCACTATTCGATCTGTGTGGGTGTTGATCTCTCCGCTGCTGATTGCTCTGCGGCTTCCAGTATCTGAAGCTAAATGGTCCCTTTAAATCTGTTGAATAGACACTTGTTATTCTCAAACTTTGGGAAGATATTCTAAAACTTGAAATTCTGCTGTTGCCTTTGAACGTAGGTGGTACTTAGCTGAATACAAATGTTGGTTCATTGTGATTTCATATAAATTAGCTTTTCATAGGAAACTTGTGTTTCTAAATGCTAAGAGCAGTTTATATGAATTGCTAATAAAGATAATATAATAGTTTTGTTTGTTTAGAAAAACGTACTTGATTCTTAATTATGTATGGGCAGGAAAGTCTTGCCCATGAGTGAAGTGCCTATGGAGACCAGAAGAAGGGGATGAATCTTCAGAAACTGAAGTTGCAGATGATTGTGAACTGCAAGGCATGGCTGGGAACTGAACTCACGTCTTCTATGAAACCAGTGCATGTTACTAACCACTGAGCAATCTCTCCAGCCCCATTTAGTTTATGTTAGAATAGATCTCGCTATATTGCCCAGGCTGGCCTTTAGCTCCTGGTTACAGGCAATTCTCCTGGCCAGACTCACAAACAGCTTTGCCTACAGACGCCATGCTTGACACCATGCTTGATGCCATGCTTGAGCAGCCTGTAATTGTAATGCTCTGTGATGTTTACTCTGCCAGAACTAATTCTCAGCTCCTCACTGAGGTAGGGTGATAAGAACCTGCACCCATGGGCTTCAATGTTTGTGGCTGTGTTTTCACTGAAAATAAGTTTGAAAAACCATGTCCCTCCCATACCTGTGTGGGAGAGCAGGGTGACACCAGTGTCCAGGTGGTGCAGCACATGTCTCCAAAAGGAAAAGAATCGTGTCCTCCAATTTTAATGTTTAACAAAATATCGTGAAATGCTGTGATTATTACTTTGCAGTGTTTCTGCTGACAAGAAGTTTTCCAGTGACCCAAATAAAACAGAAAATATTTTAGATGCAATCTCTGTCCATCCCTTTTATATCTACATAATATTCACTGACTACTGTAAAAATGAAAATAGACATGAAGGTCATGCTCACTGAGGTTGAACTTGAATGGCCCCTTTGTCCAAGGCTTGATTCATCTTAGGTACTGTGGAAGTTTGAGCTTTGTTTCTACCTTCTACAGTCTTTAAAGATGTTCTTTTTTACTAACAAAGAGCTAGAGATCCCCTAGAAGATTGTCTGCATTAGTCTGAGAATACAAGTCTACAGAGAGGTTTGGAACTACTTCTCTGTATTCTTTGTATTGATGAGCCTGCTATACTTTGCCTTACAAGATTGACTTATTCAATGAGACCTGAAAAGAAGAAAAATAAGTCTTCCTTGAACTTGTAATTATAAATGCTGTGGTTTGGATTTTAGTGGGCCCTGAAGACTCCTGTGTTAGAGGCTCTGTTCTTCATACAGCAGTGTTTGAGGGTGGGCTTGATATGTTACAGTGAGCCTGCAACTTTTATAAGGAGATCCACTGACAAGCTCATGTCGCTGAATGGGCTATTCATGGGTGGGACTTGATTGAAGGAAGTAGGTCATTCGAGCATGCCTTTAAGTTTGTATCATTCTTTAAATTTTGTCCTTGAGATTATAATAATTATAACATTTCTCCCTTCCATTTCCTCTTTACAAACCCTCCCCTCTACACTGTCCTGCTATTCTTCAACTTCATGGACTCTTCTTTCACTAATTGTTATGCACCAGTATATGTATATGTTTATACATATATTCCTAAATATAATCTGCACAGTCCATATCATGCTACTTGTATGTATATTTTCACAGCTGAACATTTAATACTGGACAACCTACAGGTTTGTTCTTCTCTGGGGAAGACCACCATTCTTGCTCTCAAGCTCTCTTCAGCTGCTTGTAGCTCTCTGTTGGGTTGAGGTCTCATGGGCTTTTCCCATCCTCTTTGGCATGTTCATTGGGGTCATCTTCGCTCAACTTACATTTGAGCCATCATGTTGGTGAGATTCTATGAGTGTAGCTTCTGACAAAATTAGGAAACACGTTTCTTTAAACAAAACTTTTCTGAATTCTTCCCCCACCCCCAGTTCTTTCCCATAACCACCCCACCCCTTCCCATCCAACTTTGAGAGTTAGTCTTCCTTCACTCCTCACCCTTTCCCTATACAGTCCAGTTCATTGCTCAGGTAATTTTTGGGGTGGAGCTGCCCTGGTGTGGAATCAACCTACCATGGGGCACATTATTAAAGAAAATTGACTATTCTTCCAACTATCAAATGTGAATAAGGAAACATCTGGCAGTGGGGGTTCCTGTCTGTATTTCCCTCTCTATACTAGGGTTTTATCTGGTTAGAGCTTGTACAGACCGTGTACATACTGTGACAATTGCTCTGAGTTCATATGTGCAGCTGCCCTGTTGTGTCTGGAAAACATGATGATGCTATCCACCACCTCTGGATCTACAGTCTAAGGCCCTGAGCCCTTATGGGGAGGAATGAGATATGTATGTCCTATTTAGGACTGCGTACTCCTCTGACTCTCTGCATATTCATTAATCGGGGTCTCCGGGTTAACTTCTATCTACTGCAAGGAGAAGCTTCTATGTTAAGGGTTGAGAAATCTTGGTCTGTGAGAACAGCAATAAGTCATTAGGAGTCATTTTAATACTATGCTCATTTAGCAGAATAACAGCATGGGATTCTTCCCTAGGGCTGATGACCTATCTAGTCAGGGATTCTTGGCCCCTTCAAAACAGTGAGGAAAGTGTATGTATCATTCTCAATCTCTCTCTCTCGCTCTCTCTCTCTCTCTCTCTCTCTCTCTCTCTCTCTCTCTCTCTCTCTCTCTCTCGCTCTCTCTCCCCCTCCCTCCCTCCCTCCCTCCCTCCGTCCCTCCCCCTTTGGCTGTCATGAGATAAGCACATCTCCTCTGCTGTGATACTGTGATACCCTTCTGCCACGATGTTTCTAGCTTGCTATAGACCTAGAGCAATGCAGCCACCCAACCTTTAGCCAAAGTTTGTGATGCCATGAACCAAGAACCATCTTTCCTTCCTGGAGCTGTTCCTCTTGGGTGCTTTGTCACTGTAACAGAAACATCTTTCATCAAAGCCCACTAGTCCAGGACAGGCTGGAAGACAAACACTGCTAAAGAGGCTGTGGATCTCTGTGCGCAGTCTGCTGTCACAGAAATCGAGTCTCCGTTTCTGTTGAAGTTCTCTTTTTTTCTGTCATTTTAGTTCTTTCTCATTTGGTTCTGTGCATACTGCTTCACTGCTGTCTCCTTTCTATCTGTTACTTCTTCTTTTTATGTCACTTCTTACCACTTCCTGTATCATCTCACATTTCTTTTCTCTTGCTTGTAAACCTGCTGAGGGTACCACTGCCCTTCACCTAAGTCTTCCAAAAGGCTGATTAAGTCTTGCTGTGTCATGAGTGTGACACAAGTTAAACAGAGGGCCGGGTTCGCTTCTGGAAGGGATTCAAACCCAGCTGTAAGCTTTCCCTGTCACTCCCACAACCAATTGTCTCATGGTTAGAGGTGAGTGGTGTCTAGAAAGAGGCATTGAAATTCAGAATTCCATGTATACCTAACACCATGTCATCCATTTCGGATAAATAGTCATCTTAGATCTAGATTACATAATCCCCCATCAGGCTGCTGAGAAGCCAGAGCTTTCAAATGCCCACTGAGGCTAGAGCTAAGATGCCCAACGACTTTCTGGCCTCAAGGTTCTGCAGAGTGATTTCCCATACCTCTTCTCATTTCCTGGTACATGGTCATTCCTAACAACCTCTGGCTGCATTGGGTTGCACATCTCAAGTTGATTTGCTATGAAGAAAATATCTGCAGAAAGCTGCCCAAGTGGTGTCTTGGCATATCTGAGTGGTGGCAGCCCTCAGTTACGAACCAAGTGACCAGAAGGAAGCTGTGGAAGAGCAGAGTCCACTTGGTTCACACCTGGGGACTGCATCTAAAAATGATAGGAAAACATTGAGATGTTGAAATGACTGACAAGGCACATCTCAACTGAAACACAAATCATGTTATCTCCATGTGGAAGAGCAGAGTCCACTTGGTTCACACCTGGGGACTGCCACCATTCAGACCTGCCAAGACACAACTTGGGCAGCTTTCTAAAGATATTTTCTTCTCTTTTTATTTAACTGGCAGATTATTTTTTTCCATTGACTATGTTATAGTGAGACACCAAAACAGCTTATAGAACCTAAGCCAAGACATGTGGAAGTGATGTCATCAAAACTAGATATTTTATCTTAGCTGTTCTGAAAAAGTATATAAGTAACTCTTTTTCCTCTCACATATACTGATGTGTCTCTCACTGAGATGTATAAGAACTGTTATAGCCTGATTTTATTTTCATTAATTCATTCTGTACAGAAGGTTGAGATGTTTAAATGATTGACAAGGCACATCTCATCTGAAACACAAATCATGTTATCTCCAAAGATATTCAAATCTCTTACACCTCAAACACAAACAATAAATTAAATTTCAGAAAGATTCTTCAGTTTCGACATTTGTTTTGAAGATTAAAGACACGGCCTGGCTTAGTTGTTAGTGAGCCATACAGTTAGTTTAAGATTTATAGCAGGACATATAAAGCAACTTGGACATCTTCATCTCCAATACTTTATGTGGTTGTGTGTGTGTGTGTGTGTGTGTGTGCGCGTGCGCGCACATCCCTGTCTATGGGAACATGTGTGTGAAGTTCACATGCACACATGCATGCAGGTCAGAGGTCAGCCTTGAGGGGCATTTCACAGGCATCTTCTTTTTCTTTTTCCACTTGAAAGAGGGTCTCTAATTGGTCTAAAACTTCACCAAGTTAGGTCACACCCCTGAGCCTCCACAAACAGCACCATCAACTGGAGACCCAACAGTCAAATGGCCAAGAGTGTGGAAGAATTTCATTCACACCACCAC
The DNA here is from genome assembly GCF_017639785.1 of Mesocricetus auratus. Lineage (NCBI taxonomy): Eukaryota > Metazoa > Chordata > Mammalia > Rodentia > Cricetidae > Mesocricetus > Mesocricetus auratus. Next base: position 49,246,129 of record NW_024429267.1, on the reverse strand, counting down.
AGTCCCAACAGTCAAATGGCCAAGAGTGTGGAAGAATTTCATTCACACCACCACAGACCCAACAGTCAAATGGCCAAGAGTATGGAAGAATTTCATTCACACCACCACAGACCAAACAGTCAAATGGCCAAGAGTGTGGAAGAATTTCATTCACACCACCACAGACCCAACAGTCAAATGGCCAAGAGTGTGGAAGAATTTCATTCACACCACCACAGACAGTGATGCCATTTTCATGTCACACGGGAAACAATGCCTACGTCTACACAGAAGCATAGGTTCTGGATTCCAGGTCTGTGTTCGCTACTTAGGATGTAAGTTTGCGGAAGGTTCATAACTTCAGTTTCCTTCTCTATATGATAGGAATGCTAACGATGCCTACCTAGCAGAATTATTATAAGCATTATGTGTGAAAATTATTTTAAAAATTTCAAGTTTCAAAATTCTTTACCATCTTAAACTGGTATGTAATCTAATATGAACTCTATGGGTAGTTACTTCTGCTTATATTACAATTACCACATTCCAGAGGGTTGTCCCAGGTAAGACAATCTTTGAAGTCTTTCTCAGGGTTAGTCAGATAGGTTTGGGAAACATAGAATGCTCTGTGTGGAGGCTAATCTCCTTGTGAATTTAACTGCATTTAGAATCATCTGAGGGAGATTTGGCTGAAGAGGGGAGACACACTCTGATTGTACAGCACCAGCCCATGGGTGGGAAAAAGCCAGATGAGCAGAAGTGTTCAGCTGTCTGCTTCCTTTTGGTGACTGTGGGACCAGCTGCCTCCCACTCCTGCCGACACAGCTCACTGCTCTTAGGCCTTTTCCCCTGCTGTGACAGACTGTACCTGCTTATGAGCCAAGATGCCCCTTCCTTCCTTCCCTCCCTCCTTCCTTAGGCATCATCTTGTGTGTGGGGGGGGAAGTAACAATTTAGTCTGAGATAGTCTGATATTAAATAACACTCCAAAGCTTTATTTAACTAACCATTTTTTCAATGTTCTGAGGCCAACAACTCCTCCCACACTATACCCCGAAAACTTTGACATGAAGATTCCAAGGAAGTTATAAATAAAATTTCCCTCTTTGAGGGTAGGGCTTTATAGTTAAGAAATTTGTTGACCTTGTTGATGACCTTGAACTTGTGAAGAAGTTACTTGTACAAAAGGGTACATCATACTTATTGTTGAAAGTTTTGAAAATTGAGAGATATATAACAACAGCAGAATGAAAAAACAAAACTCAGATAAATAAGGGAAGTATAAAAGAAGAACATTCTAGAAGAGGTTTAGTAACAGTTTTGAGGCAAAGATAGTGTTCTTCAAAAATCAAAGCAAGGTCACTCAAGGGCACAGCATGGAACTGAGAAGCTGTGTGGATGGAATCTACAGCTTTGCTGTGGTGCCTGGAGGTCAAATGCATCCACGCCTTGCTACATTCTGTGAGCCACTGGGAAGCAGCACCATGTATGGATAAAAAAAAAGGCAGTCCGTTAGATTTGTCATATCTAGGCAGTGTTAATGAGATCCTATCTCCTGTGTGCCTGTTTGAGTCTCAGAGGACAGGGTTGAGGTAGGGTAGAATATCTCCCTGCCTAGCCCAGGCTAACCTACAAGCCCGCCTCAGTACCCAAAGTGCTGAGATGAGACACAAGACTCTTCATGTTCAACATTCTATCTCTTAAGATTTCTATCATCAACTGATCATTGCACTTTTGAGTGTTCATTCTTTAGAAAGATAAACAGTGTATCATTGTGGGTTAACACATCTGTGATTACCTGTTTCATTCTTAATGTGTTTGCTGCCATGAGCCCAATATGATTGTTAGAATTCATCAGCACTTAGTGCTTATATGTCAGGGCTCAGAGTGATTTAACACCCCTCTCTTCTGAGTCAAATTTTCAATAATAATTAACAGTGAGTCTCACTACTGTGTACACATGGGATTCTCTCCTTTGTTCTCTATCTTTAGGTGATGATTTTTAGACTGCCTCCGATCGATTCTTGACCTTCAAAAATGGCTGAGTTGAACTCTTGCTATTGCTGCCAACTGAAAATGACAGTTTTACCCCTGAACTACAGATACCTGGTACGATGACCAATGACTGCTTTGACAGTTCAAGTACAAAAAAAAAAAAACTGTCAAACTAATTGCTCCAAGGCTACAGGTTACAAGGTATTCCAGGAGTGAAGCTGGGTGTTCCCTTTGGATCAATTTGTCACAGCCTCTACTAATCCTGTGCCAAAGGGCTTGCCTTCCAGCACAGTGCACTAAATAGCCCCAGTCTTTTCGGAGAATGCTCTACAAATTCGAGTCTGCAGCAAGTTAGAGGTGTTATAGAATGCTGGACAGGCCCTGGAAAATCTACTGGGAAGATTGATGTGACATTCTTAGACCTAGGAGGAAAATTCATTTTTATTTCAAAAGCCAGTGTCATTCAGCTAACAACATTCTATTGAGAATATTTAGAAGGAGATGACAGTTGGGCACACAGTCATTATTTCTGCCAGTATTAAAATGAGTGAGTCCTTGAGAAGTTTGTTGTGTTTTTGTTTTGTATAGTAGGATTTAATGATACAAATAACCAAAGGGAAGATTGTGCAAGTTTGCTTTCTGTTGCTACAATATAACACTGACTTTACAAATAAGCAACTTGGATAGTGTGACTAAAATACCTTCCCAGGAGGAGATGTAAACAGCATCCACCACCCTCCCAAGGTCCCAAAGACAATCTAAAGGTACAGTTCCAGCAATGTTTGTTTGAGGAACCAATGACTTAATCAGGCTTCCTTACAGAACACAGGGAGGATTTACTTACAAGACAATAGGTGTTTCCTCAAAGCAAAAAGATCCCTTGGAAAGTCCTTACCCAGCAGGGATTATGGTTCTCCTATAACCACCTAAATGGAGTCCCCTCCCCAATCCTTCCCTGCCTCTGTCCTCCCCCCAGAACCTATCCCTACCTATGTGCTCTTATGGCAGATTGCACACAGCTAGTTGATGGGTGTCCAAATATTCAGGTGAGGGTTCCATGGGCCCCCCTACTGCCTCCTTATACTACTTAGTAGAACCAGCTGTAATAATCTTTTTCAAGCAGGCCCAGTAGAACTCCCAAAGATGGTAGCAATTTAGCACAGAGGCCAGGGAGAAAAAGATTTATTTGGTTTGTACTTCCCAATCACAGTCTATTATCAACAGAAGGCAAGGCAGGAATTAGACAGGAACTGAAGCTGGAGACCATGAATGAACGTTGCTAACTGGCTTGTTCCCATAACTCACTTAGTTTTCTTTCTTACACACTTCAGGACTGCTTGCCCAAGGGCGTGCTTCCAAGAGTAGTCTGAGCATACACACATCAGTTATTAATCAAGGAAATGCCCCCACAAACACGTGCACAGGCCAATCTGATGGAGGCAATTCCTCAGTTGAATTCCCTTCATCCCAGGTAACTCTGACTTGTGAAACATTGGTAAAAACTAACCATCACAAAAATTATACACATATACACACAGAGAGAGAGAGAGAGAGAGAGAGAGAGAGAGAGAGAGAGAGGCCAAGAAAATCTCCACTATCAAATGAAAAGTCTGTGAAACTTAAACTAATATCCAGACATTTTAATTAAATGGACTACTAAAATAAATTGGTTTAGACATCATTTTTATTTTCTTTTCAAAGTTTATTTCAGAATTTCATAGCAATGTATGAGGAAACATGATCAGATCCTTCATCTCTCCAACTTGTAAGTTCTTTCTTTCTCCTCCTCCTTCTTTCTTAATAACCCCTAATGCTGGTCATAGGCGCATGAAGCCAGCGCATTCACCAGAGCATTCTGGCCCCTGCACGCAGTAATATAAACTTACCTGTCAAGAAGTACCCACTGGTATAGTAGTGCGGCCACTGTTGTGGTGTAACTAGCCACTTCTGATAGGACCCGGGGCCTGCTCCACTTTGGAACTTTCACTCCTGAAACTGTAATACTTGTCGAAAGCACATGGTTGGGAAGTCTGTAGGGTAAAACCTTCTCTTGAAATTTTACTAAATGGCTATGCTGTTAAAGTGCCTTCTAAATGCTTCTATTTATAACCTGGGCTGCTCTTGGGCTTTGTCAGAGAAACACTTTTTTTTCTTTTATGTAAGATGCTTCAGTTGATGCAAAGACTCATAACTGCTCAAAGTGTCTAGAGGAAGAGAGTGAGCACCAAGCCTTCAATGAGACGTCTGGCAGTGAAATTTCACAAATAAACTACCCGAATGCTATGACTTGATGCAGTGTGTTTCACATAGGTTCATAGGTTTGGACGTTGGTGTTGCTGACTAGAAAGTTTGTGGAATGCTTAGGAAACTTTCCCAGAGAAAGTGAGGTCTGAAAGCCTGACCCCACTTCCTGTTATGTCATCTTGGTCATGAAACTTACCTTGTTCTCCATCTGTAAGAGACTAGTGCCTCCCTCACCAGACTGCTTTATCTATGAAGGTTCAGGAACTGCAAGATGGCTGTGATGACAAAGGAGCTTGCTGCCAAGACTGTGGTTCTAGGTTCAAGCTCTGGGACCCACGTGGTAGAACAAGAGAACCCACTTCCAGAAATTGTCCTCTGGCCTCTAAGTATCATGGAATATGATGGTCATAAGTAAACTTGGGAGTGTGTGTCAATTAATAACCTTTAATCATTCAATAGTCATGAATACACACATGCACGCACGCACTGGCACAGGCACATCCACACACTCAAAATAAAACACAAAATTTGAGAAAGGTTTGTACCTTAAACCCTTAGTAAAACCCAGGACTTCATCAATGCATCTTGACTCTTCAAAGTTGCTTTCTTTCTTCCACTAGTGTTTATCATTCAAGGCTTCCCCTTCTCTTTACTTTTTAAATATATTCAGTGTAATTAGTGCAGATATTGACTATTGTGGTAAAATATTTAAAATTGCTAGTGAATTGTGCATAGCTTTGAAAAGAATAACTAACTGCATAACCCTTTCAGAATTGCTGCCTATATTTCCTTTCGGGATCCTACTCTTTTTCTTTTCCTATATTGCCAGGACTTTGTTTATCATTATTTCTCAAAACGTAACTTCTAAATTTTAAGAAACAAACATTTCTCTCTTTTTCTTTTTATTGGGGGGGTGGGCGGTTTCCTAGTTTATTGATTTGATCTTAAAATTGACTTCTTTCCCTCTTTCTGATGTTTATTTCCAGAATGCATACCTGCTGTATCATGAGGCACTGTGGCTATAAGGGAGTCAAAGAAGGGACTGAGAAATACCCTGTCCTTGGATCCTGAAACCCTGACTAGAGACAGCAAGGGAAGGAAGAACAGACAAGCTTAGGTGTGGTGGGGTATGTGCCCTCTGGTGGAGTAGCACCTTCTAGAGCCACACTCTGGAACTTCAGCATGTTTATTATGTACAGCTGGGTGTAGGGGCTTGCCTGTGTAGAAGGTCTCTGTAGGCAAGCAATCCCAAGCTGTAAACATCTGTAAAAGGGGAAAGCTGGACTGCTGTTTCCTTTACAGAAGAAAGAGGTTGCAGCTGGTGGGCGTGGCCTAAGCAGTAGTCTGGAATGCAATCTAGCCAGCCACAGTATCTTTCTCAGACGACTGTTGCAGAGATCAAATGAGACAACTGGGCACCCACCGGCTTATCCCAATGATATACCCTGGTGCACGTGCAGGTATGCATAAACTATTGTGTGAATTATTAATTCACAAGTATTTCTTGCATGAGCCTGGGGATTTTCCTTCCAGCTCTAAAACTATATGTAACTGGGACCCAATCTTGCAAAGAGACTGAGAAGCTCACTCAACCTCTGCAGCTATTACATGATAAAAATGATTGAAGCCAGTTGCCAACATAAAAGTGCCTGTGTGTGGTTATTAATAATACTGAGCGGGGCCCATTATAGAGAACCTGCAGCTTTTATGCGTCCATAATTTCAGCCATGCTATCATCCTCTCAAGAAAGAGGAATCACCCCCAACACAAATTCTCCCAGCTGTCTATTTTCCAATAAAGAGAATCCTGCCAATGATGAAAACAGCGACGGGGCCTTTTCAAAGGCCCCACTCAAGAGGCTGGGAAGAACAGAATGGGGACCATTTACCTTGTCTGCTACAAATCATCACACACTTGGCTGTTTCCAAGTTGAAGGCAAGATGTTTCATTAACAGAGACAGGGAGGGAGGGGACCACCTGTCAATAAAGGGCAATTTCTGAAAAGGCTCTTTTTTATTTTTTTATCTTTAAAAAAGCATGAGAAAATAACCAAAAGAGATATCTAAAAGGATACTGCGTATGCCTCTCTACATGACACTGACTCCTGTGTCTTGTTTAGAGCGAGCCCTCAGAAAAAGTCCTCTTCCTCAGAACCTCTTCCTCTCCCACCAGTTGTGACCATACTGCCCCTTTCTTCCACACGAGACGGTTGCGGATCACTCTGGAATACTGCTTGTAAAAGTTTAAAAGCAGAATGTTGTGTGTTGGGCTCATAGTAATGATACCCTTTAAGATGGCATCCCCTAAGCAGAACCTATAGTGATAGAAAAAGATATTGAGATAAATACTAGTATATTTACACAGTGAGAAAAAAATATTAGTGTTCAGTTTGGAGGAGGAAGATGGAGAAGGGAAAATAACTCCTTTTGAGAGTTACAGATATTTCTTTATTTCCCTTGGCCACCAAGTGACCGTGGGAAGTTAGTATCCTTTGCCAATAACTTTAGTTAAAGGTTCAAAAGAAGAGGAGAGAAAACCAAGGAGTTCTCTTTTAATGACGCCAGGGCTGGTCTTAAAGTTTCCATTCAGTGGTACGGATGATAGTGTGACAAGGGTGGGTATTGAGGTTTCATGCGTTGTGTCTTTCTCCAAGAACGTAGCCACTGAGCCATAAATTAGAGAGGCTTCTTCGACACGTGGCTCGTGGGCCTTCTCGTGTGTTTCCTGAGAAGGTTCTGAATTCAATGCTCAAGGACTAGCTGAAAGGCAACAGATGTCTTAATGGAACTGTGTCCCACCCTGCACTCGTGGCTGGGGATCACCATTTTCTGTGACACATGATGACTTCTCTCACCCCAGACACAGGGAAGATTACAATGACTGGCAATATATGGAGCTTCAGACATTGCATCCATCCCCTGGGCGGCGCAGGGAGAAACGCTGTGGACAAGCAAGAACGTGAGTTGGATCAACTCCTGGATGAACATCTGTTCTCCCTATCAGAATACAAACTGTGCAGTAAAGAGTTCACCTTCAGGGAGAGGTGAAAGCGAGAGAGGGGTCAGGGAGTACTTCCGAGCACAGAAGCTTTGCTGTTGTTACAGCCTTGCTGGTGGCTGCTAGAAGGAGGCTGGATGTTACTGCTCTCGGGATGTTGTGCGCACAGTCATCTCTATGGAGTCTCGGGATGTTGTGCGCACAGTCATCTCTATGGAGTCTCGGGATGTTGTGCGCACAGTCAGCTCTATGGAGTCTCTTGCCGCTTCATCAGCCAGACGTGTCTCCATTTGACTCGCTGAAGAGCTAGCTATCCACGGCGCAGTAACAGCACCCCCACGCACACTTCACTTGGGAGCTGCCTAGGGAGCCAGGAAAGGGTGAAAGTTAGTACTGAATACTACAGGCAACATGGGCGCCTGTCGCCCCCTGTTGTTAAAAGTGTGTAAATCTGGGAAATGCATTCACCTAGGTTCCCTTCAGATCCTTCACTAAGTTTTGACTGATGTCATCACCTGCCCAGAAGTGTCCTTTTTATTTTGACCCACATACCGGAAGAACTGGTCCACCGTCATCCTTCTGTTGTTATTTTAGCCAAATGAATGTTGTTGTAGGAGGTATGGAGAAAAGACTGAGCAGGCTGCTGTGGAGACCGCCACTGACTCAGTGGTCCAGTCTGCGTGTCTCATGTTGCCCTGACAACAGTTCACACAGTTCAGCAGCCATCCCAGGCACACCAGACCATCAAAGAGGACACCGCCACCTGACCTAGGCAGCGACTCAGCCTGTTCACACTGACTCAACAGCTGAGACAGATGCTATAGTCCCAATGCACATAGTCTAGAATCAGAACACCAAGCCCTCTTCATTCTTCTGCTCCCCTGTCTCCTGTCTGGCTCACAAGAAAAAGTTAGCTGAAGCCTTTAAACTCAATTTGCTCTCTAGTTTTATTGGCAGAAAGCTGTGCTGTTTATCAATGTTATCTTATACTGGCAGACACTGACATGGTGGCCGTAGGAGCTGTTACAAGATATCCTCATTGTGCAGAATTTATAGAGCCTTGTTGGGTAAGGTCCTAGATGGTACAAATTGTCTAATTAGATAGAATGGCAGCCTCATACATCAGCCATGGTTAGGTAGGTGCTGAATGAGTACTCTCCTGCCTCAGATACTGCAGATACTGATGAGTTTCTGACTTGCTAAAAAAAATGATGCTGGAAGTATTAAAACCAATGACATCATGAAATTTGAAGGCAAATGGATAGAACTAGAAAAAGTCATCCCAAGTGAGATACAAACATGGTATGTACTCATAAGTGCACATTAGCTGTGAAGTAAAGGATAACCAGACTACAATCCACAAATCCAGAGAAGCTAAGTAACAAGGAGGGCCCAAGTGGGATTGCATGGATCTCCCTAAGAGAGGGAAATTTTGATCTTGTTTGGGTGGATTCTGGGCAGGCCAGTATGGGAACATGAATGATGGGGCTGAGGGGATAGATGGAGGGAGAGAGTACTGAAAGAAATGACTAGAAAGGGGGGCGTTTCAGGGTCAGGTAGAAATCTGATGCAAGGAAAACATATGGGAATCTACAATAATGACACAAGCTAAGACTCCCAGCAACAGTGCATACATAGCCTAAACTGGCCATCTCCTATGACCAGATTGGTGACTACCCCAATGGTCATCAGAGAGCCTTCATCCAGTAACTGATGGAAACAGACGTAGAGACCCACAGCCAAATATTAGACTTAGTTTGGGGAATCCTGCTAAAGAGAGGGAGGAAGGATTTAGGAGCCAGAGGGGTCAAGGACATCACAAGAAAACCCACAGAATCAACTGACCTGGGCTCATAGAAGCTCACAGAGACTTAATGACAACCAGAGAGCCTACTTGGGATTGACCTAGGTCCTCTGCATATATGTGACAGTTGTGTAGCTTGATCTACTTGGGAACAAGGGCTGTCCTTAAATCTCTGACTGACTTTTAGGAACCTATTCATCATACTGGGTTGTATGCCCAGCCTTAATACAAAGGGAGGTGCTTAGTCTTAGTACAACTTGATATGCCACACTTTGGTGATGCCCATGGGAAGCCGACACCTTTCTGAGCAGAAACAGAAGAGTGGATTGGGGATGTGTGGAGGGGAGGTGGGGGGAGAGAACAGGAGGAGAGAAGGGAGGGGACACTTTGGTTGGGATGTAAAATATACAAATAAATAATTTAAAATGAAGCTGATAAACTCTTTAGCTTTTTCTAGGATGTATCTTTTCTGTGCCCATAGATTCAAGGGCAAATATACTTTCCCCATCCTAGGAAGCCCTTACAGTGCCTCTTCTGAAGAAACTTCTATTCCCCTCTAGGAACTCTGATGGCTTCGCTCAGCATACTTCCTGTGGGCTCACTGTGTGCATAGAGCCATTCCCAAGTGTTCTGCAGCTCTGCAGAACTCTAATACCTGTTCCTTGTAGTGCTCACTGATACTCATTAGTGAGAGGAAGTCACAGGAAGAGGTGGAGACTCAGTGAGGGGAGAAGCTCCCTGCAGCTACCTAGAGGGTTGTGTTCTGCTGAGAGCCTTCAGTAAGGCTGCCGAACAACCTCTCACTAGCAACCTACGAAGGTTTCGCATCACCATAGACAAGTACACTTAAGTAATATCAATATTTTGATATTATGTGTCTGGGTACATTGCCTACACCACTGTTCCTCAACCTGTGGGTTGTGACCTCTTTGGGGGTCACACATCAGATATCTTGCATATCAGATACTTACATTATGGTTCATAACAGTAGCAAAATTACAGTTACGAAATAGCAACAAAATAATCTTATGGTCGAGGGTCACCAGAACAAGAGGAACTGTACCATAGAGTTTCAGTGTTGGTCACGGTGATTCATCACAGCAATAGGAACCTTAGACAGTTATTTTGTGGCCCATGCAACTTGGAATAATCTGGTGTGTGTTTTCTTAACTTTTACTGACTCTGACTTCAGCCAAGTATCAGTGGGCCTCTCACTATCCATTCCTGGCCAGGGACCCTTTGGGTGGTGAGAGAAAACAGTGAAGACAAGGTGGGCCAAGCTCTCATTTTCAAGTTTCAGCAAATCTCACTGTCTTATATTGGCTTAGGCCATTTCTCTTGAATTAACTGAATACATCTTACTTCAGCAAGCATTACTATAATTCTTCTTAATGTCATGCAGTATAATCAGACATTAACATGATTTCAACTCTTCTTTTTATGATAATCACAGCTAATTATTCTTTTTAAAGGCATTCATTTCCTTCTTGAGCCTTCCTCCATTATAAAAGTTCTACATGCTGTCTAAGACAGACTCTTGGGAATTATACTGATAAAACAAGAATCCTAATAGAGTCTTGTAGAACTTGCTTTTTTTTTAATGTTCTAGGAATGGAGCCTAGGTTTCCTGGCATGCTAGGCAAGAACTCCACCACTAAACTAGATCTCTAGATCTGTATTCATTTTTTATTTGGGACAGGATCTCACCAAGTTGGCCAGGCTGACCTTGAATTTGGAATCTTGCTTCAGCCTCCTGTAGAGATATCTATTCCATCCTGACATGAGTTCAGAGAGCTCCTATTGTCTTTAAGATATTAGCTTAATGGCTACAGGATGCCCTAGACTTGGTAGTGAATGACTACTATCTAAATAACAATAGACCTAGGCCCAGGCCAGTTTACAATCACCCTGAAGGCTAGGTGATACATGCAGCTTTGTAATGCCTGAAGGCCAAGTGTTACTTGCAGCTACAGAGTGTCTTTTGGATTGAGGTAATAATTGCTATTTGCCTTTTATACATGATAATAGAAGTCTTCTGCCATTGTCCCCACCTTTGGTTGGTTACTTAAGATAATATATGAATAAACTGCAGTATTCTGTATTAACTGAATCTGCCCTCCTGACACTATTCTATGTCTCCATATTTTCTTTAACATCTATAGCTAGCCTTTCTCTTATCCACAATCCCCCACTCAGGAACCAACCTGGGCTGTTCGGCTGGTCCCAATCACAGCTCTACAAACACTTGTCCGCTGCATATGGCTCCCAAACATGGGGCTGATACAGACAGGCTGTGACAACCTCCTGAGTAGCTAGAGTTAGAGGTCTGCTACATGGGGTCCCTACAGATTTTTTCTGACTTTAAACCCACCTTTCCAAGGTGGTGAAGGGTGAACTGATGGAATCATCCAGGACCAAGAAATATTCAGAGGCAGAATGGCAACCTGCTAAGTCTTTTCTCAAAGCCATTGGAATGGTAGAGCCTGAAATTTTGGGGTAATGGGACTTATACATACATTGGGTTGATGTAGTTTTGGAGTTTATAACAATAATACACTATTTACTTGCTTTATGCATCAAGGTTGTTACCTTTAAAAGTATGCCTTGATCTTAAGGAAGTCTGTAGATGTTTGTAAAGAGTAATATAACACATGTTCAAGTTCTTTAGAGGTGCCAAGTGCTCTCAGAAGTGGCAAGACTGGTCTCTGGACCCTCACTGAACATTAAACTGGCCCTTAAAAGAAGGGCAATTCCCCTGAGACTGGAGTAGAAGGTATCCTATGAGATGGAATTACTTTCTATATTTCCCACCAGGACTCACACTCAAAATACTCAAACATTCAGAACCCAACAAGAAAAATGGCCATGACATGTATTGGCTGTGAAGAACTGGGCAACCTCACAGTGCAAAAGTTAACATAATCTTTTGTAGATGGATAGCAATAAGCACCAACAGCCTTAAATCATTGACATTTTATTCTCATTTTATTGAAATATAAATGACAGAAACAATGTTGTCTCTGAAAGGACACATAATGTGTGAGTCACAGGTCTATGACTGTTAGTGATGACTTAGGCACAGATCATGTGTTGGTTAGCTTTCCACTGGCATTCTAAATACTTGAGAAAACCACATAAAGAAAGTTTATTTTGGCTCATCATTTCAGAGGTTTCTGCCTGTGGTTGGCTGACTCCATTGAGGTTGATGTGTGATGATTCTGAACATAATGGAGGAGAAAGTGGAGGAACAAAGCTGCTCACCTCATGTTGGAAACAGAGAGAGCAAGAGGAAGCAACAAGGTGCTCCCTTCAAAGACATGTCCACAGTGACCTACTTCCCCCAAGCAGGTCTCACCTCTTCCAGACTGTTCAGGATGAGCTAGCTCATCAGTGCATTAGATCATTGATGACTTTAGTGCCTCAGGATCAAATCACTTCTCAGCTGATCCTTGAACTGACAGCCAACCCTTTCCACAGTCTTGGAGAACAGTAAATCACAATAGCTCATCTACTTTTCAAAAGGATTGTATTTTACTTCTAAAGGTGTATTTATTTTTTCCATGCATTTATTTTTATTTCATGTGTGTGTGTGTGTGTGTGTGTGTGTGTGTGTGTGTGTATGCCTGTGTACCATGTATGTGCAGCGACTATGGGGAAGAAGATGGAACTTGAATTACTGATGGTTGTGATCTGCAGTGTGGGCTCTGGAACAGAACCCAGGTCCTCTGTAAGAGCAGCAGGTTCTTTTAACCACTAAGCCACCTCTCCAGCCCCAGAAGCTCCTCTTCTTTAAAAAAGGATGTTTAAGTAAATCACTTATTAATACTAAGTGGAGTAGAATAGTATGTGTATGAACAATATATAGAAATAAATATTAAAAATTAAGTGAAACATGCTAAGGTAAGAACTGACAAACAATGGGATGCATTTTTATATATTCCATATTATCCTGTCTGCATAAGAATTAAATTGCAAACACTAAAATGGCATCTACATCAGTAAACAGAACCAGGAATATCCTTATCAAGAAACAACCCAACAGTAAGGAAAGTATTTTAGCCCCATTTTCATCCATATAGACTCTCTACTCTGCAGGATTTGGGCAAGCACGGAGGAAAGAATGGAAAAGAGTGCATGGTGGTCCACCACAAAGAGAAAGACCCAGATTTGGCATCATGACTTGCATCCTCTGGAATCTGAACCACATATATCCAGACCTTGAACATTAGGTTGAGTTTCTTCATGCAAACTACAGAGATGTCCCAGTCAACAAAGTCCTCACTGCAGAAAGATGAGGACTTGAGTTCTAATTCTCAGAACTCACCTAAAAAACCAAGTGTGGTGTCATGTGCTGCTTGAATCCCAGCATTGGGGAGGCATGAACAAAGAATTCTGGGGCTTGCTGGCCCCCTCAAATAGTCTACATGGAGAGTTCCAGGTCTCAGTGTGAAACAATGTCTCAAAAATCAAGGTGGGCACCACCTGAGTAATTATACTAGAGGATGGCTCTAGCCTCCACACACACACACACACACACACAGAGAGAGAGAGAGAGAGAGAGAGAGACAGAGACAGAGACAGAGACAGAGACAGAGACAGAGACATAGAGACAGAGACAGACAGAGAGAGAAAGAGAGAGGTTCCTTTGAGCTCCTTGTCTATAGAACAAGTTACCATTGACTGCAAGGATTCACCAGATAAGGGCAATCTCTAGATCCCTAAGTATTGGGTACTTTTTTCTGCAAATTCTTTTCAGCCATTTGCGGGATTTTCCTCAGTTGATGTAAGTACACCTGGAAGGGGCATCAGCTATCTATCTTTTTGTCTCTGTGTTTCCCTGTCTTTTGCTCTAGTCTCTATTGGCCCATTACTGAATGGCTCACTCTGTGGTGCACAGAGCCTGTTTCTATGCTAAGCACAGAAGTGTAAATGGTCTGCTATGGCTACTGTTTGGGCCCCTGTTGATATCTGGTTATTGTATTTCATAGTCCATTAGACATGGCATCTGGTTTTCAAGACAGCCCCTACCTCTCTCCACCATCATCACTGTTTTCCTCTGTGACTGTGTGGAGACAGAGCACATGGAGGGACCTCCTGAGTGAATCTCACTTTCATCTTTTGAAACACATGTCTCCCTTCAAAGCTTTCCTGTTCTATTTTCTGCTTCTATGCACTAGCAGGAAAAATGTAAATTTTTTTAATTACCTAGTAATGAAATGGGGATGTTGATAAACAGTGTCAATTACACATGCAAGAATCATTATTTTTATTTTATTCTTTTGCCCTTCCCAACACAGGAAGGATTTTCTTCCTGAGAGAAAATCACTGACTCTTCTGGCTTCTCCACTCAACTCAGCTCCCTCTTTCCAGGCATGAGAATCTATGCTACACAGTCCTAGGAAGTCTCCATACATCAACACATAGTAAGTAACAATGCTGGGTGCAGCCTACTGCTCAGCAAAACCTTTGTGAAACACAACAGATATTAGTATTTTTCCTGTCACTTCAATGATGTGTTGGTATTGTTTATATTTAAAAACATGCATCCCATACATTAAAAGCAAGGATGACCTTGGCTACTCCCTATCTAAAGATTTTTCTATTTCTTCACTATTGCTGTGAAATATTGGGCAGAAGTGTAAGGAGTACATCTGTGAGAATAAGGCATTCCTCTTAATGAATATGGCATCCCAAGGTCCTCAAGAAGTCAGGTGCCCCAGAAAAACAGAAGGATGTATAGGGGCTAACATAGCTTACTCTGGTCACCCTTGACCATTTTCACAATGTGCCTGCTTGTGCTTCATCTTTGTCCTTCAGGTAAAGACGTATTGTGCCCTCAGACCAACTGAGGGTCAGGTACCAGAGCTATTTCTCAAATGAGGAAGAGATAGTACACAGAGTTTTTGAGTTATATGCAACCTTGTATTTCTTGCATTGTCCCCAGTTTAGTGACCCAAGTCTTTGCATGAGTGCACATAATTATCTGCTCTTTAGTTCTGGCTCTTTCTGGTGTCCAAGTACCCAGAAGAGCTCTAGAGCATAGGCTGTGAAATCAGCAGGACACAGGCATGGGACCAGCAGGACACTTTTTTCAAGAGTTGCTAGGAGTCCTGGAAAAGCTTAGGAAGAAGTGATGTGTACAACATTTGTGGCAAAGGCTGTGGATGGTTTTCAAAGTCAAACCACACAGGTCAACACTAACGGTGTGCAGAATGTCATCAAATGACCATGTTATTAACAAACACAGCAGGAGTTCAAGGACACACTCTGTTTTGAGACAACCAATGTCAGGACACACCCTGGAAGTGTCCTAAGAACACACTCCCACTCTGCTGATAGTGCTGTCAGTGTTGGTACTGTAAAGATTGGGAAACTGACTGCTTGTAAAGCCTGCATTCTTGTTATCTTGAAATGACTGAATCTCCTTTTATCCACAGTGTTATCATGTCTGAAGAAATGGAGCCTGCAGGAGAGGGAAGGAACTGACCCCTGTCTTGTGGATGGACTCATCCATCCAAAGATGGTTAAGTAATTTTGATGCTTTAGGGTAACACTCTCTTCCCATAAGCCCGTGTGTTCATGCTTTAGTTAGATATTGGCAATGTTGTCTTTGTATATGGATGATAGTCACATGGAGGATCAAAGACAAATTATCCTGCAGATGAGAGAATACAAGAAGGATATGCTGGGAGACAGACCTTGATGGTCTTTATGTTTAGAGCTTAGAAAAACGAGAATGGAAACAATTCCTGTGGCAGCTCTGAATTTAGCATTCCTCCATGGGAGGACTGAACTATATTCAGGAGAGGCAGAGGTCTGGAATGTCCAAGGACAACGGTGACACATTGGTGATCAGCATTGTTCCCTCCACCTGGCCCTGGTTTCCTCATTGCTACACTCTCTGCTTTGTTGACACTTCAACTGGTATCTCAGGGTAGTGAGGGGCACGCATTGTCCTGCCGGTAACACAGCTTCTGCAGGAATGAGCAACTCATTTAATCTCATCAGGAATACACTTCTCTCTCCTCTGATAAGGGTCATTGTCTGTGTTTTCAATAATAAATCACAGATGTAGTATAGTGGCTATAAAATCTCAGATACTTCTGACAAAATCACAGTTGCAAAATTGAAACTCATCCCTCCAGTAGCTGTGACTGGGAAAAGAGAGTTTAACCATAATAGTTGGAGTCATTATAGCTTTGGGGAGAGAGCTGACACTAGTGAGATTCCCAGAGATGTACAAGGATAACACCAACTGGAAAACTAAGTAATAGCGGAGAGACTACATTAATAGCCCCTACCTGATGATAAGGTTGGTGACTACCTTATGTGACATCCTAGAACCTTCATCCTGTGACTGATGGAAGCAGAGACAGATACTCACAGCTAAACACTGAACTGACCCCCTGGAGCCCAGTAACAGAGATGGAGCAGTGATGAGCAAGGTGGTCAAGACCATGCTGGTGAAACCCACAAAGACAGCTGACTGTATAAGGGGGAGCTCTTGAACCCCAGACTGATGACTAAGAGGCCAGCAGGGGGCTGATCCAGACTCCATGAATGTAGTGTCAGTGAGGAGGCCTCAGAAATCTCTGGGGCCTTGGGTAGTAGACTAGTGTTCACCATGGCACACAAATGAACTTTGGGAGCCCATTCCACATGGAGGGATGCTCTCTCAGCCTGGACACATGGGGAAGGGCCTAGGGTCCTGCCATGGATGAAATGACAGACTCTGGATATCCCCCCAAGGAGGGCCTCACACTCCCTGGGGAATGATGTGGGGATTGGGCTGGAGGGGGGGTGGAGGGGGCTGGTGGAGAGAGAAGGGGGAGCCAGGATTGACATTTGAAGCATGCATGTTTCTAATTTAAATAAAAAACATACATAAAAAGATAGTTTAATCTCCCCAAAACACAAGTAGAAATCTTTTATTTTTGCATATAATATTTTATTAGTTTTTTTAACATTTGATACACACATACCATGTATTTTGATCACATTCAGTCCCCACCACTCCTCTTAACTTCTCCCAGATCCATCCCCTACCTTTCCACCTTTTCCCAACTTCCTGTCTTGCCCTGGGAAAATTTCTTTAGTCAAGTTAGTGCTGACCACATATGCATGGCATGGGGCCATTCACTGGAGTATGGTCTACCTACCTGAGGCCATACCCTGGAAGAAAATCAACTCTCCCTCCTGTAGTAGTAGCCACCAACTGTTAAGAACATTTCAGCTAAGACTGGGGTCTCATGAGCCTCTTTCCTCTCCATCTGGAATGTTGACTCTCTTGTTCAGGCAACCATAGCTACTGTGAGCTCATGAACATAGCAGTCCTACTTCATATCAGACCTCTCTGACCTCTGGACACCATAGTCTTTCTGTCTTCTCCTCTGAGATGCTCCCTGAGCATTGAGGGTAGAGGGACTGTGATACTGATGTACATTTATGAATGAGCATGCTACACACACTTTTTTGGGGGGGCAGGTGGGGTTCAAGACAGGGTTTATGTGTATAGCCCTGGATGTCCTGGAATTAGATCTGCAGACCAGCCTGTCCTCGAACTCACACAGATCCTCCTGTCTCTACCACCTGAGTGCTAGGATTAAAGGTGTGCGCCACCACCTCCTAGCCCACACACTTATTCTTAGCACTTTAACCAGATGTGAGTTTCTGCATTTTAATTTGTGTTCTGTTTATTTTTGTTTTTTAAAGTGCACTTAAAAAATAAAATTGTTCTAAATGGTTGAAAGCAACAAACATACCAAACTAGTTGTTCTGCCTTTCGATAGCAGAGTCTCATAGACAAGAGAAGACCATTCAGTTCTGTTAGCTATGTGTTTATGCCTCTACATTGACATTTATAAGTACTGTTTACTTACCCATTTAAATACTATCTATTGATTAGGGTTTAGATAAAATGAAAGGTTCCATACTACATCTCTATTCTAAAGTTATGTTGTTGTTGTTAGCTAGAGTCTTATTATAGAACTGTGGTTAGTCTGGAACTTACTGTGTAGACCATCCCAGCCTTGAAGTAAGAGAGCTCTACTTTCTTCTGCTTAGTGGCTGCAAGCAGTTATTTTATACACACTATTTGAATCACTATCCATGTTAGTGACTGGCAATAAGATACCTAATTAGTAATGGCTATCCCAACTAGTGAATTGTGGTTACATTTTACATGTTAGAAAAAAATTTCTCTTAGTATGTATTTACTACACACTCTTCCAGACTGGCCCCACCCTTTCTCTAATTAAGAACATCAAATACATTCCCCACAGTTTTATTTCCTAGAGAATTTCCCGTGGACTCTCACGGGCTTCCTCTCAGATCTGGACAGGTCTTATCTAGGCAGTTGAGCACACACTGTCTCACAATTGTTCTACATGATTTGATATTGATTGCCTGCTTCCTGGATCCTGTTTTCTTGTTTGGTTTATTGCTACACCTTAGCAGAGCATGTTCTCCAAAGTTCCCTGAGAAAGAAGACACTTACACGGCAAATTTCACCTTGCTGTTGGACATTGTGTTTGCTTCTGTCTGAAATCTGACAATGGTTTGACTGGGTGTAGTTTTAGGACGAAAATTAGTTTTATTTATAAATCTGGATATATTTTCTCTCTTATTATCTTGTGTTGCTGCCAAAAGGCACAAAATTCTCCTTTCTGATCTTTTGTAATCTGACTTTTTTGTTCTTTAGTCAGTGTAATCTTTAAAGTTTTCACTTAATTCCTGATGATCTGAAACTCTGCAACAATAGGCCTCAGGAGAATTTTTTTGATGTTCTTTATGGTAAACAAGCACTTTCAAGTGTGAAAGACTTTGTCATTGACACATGTCCTCCCCTCCCTACTCTGCTACGAGTTTCTGGAGCTTTCTTCTCAATGTTGTTAGGTACTGTATTACTTATAATTTTGTATTATTTACTTTAGGAGCCCAGGTAAGATACGGTGCATTCAGGGTTGCTTGGTTGCAGACCACAGAGATTGTTTTCTATTTTGCATCTTTGGTTCTGTTGTTTACATTGCCTTAGTTTAGAGTTAGTGATATCTGTCAGGTTTTATGTTCAAAGTTCAGTAATCCAGTAGTTCATTAGTTTCCCTGCACTCTTTCAAAAAGCATATTGTGGGGCCAATGAGGGGCTCAGCTGCTAAACACACCTGCTACCAATCCCAGCAGCCCAAGGTCAATCCCTGGGACCCACAGGGGAGAAGGAGAGATCCAACTTCAACAAGTTGTCCTCTGACCTCTAAAATCACAGGAATACCCACAAACATATGTATGTGCATGTTCATAACACACATATGCACATATATATACATACACATATATACATGTATATATGCAATACACACATACGTATACATGCGTACACACATATACATATGCACACATGTATACATAGAGAGAAAATAAATTTAAATGTATCAACTTTTTATAAAATCATAACAAACAAGTTTCAGTCACTACCCTCTCATCTCCTAAGAATGCTAGGAAGGTTTACTTGTGCTGCTAACACTGTTCATCTCCTCTGCTTCTTTTGTATACTCTACTTCCTCTGAGTAACTTTAAATGTTCTTCGTTTTGTGGGCGAGATGTTTATTTGATGAGGTTCTGCTTACCTGACTGAAATCTATACTCACACACCATGCAATAAGTCATTGTCCTTGTTTGCTCATTTTCCGTTAAGCACAGAGTATTTATCGGCTCTAACTGCCTCAAACTAAGCATGGCTGTAGCACACCTACCATTCTAGGAGTCAGGAGGCTGAGACAGAGAGATCACAGTGAGTTCCAAGCCAACTTGGATATGTAAAAAGATCCTGCTTCAGTAAACCAGACTCCTACTGATGATGATGGTGATGTATGATAAAACTCTGCATACCTGGAAAGGGTGTATTTACTGATAGGATGAATGGTAAAGCAAGTGGGCTTTGAATGACAATCTCAGCTCCAGTCAATCTGTTGATGTTTGGTCACCCTGTACAAGACGATCCTCTACAAGTAACACCATCTCTGGAGCTGGGGTACCTAACTGGATCAGGAGAAGCCCAGGAGACTGATGAAGCACACTCCCAGGTGTGCCTGAGGCTTGGTCTTGAGAGACAGCTGACCCCTGAATCAAGTCCGTGTCTTTGTTTTCAGAGAACACTGACACTTGAGTTAGTCAGCTGAGTGGGGTAGACTGGTCCTGAATGTGGAAGCAGC
The DNA here is from genome assembly GCF_017639785.1 of Mesocricetus auratus. Classification (NCBI taxonomy): domain Eukaryota; kingdom Metazoa; phylum Chordata; class Mammalia; order Rodentia; family Cricetidae; genus Mesocricetus; species Mesocricetus auratus. The sequence goes on along the minus strand of NW_024429267.1, from coordinate 49,225,903 downwards.
ACCTTGTGATAGACTGGGACCAAAAGGAAGCTGGGAGTGAAGGGAAGCCCGCAGCATGGATGCTCAGACTCAGCCCTCTGCAGCCGACGAGGCTGCCGCTGCCTGTGGTCATCACACTACAGACCCTTCAGTCTTTGAACACAGACTCATTTGCAGGAATTCTTCCCATGAAGACATCAGCAAACCTCCACTGCCTCCTCACAGAACCCCAGCAATTCCGTTAATGTCCAACTTTGGTTGACAGAATTGGATAACGGGTTCCTTATAGAAACATGAATGACCCCAATGCTGCTGCACCACTGCAAAGTTTCATCTCTGGGTAGATGACGACTTCCCCCTGGCTGCATAGGTGGAGCACCCTCCTCTGTCTGTGTATGCTAGCACCTCCCAAGGCTATGAGGCCATAGGCACTTAGGGAAGAATTACATGCAGCTAGTTGGGAGGTACATAAAGGGGCAGTTGGAGTCTCAGGTGAGGGTTGAATGACCATCCCCAACCTCCTTTCTATAAGGGAATGTCAACTGTCAACACGCCCAATCTCTTGCCAATAGTCGTATCTGTTCTGATGATGCTGGTGGCTGTTGTGTGGGGAGAATGGCTCTCTATAGCAGATTTCCAGTGGATACTATTCCAGGACTTCAGCCTGAGACCCAGTCTCAAGGGGCCATATTTTTCTGAGGTTTTCACTTTCTTAGGCTGAACAACCAGTCTGAAGGTAGCCATTGTGGGACTACTCAGACCATGACCTTACAAAACATTCCAGTAACCTCTTAAAATTAGAAATCTTCATTCAGTGACCTTCTATAGAATCCTGGATGACACTGCGATGCTTTGTTAGCTTGGAAGGTACAAGAAACTGATAGCAGCAGAGTCTGCAAATGGAAACTCTTGTCTTAATGAAAACCATTTCATAAATAATAAACCATGCTATTAATATATTGTTAGGCATGCCACTTGGGCAATGATCTAAAAGCAATTAGGTGCATTTGGCAAGGAATTAAATGAAAAATGCAAGCTGGCTAAAATAATTGGATAATTTGAAAGTAGAAATGAAAGGAACTAAATGAAGTTCAGAATTTTGGGACAATGATAAGTTAGAAATGCTGATCACTTTTAGGTTTAAAATGTAAAAAGTAAAATTAAGCCTTAAAAATCTATTAAAATTTAATCTATTAGAATAAAGCAAATTAGAGATGTGGCTTTTACCTTCAATATTAAAGTATCTAAGTGAATTAGGATGCTTCAAAGCAAATAGAAAAATGAGGACACAGCATTTTCAGACTACAGAGAGAAGTGAAGTTTTTTTTAAAGCTAAAAACCAAAATTCAGATGAAACTTTGGTTTACTAAAACACAGGCAACCCATTAAAACTAATAAGAATGACACGGATAAGAATTATCTTGTTTTCAGAGGCCTATATTTCTAAAAGAAAATCATGATACTGTACTTGAAAGCCTTGGACACCTGTCTTTTATGAGCAGAATGCAGACTGAGGAAAATGTATATCTACAAAGAGGTGTGTCCTCAGCATCTCCCTCAGAGATAGCCACAGAGAGGAATGATCTAGAAAGAGCCAGTGCTGAGGACTCTTTACAGTAAGGAGTGCGTCCCCAGAGCAAATTCTGAGATGACAAATGACCATGCAGACTGACTGAGCCACTTTATTCCCCAGAGGAACAAGTCCAGCAGAACTGAGATGTCTAATTATAAGAGGAGACAATTAGAATGTTCTCTAAGGTCCCACAATGGCTATCTTCAGGCTGCTGAGTCAAGAAACCAGGAGCTGCTAGGCCTCTAAGAAAGTGGAGGCCTCCAAGCTCAAGGCAATAAGAACTCAGTGGCAGAGCCTGTTCAAGGCCCCAGATTCTACACACACACACACACACACACACACACACACACACACACACACACACACACACACACACGCACGCACGCACACACGCACACATGCATGCACATGCTCACACACATGCACATGCGCATGCACACACACACATGCACACACACATGCATGCACACACTCACACACATACACACATGCGCATGCCCGTGCACACACACACACACACACGCCCATGTGTGTGATCATTTTCATATTAATAAAATAGTATATTTTAGGGAGATTTTTATCAAAACAACTTTACACCTGTTGTAGATAAAATGAAACTTGCACATAGTTTAATTTGTGTAGTTTGATGCCATTTCCATATCACTTTCTAGATAGTGCTATTTATTCACACTCAGTTAAAATAATATTAACTTATTAGATTATACCTATAAAATATGTATCAATTATTTTGAAGTTTCTGGTTTTTGCCCCTCCCTCCTTCCTTCCATACTTCCCCTTCCCCCTTCCTCCCTCCTTCCTTCCATACATCTCCCTTTTCCTTCCTCCTTTCCTTCCTCCCTCCCTTCCTTCCTTCTTTCCTTCCTATTCCCCATTCTCCTCTTTCTTCCTTAGTGAATTTTCCCAAGCAAGCATAATTTTGGAGAAGCAAACATGGAAATAGATTTTTACACCACTTTAAGTTTTTTCACTCTAAAACTTTTCACGTCACATATTCTGACCATATTATTTCCCTTCTCCCAACCTCTCCCAGATTTCACACACCTCCCTACCCACACAGCCTCACGTTTTCCCCCTCTCAAAACAACAACAAAATATCAAAATAAAAAATAATAAAACCCCATAAGACAAGTAAAAATAAAAACAAAACAAATAGTACTGGAAACCAAACTCAAGTACTGGGCAAAAACAACGAGTGCTCTTGACTGCCCAGCCGTTTCTCTAGCCCTAAATGTGAAATCTTAAAATGTTCTGATAATATCGCTGCAGACTGCAGAGAGACGGGTGGTTTGAGACATTTGTCAACAGTGGACTCTGAAGTCAAGAGGTGGTCAAGGGGCTGGGGGCAGATGGCTCTATCCTGAGAGGAAAACCCCAGGAACTGGTTCCTGCTGGTGTAGATATTCATTGCTGTTGTTATCAACGTTTAACTCGCACTGTGGGATTCTGTTTCCTTTAACAGGACTGAAGTCACTGAGAAACTTCTCCCACACAGAAACCCACTTTCCTCTCTGATACCTATTCGCATGCCACTTTCTATGCCTGGACAGGGTTCCTTGACTTTATCCATCCACCAGCTCTTGGCATCATGGCCACACTGGGCTGGCTTTGCTTTTCTCAGGAATGGCCTATTGATTTTTTTTCCATTCTTTTATATTTTTAATTAATTTTTATTTAAATTAAAACCAGTCTTATTTTACACACCAATCCCAGTTCCTCTCCCTCCTGTCCTTCCATTCCCTACCACCACTGCCCCATCTTATCCCTCATCCACTCAAGGAGGTGAGACCTCCCGTGGGGAATCATCGAACTCTGCCACACCATTTGGGGCAGAACTTAGGCCCTCCTTCCGTATATAGACTGAGACAGTACCCCTCCTTAGGGAATGGGCTCCCAAACCTGCACTAGGGATAAATACTGGTTCCACTGACATGGGTTCCATAGACTGCCCAAGGCCCCCAAATGATACAACATTCATAGATCCAGGTTCCCCCGCTGTCAGTCTGGGGCAGGTACCAGGGAAATTTCCAGAGACCCACAAGGATGACCCCCCAACTAAACATCTAAGCAATAGTTAACAGGGTAACTTAAGTGCCCTTCCATCACAATGAGCAATTGATGATTACATTAAATACTGTCTTAGAGCCTTCATCAAGTAGCTTATAGAAGCAGAAGCAGAGATTCACAGCTAAGCCCTGACCCGAAGTCCTGGAATCCAAGTCCTGGAATCCAGTTGTAGAGACAGAGGAGCGATGAGCAAAGAAGTCAAGACCATTTTGGGGAAACCCACAGAAACAGCTGATCTGGGCCTATTGATTTTGCAACGATTGATTGTGTTCAGATTCCCAGTGACGGCTCTGTGATGAAGACAGCGCCACCTGGGGGTAAGGAGGATGCAGTGGCTCACACGGTTGACACCAAATGCCCAAGAGCACACATCAGCTTTGTGGATGGGAAGAAAGGGGAAAACAGATCCATTTTACAGACCTCTTCAAGGTGACAGTTAAATCTGTGACAAATCCTTTGACCAAAGCAATTTCAGGGTGAGGGTGGAAGTGTAACATGTAGTTTTCCCTGCCATCCGCCCCTGTCGAGCTGTCTGAACCCCCAAATAACACACAGGACACTAAATTAATTATGAAGCTATTGGCCATTTGCTATTGTTTCTCATTGGCTAGCTCTGACTTAATTATTGAACCATAATCACCAATATATATTTTATAAGGACTTTTTTCTTTTCTTTTTCTTTTTTTTGTTTGGTTGGGTTTTTTTTTGTTTGTTTGTTTTTTTGAGTGTCAGGGTTTCTCTGTGTGGCTTTGGAGCCTGTCTGTCCTGGAACTAGCTCTTGTAGACCAGGCTAGCATCAAACTCACAGAGACCTTCCTGCCTCTGCCTCCTGAGTGCTGGGATTAAAGGTCTGCATCACCAATGCCTAGCCTGCTCTGATATAATTTATGACTTTTCATTGTCTCAAGATTAAGTAATGGGATTCCTTAAAGAAACTCAAGAAAACACATAAAAGAATGAAAAGTAGGTTTCCCCTTACTGTTTTTCTCCAAGAAAATATTCTAGAAAGCATACCAAAAACCAAAATTGCTCTTTACTCTGCACTTAAATAACATACATAGTTCTAATTTTTTCTTTTCAAATTGTTAGTCTAAAAACTGACAAGTTATCAGATGATTTTAAAAACTGACCTTTTACAAAGAAAAGATCTTCTAGATGGTTTGGGAAATAGAAAATATATTTTGTTTTTGTTTAAAATGCCAGACTTCAAGCTTGCCTTCAGTTTCACATAGTGGACCAAAGTCTCTTGATAGTTGGTAAGTAAATAAGAAAAAATTAGACTTAACTGAGTACTCTCCTTTATTCTTAGAAACTAAAGCAAAACCAGTAACCTTTACAAGACACAGCCAATTAAACCAGAACCTGAAGTCCTACAGAACACCAGGGAGATCATTTGCAAGATTTTACAACTGTCATGATCTCAGTAGATAGACAGCATGCCATCTTTAGTGAACAAGCTATGCACCGCAATGCAAATGGTCCTGATGCAGGGATTTGGACAAAGGAGAAAAGCAAAGGTAAAGGTGAAAATTGCTATGCAAAGCATTCTGTGAGGGGCTTGTGCAGGGTGTGCTTAGAGTCACTTTGGGGAGGAAGACTTTCCAGAGCAGAAAGACCCATTGGCACGAACTGAGGATGAAGAAGTAGACGGCGTTCTTCAGTTTGAGCTTTACTGGACAACGGTAAAGGCCAGCAGACACTGAGGAAGCAGAGCAGGAAGACAGATACAGTGTAACCAAGGCTCTAAGGCGTTTACATTCCCTGCACATCACCTAATGTGAGGAAGCATGAAAGGGACACATCATCAACTGTTGGTTAGACCCTAACCTCAAACTCGTGATACGGTGGGGGGCACAAAATGGTCCCAACAGGAGCCAGGGGGAAAAAAACCCGGAAGAGTCACAAGAATGTTCTGGAGCATCAAGAAGCATTTCAGGTGCCTTTCTTATGTCGATAACATTTCCCCTGGGATTTGATCCCTAAAGAAAGCTAAGAAAACACAAAAAAGAATGAAAGGTAGTTACAATTGTATTACTTAATTTACTGTCAGTGGTGCTGATTTTGTGAAACTGTTGCCTCATAACACAACATCTTATAGGCTGGTCAGGTTTGGGATTTTTGTCTGTTTCTGTTCTTGTTTTTCACTCAAGATGATCATTGTTACTTCATTAACTCTTCTTGGAAATGCTAACATTTAGTGAATTCTCTTTGGGAATTTTTATTATAAATTATTTGGGAAATGGTGTCATACGTGCTCTCCACCTTAAAGGCATACTTATATTTATTTTAAAATATCATTTTTGTGGGGATAGTGAGATGGCATGGTAATTAAGGGCCACTTGCTGCCAAGCCTGACAACCTGAAGTCAATCACCAGGACCTTCATGATGGCTGGGAAGAACCGACTCCCATTATCTGTCTTCTGATATCCACAAGCATGATGTGTGCGTGGCACCCCCCAAGGCATACAGCAAATACATGCAAAAAGAATTTTTAGCTTGCTCTTCAAAAATATACTACAAAAATAAAAAATAACAGATACGCACATCAGCTTACCGAAAGAGATGTTTGCACTTCCATATGAAGGCCAACATAGGAACAGCCTTAACTGGTTACAGACTAAATAATTTGTTGCTGGCCCAGATACACAGCCCCATCTCCCTGTGTGGCTTGTGATAATTTCAAGAGTGGTAATTCAACTCAGGGTGCCAGCGTGCTTGTGAAATGAAACCATTCTCTGCTGGATATTTCACAGGAATCGTGTTTTGAACTTGAACTCTTTCTTCACACACTCAATAGTAATTATCTCAGGATACCCAACAGGATTCTATGCAGTCATCTGAAGAAGTTATGCTAATACAGCAGTTTTCTGGTGCCTCAGTCATCGGGGAACTATGGCAGCTAAATCACATTTATGAATTATTACTCTCTGGGGCTAATAGTATGTCATTTGCTTATTGTGGCCCCAACAGGCTAAGTTGGGTTTTTTAACCGGCCTCTCAAATGAATGAAGATCCCCAGACTTCTTTTGTTGTAAAATATTTTCTATGAGGCCAGTGGGTAAAGGCACTTGCCACCAAAGCCTGATGACCTGAGTTCAATCCCCAGAAAGCTCACTGGTAGAAGAAGATGAACAACTTTTGCAAGCTGTCTTCTGGCCTCTAAATGGATTATGTCAAGTGTGCATGCCCACACACATATATACACATATACAAAATAAACATAATTGAATAATTTTGTAAAAACATCTTCTAGGTAGAGGTGTTTTAACTATTCTGTCCTGAAATGTAGTGTTACTTGACAACTGCTCTTACAGTAACAATACATGACTGTCTCTAAGATCAGGTATGTGTTTGGTCGATGAAGTACACGCCTTCTCATCTGGAGAGTAACTGGAGTCCGTGGGGATTTTAACAGCTGAGACTACTACTGCAGTTGCCTTAAGGCCCTGAAACTAATCCACTTCTTCAAATTTCCAATGCACTGCATGTTGCCACATATTACACTGTGCTTTGTGTACTCATAAAGGTAGTGTGCAATTGAGAAAGCCGGGGATCACAAGAAAATAAAACAGCCTCCACCGGGTCATTGTCAAGGACATCGTTGCTATAATAAACACATGAAGGAGAAGCAAGCGGTACTAGGGACCCCACTGTTCTGAGTTTAGTAGGTCTGTCGGGGTCTTATAAACCCCTTCTCTCATTTCCCTCGCCTTGTCAAGAGAAGCGGAGCAGGGGCTGGGTGGGGGGGCTCAGGCGCTACCCTGGAGCTGAAACCAACGCAGGGGAATTTTAGAGTCAGGCCCACTGATGGGTTCCCTGTATAAGCCAGGCTGTTTGCTAATTTGGGAGTGTTCAATATCGAGGCTGTTCCAACTCGTTTATCTTACAAAGCCAGGAGAATGGCTTCTGAGCGCTTTTCCTGAGGCACAGAATTGAATTCTCTAAGTGAAAAGTGTAAAATGGTCTTTTAAAAAAAAATGCTGGTCAGTTTTTCTTTTCCTCCTCTTTACCATGGGATAAACGTGTGAAATCTTTACTCTGTTTGAGATTTTGTTTTCTCGGTTACTGGCACCATCCACAACGCAAATGCATTTATATTTAGGCTCAGTGACCCAACAGAACCAAGGAATTGCTGTGGTCCTGCAGGCTTCTCCTGGTTGCATGTGGCTGAGGCTCTGGAACACACAGCACCACACGAGACAGCAGGTGGCGCTCTCCACCAACTCGAGCTCAAGAGCCTTCAACTACAGCTCAGCATCCTGTATTTGACTGGGCGAAAACTGGTCCCTGAATGAACTGCTTATGTCAGAAAGTTCCAACCTGGCAAAGAAAGTCCTTACAGATTGCATCGTGAGTTTGAAACGATAAAAAGTTGAAAGGGAAGCTCTGAGTTCCTAAACTGGAGGGTCCAGGGTGAAGTTAGGCTATTTCACTAAGAAGCCACTAGAGGGCAGGCTGCCTGCCTGCTATGCCATGCTTGCAGGTGTGTGTATATGAAGGCACGCCCATGGAGGGGAAAAGTGTTGGCCTTCTCTGCTAACCACAGTTAACAACAGCTTTACGTGGAATTTTTGCCTGTGTGGCTTCCATCTAAGCCCTCTACCTGCCTGTGGGTTTGAGGTCTCCAGAATGCCCATTCATTCGCCCCTGTCCCCCTACTCTCTTCTTCGGTGTAAGCAATAGCACCATTTTGTTCCAGGTGGGTAGTCTTGCATTTTCTCTTTTTATTCTGTTTGGTCAATAGAAAACTGTTTTAGTTTAATTTTATTTCATTTAATTTTCTGGTGCTGAACGTTAAACCCAGGGAGCCTCGTGAATTCTTGTACTAAAATGCTTTTATTGGTTAGCTCCCTCACAACCCCACAGAGGGAAACGGGCTCTAGTCATCGCTCTTTGTGTCAAAATATTAAGAAATACATCACGTAGACTTGTTGAATATTGTTTTTCTAATTTTTCTTTTGTGGGAGGAATCTCATTGTAGAACAATCTAGCCTTAAACTTGTTCTGTGGGTGATACTGACTTTGAACTCCTAATTATCCCAGTTCTGTCCCATGAACGTTGGGACTGAAATCCTGTACTACCACACTCTGCTCTCGGGCTTTTCTTCAGGCAATTTGGCTCATTTGGGTTTTTGTTTTGTTGTTTTTGCTTTTTTACATTTCTTCTACATTCCTAGGACCACTAAGAAGCTTTACCTCTGGCATATTTGAGAGTCAGCCAGGGTCTCAGTAATGACCCTCATTAGCTCATCTCAAAACAGTGTCTTAGATTCTAAAATGTCCCACGCGGACAGATGAGTCCCATTTCTCGCTGTGCAAATGGGATCTAAGCAGATGAAGTAGCCATCTACTTAGAGACCAAACATGAAGCCCTCTTCTCGTGCGGCCTCTAGAGGGCAGTGCTCTCCTACCTTTCCTTCGGGTTTGGCCGGCCTGGAGCAGTGGCTTAGGGTCTTGTTTAAACAGCCACACTAGGGAAGTGGCCGATGGTGCATCTCCTTACAGCCCTCAAAAGATGTTTCTCAGCTTACACTGTGTCGTAGTTTCACTTAATTAGTTAGAAGGTGGTCTTGCCCTGAAAATGCTGCGACGCAAAACACCGAGTCAAAGCCTCCTGCAAAGAGAGAAGAGTGCCCCCCACCATGTGAAGTAGATGTGTGAAGTGAGGTTTGGGGGGAGAGGGATTTGACTGTCCTGGGTCAGCACTGGCCAGGGATGATGTGAGACAAAGAGAAATGTAGCCCGGATTCTGAAGCATACATACGAGAGTCTTAGGCTGCAAGAGTGGAGGGGGAAATTCACACAGGAGGGTCATGCCACCAGGCACAGGGAAGCCTGCAGATTTGAAAGGCACACTGACAGGGGTTTGGCCTTGCAGGGTCTGCGGGGTCGTGCTGGGGGCAGTGTGGAGGGTGCTTCAGAGGCTGGCTTTTGCTGATACCCAAGAGAACACAAGGCCATGATGCCTGCTTTCCTGACTTGCTCACAGATTCCTTTGTAGAGAGGAAACTGTATACTACTGCTCCCCTGCAGTTGTCCCAGATCCTTGGAGTGGTGAGGACAACGTTTTGGTAACTGGAGTGCAGAAGGGGAATTTGAGGTCAATGCAGCATATATACTCTTTTAAAAAATATGTTTCAGGGGTCAGTCTGGAGAAATGGTCCCATGATTAAGAGCACACACTGCTCTTGCAGAGGACCAGAGCTCTGTTCCTAGCACCCGTATGAGGCAACTCACAACCACCTGCAGGTCCAACTTCCTCTCCTGACCTCCCGGGTACCTGCACACACGTGCCTGTAGACACACACACACACACACACACACACACATCCTACTTCCCCTTCTGACCTCTGAGGTACCTGCACACACGTGCCTATAGACACACACACACACACACACACACACACACATCCTACTTCCCCTTCTGACCTCCGGGGTACCTGTACACACATGCCTATAGACATATATACACATACATAACAATGAAATAAATCTTTAAAAGTTAAAAAAGTTGTAAACATTTCATATCTTGTAATTATGATCTTGCAGGAACTGTCAGGACAGGGGAAGGTCCGGCTGGTTTAGTTCCTGCTGATGGCAGCCTCTGGCAGATTACACAGTAGCCAGGATTATCTTTAGTCACAATTAATTTATGGGAAAAGCACCAAAAAAGTTTGTGGGCTCTGGAAGGCCCTTGTGGAAGACGAATTACCATTGTGCTTTAGATCCTATGGAAAAATGTGTTATTATGACGTGAACTAATGCTTACATGTGTGGTTCATCTCCAACTTCATAGAAAAGATAAGATTTTTTGTTTTGGAAATACAAAAAAAATATTTTTATGTAACCAGGTGATCTATAATTATTTACTTTTCTTTGTCTACCTTAAAAGCAATTACAAGTCACAGTGTCTGTATTATCCTTAGTTATATTGTTGTTTCCTCCATATTTCATTTAAATTTTAGCAACACCACTGTGGAAGAGTTTCTGCCAAAACTCAGGTTAAAATACCATTTCCCCCAATTTCTCTCTTCTACAGGGATGGCAGTGCCAGTGCCTCCATTGAAAGAAAGGGAATCTTCAAGTTAGGATAAAACGTCTTGTTCACTTGGCCATGAAGAGCCACAGCAGTAGCTGATCTTATCTATGTACATATAGTGCTCCTATTTATTCTTAATCTTGTGTGTGTGCACGTGCATTTGCGTGTGCACGTGTGTGAGTACACGCATATGTGGGGATGTGTGTGTGTGTGTGGTTGTGTGTGTGTACATGCTGTAGCATGTGGTGAGCCTCCAGTGTTGCTCCTCAATCTCTCCCTTGGTTGAGATAGTCTCTTGTTCTTTGTCACCATGTTGAGCTAGCTGTCCGGTGAGGGTCCAGGGACCCTCCTCTCCCTCCTCCCATCTCCGCAGGGGTGCACACACACACATCTGAGGTTGCAGACACAAATACCACATTGCCTGGTCTTTCTGTGGGTTCTGTGTATTCCAAGTCAGACGCTCATGGTTGCACAGGGAACACTTTACCCACTGAGTCTCTTTGCCAGCTACGGAGAGCTGGGAGAATAGCGAGGGCAAAATGATGTTAAAACAGCAAAACAAAACAAACAGTCCTTTCTGTTTGCGTCCTGATGGCTTTTATGGAAAAATCTGGTCCACATGAGAAAAGCAAGTGTTCTGAAGTCCTTCTGAAAGACAAACTATTAACATGAATAGCTTATCATGAGTGTGTAATAAGAATGGTGACTTAAAAAAAAGAAGTCAAAGAGGAAAATTTACGAAGTTCAGTCTGTACTCTGCATTTGTTTTTAATTAGTGGGAGAAATTGGATTTTTATTACTGCCTGTCAACTCCTCACTTTCTGCTGTCACCTTGGCTCCTGACACCATCTTCTTTCCTTCTGCACTGTCCCCTCCCAGAATTCAGATGCAGCTCAGCTGTTCTTTGGTCAGAGACCCAAGGTGTCTGGGTGTTCATTTGGAAGACATTTCATGTGGCTGCAGGAAGCCATTGTCCTCATCAAAACAATAGAAATGAAGTAAATAGGGATGGAGAAATGGCTCAGCAGGTAAAGGCAGTCCCCTGGTGGCATGTCTGAACAGTGGAATGCACTCTTTCTCCAGACAAGGCAAAGTGAAATAAAGATAAGAAACCCAGTGTATCTGTCTTGTTCCCTGACGAGGAGGAATGCTCAATCAGTCTTGATCAGGATCCGTAATCATTCATGCTCATGTGTGAATAACTGATTTGGGATTTGCATAATGCCAAATGAATTCATTTCTGAGACAAAAACTTCAGAAATCAGCAAGTAAGTTAATTCATGGATATACGGGGGAGTTTTGGGAACAGAGCAACGGTTCCTTCACAAAGAAAAATTTGTGAATCTGGTAAAAGTAAAGGCAGGTGTGCAATTGAGACACACCAAGTCAGAACCATGGCAGCCTCTCTGTTGGCATACAGACTTCCTCTTCACCCAGACCCCCAGTGGACGACCTTCCCTCAGAGGAGCAAATTTCCTTGATGATGACACACAGACTCTACTGGTGTGTCCAACTCATCGCTCATAGCCCATGTGCTCCAGGATAGCTGTGAAGATGACCTAACAAAGATCATAAACTCACTGAAAACCTCATGAAATACATTTTGTGAACCAGTTTTGGAGCTTGCCTATGCAGTTTTGTAGCATAAACCTTACAGGTGGCAGCATGATGTACCAATGTCAATGTCTGCAATGTGTTTGAATAGTTCTTCATTCCTCACCTTTCTAGTTTGGGGAATGATCATGTGCCTTTGGCTTTGGTGCTTTCAGCTGTGGCCTTTGACCTCATTCCAAATAACTTGGAAACCCAGAACTCAAAAACGGTGTCTTGGGGTCATCTTATTTAAAGCAAAATCTAGATAAGCTATAATGGAAACTAATGTGAGCCATTATAATAATTCTCTATTCCATTATGAAAATTCTCTATGATTCATACTTTACAAAATGGGAGGCAGCCGGCTAACACATGATACACCCACTGGGAGGCAAGACGGTGTAGTTAAGGTATGTGTGAGTATTCAGTATCTGGCAGCCCCATTTAAGATCTTTGGTTCTCTGTCCTGAATTAAAAGTATCCCAACCTAGGACCAGTAATTAGCACTTGCTAATTTTCATTTTAAATCTGGGAAATAGAGACAGGAGTTCAGGGACAAGTTGGCCACCTATGCAGCAAGTTCAAGGACAGCCTAGCCTATAAGGAACCCTGTTTCAAAACCTCTCTCTCCAGACAAAGTAGATTTTAAAATGCACAAAATAAAATGCTTATTGTCCATTGCAACATGTTGTTTATTGTTATTTTACTTTAACAAGAAGTGTTCTTTAATTAGTTCTGCCATTAAAATACGTTCAATGTATTATCATTTTATATTAGTATTCTTGAGCAAAATATATTTCAAGAAAACCAACCAATCTTGGTAGGTTTTCACAGCATTAGGCAAACCCAATGACCTTGACTTATAAAAGCTTTCAAAAAGAGTCTTGAGCTCCCATGAACATTTTAGAGAGGACAGCAATCCCGACACTATGAGATGGGAAAGAAAAACAAGGCACTGGTCTTTGTTTGAGGACAGAGCTCAGTCAGACTCCATGCCTCGGTTCCAGTTTGTTTTCCATGTGATGAAATTAAGCTGTCAGAGCCTCCCTGGTTCTAAGGATGCATGATATCTAATTGAAATACACTAAAATAGCCCCCAAGTTCTACAACAAAATAGGTTGATCCAACACTTTCCAAGATCATACAGTATATCCAAGAAACCTTTGATATGGAGGTTTTCCTCAGTGTAGTTCAGTCTGTAATCTTTCACAAGGAAAATGACTGTTTCATTTTACATTATTGTACCAAAAATTCAAGGGAATTGAGCTTCTAAATTTATCTCAGTCACACGCCAATGTAACTAAGTTATTCACTGAGTAATGAAACCTCCTCTTTAGTTACTAAAATATTTAATCATTTTCTTCCATTTTTATCTCTCAAAATAAATTATCATCCTAAATGTATTACTCAATTTTCTCTCACTATAAAGAAAAATGGGAGATGAGTAGTAACTTACAAAGAGAAAAGGTTTATTTTTTCTCATTGTTCTAATATAAGGTCAAACAGGCCCATTGTTCTAGGCATCTAGTGGGGTACAGGGTGGTAGTGGTAGAGTTACATAGCAGAAAATACATTCACTTTGTAGATAGGAAAACATAAGAGTGCACAGCATGGGCACCAAGGTCCCCTTCCTAGTTTTCTATAGATTTCCTACAAATCTGCCTTCTAAAGGGTCTACCAGTTTGCCTATGCATAGAATGTACAAGCTGATGTACATGAATGAAGGTCACGTCACAGTCTGGAGACACAGACACAATGACAGTCTGAGACACAATCCAAAATACATAGAGTGATCCTCTGTGTTCTCGGGGGCTGGGTCTAATGCCACCAAAATAGTACAGAAGAACACAGAGTCTACTCAAGGAGTCATTAGGAAAGAAACCAAAAGACAACATGGGAACCAAAAGGCAGGGCCATAGAGATGGTACAGTACCTTATAGCAACAGCTGTAACAAACCTTCGACCCAGCCAGATGTCTACCTGACAAACTCGCCATCACTCAAGGCAACTGGAACTTTCAGTCCTAAGTGGTCAGCCATAAGTATGTGTACATGCAGGCAACAGCAATTGCACTCTATGGATATATAGAGAGATGGTAGGTAGATAGATACATTATAGATAGATAGATAGATAGATTCAGATATGCAATAATGATAATTATAGAATTATAGAAAAAGTCACAAATTTGAGAGGGAATGGGGACCACATGTCAAGAGATTAGAAGGGAAAGAAGGAAATGATGTAAACATAGAATACTCCTATATGAAATTCTCCCAAAAAATGATGAAAAAAACCAAAAATAATTCTAAAATTCAAGGGACAGTGAAATTTGAAGATTAAAAACAAGCACTGTAACCAAACATGAATCTTACACAGAATTTGAAATTACTGCATAGGCAATCATTGTTATAATGAGCATATTGCACACTCTAATGCAAGAATTACAGAGCATGAAAGAACACAGAGATATGGAAACTCTTATAACTAGAAATGTAAGAATTGATGACCATAATTACAGAGCTAGGCATGGCAGTGCATCCTTGTGATCTCAGCACTTGAGAAGCTGAGGCAGGAGGATCACAATTTTTAGATCACCTTGACCTACATAGTCAGAGCCTGTCCCCAACCAAAACAAATAATAAAACAAACTATGATGACAGAAATTTAGGACAGCTTTAATGAGCTCATCACTGGAGGCAATCAAAGCAAGATTTCAGAGTTTAATGACATGCCAGTAGAAAAGCCTCCACAATAAAAAGCAAAGCACAGAACCAGCAAGACGGCGCAGTGGGTAATGGCACTCTCTGCTATTGCCTGACAACTAGAGTTCCATTCCTGAAACTCACCGGCTAGACATGACAACAGACTCCATACATTGTCCTCTGATGTCCACAAGCATGCTGTGGCTCTTTGTGCTAAGCCATGGCAGGTCGTGACTCCCTGCAGTGGTAGCCACTCAGGACCACACCCACAGCTAGGGCTGAGCACTCCAGAAAATTATGGTCTCCCCTCTTATTCTCCTTTCCAAAGCGTCTCTTTCTTTGTTATCGATGTGAGTGTTTTTCCACCTCATAGAAAAACTTCTCCTCAGCCCCGGACTCCCATGCTTCTTATTCCTATAAAATTCTGGCAGTTTCTACATAGGGGCATCTGCATGACCTTTTCTTTCCAACAAAACAAATTTTTAATTTGTATATAATTAATGGAGTACATGAGGCAAATGTGAATAGAATGCATAGGAGAAATCAGCAAGGGTCAGTGATGTCAATGCCCATCTTTTAGCAAATGATAAACAATTAGCATGAACAGCACCTATGAGATAATTGACATGAAAGAAACAACTTCACTTATTAACAGCAGAGCACACATCACCTTCAAATTCATGAACACTCACCAAATGAAATTTAAAATACGACATACACAAAATACCAACAGCATAAGATAAGCAATAAATATGGAAAATATAAATATGATCCTAGGAAAAACTGTGAAACTTTTGATAAATCAAGGAAGAATCTGTATACATGCATCCCAGGATTGGGGATCGGAAGTCTCAGCAAAGTTAAGATGTCAGATCTTACCAAGTAATTGTACATTCAAAGCAATTCCAATAGTGTTTCCTTTCACTACTTTGTAAACATGAGTGTATACAAAAGGGTGATGGATGCAGAATACTAGACACAATGCTGACAAAACTATTTAATCCCCAACTCTTAATTTTCAATTGTTTTTCTAACTTGCCTTGGAGAGGGAATTAGGAAGTGGCAGCTGGTAGCAAATAGCCCATTTGCTCTCACATCTTAATTTTTGACCTCACTCTGCAGCACTGGGGGGCCAGCACCATAAAAAAGCAGCTGGGTCTAGCGCTGGAGCAGGAAATACATGTTCTGAGTCCACAGATATTTGCTGGTGTCTCCCACACACAAAGTGTACACTGGGCTCACATTCTAATCACACCGCACACATCCTATGACCAAGGACAGGTGACTCTAGGCCAGCAGCTCATGTTTCTCATTTGTAAAATGAAACTAACAACAGTAGCGTTAAGTCGCTGTGATTCCGGTGCCAAAGTCTTGAGCCAAAAGGCAATATTCAGAAAATTCTGCCAAGCTGTTTACTTTTCCCGTGTTTAACTTCCAGCATTTGTCGATTTGAGCTGAGCAGCCCTTGATTTTTGTGTTCAGTTCAGCCCTATACTTCAGATTGACCCTAGGTATAAAAGGTTTCATATAGGCTTGGTCGGCCATCCAACATCTGCACCTTATTCCCCTCAATTATTGTTTGAGATAAAGGGATTCAGCTTAATCATCTCTATTTCCAGAATATGTATCCAGGAAGACAGTGGAATTAAAAAATACTGCTAGGTGAATGCCTGCCAGTTTCTAAAAGTGTCCTTGTATGTGGAAGCTCCTGGGAGGTATTAACATTTCCCTTTCCATGTGGCTGAAATTCAATTTTGAAGGGTCATGCTCTTTGATGTAAACTCCCCTCTGTTCCTTCACAGTCAGATAGACTACGACCAGTATTTTCTAAGAAGAAAATTACTTTGCATAAACAAGTCTCTTGATTTCTGCACCCAAAGGCACATGAGTTAGTCAAAGCACAAGTGAATGCCATTGCTTTTTGCTCCATGATTTCACACAGACTCCTTCCATTTAGATCGGTTTTGTGCCAGGGCTTAGGACTGTGTTGGACAGACCCATGTTTCTCAGGCTTGGCACTACTGCTACTTAGATCCAGATGCATGTTTGCTATGGGATGCAGTAATGTGTGGAGTGGGAGTTGCATAGCATTCCACCATCCTACCTAGCGGCCATACAGACCACAAAAACAAGGACTTAGCCAGTTTTCTGTGTTTTGTCATGATCCCCATGGTATGGATAGTGCCCCATATTAGCAGGAAGCAGTTTGGAATGAGCAACGTCCCAATTCCCAAATATTGTTTATAAATTTTTGTTCTCATTTGAATGGGTTGCTTATAATTGGCTAATGATCACAACCTATCTCTTTTAAAGGTAAAAGGGGTTTATGGTATGGAAACAAGTACTTTGTATTGGTACAGTTTTCATTTATTGATACAAATTCAAGGTCAATTTTGTAATAAGTATATTTCTCCTCTTGATTAAGTATCGTGCTTATACTGATCTTTTACAATGTAATGCATAATTAAATACAGACTACAGATAGTTACTTATAATAGTTAAAACTTATAGTTAGGTAAGTTAGGTTTTCTAGATATAAAGAGATATATTTGAGATAGATAGTCTTCAAACCTTTCAAAGACTTTCAGAAAATGTAATTTAAAATGGTTTCGGGTTTTTCTTGACAATGAGAAATGTTTTCTCCTGGCAGCACCAATTACGTCTGAGAGGAAAATGGGCATAGACAAAACTTGTTATGGAGTTTGCTTTCAACATGGCAAGATTAGCCATTTGGGCAAGAAACTGCTCTTGCCTGGATTGCTTGACTGTTGCTTTATAAACTGGACATGCAGGACCCACAGGAAAGTGACTGCTGAACTCAAACAGTCCTTCAGGATTCCTGCTTCATGGAAGAGTCTACGAGACTTCTGCAGAACACAGAAAATGAATGACAGACTGCCAATGCAGATGGACAGTTTGAAATTTCCTGCTTTGCCTATGGGCTGAAGATGGATACCCCAACATTACAAAGGAACTTCGGGTGACTATCCAGGCAGCAAGATGTCTCTGTCAATTCTAGTGTTTATATATTATCCTTCTGTGGTCTTTGATGGCATTGAAGACAGATAGTTATAATTACAGTTTTCCTTAGTTATGATAAAAGATAAGCTACATATAAGACTTTAGACTCACAAAGATAGGATAAATGATATTTTCTTTAAATCTTACTAAATGTTAATGGACAAAATATTGTAACTACAGTTCCTGCTTGATAACTGTTCTGTTATATATAATTTGACTATGTTAAAGTTAAAACCCTTCTTTTTATTTAGGCAGAAAAGAGGAGATGATGGGAGATATCATTCTGTAAATCTGTCTCTCTTATTGGTTGTTGAATAAAGCACTGTTGGCCAATAGGAAAACAAGATAGGTGGGACTAGGAGTCGAGGAGGATTCTGGGAAAGAGAGGCACAGAGAGACACGATGTAGGCTGTCAAAGGAGTAAGAGGACAGGACCCTTTTCTCTGGTAAGAGAAATACTTAGATTAACAATTATGGGTTAAATACTTAAGTCAGAGCTAGCCAGTAAGAAACAAATGGCCAACAGCTTCATAATTAATATAGTGGCTTGTGTGTTATTTGGGGACTGCAACTGTGGCAGGGCCCAGGTGGATGGCAGGGAAAACTACACTCTACAGGTCTGTCTTGAGAATCACGAGTTGTATGACTGCCCACAGCATCAATTAGACACATGTAGATTGTCTTAAATTAATATTTAAATGTAGATAGACTCTATCACAAGAAATATTTGCACTATAGAAAAGCCATGATAGGGCTAGAAAGATGTTTCCATGGTTAAAAGCTGCTATCTGCAGAAGACCCAGGTTCAGTTTCCAACATCCAACATCATAATAAGCCACTCGCTGGGAGATGGTGTCATACGCCTTTAATCCCAGGCCTTGGAAGGCATAGGCAGGCAGATCTCTGTGAATTTGGGGCCAACCTGGTTTACAAAGCTACACAGAGCAACCCTGTCTTAAAAAACCCCACAAGAAAAGGTCACTCAAAATTGCCTGTAACATCAGTTTCAGGGGATCCAAGACACCTTTCTGGCCTCCTCAGACTCCTGCATGGATAAGATGCACATAAACTCAAGTAGGCACGCATACACAACAACAATAATACATATTAACAAATTTTTAAAGAAAAACAAGCCATACTATGATTTTGGCTTAATTCACTCTATGTTCAGACTGCATGCATGACGCATAGTATCCCACAATCTCACATACTGCTGCTTTGCTTGAATTGAAGGTTCTTCTCTTGCTTGTTTCTCTGACATCCCAGTGAAAACTGAGAATCAATAACCCTCTATGTGCATTGCTTCTAGAAGCTTCTTTATCTGCAGCTCTTACCTTGAGGGAGTTATATGCTCCAAGATGAAGAGCCAAAACCATCCAGGCTTGTATCTTATATTTTTGGATTATTGCACAGTAAATAATCAACAAGTATGAAGGAAGGAATGAGGGAGAGAATGGAAGAACCTTGTCATAATGTTTGCAGGGAGAGGGTGTCAATTTTTTTGATTCATGGCAAACAAAAAGAACTCTAGACAGCATCCCTCTAGTTCTTATTTCTTGGCCCTCACCCTATTCTTTTCTCTCTCCTCACAGATGCTGAACAAGAGCCTTGCTAATTCAGCTTAGTATAAACCCACACTGATGGCATCTGGGCATCTCTAATGCCTCGCCACTGTGGCAGGATGCTAGCAGTAATCATATCAAGTTGGCTTAGAAAACCTTCCATCCTTGATGCTTTGTCTTACTTATTTTCTAGCAACAAATCTCACCTTTCTCTTTGGTTATTAAGTCTGTTTCCTCTTGTTTAGAAGCACATACCTCTGACTCACTGCAAGACTCCGATGTAATGGAGTTAACTAACTGGCAAGTGTGTTCATGGACACACTGTTTGAACTCCTGGTAACTGTCTCTGCAGCTACTCCCCACCCTTCATTTTCACCCTACTCTGTGTCCAAGGAAGCTCCTTCGTCTTTGTACCTTATTCTGAGTTTTGTCCATGAGAAGCATAGGTAGGACACTCAAAGGATAAAGGAATGAGGCCAGGATGTCTATTCTGCTGTTCCTCCATGCCCAGCACCTGCTGGATATTTGCCTCTCATAATCAGAGGCCACAACACCATTAGCTCTCTTTTCCTTGTTCAAGTTCCAGGAACATCCTCCTCAGAGCTCTCTGGCTTCCTGAATGCTGAAACCTACCACCAGATTGCCTCCCACCCATTTATACCTTTGAAAACGCTTCCACTGCCAGGGGACTAAATTATCTAATTTGCAGTGTTTTACAGCATCAGGAACCCATTTATATCACCCCATCTAACCCTTCATAGACCATTGCCTCTGGTTATATCACAGTTTTTTTCCTGAATTCAAACAGTCCATCCAGTAGCAGGGAGGATCACCAGACTCAGGAACTGAACAAACTTCACACACATCTGGAATGACCAAAACTTAGGAAGAATCAAGAAGGCCTTTGCCCAAGCCATGGAAGTCATAACCATCTGGTGGGGAAGGAGAGGCTGTCCAGCCAATCACCCAGAAGAGACCCTCTAATCTCTTGAGCTGTCTGACAGCCATGAAGGGAACCCCACGGTTGCAGCTCTAATGAGTCAGCACCATGCTGGGGTGCTCTTACATGATGCAGATGCTTTAGGGTCTTCCTGCTTCTATAAGAACTCTCACCCCTATTCCTGTTAGCAACCCCAATAAACTCCAGTTCCCCTAGTTAGACTTTAGTGCAGTACATACTCTGGTCCATCATGGATTCCCTATCTGAATGCACACGTGTCCTGTCTTTCCAGGACAAGTCTCACAAGAGGTTCAAGGCATTATTCCCATTTGAAGTAGTGTTGGCATGTGTCACCATATAATGTGCCACCAACCAGACACTGAAGCATCATTACAACTGTTATGTGTCAGATGACAACTACTTTTAATCTTTTCTACAGGGGTGGTTCTCAAAATGTGTGCCTTGGATACATTATTTTATGCTGGTTTTAGAATGGAGAACCTGGCTCTAAAGGTTAAACCATTTATTTGCACTCCTGGAGGTACACGGAGCTTCCGGTGTCAGGCTCAGGGCTCTCACTCCTCTACAGTGAATTGAAGGTTGTCATTACAGAAAACTTTGCAAATGCCTTATGTAAATGCAACTTACTTGACTTGTATGCACCACTTATTTATGTATCAAGAATAACATGAATTCCATGTAATTTTATCTGTTTTTCTCTGCTCGGCACATGTTTTAATGGGTGACAGCCCATCCTTCCCTGTCAGGATGCTTCAGTCAGCTTGTGTTCCCAAAGTGCATGCATGATCTACTATTCAAACTAACTTCTGACTGGTAAAATGTTTGCCTTATTTATGGTAACACACACACACACACACACACACACACACACACACACACACAATGTTGGGAATGGCTCCATACATAACATGCTTGCTGCACAAGCATGAAGAGCGTCATGAAGACCTGAGCTTATCCCAGAAGCCCTTGTAAGAGCTTGGCAGGTATGGAAGCCTACCTGCAATCCCAGTGCTCAGAAGGCAACAAGGGCTTCTCAGGGGGAGCTAGACCAGCAGAATCAGTAAGCTCTGAGTCAGGAAGAGACCCCGTATTAGCAAGTGAAGTGGAACCCCATCAAGGAAGACAGCTGACATCAGCTTCTGCCTTTCTTTGTGCTTGTAATCTTGCACAATGTTTTTGGTATGCTGATTGTCATTCTGAATACAGAATGTATTGGAGACAGTGCATAAGCTACCATTTTGCTGTTATTGTACTGAATTTCCCTTGACAACTTGTTGATTCCTTTCCCTGTTGATGGACATAGGGGTTGAAGAAGGCGTTTATTTGGCTTACCTTCTAAAGGACACAGTCCATCATTGTGGGGGAATCACGGCAGCAGAAGCAGGAGACATCTGGTCCCATTGAGGCCACAGTCAGGGAGTAGAGCCTGCACAAGAAATAAGGCACTGTCATCAAACCTCAAGGCCAACTCTCCTTCAGCTAAGCCACAAGCTAGGGACCAAGTGCTGAAACATATGCACCTCTGGGGGGGTTCACATTCAAGAATATCATGTATGAAGCAAATATGTTTCTTTATGTAATGCCTATCTGTCCATGGGACTGGTAAATTATCAGATACATGCATATTAACATTGGCAAGCTAATTTCCATAGAACAGATAATAAGTTTATGAGTTTTACAAATCATTATTGTCCCATAACTTTACCAACACTTGGAAGGTTTAGTTAGAGTTAATTTTAGATATTATGGTGGGTATATCAATGGCATTCCGTGGTGATTTTATCTTTTTCCTAACTACAAATAAGGCTGAGCCCTTCTCCTCACTGATTTGTAATTATTATGGGTGGATTTTAATATATACAGCCAAAGCCTCTTCTTAGGCTGGGCATCATCTTGAAAAGTATTTCTGAAATGTTACGGAGTTGAATTTGTTGGTATCTATATACTGCTGATACCTTTAGCAGATTGTCTTGAAATTTCTCAATACGCCTCCATGGTTCATGGACTTTCTTTGGTATTGTTTTATAGGAGCTTTTCACAAACGTGTCTTCTATTACACTGCACTGATTTTTATGTACAGTTGGACATGTAGAATCTAATACCCAAAGCAAAGCAAATGCTGGCTCATCTTGCTATAACAGTAAAAGGATGCTTAGAATGTCGACATTTCACTCATCTCCCAATCTGTGTCTCCTTCTGAATCCTGGGAGTTTCCATGGGCTGTGTTTAGGATACATGCTTCCCCATGTGTCCCCTTCTGAATCCTGGGAGTTTCCACGGGCTGTGTTTAGGATACATGCTTCCTCATGTGTCCCCTTCTGAATCCTGGGAGTTTCCACGGGCTGTGTTTAGGATACATGCTTCCTCATGTGTCCCCTTCTGAATCCTGGGAGTTTCCACGGGCTGTGTTTAGGATACATGCTTCCCCATGTGTCCCCTTCTGAATCCTGGGAGTTTCCACGGGCTGTGTTTAGGATACATGCTTTCCCATGTGTTTACTTTCCTCAGGGTTAGTATAAAATAGAGAATTTTCCCTGGGCTTGGAGTCTTCATTTCTGAAGGCTTCCATGTCAAGGCTCTTATATTGCTAATTAGTCTTTTGCTGTGGAATTGCCAGCTATGAACCTTACAATGGATGGGCAACCCCTAGATTGTCCACCTTTCTGTAAACCTTGATTCCAAACTAGAGGTCCACACAACCATGTACTTTTCAATCTTTGAATGACTCAAAAAAGTTCCTTTCTTATAGTTTCCTCCTCCTTTTTCTTCTTCCTTCCTTTTCTTTCTTTTCCTTTATTTATGCGTATTTATTTATTTGTATCATATAAAGGCAAATTTCAGTAACAGCCAGGTGAGAGAGACACAGAAGGGTGTGGCTTTGGTGTCCTATGGGAATACCACCCACCCAGCACACTACTCCACATACTCAGTAACATAGAAACACCCTAAACTCCAACCTTGTGGGGGTATATGGAATCTTTATCATATAAAATGGTTAGAGATCATCCACTAGTGATTATATCAAATCCACAGCCTGGTGTGAAGGGCCTGAAGGGTCTAATCACACTGTCCCTACGGCAACCGATCTTCAGGATGCTCCTGAGGTAATAGAAGGAACTCCAGCCACCAGTCATCTCCTTAGTTCCTTTAGTTGACAGATATTTCAGAAATCTCTTAATCCTCATTGTGTTCAAATTTAAACCAATTTTGAGATACGTCAATAGGGGAATGTATTATAACTATGGAGTTTGAAGGTAAGCAGTATAATTAGTATTAGATAAAGCCTCAAAATATGATCTCCCATGGGTAAATCCTGTTGACACTGTAAGTAAAGGAGGGGTGATCAAGACATTTATGTGCTGCTATGAATGCCTTGGGATTCTGTAACCAAGAAGTCCACAACCTAGCCATAACTTCATGCTTTCACAATGTTGATTTCAAATAACCCTCTTTTCTTTATAACGTAACCTACTTTGGGTATTTTATTGTAATAGTAAAAAATAGATTAAAATAGCATGAAA
This sequence comes from Mesocricetus auratus, assembly GCF_017639785.1. Classification (NCBI taxonomy): domain Eukaryota; kingdom Metazoa; phylum Chordata; class Mammalia; order Rodentia; family Cricetidae; genus Mesocricetus; species Mesocricetus auratus. The sequence goes on along the minus strand of NW_024429267.1, from coordinate 49,201,866 downwards.
ATAAGCAACTTAAACACTTTATTATATATATATTCCAGGAAATGGGGAGACAGAAGGAAATATGTGTAGTTGCCTTTTAATATCCATGGGAGCTTGACTTAAGAGCCTATACAGACCTCCAAATACAAGGTTGCCTTATATAAAAGGCACAGGTGCCTACACACTCCTTCTATGTATGTCCAATCATCTCTAGATCACCTATGATACCCAACACAAGGCAAACACTGGGCAAGCATCATTACACTGTATTGTTCAGGAAACACCAACAAGAAAAGATCTCCCTGTGTTAAGTAGAGACACAAACACTGCCAACATAACAACATAGTACTTGACATGCAGTTGGTTTAATCTGCAACTACTGAGCCATTCTTATTGATTGGTAAGTCAACTTCCTTTCTTCCTACAATACCCTAAACCTTCGATTTTCACATTTGCTTTCTCCGTCTTACAGCTTGCAGCTTGCAGTTTGCTAAGTCTTTTTCTCTTTGACCAATTACTGTTAAGCATATTTCCTCATTCAGGCTTATTTCCTGTGTATCATTTATAAAAGAAATATTTATCCAATAGAAGTTATAACATAATTAATGGTGTTGTATGCCTGTTAGTCTGATGGCTCTATTAAGTGTACTCTAGTTATGTAAGATGCTAACACGAGGGTGTGCTGGGTGAATGATGTATGGGAATGCTATACTGTTCTGGAAGCCTAAAATTATCTCAGAATAACTTTTTAAAAAGCAATACATCAAACCTGATAATAGTTTGTCATATATGATTAATGTTTGACCCAAACTGGTAAAAATGTACTGACCCAAAGAAGATAGCAGGTGCTCATTAGAAGTGTGAATTCTTATTAAAAATTAAATTCTATATGCAGAAACCAGACCACACAGTCTGGATATGATTTTCCAGAAAGTTTTACAATATAAAAGTAAATATCTGAGACCAGAAATTTCTTTTTTTTCACACTTCCCTAAGAGATGTGGAGCCCCAAAGCTACAGCCTCTACACTCTCTTCTTTGTTTAGTCACCTCTTCCTCCCTTTATTAACTACACTAAGGAAAGCCACATGAGAATTATCATGAATAATGGTATTTTTCTTCATGACACTTATCCTCAGGGGCTTCTAGTATAAAACATCATACCAATGTGCCAGATAAAGCATCAAGTTTTCCCCTAATAATTTCAAAGCAGTGAGGGCAGGGCTCTGCTTCTGGAACAGACACATATTCAACCCACCTTCTCTCTTGCTTTGTTTTCCTATGCTGCTAATTCTTCAGACTGTGGCCCCTACCAGAGCCCAGATCTAAGTAGACTATGCATGCTTTTGCCCATGTACTCATTTAGATTCCAGGTGACGAATCTAGACTGCAGATGCCAGGCCTCCTCTCCCCAGAATCATCTGTGTAGTGGGATGTTATTAACTACAGCTACTCACCTTGCACGGCTATGCCCCAGGACACTTTGAGCTACACAGTGTCAAGTACATCAGAAGAATCTGAAAGGCCAAGTGGAAGCCCGGAGTCCAGACAATGTGCACACAGAATAGTATGGCTGCCTTTCCTTCCAAAAGTCTCGTTTTTGGGTTTCAAGTGGCACCCTGGACACTTGAACGTCTCTATGCCCCCTCAGAAGAAGTACCTATCTGCTCCAAAGGTCACTTGGGGGCCCAGGTAGAGTCTGCCTCTTCTTGCTGGGCGTCCTGTCTCAGCCTGGAGCAGCCTGCTCATCCCTCCTAATCAGCAGCAGTCACTGTCGAGGAGTCTGAGGGCTCCAACTGATGAAGCAAGTCAAGAGGGAGAAACTAATCAAAGGATACACCCCGTGCCTGGCGGGTGCTATTTATAGAGGCCCACCAGACTGGAATACATTAACATCATTCACCCAAATCTACCCTGTGATTCTCAGTTCTTGATTGTGGCAAGTTCTTCTATCACTCTTCCATATTATTCTGGAATATTCCCTGCTTTATTTATTTTAGTTAAAATTGTGCCTCTTTCAGGAGGAGTGTTTTCTCACCTTTTTCCTGCTCCCCTAAACTCTCAATCTGGATTTCCATAGCAAGACACGGGGGAGGATAAAACATAAGTAACACACCAGCTGCTTTTCTGAAGTGGGTGGCTTATCTTGCTTTTCTATGCTACCATTCAAAGGGCTGTCATAATAATACAGTCCATTAAACGAACAAGAAATGGAGTTTTAAAGACATTCAGATAGCAAAGTGTGTGTGTGTTTGTTCATGTCTAGTGATGGACTTTGTGCATGCACATGTGGGCATGCGAGCGTGTGTGTGTGTGTGTGTGTGTGTGTGTGTATTGTAGTGATATTGTGGGCATGTGCAAATGTGTATTCATGTTTATGTGTATACCTGTGTGCATATGATACATGGATACATGTTCTTGTGAAGAAGAGAAGTCAGTCTCTCATCTTATTCCCTAAATGCTGTCCGTCATATTTTGGTTTTTTTGAGACAGGGTTTCACTTTAATTTATTTTTTGAATCAGACACTCTTAATAGGACTTGAGGCTTGTTAATTAGTCTAGACTGGCTGGGCTGCAAGCACCAGGGACTCTCCTGCCTCCATCTCCCTAGCCCTGAAGTATACCACTATGTTTGACTTTTTATTTTTGTGTTAGGGAGCAAATTCAGGTCCTCAAACTTGGGTCTTCTTGCTTGTGGGATGAACACTTTGCTAACTGGTCACCTCCCAAGAATATATATATATATATATATATATATATATATATATATATATTTCCTCACTCTGTAGACCAGGCTGGAGAACTATCCTCCTGAGTCCTGGGATATTAGAGGTGTACACTCCTATATTTTTAATTAAGAGTCACAAGGAAATTAATTTTCCTGAGCAAAAACCTGCCTCCTCTAGTCACTTGTTCCTTTCTGGATACCAAACATTCAAACATGTGTGCATATGTGTTTGTGTGCACGTGTGTATGCTCACATTCTTTTCTATCCATTTTAAATAATCAAAACTGTGACACTCCCAATTCAAGTTCAGAGCAACAGAAATTTTAGTTAACCTTGTTTATTGGAATTGTGTGGCTGAAGAAACTACTCATCCAAAACCAGAGTACATAGCACCCAAGTTGGGGGAGAGAGGAGGGTTCTCAACCTCCTGTAAATGCATCAGGGGATCTGATGCCCTCTTCTGGTCTCCTTGGGCACACACATACAAGGGTACACACACACACACACACACACACACACACACATGCTCACACAAACACACACACATACTCTTATAAAAGACAAATTTTGCATTTGCAGAAAATTAATATAATATCTAACATCACTTATCGGGTGCTTAAAGTAGCTATTTTCTTTGCTCATAGCGTGCTTCCAGGAGTCATGTCTGCGTTTCCTGAGTCAATGGGTTTTCTGTATTGGTTCTCTGGCTGCTTTTCTATTGAAGGTCTAAATCAGAGAAAATCAAATGACTATTCAGCATCATCTGATAAGACTCAGTTCCACATTCGATCTGTTTCTCAAGAGGGTTAGCAACTGCATTCCTATTTGCGTAAATCTCCGATTCCATCAAAAACGGAGAAGATTCTTCTTGTATCCAAAGATGCCATTCACCTTAGACAGATAAGAAGCTCCATCGTGGTCTTGGCTGTGTTTTTGAACTAGCTACACAGTGTTTCTAAAGTATTATTCTTCTGAAGGCATTCATATCAGCCACATCTCAGGAAAGGAAGCGACTTTCCACCTCTGCTGAAAACACAGTAAGGAGTCATTGACGGTGTCAAAAGACCCCATAGGACAGCATTTCAGGAATGGGCAGGGGTGGCACCTGTGTTTCTTCTCGCCTTTTCTCAAGTCCCGCTATTATCACAAACCTCCCCACTGTCCCTTAGGGGTTCCATCCTCCACCCTTGGCTGCTGGTCGGGAAAGTTCTGCACATCCCTCTTTTAAAGGAGAAGAAGCCACAGGGAAACCTCAGAAATTTCACATAGAAGCTGTGTGTGACATCCATACACTGAAGTTAACTTTGACTTTTTCTTGAGTTCCTCAAGAAGGTCAACCATAAAAAAAATGGATCAAGGTTCCATGGCATAGGCTTGGTGTGCTGACACCTGCCTGTAAACCCAGCACCTGAGGGTTAGAGGCAGGAGGATCAGGTATTTAAGATCATCCTTGGCTATAGAAGACTTCATCTCCAAAAGCCAGAATGTATTTTTTGAAAAATAAAATTAGAAGAAAGGGAGGAAAAAGAAAGGCTGGTTCAATTGTTCAAAGATAGGATTTCTGAAGACTTTTTTACTGTAGAAATAGAAGTGTCCAGTCTCCTATCATTTCATCCTAGTTTTCTGCAGTTGTCTGGGGACAGGAGTATGAATGTGGAGACCAGTTTTGGACAGAGGATGAATAGCTAGGTCACTTGTCACTGTAGATTTCCAGGTCATTTCTACAAGTGTCTAAATTTCTTTAATGTTTCCATTACTCTTTCTGGAAGCATGAGCCACATAGCCAAAGCAGCCCTGGTGTCTCAGACACACTTTGCCCTGCAGATAGCCTCAGAAATTCTGCAGCTCTATTAACTCCATCTGCACTCCCTTTGTGTGCTCAGGATGGCTTAGGACAGAGCTGGGTAGCAATCAAAAGAAAGCACATGGCTACCTAAAGTATCAGGACACACTGTCAAGAACTTCTCCAATTCCCAGCCAAAACAGAACAGAAAAGGGGTGACTTTGACTCTTGTTGTTCCTGTGTATTCAACCTAATCTCTCTCTCTCTCTCTCTCTCTCTCTCTCTCTCTCTCTCTCTCTCTCTCTCTCTCTCTCTCTCTCTCTCTCTCTCTCTCTCTCTCTCTCTCTCTCTCTTCCTCCCTCTATGTCTTCACCTCTGAATGTATCAACTTCAGATATCTTCCTCTCCCATTCTCTACCTTATTTCTTGAGACAGGGTCTCTCACTCAACATGAAGTTGTCATTTAGTCATGACTGGTTGACTGGCAAGCCCCAGGAAACTGCACGTCTGCCAGTCTCTGCACACATAGTGCTGGGGTTACAGGCATGCACCACTGCACTTGCTGTTATGTGGGTGCTGGGATTCCAACTCAGATCCTCATGCTTGCCCTGCAGGCACTTTTTCCAGAGCCTCCCCCTAACCCTGCTTCGTTCTTTCTAGACCAAAATTGCTATGTAGCCCCAAGCTGACTTTGAACTACTAAGCTGTGTGGCAATCTCACCATGTCCAGATGTAGAGAGTTGATTTTTTGATAGGAATTTCAACATGTTTGGTTATACAATGAGTTTTTATGGGACAAGGGGTTGGCCAACATATTAGTTACCCCTTCACACTTTGTACAGACTGAGTGAGCTTGAGGCAGAATCTCAAAGATGCATGTTAGACTAAAAAGTTTAATTTCTGTTAAAAGCTTAGTGTATTAGTCAGTACTTCTCTCAAGGCTAGTTCAACAACAAATTCAAGTAGGTGAAAATAATGAATTACTACCCATTAATTATAAAATAATTTAAAGATGAGATAATATCAGATAGCAAGAGTAAATAAAAATTTGAACATGAAGTAACTTGAACTTCAAATCTGGTTGTAACTTGTAGAATAGATAAGTTAGCAACCTGTTGGCACAAAGCTGTCTGTTGCTTGACTTATAAATATTTGCCTAAACTTTATGCACTAGAGACACATAAAGGAAAACCAGAGAAGCCTCTTGTTTAAAATATAACACCTACAATAGGTGTCTTATCAAGAAGGCTACCATCTGCAATTAAACATTATTCCCAAAGCCCAGAGGACATGCAGCATTAAGTGTGACATTCTTTGGAGAGAGCCTACCAATTATTAAACTGAAGCAACAAACTTTCCCCTTTATTTTTTGATAAATCTAAATCTGCTTCCTTTTGTTACAGACACACGGTAATGGGAAAGATGAAAAAGAAGAGATAAAATAGTGAATTTGTGCCATGTAAACCATTATTTAATTGATAGTTATTATTTGATTAGCAATTCATTCTCAGTTATTGATAAGTGATCATTTCATATGGTAAAGTTTGAAATTATATCCTAGTTCATACCATACAGAAGAAAAATATCTGAATGTCAACACTAAACTCAAGATCATTTAGATGAAGATATATTTAAGGAATCAGTTTAGGACTCAATTGATTTTAAGAGATTTCTGTAAACTACAAATATTGAAGAACTCACTTTTGATTACCCCTGGCTTCAAGAAGCTCTTTGTTTACTTTGCATGCTTGCTTGGAAGCTTGCTATGATTGCTCAAGTAAAAAAAAATGAATGAAATAAAAATCAAGTATCTTATAAAGTTGCAGTAAGAGATGTTTAGTCTTACTGCAACTTGTTAAGACATGTTTTGTTGATACTCATAGGAGACCTGCCCTTTTCTAAATAGAAATGGAGGGGGAGTAGATTGGGGTCAGGACAGAAGGGGGTGGGGGAAGGAGGGACTGGAAGGAGAGGAGGGGAGGAAAACTGCAGCCAGGATGTAAAATAAATGAATAAATTTATTTCAAAATCAAGTAGCAACCTCTTATTCTGATTATGGTCACAACTGTTTTTCCTCAACATGATGTTTACCTTTAAAAAGTTTATAAAGTTAAACTTCTTTTTAATTTTCATCTGTGACATAGAATGGGTTTGTAAGCTGTCATTTTTGCCTCTATGACTCAAAACAACTAAGCAACTTGAATTGCCAATGTTGTTTCTTGGAGCCATTGGAGAATTGAGGTCATAGAGCATATAGAAAAGCAATAGCTTTTCTAATGTTGGGACAGATGCCAAGACTCACAGTCAATATTGGCTTCCTGGGTGTGCCTGTGGCCACAGTCATATCTGTTAGAATATTGAATAGTAACATCAAGAAGTTGCTTAAGCTACTAAATGAAGCTAGATGGGATTCCTGGAGATGGCTTGTAACAGGATCTCATGTTAATGAATTTGACTTCCAGGAAACACTGCTTTTTTCTACATAAAAAGTAATAAAAACACATTTTTGAAGATGAAGGAAAGATGTCATTTGAATTTTCTCAGAGCATATATTTTGATGAAATTCAGAAGCTTCATTGAAGATGATTGTAAAGTTTTATCAGATCAAATTTACATTACTTGACATGAATTCCCTCCTACAGAACAGGTCTCAAACTCAATCAAGAAATCAGTTGGATCTCCCTATAACAGTTGTGTCATTATTGCCCTAGAGGGTAAACCTTGAGAAGCATGTTGGTATTGTAGCCATCAGATTTCACAGCTGGTTAAAACCAATGGTGTCTTTTTGTCTCAGAAGCCTGAATATAACCTTCCAGCACTGTGAAAGACAGTTAGCAAGGAGAATTTCCTGGTCAGCCCAAGACTGATCTCTCTGTCTCCTGACCAAATGCATGACCTTCTTAGAAATGCGGTCGTACCATCTACTTACGGTAGACAATCAAGATCAACATCTGTCACCTCCTTTATTTTAGGTGCTATCTCTCACCAAAAACATATCCAGAGGCAATTTCTACCCAGTCTTTATGTCTATCTTTATTCCACTGTGGTGTTGTACACTACAAGAAATTGTTACAGGAGTCTTATATTTGTTGAGACTCACTTTGTGTCCTAAATTTTCAGTTGTTTTAGAGAAAGTTCCATGTGATGCTAGGTAGAATGTGTATTCTGCACTGTCTGAGTGGAATGTTCTATGGCCATCTGCAGGTCTGTTTGATTTATGATGTCATTCAACACCAGTGTTTCTCTTGTTTTTACTGGATAACACATCTATTGGTGAGAGTGTGACTTTGAAGTCACCTACAATTACTGTGTTGGGGTTAATTTATAACTTTGTATCTAATAGTATTTGTTTCATGAAACTGTGCATAGCTATGTTTGGAGTGGATATGTTTAGAATTATATTATCCTCTTGAGGGGATAGTGCTGGAGTTACCATTCTACCTGATTTCAAATTTTAATACAAAGCCATAGTATTGAAAATGACATGACACTGACACAAAACCAGACACACAGATAACAGAATAGCTATAACTCTACTCAGCCACCAGTACCCGATCCTTGACAAAGATACCAGAAATATACACGGGAGGAAAGACAAAATCTTTGACAAATGTTGATGGAAAACTTGAATTCCAATATACATAAAAAATCAAACCAGTTCCTTATTTTTCACCCTGTATAAAACTCAACAGCAAATAGAGGATCACATCATAAGATTGATAACCTAAAAATAGTAGGAGAAAATTTAGGGAATACACTCTAATTTATAGTCACAGGTAAGGATTTCCTGTTTGATCACTAGTAGCTATTTATTTATTGCACAATTGACTGGAGGGAGCAGTGCAAGGTGATGACATATTGTAGTCAGCTAAGGGAAATGCAATATAGAAATGGCAGAACCATGTCACCTCCACTGACTCATTTTATGTCAACTTGACACAAGCTACAGTCATCAGAGAGGAGGAAGTCACAGTTGAGAAAATAAGACCATAAGACCAGGCTGTAGGCAGGTAACCCTGTTGGTCATTTTCTTAATAGTGATTGATATGGAAGGGCAGGGCTCACTGTGGGTGGGACCGTTCCTGAACTGGATGGTCCTAGGTTATATAAGAAAGCAGGATGAGCAAGCTGTAGAGAGCAAACCAGTAAGCAGCCCCCTCTATTGCCTCTGCATCAACTCCTGCTTCCAGGTACCTGGCCTATGTGAGTCCATGTCCTCACTATAAAGATGCTTTTTGAAAATAAATATAACAGAACAAAGGCGGATGCAGATATTTGATTAAGCATTATTCTGGGTGTGTCCTGAAGATGTTTCCAGATGAAATTATCATTCTAACCATGGATTAGAGAGACAAATTGTTGTATCCTTGAGCTGGGCATCATCTAGTCACCTCAGGCCAGAATAGAAGCAAAGGGTGGAACATAAGGTAGATCAGTGGGTAAGGACCTTTCAGCTAAGCCTGAAGCCTTGTATTCTATCTTCAGTGCCCACATGGTAGGAAAAGATAGCAGAATCCTACAAGTTTCTCTCTGACCTCCTGCATGAGTACCCACATACACAAAGAAAAAAAATGAAGGATTGAATAAATGTAATAAAATTAGAAGCAAATGATGGAGGAAGGGATAATTCATTCTCTCTACTATTGGCAGATTGGAACCTTGGTCTCCTCATCCATCTGATTTCTTAGATCCAGGCTTTTAATGGAATGGAATTCACCACTGGTTCTTCTAGGTCTGTAGCTGGTAGTTCCTTCACCAGGACCAGATGTGCTCCAAATGATGGCTGTTCCCTCAGCGTGGTGGGAAAATAAGAAGAAAGGTGTAATCTAAAATTTGAACCAAGTCTTGCCAAGCAGCTCTGAGCTTCATCTAGTCATCAACATTTAGAGTAAGTGAACAAGAAATTTATAGATTTCACTCAGATTTGAAAGATGCATCCAGGATAAAGAATTGATAGAACTGTAGAAACTGAGGACTGATCCCAATTTTATCATTGTTTTGTTGAAGATAGATTTTTTTCCATACAATATATCCTGATTACTGGTTACCCCTCCCTCACTCCTCCCAGACAAGTGGCATGGATTCTATTGCAAAACAAATAAGTTAGGTGTTTCTAGGCATCTCTGCTCTGCATAACATTTTTAAAAAGTGAGGTGCAGAGACTTTATAAAGAATAACAACAGAATGGTAAGAAAAATACCATGGACTCAAATGAGAAGCAATGTCTATTTGGAGGGCCTGCCTTTCAAAAATCAATCATACTATCCTTTAGAGGGTTATGGTTCTCTAAGCCCATAAAAGCTGGCCTTGGTCAGACCTCTTAGCAAATAGTCTCCAACCATGATTGAGTTTAGTAGCAGCCAAAGATATCCTGAAACAGCTTTTAACAGTATGTACTTGGTCATCTAGATTGTTTATTATAAATAAAGAGAGAATTTATGGCTACACAGGCTGGGCTTATTTGGAAAGTAGAAGGCAACTATGTGCATTTGCTCTCTTTTAGTGACTAAGGGAAAATAAATAGCTAAGAGCCCTAAACCCAGATAGCCTGCTTTGAGAGCAATGCTCTATACATAACCCCGCTGTTGCCTGCCACTGTGAGGTCATTCTCAGCCAGAAGGCAAAATGAGAGCATTTTATAGAGGCTGTTGGGCAACTTGGGATCCCTGGAGAAGAATTGCCACCCTTTCTAAGCTGTTCATTTGTTTTATTCTTTTTATGGGTGGTAAAAATCTGGTTTGGGATGGGATATCTAATTGTCAGTTTGACTCTTGTAGTGGAGTACAAATTGGGAAGAATGATTCTATGTTGCCTTTCATGCCAAGCACGATGCTAGGTCTTTGACAGGCTGTGGGTAGAGTAAGAAAGACAAACAATAATCAGACTCCAATGGGTGATACCAAGGAAAAACTGAATTCAGCCAAACCTGGATATTTTTTAGATACTTTATTTCAATTTTAATTATGTGTGCTGGGGTGGGGGAGGAAGTATACAGATAACCACAGGTGTTTGTGGAGGGCAAAAGAGGGCGTCAGACCTTCTGGAGCCAACCACACTGGCCTGTGAACCCTCCAGTGTGAGTACTAAGAATTGAACTCAGGTCTTCTGGAAGAGTAATAGCATGCATTCTTAACTACTGGGACATCCCTCTCTAGCCTCTCCATTTAGAAAGTATATTTTACTCATTATTCACTTTCATAGATTCAGGTCAGTAAATTGTAATTTGACTATAAATTATTTTATTGTATTGCTTTTTTGATAAGCTCTCAAAAAGAAGGTATTGGGACCACCTCTTCTTGTATACTGCTAAATTCTTCAATGTATGCTGTACTTTATTTCTTCTGTGATATAAATTGGCAAAGATGACCTGCTCAGTGTGAGACAAAGCACGGGCAGGTGGTGGGAGAGAGTATGAGTTTGTGATGCTGCATGGAAGAGTAGGTACTAGGTTTGGAATCACAAACCTTATAATCAAATAGAAGTATGTGAGTCACTGAATGGTAGTTGGATTGAGCAACATCAAGCAGATTATGAAACCAGTCTACAGAATGTGGGTTATAATGTAAACGTGTAAGAATTGGCGCAAAACCACAAATAGTCCCAGGAAAGAGTAATCTTTGAGATGAACGGAAACTAAACAGCAATCAATGTGGGAGATGACGTGAGGTTTGGAAGTGTCAAATGCTTTATAGGAAGGAATTTCTAAACAGGACCCAGAGACTTAGGAAATAATATCAGCAATAAACAAATGTGATTTTATTAAACCAGAAACTTCTATGCAGCAAAAGGAACTTTCACTCAACTGAAGAGGTAGCCCACATCATGGAGGCAAATCTTTACCTGCTAAACATCTGATGGAGGATTGCTATCTGGAACATACAAAGCACTTAAGAAACTAAGCATCAAGAAAATGAAAGACCTAATCAAACTAACAACAACATCAAAATGGCCTATGGACCTGAACACAGTATTCTCAAAAGAAGAAATGAAAATAGATAATAAACATTTTTTAAATGTTCAGTATCATTAGCCAATAGGGAAATGCAATTTAAAACTTGTGGTGATATCTTGTGTGACCATCTCTGAAGCTCAGAATGGAGCTTGCCACTAGCTAACCATAGAGATCTGGAGGTCTGTGAGACAGAAAGGAAGTGAGGTAGCTGGGCAGAAACAGAATATAAACAGGGAGAAACAGGAACTTACTCTCTTGTCTGTGGAGACGATGAGGTAAGGGGTGGCAGTGATTTGCTCCTACTCTCTGACCGTCAGACAGGCTTTGTTTGGAATTTCACCTTTCCTCAGCCACAATGGCTATCATCAAGAAATCAACTGACAATAATGGAGATAGCTGGAATGGAGAGTAGATATGATGGAAATACAATATAAATGTATAGTTCCTAAAGAATAAATAGAAATGTACTTTGTAAATCTGAAGTTTTGTTTGAGAATCTCATATATGCATAGTATAATGTGTTCTTGCTCAAGTCTACCTCAATTCCCTCCCCTCCAATTTTTGTCATAGCCCACACTGCTATTTACTCCCACTCTTAAATGTTCTCTTCTTTTAAAAAGAGGACACTTATTTTGCCAGAGTGTGCACAAATGCAGGGCAATCTACTGGAACTTAGGTAGCTCATCCCTGAAGAGACCCAGGCTCTCCCTGTCCCAGCAGCTATCAATTTTCCATATCTCCTCAGCTAGGGGTGGAGCTCTGTAACACCCTTCCCTAATCATATTGAGATTTTGTCTGCTTGGCCATGTTTAGGTCTCGAACATATAATCCAGTTACTGTGAGTTCCTATGTGCAATGTCCCTCTCGGTGTTCTGGAATACACTGTTCTGCTGTCGTCACCCACCACCTCTTGCTCTTAAAATCTTTATGCCCCCTTTTCCGTGGTGATCTCTGAGCCATAAGAGGAGCGAGTGTAACATAGACATCCCTTTAAGGGATGAGCACTCCCTCCACAGATGCATATTATCTGCTCACTGACCAAAAATTTAAAGAGAGATGAAGCCCATGGTAAAAAAAAATGGCAAAGATTTTAGTCATAATTATAACCAAGATCAAGTGTTATCAAGACACCAAGCAAGATTAAAGACTGCTTTTGGCTTTAATTGATCTGATGGATAAGCAGATATGTGCATTTTAGAGCAGGTATATCAGCAGCAGGGTAAATGCTGGTGGTAGAAATTTGGATGTTATGGTGTACCTTGAAATGATTTCAACTTGGTTATATCTTTAGAAACTTTTATGAAACATCAAGGTCTTTAGCTTAAGTAGAATAGACCCCACATTTTGAAGATAAAGAGCCATATTACCATAGGGAATGAAATCTGGTAAATGAGACACATAGAACACAGTAGACAAACAAGAAGTATGAGACTGAATTTAAAGAAGCAATGTTGCAAAGCTGCTTATAAAAGAATATAACCAATTGCTCATGGTAAACAAAAGCAAATGTCTGTGGGTATAATGAAGATAATTTTGAAAAGAGAGAAGCATTGACTGTTTTCCATTTTCATACATATTTTATATATGAATATCTCAAACTTTGAAACAGATCATGAGCTCTTATTGAGATAAAATGCAGGTGACATAAAACACACCACTTTAAGCACCTCTTCAGTTCTCATAACGTTATGCAACCCCATATCTGATCTAATCCCAGAACATTCTCATCCCTGTGGAAGGAAACTTTGTCCTCATTAGTAAGCTTTTCTTAGCCCCTCCAGCCCCTGGCAGGCATTAATATACTTTCTGTCTCTACAGATGCACCTCTTATGGTCATTGTAGACAAACCACATAGTGCGTAGTCCTTAGCTGCCTAATTTAGTCTGATTTGGCTACTAATAAAATATATTATTTACAGGAACATCTCTACCCACATGTAGGTGTCCACATGTGTGCTGGGCTGGTAATACTGATAGAGAGGCTGTCACTATGCACATGGCACAACGCTGAGAAGGTTTATGGATATTTTACATCACCAATGCTATATTCTCTGAGGTAATACCATTCTCTGAGATAATACCATTGACATTGATGAATAGGAAAGAGAAACTGTGAAATTATAATTGGAAAAGTAAAAGTTAACAACCATGAGTAATAGATAGAGCATTAGTCTGGCGTGGAGTATACTCTGGGTTCAATCCCCACCCCTCAGAACCATCGAGAGTAATTACTACTAATGTGTTACATAGTCTATTATTTTGAGGTAATCCAGTAAAAGGCAAGTGTTTGACTGACCCCAGATGTTTTTTCAGTACCCAAACAAACAGATATGTCAAAGATGATTCATGTTATTTCATGAAGGGAGAATGTTACCTCTTGACATGACCCTTCTCTCCCTCTTTTAAAGTGAACTGTATGTACAAGTTTGGTTTTTACTGCAATAATAAAACACCATGACCAAAAGAAGCCTGGGAAAAAAATAATGTTTTTGGCTCACACGTGCTAATCACAGTCCATTATTGCAGGAACTTAGGGGAGGAACTCAAGCAGGAAGTAGGATGCAGGAAGCGGAACTGAGACCATGGAGGAACCCTTCCCACTGTCTTGCTAGCCTTGTTCTTTTATGCACTCTAGGACCACCTGCCCGGGGAGGCACCACCAACAATGGGCTGAGCCCTTGACACTAACCATTAATCAGGACAATATTGCATGACTTGCCTAGAGGCCAGCTGAGGCTAGGCCAACTGAGGGGTGTAATTTCTTCAATGTGGCTCTTATCTGATCCAAGTTATTGCTGTTCCCCCATTGTGTTTTGCAAGTTAAGTGTTAATGAGCCAGTAGATGATATGCATAATCACTAGGCATACTACTTCCTGCTTGTGTGTCCCTACTTTAGGTGACACAGCCAGAAGCCACCCACTGTGACTACCAACTGATCTGCTGGAGTGATCCAGTTCTTCAGCACTGCAGACACAATGGTGGACCTTGTTCAACATTGGAAAACATACAGTCCTAGGAACCTATTTTGTTTGATCTCAAGTATTTTGAAGAATTCAACATTATTACATGTAAATTCCTTTGTCACAGCCACTAAAGTAAAATTGCTATGAATAAATCAGGCACAGATGTATTATTTGTTATAAGCTTTTGTTCCATTGTTCAGTGGAGGTTTAGAAGAACTTGTATCACAACAATAAAATATTTCCTTTTTGCAGATCTTCTGGTTTGGGCTTATTATGTTTTGTTTTATATTAATATATATTATTATATTAGATTTAAATTTTATTCGTGTGTGTGTGTGTGTGTGTGTGTGTGTGCGCGCGCTACTTGAAGCAGTACTTGAAGGTCCCCAAAAAGGTGTTGGAGTCCCTAGAGATGAATTGCCCACATTTATGAACCACCCCACATGGGTTCTAGGAAATAAACTTGAGAACATTTTTAATCATCAAGTCATTTTCCCATTCCCATATACTATGTAGGTTTTCAGTCATATTAAATATTCACATTCAACAGAATAAACCATTTAAAGTCTGTACATCAAATACTAGAATCTAAGGGTAGACTTTATTATTTTCTATTTTTCACAGAGTAAAACCCAAATAATAGACAGACAAACACTTTCCCCAAGTCTCAGTAACTGTGCCTCAGCAGGGCAAAAGCATTTTAGAATCCCAAATCCTGACCCCCAAGACATTAGGTAGTTCATTTCATCTTCTCAGCACTTGAGTCTCATTTAGTATTGCACCAACTCTCAACTGAAGTCAACAGTGCAAACTTGAAAGAAAAATTAGGGTGGTCTGATATATTTTGTAATCAATTACTCAAGAGTTACACACATACACACCAGTAGAAACAAATGGGACTCCCCAAGTATCAGGAGCCCTCCAGGTGAAGGTGAGTCTACCTGTGGTTGGCTCTTCAAGTCCTGTTGCTACTTTACAGTCTCCCTTTTGCTCCTTTACTGATTAGATGAAACATGTAAATTTATGTTGATTTCTCCAGGCACATTAAAAGAAAATCTATCAATTATAATCCTAATTTCAGTAGGATTCTTATTTTTCTTTTCTTCTGATCAGCAAAACCTATATCAATTTTGAAATCTTCTGTGCCATTCCTCTCCAGTCAACAAACTTTATACCAGTTATGATAATCTGGAAACTTTATAGAGGAATCAAAAAAATCAACTAGTTGTTTCCTGGGTTTGAAAGAATGTGAATTCCTGTGCGTGGCTCCCTAAACTGAGGGTCATGCGGAGGCCGGTAGTCTGGGCTGCCATGGGGGACCATGATGGTGTCCAAGGGCCACACTGCCTTGGGAGCCATGTCGATCTTGGTGGCCTGTACTGCTACCTGAGGTCCTGCTAACATCCTGGCATGGACTACTTCTGGAGATCATGTCTGGGTCCATTGTCCTGCCACAGCTAAGGTCTGTGTTGATGTCCTGTGGCTCCTGTTGCCACCAAAGGTCTAAGCCATAGTCTGTGACCATGATAGTGTTCAGGGGTTGTGCCACCACAGGTGCCATGCCTGTTTGAGTTGCCAGCACTGTCACATGGGGCCATGGTGTCATCTGGGCCAGGGCTACTGTCTGTGACCCTACTGCAGTCAGGGTCTTTGTTGATGTCTGTGATTCCTGATACCATTGAAGGTCATGCAGATGCCAGGGGTATGGGCTGCTACCCGGAGTCATGTTGGTGTCCAAGGGCCATGCTGATCCAGGTGGTCTGTGCTGCCACCAAAATCATGGTGACATCTAGACCCGAGCTGCTGCAGAAGGGTATGTCTGAGTTCATGGTCTTACTGCATCTGATGTCCATGGGCAGTGTTAGCTGTGGCCACAACCTCCTGTGGGTCACATATCAGATATCCTGCATATCAGATATTTACATTAGGATTCATAAGAGGTGCAAAAAATGGTTATGAAGTAGCAGCAAAAATAATCTTATGGTTGGGTGTCAGCACAACATGAGAACTTTATAAGGGAACCACAGCATTAAGAAGTTTGAAAACCTATGTTCTAAGGTCTTTACTTCTGTTTTTGCCTCCAAGTTCTGGCCCTGCTTGAGTTTCTGCATTGACTTTCCCTAATAAGCCTGTGTTTGGGACAGCTAAGATAGAGAAGCCCTTTCCTCCTCAAGTAGTTTTAGGTCATGGTGTTTATCACAGCAATGGAAAGCAAGATCACACAGTGACTCACAGCATTGTACCTAGGTTCACCATCCATCATTCAATGAAACAACAGTGAAAATTGTACCAAATCCATAATGTTTGATATTGGCTTAGTCTTAACACTAAAGTCAAATGAAATAGGAAGTGTGTATGTGGTATTAATGACTCAACTGTATTGAGAAGGGAACATAATAAAGCAATATGGAAGGTGAGTTGTACTTCCTCTACAAAAGAGTAAGATTAGATTGACTGCCACAACCAATCTTAGCAAATCTTTACTTCTAGCCCTTTCTTCTTCCAGAGTGAAATTCTCTTGTTTGGTGACCATCAGTAAGGATGGTGATGTAAGACCAAAATGTTTGCCAATGCCTGCAAAATGCAGGCCCGCCCCAATGGAATACCCTCCTCCCTCAGGGTACCACATTGCACTTTGTAGGACTTGAAAATCAAATTTTAGTGTCACATGCTAATGCTTGCTGTATATGGCCACTATCCCTAGTTCTGTAAAAAATACTGGTCTGCTTATGTGTGCCCAGTTACCACATTTATTTCTAAAATAAACCCTGACATTTGGTTTTCTGAAGTTTAAACTGTGTCCCTGAAAGGGTTGCATGATACTTTAAAAGATGCGAAAGAAGAATTAATTAATGAAACTGTGAGACTTTTTTCTCAGCTTCTATTGAGTCTCCATGGATTTCACATCATGCATACTGATCCCACTCATCTCCCAGCCCTCACTTCTACTCTCTGCCCATGCAAACTCCGGCTCCCAACCCAAAAGTAACAAATACAATATAACCTAAGATATGCTAATGCTGAAGCCCCGTGCATGCTCTGTATTCAGAACCGAGGTTGCTGTGCTGTGCAATGACAGTGAATGCTGTCACAAACACCGTGGAGTCCTTGAGCATTTGCTTTTTAATTTTTTTTTGGTCACTGTACTTTTAGAAACTTCTTAATGTTCCTGAATGCTATACTACCATCATGTTCCCAGGGCCAGCTTCAACACTTTAGTATGAAACTTCTTAAACTGTGTGTTGCCACCTCACAAGGTGTCAGGTAACCCAGCTACCACCCAGGCCCAGAAACAGGGCTGTGAGTTCGCACACCCCAACATCTACCACATCTATGAACTGTTGGAGCATGTGAAGGGGACAAACCTACAGATCCAAAACTGACACAGGACAACAACCGGATATCCAAGAGGAGCCCGGTGAGGCCCATTATCTACAATGTAGCAGAAGTCAGAGGTCTTGAACCAGACCAATAACTCATAGCAACAAACACAGGTAAAGATGTATGGACTACAGGGTTAAGTGCGTGACTCGTGACTCCACAGGCCACACTACCACTGCTTCCACAACAAGAGATTCTTTTCCTTTTCATTTATTTATTTATTTATCTATTTTTTTGGCTTTGGTTTTTCTTTCTAAGTGATATTTTCTCTCATTTAAATGAGCCATTTGGAGCAGAGCAAGGGACTCAGACCCTCAGGAACACCACACTTCTCAGTACGTCTGTAAATGGAATGGCTCCCTTGTCAGGCCAGTCTCCACAGCAGCAAGAACAGCGGGTTATCCGAGGCATTAAACATGTAATAAATATATTAGGGCAAGCTTTTGGAAATGGATGTCAAAAGATACTGCTGTGACATGCTGGTTCTTTGGTGCCATCTTTAAAATGTCAGGTCCTGGCATAGAGCTTAGCATCACACTATCAAGCTACTGTAAATGTATTCATTTGTTTGACATGTCTGGGACACAGACGTTTCCTTTAGCAGGATTTTGAATGGGATTACCACGTGTTTTCAGTGGGCATGAGTAAATCAGGAGGCCCTTCTTGATATTAACGGATGTTTCACTCTAAACCAGGTGTATTAGGGACACACCTGTAATCCCAGAACTTGGGAGGTGGACAAGGATCATTCCTGGCTACATAGTAAATTCATTCTAAACCAAGTACACACTTGTAATCCCTGCACTTGGAGGTGGTTCATGGTCATCCCCAACTACATATTAAATTCCACTCCAGCTTGAGATATGTGAGATCCTTTCTCCAAATAAACAAAGAAAAGAAACCAGGATCCTGTTTTGTAAACAACAAAAGAGGGCCTCAAAAAACAGTTCAAGTTCTAAACACACATACAGGCAGGTAGACATGTAGGCATATATATATATATATATATATATATATATATATATATGCCACACACCCACTCATATACAGAAATCTTCACATTCACTAATATACTATATGTATGCATATATATTCTATATATCCATATGACATACCACACCCACTTACCACTCATATATATATACCTTCCACACTTACTAATATATACATACATATATATGTACATACATATATATATATATATATTATACATCACACCCACTCATATATAAGCATGGAGTAAGGGGCCAAGACCTTTTCTCTGGTAAAATAAGGCCACAAGGTAATACATAGATCAGTAGTTATGGGTTAAGAATAAGAAGCCCAAGTCGCCAGCCAACAAATTTAACCAACATAGTGTTTCATTTTTCTTCTGGGCAGAGAAGGGCAGTGGGATCTAGCAGGGCCAGAGAAAAACCACATTTTGCAAAATGGCGCCAGCTCCACTTCAGGTGAGTATGGGCTCTTCTCAGCCCCCAAATCCTGCCCATCACCCCCTCCCTCGATCTTCCTGGGCCTGTTCCTTGAATTGAGTGGACCTGCTCAGACAGGAAAGACCTGAGTCCTGCCACACCCCACTCTTGGCTCCCTCTCTGCCCACTGAACTCTGCTTGAGTGTGGAGAATACTAGGAGAAACCAAACCATCTAAGTTGCAGCTGAAGCCTTGGCCCACATACGCCACAGGGAGACCAGAGGAGACAGAGAGACCCCACCTGCACCCACTCAAAGAAGGGATGGGAAGAAGACAGTATAAGAACACACTCAGCAATAGAAAGACCAATATGACACTACCAGAATCTAGAGACTCCACACCAGCAAGGCCTGAAAAGCCCAACACAGATGAAGCAGAAGAGATGAATCTTAAACATTATTTTATGAAGTTGATAGAGACCCCCAAAGGAGAAATGAGAAAATCCCTTAAAGAAATACAAGAAAAAACAAACAAAAATACATGAAATAGAGGGAAAGACAAACCAAAAATATCAAGAAATAAACAAATCTTTTAAAGAAACTAAAGAGAGTGAAGAAAAAAACAACCAAACAAGTGAAGGAAACAACTCAAACAGTTCAAGGCTTGAAAGTTAAAACAGAAACAATAAAGAAAACACAGAACAAGGGGATGCTAGAAATGGAAAAGCTGGATAAGTGATTAGGAACTACAGATGTATGTATAACCAATAGAATACAAGAGATGGATGAGAGAATCTCAGGTGATAAAGATTCACTAGAGGATATACAGTCATCGACCAAGAAAATATAAGTCCAACAAATCCCTAACACAAAATATCCAGGAAATATGGGACACCGTGAAGACGCCAAACCTAAGAATAATAGATATGGAAGAAGGTGAAGAAATACAGCTCAAAGGTACAGAAAACATATTCAACAAAAACATAGAAGAAAAATTCCCCAACCTGAAGAAGGATATGCCTATGAAAATACAAGAAGCATACAGAACACCAAATAGACTGGACCACAAAAAGTAGTTCCCTTGCCAAATAATAATTAAAACCTCAAACCTATAGAATAAAGGGAAAATATTAAGAGCAGCAAAAGAAAAAGGCCAAGTAACATATAAAGACAGACCTATCAGAATGACACCGACTTCTCAATGGAAACTTTTCATTGAAAGCCAGAAGGTCCTGAATAGATGCTCTACAAATACTAAGAGAACATGGATGCCAGGCCAGACTGCTGTATCCAGCAAAGCTTTAAATTACTATAGATGGAGAAAACAAGATATTCAATGACAAAACCAGATTTAAACAATTCATATCAACAAAAAAAATCCACAAATCCAGCCCTTCAGAAAGTACTGGAAGGAAAACCCCAACCTGACTAAGGTAACTACACCCACAAATCCATTGGCAATTGTAAAGGGAATCCCACTTCTGACACCATTTGTAAAAGGAAGCCTTTTCTTTGAGAGAAGCTTTCCCGCCAGCGTGGTTCTAGAGCCGCATCAGTCCCAAATAAACACACAGGAGGCTATATTAATTATGAAGCTGTTGGCCTTGCTTGTTTCTTACTGGCTAGCTCTGACTTAAGTAATTACCCCATAATTGTTAATCTAAGTATGTCTCTTACCAGAGAAGTTTCCAGGCTTCCTACCCCATGGCATTACATCTCGACTCTTGTGTTTCTCTTTCCCAGAGTTCTCCTGGACTCCTAGTCCCACCTATCTAGATTCCTATTGGCCAGCAGCGCTTTATTGACAAATACACAGGACTTCCCCAACAGGCAATAGATAATCCAACTTTATGTAGTCCAGAAGAAAAAAGGGGAGGGGATCCACACATAATAGCACCAATAAATCCAAAACAAACAAGAATCAACAATCAATGGATGTCAATATCCCTCAATGTCAATGGTTTCAACTTGCCTATAAAATGACACAGGCTAAGAGAATGGATATAAAGACAGAACCCATCCTTCTGCTGCATACAAGAAACACATCTCAACATCAAAACCATACTTTACCTCAGAGTAAAGACTTGGGAAAAGATTTCCAATCAAATGGACCCAAAAATCAAGCTAGGATAGCAATCCTAATATTTAACAAATTAGACTTCAAACTATAATCAATCAAAAGAAATGAAGAAGGGAATTTCATATTCATCATAGGAAAAGTTCATCAAGATGAAGTCTCAATTCTAAACATCTATACCCCAAATATGAAGGCACTCACATTCATAAAAGAAACATTACTGAAGCTCAAATCACACATAAAACCTCACACACTTATACTAGGAGACTTTAACACCCCACTCTCACCACTAAACAAAACCACCAGACAGGAACTTAACAAAGAACAAAAGAACTAGCAGAAGTTATGACCCTATTGGAGTTAACAGACATCTATAGAACACTCCATCCAAACATAAAAGAATATACCTTCTTCTCAGCTCCACATGGAACCTAATCTAAAATCGACCACATACTTGACAATAAAGTAAACCTCAACAGATACAAAATAATTGGAATAACACCCCCTGTATCTTATCAGACTAGCATGCTTTAAAGGTAGAATTCAACAACAACACAAATCACAGAAACCCTGAAAACTCATGGAAATTGAACAATGCACAATTGCACCATTCCTGGGTCAAGAAAGAAATATAAAAAGAAATTAAAGACTTCCTGGAATTTCATGAGAATGAAGACACAACACACCATGAACAAACTTATGGGACACTTTGAAAGCAGTGCTAAGAGGAAAGTTCATTGCAGTAAGTGCCCACATGAAGAAACTGGAGAATAGTAATACTAGCGTTCGTGGCTACAGTGCTACACTACTTCACAACGACCAGAGGTGAAGGGCTAAAGATGTAAATGAAGACAAAGACAGGGGCTCATTCTTACAAGGAGAATGGTGTTTGTTTTAACAAGGGTGGAGCCTTATATACCAAAGGCAGGTATGGTGGAAAAACAGCAAGGTCAGAAGTCTATGTTCCCAGACAATAAGGATGGACACTAAACAGGAACTTGTATGCAGGCCTTACTGGGAGAAGGGGATGAGAAGTGTTTTGTTAAAAGCTCCTAGTCACAAGTGATTAACAGACCCCCATGGGGGAAGGGTGCAACAGAAATGGACAATTTTTTGGATAGATATCACTTACAAAAATTAAATCAAGAACAGATAAGCAATTTATATAGACTTATAACCCCTAATGAAATAGAAGCAGTCATCAAAAGTCTCCCAACCAAAGCCCAGGACCAGATGGTTTCAGTGCAGAATTCTACCAGAAATTAAAAGAAGAGATAATATCAGTACTCCTCAAACAGTTCCAAACAATAGAAACAAAAGGGATATTGCCAAACTCTTTTTATGAGGCTAAAATTACCTTAGTACCCAAGCACCACAAAGACACAACTAAGATAAAGAATTACAGACCAATCTCCTTCATGAGCATTGATGCAAAAATACTCAACAAAATACTGGCAAATAGAATCCAGGAACACATCAGAAAAAGCATTCACCATAATCAAGTAGGCTTCATGCCAAGGATGTAGGGATGGTTCAACATACGAAAATCCATCAATGTAACCCACCATATAAATAAACTGAAAAAGAAAAACCACATGATCATCTCACTAGATGCTGAAAAAGCCTTTGACAAAAATCCAACACCCCTTCATGATAAAAGCCTTGGAGAAGTCAGGAATAACAGGAATATACTTAAACATGATAAAAGCAATATATAACAAACCAACAGTCAACATCAAACTAAACTGAGAGAAACTCAACATGATTCATCTACAATCTGGAACAAGACAAGTCTGTCTACTCTCTCCATGTCTCTTCATTATTGTACTTGATGCTCTAGCAAGAGCAATAAGACAACAAAAGGAGATCAAGGGGATACAAATTGGAAAGGAAGAAGTAAAACTTTCACTATTTGCAGATGATATGATAGTTTATGTAAGTGACCCAAAAAACTCTACCAGGGATCTCCTATAGCTGATAAATACATTCAGCAAAATGACAGGATACAAAATTAACTCAAAAAAATCAGTAGTCCTACTAAATACAGATGATTAATGGTCTGATAAAGAAATCATAGAAATATCATCCCTTACAATACCCACAAAGAACATAAAATATCTTGGAGTAACACTAATCAAACAAGTGAAAGACCTCAAAACAACTCTGAGATACCATCTTATACTGACCAGAATGACTAAAATCAAAAACACAAATGACAGTCTATGCTGGAGAGCATGTGGAGAAAGAGGAACACTCCTCCATTTCTGGTGGGAGTGCAAACTTGTACAATCCCTTTGGAAATCAGTATGGCAGTTTCTCAGGAAAATGGGAGTGAGTCTGCCTCAAGATCCAGCAATTCCTCTCCTGGGCATATACTGAAAGAATGCACACTCATATGACAAGGACATCTGTTCAACTACGTTCATAGCAGCATTGTTTGTAATAGCCAGAACCTGGAAGGAACCTAGATGCCCTTCAACTGAAGAATGAATGAAGAAAATGTGGTACTACTCAGTGGAAAAAAACAATGGAATCTTGAAATTCACAGGCAAATGGATGGAACTAGAAGAAATCATCCTGAGCAAGGTAACCCAGTCACAAAAAGATAAACATGGTATGTGTTCACTCATATATGGATTTTAGACATAGAGCAAATGATTACCAGCCTACAATCCAAACCACCAGAAGAGCTAGGAAAGGAGAACCCCAAGAGAAAAACACATGGTCCTCCAAAGAAGGGGAGGGGGCAAGAACCCCTGAGCAAATTGGAGCATGGGGAGAGAGAGAGGAGGGAGATGGAAATGGGAGAAGGGAATAAGGGCGGAGGGGAACAGGAGAACTGAGACAGAGGAGGAATAGAGGAGATGCCTTGATAAAGGGAGCCAGTAAGGTTTGGAGAGAGGTCTGGCACAGAGGAAATAGTAGGGGATCCACAGGGATAACCCCAACTAAGAATCTAGGCAGTGGCGGAGAGCCTGTCTTTGATGTCCTTCCCCTTAATGAGATTGATGTCTACCTTGGTTACCATTCCTAGATGCTTGGCCCAGTAGTTGATCGAAGCAGAGACAAGCACCCACAGCTGAGTACTGAGCCATACTCCTGTGATCCAGTTGTGGAGAGGGAGGAGAGATGACCAAATGAACCAAGATGGAACTGGAGATACCCGCAGAAACAGTTAAACAGACCTAATGAGAGCACGCAGACACTAGTTGTAAAGCAGGGGAACCAGCATTGGACCAAACCAGGCCCTCTGAATGTGGGTACCAGCTAGGAGGCCAAGACCTCTAACAGTGGAGCCAGGGTTTATTCCTAGGTCACAAATGAACTTTGGGAGCCCATTCCCTAAGGATGGATACTATTGTATCCCAGATGTGGAAAGGAGGACCTGGGCCCTCCCCCAAATGATGTGATGGACTTTGATGATCCCCCTGGAGGGTCTCACTATCCCTGAGGAGTGGGTGAGGGGTGGGTTGGGGGCTCAGTGGGAAGCATGGGAGGATGGGAGGGTGAGGAAATGGGGGAATTATCGGATATGTAAATAAGAGTGTTTCTAAAATAAATTTTTAAAAAATGGCACCAGCAACATATGGCAAGAATTTCCACTTAAAACTTGACAAAAGCTTAAAAAGGGATTTTAGAAACAAAAGAACAGACAAGCACAGCTTCTTGGTAGCAACATTTTCTCAGGTGGGCTCTGTTTTGCTAGAGACAAGCAGAGACTCGCTAGGCTCCTTTAAGGTATTCTTCCTGACTTAGCAGAAATGGAAAAACTGCATGATTCTTTTAAGGGACCCTGCTAACAATTGAATGGTGTGTACGAGCAGCTGTGGTGGCAGTGACTACATCTCCAAGACAGCAGCATGGTGCTTAATGGAAGCATAGACCAAGGCAGTGAACACGGCTCCCAGTGCTGGCAGTAAACTTATGCCCACCATCTTTGAAAGAAAGCTGCTAAAACATCTACTTTAATTTTAGCAATATTGTTTAGCAGATGAAAGGCAAAGATTTACAGTAAAGACAGATTCAGATGAAGAAGCATCTCTAGAGATTTACAGTGTGTTTAAAAATATACATAGGCTTGGGAGAGACAAGGAAACAAGATAAAGTGGTTGGAAGGAAGGAAGGAAGGAGGGAGGGAGGGAGAGAGAGAGGAGGAAGGAAGGGAGGGAGGGAGGGAGGAAGGAAGGAAGGAAGGAAGGAAGGAAGGAAGGAAGGAAGGAAGGAAGGAAGGTAGAAGCTGGGTGATGGTGGCACACGCCTTTAATCCCAGTACTTGGGAGACAGAGGCACACAGATCTCAGTGATTTCAGCGTCAGCCTGGTTTACAGACTAAACTCAAGGGCTGGCAAAAGTAAACAAAGAAACCCTGTCTCATAAGAGAAAAAAATAGTAAAAGAAATAGAGTAATAAAAAAGCCCCGAAAAGTTGGAAAGTACACAGAGAGTCTGGATACTGTGTGCTATTGTGTTGTCTTTGAATTGTTTGACTGCTGAGGAAATAGCAACAAATGCTAAAATAAATGCTGCTGGATCAATCCAACTTATATATTTTAAAAATGCATTGACTTCAAAATTTAAGTATAAGGCTATATATGTTATTTTGGAAAAGAGATTTTATTTGTGTTTCCACAGAAAATGTAAAGCTATGGATTCCTTCCAGAATAATGTGGCTTGATGAAATAAGAAGCCCTGAAACAGTGTCCCAGGTGACCCAACATCTAAAACAGCTGAGATGATGCAGCCTTGCAGACTACAAAAACAAGAACCTAACCAGGCTTCTGTGTTTTGTCATGATCTCCATGGTATGGACAGCACACCCAACCAGCAGGAAGCAGTTTGGAATGAACAATGTCCAAATTCCCAAATATCATTTATAAATTTTTGTTTTCATTTAAATGGGGTTGGTTATAAATGGTTAATCATCACAACGAATCTCTTTTTAAAGGTAAAAGGGAGATTAGGTAATAGAAATGAATACTTTGTATTGGAATGGAGTTTCATTTTTGATAAGTGGACTAAATTTGTAACTACAGTTTTTATGTGATAACTGTCTTGTTATATATTTTACTGTGTTAAAGTTAAAACCTTTCCTTTTATTTAGACAGAAAAGAGGATGTGACGGGAGATGTCATTATATAAATTTGTCTCTCTTATTTGTTGTTGAATAAAACACTGTTGGCCAATAAGGAAGCAAGAGAGGCAGGACTAGGAGAGAAAGGGGATTCTGGGAAATGGAGGAGGAAGTCGCCATGTGATCCTAGGAGGAGAGGAAACATAAGTCTGGCATTCTCAGTAAGATAAGACCTTGTTTAAATATATATATATTAGTAGTTATGTGTTAATACTTAAGATAGAACTAGCCAATAAGAAGCTCTAGGCATTGGTCAATAGCATTGTAACTAATAAGAGTCTCTGTGTGATATTTGGGGGCCCTAAGGCAAGGCACTGGGACCAGGCTGGCAGGAAGAGTTATCATAACACACACACTCATAGACCACATTTATACACATACACAACACCCACTGGTACACACAACCCTTGCACAGTCATATACCACACATATCTGATTGCTTACTCTTCTCAAGCATGTGCCTCCTTCATCTCATTGCTCACTGGTATTGGAATCAAAGAGAATCTGTGTGTGAAGCAAAACAGTTGCTGCACCAAGGGCATGCACACATCAGCAGCGTGCTTCTTAGCTCTTCACAGACTCCAGTGTGGCAGTTACAGAAAGAACAGGCAATTGTGAAGCATTGCTGTCATATCAACTACTGCTTGTAAAACACAGCAGCTTTAGGGAGACCAGGTTTCTCTACAAACACACTGGATTTAGCAAAAGCAATTGCAGTTGGAGTCATTTAATCTACATCTAAAATAGGAAAATAGCATTGAACTTCTGAAAGGAATGTGAAATTGCCATGTCGCCTATGTATCTGTGAATAAAATAGGTGAGGAGGAGAAATATTCAGTTTAACACCAAGAGCAATTTTCACCTTTCCTTCCTTGAAAAATATACGTGAAATGTCAGTTGTTGTCATGGAAACAGTAAAATAAGAAATCTGTGAATGTCGGAATGAGGCACAAGATTGTCAATCGGAGACTGCTTCTATTGTCTGTCGCAGGATTAAAGAAAAGCCATAGTGATTTGTCCAGAGCCTGTCTCCAGTTATTCTTCACGTGTTTTGTGAAGAGCTCCCCAGTCACTACCTACACATCCCTTTCTAAAGCCAGAAGAAGGCAGCTTGCCCACACCGCATTTACAATGCCACTGGGCCAACTTAAAACTACAGATTTGAATACGTAAAGATTATTTCAAATAATTTAATACAAAGAATTTAATACAATACAAGTTAGGTAGCCAGGAGGAGCTAGAATTCTTGAAGCCACTGTTATAAGGCAGTTCATGGTTAGATCAAGGTACATCTAGGTCTGGGTTCTATGCCTATGATGCCATATGTTGTTAAAATCCCATTATTGCAGCTCAGCCCTGTGTGTGTGTGTGTGTGTGTGTGTGTGTGTGTGTGTGCGTGTTATGCATGTGTATGTTTGTACTGTGTGTATGTATTCCATGAGTGAATGTGGTATGTGTCTATGTGTGTGTGTGCTATATATGTATGTGTTTCTGTATTTGTATATGAGTAAACTGTGTGTGTCCGTGTCCATGCATGCACATGCATTATCACCCTTCTTTTGTATTGATAGTTATTCCCATCAGAAGCCTAGAGCTCTTTCTCTGGCATTTAGGTGTCTCCATAACTAACCCAATTGTCACTAGCCAATCTTTGAGATGCACAGTACCATTCAAACTAAAGCCATTGAGAATTGAAACTGGAAGAGGTCTGAGTATATTTACTTAACAGATGGGAATGTCTACTGGGGAACTAAATGTTTATTCCAAGACTATACATCTGGTGAGGGGTATATTACAATGCCTAGTGTTGTGTGATTTTCCTTGGAAGACATGACCAACAGCTATTCACCCCAGAAAGGGTACTGAAAACATACCAAAGAAATGATTGTATTGAAGACTAGCATGGTGAACCAGTGTATTGGGGTGACATATATGAGTGAAGGGTTATCAAGGAGAACATGGACAACTATAACTCAAAGATCATGCACACAAAAGCTGAACCGTTAAAGAGTTCCCTGCACACTTCACAGGCAGCTCCACTGGAGGATCTCCTGCCCCCAGCAAGTGTTCAATGTTCATCTGACCTCTGGGACAGGAAAGTGAGTCTGGTTTCTTTCATGTGTTTCCTAGGTTCCGGGAGTCCTTCTCCCTGGGAGCAGAAAAATGTTTCATTCTAGGAGAAACAGCTAGAAAGCACCTCACTTCTGATTCAAGGTCCCAGGTCTAGTCTCTCCCAGACCCTGACCAAGGTGATGAACTGGATTGCACTTGATGAATGTTGTGCTGGTTTCCAGGTCTCTGTCTTACATGGAGAAAGCTTTCTTCAGAGACATGTGCAAGGTGAGCTCATGAAACCAAACCAAGGGTTACAGAAGACAGAAGAAGGGTAAGTCAAACGAGAAGTCCTGGTTCCTTAACAGCAGCACTTCCTTTCCACCCAGATCACCTACCACACAGCCCACCTTCTACTTTACAGAGGGTACACGTGCCCGCTGTCAGCCCAGAGTGACGACACTTCTGTGGGCCCAGTGGAAGCCTGCAGTGATTAGGCTTGTCATCCCATCCTTGCTTGTCTTATGTATACTTACAGCAACTGTGAAGAACAGTGTTTCAAAGAGAAAGTTCAGCTTCTTTCTCAGCTGCTGTGACATCAGAAAAATGATATAACTAGTAAAAATTAATGTCCATCCCTAACAGCTATCCAAAACCCCACTGGTTCAAGGGAGACTTCAATAAGAAGAGAATATGGTTCAAAAACACACCAAGATCTAAGGATGTTGTACTCCATGTTTAAATGCATGAAGCTTTGCAGCTATTCTTAATGTACAGCCAGGGAACACACATTTAACTGAGAATAAAATGGCCGTGAAACAAAGTCACACAATGTAACTGCTTGAATGTTTCTCTCTCTGACTATACATGTACTGAAACCTCTGTGCCCGTGTGATGGTGTTGGGAAATTGGGCCTTCTGCAGGCATAGTTTCCCTGTCCCAAATGCAGGCTCCAAAGTAACCACAAAGAGGCTTATAGTGATTACAAATGTTCTGCCAATAGCTCAAGCTTGCTACTAGCTAACTCTTACATGTTATGATCTGCCACATGGTAGTACTTTTGTTAGCATGGTACTTTCATCCCCTGCTCCGTCTGCATCTGGCTCTGACTCTCTTAACTCCATCCTTCCTCCTCCCAGCATTCTGTCTGACTCAGGCTGTCTCACCCAGTCTCTTCTTTCCCAGCTATTGTCCAATCAGGTTTTTATTAGCAATGAAAGCAATATGTAATTACAGTGTGAAAAAGGATCATCCCACAGCAGACTTACTGGAGTGACTGAGTCATGAAGGCAGGGCCCCTTTCAAGGGGGATTTGTGCCTTGATGACATAGTTCTCATACCTCACCCTTCCCACCATGTGAAAACAAATAAAAGAGAAAGCCTATGAGACCAGAGGTACAATCCCATGAGCCAGCCCAGTGAGTTTACCCAAAAGTAGATCCTGTACTTCCTGGTTCCTGGACTGTGAAAAATAAATCTCTGTTAAGCCTCCCAGGCTCTGGCACTGTGTTATGGCAGTGTAAATAGAATAAAACAATAATGGACCTACTTAAGTGTTAAATAGAGTGCTTTGCAATGCCCTCACATTTTCTTTTGTGTGTGTGGAGGGTATATATGTATATATATGTATGGGGGAGTGGTCTGCAAGTGTGTGTGCTTATGTGTGGATGGATAAGTAAGAAACCAGGGGTCAGCCTTGAATGCCATTCCTCAGGAGCTGTTCTCTTACATTTTAAAACATAGTCTCTGACTATAACCTGGGTTGCCAAGAGCCCCAGGTTTGCCTGGCCATGCCATCCCAGGGTTGGGATTCACAAACACCATCCTTAGCCTGGGATACTATTGCTGTGAAGAGACACCATGACTATGGCAACTGTTATAAAGGAAACATTTAATTGGGGTGGCTCTCTTAACAGTTTCAGAGGTTCGGTCCATTACCATCATGCTGGGAACATGGCGGTGTGCAGGAAGACATGGGGCTGGGGCTGAAAGTGCTACATTTGTAGGCAACAGGAAGTCAACTGTCACACCGAGAGAAGCTTGAGCAAAAGAGACTGCAAGGTCTGCCCCCTCAGTGACATACTTCCTCCAACAAGGCCACGCCCCCATCGGGGGCCATTTTCTTTCAAACTACCACAACCATCATGCTTAACTCTCTGCATCCTTGGTGGGAAGAGAAGTTAGGTCCTCATACTATCTCAGCAAGCACCTTCATGACTTGGCCATTTCTCTAGCCCTTCACCATGATGTTTGCTGAAACACATATACAGCTCATGAGTGCTGGAAACTTCAGTATAACGTAATACACTTGGAAGAGGGAACTTCGTTTGAGGAACTGTCTCCACCAGATTTGCTTGTGTTCATGTCTGACTGCCTTTTCTTGATTGTCAGTTGATGTAGGAGAGAGAGTTCAACCAACCATCTTTAGGAAAATCTAGCTGAGCATAAGCCAAAGGGAGCAAACTAAGAATCGTCATTTCCCCATGGTCTCTGCTTTAGTTTCTTCCCACAGATTCTTGCCTTGGTCATCCATGATAATGGATGATAACTTATAAGCCACACAAACCCTTTCCTCCCAAAGTTGCTTTGGGTCAGTGTTTTTTTTTTCCCACAGTGACAGAGACTATGCCAGTGCTCCACCCAAATGCTTTTCTCAAACTACAGGTGCACCCCACCTCCAAGTCACCTGTAGTCTTTTGTATTTGTAACTCTAACATTGGTTCCTATTGGTTTGGGAATCGAAGAGTTCTTTTACTTTACATCGGTAAAGTGAAATGCCTCAAGAAGTTGAAGGTTTTATAAGCAAATTATCCAAATGACTCTTGGTAGGCCCAAATTACACCCTAGTCCACTATATGAAGCCCATCATCACCCCACCATCTCATTTTTACTTTAAATGCCAATTAGCAACAAGATAAAAATAGTGCAGTGGAATTGAGGAGATTACCAAGCATGCATGTGTCCTTAGAGCCTAGAACAAGATACCGCTCTCTTGTGTCCCTCCCAGATCTCCCCCTTCCGCCCAATCCTTTCACCACATTGGTTGATCAGTTGATTGACTGATTTGGTTATGCTTTGCTTCTGTGCTCTAAACTGAGCCCTGGGCCTCACCCCTGCTAAGCACATGTTGACCACTTAGTTAAGTCCCAAACTTTTCCTTTAGTGTTAGATGAGAGAAAAATGAGGTGAACAAAATCATGGGTTTTAGGATTCTACAAAGATGAAGGGAAATGGTCATTAGGGTTTTCTGACAATAATTCCCAAGGAATTCAGGAACTTCCTGGAAGGCTTTGGCCAGAGATTTCTGAAGTAGAGGCTTCAAATAACTGAGATATTAAAAAAAATCTAGACAGCTATATGCACAATGACTATTGTCTCACTGACATAAAATCTATTCCTATTTTCTCCTCCCCTTTGATTTTGAATTCATTCAAACATATCCTTTCTTCATGATTTGTACTTTCTCTAGTTTGCATACTTTATGGAGTTCTTTTAGATGCTATATAAGCTTGATCCCTAAGCCCAGGGGTGGGAAGAGACAGTGGTGAAGCATAAAGTCATCCATCACCTTGGGAGCTCAATTCATATGTCTCCTTGTCCCTGTCTTGATGAGGAATTATCCTGTATAAATAGCTTGCTAGAAGCTCTCTGCCTATTCTCCATGGCATCCTGTATGTTGTTAGGAAACTGAATTTCACTTGAATTTCCTTTGGGCAGGATGGGTTTTCAGATGAAGCCTTTGCTGACCCCTCCCCACATGAACTTCTCCATCATCATGCTGAGGGTCAAACACAGTGGCAGACAAAAAGCCCCTTGTTAGGGGCAGATAGTCAGATACCAGCAATTATAAACAGCCACACAATGGTCAGACTATAGACAAGCCAGAAACTGCAAGCTATACACAGAGGGAAGACACAGGGAGAGAAGTAGAAAATTAAAACTTGGGCTAATTCTTGACCAAACTAACCCAATGGGAAATGCCATGGTTTCTTTCTGTAATGTGACACAGACACATTTTTGGCACATCTGAGGCCATATCTAAGTATTTAACCAACAGAAATGATCTTGTTAAAGTCATTGTGTTTGAGATCTCCCATGGCATATCAAGTTGCAGTAAGCCTAAGCACCTCCCCATCTATTAAGGGTGGGCAACGTAACCCAGTGTGAAGAACAGGGTCCAGAAAGCAAGAAAAGAGGTGAAGACAGACCCTGTTCCCATTGCTAGATGTCCTGCAAGAGGACCAAGCTATACAAATTAAATAGACCTGTAACCCCTAATGAAGTAGAAACAGTTATTAAAAGTCTCCCATGCAAAAAAAGGCCAAAGGCCAGACAGTTTTCACACAGAATTCTACCAGACTTCCAAAGAAGTGTTAATAGCAATAATTCTCAAATTATTCCACAAAATAGAAACAGAAGGAACATTGTCAATTGTTTTTTAGTGAAGCTACAGTCAGCACGATACATAAGCCACACAAAGACTCAACAAAGAAAGAGAATTACAGGCCAATTTCACTGATAAACATTGATGCAAAAATACTCAATAAAATACTGGCAAATTGACTTAAAGAACATATTTAATAGATTATCCACCATGATCATATAGGCTTCATCCCAGAAGTGCAGGAATGGTTCAACATTAAAAAATCTGTTAAATGTAATCCACCATACAAACAAACTGAAAGAAAAAAAGAAATGACATGATCATCTTGCTAGATGCTGAAAAAGCCTCTGACAAAATTCAACACCTCTTCATGATAAAGGCTTGGGAAAGATCAGAGATACATGGGACATATGTAAACATAATAAAAGCAATATACATCAAACTGATTGCCAAAATCAAATTAAATGGAGAGAAACTAAAAGCAATTCCACTAAATTCAGAAACAAGACAAGGTGGTCTACTTTCTCCATACCTATTCAATATAGTACTTGAAATTCTAGTTAGAACAGTAAGACAACTAAAGGAAATCATGGGCACACAAATCAGAAGAGTCAAAGTATTATTCCTAGATGATATGACAGCATACACAAGTAACCACAAAAACTCTACCAGAGAACTCCTACAGCTGATAAACACCTTTAGTCAAGTGGCTGGATAAAAGAGTAACTTAAAATACCAGTAGCCCTCCTACATACAGACAACAAACAGGCTGAGAAATGTAGTCTTTATCGGACGCTGTAACGATACGCGACACACAATTACTGAAAGTAAAGCTAAGTATTTATTGTAGGAATTACTCACAAGATACCAAACCCAGAGGAGCCAAGCAGTTTTCAGCTGCTGAAACGGAAGCCGAACTCCAGGAAAAGAGACCAAGACTTCCTGTGTGCTGTCTTTTATGCCTTCCCCCGTAACGCCCCCCTAGCCATGCCCAAAGTGTCATGGCTAGTGACGTGGTTCCGCCTACGTACGTACGTATACATCTTTACGTCCAGCCGTATACGTCTTTAGTCCTGCCTAAAGTGGGTGTGGTTAGCAGTGTGGTAAACCGCCCTTTTATTACCTCATCTGTATGCGCCTCTAATAAGTCACATGTTTAATGGCGGCATCAGACTTCCTCCTACAATTCCCCTTTTAGTCTAAAAAGGACAACTAACTTGTGTCCATGAACAAAATGTATCTATTCTATCTACCTAAACTTATCTGAAAGAAACACCCAAATATGAACACCTCCTTCCAATCCCAACTCTAAAATAATTGAAAACTAACACTAACAGGTGTAAACTATCTTATAATATCAATAGTAGGGAGAGGGGGCGTGGAATTCTCAAAACTACTTCCTGCTGAGATGGGACGATGATAATCTCATGGGGACCTGTGAAAAGAAAATGTTAGTATAACAAAATCTCAGTAGATCAGACAGTCTCAGTATGGCAGGAGATGCTTGATTGAAGTTCCTGACTGGGGTTCTAGTGTTGATTGAAGCTCTTATCTTGAAGCTCTGGTCAGATTGTACAAGATGTGCTGTTTCAGTTTCTTGGTCCGGAGTTGTGTAGAGTGATGTAGTTTCAAGCCAGTTTCAGGATAGTGCTTGTCAGGTGGAGTCAATGATGTGGGGCAGTTCAGATGCCTCCAGTCGAATCAGGTGAAGTCAAGGAAGTGGATCCTCATTCTCTTTCGGGAGCAGTTGAAGATTGCTGTCAGGAAATCCCTTGTTCTCTGGAAAACTCAAACATTAATGTTAACAAAGAAATATTTTAACTTTCATATGTATGCATACAGAAGAGGTGACAATAGTAAAGATGGAAAATACGCAGAGAGTCTGGATACTGTACGCTATTATGTTTTTCAGTTTTTTCATTGCTAAGGAAGGAACAACTAAAGTACACTTGATTATAAATGCTGCTGAATTAATCCAACTTCTATCTTTTAAAAATGCCTTGACTTCAAAATGTAAGTATAAGGATATGTTACTTGGGAAAGGAGATTTTGCTTATGTTTCTACAGAAAATGAAAAGCTGAGGATTCCTTCCAGACTTCTGTGGTTTGACGAACCAAGACCCCCGGAAGCAGTGGACCAGATGTTCCAACAATTGAAACAGCTAAGATGATGCAGTTTTACAGACCCCGAAAATACGGACTTACACAGGTTTCTGAGTTTTGTCATGATCCCCATGGTATGAACAGCGCCCCCTTCCAGCAGGAAGCAGTTTGGAATGAGCGACGTCCCAATTCCCATCTTGTTTATAAATCTTTGTTTTCACTTAAATGGGATTGTTTATAATTGGTTAATGATCACAGCCAATCTTTTTTAATGGTAAAAAAGGGAATTATGGTATGGGTATTGTTTTTCATCTATTGAGACAAAATCAAGGTCAATTTTGTGATGCTTATATTTCTCCTCTTGATTAAGTATTGTGCTTATACTGATCTTTTAAAACATAATGCATAATTGAATACAGACTATAGATATTTACTTATAATAGTCAGAACTTATAGTTAGGTAAGTTAGGTTTTCTAGATATACAAAAATATATTTGAGATAGATAAACAGTCTTCAAACCTCTCAAAGACCTTCAGAAAATGGCATTTAAAATGGTTTAGGGTTTTTCTGGACAATGAGAAATGTCTGCTCCTGGCAGCACCAATTATGTCTGAGAGGAAAATGGGCATCGAAGAAACTCGTTATGGAGTTTGCTTTCAACATGGCAATATTAGCCATTTGGGCAAGAAACTGCTCTTGCCTAGACTGTTTGACTGTTGTTGTATAATCTGGACATGCAGGACCCACAGAAAAGTGACTGCTGAACTCAGTCTTACAGGGTTCCTGATTCATGGAAGAGTCTACCAGCCTTTCTGCAGGACACAGAAAAATGACTGACAGACTGCCAATGCAGATGGACAGTTTGAAATTTCCTGCTTTCCTGAGAAATCTTCTGGACACATTGTGGCCTATGGGCTGAAGATGGATGCCCCAACGTTACAGAGGAACTTCGGGTGACTGTCCAGACAGTAAGATGTCTCTGTCAATCCTAGTGTTTATATATTATCCTTCTGTGGTCTTTGATGGAGTTGAAGACAGATAGTTATAGTGTTCCTTAGTTATGATAAAAGATAAGCTACATATAGGACTTTGGACTCACAAGAATGAGATAGATGATATTTTCTTTAAATCTTGCTGAATGTTGATAGACAAAATATTGTAACTGTATTCTTACTTGATAACTGTTCTGTTGTATATAATTTGACTATGTTAAAGTTAAGACCTTTCTTTTGTTTAAACAGAAAAGAGGAGATGTTGGGGAAGTCCTATTATTTGCCTGTTATTTGTCAATAATGTGCTGTTGAGCCTATAGGAATCTAGATAGGTGGGGCTAGGAGTCCAGGAGGATTCTGGGAAGGAGAAACACAAGAGTCAACATGTAACGCCATGGAGGTAGGAAGCCTGGAACTATTCTCCGGTAAGAAACATACTTAGATTAACAATTATGGGGTAATACTTAAGTCAGAGCTAGCCAGTAAGAAACAAGCAAGGCCAACAGCTTCATAATTAATATAGCCTCCTGTGTGTTTATTTGGGAACTATAATGTGGCAGAGCCCAGGCAACTGGCGGGTGATAAACCAAAGCGGCTAGCAAGAAAAAGCTTCTCTTAACAGAGAAAGAAATCAGAAAATCAACACCCTTTACAATTGCCTCAAATAATATAAAATATCTTGGTTTAACTTAACTAAACAAGTGAAAGACCTGTATGACAAGAACTTCAATGCTTTGAAGAAAGAAATTGAGGAAGGTGTCAGAAGATGGAATGATCTCCAATGCTCATGGATAGGTAGGATTAACATAGTAAAAACAGCAATCTTACCAAAACAAATCTACAGATTCAGTGCAATCCCATAACACTCCCAACACAATTCTTTACAGACATTGAAGGAACAATACTCAACTTCATATGGAAGAACAAAAAATCCAGGATAGCTAAAAAAATAAAGGAAATGCCTGAGGTATCACCATCCTTGATTTTAAGCTCTACTACAGGGCTATAGTAAAAACAAACAAACAAACAAAAAACGGCATGAGATTGGCATAAAAACAGACAGGTGGATCAATGGAATCCAATTGAAGTCCCAGATTTAAATCCACATACCTATGGATGTCTGATTTTTCAACAAAGAAGCCAACATTATACAATGGAAAAAAGAAAACATCTTCAACAGTGCTAGTCCAACCAGATGTTGGCATGTAGAAGAATGCAAATAGATCCATATCTATCACCCTGCACAAAACTGAAGTCCAAATGGATCAAAGAACCCAACATAAATCCAGACACACTGAACCTAAAATAGAATGGAAAGTGGGAAATAATCTCAAATGCATTGGCATAGGAGAAAAAAATGTGAGATTCTTTCTGGTAATTTCTTCCCATCACTGAAATTGTAAATTTTCATTCTATTACAGCAACTTTGCCTCCCCAAGCCCTCCAATACTCATGAGCCCCAGGGATGCTCCCAAACCATCTTGGCACTAGCAGGAAGGTCCTTCATTTTTCGTGCCAGTGTTCCTTAAACATTCTTCTCTTTCCCCTCCTGACTCCAGTGCTTCGACAGAGTTCTAGCATCACACAGGGCAGACTCCTCTGATGCTAACCATGTTCACAGCCACTTTCTCATATCATAACACATACAATAATTAATGCTCACTTTTTATATCTAGATTGGTTAGAAATTTATCTTTTCAGTAACTTAGCTATTTATATTTATCGGACTGTTTCTGTTTGGTCTCCTATGGATCAGACTATGGAGGCTCTGGAAACCTGTCATTCTCTTGATGGTCACCACACAACATCCTCTGAACTCTGAGCACTGGTATAGTAATTTTTTTTAATTTGAAGAAGAAAAATAACTTCCATCTTAATTGCAACTGTGTAATTGATCCTAATTTCTTGAAATGTGTTTTTACGCTCAGCTTTACAAAAAATATTAACCTAACTCTAAAATGTGTGTGTGTGTATACGTATGCATGTATTTTAAAACCCAGTCACAAAAAGACAAAGATAGTATGTACTCTCTCATATATGGATTTTAGAGATAGATCTGGGGAATGCCAGCCTACAATCCTATGGCAAGAGAGTCTGGGGAGGACCCTTCATCCAATGGCTGATGGAAGCAGAGGCAGTCACCCACAGCTAAACACTGAGCTGAACTCAAGGAACCCAGTCACAGAGAGGGAGGACTGATGATCATAGGGGTCAAGACTGGGCTGGTTTAACCCCCAGAAACAGCTGACCTGACAAGGGTTATCTCTTGAATCCCAGACTGATGGCTGGGAATCCAGCATGGGACTGATCAAGACCCCCGGATATTGGTGTCAGTGAGGAGGCCTAGGAAATCTATTGGGCCTTGGGCAGTAGATCAGTATTTATCCCAGGTATACAAATGGACTTTGGACTCCCATCCAACAATGAGAGATGCACTCTCAGCCTGGACTCTTGGGGAAGGGTCTAGCCCCTGCCCTGGCTGAAATGACAGACTATGGACAACCCCATGGAAGGCCTCACCCTCCCTAGGGAAATGAGGGGGTACTGGGGGCTAGGTAGGAGGACATGGGAGAAGCGGAGGGAAAGGGAGAGGGACCTGGAATTGACATGTGAAGCAACCTCATTTCTAATTTAAATTTAAATTTAAAAAATAAAAATTTAGGTCGGGCGGTGGTGGCACACGCCTTTAATCCCAGCACTTGGGAGGGAGAGGCAGGCGGATCTCTGTGAGTTCGAGGCCGGGCTGGACCGATAGCCTCCAAAACAATACAGAGAAACCATGTCTCGTAAAAACCAAAAAAAAAATTAAAAAATAAAATAAAACCAATTCAAATGGTGTCAATGTTTTTTTCTTCATCATACAGTGAAAACATGACCAGAAAAGGGTCAGTCTTGTAATACCTATGGATCTAAAGGTTGTTGGTATGCCATCGGCATACCTCTGAGATCAAATTCATTCCTTTTTCAGAGGACAATGAATGAATGAATGAATATGCAGGACACCTCAAAGAAGAGGAAACCCTGGGTAATAAAATTGTAAAAGATAGTCTGGAGAGATACTCAGCAGTTTATAACGCTCACTGCTCTTCCAGAGGACCTGAGTTCCATTCCCAGCACCTAGCTCAGGCAGATCACAACCACCTGTAGCTCAGGTTCCAGGGGATCTGATGCCATTTTCTGGTCTCTTCAGGCACCTGCATGCATGTGGCACACACACACACACACACACACGACTAATAGAAATAACAAAAATTATGATAAAAATAAGTCTTTAAAAATATAGAAAAGGGAAGATTTTGATCCTGCATCCTGGTGTTTCCTGTTTTAGAGTCTGCTTTCTTATTAATTTTTTTATGAAGATAAAAGAGCTAGACACACTTAATTTTTAACCATATGACAACTCTTTATTATATTTAATTCTACATACTCCATTCTAGAATACAGTTTATATATATACATATATATATATATATATATTAAATGAAATATGTAAGTCCACCAAGAAAAGAAGTTAGGCTGAAATAAAGGGATTCAGCAGTAGAGAAATACATGTAAGAAGTCAGTCATGTATTTGTCCTTTGTTGATACATAGCATAGTTAGGACTAATGTCAGTTCTAATAATAGCAGTTATGAAGAAGTTAACATAAGTAATATTTTGAGATATTATCAAAAAATTAGAAATATGTTTCATTTTTATGACCAAGTGGTAGATATGGTTAATTCCATCAAAGGTTGCAGCTAAATTCATAATTGGAAAAATGGCAAATGTCACTTAGAAGTTAGTGAGAACAGATTTTTCTGAACTCTATTTTATGTAGGAATTCCTTAGTCCTGGAAGTTTTAGCAAAATCATCTCTGTGTATTCAGATGTGGGTTGTGGTGACCCAAGCAAGCACTGCAGAGGGTATAGCAATCACCTTAGTGCAAGTTAGGATCTCAAAGTGGCCACTCTGTGATGGCACCATTTAAAAGAAGTTTATAGCCATTCAAATAATAAAATGCCATAATTTACTGAAATGAAACATTAGAGATACAGTCAGAGAAAAGGTTTCCAGTGTGGAAAAAAGGGAATTTTGAGTAGTCAAAGCCTTAAGAGCAGAATGGGAGTGGCCTGGAAGATTCCAAGCAGATCATGAGTGGTGGATTGGAAGGACCTACGCAGACATAAACTCTATAACCGAAACACTGAACGTAATACTCATTTAACATGGCTAAATTTTTTGTGTAAGTCCCAAAAGTATGTTCATTAGTGAATGAACTGACCACGAAGATGTTTAAACATGGGGTCTTCATCCTCCCTATCCCAAATACCTGTCTGCTTAAGGGAGTATGAGCTTACTATATATTTGATAAATGGATAGATGGATGAATTAATGAATTGATAAAGGAAGGAAGGACGGTACTTTGGTAAGGTCCTGAGAATGGATTCTTAGGGCACAACTTTGTCCTGAGCATCTCTTTTTGAACCACCAGGTAGCAGGTGTTTGGTCCAAGAAGGGTTGGGTACCAGGAACAAATCTCAAAAGATGATGGGCACAATGCTTTTGTTTTCTTTGTTCTTCCTGTATGAACTCATTAAGCTCAAAGACTTGAGAGGTGATGGACTGGAGAATATTTTTAGCCCAGTTGTCCTAGAAAATAACTGTTTTATTAAATTGGTTTATAAAATTGAACTTGAAAAGACAATAACAAATACTCCTCTCTGTAAAGAAAACAAAAGTCACCAAAAGAAACATTTCCAGACTAAGTTATCATTCTGTAAAGATTTTGATCCATACATGTCAAAATCAGTTAGAGAAAGATTATAATTATGAAATTCACCAAATAATTACATATTATTTAAAGTATAAAGTGTACAAGGTCATCCCAAAGAAAGATGATGCACTTGTGTTTCAGTTACAGGGAATGCAAGTGTCCAATTATCACAACATTCTTCAGTAGTGACTAGCAATAAGTATCCCAAACACACCATCCCTGGTTATACACAAATCCAACACACAATCCCTTGGTAACCTTGACTGCATTTAATCCTGGGTGTTACATCAAATATGGGACACTGAAGAAAAAAAAGAGAGAGAGAAGCCATCCAAAGAAGATTGTACCGAATAAAATCAGGCCATCATAGAGAGGGACGTCAACAGGTGCTCCATCAAGAGATGTGACACAGAAGCCGCGGAAGACTCTGGCAGGGACATCAGCTCTGTTTAGAAATGGGAAAACTGAGTTACAGAGAGAAATAACTTAGCTTTTTAATGGGAGGATTTTCTTTTCATACTTTAAGCAGATCAGCAAGGTAACCTGAGGTTTCCAACCATCAGGCTAAGACCTTAGGATGGGAAAGCAAGTGCCGCTCAGAAGTGGGAGGGGTCCACTTCCACGTAGACAAGGAAAGAGCCTGCCCCAAAGTGCGAAGCCACAGCGAAGTGTGTGGGCCCACGTCCTTCCCTTGCTGATGACTAGCTCAGAGTGCGCTCTAGACTGTGTCTACTGGCGAGCTCAGGGCTCAAGTGGAGCATGCCTCTGAACCACCGTGACATTTCTGCATTAAGTTCCAGCATGGAAGGGCTGGTGTATCTACTCGCCTGCCCAGGCAATAGGGTGATAAATAAAATGAACTAACTCAAAGTAGATGCTTTTTCTTATCTCCTGGGAGAAATGAGGTCTCAGAGAAGTCAACTGCTCTTCTGAAATCAGGGAGGCATACATCTGCTTAAAGCACTAGAATTGCTAGAACTATAAACTATCAGGGACTGTTAAATAGTCACTGGTAACTGTTGCCTTCTGGAAGGTGAACACCAACCAACCTCTTAATACTTAGAAACTTCGAGGGACATCAGTCTCAGAGAGCTCCCACATGTCACTGGTGTTTGCCTGTAGAAGTCAGATACTTCCAAACTGCACCCATTCCCACAGTACATCCCTCAACACAGCACAGGCCTCTCTGCCTCCTAGTTAGCCAGCTGTGAAGCAAGAACCAGCCATCTCGGCTTCAGCAAGAACCAGCGTGCCACCTAACAGAAGCACTGTGGAGAATGTGCAGACCCTGCTAATGTCTCTGATAGAGGAAAGTTAATTAACGTTATTCTTGGAAATGTCAAGCGATCAACCAGAATAGCAGTAAATTGGGGTCACTGGGAGCTCCTTCTGCATTCAGCATACTAAGCAGCCCATAATATGCTCAGAGTGATCTGTGCAACCCTGTAGTAGTTTATGTGCTCACAGGCTATTCCAATGATGACTGCAGATTCAAGGTTTAATTCAAACACAGGCCTTTATTTTTTTTTGGTTTAATGTTTATTATGTGTGTGTGTGAGCATGTGCATGTGTGTATCCCTGTGCCTGTGCCTGTTGGGGTGCACTTGTGCCATAATGCTTGTGTGGAGATGGATCAGTGCTTGCTGTGCATGTGTGAGCATCAGATTTTGGAAGCTTGGTAACCACATAAACATCAAGTAGGTAGGGAGTCCCCTTTACCTGTATAACTCCAGAGAAAGTAGAAACAAGGGATCTTGAGACCAAGCTGGCCAGACAGACTAACTAGACTGGGCTAAATGAGGGGCCTTGCATATTACATTTGGTGAGAAACCTTGCCTCAATGAACAGTGAAGACAAATCAAGACTGGACATCAGTCAAACCTCCATATGCCTGGCACTTGCTTCTGCATGCACACATGAGCCCACATACATGTGGACACACATACAAAAGGACAGCAGCAGAGACACATGCAAAAAAAACAAAAAACATCAGAGAGTATCACAAAGGGAGGCTTTAGCCTGGAGGCCTGGGCAGACAAGTGGTTTCAGGCTGGAATCTAAGAGACAGATGTGAGCTCCATATATGGGACAACCCTTCTGAGCGGAGTAGCATAGAAAACCCATGTAATGCTGGAGATCTGGGTCAGTTTCTGACCAATGGGAGAAAGGTATGAACTACCATAAGAACCAAAGGGCAGAACAAGTTAGGTTTCAGAAGCTGTGGAAGCACCCCCAAAGATAATTCTCAGTACACACGAAAGTCAGACTTATGTGCATCTGTGAAGGCTGTTTCACCCCTGATCCCGACACAAAGCTCATTTCAGCTGCTTGGAAGTGGTTAGTATATGCAAAGTCAGTGGGGAGTGAGTGGTTGTAATTGAGAGATCGTCAGTGGACATGCGGATTTCATTACCAATGAAGAAGCTGCATGCACGCGCTCATCCTCTCTGTCACTTCCCCCCACTCGCTAGCCATTACCCTGTATGAGTCTCCATGCCATCTTGAGGTCTTGACAATGACTCCTACAGGGGGAATGTCTAGAATGCCCCAGGGCTGGTATCCACATGGCTGAACTCCACCTGGGATTTTGTTTTCTAAGCAATAGATGGGGGCATGTGCAGACCCTGGCACTGCTTTATAGAATTCTGTCACTGCGTGTCCCTTTGCATTCTACAAGACAGATATGTGCGGGTCCATGAAGATCCTACAGGAATCAATACCTGACACACACCTCTCCTAAGGAAAGCATCTTCTTTATGGACATCTAGACACTTTCTTTGGGCAAAACCTAACATTTGTCTGTATCTATACATCTAATTTTCCTATTAGATTGTTCTGCCAGGAACTTTGAAATAGGACTGGCGCTGAACAGGAATTGCATGTGAAGGACACACAATTCTTTTCAGTGTTATCCACACAGCAATAGTCTAAATCAGTTGAGGCTCACATCCTCCCATCAAAGAGCTTCTTTGGGGAAACAGGTAAAGTCAGGCTGAGATCTCAGTCCAAGGCTACACACTAGTGGAAGAAGGCAATTTTCTC
Source organism: Mesocricetus auratus (assembly GCF_017639785.1). Classification (NCBI taxonomy): domain Eukaryota; kingdom Metazoa; phylum Chordata; class Mammalia; order Rodentia; family Cricetidae; genus Mesocricetus; species Mesocricetus auratus. The sequence goes on along the minus strand of NW_024429267.1, from coordinate 49,158,133 downwards.
CATACCCTTCAAGTTGGCATCTTAGAACTCAAGAACGCTGTCTCTCTCTACAGGGTCCAAACTCTGCCTGCTGCTCATCCAGTGTGTAGAATGAGCTCCTGTGTGGGGGTCACTTACTCAGGGACTGAAATCAGAAAGGAAAAAAAGTGGAACAACGAGAAGCCATGTTAGATGTGGGTGGTGACCAGTCCTGCTGTGGAAACACAAGAAAGCATATGGACGGTAAGCAGGTTTGATGCGTAAGATGCTTGGATTTGAGGGAAATTCTTTGGGAAAGTTGCATCTGAGCCAAGCGCTAAATGGCACAGAGGACTTGACTGGGTAAACAATCTGGGAAGGGGCTGTGGGTGGCATATCCCAGAAGCAGAAAGGAAGCCCTTGGGAGCATCATGTGCATGAGAAGAGCAAGTGCAGAATAAGGGACCAGACAGAAGGGCAGTTGGGGATATGAGCTCAAGTCAGCTTCGGAGAATTTACTAAAAGCCAGTTAGTTGAGCTCCTCTTATGAAAAGCACACCCTGATGCTATATACATAAGGAGCAAAAACGAAGCAGAAGGGCCACTTAAGAGACGGCTCTCAGACGTAAGTGGTCAGCAGGTTTCGTTAGCTCGCTGGGGCACTCTCATTCCTCCAGTGAACCCTGTTTTTCCGTGCTCTTCTAAGAAGCAGATACCCAGCTACCTCAGTAAGACAGAGTGAGCCCAGCCATAAATTGAGCATGGGTTTTGTTTCTGCTTCTCCCTTTGGGGTTCTATTTCTAATTTTCCTTTACTTGGTTGGCAGGTTTCTTTCTTTTCATTTTTTCTATGATAGAAAACAAGGAGATGGGTGTTTCATTTTCACTTTAACTACCCTGTGCCCAGGGACCTGTGAGCCCCTTCAGGTCACTGTCTTTATTTGAGAATTAGCGAGGGCAGTAAGGGCTTGGCAGGCTTGGAAATGATGCCATTGTTCAGGTCACGGAAATAGTTAGATCTTGGCCTCCATTAGTTTTGTCATTTTTCTAATTCAGAAGGAAGTGAATGTATCAAGAGGCCAGTGACCTAAATATTGGTTGTACATCTTTGCCTTTTTTCAAATAATAATTTTATTTCCTATATTATACTTATAACATAGCGCCGGGTGAATCCAACCTGTGGCTACAGGCCACATGCAGTCACATGCAGCCAAGGACAGCTATGAGTCCAGCCCATCACAGAATCATGAACTTAGTTAAAACACTGAGGCTTTGCTTTCCCGATGTTTTTTTTTTTTTTTTTTGGTTTTTACGAGACAGGGTTTCTCTGTATTGTTTCGGAGGCTATCGGTCCAGCCTGGCCTCGAACTCACAGAGATCCGCCTGCCTCTGCCTCCCGAGTGCTGGGATTAAAGGCGTGTGCCACCACCACCTGGCTGCTTTCCCAATTTTTAAAACTCCATTTAGCAGTCCTCAGTCACAAACTGTGCAGACGACAATGTCCTGTTGCAATGTCACAAGCCTGGACACACCTGACTCCAGATTATTTGTGTTCAATTCTTCTTGTTAGGATGTACAGATCATAAAAACAAGAATTTTGCAACTGTTGCTTTCAAATCCCCTTCACTACCCTCTAAAAGAGCATTTGGACAAATATAGATGTCTAGTAAATACTTGTTGGATGGATGGATGGATGGATGGATGGATGGATGGATGGATGGATGGATGGATGGATGGATGGATGGATGGATGGGTGGATGGATGGATGGGTGGATGGATGGGTGGATGGTGCATGAGTGGATGGATAAGTGATTGCTACTGGCCATGATAGGATTTGCTATGCACTGAGAAGTGCAGAAATGCAATGCACTTATTAGGAACTGAGTTTTGTCTCTAAAATATGCTAGGCAAATATTTTTCATCATTTAAAGCCAAGGACTCTCTGTTCAATTCCAATTCTTTCTAAGAATAAAATGTAGGACATACAACTTGGCTCTGGTTAGGGAAATGATAAGAAATCCTAGAGCTCTACTCAAGCAATCCCAAGACAGTTGCACAAAGTTTAAAACCTGGGGAGAACCACTTGACTGCATATATAATAAGAGAATTCTATGAGGATGTGTAAGGGTTTAAGCATGTGTTTGCCTATACTTGAAAAGCAAACAAACACACATAGGTAAGTTTCAACTATATTTACCTATAGCCTTGGGCCATTCAAAACATTTCTTCTTCAACAGGCTGACTCACTGGATACAGATCTGTCCAATGCTTCCAAAACTAGAACGCATTAGGCCACAATTGTTGTGAGTTCCTCCTGTCACTGCCGCACTCACCCACCCGCCGATCCTCTGTCCACCATCTTCATGAAAGGAGACCCAAGATTCCGAAGTGAACACAGCTGCTGGAAACATTGTCTTCATCAGGTCAGAATCTACCTCCTTGGGGGTTATGTTCATTTCACCTTCCCACATCTCAGGACAGACTCAGGAAATGGGACCTTAGAAACTTTCAGCTCTTTCTAGAATCAGGGTTCTCCACCCAGGTCCTTTTGCTGAGTGCTCATTCACAGTCATTACCTCTAGGACCTTCAAACCTTTCTAATCAAGTTTCGATTTCTTGTTCAGATCCAGTATGCCAACATACTAAAGAGTAATTGGCCTCCAGACCCAAGCACAGCTCTCCTGATGAAAGCTGTCACACACATGACCGGTTTCTCCCTTGTCCTAACCAGAATGTTTTTTTGTAATCAGTACTGTGTCAGTCGGCTTATCATCACTGTGGCAAAACGCCTGGTCAAACAAGCTAAAGGGAGAAAACACTCATTTGGTCTCATAATTTCAGATGGATTAGTGGGCTGAGATTCTCTTTCAGAAGAGTGAGCATGTTGGGGGAACATGAATAGGTTTACACTCTGGATATACCTTGAAAATCAGCTGTGGACACCCTTGACCCCACCATTTCCTTGTTTGTACAAGAAGACATATATCATTGACTTTCATAGAGAATGACTTTCATAATGATTTACCATACAATTGTGTATGTGTGTGTGTTATTGCTGTTGTTGTTATGTCTTTTTTTCTGGTGATGACCTACATCAGTGTAATTCAGGGATGAATAGTTTTTCATGGGGTTGTACAAAAAGTAAGCTGAGATATGAATAGTAGTAGCATACGATTTATGATGGGTTAGAAAGTCCTGGTCTATTTTCCTTGTAGTAATAGGAAAAGTCTTTACTATTTCAGATAAGCTTATATGCATTTATCTTTCTCCTAGTATTGCTTTGCTCAATGCTTATTGCTCTAGATCCTGTCAAGACAACACCAAATTGCTCCAAACATAAAATGGAAAACTTTCATATATGTTCCTGTGTGTGTGTGTGTGTGTGTGTGTGTGTGTGTGTGTGTGTGAGTGTGTGTGCATGCTCTGCAGGTTGATATGGAGACAGAAACAATAGACTGAAGCCATACTCAGAACATGTGAACCCTTAATGTTAGTTAAATAACTGTAACCCAAGAACCAACCCCTCTACTTCTAGACCTCCCTAGCAGTACTTGGGGGATTCAGATTGTCTAAGGCCAATTATAGTGTAGGAAATGTTCAGATGCATATTTTTAAAGTAAGATGCTATGAAATATGGTAAATATATGTCTGGAAAGAGATTAAGATACTCAAGAAGAAAAACAAAAGGAGTTACATAGAAACTAAGGTAAGTGGAACTTCAAAACCTTTTGTCAGGACAGAGAAACCAAACTTGATGACGTAAGTTAGATTCCCTACATGGTTGAAAGAGGGTGCCAACTCCTACAAATTGTTCTTTCACTTTCGTAAGTGTACATGTGCAGGTGTGCAAATGCATGTGGTATGCTCACAAGTGTAAAGATAGTAAAAAGGGAGATGTTGTTGTTGAGGTTTTAACTTAACAGAAAAAGCAACAAGTGTTTGTGTTGATTGCAGAAGGCTGGCTTGGTCCCATACTGTTCGTGCCCCTTGTTCTCATGGATATCTTTCTTCTACTATTGATCCATATTTCTGACATGACCTCATTTGCCATATTACCATGGTAACTAATATATATTCTCCAAAAGTCATAGGCTGAAATCTAAGTCTCCAGCACATGTGATGGTGAGGCCCTTCAGGAATGGAATTGATGCCATTTTAATAGATATCTCAGAAATCTTGGTCACTTGCTGGTAAGGAGATAGCAACATGTACCTTTTATGGACCGTAGAACAAGCCCTCACCACACATCAGTGAGCAAGCTGCCTTGAACTTGAACTCCCAGAAGTGTTAGAAATACATTTTCATTGTTTTCTAGTTATGCAAGGCTAAAGTATTTTGTCAAGAGTCGCAGAAATGTGCTGAGACACTCGTTCTGTGAATCCAGGAGCAAGCACCATGCTCTCATCTGTGCGATTCCAGATCTCCAGCTCACATCTCTCCCGTGTCACTTCTACTGTGCTTGACACCTCGGCTCCATCCTTTTACTCACTGCTGTGAGCGCTGGAAGGAAACTCATACTCCACGATGTTTCATTCCTCTGTTAGCAAACTTGTTGGGGGGTCACAGTAGGTACCCCAAGGAAGCAGGTTTAGCTACCCATCCTCAAGAAGCCAATTTATAAAGATAAATTAATAGTGAAATGGCAGGAAAAACTTACTCAACGTGACCACATTGAGAAGGGGAACAAAGACAGGCAGCAATCTCCCAAGTCCATCTTTAAAAGCTAATCGAGAAAGTCTGGGGTGGACACACCTAAGCAGTCCTGGTCGAGGTGTGGGCTTACTTGTCATCTTCCCATCTTTGTCTCTGTATAGCTATGAGTATCTCTTCTGGAGAGAACAGCTCCCAGGCTTTTCTATTCTCAGCAGGAGATTCCTGGAGAAACATCAATTTGTTGGAGTTCATTGTTTTGGTAGTCAGAGTGTGTTTTTAGAGTATATTCGTTTCTTTCAGGCTGGTTATTGGGGCAGGAACAGTTCCTTCTACTGTCTTTGGAATGTAGTAGACTTTGGTAAATGAATCTTGGGTAAAACACACATACACACACATCAAAACCACAGTTAAAATATTTCTCTCTGGATTTTTTAACATTTCAACTCATCCCCCATTGATCTCTAACTGTTTTTCCTAGCAGTATTCAAGGCAAGTAGCAAATTTTATCAAGATCTTTTTTTATTCTTTTTTATTAACTATGCTGCTAGGAAGTCCCATTTTTCTCTTTAAAAGCTATCATCCACCTACTCATTGGGGGATATTACTATTTCCGGGACTCCAATTTCCAGGTATGTGTAATGTCACCTAAACCCATTTTTTAGAAATATGAAGCAATTTCCCAGTGAAGCTTCTTCAATCACATCATTTTTCTTGAATCCTCTTAAACATTTCTTTACACGCTACAGTCTTATTTTATCTCTTCACCCCAGGCCCTTTAGTCATTTAGAGGAGACTCCCAAGCATGTCTTTCTTGCCCTACATTGATTGAGGTATGATTTTAGTAGCATTCTGCTTCATAGAGACTTCATCTGCAAACTTTCCTACACAAACTTCATTCAGTTCTGATCATAATACTTTCTCTGCACCTGACAAATCTCAAGAGAGAGAATCTGTATGGATGAATCAGCAACTTCTACTTGGCTCTGGATATACATTTTCTAATGTAAAGGTTCCCTCCTTTCTCTGATTATTACTTTCCAGTGTGGCAGACTGTGATTCTAAACTGGCCTACTTGAACCCCAGCCTGAATTGGGGCCATTCATCCTTTTACATAATTTTGACTCGTCTATAATTAATCGTCATCATAAAGTTATTAATTCCATTTATATTCCTAATACCATTAATCTTTCATATGGGATAATTTGTGGTCTGCCACGATTAGCAACATGACATAATTAGCACATTCTGGAGAGCCAGATCATAACCTTGGCTAGAACTCAGTTAACCCTTCTTAGATCATTATTATTAATTCCAGCAGGAAAATAACAAGGCTGTCTTAGTCACAGTCCTTTCTTTTGACACTCTTTTTCTGAGCTCATATTATACTTGGAAATACCTCTCTTAACATGTTTTCTACTTTTTCCTGAGTTTTAAAATGCTTTTACGGGGGGTGTAAATCAATTAAAGTAAAATGATAGTCGAAATCATTTAAGTATATAAAGCATTTTGTATATATTTTATATATCTTACTGTAAGATTTTTTTCTTTGCATATAGACACACAGGGTGAGTGTTGTTGCTATGTGTGACCACATGTGCAAGAATGCCCAGAGAGTCTGGAAGAGGGCATCAGAGAATAAATAAATCAAACTCTGGTCTGTGACTCCAAAACAAATATGGGCAGAAAAGTGAAGTCAAAGCATAAGACCTTCTAGTGTGATGCTGAAGTCGTGACTCTACAGATAAAGGAATGAGAGCTTTGAAGCAATAGGTCAAAGCCGTGTCATCAGGCTAGTGGCAAGCACTTTTACCCACTAAACCATCTCACTTACCTTTCCTATTCATCTCTGAGACCTACATATAGAAGGAGAGAACCAATTCTCACAAGATATCCTATAACCAGTCACGATACACACACATAATAAGTAAATAAATATGTAATAATTTAATTTCTAAAGGAAATTCAACAACTAAAAACATATTGTTAGGTAACCCAGTGGTCTAGAAGTCTGAAGACAAGCACTGGGAAAATGAAAACTGCCGCTGTGATAGATGATTAGGTGATATGATGGGTTTCTTAAAACTATATGTTGCTATTCTGAACACTCGCTGTGGTGTTTAAGTTCCACCATTAATAAGAACATACATTTTTAACTTAGTATTTCATTGCTTGATACTTTTTCTTCTCATTGTTCATCAAGAGCTTAAATAGCCAAGTATCATTTTCCAAGTGTAAGTACATCATTAAATATACCTAAGTAGTATTTTCATTTAACTGTGTGAGAAGGTACAAGTGTGTGTGTGTGTGTGTGTGTGTACAATTACATATGAATGGGCACACAGTACATGTGAGGGGGTTGTGCTTGTGCATATGGAGGCCCAAGGTCCATGCCACAAATAAATAACTTGCTTTTTCCATCAATAACTTGCTTTTTCCACCTTACTCACTGAGAATGGGTCTCTCAATCAAATCCAGAGCTCATCAACATGGCTAGTCTTGCTAGGCAGCAGGATCTGGGAATTGTGTATCAGCCTTCAAAGGCTGTAATTGCAAATGAATCCCCACCACATCTACCTGGCATTTACATACATCCTGAGGGTCAGAACTCTGGTGCTCAAGCTTAAGGGGCAAGCATTTTAATTACTGTGCTAGCTCCCTATCCCAGAGTGCTATTCAGTACAAAGATTCCATGTTAGATGGAGTTTAATGTATTCTTTGGTGCTTCCTATGTGTTAGGTATAGTGAACTTTTGAACTATGGTCTCACTGGCTGTCCAAAACATCTCTCATGGCAGATGATTAAAAATGCTACAGTGAGGGTAACTCGCTGAAGTCCTCAGAGTTAAGAAGCAGGAGAGTGGTAATTGACTAACTCTGTCTAATATATTTATTTCCATTTGGTTAGTTTATTGTGTCCATTGCTAGGAGGCAAACTACGCCCCTGCCATCTTGTGTTTTAAAGCAATGATCATTCATTTACTTCAATATGGAAAGATAGCTATTTGGGCTGCACTCATCCAGGCAATCCCCTGCTTTCGTTGCATCAGGTATTGCAGCAATGTGATGTTTCAGTGTGAATAGGGGTGCTTTCAACTCACCCACCAGCCCTCTGGTTGGTGCTGGCTGGCTGGGCTTCCTTCTATACATGTTTTACCATGCTCCAGGAGATTGGCCAGAGCTGGGCATAGTATCTGGGTTCTCAGAGGTAAGGACCAGATGTTCCCAGACTTTGGGGACTTATCATTTTAAATCCCAACTATTGTATTCCCTATGTTTCCCCTGGCCAAAATAAATTACAAGAGCAACCCAGTTTCTACAAAATGCAAAGTACACCCAAGCTCTTGGGGAAAGAGTAGACTAGCCTTTGTGGTCAATTTGGATTTCATCACGATTGGCAAACATGTTAGTAAAAATAGAGTGATTCCAGGTAGCTTTCCCAGGGCCACCTTTTTGAGCCTCTTGGCTGCTGATGTATTTATGCAGCTGTGTGCACAGTTGAGAGGCAGGGAATCTGTTAAATTTCACATTCTATTTGCTTCCTTGGCTGAAAGCTGTTTGGGACTGTGTGCACTGCCCAAGCACATTTGATAGTCCTAAATTCATCTGATTCTGCTCTTGTTCACCGGTACAGAAAATGTTTCCAATATTTTATTTCAAAGTAAGTAGTTTGTGAGAATTATATTGGAAATCTTTGGCAGAGCCTGGCATAAAAGTATTGTACTTGTTGTTAGCTGCTTCCTTTTTCCTGTTGAAGTTCTCTTTGGTGCAAACACATCCAGTAAGCCCACAGCATGGAGATTCTGTCCGCTCTCCTGCACAAAGTCAACATTGATTCTGGTGTAATCATGCTTTAATTTAGCAATGTGTCCAAAAGGCTGCTGCCATCCCCACTCTTACTCTGTCACAGAGCCAAAAAAAGCTCCAGTGAATGTAATTTAGACTTTGAAAATGACTGTACAGCAAGCACTTGCAAAGCCGAAATGTCACCATTTACAGAGGAGCAGAGCCCTCTACAGTTAAGACCAGCCCTGTGTTTGTAATGATCCCATCATCTGTGTCCACAAAATGCCAAAACAGACAGCTTCTCCCAAATCTTACCCCCACTTTCCAAAAGGAAACACGTCAAGGTCATCTGTGCATGTTTGCTCCATTCACTATGCTGTGCATGGATATGAAGCCCAAAGTGCCTGAGGTCCAAACCTGGACTCTCCCTCTTTCTCTGGCTTCCACTGCAAGCTGCTGCACCCCAGATCAAGTGCAGAGCTCACCCAGCTTTGAGCCATTGGGCAAACTCTAAAAAGTAAAGCACCCACCCGTGGCCAGCAGATCTCAATCACAGCCAAGCACAGTGTGATTTAAATGTTTCTTGTATGAATTCCACAGAAGGTGGGGACAGTACTGCTGATCTAGTGTTTACTTGTTGACATGAAAGTGCAGCTTCCTGGATCTATCTAGAGCAGAGTTTCTATTTTAAGCAGCAAAATCTGCTTTATGGCCAACCTTGGAGAAAAATAATCCAACCATCCTGAGAGGTGTAAAGTGAAGTACGAAAGCTTAGAGTTTTCTCTCCACATTCGGGATCCAATTTCCCCCCATGAATAAGCAAATCCATGTGTAATGGTACATCTATGTATGTCTATATGTTTATATGCATGTATAAATATTCATATACATATGTATATAATTTATTAAAGTTTAGAGCACTAAGCATGCTCACTTTGGCTTTGTCCTTGAAGATGCCATGTGTGCCTTCAGCCTGTGTGAATTGTTTGACTGCTGGAGAGTACATGGCACATGAAGAACAGAAATGTGTTCTTTGCAGTTCTGGAAGCTTGGCAGTGCAATCAAGGTACCAGCAGATTCAGTTCCTGACAAAGACTGCTTGTTACAGATGACCATCCTGTCACTCCTGTGGGGAAAGGAATAGTAAGGTGTCTGTTGTCTCTTCTATAATGGGCACTGATTGCATCCATAAGAATTCTGTTCTCTTGATCGAAGACCACACCTCTCACTCTGATCTTCACAGTGAGGATTTCATCTTTGAATCTATGTGGGGAGAAAAAGAAAATTCTCCAACACATTAGACACCTCCATATCACCGTATAAATACCGCTATTCCTTTCCGCTATAAGAATGACTCATTGTTTACCTGACTGCTTTTAAAATTAGTTTCTTATGGGTGACCACTTTTACTGTCCCCAGTTAATGACATTATTAGGAGCCCACTCAGACTGCAGAAGCACCCGTGTCCTGGATTTCCAGGAAGGTCCACTCCTATTCTCTCTTTGCTAGTGCCAAGCCATGTGACCTGGGGCAAGGTCCCTCCCTTCTGCTGTTCATAGTAGTCTCCAAAAAGTTAAAGAAGCAAAACTGCCTAGCACATTCAGTGTTAGCTAGATTAATTGTGTCTGTTCAGTGCTCACAGGGAAGACCAGAGCATCTGCAGTTAAGTTTTTGCGTATTTTGTTCCAAAATATTCGCAGGATAAATAATTCTTCCTTTGAAATTCTCGTGTCAAGTTCTCAAGGCTACTCTAAGTTGTTACCAGAAATGTTAATCGTGCCTGTCTTTTCCTGTCAACTTCAACTTATTCAAGTATTTATGTTGATGAATCAAACTGATGACTTTCAAATATTAATTCATGCTTTAATTTTTATGGCCTTTTCATTTCAGGCACACATGCAAGAAAAGTCTCCCAAACTTTCGTGAGCAAATGTCTTATGAAAATCTACTATGAGATACGGTAATTGAATAAAACTAAGAGATACAAAATGTATAATCTTTCTTTGTGGAAAGACTATGGGTACTATATGACACGAAGGCCCTGGAATGCAGCTACATGATGTTTGTGTGTGTATGAGATGTGACCATATATGTACAAGAGTGAACTGTATTTATGACTGCTCTAACAATTCCAGGAGAACTTACACTGGGGTCTCACTGATGTGACCTGCACATTCTGAATCCTGTCAGCCACAGACTCAATTTACAGTGCAGAGTTCATCAAATTAGAGCCCTAGAATGACCCATGTGATGTTTAGTTTGGTTGTCTATGTGACACATGTTGAGTCACTTGGGAAGAGAGTCTCAGTGAGAAACTGTCCAGTTCAGGTTGCCAAGTGGACATGTCTTGAGGAGACCGCCTTGACTGCCTTATGTGTGAAGACACAGCTGAAACTGGCGGCGCCGCTCTGTGACTTCGGGCCCTGCGCCATATCAGAGTAGGGAAACCCAGCTGAGCACTTGCGGTGCCCTGTGTGGCTTAGATCTTAAACTTGATTGGGGTGCCAAGGGAACAAAGACAGGGCAGATACAAGCACACAGCAATGCTGGGGTCTGGTGTGGGGGCTGCACGTTGATGAAGTGGCACCTATTACTGTTATAACCAGGAATACCAGCATGTTTATTTCATGTAGCACGGGAGAAGGGGCTGTCTATTCTCCTTTGTAGGAGAATTGTTGTCTGTAGTCAGCTGTTGTCGGAGTCAGGGGTTGTCAGAGGTGTCTGCAGTCGGCAGTCTCAGGTTATAAACATCCTGGAAGACGAAGTTAAAGTTGCCAATTCCCATGGGTCTGAAGCCTTGTCCTGGCTGTGCCCATGTCAGCAATACACATTTCACTCAGGACCTCACTCAGTCAGGGCTCCTCTGCTCCCTGAAGTACTAAGCACACATGCATTTGCTTCCCTTTCATCATGACTGTGGCTGTGATGTGTCTAGCTGTTTCTAGGTTCTGTGGTCTTTACTTCCCTCCAATGACTGGCTGTCACCTGGAATCATGAGCTAAGGTAGACCCTTTGTGCCATAGCTTGCTCTTTTGTCAGAGTGTTTTATCACAACAGAAATGAAACTAGAACCAACTAGTTTAACCAAGGTATATACTAGGCATACTTAATCTCCCACTCAATTATTACGATGCTGTACTTAGAACATGAAAACTGCATTTTCTCCAAAAATAATTGCCAAATATAGGCCATCACCAGTGGTTTTGTGGGGACCCTAGACCTCAACACACCAAGAGTGGAACCATGCAGTTTCAAAGAAAGCATTTCCGGGAGCAACAGCTGGAGTTCCATTACCCCCCTCCCGGCTCCATAGCAGCACCCCAGTGGCCTCCTCGGGTGCACTGTTCCTTACAGCAAGCAGCCTTTCAACAGGGCTGCTAGAACTCTGTCCAGCATAATCTTAGAGCTTGGACAGACAGACAGGCAGGCAGGCAGGCAGGCAGGCAGGCAGGCAGGCAGGCAAGAATTGGGAAATAGCAAGGAACAAGTTGAATCGAAGACAGACTAAACAGACAGACTTAGGATAGAGGAGGAGAGTCGCACAAGACCACACAAAGGTTGTTTCTGTATTGGTCCTGATTATCTTGGTTTGGATATGCGAGGTGCAGTTATGACATATTAATGAGGATAGAGCTGCATAGCAGGTGTCTTACACTGTGGGATATTGAATGCTTGGTGTTTCACATTATCTGCTGCTACAAAAACATCATATCCATGTATCGCTTGCTTTCAACTCTACTAGAAATAGTCCCCACTATCCTCACCCATTCCGGCCTACATAATTCTGGTGCCTGATTTCCCAAGCCTCTAGGTGAGGATGGGACTTGTAGCATCTATGGTAACCTAAGTTCATGTCCAGATCTCCTGCCGCCCCGCCCCCATGATGCTGGGTGAGGTTTTCTACTTTAGGCACAAGTGAGACCTTCCCAGAGGAAAGAAGAGGAGTGAAGGAAGGGCAGATGACAGAGGCTTTCTGTTCTAGACTCAGGCATCTCTGAAGCCCCCTGGGACCTTGTGATAGCAGCTGCATGAGGCTACAATTATACTGTTGCACCTGTTCCATTCTTTGCTTAGGTTTCCCTGAAAGCAGAGGCTGAGACAAGAGTTCCCCAGAGTTTAGAAGGTAATCCCAGAGAGCAGGAATGCAGGGGGGGATGTGGAGATGAGGGGAAAGGGCTAATAGACACAGGTGTCCTGGCAGGAGAGAAACTTCTGGAGGCTCTGGGATATCCCATCTGCCTTGCCCTGAGCTAGCAGCTTCTAAGCAGAAAGGGGGAAGCATTTGTCTTCTTTTCCTTCTTGCATAGGTTAGAGGGTAATCCTCCTGAACAGTAACTCCCCTGGATAGTTGGTCACGTGTGCAGGAGAGCAGAGGTGGGCATCCTCACCTCGGAGTGGGAGGAGTCCCAGGCTGGGAGTGGGTGTTCAGGACACTGAGCTGCCACAGTGGGTGAACCCCATGTAGATGAAACTGGGGTGCCACACGGGGGTGAAGTCTTTCTATATAACTCGCTCCCAGCAAGCCACACTTGGGAAACCTTGGCTCCTAGCCAGCGCAGGGTGTGGGCTTTTGGTTGTTAGCAAAAGAATCATAACTAAAAGAATGAAGAATTTTGTTGTCGAAAGTGGAGCTTGGGAGTGAGCGTCCCTGGCCTGGTGTGTGGTTGTGTATTAACAACCTTAAAACATTCCCCTTTTGTGTGCTGTTCCTCAAAGAGAAAGTGGAGCTTTGTGCTACTCCTGCAGGAGGGAAAAACTGCTCTCTTTTCTGGTGTTTGATTATGGCCCCTGCTCAGTAGGAATGACCTGGAAGAAAGAAAAAAAATTACAAAGAAACAAAGGTCTTGAGTCTTGCTGTTTTCCTGAAAGATTCCTGCCTCTATTATCATTTTTTTAAATAGGGAAATTCAAAGTTAGGAAATTATATCCTTTACAAAACAAACTTGTCATTCTTTAAATATGAATAAACACTTTGTCAGATGGAAACATTCAAACAAAATGACCATCTAATACTTGTATGTATTTGTGTTCCATGTTAGCCTATGTTAAATTAGTTTAATAGCCATGGCTATAAATCAGTTAGAATCTATCCACTTATTTTAAGCTCACTAATATTTTTGCAAGCACATATGGGTGTATTTATACACACAGAGGAATATTTATGTACAGCAAATCACATATATAGGTTTGTCTGTGATGTGTGTCAAATTCATAATAAGAATTGAGAACTGAGAAGATGGCTTAGTGGGTAAGGGCACTTGCTATAAAAGGATAAAGGCCTGAGTTCAAATCCCCAGCCCCTATGTAAAAAGGCCTGAGTTCAAATCCCCAGGCTCCGGGTGAAAAGCTGAACATGGCTACATGTGCCTGTAACCCCGTGGGGACACCAGACCTTGTTCAGAAACCCACCCCTCCATCAGCCTGGGAGCAGGCAGCTGTGAGATAATGTTTACTGAAAACAATTCAGTGCCATAAAGCTCCTGATAGGGCTCCGATAAGGGCTTGCTCACTAAAACACCATGACTTTGATCCCCCCTACGGTTAGCTGCTTCTTCCTTCTCCCTGCTGTTTCTCCCCGATTCTGGTGCCGGAGATTTAACCACCAGCCAGGAGGGTGAGAAGTCTGTGAGAGCTGTGAGAGGTGTGTGAGAGCTCGGTTGGAGAATTGTGTGTGTATGGATGGCAGAAGTCTTTAAAAGGGGAAGCGTTTTTTTCTTGAGAGTTCTCCTAAGCTGACTTGGGAAGCATAAAGTTTTCTTAACGCAACCAACTGGTCTCTGTGTCATCTATCCCATCAATCCTCGACACATTCTCGGATACAGGCTGCTCAGCAGGTACGACATAACCCCAGTTCTATCTCCTAATACTAGGAACTGACTGGACTATCTAAAACGGTTAGCGTCTGCTTCAGCGAGGGTTCCTGTCTCAAGCAACAAGGTGGAGAGCAACAGGGGAGGCAGCAGAGGCCATGGAGGCAGCCCTCACCTGCTGGAGAGAAGAAAGCAACCCTACTTTTGCAAGTCTTCGCACAGTAGCATGAATCTGTTCAGGACCCAGACATCTCCCTGCTGTGGCTCTGAGGACTGAGATTCCCACACATGGGTTTAAATGATACATTCAGACTACAACCATTCTGAAGCCTAACTTTCATAGCCTAACTCACACAGTCACTGCAGTTCCCGCTCACTCACTAGGAACCAGCGGGGTTTAGAAGCAACACTACATTCAATCTCTTCTCTCTAAATCTCCATCTTTTCCTGGCCGTTGGAATCAAACTTCTCTTGGTTTCTTGGCACATCTCTTACAATAATGTGTCTTAAATCCTAAAGATATAGCTAAGAAATGTAGCCCTTGCCTGGAGTATGTAAGGCTTCAGGTTTGATCTCCAACATTAAAAGGCAAAAGAAAGAAAAGGAAATGTTGCTCATGGGCCTAGCAAGATGGTTCAGTGGCTAAAGGTGTCTATCACCAAGCTTGATGACCTGAGTTTGATCTCTAAAACCCATGTGGTGGAAAGAGAGGGCCAACTCCCAAAAATTGTTCCCTGACCCTCACACATGTGCCCTTGCATGCTTACACACACACACACACACACACACACACACACACACACACACAACACAAACACACTAATAAATGTAAAGAAAGTATTCTTAATGTCTCCCCCAATATATGGTTAAATTAACTTGATTACCATTATTGTGTCTCTTATCATTTTATTAGAAATCAAACAGAACTGTTTTCTAGAGTCTGACTTCTTACACTGGAAGAAAACAAAACTGAGATTGGCTTGTGATCAGAGTAGAAAGCAATTTTAATTTTGTTTGCTAATTAGGGGGTATAGCTTACTAATGTGTGCTTATAGGCCACATATTGTTCTGATATTTTGAATTTTAATTTCTAAATATTTTGTACATGTACTAAATTACTTTCATTATGCATTATACTCTCATTTTTAATTTAATTCTGGTCTTTAGGAAGTTTTTCACTCTTTAATTGATAATACATATGTAAATTTTAAATTTCATTTCAATTTGTTTTTTATCATCTTCTTTATTAATATAATATTTATTAATACTATAGTAATAGTAACAAGAGCATTATCTTGTCTCATTCTAGATGTTCTCTTCCCTCTTGTCTACTGACCAGTATTCACAATGGTACTCAGCTTCCTATTTTAAAGACATCCATATTCTAGTCACTGCCTTATTATTTTACCGATCTTTTTAAAGATTCGTTCTTGTCACTTTGCATCCCATGGAGACTTAATGGTATAATAAACAGCCATTGTTGAAACTTTTATGTGAATGTATTTGACAGTTCCTTGAGAAGTAACCTTATAAAACTTCTGAAAGAAATACCACAAGAACCAAAGTCATCTAAAATCTACAGACAGCATTGGAGTTATAAGGACGCTAACCTTTCTGAGTATGAAAGCTCTGCCCAGCTGCTTTATAGGTGTAACTATCTAAAGTAGAAATAAATCCAATCTTATATAACTTCCTTATAGAAATAAAGGCCAAGGAAATGTTTTTCAACTCAATTTATTGGCACTGTACAACCTTGACATTGAAATCAGGCGAAGACGTTACAAAAAATAGTAAAGAAAAAGGAAGAAATCCAAAGTTTCCATGAATACAGGCACACAATTCTTTTTTTTATTTTAATTTTAAATAGCTTGTTTTACATGTCAATCCCAGTTCCCTCTCCCTCCCCTCCTCCCGCACTCCCCTTCCACCCTCCCTCCCACCCTATTGCCAAATCCTTCCACATAGGGGATGTCTAGAGTCTATCATTTTACTCTTGGTAGGGTCAAGGCACTCCCCTAAGAGTCCAGGCTGAGAGAGCATCTCTCTTTGTGCTATAGGCACATGAAGACAGATTGTATACCAGGGATAGACACTGATCCACAGCTCAGAGCCCCATAGGTTGTCCAGGCCTTCTCACTGACACTCACATTTGGGGGGTCCAGATCAGTCCCATTCTGGCCTCCCCACTGTCGGTCTGGGGTCCAAGAGCACTCCCCTGTTCAGATCAGCTGTCTCTGCTGGTTTTGCCAGCCCATTCTTTGCCAATTGGCTCATCATTCCTCTCTCTCTGTCACTGGGTTCCTTGGGTTCAGTTCAGTGCTTAGTTGTGTGTTTGCCTCTGCTTCCATCAGTCCCAGGATGAAGGCTCCCGGATAGTTATAGACATCAAGTTCATTATCAGGAATGGGCATTCGAGGTGGTCCTTCCACTATTGCTTAGCTTGCCAATTGATGTTATACCTTTAGATCACTCGAGGTCACTCTGGTGCCTGATCTGTCTTCGATCCTATGATTCCCTCTTCCCCCTATTCTACCCCCACCCCCTCAACTTCCTGTTCCCCCATGACCAACTCCCTTCCTCTTTACCCCCTCTATTCTTCCCAGGTCCCACTACCCCCCCCTCGCCCTGTTCCCCATCCATTCAGAGGATCCTCTGAATGGCACACAATTCTTGAGTAAGTATTATTTACCTAGCAATATATTGGCCATCTCAGAATGAAGAGGGGGCATGAAAATAATCTAGAAGTGGGAAGAGAGAACAAAGTGCACAATACAATCATAGACAAGTGTCAGATGTCAGCAGTGACATCAGATACTGCATGTAGATATTCTGGACTATTTAGAGTGCGGCTTAGAAGAGTCTTTTCTTGAGCATATGTGGACTCACGTTAATACTAAAAGAATAAGAAATATGAATCACTTCCATCTTTACAACAAGGAAAAGCAAAATATCTCAGTGGACTCACCTCGGTCCAGCATCGAGACTATGCAGCACACCCTAAGACCCAGAGGAACTAGCCAATCTAGAAAACCAATAAGGATGGCTCCAGATGGGAACCTGGGGTCTGCACTCCTCCATGTAATATTCACAGCACTAGACATTGGGACACTGATTCTACTTGAAGAAATCACTCACGTCCTCACATGGTGAAGAACGGAGAACTAGTTCTTGCACTCTAGCAAGAAACAGAAGAACTGTGTTGGTCAAAAAAGGCTCAGGGATTCTCCACGAGCAAGAGGCGCTGTTAAAGGGGGAAGTTACTTTTTATGGGAAACACAGGTCTTGCTGGAGAACCAGAGCGCAGATGAAGAAGAAGCACCCAGATAATGAGAATACCCATCAGTCCAAGCCTGTCAGATTAACATAACACTCTCCATTTCCCCAATCACCTGGTGTGCCAACAACAATAGACACAGTCCAACGGGCAAAACAAACAACATGGAAAGGCAGTAATCATTAGAACTACATTCAGACACAGTGTAGACACAGGAATCCCCAAACTGGGGAATTTAAAATAAATCCAATTAATGTCAGAACAAAGTAAATAAGAAGGGGCCATCAGGTAATGCAAAAACAGACTGAAACTAAGGCAGGGAGAAAGGAAATACTAGACACTAACAGCACTATAAGATAAATGAACACCCTCTTCTATCAGCCATAGGCAAGAAAGGTTAAGGAAATAGGCAAGGATGTCTTAGCAGCTTTGGTGTAAGTCTACTGGCAGAGAAATCAGAGAAATGGAGTAATGCAGAAACTCAATGCCTTTGCCTGACAAACTAAATGCCAGAAAGCCACACAACACCCAGACTGTGCCTGTACTTCTTTGGATTAGGGATGAGGGGATCAGCTGTAACCCCCCCAACTCCATAAGCACTGTCTGAACCCCTGAACCGAGTCATCAGACCCATTTCCACTGTAGGGTCAGTGCTTGATTGTCATCTTAGACTATTCAGTCTTCTCAGGCTGGAAGCCTTACCAAAAACACAGAAGTTCAGTTTTAGTGACAGGGGTTCAGAATCAAGACAAATTTCCTGTCCCATAATAATGGAACATACTGACAAGGCGCGATAAAGCTTCCTCACTGGGTCCTTCAGTGTAAAGCAAACAAGGTCCCAGAGCCCCTTTCATATGAACACTGATCCCACTCACAAGGGCATTTCCCCCTCTGATCTAGTCACTGTCCCCAGACCCCAGCCCTCGCACCATCACCTTGGGGTTAGGACTTCAAGGTAGGAATTTGGGCTGGACATGAGCACTCAGATCACAGCATCCTTGTTTTCACCCTGTCCCTGTCCCATGCATTTTCACCTGTCTGGGATCTGCCTGTCTCCCGTGTGGGAATGAAAATGTCTTATGCACGACGGACCAAGTAGCATCACAGAAGAGATAATTATTTTGCATAATCATAGCATGCATTGAGTCATTTCGCACTTTGCTTAAATGTTCTCATCTGCAAAATAGAGTTAATAGTTTATTTTATTCTCTGACTTCAATGACATTTATGAAGCCATTCACATGGTGCCTAAAATTACAAGGATTTGATCAAATACTATGATAACCACATTATTCGCTGCATGAGCTAGCTCCCTGTGGTGGAGGGAGGCTGATGATGTAGAGCCCAATAGTAGCATCAGTGTGGGGAGACTCACCTAAGATTTCTGTTCCTCTCCAAAATACCTGTCTCCTGTCAGGGTCAGGAGAAGAAGCACTGTGGTTGGGACGTCTTCATTTTGGCACATAGAGGGTGTAGTTAATTGCATTGAGAAGATGAGGTAAAAAGATCAGAGAATCAGAGTTGGCAGAATGGATACAGGACAAGGTTTTTGTGTGCTTCTGCATAGCTGCTATGATGGAGAATAGGAATGAGATCCTGGGCTGTCAGGGAAAGCCCCTCCACTCACCCATCTCCAACCCCTGCCAAAGCCTCATGGCCTGTAGGGAGACAATCCATGCAAGTTGAAGAAAGGAACTCTAGTCAGCATCACCCTTTCAAGTTCTGGTCAAAACCTCCAGAGTTTGACCTCGTGGTTTAATTCTCTTACACATATAAGCACAGTGGAACTTTGGGGGGAAAGTCTCATAACAAGGCTTCAGGGGTGGCTACATTGGAAAATCCCTTGCAAAATATCCCTTGAAAACAAAGCACCTAAGACCTTTATCATAAAAATGAGTTTTATTAGCTGATAAGCAGTGCTTGGGACTAGAGTCTAAGGAGGTAGGATTTGTAATAAGAATAAGGGTAGATTCTGTTGGTGGAGGATGCTAAGTGCATGAAACTCTTTCATAAGGATGACTTCTATTCACTGAGAGACTGTGGTGGTTTGAATGAATGCTGGACATAAAACTTTCAACTCTCTCATCTTCCTAATGTTTGTGACAAGTAAACAAGGGTGAAGGTGGCTACCCCATATTTTTTAGGCAATAATGTGCAATAGCAGCCTCAACTTTCCCTCTAGTTAATACTGACCACTGCTACAGTGACAAAGGATGGGTGGACCTCTTTGAAAATGTGCTTCAAGTATTGCTTATTATCACTTGGGGGTTGGAGTTCACAGAGAACTCACAGAAGAGTCAGCACTGAAATGCCTTTCTAATCTGCTGACTTTGTTCCTAATTTCTCAGCAGCTCTGTGGCTCCTTTACCAGCATCATCTCCTGCTGCTCTCTTCATTTTACGCATTCTTCATACTGCCCCATGGAGATGAGGCTGCTACCTGTGAGCAGCCCTTATTTCACATCTTTTGATATGGTGTGGAGGAATGGTCTAGAATAGTGGTGCCTGCCTACAAATAATGTGAGCTTCATGGCTTACTAGCTGGATGACACTGGAGAAGGACAATTTCCAAACTTCTCCATTTTCCCTGATTCATTAGTCACACCCTTGAGAAACCACTGGTTTTTGTGCTTTAACGGGTTAATATGTAAGAGGGTCAAGGTAGTGTCAGTCATAAGTGGCATGCATGTGTTTACGATGTTGTCCATTCTTGTGATGACTGTTTTTATGTATTCAGAGCTTATCCTTCTTTGCATTTGTAAAATTCCTCACTTGTCATGCTCCCCTGAGACCATATGAAGGCAGGGTATTTATTATCTTCTCTACCTTAACGTTTCCACAATGTCTAGGCTTCCATTTAGCACGTTTTAAAAATTATTACATGAGGCAACTGCACACGACTCTTGAAGTTGTTTGGAAAACTAATTTCATCTTTCACACGTATTGGAAGTGCTCTTTGGGTGAGTGCTGCATTGTACTGATGATGTAATGGAAAACTGTGCTGGTCTGGGAACTCTGCATGGACCATAGGATTTTCATCCATTGGGACCTGGTTAGCAGTCTTTCCTCTCCTCTGAAGACCTGATCCATCAGGATCTGCACTAACAAGGTCCCTAGAGCACCTCACCCTGAAGCCCTTGGCGGGAAGCAGGAAAGCTGGCTGAGGCAAACGAGGCTCAGTTGCGCGATATAGGCAAAGCAAGGTCTGTGCTCTCCCAGAAAATGCAAGGTTCAAAGAAACTTCTGCTTTAGCATCCAACAAGCTGAAATTGAGCTTGGTCTCTAGGGTCAACATCTCAATTATTCATCTGTACACTTGAGTAGCTACCATTACTCACCCATCATAGCCTTCTCTGATCTCCTTAATGTTCATGTCAATATGAGAATACAGGTCTCTTTTAGCTGTTCTTATGTCGCTGTGATTAGATACCACTTCCAAAGCAACTTGTAAAAGAAAGCATTTAATTTAGAGCTCATGACTCCAGAGAGCCAGAGTCTATGACCATCATGAAGGGGAGCATGACAACAGGCAGGCAGTCATGGTGTTGAAGCAGTAACTGAGAGTTTAGGTATTGAGACAACCATGAAGCAGAGAGTACTAACTAGGAATGCTTTTGAAACTACAAAGCCACCCCCAGTGACACACCACCTCCAATGAGGCCACACCTCCTAATCCTTCTCAAGCAGTTCCACCAGGTGGGGACATAGGAGCCTACAGGGTCATTCTCATCCAAACCACCACCAGGTCCTAGAGTAACCACACAGGCTGCAAACAGTGAGACCAGGCCTGCAGGAATTGCAAGTGCTGTTATCTGAGAATGGTTGTTTGATGAATGTGTGTGATGGTTGTTTTGTCCCTGACTTCAATGAAGAAAAGCAATGGAGAACAAACTGGATAAACTGAGGAAAAGGACATCTCCCTGATGATCCCTTCTACTCTTTAATACAATGTTTATTAAACATAGCTCAAACTTCTTATTTATTTACAGTGGCTGAGACTTTGCTCCAACTTTTAAAATGTCTCTAAGCTCTAGTGATCCAAATAATGTTTGTTTTTGATGGTTTTAGAAAGGGCAATTAATGATATTGCTATTGTTTCTGACGATTTGTATATCCGCTCCATTGAGATGACAAAGACACACTTGGGGGTAAGGAGGATGAGAAGAAGGAAGGGAAGAGTGGGAAGAGGAGAGGGGAGGGCCAGAGGGAGTGGGGAAGAGAGAGGAGGGGAAGAAAGGACTAATACAAAAGTGCTCAAGCAAGCATTAAAACACAAGAGGCTAAATAAGACCTGGAGAATGGGAAGAAACAATGGAACTCCTGGGGCATCCCCATCCGTTCCCAAATGCACACAGATTTTTTTTCAATGAGGTACTTCTGCAGTGATGGAGGCAAGATGGGACTGAAGAACAAAGAATGGTTTAAAAGCTTCAAAGACTGGGTCCACCTCTCCCTCGTGGAGACCCTAGAGATGTCTCTCTCACCCTGGAAGAAGCCTGGATGCTCACTTTCTCAAATCTTATCCGCAAACACAGGGACCTTGAGACTGAAGCGTGAGGCCAGAAAGGTGAGGCAGGAAAGCAAGACCTGAGGTGGAATCAGCCTCTAGAAGACCAGCTTCCAGCCCCTTCCCCTTCCTGTTCTTTGACCCATCCACCCATGTACTCATTCTTACACACAAGATAAGAAGGCTCCCTGAGATATCAGTCAGCTAAAGGTGAAAAAGTCTTCAAGACTTCTGGTGGTTTCCCAAACACGCAGGCAGGTCTCTGATCAGTTTACAGTAGTGTGTACTGGATAATAAGAACAACTTTCCCACCATCCAGTCCCATCACAAGACCAGCTCAAAGAATGACTCCAAGTATCAGCTTAGTGTATGCTTCCAAGAATCAAGGGTGACCAGCCATCTGAGAAAGTATTCAGTATAGAGTCAGACACAAAATTCAAAAGGAAAGAGAAAGGACATACATAGGAAAAAAGACAATGGGATAAGCAGACATAAAAAGGGGACCTTGTTAGTGACCTCAAGTAGTGTAACATATAAATATTGATATACAATAATATTAATATAGTAATGTATAGCAAAGACATAGTGGGGATTTTTAGAAGGTAATAGTATAAGTAGGAAATTCAAAAGATATATTTAAATATGTTTAAGGAAGCAAAATAAAGAGATTGACACTAGAAAAAAAACAATCACAAAGGGTCTGCTGAAGATACAGAAGGAAAAGCATGCAGACATGAGCCTAACATAGAAGTTACATGATGAGCTGAAAGGAACAGTCAGGACAAGGATATTATAGGCTAAATGAATAACTTATCTACTAATTAATCTAGTGGGAACATTTAAATATTAAAATTTCTGGACATCTCCACTATTTAAGGGTTTCTTTTTCTCTAGATCTTCTACAAGATGACTGAAATGCCATGTACATATGAATGCTTAACTCTCCCTAGATTGCATTTTCCATAGTTTCATTCTATTGATTGGGTAAATATGTTGATCAGTTGAAACCCTGACTGTCTTGTAACTTTGTTGTGTAAGTATGTCAATTCAAGGTAAAAAGCTTTATGTAACAAACTAATGCATATCTATGTTCTACATGATCTGTGCTGCATAAGTTATAATCAATATATGAGTTAAATACTTTGCATGTCAGAATTCACTATCTTGTGCCTGATTGTCTTACTTTAAGATTATTTTATTTTAATTTGGGAATGTGTGTCATGTACATGCATGTACCTCTGGATGCTGAAGGAGTTGGATGTCTTGGAGCTAGAGTTACTGGTAAAAGTGAGCCACCCAACATGAGGGCTAGGAACAAGACTCAGGTCCTCTGGAAGCGGAGCAATTGCTTTTAATCAGTGAGCCATCTCTCCACACTCATGTTTATCTTATTCTAAAGATGAATTTTTAGCTAAATAATGCTAATGAGTCAATTGTTGAATATATTTTATATTACAGTTTGCTTTAATGCTAATGAGTCAATTGTTGAATATATTTTATATTACAGTTTGCTATAATAGTCAGTGGTATTTTAAAAGTTGTTGGAGGTTGGGGCCTTATTGAGAGTAGAAGAAATAGTCTTCCTCAAGGAAGAACAAACCAGCTGGGTACCCAATGCTAAATGGTCAGTCCAGAAAATGTATGTATAATGTTACTTAGAAGTTACTTCTAATGTAACTTTATACAATCTGAGTACCTTCTTTTTAGGTATTTAGAAACATATATAAACATATATTGTGTGTATTGTGTATATAATAATATTTTTATAAAAGAGGTTGTGATTTGAAAGAGAAAAAAGGAAGCATACATGGGAGGATTTAGGGAGACAAAAGATAAGGGGGAAATGGTATACTTATATTATCATCTCAAAACATATTTTGAAAAGAATTTTAAAAAGTTGTGGGCAAGGGCTAAAGAGAACTGAGTTTAATTCTCAGTACCCAAGTCAGGAGGCTCAGCTCCAGGAGAATCTGATGCTCTTGAGACTCCCAGAGCACCTGTACTCCTCGTGTGTGTGTGTGTGTGTGTGTGTGTGTGTGTGTGTGTGTGTATGTGCACAATTTTAAAACTTAAATTTATTTTTAGAGTTGTAGGCACCAGCACTTATTTAATGGCAGAATCAGAACTAAGGAGCATATTATGGCACCTGTAACCGTGTATCAGTGAGGCAGGTGTGCTGATATGTCCTCAATAAAGACTGTAAGTCAATGAGCTCCACGAAGGTCGCAATCCATATTCTCTAACCACTAAATTTGCATGTAGTGTTAAGTTTTGTACCTGTAGCATGGACTGCTGGAGACTCAAGGAGCCATAGTCATAGCAGACAGTCCATATATTGTTTTTTGCCTGTTTTACTCATGTGGTATTAATAGAAAAGACTTAATTGCACCAGTGTTCCTTTAAATAATTAGTGTACTTGTTTTCTGTATTTCACCCCCTTGACAAAGAGAATACTGGGAATAATTCATTCTGAAGTTGAGTAATAGCCATGACTGTGGGTTACAGGAATGGAACAAAGCTTGCCTTTAAAATGCTGTTTCAATTAAATTCAAAAGATAAATGGGGAAAATTTACATGATCATGAAGCATTTATTTCCTTCTAAGGATCCTATCGATTACAGCAGTGCTCTGATTATTAAAAGTTCAAGTGTCATTCTTGAGCCTGTTTCTTCCAAGAATCAAATTCACATCAGCAAGCAAGAAAGACAGTGAGTGATGTCTTAGTCATTGCTCCACACTGCAGACAGACATGACGCAAAGGCTCCCCTCCCCTGTAGAACACATGAGTGTAGACACCTCAAAGGATGTTCAAGCTCCACCCACACATTCTAGAAAGAACTTTTGAACAGAAGGGCATACACCAGAGGAAACCCTTAGGTACCTGGTACCCAGCTCAGGATAACATGAGAACGAATTCCAAGTTCTTCAAAACAGAGCATCATAGGAAAGTAGCTGTGAATGGATTTTCCCTTCTCTGCCACCAGGGGACAGCCTTCTGGGTCTCCTGTCACTCAGGTGCTGCAGACACTAATGGGACAGCATCTGAAGGACCCTAAGGGATGTCTCCACCTGAGGGGGACCACCTCACTGTGCTGGGTTTTGTCAGCAGAACCTGTTTATCTGGGAATTTAATTTGTTTTAACTGCGATTTCAATGTCTTCAATAGAATTAAGTTCATTTCTAGCTTATTTTTTAGTTTGAGTAGTCCATTGATCACTTTGTTCATTGCTATGACAAAATACTTGACAAAAAGCACCTTAAGGGCGTGGATTTGGGGCTCACATTTTGAGGGTACCATGGATCACAGAAGAAAAAGCATGGTGACAGAGAGGTTAGGCAGCTGGCCACATGGTGTCCACAGGCAGTACTAAAGGTGAATCCTCTCATCTCAGTTACTCCAAGCAAGGGCACCCCCTGAGGACCCATTGTCCAGGGCCTGAGTAATATGTTCCATCCACCCACAGTGCCGAGAGCTCAGAACTTCTATTGTCTTTTAGATATTGGCTGATTACTGTTAGCTGCCTGGCCTCAGTGAGGAATGGCTCCTACTCTGTATAACAAAAGACTTGGGCCAGGGTGAGTCTACACCCACCCTATGCTGAGGGTTAGTAAGACAAGCTGGTGTGGAGTATCTGAGGGCTTGAATACATGCTGCTTAGGAGTATCTCCAGGATTAAAGGAAATATTTCTTATCAGTCCTTTATACATGATAATAGATGTCTTCTGACATTACCCCCACTTTTGGATGGTTACTTAAGATGATGATTCAATAAACCATGGCCTTCAGTGTTTCTGGGAGCCCTGCTGATATGACCAGGTGTCTCTGTCTCATCTTAAATGCCATGGGGTAGTTAGCTTCCCCGCATCCACACACCTCCACTCAGGATTGGAACCAGGGACTGTTTGACTGGTTCTGATTGCAGACCTGAAGATACCAGTTGGGAATAACCCACCCAGAGATTTGTCTGCCAAGTCAGTCTAGATCCTGTCAAGTTAGCTGACAATCACTATAAACCATTGTAACTTCTGTGAAATGACTGCACTTCAACTGAACTATCAAATTTAAATGTGCATTTGTTTGAAATAATTTTATTATCCTTTTATAGTATGAGAGGTCTCTATTGCTATTTCTCTTCATCTGTGGCAATGGCTATTTTTAGTCTCCATTTTTTTTGTTTGTCCCATCTAAAGACATGTATCTATTACATTGATCTTTTCCAAAAGTAATAAATATTCTTCACTAACTTTAATCTAACTGATTTCTTCCATTGACTTTGTTTTTTCTTCTTTTGGTTTTCTTTTGTGGATTTCTTAAGGTAGAGACTTGGGTTGTTGATTTGAAATTCCCATTCTGGTATAAGATATCCTGGGCTGAGTTGTGTTCCCTATTCTCCTAAATGTTGAACTTCTAACCTGAAAAATCGTGAAATTTAGGTTTATTTGTGATGAGACATTAATTAGTTAAGTTAGTAATTAGGTCATATTGAAGTAAGGTGATCCCTAATCCAATATGGTATTCATGACAATTCTCATGATAAAGAGGAAAACACAGAACATGGGTATGCACACAACAATACCTACATAGCATTCAGGGACTCCATGTGGGCACAAACATAGCACACAGGGACACCATGGGGACACAGACATAGCACACGGGGACACCATGGGGACACAGACATAGCACATGGGGACACAAACATAGCACACGGGGACACCATGGGGACACAGACATAGCACACAGGGACACGATGGGGACACAGACATAGCACACGGGGACACCATGGGGACACAGACATAGATGACTACAGCTAAGGAGAAGGGCGTGGAAGAGACTCCTCAGAATTCTCAGGAAGAACTGACCTGGCCAGCACTGGGATTCCATGCATTCAGGCTTCAGATGTACGAACCGGTACATTTGTTACTTAAATCTTCTGGTTCATGATTTGTGGTTGTCATAGACTCAGTAAATCAAGTCACACTTTCAATTTGGTTCAGCTTTGTTTTGTTTCAGGCATACAAAGGCTGAAATCTAGGGACTTACAGATGCTAAGCCCAAGTTTGTTTTCAAGTTATACCCCACAGACCCCCAAACATAAGCTTTGGATGCTGTAAATACCCCTTACTTAAAGCATACCTTAAGGCATAGCTCATAAATTTTGCTGGTTCAGTTTTTTAATTTTATTATGCCAAAACATTTTATGCTTTTCTTGAGACTTCCTTTTTGACCCTTGGGACATTAATAAATAGCACAGAGTAGAGTATTTATTTTCCAACTATTTTGAGATATTACAGATAATTTTCTGCTACTTATTTCTTATTCTGTTTGTTCTATTAAAGAACAAAACTTTGTAAGTCTCAAATTATTTTAAAATCTCTAAGATTTGCCCCATGATTCCAAATGGTAACATTTGATAAAGTATTCCATTGGAACTTAAGAAGAAAGATCATCAGGTAAACAGGCCAGCTTCCCGGCCTGAGTTCCAGAGCCTGCAGATCGCCTGGGAACTGCACAGAGCTCCCAATCCCGGCAGGAGCATCAGGTAAACAGGCCAGCTTCCCGGCCTGTGTTCCAGAGCCTGCAGATCACCTGGGAACTGCACAGAGCTCCCAATCCCTGCGGGAGCATCAGGTAAACAGGCCAGCTTCCCGGCCTGTGTTCCAGAGCCTGCAGATCGCCTGGGAACTGCACAGAGCTCCCAATCCCGGCGGGAGCAAAGCACCCCAGACTCCAGATCTTCTCTCCCACCAACGATTCCAGGAAAGGAGAGGAGGCTGGGAGTACAGGGAAGTAGCTGTCCCTCTGGCATCATCAGGTAAACAGGCCAGCTTCCCGGCCTGAGTTCCAGAGCCTGCAGATCGCCTGGGAACTGCACAGAGCTCCCAATCCCGGCGGGAGCATCAGGTAAACAGGCCAGCTTCCCGGCCTGTGTTCCAGAGCCTGCAGATCTCCTGAGAACTGCACAGAGCTCCCAATCCCGGCGGGAGCAAAGCACCCCAGACTCCAGATCTTCTCTCCCACCAACGATTCCAGGAAAGGAGAGGAGGCTGGGAGTACAGGGAAGTAGCTGTCCCTCTGGCATCATCAGGTAAACAGGCCAGCTTCCCGGCCTGAGTTCCAGAGCCTGCAGATCGCCTGGGAACTGCACAGAGCTCCCAATCCCGGCAGGAGCATCAGGTAAACAGGCCAGCTTCCCGGCCTGTGTTCCAGAGCCTGCAGATCACCTGGGAACTGCACAGAGCTCCCAATCCCGGCGGGAGCATCAGGTAAACAGGCCAGCTTCCCGGCCTGTGTTCCAGAGCCTGCAGATCGCCTGGGAACTGCACAGAGCTCCCAATCCCGGAGGGAGCATCAGGTAAACAGGCCAGCTTCCCGGCCTGTGTTCCAGAGCCTGCAGATCGCCTGGGAACTGCACAGAGCTCCCAATACCGGCGGGAGCAAAGCACCCCAGACTCCAGATCTTCTCTCCCACCAACGATTCCAGGAAAGGAGAGGAGGCTGGGAGTACAGGGAAGTAGCTGTCCCTCTGGCATCATCAGGTAAACAGGCCAGCTTCCCAGCCTGAGTTCCAGAGCCTGCAGATCGCCTGGGAACTGCACAGAGCTCCCAATCCCGGCGGGAGCCAAGCACCCCAGACTCCAGATCTTCTCTCCCACCAAAGAGACCAGGAAACTACAGGAACCAGGGAGACCAGGGGAGTAGCTGTTCCGGATCAGGTACAACAGGACCCAGCATAGGGTCCAGGGGACCAGGTAGGAGGCTAAGCGCCCCAGATTCCTGTTCTTCTTCTCTACCCACGGACCAGCATTTGGACAAGGCATAGAAGAACCACCAGATTACTGGACTTACTAGCACCCACCAAAAGGGAACTCTGGTCCCCAGACCAGGAAGGGGCTCTTTCTGCACCCACTAAAAGAAGAGATGGGAAAGAGACAATACAAAAACACAGTCAGCAACAGAAAAACAAATATGACACCGCCAGATTCTAGAGACTCCACACCAGCAAGACCCCAATATTCAAACGCGAAGGAAGCAGAAGAGAACGATCTTAAAAGCACTTTCATGAAAATGATAGAGGCCCTAAAAGAGGATATTGGAAAATCCCTCAAAGAAATGGAAGAAAAAACAAACCAAAAAATGCAAGAAATGGAAGAAAAAACAAACCAAAAAATGCAAGAATTGGAAGAAAAAACAAACCAAAAACGGCACGAAATGGAAGAAGAAATGAAGCAAAAAATGCAAGAAATGGAAGAAAAAGCAAAGCAAAAAATGCAAGAATTAGAAGAAGAAACATACCAAATAAGGCAGGAAATGGAAGAAGCAACAAAGCAAAAAATGCAAGAAATGGTAGAAAAAACAAAGCAAAAAATAAAAAAAATGGAGGAAGAAACAAACCAAAAAAGGCAGGAAAGGGAAGAAGAAACAAAGCACAAAATCCAAGAAATGGAACAAAAAGCAAACCAAAAAATGCAAGAAATGGAAGAAAGAACAAACCAAAAAATTCATAAAAGGCAACAAACGGACGAACAGATAAACAGAAAATTGCAAGAAGCAATGCAAATGCTGCAAGGGTTGAAAACTGAAATAGAGACACTAAAAAAAACACAATCTGAAGAAAGGCAGAAAATAGAAAAGCTGGACAAACAGTCAGGCACTACCAATACAAGCATTACCAACAGAATAGAAGAGATGGAAGAGAGAATCTCAAGTGTTGAAGATACATTAGGAGAAATGGATTTATCAACCAAAGAAAACCTTAAATCCAACAAATCCTTAACACAAAACATCCAGGAATTATGGGACACCATGAAAAGACCAAACATAAGAATAATAGGTATAGAAGAAGGAGAAGAAATCCACCTCAAAGGGGCAGAAGGCATATTCAACAAAATCATAGAAGAAAACTTTCCCAACCTTAAGAAAGACATGCCAATGAAGGTACAAGAAGCCTACAGAACACCAAATAGAGTGGACCACAAAAAAAATCCCTCGCCACATAATAATCAAGACCCCAAACATACAGAATAAAGAAAGAATATTAAGAGCAGCTAAGGAAAAAGGTCAAGTAACATATAAAGGCAGACCTATCAGAATTACACCTGATTTCTCCATGGAAACTCTGAAAGCCAGAAGGTCCTGGATAGATATTCTACCTACACTAAGAGACCATGGATGCCAGCCCAGACTACTATACCCGGCAAAGCTCTCAATCACTATAGACGGAGAAAACAAGATATTCCATGACAAAACTAGATTCAACCAATATGTGTCCACTAACCCAGCCCTACAGAAAATTTTGGAAGGAAAACTCCAACCCAAGGAAGCTAACTACAACCAGAAAAACATAAGCATTAGAGAATCCCTCTCTACCAACAGCCAAAAGAACAAAGGGGCGAAATTCCACCCATAATTCCACCAACAACAACCATCGCAAATCGAAGAAGGATGAGCAATCAATGGTCATTAATATCCCTCAATATTAATGGCCTTAACTCACCCATAAAAAGACACAGACTAGCAGAATGGATTCGAAGACAGAACCCTTCCTTCTGCTGCATACAAGAAACACACCTCACCCTCAAAGACAGACATTACTTGAGAGTTAAAGGTTGGGAAAAAATTTTTCAATCAAATGGACCCAAGAAACAAGCAGGGGTAGCAATCCTAATATCTAACAAACTAGACTTTAAAATAAAATCAATCAAAAGAGATGAAGGAGGTCATTACATACTCATCACAGGTGAAACCCACCAAGACGAAGTGTCTATCCTGAACATCTATGCCCCCAATACAAAGGCATCCACATTCGTTAAAGAAACATTATTAGAACTTAAATCTCATCTAAAGCCCCACACAGTTATAGTGGGAGATTTCAACACACCACTCTCACCACTAGACAAGAATACCAGACAGGAACTCAACAAAGAAGCAAAGGGTCTAATAGAAGTAATGACCCAACTGGGATTAACAGATATCTATAGAACATTTCATCCACATAAAAATGAATATACCTTCTTCTCACCACCACATGGAACCTTCTCAAAAATCGACCACATACTTGGCAACATATCAAACCTCAGCAGCTACAAAAAAATTGGAATAACTCCATGCATCTTATCAGACCACCATGCCTTAAAATTAGAATTCAACAACAACACAAAGTGCAGAAAACCTACAAACTCATGGAAATTGAATAATGCTCAACTGCACCATCCCTGGGTCAAAGAGGAAATAAAAAAGAAATTAAAGACTTCCTCGAACTCAATGAGAATGAAGACACAACATACCCAAACCTATGGGACACTTTGAAAGCAGTGCTACGGGGAAGTTCATAGCACTAAGTGCTCACATGAAGAAACAGGAAAACAGTTATACCAGAGAATTAACATCACAGCTAAAAGCTCTAGAACACAAAGAAGCAAACTCCCCCAGGAGGAGTAGACGCCAGGAAATAATCAAATTGAGGGCTGAAATCAACAAAGTAGAAACCAGGAAAACAATACAAAGAATCAATGCAACGAAGAGTTGGTTCTTTGAGAAAATCAACAAGATAGACAAACCTTTGTCCAAACTTACCAAACAGCAGAGAGTGAACACGCAAATTAACAAAATCAGAAATGAAAAGGGGGACATAACAACAGACTCTGAGGAAATCCAGAGAATCATTAGGTCATACTTTGAAAACCTGTACTCCACAAAATTTGAAAATTTAAAGGAAATGGATGACTTCCTGGACAGCTATCATTTGCCAAAACTAAATCAAGAACAGATAAGCAATTTAAATAGACCTATAACCCCTATGGAAATAGAAGCTGTCATCAAAAGTCTCCCAACCAAAAAAAGTCCAGGTCCAGATGGCCTCAGTGCAGAATTCTACCAGAAATTCAAAGAACAGCTTATACCAATTCTTCTCAAAGTGTTCCACACAATAGAAGCAGAAGGGTCTTTGCCAAACTCTTTCTATGAGGCTTCAATAACCTTGATCCCCAAGCCACACAAAGATACAACCAAGAAAGAGAACTTCAGACCAATATCCCTCATGAACATTGATGCAAAAATACTCAATAAAATACTGGCAAATCGGATCCAAGAACACATCAAAACAATCATTCACCACGATCAAGTAGGTTTCATCCCAGGGATGCAGGGATGGTTCAACATACGAAAATCCATCAACGTAATCCACCATATAAACAAGCTGAAAAACAAAAATCACATGATCATCTCACTAGATGCTGAAAAAGCCTTTGACAAAATCCAACATCCCTTCATGATAAAGGTCTTGGAGAGATCTGGGATAACAGGGACATACTTAAACATAATAAAAGCCATATACAGTAAACCAACAGCCAACATCAAACTAAATGGACAGAAACTCAACGCAATTCCTCTAAAATCAGGAACAAAACAAGGCTGTCCACTCTCTCCATACCTTTTCAACATGGTACTTGAAGTTCTAGCTATAGCCATACGACAACAAAGGGGGATCAAGGGGATACAAATTGGGAAGGAAGAAGTCAAACTTTCACTGTTTGCAGACGATATGATAGTTTATATCAGTGACCCAAAGAACTCTACCAGGGAACTCTTACAGCTGATTAACACCTTCAGCAAAGTGGCAGGTTACAAGATCAACTCAAGAAAGTCAGTAGCCCTACTATATA
This sequence comes from Mesocricetus auratus, assembly GCF_017639785.1. NCBI lineage: Eukaryota > Metazoa > Chordata > Mammalia > Rodentia > Cricetidae > Mesocricetus > Mesocricetus auratus. Next base: position 49,125,489 of record NW_024429267.1, on the reverse strand, counting down.
CAGATGATAAAAGGGCTGAAAGAGAAATCAGAGAAACATCACCCTTTACAATTGCCACAAACAACATAAAATACCTTGGGGTAACGCTAACCAAACAAGTGAAAGACCTGTATCGTAAGAACTTTGAATCTTTAAAGAAAGAAATTAAAGAAGCCCTCAGAAAATGGAAAGATCTCCCATGCTCTTGGATAGGTAGGATCAATGTAGTAAAAATGGCAATCCTGCCAAAAGCAATCTACAGATTCAATGCTATCCCCATTAAAATCCCAGCACAATTCTTCACAGACCTTGAAAGAACAATAATCAATTTTGTATGGAAAAACAAAAGACCCAGGATAGCCAAAACAACCCTGTTCAACAAGGCAACGTCCGGAGGCATCACTATCCCTGACCTCAAGCTCTATTATAGAGCTATAGTCCTGAAAACAGCTTGGTATTGGCACAAAAATAGACAGGCAGACCAATGGAATCGAATTGAAAATCCGGGTATTAACCCACACACGTACGAACATCTGATCTTCGACAAAGAAGCTAAAAATATACAATGGAATAAAGAAAGCATCTTCAACAAATGGTGCTGGCATAATTGGAGACTGGCATGTAGAAAAATGCGGATCGATCCATGTTTATCGCCATGCACAAAACTTAAGTCCAAATGGATCAAAGACCTCAACATAAATCCAGCCACACTGAACCTCTTAGAAGAGAAAGTGGGTGGTACCCTTGAAAGAATTGGTACAGGAGACAGCTTCCTGAACATAACACCAGTAGCACAGACAGTGAGATCAACAATTAATAAATGGGACCTACTGAAACTGAGAAGCTTCTGTAAGGCAAAGGACACAGTCAGCAAGACAAAAAGGCAGCCCACAGAATGGGAAAAAATATTCACTAATCCCACATCTGACAGAGGGTTGATCTCCAAAATTTACAAAGAACTCAAGAAGCAAGTCTCCAAAACAGCAAAGGACCCAATTAAGAAGTGGGCTGCAGAACTAAATAGAGAGTTTTCAATAGAGGAGTCTAAAATGGCTGAGAGGCACTTGAGAAAGTGCTCAACATCCTTAGCCATCCGGGAAATGCAAATCAAAGCAACTCTGAGATACCATCTCACTCCTGTCAGAATGGCTAAAATCAAAAACACCAATGACAATTTATGCTGGAGAGGATGTGGTGAAAGGGGGACACTCCTCCATTGCTGGTGGGAGTGCCAACTGGTTCAGCCACTTTGGAAAGCAGTATGGAGATTCCTCAGAAAAATGGGAATAAACCTACCACAAGACCCAGCAACTGCACTCTTAGGCATATATCCAAAAGATGCCCATTCATATAACAAAGATGTCTGTTCCACTATGTTCATAGCAGCTTTATTTGTAATAGCCAGAACTTGGAAGCAACCTAGATGTCCCTCACCCGAAGAATGGATAGAGAAAATGTGGTACATCTACACAATGGAGTACTATTCAGCAGAAAAAAATAATGGAATCATGAGATTCGCAGGCAAATGGATGACACTAGAAGAAACCATCCTGAGTGAGGTAACCCAGTCACAAAAAGAGAAACATGGCATGTACTCTCTCATATATGGATTTTAGACATAGATCTGGGGAGTGCCAGCCTACAATCCTATGGCCAGAGAGTCTGGGAAACAGAAACTTCATTTACTGGCTGGTTAAGTACTGAGCTGAACTCAAGAAAGCCAGTATCAGAGAGGGAGGACTGATGATCAAAGGGATTAAGACTGGGCTGGTTGAACCCCCAGAAACAGCTGACCAGACAAAGGTTAACTCTTGAATCCCAGGCATCAGCCTGGGAATCCAGCATGGGACTGATCAAGACCCCCTGAATCTGGGTGTCAGTGAGGAGGCCTAGGTAATCTATTGAGCCTTGGACAGCAGATCAGTACCCATCCCAAGTATACACACGGTCTCTGGACTCCCATAGAACAATGTGAGGTGCACTCTCACCCTGAACTCTTGGGGAAGGGTCTAGGCCCTGCCCTATATGAAATGACAGACTATGGACACCCCCATGGAGGGCCTCACCCTCCCTGGGGGAATGAGGGGATAACGGGGGGGGGGATGGGGGGTGGGCACAGGAGGAGGGGAGGGAAAGGGAGAGGGACCTCGTACTGACTTGTGAAGCAACCTTGTTTCTTATCTAAATTTAAAATGGAAAATAAAAAAAATATTAATATAAAAAAAAAAAAAAAAAAAAGAAGAAAGTGAATTATGCTCCTGTTGGGTGGGATGCTCTGTAATTCTTTGATCAACCTGAGTTGGTTAGTGATGCATGCTCTATTTACTTCCTGACTGACTTTTAAATTTATTTAATTTATTTTTTTCTAGACAACAGAGTGAAGTCTGGCGGGTGTTTGTGAATCCCATCTGTCTAGTTTTCACTTCAGTCCCATGAGCCTTTTAGTTGCTAAAGCTGGATGTAAATGGAGTGGTACTGACATATCACACACATTTAGAAATGTTATATGCTTAGTGAACTGACCCTTTCTGACATAATGTAGCATAGTTCTACTTCTGTTCATTTCCTGTGCTTCAAAGCATAAACTGTCTGATATGCATATACATTTCATGGTTTTTGTATGAGTAATATTTTCTTGAAATTTTTCCTCTGCTTTTACTTTTATTATATCAATTCTGTTACAATGGAGTTGTGGTAGACAACGCTATTGCAATTATTAAGTTCTTAACTCTGTAGCAAATATATGTTGGATGCTAAAGGTGTAGCATGAAGATCACACATATGGATTCTAAAAAGAAAACCCTGAATGTTCGTTTGTCATGTAAAATATATATATATACATATATATACATATATATATATATATATAGTCAACTCTAAGCATAGATTTCAAAACAACCAGGTGCCCTGTGAACATGGTGATTTCAGCATCATCTTATTTATACCCAACTTCAGAAAGTAAAAGTGGTGACAGGGGATAGATAAAGCTGAGCTATGGAAGGTGATCCCAGAGATGGGCAAACTCAACGTGACCTGCACAGGACTGCTTAAAGAGGACTGGGTCATGGACAAGGATGATGGAGCATGGTGGGAGGACATGTGCTTGAACAGATGTAAATCACTACATTCAGGAATGCATGGTCAAAGACAAAACAGGGTCTCCATCTTTGATAGATTTCTATTTTTTAAGAATCCCCAAAGGTAGAGTCAAGGATCTGGGTAAGGACAAAGATCAGAGCCATTCAGTCATTGCACCACAAGGCTATTACAGGTTGGCAGCACTAGAAAAGGCTCTCTCTGAGATGAAGATGAACCCACATGAACATTGCTATGGGTATTCTTAAGACAACAGTAAACGCAAATTAAGCAAAAGGTGAAGTTGGACTAATGTATGCTCTCAACAAAGTTCTCAGCCTGTGCTCCAATGAACCCTGAAGCTACACTAGCTTATATTCTGCTTCCCAATTCTGAACCCTGATCATTCAACTTCATCAGGCACCAGCGTGACCTCACAATGAACCACAGCCTTGGAAAAGGCATTTCTCTCCATCTTAAGCAATTCCTGCAAAAAGCAAACAGCTAAGAACAGGATAACTAGCATTCTCAGTCTTTGGGAAGTCAAGCCCCCTAGTCCATGCAATTTTGGTGCCACTAAAGCTACTTCTTGCCATATCGGTTATTGAATAAATTCTTGAAGCATCTACTACTGCAACAGAGCTCTCTTTCCAAGGGATACTTAGAAAAGGAAGATTGATATGGAAAATGTAGCCCTTTCTGTTGTAACTGGCTGTAACTGACCACTGATGGACTGTGAGATGGAGAAATCTACTGCTGCCTACACCAGAGTGGTGTGGGATGGGGTTAATGTGCTTTGAACTGATATGGAGTTCCACATTCCCGTACATGGGGTCAGAAAAGAAGGCCCTTTATGGATCACTCTGAGGTCTTCACCCTTAGCTACAGACCCACTTGGCTCAGTATTTAATCCTGAATTTTGATCCACACCCACATACTTAAAATATTAAATCCCTGGTTTCTACAGTCTTCTTGGGTCAAGGCTGTTACACTTGACTACTGACTATGAAATTGGATGGGGTGTATCACAGGGTGCCCTATAGTAAATTTATTATCCCCAGCCTCCATTATAGCAGTACTCTTCCTTCTTAGTTATTATCATCAACTGTCCCTTCCTATACAGTGATTTTTCTTGTTTCTATCTCTTCCTTCTGCAAGAAGAATTTGAGAATTTCTGGCCAATGGTTAGCAAATAATTTACTGGAAATCTGACCACTTCTCCCTAGTTGGAAACATTTTTCCAACTAAGAATAGTTAGTTGTCCATAAATATAGAAGTTGAGTTGTAGGACTCAGTAGGAATGAAGAAGCAAAGTCCTCGTGATTCCAAACTCTAATTCATGCACCAGTGAGTCCTACTCACTATAGTCCTAACTGTTTTCCAAGCTTGCTTTCTTGATCACACACACAGCATCCAATCTCTTATGCTTTTTCCTGTCTTGCTTAAGATGTTGGCAATATCTTGAATCTCCTATGACATATGGCCTTCTTACTCCCTTCTCTGGTTTAGCTAGAAACTTACTGGGCTTTATCATAATTTAATTCAAGTCATTGACCTTGTGGCTGAATAGGAAGGAGCAAGCCAAAGCATAGTTTTCATGTTGAAGCTTACAGAGCCTGGTATCATTCTCAAGCAAGGTACAGTACTATCCTTAAACTAGAAAATTTGAGACACTTCTTACAGGTATGAGGCCATGAGAAGCTAAGTATTCCATTTTTCAGATGTGTCAACACAGATCCCACAAATCTTTGTTCCATTCATTGTTTCCTAAAAAACTATGATTTTTATAATAGCAAGTCTACCTTACACAAAACTTCGATTTTCAGAATTTTCCCTCTCTAATGATGAAGACCTAATCTTGCTTCACAACTTCATTTCCCCTGTGTCTACAGAAATAAGAAACACCTTATAGGCTACATTCATGCTAAGCTTTTCATTGCTCATTAACCATGATTATAATTTTCGTCTTTGCCAACAGAATCAGTTACACCTAGCAAAAGTGACACGATTTCATAATTCTTGTAGTATACAAGACACAGTGAATAGTATGAGATGCAGTATCTTCCATGTATTTTGAACACACCATTTTTTTCCAATTATGTATTCTCTATTACCAGAATTCCATTTGGTATTAACCAAGGATGTATATTTAACCTGGATGCCTGACAGTAGGGCCTAATCAGGAGTATAATGGAGTTTGTTAGCTAGTGGGTAGTGAAAGATATGAACCTCAACTCCCTTGTTAGCATCTTTCTCAGACTGTTCCTGGTATCAATTACCACAAAGTAAGATTCTAGGAAAGGAAACAGCTGAAGCTCAACACAGCAACCATCTTCTAGGAAATGTTCTTGAATGCAGCACTTTGATAGAAAGAAAAAGAAATGGGTCTGGTAAAAGGAGAAGCTGGGTTCCAGGGAGAGGGGAAATGGAATGGCTACCCTTCCAAAGTGCTCCAAGTAGGGTGAGGGGTCTGAGCCTCTACAACAGTGTTTCAGATGGTCCTGGACACCGTGTCTCTGTGTAGGAGGTGTAGGCTTTGGACAGTGACCTTGTGGTAATCTGCAGCAGCATTCTAGAGACCGGGAAAATAAGTACATCCTGGAGGGAGATATCTTCACTGCATTCATGCACTTAGTGATAAGATGAGGCTTGATCACAGAAGTTAGGTCTAGGTATCAAATATCTTAAGAAAAACTAGTCTCCAAAACTTCAAGGAAGACACAAGCTATGTGAGTTTTCTGTTTATCCTAGGATATGAGCAAAGCCCATAAATGACACACTGTAGTCTGTGCCCCTGAGTTTGGAGGTTCCAGGGTTGAAGGAACAGGGTCAGAGAAGACTTGAGATCTCTGCTGCAGACAGCTGCCAAACCCATTGGAAAGAGAATGTTCTTATATGTTCTTTACTAACTGCATTGTGAGTGAAATGTTCATGTAAGCATTTTTCATTTACTCACACATATTCATCAAATACTATATACCAAGTAATATAACACACAATAGACATAAAGAATCAATGTAAAATATAGGTCCTGCCTTATATGAGAAACTCACACGATTATACAAGGGATAACATGAGTACTCAGAATTAATAGTAGCAGTTGGACAAGGAAAAAGATTCACAGGGTCTGGAGAGATGCTTTCATTAGTAGTAGTAGCTAGCCCCTATGGCTGTGGCTAGCTTTGCATTCTGATCTCCAGGCAAGCTTTATTGGATCATAAACAATATATCACCGCAAAAATGTGTAAAAGAATGTGAGAAAAAGAATGAGGAAAAGAGCATCCTTTCCTTAACTGTGCATAGCAGGATTCCTAAGAAAATGCTGGCATGAAACAGAGTCTTACAAAGGGAGGGTATCAGAAAAGCAGATATGGCAGTGTGCACATGCATCCCAGTTACTTTGGAGGCTGAGGCTCAAAGATCACAAGCTCCAGGCCCGCTCTAGGCTACAAGGTGAAGGGAAGATGAAGGTTTATCTTAAACACACACACACACTCACACACACACGCATGCACGCACCCACGCGCGCACACATGCACGCATCCTTCCATGCCATAAGCCATCAATGAAGGAAGGCAGGACTCACACAGGAACTTGAAGGCAGGAACTGAAGTTGAGACCAACAAAGATACTCTTCTTACTGGCTTGCTCCCTACTTTCTTACACACCTCAGAATCATCCACCTAGAGGTATCATTCTCCCACAGTGATCTGGGCCTCCTCAAATCAATCATTAATTTTAAAAAATGCCCTGTTGGACCCTTCCCCATAGGGATCTGCTGACCAGCTTGTGACTAAGAGCTTCTAACAAATATTTCTTATTCCCCTCATTCCAGTAAAGCCTGAATGCAAGTTCCTGTTATCCACCCATCCTTATTGTGGGAGGGCCCTGGAAACGTGTACTTCTGACCTTGGTAGTTTTCCACTGTGCCTGCTAACTGGTATATAATGCTCCCCTCTTGTTGCAATAAATGGCATTCTCCTTGCAAGAAAGACCCGCTGTCTTTTGTCTTCATTTCAATCCTCAGGCATTCGCCCAAATCCTATCTGATGGAGGGATTTTCACAACTGAGAATCCTTCCTCTCAGATGACTGTGATACTTCTTATTTTATACATTCACAGTCTTGTACACATCTTTTGGGTGAATTCTTATTTTGTGTATGTGTAAGGAATCTTAAGAAATGCTATTATTTAGTTGAAATATGCACTTCAGCTTTACTAACTATGCCCAATTATCCTTCAATGTGGAGGCGCTGATTTATAGCTCAAGGTAAAAGTGTTATTGTCTCCTCAATTTATGTCACAATAGGATAAATATTCAACCCAGCCTTCGAAAATCAGACACCTGTGATAATAGTGTGATAGCAAGCCATATTTTCAAAGTAATTGAGGTTTCTAATTCAACAAACAGTAACATCGACCATGTTCAGCCAGTGTGTGAGCTTGTCGGTGTTCCCTCATCTGATCTCCACAAATATTTCTATGCTAGAGACGGCTGACTGTTAGGAATAAATCCTAAAGTCAACTCCAGAGCTCAAGTCAACCCTGCTGATGGCAAGTTTTAGGCCATGATATTAACAGCTGTAGCAGCAGCAGCACAAATTTAATAAGCACAAAACAATAGCTTATATTTTATAGTCATCTAACGATGTGATGTACTATTCACATTTTCCTTTGCTAAATGTTCTTATGTGTGGCATTCTTACAAATTCCCACTATTGTGATCTGATGTTTAATGATATTTGATCTGGATTTAAGAACTTAAGAACCTTGCCTGGGGTCACACATTGCATGTGGCAGGGGATTCATCTGAATTCACAGATTGATTCTGTACTTTTAAATAATAATATAGGGCCAAAGTGATGGCTCAGAAGTTAAGAGTCCTTGCTGCTCTCCCAAGTGACCCAAGTTAGGTTCCCAGCTATCTGAAGTCCAACTCCAGTATATCCAATGCCCTCTTCTGACATCTGTGGGTACTCAAACATTCATCACATACACACACACACACACACACACACACACACACACACACACACATATATATATATATATATATATAGAGAGAGAGAGAGAGAGAGAGAGGAGACGAGATGAGACAGAGAAACAGAGAGAGAAATACAGGTAAAATAAATCTTTAAGGGGTTGTCCTATCTCCATGAGCTCTCCACCAAGCCTCAGATTGCTGGATTTCCTCAACATGGCTGGAGACTAAATCTCTTAGACTGAATACTGAAAGCCCCACTCCAATCTTATATACCTCTCTAGAGCTGGAATTAAAGGTGTGCATCACCACTGCCTGATGACTGGATTTGCATCCTGAACCCTCAGGCAAGCTTTATTAAATAATAAATAATGTATCACCACACATTAATGTATTGACTCCATGGAATATCAACACTAATATTTCCATTTGTGAATTATACTAGGTTACAAGCACAACTCTTATGGATTTAAATTACTTTCTGATAAATTTGACTTAATAACACAGAAAAATATGATCCAATGTCATGAAATAGATATATGGTACATTACTATGCTAATTGTTTCCATTAGCCTTACCTTCAATTCAACCATATCATTAAGATGTATCAGATGCATGAGTGGGAGAGTGATATGGTATGGGGGTGCTGCAATATTTCAAAGTATAAAACACATAAAGGTGTCTAGTGGTTATGTGGTGGGTGCATGTGCAAATGTAGACGTGGACCAAGTAGGGTGTCTTCTAGAATTCTAAGTTTCTACTAGAGTAGTAAAGTCTTAATAGACATTATAAGACTATCAGTGGAAACATTGATGAAAGATCTTTACAGGTGGCCATGTAATACTGAGTACATTCTGGCCAATAGTACTACTGCTTAATGACAAAAATGAATTTGCAGAGATTTCTAGAAAATATGTAGTCTACCCAAAAGTAGTAGGACTAAAGGAGGTAGTTATACCCGACAATTTCACAAGAAGAGGTAGTGTTTGATGGGGTCTATAGTGACCACTGTACTTCACAGTGCAGTTCACTGAAGGGAAGACATGCAGGACTGGACAGACCAGAGTTTGTAGCCCAGGTCATCATTAATTCCACTTTGAGACATGCTTTGTGTAGTACTAAAAGGGTGGCCATCAAATCGCTCTTGTAAGACTGATGCTGTGTTCAAGGCAAAGGACCTTTAAAAGCCGTATCTCAATTAGAACATGAAGAATAATAACTGTCCTTGTTTCACACAGGGAAATGTGAATGAAAAGTGCCTTTCCAGGCTCAGGACCACTGCGGCAAGACCCAAGGTTATTTTTTTAAATGGCTGAAAAGCACCATTTCTGTAATAGTTGTCACTCAGCAGGCATCGTCTTGTGCTGAGAGCTGCCAATCCCCACTCAACAGGCTTCAGGCCAAAAATAGATGCTCCCTGCTCAGCTGGGGCTCCGGCTCCAGCCTGTTGCTATTCATTGGCCCTTGTTCTGCTGCACCTGCCCAGTGCTTTGCTCGATAGTCAGTAACAGAATCAGAACAGGACCCTCTTTTGTGATGTTTCCCGTGTGTCTAGAAGTCCAGGTTTTCCCACCTTCCTCCAATTTCAAGGCAGACTCATCTCATGCCCTGAAATATGAATCTTGGCACACACTAGTGTGAGGGGGAGGGTGGAGAGGGCACGCACGTGTGTGTGTGTGTTTGTGTGTACACACACGCACGTGTGTGCACATGGAGGCCAGTGGACAATTTCAAGTCATCTTCAGGAGCTGTTGCTCGTGCACTGTCTACCTTAAAGGAAAGGAACAGACAGGGCCTTCCATTGGTCTGGGACTAACCACTAAGACAGACTGACATCCGAGGAACTCCCTGCAGGGAAGTCACAAACCCGTGCCACCATGGCCAGCTGTTCTATCTGTTTAATGTGAGTCAGGTTCTTAGGCTTGCGATGCAAGTCACTTCTCCAGCCCTGGAATTTCTTTAGCTTGGCAAGTGCAATATCATGAAGAGAAAATTCTTTAAGAGGACCCTGACTTATTAGTTACTTTCTCTTTTCTGTGAAAAAATATCTGGGAGTAGCAACTAAAGAACAAAGGACAAAGAGATTTATTCTAAATCACAGGTTAAAGGACAATGGGAAAGTCATGGTGGGGGATAGCTGATGTGGCATCTGGTTACACTTTTTCAGCAGCCAAAAAGCAGACACTTTTGGCTCAAAAGGGGCTAGCTACAACCCCTAAGGCCTGCCTCACAGCAGTCCACTTACACCAACTAGATGTCAGCTCCTAGAAGTTCCACATCCAGTCTAAACAGCTCCATAGCTTGGGACCAACTGTTCAAACGTGACTCTGAGGGACATATCACACTAAAACTATAACAGTTGAAAAATTGACTTTTCCTAGATCTCACCAAGATGCAGATCTCAAAGGGATGGGTCCAGAGACTCTGTTAAGTGTCAACCCTCTTCTGAAGGTGTGGACACAAGAAAGTCATGGAGAGATGGCTGAAGATGTAGAGGAATACTTGGTGGGTACCCTGTAAATCCACACTGAAGTGTGCTTCAGTGTGGGAAGTGTACTGTCAGATAATGACCACCATTTCATAGCCTATACTATGGGAGTTATAACTTACATATAGTTTCCTAGGCAACGAGACGAGTGGGACCAAAATCACCCCTGTGCTTACCACTATCTGGAGCACTAAATTCTGGGTAAGTCTACCCCAAGGAAAGAGAGCTGCACCCTCACTCTATTTAAGAGACACACTTGCAAATCAGGCACTGTCTCGACTCTCTCAGTGACTCATTAGCGCTTACTGTGCTTCATACGTCGCCCTGAACTAGACCCTGGTGACAGAAACACGTTGCCTGTCCTGATGAGTTAATGGGCCATGATCAGGAAGCACATTAAGAAGCACTAGCCCTGTTCTGAAAAGCCCCTTTATTAACATGTCTCATCCACCAGATCTCTCCTCTGGAGACTCCTCCTACTCCAGCAACTCCCCCAGCAGCGTGGAGGAAAAAGCAGAGATGTCACACACAAGCAGCGCTCTATGATACAGCCCTTTATGGGACACAAGGCAGTTCTCACCAATCACACTTTTCATCTTTACACCCATTATTATCTGTAGGATGGATACCAACAACCCACTAGTTGGTGGCAGAGGCTCTGGGGACTACCCTCAGTCCTAGATACAGAAAGGCTGCTGGGCGTGTAGTTCTGATTACTCTAGGAATTTAGAGCAACTCTACATTGGGATGCTACCATTCTGACACATTATTATATGATAGTGTTTTGTTAGCTTCTTACCCAGCTGATGGTATCAGGTAACATTCTGCCCAGTTACTGTTTTTCCAGACGTGTCACAGTTAACATATATAGGGACACAATGATAATAGAGCCTCCTGGGGAAACTTCTTACTAACTTTGGACTCTCTTTCCCCAGCCACACACTTGGTTTTTCTTCTTCCTTCCTTTAGAAAGAGATAAGAAAATGATGGAACATAATGTTGTATGGGTAGGGAGGTGGGAAAGAGAATCTAGGAGGAGATGTGAGAGGGGGAAAGAATATAAAAAAATATATTGTCTATTTTAAAAATAAAGATTTTAAGGAAAAAAACAGAGAATGAATATATGTGTGTATGTGCACGTGTGTGTGTGTGTGTGTGTGTGTGTGTGTTATTAGACTAGTCCACAGGCTATGGTCTAGGTAGTCCAAAAGTGGCTGTCCCACACCATCAAGCCACAAATCCAGTAGTTGTACAGTAGTCTATATTAGAATTCCAAAGAAGTTGGAGTTAACATTGGCCATAGAGACAGGATACTCTCACCTTGCCAGTGAGAGTGAAGGGAGGCAGGTAGAAAGTATTTTCCTTCTTCCATGTCATTTCATGTGGGCTGCCACAAAATGTGTGGCCTGATTTGAGGTGGGTCTTCCCACTTTAAATCATCTGATTAAGAAAATCCCTCCCAGGAGTGCTCAGAAACTATGATTGTAGTCGATTACAGAGGAGGTCAAGTTGACAACTAAGAGTAATCATCACAGTTGCCCATGACTCACCATCGTGAACATGAGTGTACATGAAGAAAGTCTTTCATGAACCCACCAACTCATACCTCTTCACTCTCCTAGTAATCCTACTACTGTTAATTGTCAGATGCATTTTCTCAAGTCAGGTCGAGTAAGGTATATTTGGATTTTGCCTGCACGTATGTCTGTGCACCAGTTGCGTGCCTGGTGTCCATGGAGGTCAGAAAAATATGTCATATCCTCTAAGACTGGTGTCACGGATGGTTGGTAACTGCCATTGTGGGTGCTGGAAATGAGGAGTCAAACCCAGGTCCTCATGAAGAGCAGCCAGTGCTTTTAACCACTGAGCCATTTCTCCAGCCCCTTGCAAAAGTTTTATATTCACTCTCATTCAAAACCTGGGTGACTCTCCATGGTCTACCAAGAGAAACTATATTCATTTCTTTGCTGTCATTTTGGTAAAATACCCTGACAGAACACCTTGCAATATAAAGGGTTTATTTATTTCAGGTTATATTCCCTCTGGGATAGAGTCCACCATGGTAGAAAAGACAACGTCATAACAGGAGGGAACAAGAGCTGTCTGATCACATGACCTCACGCCCAAGGAGCAATAAAGGAACAGCTGGCCGTTTTATCCATTGAGGTTCCACCTTGTGAAGGTTCTACGACCCCCTCCTCCAAGGCACCAACCCCTGGGGGGCACATCTCTTGCAAAGCACAGAGACCAAATCCTTCCCTCAGAATGCAGTACACTACAGTGTTGATTCAACCTCCTCTCAATCTGTTTCTCCGTCTTTTCATAGGCCTACGATCACAGACTGAGATAGAACTATGACAGGACCGCCATAGAACTACAGTCACTCTGTCCCTCTGCACAAACTTGTGCCTCCGACAACAGAAACTCCTATTCCTTAGCTACTGCCTTGCTCTGACCTCACAATTTACACACAGTCCTCCAGTGCTGCCCCTAGATGTCATCTCCACAGAGACTATTTCTGTGATGGCCGCAATCTTCTGTACTGTTGACAGTGTTCTATGTATTTATATGTATGTGTCTATCGGATGCACGGCAGTGTGTGTGCATGTGTAGGCCAGAGAACAACCTTGGGAGTCATCCTCAGGAATGTCATCCACCTTCTTTGGTGCAGTTTTTCATTGGCTTGGAGATCACCAATTAGATTATACTAGCAGAACAGCAAGTCCAAGAGGTCCTAGTGCCTCTGCCTCCCCTGCTCTGTGACTAAATACACACCACTGTGTCTAGCATTGTGTGTGTTCTAAACATCAAACTCAGGTCTTTCTGTTCGCAAGGCAAGCAATTTGCCAACTAAGTCATCTCCACAGCCCTGGAACATTGATTTTAACGTGTTCTAAATAGCAACTTAAAGCCTTTTTTTTAAATTTTATTTTCCAGTTTAAATTTAGATAAGAATCAAGGTTGCTTCACAAGTCAGTTCCAGGTCCCTCTCCCTTTCCCTCCCTTCCTCCCGTGCCCTCCCCTCCCCCCCCCCGTTATCCTCTCATTTCTCCAGGGAGGGTGAGGCCCTCCATGGGGGTGTCCATAGTGTGTCATTTCATATAGGGCAGGGCCTAGACCCTTTCCCAAGAGTTCTGGGTGAGAGTGCACCTCACATTGTTCTATTGGAGTCCAAAGTCCGTGTGTATACTTGGGATGGGTACTGATCTGCTGCCCAAGGCTCAATAGATTCCCTAGGCCTCTTCACTGACACCCAGATTCAGGGGGTCTTGATCAGTCCCATGCTGGCTTCCCAGGCTAATGCCTGGGATTCAAGAGTTAACCTTTGTCTGGTCAGCTGTTTCTGGGGGTTAAACCAGTCCAGTCTTAAACCCTTTGATCATCAGTCCTCCCTCTCTGTTACTGGCTTTCTTGAGTTCAGCTCAGTACTTAACCAAGGGAGTCTGCCACTTCTTCGATCAGCCACTAAATAAAGTTTCTGTTTCCCAGACTCTCTGGCCATAGGATTGTAGGCTGGCACTCCCCAGATCTATGTCTAAAATCCATATATGAGAGAGTACATGCCATGTTTCTCTTTTTGTGACTGGGTTACCTCACTCAGGATGGTTTCTTCTAGTGTCATCCATGTGATCTACTTCAGAACCAATTGCAGAGGGTGGATGTATTGTCACTTACCTCAAAACCCTCCCTGACATTAACTGGCTTCCCACAGTGAGTCGAGAAATGCAACCACAATCCTTTCACTCTGCCTCACTCCTCCCAGGAATGAAGCTCTTGCTCTTTCTGGTCTCCCAGGAAGAAGCATCCAGGCAGCACTCCCTGTTATTACTGATCCTGCTTTCCAGTGGAAAAACCAGCCAAGGGAATGGTTTCTCTGAATGCACACAGGGGGCCCATCAGAGCTTGCAGCAATGCCTGAGAGGGCCAGCAGAAGTTAGTCTCCTTGGCAACTGTAAGGGAGCACATGTTTTTACTGGGCTAGGAAAGTAAGTCTTGCTAAGAGAATAGACACACATACTCCAGCATAATAGATGCATGTGATTAATTGAAAAATGGCATTTTATGTGAAATTCCAGATTAAATTTGGACTCTACTTATGTATTACAAGATAGGAAACAAGCGTACCGAGTGATGTTTCTGTGTCATGGGCAAGTATATGAGGAAGAAAGGTCTTGGGCACATGAGCAAAGCAGTAAATATGGAGTGTGAGCATACTGCAGTGGAGGGCTCCTCTTCCAAACGCCCATTATTAAAGACCAGAGAGTACCCCATTCTGTAAATGTACCACATTTTCTCTATCCACTCTTCAGTTGAAGGGCATCTAGGTTGCTTCCAGGTTTTGGCTATTACAAATAATGCTGCTATGAACATAGTGGAACAGATGTCCTTGTTGTTTGAATGTGCGTCTTTGGGGTATATGCCTTAGAGTGGAATTGTTGGATCTTGTGGTAGGCTGATTCCCATTTTCCTGAGGAATCTACATACTGATTTTCAAAGTGGCTGTATGACTTGGCACTCCCACCAGCAGTGGAGGAGTATTCCTCTTTCTCCACATCCTTGCCAGGGTAAACTGACACTGGTGTTTTTTATTTTAGCCATTCTGACAGGAGCAAGATGGTATCTCAGAGTTGTTTTGATTTGCATTTCCCTAATGGCTAAGGATGTTGAGCACTTTGTTAAGTGTCTATCAGCCATTTTAGACTCCTCTATTGAGAATTCCCTATTTAGTTTTGTACTCCACTTTTTAATTGAATCATTTGGTGTTTTGGAGACTTGCTTCTTGAATTCTTTGTAAATTTTAGAAATCAGCCATCTGTCACATGTGGGGTTAGTGAATATCTTTTCCCATTCTTGGGGCTGCCTTTTTGTCTTGTTGACTGTGTCTTTTGCCTTACAGAAGCTTCTCAGTTTCAGGAGGTCCTATTTATTAGTTGTCGATCTCAGTATCTGTGCTACTCGTGTTATGTTCAGGAAGCAGTCTCCTGTACCAATTCATTCAAGTGTACTTCCCACTTCCTCTTCTAAGAGGTTCAGTGTGGCTGGATTTATGTTGAGGTCTTTGATCCATTTGGACTTGAGTTTTGTGCATGGTGATAGACATGAATCTATCTGCAGTCTTTTACATGCCAGCATCCAGTTATGTGGACAGTACTAAAAGAAACCATCCTGAATGAAATAGCCCAGTCACAAAAAGACAAACATGAACCTTCATCCAGTAGCTGGTGGAAGCAGAGGCACCCACAGTTACATACTGAACTCAACTCCTGGAACCTAGTGGCAGAGAGGGAGGAGTGATGAGCAAAGTGGTCAAGATGGGGCTGGTGAAACCCACCAAGACAGCTGACCTGAACAGGGAGCTCTTGGACCCCAGACTGATGGCTGAGAGTCCAGCATGGGACTGATCCATACTCCCTAAATGTGGGTCAGTGAGGAGGTCTCGGCAATCTATGGGGCCTTGGGTAGTAGATAAATATTTATCCCTGGTATACAAATAGACTTTGGGTGCCCATCCCACAATAAGGGATGCTCTCTCAGCCTGGACACATGTAGGAGGGACTAGGCCCTGCTCTGGATGAAATGATGGACTCTGGAGATTCCCCATGAAGGGCCTCGTCCTCCCTTGGGAGTGTAGTGGGGATTGGATGGGGAGCTAGGGGGCTTGTTGAGGGGCGGGGAAGGAGGGGGAGGGAGCTGGGATTGACATGTGAAGCAAGCTTGTTTCTAAATTAAATAGAAAGGACCAAAGAGAAATAGAACCCAGAAGTTGAAGTTGTCAAGGCCCCAATGAAGAGCTCCAAATAAATGACTGCAGTTAACTGATTTTAGTTTTGAATGAACTTTCTGCTTACTGTGTTCTCTTCAATGCTCTGGTGTGACTGGACTCAGTCATTGTGAATCATATTACTTGAGGCTGGAAAGATGGCTTAGCAGATAAAAGCATTTGCTGCTCTTCCAGAGAACCAGGATATGATTCCCAGCACCAACAATGTTGACTTAAAACCACCTTTAACTCCAGTTCTAGGGGATCCAACATCTCTTCTGACCTCTACAGGCACCAGACACAGACATGATACATAGATGTACATACAAACAAAACATCCATATGTAGAATTAAAATTAAATTTAAGAAGACTTGTATAAAGAACGAAACATACATCCAGCCACAAAATATGGATGAGATCCTAGAAAAAAAGTCACTCACAAATCATTTTTAAATGATCAGTGTGGTCTCAAAGATGATAGTGACTAGCTTAAAGAAGTGTGGAAGACACTCCAAGACCTGAATAAATACAGAAAATAGTGTTAGAAATAATTGGAAATCTTACAAATGGAATTTTCAAGAAACCAAATTAAACACTCTTTGTAAAACATGATCATAGGTTGTACCAAGCAGAAAGCAAACTTTCAGGACTCCATGACAAGCTTAGGAGGCAGAGTCAGGAGGTTCTGGAAGCTTACCGGCCAGTCAGTTTAGCACAATCACAAACTCTAGGTTTAATGAACGAGCCTGCCTCAAAAAACCACAGCCAATCAGGATGCAAAGCTGCAGAGCCCAGAGTGGATCCATAGACAACACCACTTACAAGTGAGGCTCAGGGATCGCTGTGGAAGAGGAGGCAGGAAGATTCTAAGAGCCAGAGGAACACAGAGTTTGTATGAAACTGGGTCCTACTAATGTCAGAAGATACACTCATCCCTAAGTCTCACCACCATGATAGCCTACACGTGAGCTGCCAGGACAACAAAAATAGACATGCCAAAGTGAACTGAGGAAAGACCACAAGGCTTCAACCCTACACAAAAAGAGCAACAGGCAACTAAGGAATGCAGAAAGTGGGAGAAACAGTCTTCTCCAGGCAAAAGCACACCAATTGGTTATCCTGAAAACAAACATACAAGTAACATTATACAGCCTGAGCAAGGTGTGTTTAGGATTATATATGCATACATATATGTATGTAAACAGCAATCAGTGTAAAAAAGCCATGAATTTAAAGAGCAAGAAAGGATATATGAAAGTGTTGGGAAGGATGAAAGGGAGGGAGAAGTGATGTAATTTTATTAGAATCTCAAAATAAAAGGGAATAATTTTAAAAAGAAATTTAAACTGGACATTTTACTGGGGAAAGGGGAGGGATGGGGTTATGTTTCCCCAGACATCTGCCATCAAGCAGCCACGTTGGAAAATGGATTCTATTATCCCATTGTGTAGATACACACCATCTCAATGAGTTGAATTTCTAGCTGGGGATCCCCAGGACAGAGTTAGGAAAAATTCCCCAAGCTGAGCTTGGCCTAGTTCTCCAAATACCTCTCTCTACTCCTTGCCTTGATGTTCTTGTAAATGAATGATCACTGACAGAGAGTACTAAGAATTTTTTGGTAGAATTGTTAGACTTTGAAAAGGGAAATACAGAATTGAAAAACAAGCAAATTTTAGTAGAACTATGCCTTAAGCATTATTTGTGACCTGTATTTTATCTAGCTATTTAAAGAGGGACTTTATAAAATTATCTATGCAGTTTCTATGCAGCATACCCCAGGAGACTCCCTGTTTCTAGGCTTAAGATAGAGCTCCAAAGATGCTCTTGACAATGTGTGCCTCAAGGAGAATGATCAAGACAGAGTGCTTAATGAATCATTTAGTGTTTGGGATAAAGTATCCTATATACTTCATATTCAATAAACATTCTGAAGTGTATTTCCTTAATATCACTTACCTATTGTGGCAAAATTGCTCATCAGGATCTTTAGATCACCAAACAGAAGCATTGTAAGTGGAGCAGAGTTAAATAAAAATAAAGTAAAAAGAAAAAAACAGAGTGAAAATGAATTTGAAGTAATTAATACAAAGCCCTGAGTTGAGAAGTTTGGGGAACACATAATAAACAGAAGGGAATCATCAGTTGTAGACATGGGTTGTGGAAATGTCTTACCTATTTCCTAAACTAGGGTCTGAAGATGAGAAGTTATAATGAGTTCGCCAAATCAAGATGAATGATAAATAGGTGTTTCTTGGGGATAAACTTACACAGATAACAATAAGTAACTGTCATGGCATTCCTGCTCCAAGGATGCAGACCCTCCCTCCCTGATGCTCTCACCAACTGAGGGGGCTTCCATCCCTTACTCCTCTCCCTTAAACCAATCATGTCTGCACCTGTAACCATCTCCAAAGGCCATGGCCACTGTTGCAGGTTCATAGGCAAATGAAGATACAATTCCCCTTTTAGTCTAAAAAGAAGCTTTTGCCTTGATACAAAACTATATACAATGATAGCAAATATCAAGTATATTGTAGAAGGAAAGGTAAAAACATGCACAAATTAAGACCTATAACCAATAAAGCAACATAGAGCAACTGACATATACTACATATCCAGTCCCAGTGAAGAGGCATAACAGATTACTACAAAGCTGTCCTAAACTAGAAAGTTAAAGTCTTGTACCTAATATTTCTATCTAAGAAGAGAGGACAATAGCTGTGACAGTCTAATCTTCAGCCTCATCAAAGACCTGAGAAGGAAGATAACATTACTAGGGTAAGCCGGGCGGTGGTGGAGCATGCCTTTAATCCCAGCACTGGGGAGGCAGAGGCAGGCGGATCTCTGTGAGTTTGAGGCCAGGCTGGGACCGACAGCCTCCAAAACAATACAGAGAAACCCTGTCTCGTAAAAACCCTCCTAGGGTAGGCAGGAAGTGTAAGTGAGCAACTTCCAAAAGATGCAGTGAAGACAAAAACATCAGGCTCCCTGGACAGTCACCCAAGATTCTACAGCAACGTAGGGGCAACCAGTTTTGCCTAAGGCCTAGAGTATGAGACTGACCAACACAGAAGAAGGGAAGTTGAAAGACTGTCTTACCCTAACTTGGCAGGGTTTAGTGGTCTCTTAAGTTTATCTCCTGCTAGCACAGTAGGACAGCATGTCCAAAGTCAGTGGTCGAGGTGGGGGCATTTCTTTGCCCAAGAGGCCAGTAGATGAGGAAAGACTGAACTCCAGAAGGAATGTCATCGATGCCCATCATACTCTCAGGAATATCTCGGTGTTGTCAGGAGCAATTGTGTCTCATGTCAATGGAGTACTAAATTATTAAAACATTTCAATGCCATATTCTGTATGTCTTTGAAGTGTTTTAAGATCAAATATCTGTGTCTGACTACCCTCGTAGGTATAAGAAGCATGGGAACTATAATCTGTAATTCTCAAAAACATAATTGCTTGATGGCTGAAACTTCCCAAAATAATTTAGCAAGGGCAGTGATGTCTGAAATGTCTAGATCAGAGGCAGAACTGCATAATGCAATGTGATAAAATATCCTTCATTGTATCTATATACAAATTATATACATAAAGATAGTTTTATACTTGTGTGCAAAACATCATAAGCAGAAAGAAAACCCTACACAGCCAACATAAAAGAATCTAATTGTATAAGTTATCTGGAGCTAATAGTTAGTAAAACCGTTCACAGAAGATATGCTAACCTACCTATATCCCATCCTAACCACAGCCTTCCCAAACATACCCTTAAACTTTTCTAAAAGAGATACCCAAGTGTAACCATTACCTTCCATAAACTACAATTTAAAACCAACCCTAAGCAGGTGATAATTAGGAGACAAGGAGAATTCTGGAAAGTATGGGCAGAGAGGAGTCGTCATGTGAGCCCAGGAAGAGAGGACATATCTCCAGTAAGATAAGGCCATGTAGAAATACATAGATTAGTAGTTATGTGTTAATAATTAAAACAGAGCTAGACAATAAGAAGCCCAAGACACTGGCCAACAGCTTTATAATTAATATAGCACCAATGTATTTATTTGGGGCTGACATGGCTGTGAGCCCAGGCTGGTGTGAATAACCATCCATAAGGATCATTGCCACATATGAGTAGCAAGTATTCCCCATTTTCTCTCCCACCCCCATCCCCACTAGAATGACATGCTTAGACTTGACCAGAGCTAGAGACAAGTCTAAGTTAGGGGACATTTCATTGGTTCCATTTTCTAGGATACAGACTCACTCCAGGGGTTCCAAGTCTAGACCTGGACTGTGTATCTCAGCTGTGACATTATGGTAGGGTCTCACTATCTCCTAAGAGTGGCACTTTGACTCATTTCTGCAAGTGTAGCGGTGTTTCTGCCAGGTTCTGCAGCCGCTTCAGAGCCCCCAAAGAAACACACGAGACTTACATTAGTTATAAAGCTACTAGTCATTGGCTAAGGTTTCTTACTGGCTAGCTCTGACTTAATTATTAACCCATTTCTATAAATCTAAGTATTTTCATATGGTCTTCTCTTACCAGAGAAAGTCTAGACCTGTTACTCCTCTCGTGTCCTACATGGTAACTAACTCACCTTCTGTGCAAAGAAGAGAAGAGAGTGACTTCCTGTTTTTCCTTGCTTATATGCTGATTCTTCCCGGCTATGTCACTTCCTGCCTGTCTATACAGACCTCCAGGCCTCTATGGTTAGCTAATGGCAGTTTCTGCCTAGCTACATCACCTCCTGGGATCACATGATGACTCCTCTCTGCCCATACTTCCCAGAATCCTCCTTGTCTCCTAGTCCTGCCTGGCCAGTCAGTGTTTTATTCATCAATAAATAAGGCAAATATATATACAGAAGAACATTCCCCATCAGTTAAGCACTTGGTCTTGTCATGGAGACTGGTGAGCCACACCCAGCTCTTCTCTCATCTTGCTTCAGTAGCCAACCGGCATGTCATCACAATCCTGTCCCTACCCTGTCTCCTCACTTTCTCTCCTTTTTCTTATTTTTCAAGACAGGTTTTCTCTGTGTAACTCTGTAGACCAGACTGGCCTTGAACTCACAGAGACCGTTCTGCTCTGCCTCCCAAGTGCTGGGATTAAAGGGGTGCACTACCACTGCCTACCTTCTCACTCTGATTCTTAATCTGTATTCCTACCATCTCAGGTGCCACTCTCTTTAAAAAATATTGTACATTTGCTCCACCATGATGTGCCTGGGCCTCTTTTCACCTGTGCACATATGCATGCATGCCATTCAGCACACTTTTGCTCTGAACAGCAAACATTTGCTTCACAATTTGCCTTTGTCAAACCCATCTACCTATACCAAAAGAAGTCAGCATGTCTAGAGATTTATACCCCTCCCTCAGGCCGACACCATGTAGAGAAATGTGTAAGTGAAGCCTCTTGTTCCCTGGTTTTCCAAGTATCATCACTGTCTCATGGCATAGCTGGCCTCAAGAGCTCCTGGTAAGTTAAGGCTAAGAATTGATCTCTGTGTGTCTTTGCTAACTTATTTCCCTTCCTGGCTTCCCCAGCTTCTTTACAGGATCCCTCTAGAAGCACTTTCTTAGTGCATCAGTTGCACACAAATCCCTCCCTGGGTCCTATTTCCAGGAACCCCAACACAAAGTACCTATTCTTCTATACTTACATTATTGCCTACTGCTCTCTTGGACAACTCCTGAGAGCCTGGATGCTCTGTGTTAATAAGCACTTTGGTTGCACATTGAGGATATCTCCTTTCATCTTCCAGCAAGGATGGGAAGCCAGAAAGCCCAAGAGTAGCTTCTGAGTCACAGCTTAAACCATTCTCTTCCACCAGCCAGTTCATAAGGTTTTGAGATGCCATGTTACTCCTTATGCTCTCCCGTGCTTAGAATTCTGTGTGTTTCCACAAAGACTGTGAACACTGGAAATTTGCATCGTGACTCTGCTGTTTAGCATTTATTCTCAGAACAATTGCTTCTTACCTGTCATTTTGCTATTGTGTACTTATAATAAGACACCTGAATTTTATTATTCCTTCACTTTTAATGCCCATAATAGGCTGAGAAAAAAATCAGAAAGAAAAGACAAAATAGTTCATTGCCTTGCAGGGAATTGGTTTTCAAGGAATTCATTGTAATGTCTAATGTTTTTCAACACTTGCACACTGAGGCAGTGACCTTGGTAGCTAGAAGGCTGGAGATGTAGTAATTATCACTCATTAGAAACTGGAGAAAGAGTATGTGAAAGCAAGACTCCATCAAAATCATCCAGGCAGGCCATGACGAGACAAAGAGGAAAAGCCTCCCACTTCTGCAAGGGTGATCTCTGTCTCATCCTTCCCTTCTCTGAAACAGGAGAAATTCTCCTTCCTGGATCCCACAACCACACAACCACTTTCAGGAGCTCTTAGGAGCACCTGTTTTTAAAATAGCATCAGAACTGAGAGGATGAGAGGAACCAGGAATAGGGCTACAATGGCTTATTACCATCACTAGTTCTATGTATTTTTATATAAGTAGTAACTAACTTTTCCACTGAGAAATTCATCTTGTGTACAGCTCACATATATCAGACAAATAGCCATTTTAGAATGTCTTTGGAGGAAAATGAGACAACTGGACACGGGAGGGGAAAACCAGGAAGGACGATGTACAGAAGAAGGTTTAGCTCTGGTACTCCCCACCTCCGGTTCTCACATTCTTCCCACCCCTCCACCAAGATGATTCCTCAGCCTGGAGGGTGAGCCACAAATGTCTGACACATGTCCTGTGCATTTTGATCAGTTGTGAGTTTCTGTGTTGACCACCATGCACTGCACAAAGAAACTTGTCTAATGAGCTCTGAGAGCTGCACTAATGTATGGGTACAGCTACATGGATGTAGAGGAAAGCTTGACACAGTGTCAGTTTAGTGAAATAATAGTAGGTTCACACCCAGTTCTGTGAGCTCCCCAAGCATGGGTTCCTGGCCAAGTTACACGTTTCCCACCGTGGAGTGGGCCCTAAAGGTGTGCATAGAATCATCTGTAAAGGAAAACACAGAGGATTGTTTGTTAGCTATTGGTTGGTTAAGGTGAGTTCTTTGGTTAAGGTGAGTTCTTTGGTTAAGGTGAGTTCTGTTATTCAACCCCAAAGAGGAGATGGGAAGTAAATTAGTTTTCATTTCTCGTATGTCAAAGTATTGTAGAGATTATTATCCTAACAGCCGGCGTTTGAGGAGCTCAGGCGATGGTCGTGAAGTTTACTTCTAGAAGTCTGAGAATGCTTCATTCTTCCTTGTGCCCCTTCTGGAATGCAGACATGCCATAAACCACAGAAGTGCAGAGATCTAAGACTGGAAGGTGAGTCTCCTGAAGCCTCACTGTACTCTACTGGAAATTACTGGTTTTTTTTTTTTTCTCTTACTAAGATTCTTTTCTCTCTGTGCCATTGTCCTACCAGGCTTTGTTTAACCATCTTTCACCAAATGAAAAAATATATCACTTTATTCCCTCTGCACCTATGTTCACATACAGAAAGACACCAGTGGATTTGGAGTTTCCATGTTAGGCCTTGGTGCTTTGTTTTTCTTTCCATTTTTACATTTGGATTTGAATTTTCTTTGTCCCTTCCTGATAACTCTAGATGGCTTCCTTCCAGTAAGTCAATCTAACAGGACTCACTTCTGTCCCTTAGAAATATTGGTTCCATGGTTTACAGAACTTTCCCCCTGTACAGCTCTCCAGAGCCCATACATCCCACCGCTATTGAAAGCCCCCTGCCTATATCTTGAAATAGAAGTCTTGAGTTATTTAATCTAAAGGTTGCTTTATTGTTGGCTCTACCTGTGACAACAAATACTACCAACTGAGTGATTTAAACATTGAACATTTATTTATCCTCAATTCTGGGATTGAAAGTCCAATACCACGGTGACACTAGGGCTAGTCTCTGGTGAGAGCTTTTTGCCTGGGTCTCATTTCCTTGTGGCTTTTCCTTCTGTATCCTGGAGCAGGTTAGTATTCTTTAGATAAGCACACCAGTCTCCTCTCAATAGAATCCCAACCTGATAACCTTAGTTAACTCTTGGTGCCCTATGTCCAGACTCAATGGCCTTGAGGACTGACAGTCTTCAACACAGGAATCTGTAGAGGGTGCGACTCAGCCCACAGCAGTCATATCACTTCTGTTTAATATTTTTAATATTTTCCTTAGCATTTTCAGAGTCACAGAGCTCATTAAACATGCTTATTCTCTGCTTGTGAGAAACCTTTTTGGAAGCCACTCATGTAATCTTCGTGTTAGATTATACTCAGCATAATCTTGGGGTGTATTTATAATTCTGAGTGTAATTACAATCTTGTTATCAGTTTCCAGGTAATTATAGGCCAACGATTCCAGCAAAAGCTGCCAAACTTCACATGAACCCAGTGCTCTATAATTTCATTTCCGCATCTTCATGTTCAATCTTGTGGCATTTGATAGAGATGTGCTTGTTCGTTGTTCTCCTTCTAATCAGCAGAGTGGAAGACTGCAGCAGAGGCGTGCCTGGACTTGTTCTGCCTCATAAATGATGAGCCAATCTGACCCTGGGAGGGCTTGTGTGTACTTGACTGCAGGAATGTGTGCAGCTAACCCCAAGCTCCCATGCCAAGTACCTCAGAAAAGCACCAAGGGTCCTCCTGACCCAGACATAGGTCCAGATCAGAGAGCAAGTTCAGCTCTACTCATGATAGATGGGAGGGTGCATGTAGAGAGCTGCGAAGTGCCGAGCGGGGCAAAAAAATGACTGGGACAAGAGCAGTTGGTTTACTCCTCTCTGTAGGTAAAGACAGAGCAGGACAAATGGTTCGTGGAGCAGCGAACCAAAAGTAAAAACATTGTTAGCTTGGCTAGCAGGGAACCCAAAGTAAAAGCTAAAAAGAAACATTAGAAGCTTAAAAGAAACATTGTTAGTTTGGCTAGCAGCGAACCGAAAGTAAAAACATTGTTAGTTTGGCTATGGGCGCTTCTCAGTTGCACCCAATTTTTTGGCTCTGAATGAGCTGCTTCGTTCTAAGAATTTAAGATTTTTGAAAGTTAGGGAGAGATCTTGATTTTACATGGGACTGAGAAACAATATGGAAAATACACAGAAATTCTGGATACTGTATACTATTGTGTTTTTCAGTTTTTTTGATTGCTCAAGAAGGAACAACTGCTAAAGTACACTTGATGATAAATGCTGCTAAATTATTTCAAACACTCAGAGGTGGTGTTTGGCCTGTCTGGAGACTAGTAAAAAGTTCCCTTGAGGATCAGAAATATATAGTGAAGCAGTTAAAAGGGAGAAATGCTTTAGAACAATTACAAGAGGAGAGATCAGAGCAGGCAAACGGTGAAAAGGGAGGAAAACAGAAAAGAAAGATGTACTCAGCTCTAGAAGACTCAGAGTCTACGGACTCCGAGAAGGATGAGGAGGAACTCCAAGCTATTGTCATGATCCCCATGGTATGAACAGTGCCCCCTTCCAGCAATGAAAAGGTAGATTTGCAAACATGCAGACAGGATATCCAGGACAGGTGTTTGAACAGGTGGATCAGATAGCCATTAAGGCTTGGAAAATCACTGCCAAATTAAGGAGAAGTGAGTGGCAATCTTGGCACCTGGAGGCTGCGAGTGGAAAATGCAAGGATTATATGTGTTCCTGTTCAGTATGCCAATTTTACAAAAGCTACAAATTTGTCCAAGTATTTGTCCAGTTTTCTTTTACAGAATTGGTCACTTAAATTTGAAGATACTTTGAAGGAGTTGAGGCTGGCAGTGGTCCATGTGAATTCCACCAGAGTGGACCTTTCCTTTGCATCGGGATTATCGTCCTGGCTGACTTCTACAATGGACCATCTTAAGGAGTGGGTGGGTATAGGAGCATTAACAGGTCTCTTGGTGTTGGTCTCCCTGGTTTGCTTGTGGTTTCTATGTAAGATTAGAGTCACACAAAGAGGCAATGCAGCCATAATCATTCAGGCCTTTACCGCTATTGAAGCAGGACAGTCCCCCACAGGCATGGTTAGCCACCTTAAAAACTAATTAAATACGCTCAGGATGCGAGGCAGAGCACTGCACTCTGAGTCAGCTAATAATGACCCAGAGAAGAGCATGTCTGATTGCATGCGGGTTGGTACCCAAGAGTCCCGCCTCTGGAAAAAAGGGTATCGGACGGGTCTGATGTTTGTTGGGTGGATGACACCAAACAAAAATCAGTACAATGTCCCTGTCATTGTCAGAGATCAGACCTCTACTCTTGCCTGTTGCATTTTAAACAAAAAAGGGGGGAACTGTAGAGAGCTGCGAAGTGCCACACCCTTAAGATGGTGCTGGCTTCTGCCTTTTGCTAGCCCGACAGCAAGTGCTCTCTGTGATAAACAACTCCTTATTTGGTCAAGGCTGGATATCAGGCTTGCTTCCTCGTATGTGGACCTAT
Source organism: Mesocricetus auratus (assembly GCF_017639785.1). Lineage (NCBI taxonomy): Eukaryota > Metazoa > Chordata > Mammalia > Rodentia > Cricetidae > Mesocricetus > Mesocricetus auratus. The sequence continues at coordinate 49,098,760 of NW_024429267.1, read as the reverse complement.
CTGCTGTCGCCACATGGCTTACCAGGGTTGGCCGCCCAAGGGCCTTTTTAAGCTGTGGGCGGGCACTCCCTGGGGTCAGAAGATTTTGTTCAAGGTCCTGAATAAACTGCTTGTGAGAAGGATTCCTGAGTTGCGTCTTCCTTGCTGGTCGAGGTGGTCGTGACAGGTGCATACTCATTGCTGCATGTCTGACAATCGCACAAAATTTCCTGTTTGAATTTGTTTGTTTGTTTGTTTGTTTGAGGGAAGAGTAAGTGTGGAGGTCAGAGGACAACTTGCAGGAATCAGGTCTCACCTATTGCCACGTGGGATCTAGGCATCAAACTAAGGTCATCAGGCTTGGTGGCAAGCACCTATGATAGTTTGAACAGCTATGAGCCTCACAGACTCATACATTTGCATGATTGGTACCCAGCTAGTGAGCTTTGAAAGACAAATTTAGAGATGCGGCTTGTTGGAAGAGGCATGTCCCTGGCAGAAGGCTTTGAGGTTTCAAAGGCCTATACCAGGCACAGTCTCTCTCTCTCTCTCTCTCTCTCTTTCTCTCCCTCCCTCCCTCCCTCTCTCTCTCTCTCTCTCTCTCTCTCTCTCTCTCTCTCTCTCTCTCTCTCTCTCTCTGCCTCTTGCCTCCTACTTATGGATCAGGATGTATCTCTCAGCTATTTCTTCAACACCATGCTTGCCTGTGGGCCGCCATGCCCCCACTACGATTATAATGGACCAACCTCCTGAAACTGTGAGTCAGCGCTGAATTAAATGCTTTCTTTAGAGTTGCCTTGGACTTGGTGTAAAGACAGCACTAGAGCAATAAAACAGAGCAATAGAATAGTGATTAATATGGTGCCTTTACTGTCATTCCTGCCTTTTGTATTGTGCTGACATCTATGTCCAGTGAGGAGAATCAGTTCTCCGTGAGGACTTCCAAGTCTGTGGTTATGCCTTTAGAATATATAGATTTCTAGAACATACAAAGCTACACAGCCCCTAATGGTGGAACAGTCTATGGATATTTGTGTATATCTAAGTTTCCTTACCTTAAAACAATGTTTTATGTGATACTCCAGCCCACCAGTGGGCTCTACCATGGACATTCCCTTCACCCCAAGGTTCTCCTCACATTTCACTGACAAGGAGAACACAGGCCGCTATTTCGTCTTCTAGCAACACACTGATGACAGAAACAGGCTAACTAAAAGCAGTGTGGCCACACACCCCTTCAAGAAAAATTGTCAATTAATTCAAAATTCTGAACAAAAGGATGTCAATGACCAAAGGTAAAGACCCCAAAAGTATGCCAAATACTCCTGACTTAGGATAGAGGATGCTGAACAGCTGAAGCCGTGCTCAAATGAGGACAGAGCAGGAGGAGGTATCATGACCCAGGCTGGTGCCTGTCCAGAGCATCCAGGTTTGTAAATTAGTCCAAAGTGATTTATGTGTGATCTTGATGGAGGAAGATCTTTGTCCTTAAATTCTCCAAGATCAAAGCAGGAGAGGGTCAGAGGCAGAAGCCAGAGAATATCAAATCAGCTCCACTGAGAATTCATAAACACCAAAGAGAAAGCAGTCTTCTTTCAAAAGAAAGTTACCAGTGACTGCTTTCCTGACCTACTGAACGAGGTAGGGTGGGTGATGGGGGAAAGTTAGGATGCTAGCATTCTCTGGTAAGATAAGATCATATAGAAATACCCAGATTAATAAAAATGGGTTAATAATTAGGAGAGAACTAGCCAATAAGAAGCCTGAACCATAGGCCAAACAGCTGATAATTAATATAATTCTCTGTTTATTTGGGGTTGAACGGTAGCGGGACTAGGTGCAACAGAAACTCCAGCTATAGTAGGGCTGGTATTAGCTGGGGTGGGGCTCAGTTCCAGGCTCTGGACCATCAGCACATAGAAGAACTGATAGTTAATTACTAATTTGAGGATGAGAGGCTGCTAAGATGAAACTGCATGTATGCAGATACGTCACACAGTGCATGCTGTACAGCTGATCCTAATGTTTGACTACCATAGGTGCCTTTGAGATGCTGGTGAAAGCTCCAGGTCTTCTCCCCTGCCATCCCTGCTTGCTAGGATACATACATGTAAATCTAGGACCACACTGGAGCCCAGATGAAGACCATACATCCTACCAAGGATGACAGGTCACACATGCTGTAATCCCAGCCCTCAGGAGGCTGAGACAAGTGGACTGAAAGTTGAGGTTAGCTTAAGCTACATAGTGAGATTATCTTATAAGAAAGTAAACTGAATGTGTACATTTTGTGCTGCCAAGATATATGTCAGTAAAACTGTAGTCACGTGAGAGGAGGGAACCTCAGTTGAGAAAATGCCTCTATAAGACTGGGCTGTAGGCAAACCTGTAGGGCATTTTCTTATTTAACAATTGATGTGGGAGACCAAGCCCATTGTGGGTGGTTCTATCCCTAGGATGGTGGCCCTGGCTTCTATAAGAAAGCAGGCTGAGTAAGTCATGCCAAGCAAGCTAGTGAGAAGAACCTATTCATGGCCTACGGGTCAGCTCCTGCCTCCAGGTTTCTGGCCTATTTAATTCATCCCTAACTGCTTTCAGTATTGAACTTTTGTATGGAAGCATGAGTGAAATTAACCCTTTCCTTCCCAAGTTGACTTTGGTCATGATGTTTCATCACAGCAATAGCAGTCTTAACTAAGACATATTTAGACTCTGAAATTGAAATTTCTTTCCACTTACATAGTCAAGGTCAATATAATTTGTCAAGAGCTTATATTGATGGTTTTATTAGAGATGTAGAGGGAGGAGCAAAGCAAGAGTTAAAGAGACAGAGGGAAGAAAAGTGACTTGAAATAGATACTTACTTGATAATATATTGAGCTGCATTAATGATGATAAATGTTAGTCATGAACACATTTAAAATTTATAAAAATATGGAACTATAAGGGGAAAGGAATAAAATTAATATACTTATAAACATATATATGTATATATACACATACATACATACATGGTAGTATAGACATGTAATCCCAGCTCTTGGCAGGCTGAGGATCATGAACTTGAGGCTACTATGGGAAAAATAGCAAGATACCATCTCAAAAAATATAAGGGAAGTAGGAAGAAAGTAAAGCACATATAGTTTATTAATGTGATATATTTATAAATATGTGATGAATTTAAGAAATGTATCCAAGAATGCACAAGAAAAGTTACAGTAGTTACTATGGAAGACAGGGAAATGAGAAAACGTTTTTTTAAAAATGTCTGAGGTGCACTATAATTGAGACAAGAAACTACAGTGGCATGATGGCTATTCCCAGCCCAGAATCCATTCCTCCCTTGCCTGTACATTAGTAATAACTGTGTGTGAGGACTACCACACCATCCGAGTACTTCAGAAACAGAGGTACTTGTTAAAACCTGGAGAAGTCTGTAGGGAAGTGCTGGGGGCTGAAGGGAGAAGGAGATGCAACATGGAAGGGAAACGAGAAACCGAAATGGTGGTTTCACACAAAGCCTTGGGCTCACTCTGATTTTCAGGGAGTCCAGGGGTGTAGAAGCAAAAGGGCTTGGCTCTTCTGTTTCTGTATCAACAATTCTAAGCTATTCAGATCTTCTATTATCTGGGTGAAGGAGACACAAGATTCCTAGGTATTCCCACTTCTCTGAGCAAAACTGAAGCTCTAGAATCCAAGGGCCATCCTCTAGCCAGTCAGGATTAGTTCTCAGCCACGAGACACACAGAAGCTGAGCATGCATGCAAAGGATAAATGAAATCTGCAGGGACCTTCACAGGACACTGACTGAATGCCCATGTTCAATAGACTGTAACTTTCATGCACTCAACAGATATGTGATGAAAGCCTAGAATCATGCTCCCAAATGTGGAAGACACTATCTGTATATGGTTACTGATCATAAGAAAAATGGCTAGTGCTGTGGGATAATCTCTTACACTGTGAAGATGTGTCTCTGCCAAGGCACCATCTGATTGGTTTAATAATAAGCTGAATGGCCAGTATCTATGCAGAAGAGGATAGGTGGGACTTCTGGACAGAAATGGGGACTCTGGAAGGAATCAGAGAGGTGGGGATTCACTAACAAGGCACAGAGGAAGTCGAATGTATGGAGGAACAGTAGCCAGACAAGTGGTAGAAATTAGATTAATATAGCCGGGCAGTGGTGGCACACGCCTTTAATCCCAGCACTCGGGAGGCAGAGGCAGGCAGATCTCTGTGAGTTTGAGGCTGGGCCGGACCAATAGCCTCCGAAACAATACAGAGAAACCCTGTCTCGTAAAAACCAAAAAAAAAAATAGAAATTAGATTAATATAAATGGGTTAATTTAAGTTACAAGGGCTAGTTGGGATCAAGCCTAAGCTAAGGCTAAGCTTCCACAATTAAAAAAAATCTTCTTGACATTATTTGGAGCTGGTAGTTCAAAGAAAGTCTGACTACATTTGTTGTCCAATGTAAAGGCACATATATCCTGCTGGACCTACCAGAGTGGGGTAGTTCCAGTCACCAGTGCCATGTGCTAGGCAGAACCCCATGGCAGGTGGTCTGACCCTTTAAGGCTTGGCTCCCATGGTCAGAGAAAGCTGCAGGCTTACAGAAAGAAAGGTCCAGACTGAGAAAACCTCTGAATATGTTCAGTATGCTTGAAAATGTGCTTAGCTGCTAAAGAAAGAAAAGAAAATGGGTATAGATCGTCATAGAAAAAATAATTTAATAAAGTTGTTAAAGTAAGAGAAAGCAATATAAAAAGGATAAGACATGTAAGGATGGGAAATATTTAACACAGGATGTTTCAATCCTATGTAGTGCTTTATTGACTTCAAATGTCTTTAAAAAGTTAATGAACAAAATAACAGTTGCTAAAAGACATTGAATTGTGGAAAAATCACTGCTGAATTAAACCAGCCTATGTATTTTAAGGATGTCTTAACTTCAGAATAGAAGCCAGGAATTATGTTGAGGGAGAGGTTATGCCTTTGTTTCCAAGGAAATGAAAAGCTATGAATTCCTCCGAAGTTAATAAAGATCAGATTTGACTAGGGAAGACCTCCTGAAAATCTTGGCTCCAAACATGAAGGAAGAAAGCAAGAAAAACTACAAGACAGATGACACATGTGCTGCTCCCTTTACATGGGAACAACTCGAGAAATCTTGTTGGCTACAGAGTCCTCAAGACTTACTATTACAGGCCATCCTTTCATATGGCATGGATGGAGATTTATATTACAGTTTGGTTATTCAGTCCAAGCAAACACATAAAGTTGAAAGATGCCTTTTACCTGCTCAAATATTTTTAAAAAATCATGTTTAGCTAATTTGTGCACAACTCACATGGAGTGAGAAGAGAGTTAGAGAGAAATGGAAGATCTGGGATGCGTTCGCCCAGAGGCCATCAGACAGTGCAAAAGAACATCTATGAACCGTATAGCTCTGTGTTTACAGGAAACCAGTGGGAGTAATCTAGAATAGTACATAATTACAGATTTGGTACATGTAATTAATGTTTAGAAAAATAATAATATTTGAAAGTTGATAAGAAGTCTTTTTTTCCTTCCTGAATAAATTCAGACTCACTTCAGGCAGTAATATCTAAAATAGTTAGAAAACCAAAGTTTAGGGGACAGAGACAGAATTTCTACAATTACATTAAAATGAAAAACACTGGATGGAGTTCTGTCTAAACAAAACCATATCTGCCTGTTTATTTTCATTTGGAGATTTTCACTTGGAGGTTTTAAAATGATGCTAATGTCTCATCAAAAACACATAAGAATTTCACATAGCTTTTTAAGGAGAAATCACAGTAGCATTCTTAAGAGAGATAACTGACAAAATGCTTTTTGCAATTTTAACTGACATTGAAAAAAGTTAGTGTGGAACTTCTTAGAACAGAAAAAACTTTCCCTGATAAATTTAGTTTTACCATAATCCATTCAAGTTTTAATATTAATTGATATATAATTTAAATTTCAATTTGACTTTTCTTAAATTGAACACTTTTGTTTTTTATGTTATTTTAAACTTAATAGTATGATCCTAAATTAATTTTTCAATTGTTCTTATTTCTTGTTTTAGATTAATTCAAAGTCAAAAAGGAAGATTGGGAGCCAGGTGTGGTTTAGTCTGTAATTCTAGTAGTTGGGGGCTGAGTAGGTGAATCATGAGTCCCAGACTAGCTTGAACTTACCTGTGAGACTTTGTCTCTTAAAGTGAATAGAGTTGGGAAAGGAAGAGGTGTGTGGGAGGGGGTTAAAAGATTGGATTTTGACTGCTGAAAATTACCCTAACCTGGTGTGGGATGTCCTTCTGTATGTTGTGAATATGTGTTGCTGTTATTGGTTGATAAAGCTGAGTTGACCAATGTCGAGGCAGAATATAGCTAGGTGGGAAACACAGAGTGACAGAGAGAAAGAAAATGGAGTCAAGGAGACACCATGTTAGCTGCCAGGGAAACAAAATTTGAGGTAACAAGCCATGACCTTGTGGTAAAATATAGAATAATAGAAATGGGTTAATTTAATCATGAGAATTAGCTAGTAATATGCCTGAGCCATCAACCAAACAATTGTAACTACTTTTAAGCCTCAGAATGATTATTTGATAAGTGGTTGCAGCGGGCTGGAGAGAACGTGGTCCAGATGGACCGGGTAGGACAGGAAACATCCAATGTCACTAACCTCTGAAGTTGAGGGACTGGCCGAGGGTGGGGATTAACACAAAACCTCACCCTGTGTACTAGGTTGCTTTGGAACTCACTTTGTAACCCAAGCCAGTCTCAAAGTGGCAATGCCCTTGCCTCACTCCCCAGTGCTGGGATCACAGGCCTGAACCACCCACCTATTCCCGGTTTTGAGTTGATATTTTGTGGCAAATTCAAAATCAAAAGCCTAAGAATAAGAAAATACTTCAAGATTTATATTTTTCCTTTATGAGAGAATTAAGCAGGATTATTTTAAAGACTTATTCTTGTTTTTATTTATATGTGTTGTGGCTCTCTGTGTGTATATGTACCATGTATGTGAACATGCCTAGGGGGGCCCTGGATGTGGAGTTACAGGCTGTTGTGAGCCCCAGTGAGTGACAGCAACTGAGATTGAATCCTGTGATCTCTTAACTCCTTAACTCCAGCCTCAGCAGGCAGCAGGCAGAGAGAGCACTGGGCCTGGTTGGGGCTTTTGAAACCTCAGAACCCACTCCCAGTGATATTTCTCCAACAAGGCCACACCTCCTAACCCTCCTAAGCACTCCACTAACTAGAGACTAGGCATGCAAAAACAAAAAGGCCTTTGGGGTCATTCTCATCCAAGCCACCACATGCCCCCTGGATCCTGACCATCACCAAAGCTGCAGGGAGGAAGCCAAGTTCCTCTGCGGCAAGTGTTCCATGGCAGCTTTGGAGAATCACAGCGACGAAGGGGTCAAGGGTCTCCTCAGAAAGAGGGAAGCAGAGAGAACTTCAGAAGGAGGAGCAAAAGTTCAGCTAAGCTATGGAAGAAGACATCTTCCATAAATGCCAGCTGAAGGGAGACATCCTTGGAAAAGAAAATATGACAAAGATGGAAAAGTGACACAGTCACTCAGAGTGTGGTCAACAGGGACTTAGACTGACAAAGGTGACAGGTGGCTTTGGAGGAAAATGCTGCAGGAGGGATTTGAAATGTACCCTTTGCTTCTTGTAGTGAATTTAAACACATGCGTAGGTGTTAGTCTAGTTTCTTCCCCTTTGGTGGACAGGAAGGAAGAAGAAATGGAGCTCTGTGGGCATGTACATGTGTGTGTGTGTGTGTGTGTGTGAGAGAGAGAGAGAGAGAGAGAGACAGAGAGAGAGAGAGAGAGAGAGAGAGAGAGAGAGAGAGAGAACACCAAGTGTCTTTAAACACATGCATAGGTGTTAGTCTAGTTTCTGCCCCTTTGATAGACAGGAAGGAAGAAGAAATGGAGCTCTGTGGACATATACACGAGAGAGAGAGAGAGAGAGAGAGAGAGAGAGAGAGAGAGAGAGAGAGAGAGAGAGAGAGAGAACACCAAGTGTCTCCTTTAACCACTCTCACCTATTTTGAGGCTGAACCTGGAGTTTACAGATTCCTTGACTGAGCAGTCAGTGAAATAGTGATCCTAGGTACCCTTTTGTCTCTATTTGTCTGACTTTCCAGTGCTGGGGTCACAGTCACATGCTTTTGTGCTGGTTTTGACTGGAACCTGGGTCTCCACATTGGGATCACAGTCCCCACACTTGTGTAGCAAGACTTTTACTGACTGCTCCATCTCTCCACCCCGTTCCTGTCTTTTTTATTTCCAGCTATCTGACTACCTGTCTGTCCTCAGCAATCTACAAACTTCTATTTGTGCTCTCTGCTTTTCGTTATGATGGCGATTGATTTATGAGCAAATTCAATGTGGACCTTTGAGGCATTCTGAATCACCCTGACAGCAGCCCTGTAAACAGATCAATTTCTGCCTTTACAATTTGATGCCTCCTGACCCAACAAACCAACATTTTGTTAAACGCAAGAGAATTCTTCTTGTTTGACAAAGTAGCAGTAAATTAGTCTCCAAAGGCCTGAGACAATATTGTATCCACACTGAAGAGAAGTAATCAAGCCTCTTGTATTTCTCCAAAGGTCATTTGCTTACTCAGGGAACTCTGTGCCCAGTAAAGCACAGGGTGGGATTATCCTCTAGTTCTCGTTTGCCTGTGCTGTCAACTGACTGAAAAGAGAACAAGAGTCCTGACTACTAACCTACAAGTCAGACACAACTTAAACATCCAGCAAGTTAGGCAGTTCTTTGTCTACGTACAAAGCATTTGGTGCTGTTATTTGTTATTTGGATGTGAAGTGCCTCCCCAGAAGTTTGTGTGTTGAATGTTTGGTCCCAACCATTGTCCTATTTTGGAGGGTCGTGAAATCATTAGGAGGTGGTGCCTAGCTGGAGTAAGGAGGTCACTAGGGCCAGGTCCTTGGGCACATCTTATTTTTGACTCCTTCTGTCTTTCTCTCTCCTCTGCCTGTCTACCATGAAGTGGGCAGCCTCTCCCACATGTTCCCATCACCACGATTTCCCTCACCATAGACTCACAATCAAGGGACTCAACTGTGGGCTGAAATCTCTAAATCTGGAAGCTAAAACAAACCTTCCTTCATGTATTCTGTCACAATGTTGGGAAAATGAACTCACACAGTTCTCTTTGGGGAGACAGGGCTTCAGGAGCCTCCTCTGAATTTCCTTATCCTATCTCCTAGATCCACACTGTTAACAATCATGCTTTTGAAATCATTGAAGTCCAAGTCAGGGAAAGGCTAAGAAACTCATAGCAATCCTCCTGACTCAGTCTTACAAGTACTTGGCTTACCAACATGTGGCATGATGCTCAGTACTGTTTAAATGGTTTTATAACCCTTTAGGCTCCTTCACTTGGGACTCAGGATATGTAAGGAGGGGAAATTTTTGTCTTGGTTTCCCTCAGATAGTCCCATGCTTTCCAACAGAAGACTAGACCACACTCCTTGCATCTTTATTCATTGTTAAGACATCAAGCAAAAGGTCACGAATTTTCTACAATTATTCCTTTGCCTATAACAAGACTACATGCTCTACATTTAGCCTGGTTAAAAGGTATGAGGTAATGCATGTCTGGTCGTATGGCTCTTTATAAATGTAGGCTATTATTACTACTCATGAATCTTACCAACTAAAAGGGTCAGAGATAAGACATAATTATGCTGATGTCACCAGTTTTCCATGAATTAACATTGTCTGTTTGATCAAGGACTCTGTAGACCATTGCAGCTTTAAGAATATGTCTGACTAATAGGCAAGGGAAGAACCAGGGTGTTCTTCAGAATCAGAGTATTCTCTCTTGTGTGCTAAGAGCTATAGGAAATACTTTTCTACTTCATTGCACATCAAAGAACTGAAAAGTAACTGTTTCAGGGGTGGTGATACAGCTCAAGTGGTAGAGTACTTGCCTAGCATGCAAGAGGCCATGGGTATATTCCCCAGGACAACAGGGAAACCAAATGAGGTAATGCCTTCCTGTAATCGCAGCACTTTGGAGGTAAAAGTGAGAGGGTCACAAGTTCAAAGTCATCCTTGGCTACATACTGAGTTTCAAGTCAGCCAATAACAAAATAATTTAAATCTCATTTTGTTATTGTTGTGTTGAAAGAGGGTCATGATATATTCCAGGGTTGCCGGAAAGTCTTAACAATCCTCCTGACTCAGTCTTACAAGTACTTTGCTTACAGGCATAAGGCATGACACTCAGTACTGTTTTAATGGTTTTTACCCCTTTGTACCTCTTCACTTGGGACTCAGGATATGTAAAGGAAGGGAAAGTTTTGTCTTGGTTTCCTTCAGATAATCCCATGAGCAGATTTCAAAGAAGGAACTCTTTGGGTTATCCAACAATGGCCAAGCTCAATGGACTAAATGTCTCCTCTGTGTTAGGTCTGTCTTAGGATGCTCAATCATTTCCCAATGAGTCACTCTGAGTCAGCCTCATCCATTAGAAAGGAGGGTGCCTGTGTGGAAAAAAAATAAACTGTACTCAACCCATTAGTCTGTACGAGTAAATATGGTAGTAATAATGAAAACATCAAAAATAAGATCCTCAAACCTACTTGTTTTTTCTCTATGTTAATGAGTGCCATATGGGTGGCTTCCTTCAAAACCCCAAAATGCAAGCACTGAACTGTGATGTGTGGATGTGTTGGGTGGAAGAGAGGGAGAGAGAGAGAGAGAGAGAGAGAGAGAGAGAGAGAGAGAGAGAGAGAGAGAGAGAGAGTTGATTGGAGAGCAAAGGAATAGTAGATATTGAGTCTATAGAGTTTCCATTGTGAGATTTTTACCTTGAAGATTAGAAGGGCTCACACTGTAAATGCATGGGCAGTGTTTATCTCATCTAGTATAGGTAAGTCGCTGTAAATTACTTTTAGGAAGTGATAGCCCAGGACAGTCGCTGTAGTTTATGACTGCTTTGATCCATGGAGAGCAACTAAGACAGAGCACACAGGGCCACTCGGGTTTTTAAACTCCTCTTGGAGCCACCTAAGCAGCATTTACTGAATGACACACAAGCCAGGCAACCGTCTTTCAATTTTAATGTTGAACCAGAGCCACAGCTTCATGTGAGTTTCCTGGGCAGTTGGAAGCAGTGTTTTATTATCTTAGGCTTTGATAAGCTTTATGACGTACCTTCAAATGGCTGAATATGCTGGTTGGGGACCATAGGCATTTGTGGCTAGATTTTGTGTGGTGTCACTATGGAGTCCAAGAAAGCCCTATGTACATATTCAAAGTGACTAGGTATATTAGTAACTTTTTCTTGTTGCTGTGACCAAATACACCACAATAAACAATTCAACGGGGAGGGGAGCAGGTATTCAGACTTACAGTTTAAGAAGATACACAGTACCATTGTAACAAGAAAGGCAAGAGGACAGAACAGCAAGCAGTTTGTCACATTGTATCTGTATTCAGGAAGTAAAAGAGTGACAGGAAGTGGGTTATGCTATAAAACCTCAAGGCTCACCTCTACTGCCCCACCTTCTACAGCAAGTTTTTACTTATTAAAGGTTTCTCAACCTTCCAATACGGAGCCACCAACTAGGACCAGTGCTCAAACACATGAACCAATGGGTTTTCAAACCACAACACTGAGTGGCCTGTTTGTTTTAATACTAATAATGTTTGGAGACTTCAGACACTCAAGCTCAGCAGCCTTCTATCGATCACTGGTAAGAAGATGGTAGACTTTGGTTTTTTTTTTTAAGTAAGAGGATAAAACTGTACTCATTTTAAAGACAACATGCCACTTTCTTGAGATATGGGGAGAAATGTAAAGGAAATTCTTGCAGGCAAAAGGATTCTGGATCTTTTCAAAAGAAGTTATGATTGAAATCTTAAGATCAATCCTGGTATTAAGTAGAAACACATGCGTTTTTAAAAATCACATTTTGTGCCAGAATAAGGAAAGGTAGACTGATTATGCTAGAAGGGAAAGGTCTATTCGTAAAAAGAAAGTGTGAAATTTAATAATTAGTTCAAATATTAACAGGAGGATTAGGTTTTAAAGGTCAGTTAGAGAAGTGTAAGAGAAAGATAGACCCGGATCTCACAGGTCTTAAAAGAACATCAAAAGAGAAGAGAGCTGTCTCAGCAATTAAGACCTTTGAAAAGGAACCAAAAAATGCACAGAAGACAGGAAATGAATCTCTGTAGGAGACTAAAGTGTCTCTACCAGAGAGAACAGGACACAATGTCCTAAGAAGAGGTGACTTCATAATACTACACAGACTGGCCAGAGTGAGAATGGCTGGGAATCTTGGTAGTCTACACAGTGGCTATAGAAACTCTGGGAAGACTTAAAAGGGTGGGGTTAGGAGGATCAGCCCAAAATAAAGACCTGTCATTAAATCTGTTTTAAAGTGGTACAACCATTGGAAGTAGATCAGAAGTAAAATGTTTCCCTCAGATGGACCACAACAATCCATGGGTCCCAGTTGCCATTTTTACCTAATGCAACTAAACTAAAAATAAAGCCACCTGTATTTCTAGACCCTATTGATTTCCCCACAGGCCTATTGGAATGAGTATTCTTCCCACCAGCCTGGTCCCAGAGGAGTGTCAACCCCAAATAACACACAGAGACTCTGTTACAGTGCTGTCGGCCAATGTCCAGGGCTTCTCATTGCCTAGTTCTGTCTTAAGTATTAACCCATAACTATATATATATGATCTTATCTTACTGTGGGCATCAGCCTCATGTGTCCTCTCTTCCCGGGATCACATGGCAACTCTCTACTGTTGACTACATTTCCCAGACTCCCCTTTGACTCCTAGTCCCAACTATCTTGCTTCCTTATTGGCCAACAGTGCTTTATTTATCAACCAATAAGACAAACATATACACAGAAGGTTTTAACTTTAACATAGCCAAATTATATATAACAGAAAAGTTATCAAGTAGGAACTATAGTTAAAATATTTAGTCCATTAACATTTAGTAAGAGTTAAAGAATGTATTTTATCATCTATCCTATCTGTGTGAGTCTAAAGTCTTATATGTAGCTTATCTTTTATCATAACTAAGGAAAATTATAACTATCTGTCTTCAACTCCATCGAAGACCACAGAAGAATAATTATATAAACACTAGAATTGATGGAGACATCTCTCTGGCTGAACAGTCACCTGAAGTTCCTCTGTAACATTGGGGCACCCATCTTCAGTCCATAGACCACAGTGTGTCTGGCAGACTTCTCAGTAAAGCAGGAAATTTTAAACTGTCTGTCGATATTGTCAGTCATTTGTGTGTGTGTGTGTGTGTGTGTGTGTGAGTATGTGTGTGTATGTGTGTCCTGTAGAATGTCTGGCAGACTCTTCCATCTAGTAGGAACTCTTTTGGACTATACCATCAAGTTTAGCAGTCACTTTCCTGTGGGTCCTGCATATCCAGTCTATCAGACAGTAAAGGCAAGAGCAGTTTCTTGCCCAAATGGCTAATCTTGCCATGTTGAAAGCAAACTTCATAATAAGTTTCTTCAATGCCCATCTTCCTCTCAGACATAATTGGTGTGACAGGAGTAGCAGTGTCTCACTATCATGAAAAACCCTAAACCATCTAAATACCATATATTCTGTAGGTCTTTGTAAGGTTTGAAGAATATCTATCCATCTCAAATACATCTCTATATTTCTAGAAAAACCTAACTAATTATAAGTGACTGTATACAATCTGTATTTAATTAAGCATTACATTTTAAAAGATCAGTATAAACACAATATTTAAACAATAGGAGATATGTACATATCACAAAATTGACCTTAAATTTGTATCAATAAATGAAAATCCATACCAATACAAAGTATTCATTTCTATATCATATTCCATTTTTTCCCTTTAGAAAGAGATTGTGATCATTACCATTTCTAAACAACCCTGTATAAATGAAAACAAACATTTATAAACAATATTTGGAGAGCATTGTTCTCTCCAACCTACTTCCTGCTGTTAGGGGGCACTGTCTTGGGGATCCTAAGAAGACCCAGAAATCCTGACTATAGTGGTCTGTAACTGCATAATCTCAGCTGTTTTGGGATGTTGGATCACCTGGGTAGGCCACTACTTCAGGGGGTCTTACTGCTTCAAACCATATAAGTCTGGAAGGAATGCACAGTTTTTCATTTTCTGTGGAAACAAAAAGCCTCATTTCCAAAGTAGCCTGTCCTTAAATTTAAAGTTTGAAGTCAAAGCATTTTTAAAATATATAAGTTGGATTAATTCAGCAGCATTTATAGTCAAGTGTATTTGAGTAGTTGTTCTTCTCTTAGCAATTGAACAACTAAAAGTCAACACAATAGCACACAGTATCTAGATTCTAGGTATATTTTCCATCTTTATCTGGCATTTTATTACTCTGTATCTTTTAATTTTACTTTTTACTTTTTTGAGACAGGGTTTCTCTGTTTACTTTGGCTGCCCTTGAACTTCCTCTGTACACCAGGCTGGCCTTGAAATCACAAAGATCTGTTTGCCTCTGCCTCCCAAGTGCTAGGATTAAAGGCATGTGCCACCACACCCAGCTACTCTCTTCCTTCCTTCCTTCCTTTCTTTTTTTCTTTCTTCTTTCTTTCTTTCTTTCTTTCTTTCTTACCACTATCCTATTTCTTTTTCTCTCCCAAGCCTACATGTATTTTTAAACACACTATAAACCTTTTAGAGGATTTTCTTCATCTGAATCTGTCTTTACTGTAAATCTTTATCTTTTTCTAGCCACAAGTCTTTTATCTAATGAACAACATTGCTAAAATTAAAGTGGCAGCTGTTTTAGCTGCTAGCTTTCCAACATGGCAGTCATAAGCTGTGCTCACCACCATGGTCTATGCCGCCATCAAGCAGCATGCTGCTGGCTTGGAGATGTAGTCACTGCCAATGCCAGTGATGGTACAAACCATTCTTGTTTGGTCATGGGGTCCCTTAAAAGAGCCCTGTGTTTTTTCCCCTCACTTATGCTAAGTGAGGAAAGGCTCCTCCCTTAAAGCAGCCAAGCAAGTCTCTGCTTGTCTCTAGCAAAACAGAGCCTACCCAAGAAAATGCTGCTACCAAGTAGCCATGTTTCTCTCTGTTCTTCTGTTTTTAAAAATCCTTTTTAAGCTTTTTGTTAAGTGGAAATTTGTGCCCTACGTCCGGGTACCATTATGTAATGAGCATTCTTTAACTCCTAGTCCCACCTATCTTGCTCCCCTATTGGCCAACAGTGCTTTATTTATCAACCAATAAGACAAACATATACACAAAAGGACTTCCCTCATCAGTCTATTTTTTTGTCCTTAGAAAAACAAAATAAAAAAACAGATAAATAAATAAATACTTCCTCGTAATAAAAATAATGTTAAATTTTAGACAAAAGTTGTCTTATCTTTAAAAGGTAAGCAATATTAAGAGTTCTACAGCTCAATAGCTGTAATCAGCCAGCAAACAGCTCACTTTTAAGGGAACAGAAGATTGGGGGAAATTTATGTCGATCTGTTCAGAAAAGTGAGCTTGGCTTGAGCTTTAGCAAAACAGTGAGATGAACACATTTCTTAGAGCAAAAGCATCCTCACTCTCAACAAAGGTCTTCACACAATGAAAGCCCGAAAGAAGCCCAGAACTGACCCTATTTTTAGATGAAATTCTTTGAAGAATAGCTGTCTGGGTGGGAGCAAAAGCTACCCAAATAGCCCAAGAAAAGCAGGAAGTCACCTCACCGCCACCTTTGTCTTCATGTTGACACTTCTGCATGGATCTGAGTAACTATATAAAGCCAACACTAATCACAGTTCAGACCTATGACTAGCCAAAGAGCCAGCTGGCAAGCAGCTCCTCAGTGGTTTCCTGCCTCCTGGTTCTCACACTGTTGAGTATACTAACATTAATTGCTTTAATCACTGAAATGAGAGCCTTTACTTCTTAGCAGTTATGCATCTACATTTCTTTGCTTGTTTATTGCCGATTTTCAAATTATAAATTTATTTAAGTGTAGGATCTATGCATGTGTCATTCACCTACACACACACACACACACATTATTTATATGCTATAAAATTATATATGTATCAAATGCTGAAATGTTGAAATCTTCAGAAATTTCAAAAACTCAACATCAAATGTGTATTGAGAGACTACTGTGTGATAAACACAAACAAGATTATGGAAACATTAAAATATAAATTGACATTCAACATTATGATCAAGATGATACAAATAAATACACTTCCTATGCTTATGACTAAATAAATTCAACAGTGAAATAGAACAGTGAAAACCCCTCTCAAAGGTCATGTTAATTCCCACAGCTAGCACATAGTAGAAACCATGTTAGAAAGAATTTAATTGCATATTCATGTTGCTTCAATTTTCCAAACAAAACCACTTTCGAAATAGAAAATATGTTGACAGTTCTCTACTATGCTAGAATTTAAAGAGACTTGTAAAAGTAGACTTCCTTTAATAGATCCTCATTATTTACCTGAGTAAACTTTTCTCTCTTGTATTCATGTGATGTGTTTATATCTTAGACAGTTTTCTGTGCTTCTCTGGCTGTTATTTAGACTTTTTTTACTTGTATGATGCAGAGATTTTAAAAAAATAAAACAATACACAAGGAACCAAAAGGAATGATCAACCATCCGATATCCATTCTGCAACCTTGGACTTCTTTGTTTTTTGCTCTCTCGGAAGTAGAGTATTCCAGTGAACACAAATAAAAACTGCCCACACATTCTGTTTGTTATTCTAGAACATGCAGAGATCTTCCCTGCTTGCCTGGATAAGTGTATTACAGGGGTAATGACCCTCTCCATGAAGACAGAGTAGGAAAACAGCAAAAGAAGGGCTCTGGTCAAACCAGAAGCAAGTAACTGCAGAGTTCACAGAGAGTCCATTTCTCATACTACATGGACTGTGTTCTCAGTACCTCTGCACCTCAGCTTTTGCCACTTTCAATATAAATGCTTCAGTTTGTTAGTTTTAACTGTCAACTCCATTCAACCTAGACTTGATCACCTGGAAAGAGAATCTTCACAAAGAATCGTCTAGATCATGTTGGACTGTGGGTAGGGGGGCTCTCATGATAGGTAACTGAGATGGGGAGACCCGTGCTGCTGTGGATGGCACCGTTTTGTGGGTGTAGGAGGAAACAGTGTACCAGCATTAACCATGTGACTTATTAGAGGTGCATACAGATGAAGTAGTAAAAGGGCGGTTTACCACACCGCTAACCACACCCACTTTAGGCATGACTAAGGACATATACGGATGTAGGCGGTGAACTACGTCACTAGCCAGGCCCACTTTTGGGCATGGCCAGGGGCATTACGAGGAAGGTATAAAAGACTGAACAACGGAAGTCTCGCTCTTTTTCCAGCTTTCCGACTTCCAGTTTGGCAGCGAAAAACTACTCGGCTCACCTGGGTTACTTGTTTGTCTCTTGTGAGTAATTTCTACAATAAATACTTATTTTTGCTTTCAGTAATTGTCCATTTATCATTGCAGCATCATGTGGGTCCTCCCTTGGCTGTGGAAGAGTGAAGGAATCTAGCTAAGCAGGAGCAGCAACAAGCAGGCAACAAGAATTAATTCCTCCCTGCCTTTGACTGTGGCGGCAATGTGACAGTGCTCTTAAGGTGCTGTCGCTGTCACGTCTCTGCCATGATGGGCCATAATCTGGAACTCCAAGGCAAACGTGCCCCTTCCTCACCTATGCCGTTGCTTTGTCACAGAAACAGAACTGTCTTGTTTGGATAGCTTGAAGTCTGAAATGAGGTGCCAGTCTGCATCATGTTTATTCCAGACATTTGGAATCAAAAAGGATTATGGGAGGGCATAATTAACTTCAGTGAGAAATTGGGGATGTTTGATGGCATATGATTTTATGGTATTCAGTCCTCCTGAGGGGGCAGAATATATTGCTGCAGGTAAAAGCCAAAAGCATAGGCCTAGAAATTAAGGGTGACATCTCAGTTAGTAATTATTGTCTAACGACAGGATTTTATGTGTGCAAAGGGCCTTCCGACTCAAGACAGCAAAGGATGGCCCCTCTCTGCAGTTCTAGCTGCAGCAAGAGTTGAATGTTGGTTGCAATCAGATCAAATTGTTCACCATCTGTTCATGGGAAGATAAAACCCTTTTCCCTCTATAATAGACCAGCAAGGAAGTAAGCAGAGCAATTGTCTCGAATTTCAGCACCAAATGACTGTGTTTATGCACAGGGAACAAATAAAATGAGATTATCCATGCAAACACAACCATAGAAACTTTGAAATCCCTGTCTGCATCTCCTGAAATCCTTTCACCTGCATTTTATGGAGGGAGGAAAGAGCTGTGGAAGTGTACTTACTAATGTAAGCTTTTTTATTTTAACATCCAACCTCCAAAAGGATATTTTTAGCCCTTCTGATCTTTAAAATCATTTTAGGAGTTAATTGCTTTTCTACTATATACATAGAGTGAAATTTCTATGTAATATTTTATGCATAGTTTATATTTCAAATAAAAAATACATTCCAACATCTGCTTAGTATTTCATTTCACATATACCTTTTACTTAGAACCAGTAAGCAAATGAAGACAGAAGACAAAGCCTGGAAAAAAACAAAACAAATATATTACCTATGAGAATTAAGGAGCAAATTTAACAAAAATAATTAGTTATGAAATCAATAGACCAAATTTGTTTCTAACGAAAAAAATAGGAAAATTTCATGGAAGAAATAATTAGTTATAATTTATCAAAATATAAGAGGTATAGAAAGTATAAAACATATCTGAGATAAATCACAAAACATCTCCACAGCTTGGGAGATATACAAACTCATAGATATAAATAACTTATATTGGAAAAATATATATTTTCCACATATTGATCTAGAAATACTAAGAAATCCCAGTTAAAATTCCCAATGGGGGTGGGATTAATGAGGCCCCACCTCTCCCTGTGTATCTGGCAGTAATGGTTTCTGGAGGAAGGAGAGACATTTTCTTCAGTGGCATAGTAACAGGTAAGTTCCTGCACTCCTGTAAATAGCCTATCACCTATGTTCCATAAGTAATCTGATGTGAGATTTGCTCACACACACACACACACACACACACACACACATAAATCCTCAGTAGGTTACTTTTAATTAGCAAGGCCATTCTAATATTTATCTGAAAATGCTGTTGCTAAATATTTCAAGCCCAGTTTTACAGAAGAAGAGATAACACTAAAGTAGAGGACTCACACTGCTCTTTATCAAGAGTTGTTAAATCTACAGTGTGGCATCAGGGCAAAGACAGATAAAAGACAAGAGACAGAGACTCTTCCAGAGGCAGCTAAAAAGAGATGACTATTTGATTTTTAAGTATGTCCTTAAGAGCAATATATTTTAGACAATGAGTAGAGGATAGAATTTAAAATTATGATGCTAGGCCAATTATATATCCATATAAAAATAAACTTGATGCCCAACTTACAATACAGAGACATTTCTCATCTAAATGTGTAAGACAAAATAGTGGTGATTTTCAAATAAAATCATAGAAATATACTCACAATCTTGAATGTGATAAACCTTGAATAAGACACAAAACAACTGAAAAGTAGATATATAACCTTATCAACATTAAGAAATTTTTTCAATGAACTATTCTATTTGAAGCGTATAATAAGACTACCCAGTGGGTGAAAGAGGTTGGCACTCAGCCTGATGACCCAAGTTTGATCTCCAGGACCCACAGGGCAGAAGGAAAGAACTAATGCCCACAAGTGCTCCTGTGACCTTCACAAGTACCATGAGAGCGTAAGCACATGCAGGCACACACATACACACAGACACTAAATAAATAAACAAAGAAATGCAAAAAAGCAAACTGTAAAAACTAGGCTGGAGTATAGTTCAGCAGTACAATATTTGCCTAAAATGTTCAAGGCATTGGAACCTACCCCTAGAAAAAAATGGACTAACAAAACAAAACCACCCAAAATTAAAAAGTATAGATAAGCCAAAGAATGAGAGAAGACACTGTAAGGTACATACTCCCCACAAAAATAATCAGATATGCCTTAATTGCACCAGTGACACAAAAAACTTTTCTGCAGTGACTCACACCAGCAGGAAGGGGGGACAAATCACTGTAATCATCCACAATGAACCCTTCAGAACCTATCAACCAGCTACGTTTTCTCCCTAATAGTCTACACAATAGAAACTCACAACCCAAAATAAGAAAAGAGACTTGAACTGACATGTCACACAATAGAATACCCCCCCATAAAAAACTACAGAAGTTGAGACATGAGCTCAACTTCATTAGGTAAAAGGGTACACAAATCTAAAGAACAATTTGATGCTCCTATGCCCCCATTATGTTTTCATTAAAAATTCCAGTTTTTGTTAATACTACATTGCAAACCCAGGGGAGACTTGTGAATTGGTACAAGCACATTAGAATATCATTTGCTGAGATGCTAATGAGGACAAAGGTAAAGAGGAACCCTTATTCACTGCTGGCAGGAGTGTAAACTGGGACAGCCACTACGGAAGTTAGTATGGAGATTTCCCAAAATACCAAAAATAGAACTACCACATGGTTGAGCTATAACCACTCCTGAGCATAAACCCAAAGACTTCAAACCCTGCCAGAGATAGATGAACATTCATCTCTCCTGCTGCTCCATTCATTGCGTAAGCACATGTAATCTGCCTGGCTATCCGTTAACAGGTGAATGACAATGAAAATGAGGTACACAGTGGAATTTGATTTGTGTAAGAAAAATAAAATAATATAACATAAAATGGGTGATTATTAGAATTATTATATTAAGAGAGGCAACCAAACTTTGAAAAACAAACACCATGTTCTTCCATATATAGATATAGATATGGATAGATGACAGATAGATAGATAGATAGATAGATAGATAGATAGATTTCATACCATTGGGAATACACTCCAATTCTCTAGAAATATGCTCGTTTCTGACTGGAATTTGGATGGAATATAAGAAAATGTTATCCTTGACAGTCTTGTTTTATTACATTCACAAAAATAATTCATCCCTCTGACTTTCAGCCTGCCCTCCATGAGGCCATCCATGCATGATGCTCTGTAGGGCCATGGAAAGCTCATGCTGAGTATCCCATTGCTTCTTAGCTCATCACTTGGCTACTACATAAGGGTGTTATCTAAGAACTCTCTCATAGAGCATAAAACCATCAAAAGGCTTAAAGTGAAATCACATCAATGCAGCCCATGCAGAATGATGGAAAGTTCTCTTCTCTCAGTGTTTATATAGGAAGCACTTTGGGACCAAATCCTGAATCAGTGACTAGAGTCTGACATGAATCAGTGTGCCAGTGTAGACTGCTTACTCTGTAGTAAGAATGACACATCCACAGCCATCTGTGAACTGGGTCTTTCCCTAAAGTACTCATTCATCAGCTGTTCCTTCGTGAACTTTCTTCTTGTCCGTGATCAGGTCACCCCCATGTAAGATCCCCCTTAAACACCTGCCACGGGCTTGTCACCTGATGGTTTCTCAGCATATGAACATCTCAATGGATCCTCAGAACACCTTGAAGACCAGAAATCTAGAAGCACCTGCTTTTGTTTATTTGATGATTTCTAAGGGGTGAGATCCCCAGACTTCAGTTTCTATGTTGCCTTGCAATGAGTAGTGGTGGCTGCAAATGCAATAGCTGGGAAATGATGAGAGTATCCATGCTGGCATCTGGGCACACCCTGTTTCCACCCTTCTCTGTTTGACCTGAGCTGCAATCATACCTTGTCAATACCTGTGAGAAACTTATTTCCATTTGTACCACAGGGTTCTTGTCTCTTGCTATGTACTTTACACTAAGTTGGTCATACCTATGTCTATACTGCCACAAAATATCCAGTATTGTTTCTGTTCATCCTTGTTGGCTAAGAATCCTTGCTTGTATCAAAATTTACATGTCCTGTGCTCAGTTGTGCAGAAGTGAGAGTGCAGTTATGAAGAGAGAAAACTCTAGGAACCTGAATAAGCAGCAAAGTAAAATTCTTACGCAAAATGGAACAAAGGAAAAATTATGTACAGCTGCTTGTGGAGACAAAATGATCTCTCAGCTAACAAAGATCTGAGAACAGCCTGGGTGACAGTGGGCATTTATCTGCTCGGCTGATGATGGGAGCAGCTTATAGCTTGACTAAAATATTGGGGCAGGGGAGAAAGTTACAGAAACAAATATTGTCAGTATCCAGGGCAAAGGGATGCCCTAGAGATATGATAATACTGCAATCAGGCAGCTCTGCACAAAACACTCCAGGCAGATACTATAATAAACACGTGGCATGCTAGCTAATCTTTCAAGCACAGAATTTTTATCCTAGGTTCATTTTGTTTCTTTGATCCTTACCACTTCCTCCACTCTCCAAATTTCCCTTCCCCACACCAGAAACCTCTACGGCAGGAGAATAGAAACACAGAACTGAAGATAGTATGCATCTCTCTCTCTCTCTCTCTCTCTCTTCTCTCTCTCTCCATCTCTCTCTCTCTCTCACACACACACACACACACACACAAACACACACATGTACAGGCACATACAGAACAAGATCATAGTTTTAATTAATAATGCACAGGCTTATTACATAAATGTATGCATGAGTTTATTGATGTGTTCTTATTGGGCATGCATTTCTCCAAAAGTCAGATTAGTTATGAAGTACTAGTATTTCTAAGCACACATGTAAAGAAGCAGAGAAAGTTCATTGAGGGAAAGAACTCTGAATGCTGTCCAAAGGATGGCTGGGGCAATGGCCTCTGGATGTGTAGTTAAGATACGAAAGACAGCAGAAGATGCAGAATAGACAGAAGTCATGGGTGACAAGGTATTTGGGGGAAGTCAACTACAGTTCTAACAGTGGAAATCTAGTAGCATACTGACGTGACAGGAAATGGCAGTCAGAGGTTGAAACATGTAAGCCAATAGACAGTGCAGAAGCTAGCAAGCAAATTGTGCTGTGTATAGGTCGTGAAACTAGAAAGGGAACTGTGAGAGAAGAAAAAGAAGTGATTATGGGAAGACAGAGGGTAATAGGACGCGTTTGACATGGAAGTGGAAAGGGTTCACCTGGTGTGGAAAGGTGGAAGGAGGAGGGGTGGGGGGAATGAGTGAACGAGGAGGATCAACCGAGACAGAGAGTGTATGAAAATGTCAGAATAAGCCCCGTTGCTCTGTAAGCTAAGTAAAAGCCAAACTTTAAAATTTTAAATTGAAACAAAAATAATTTGTTGAAATCTACTAAACACCAAAACACGAGTATTCTTTGTCCTTTAGTTAAACCGGTGGTCTTTCAGCCACCATTATTCAGCACAAATCTGAAAAGACACTGAGGTTCACGACATGATTGTGGAAGGCCACTGAGCATGGACTCAAATGTTGTCTGAGCCATTCTTCCAAGCATCCACTGCAGTTTTTAACTCCAAGGACGCTGACAGACGCCAGCTACACAGGAAGACCACAGATAGTGTCTAGTTCTTCAGAAACTGATCACTAAATGTTTTACTCGCTTTGACACAGGCATTCTTCACTCCTGATCTGGAAGTCAGGGAGTCATGCGGTCTTTGGTAGACGCTTTTAACCCCGCTTCCATGGGCCCTGCTGCAGATTAGACATATAACTCAATGGTCATCTCTGTCCGCACGTATTAAATGAATAAAGAAAGGCCCACAATCCAGCGAAAAGGTTTTGGAATATAATCTAGGTAATAAATTTCATTTCCCCCCTGGTGATATTAGGAGAATCAAGAAAGAGATGCAATTTTAAAAATAAAAGATTGGAGGTTGTTATAAATGGGGCAATGTGTCTCCAGAGGGTGAGCATCGGGTCCAGGAGAGCAGGATGCTGGTGGGGATAGCCCAGCAGAAATGTGATTCCTACAGATTTATTGGTAGGTGGATGGGGATCAAATGAATATGAAGTCAGGGATAATCTTGCTCCTGAATGTGGAGAAGAAGGGCGTGGCAGCTATAAACTGCAAACTGTCATGTTCAGGTTTCATTTTCAGTCGACTCTTACTAGCATACAGAACTAGTTGATTTCGTATATTGGCCCTACAGCCTGACTACCCTGGGTTATTTGTTCTGTGTTTTGGTTTTGTTATGTTTTTGTTTTGTTTTGTTTTGTTTTGTTTTGTTGTTGTTTTTGTAGATCCTGAACTATTTTACACTCAAATTACCCTGCCTCCAAAATAAAGGCAACTTTTTTTCTATCTTTCCAGGTATTTCCTCACTCTGGTTTCCATTGCTTCATTGCTCTGGCTAGGCTCTCTCGTTGAGTGTTCAGAGAAAGTGGAATGGGGGCCGCTGCCTTTTCTGTGCCTCAAGGGAAGACATTCAGTCTTCCACCATCATAGAGGGCTGTGTAGCTAAGGGCCTTTATCCAGATAAAAATGTTTCTTTCTCCTTTTGGTTTGATGAGCATTGTGCCTGAATTTTACCTGGGGATTTCTATCTAAACTTTGAGTTGATCTGTTGGGATGCCCACTTCGTGAATCTCTTTCAAGTATTGAATTATATTGATTGGTGTCTGAGTGTCCCATTTCTCCCAATCTCTGTTTGGTCACAGTGAGGTTTTTGGAAATTGATTGATGGATAAATTCAATAGTTTACACATCTGTGTTATAGGGCTATTAAAGAATATGTAGTTCTCTTGCCATGATGAAACAGCTAACTTTGTAATCAGAAAAATAGGTCTCAGGGAACAATCATCCAAGTAGCCTTTTCTCTGATGTTATCAGAAAGGAATGTGTGTTAACACAACTGCTGTCACACCCTTAACATTTAGTACAATTCACCAGTGCAGCCATCTGAGTCTGAAGTTCTCAGTTTTATAGTATTATAGATGCAAATATTTTGTATTTATGTGTTTCTGTTTGGTTAGTTTGGACAGTTCATGATTTCTAGGAATCCATCTGATTTGTACAGCCAAATTAAATAAGATCAAGTTAATACTTTTTGCTTATTTCTTTATTATTTACAATAGCATGCTATAATACAATTTGTAGTCAGATAATGTTTCTTCTTTATTCTTAGTATTTATCAGTTATAAACTTTCTTTTGTACTGGTTAATCTAGGTATATGTTTACCATATTTAATAATTCCAAGGGACTAAGCTTTTATCTTATGGACTTTCTCTTTTGTTTTTCTGAGTTTATCTCCTGGGCTTTTTTCTCTTGCGTTAATTATCAGCATCCTTTTACTATTTTGGATTTTATTTGCTCTTTTTTTCTATAGTTCCTCCTTTGCTTCCTTTGTTGTCGAGAGAAAAAGAAAGACAGGATCTCATTGTGTGGCACTGGCTGTCCTGAAACTCACTATGTATACCAGGCTAGCCCCCAGCTCTCAAATATCTGCCAGCCTCTTCATGCAAAGCATGGAAATAAGGGTGTGACCCTCCCAGCCCTGTTATTTTTTTCTGTCTTAAAGGGGAAATGGAAATTACTGAGTTGTTATCCATTTCACAATGTAAACCTTTAGTCTTTAAATTTCTGAGTGGCATTTTAGCTGCATATAATACATTTTGAAATGTTCTCACTTTTAATACTAATTGCTTTAAATTTTTTTCTTGCTTTTCTTTTGTTAGCAAATTCTGAAATACTTGGGAATCTCCCCCAGAAAATCTTTCCCTTGACTTATAATTAACTCTATGCAGTCCTTGTGTGCTTTTTATCTTTAAAAAATACTCATAAAAACATTTTCCCTTGGTACCAAAGTCAGTTATATAATCGTGAGGACTTTAAATATACTTATGGCTTTAGACAGAGTGTTTTTCAAATGTGAGTTATGGCCAGGCAGATGCCAATGTTATGCAACTCTTTTATATTCTATTTCTTTTATCTTTTTGTTCTAACATTTTCGGGGGCCCAAAGGAATTAAAACACTTTAAAATGATTATGAGTTTCTGCCTTCATTTCTTTCAATTGTTTATGAAGCTGTACAAACTTTATTAGCCACATGAAAGCTTATGATTCTTATATGATCTTCATTAACTGAGCCTGCTTAAGTCTGATATGAGACCTTTCTCCAAGGCAATAGGGTTTACACTGAACTGTTTTTCCCTCCTAGTAATGTCACCATTCTGGCTTCCTGAAATTTGTATCAACATTGCACATATTTCCATGTCTTTAAATATAATATATTTGTATCTTTCTACCTAAAAAGTAAGTTTTTAATGCAGGTCTCTCTCTCTCTCTCTCCTCTCTCTCTCTGTGTGTGTGTGTGTGTGTGTGTGTGTGTGTGTACATGTGCACACAGTGCATTCATTAGCCAAAAGGGGGCACTAGATTCCCTGGAACTAGAGTGATTAGAGTGACGTGTAGTGGTTAGACTCTTGACATTGGTGCTAGGAGATGAACTTAGCTCCTGTACAGGAGTAGTGATTTCCACCATTGAGCAGTGATTTTCACCATTGAGCAGTGATTTTCACCATTGAGCAGTGATTTCCACCATTGAGCAGTGATTTTCACCATTGAGCAGTGATTTCCACCATTGAGCAGTGATTTCCACCATTGAGCAGTGATTTCCACCATTGAGCAGTGATTTTCACCATTGAGCAGTGATTTCCACCATTGAGCAGTGATTTTCACCATTGAGCAGTGATTTCCACCATTGAGCAGTGATTTTCACCACTGAGCCCTCTCACCAGTCCCTAAACTGTTTCACATCAAAAGCATACATAAACCACTTACTTTATGCAATGTAGCAATTCCTGCATTTATGTATGACATATAGATCATCTACACCTAATGTCATAATTAATAAGTGTGACTTTGAACAGACTGTTCCCTGATTAGTTCCCTTTCTGTTCCTTGCCATCTTTATTCCCTGTTGCCACTCTCTATGTCTTGTTCTGTATAAACTATTTTATTTATTTTTTCTCTTTTATTGGATTATTGGCTTTGTCTCTTTCTTGAAGTCTTGCTGCAGGTTTGCGTGGTTCCCCTTTCCCTATCACTGTCCGCCTACCAATGTTATTTCATATACAGTATAATCTTGATATACATTATTTCCAATGTATCCCTCCTGGAATTCGAATTGCCAGAGAATTTAGGGTCAGTGTCTAAGCTCTAGTAGTCTCAACAAATGAGGCTTGGCTATCCATTCCCAGTATGTTATTTAAAGGTATACATAATGGTAAAACTGAGAGAGAGGAGATTTATTCAATGTGGTCTCTTGGGAGGAGGAACAAATAAGAGGTCCAGCTACCCCTCAAGTCCTTCATCCAAGGCAATTGGGGATGTGTTTATATCATTCTAGACCCCAGGTCCACGTCAGTGCGGTCGAGTAAGTGGCAGGAAATCAAGTTCTGAGTCCAGATGACTAGGGCTGTCATCCTGCTCCTATACACCCTGAACCAGAGGTTTCAGTTTCCTCCTTCTTTAAGTGGTGACATCAACAGAAATGCCTGTCAAAGGTTGTTATATGAGTAAATGGGAAAATTGCAAGAAAGTCATTTGAAGTACAAGGCAGAAATACAATATACCCTCAAGAAATATATAGCTTGTCACACACACTATACATACATACATACACACATACATACACAGCTTGTTGATTTGACTTTCTTTTTGTAATTTTCAGATCTATGCACAAAACTGATAACTCCGAAAGGATCTGCCTTCTTCATAAATTCACTCAGCAATAAGTTATGGGCACCAATGCAGTTCAAATGACCACACAGGGTCTTGGAATTAAGAGCAGTAACTCTTGTCCTCAGACATCTTGCAGGCTTTGGTGAGGAAGGCGACACTGATGTGATGGAGATCTGCACAATGATGAGGAGGTGAGCCACTGAAGATGGGGGACTCATTTGGGGAACACGAGCCTAGCCCTGGGAAAGGGAGCGTCCTGAAGAAAGGACAAGAAGCGAGAATTCGCCACATAGAATTCCCCAGGACTCTGATGTCTCCAGTAACAAATGGAAATGCACAGATCTTGATTTCAAAGATAGCCTGAGCAAGTCCAAAGGCAGCAGAGCCCTGGAACACCTGCTAAAAGCTCAGGTTCTTCTTGTCAATCAACCGACAGTGACCTGAGTTGACTATCGCATTGGCTCTAAAACTGCCGTGCCTTTGTTTGCCTCAGCAGTAAGACAGTGTAAGGGCCAGGGCAGGCACTGAGAACGGCTGCTCTGAGGAAAGGAGCCCTGACTGAAAGAGGGGAGTCCATAGAAACCCCGGAGCCCGGCTGCCTGTGGCTTCTCTCGGGAAAGCTGTGGAATCATCACAGACTTTGCAAGTACAGAGGCTCAGCTCGCTGCAGTGACAACAGAGTAGCTTTGTGTCCCAGGGTCTGGCACCTCGTACTCTAGGCCTGCAGGATGCACTAAAGGTGGATTACCCAGGAAAGAATTTAGGGCAGACCTGCATCTGGAAACTGGGACAGGAAAGCTACCTCCCTCTAGCATGTTTGCTTTCGGAGAGTCACAGAAAAGCCAGGACTTCCGGTGGAATCCTATACAGAGAAAACTGCAGTATCAGGTACCTGCACCTGAGCTGTGACCACCCTAACAACCCGGGACCAGCCACCTATTCTCCAAAAGACAACGAAAGCAGTAACAGTGATAGCAGAGAAGGGACATTCAATCAACATGGCCATGTCAGGAAGAGGAACCAGGAGGCCCAGTGGCATCTTCATATTGTAATAGAAGGTTAAGTTTAACTTGGGGGTGCTTCTTGGAGTACATTGTTTCAAAAATGTGACAGTGAGGGAAAGATGCAAGCATTTCTAGAGTATCTTTACTGCTGTTTCCAGAGGTGGATTCTAACATATGTCTCCACCCCCCAGGTTTGAATGCAAATGACCCCCCTAGGCTCATAGGGAGTGGCACTATTAGGAGGTGTGGCCTTGTTGGAGGAAGTGTGTCATGGGGGATGGGCTTTGAAGTTTCAGAAGCTCAAGCCAGGCTCAGCATCTCTCTCCACCTCTCCCTCTCCCTCTCCCTCTCCCTCTCCCTCTCCCTCTCCCTGTCCCTCTCCCTCTCCCTCTCCCTGTCCCTGTCCCTGTCCCTCTCCCTGTCCCTGTCCCTGTCCCTCTCCCTGTCCCTGTCCCTCTCTCTCTCTCTCTCTCTCTCTCTCTCTCTCTCTCTCTCTCTCTCTCCCTTTCTCTAGATGGATATAGAACTCTCAGCTAATTCTCTAGCACCATGTCTGCCTGCATGCCATGTTCCCCACCGTGATGACAAAACCTCTGAACTATAAGCCAGCCCCAATTAAATGTTTCCCTTATAAGAGTTGCTGTGGTCATGGTACCACAGCAATACAAACCATAACTAAGTTACAACTGCAACAGGTGCATGCTCACACCCCCACACAGAACAAACAGGACAAGCTCTGAGTCCAAAGAACAGACGCCAAGGGGTTGGTTTTGTTTTTTATCTTTGAAAATGAAAGGGGACATGGATTAATCTAAGCATCAACAAAACAACTTTACTTTTTTAAGCATCAGCCGCCTCACAATATGAGCAGAAAGTGATAGAAGGCTTTCTGCCAGGCAGGCAGGACTCAAGGACACAGCAAGTGACGCTGAACTTCCATGAGCCAATGGCAAGTAATGCCTGGCTCTCAGTTCACACTTTAGATACAAAAAAAAGTTTGTTCACCTGAGCTTGCTTCCCAGGACCCTGCCAGGATAGACTTCATACCAGAAGCTTGCAAATTGCTCTCTGAGGGCACTAAGTTACTTGTTTTTCTGGAATCCACTGCTGAAAAGTGTAGGTAAACTTTTACTGTTGTAAAGTTTCAGAAAAAAAAACAGATACTTATTTTGTGATTCTAATTATTTTCATATTATAATGACTGTTAAATGTCAACACCCAATCCCAGAGTTATTACTACCAGTGCATAATGTTTTCTGGTTTTGAGTAAATTTATTTGTTACCTGAAGCTTAATGCATTGACATTTAGTCTTATTCCTTTATGGGCCCCCTGATACTCTGTCCTCTGATCGAATTACCTCTCAATTTGTGAAAAACCAGGAGAGACCACCATGCTGACAGACAAATCACACCTTTTAGAGGTAAATACACTCAGGGCACCCCTAATTGCTAGTCGCTAAAGAGCAGTTGTTAAATGGCATAGTAAGGGTAATTCCCAGGCTGCACAATAAGGCAGATACATTTTCAGCTGAAAAACAGAATCAAGAAACTAAAGGGAATCCAGCATGATGGAATGTGCCTTCAGCTTCAATTCCTGTGTAGTGAAGGCAGCAGATTGGTAATTTGCAAGCCAGCCTGGTAAGACCCTGTCCCAAAACTAAATTTTAAACATGGAACTTACAAAAAGAAAGGAAGTGGGGAGGAAGTTAAATGCCTTGTGAAGGTCACATTGCTGGAAAGCACCTAGGCCAGAATGGGCACAGAGAAGTAGATCAGACACCACAGACAGTGAGGCAATTTATACTTGTGTAGGTAGCTGGCTCACCGTTAAAAACTGTCACCTAGCACACCACCAAATGTGCAGCGTTTGTTGAATAAATGTGTTGATGAAATAGCTTATCAATGTATAGACTCAAAAGATTTAAACTTCCATCAGCAGCAGGCCTCCATGATGTTTAATTTCATTTCATTTCTTATATCCATTTGTGTTACCTGAATGGGACAGCACATACATAGCATGGGGTGGGAACGTGGTCAGAGAGCGACTTTGTAGAACAGACTCTTGATTTTCCTCTTCACATGGTTTCTGGGCAATCGAACTCAACTTGTCAGGCTTTAGGGGCACCTATTTAATCCACTGAGCCATCCCACCAGCCCTAGGAACTATTAATGAGCAAATCTGAACATGACTGTAACGCCAGCACTTGGAAGGCTGAGACAGGAGGATTCCATGAGTTTGAATCTGAATGGCATAATGATGTCTAGGCCAGGTCAACCTGGAGTAACACCCTGTCTCAAAACTAAACCAAACAAACAAAAACCCCACAAAACTAGTTATTCCAACACAGGGGTAATGGGGACATTCATCTTCCAAATTCATCTTTGCAGACAGAAGCATCAAAACTCACCAAAGAAAGAAAACTATATATCAATTTTACTTTTAAATGTTCATTTAAATTTTTAAGATTAAGTTAGGGAAACACATTCCAACTATATTTTAAGGTAAAAAAAATCCTGGGGCTGGAGAGATGGCTCAGGGGTTAAGAGCACTGACTGTTCTTCCAGAGGTCCTGAGTTCAATTCCCAGCAACCACATGGTGGCTCACAACCACCTTGAATGAGATCTGGCGCCTTCTACTGGCATCCAGGCAGAAGACTGTATACATAATAAATATTTTAAAAATCCTTTACACTTAACATTTATTCAAGTAGCAAGCAGCAAATTTTGTTAAAATTTCAAAAGACAACAAAAAATCATTAAAATCGTTTTGGACCTACTACTATAAAAATTCATGATTTTCCATTTTACACCACTTTTATGCTGAACAGCTAATGAGATCCCCAGTCAATGTTCATTAAACATAAATCTTCCTTGTGTCTGTTCTGTTTTGCATCAAAGGGTTAAATTACTAGGGACGTACAGACACAGAAACCAAATCACCAATCAACATGGATCCTGACAAGAGTTCATTTCCTCACCCTAACACACACACACACACACACACACACACACAGACACAGACACACAGACACACACACACACACACACACACACACACACACACACACACAACTCCATTCCACACCAGCAGCTACCACCTGGGGATTTCATTTCCTAAGCACCCATCCAAGACAATGAAACAAATTTCAGAGCCATTCAAATATGAAGCAGTTTGAAAAGCTAGAATTCTTCTTTAGGGGAAAGGTAAAACACACTGACAGGACACGTGTGGGCGTCCCTATCAGAGAGTCACAAGCCGGTTTCTCCACAGTTGGTATATATGGGGTCTTGGTGGCACTAAAGATTGCCATCCTTTTTTGGAACGTTGCCCAAGGAGTGTAATTTGTGGCAGGATTGAAAGCTAAAGAATGTTTCCCAGTAAACCAAGTTGCAAGGTGGATTACAGGGGCATCGCCAGGCCTCTGAGAGTCGGTGCTGGGAGACAAAGTCAGATGGCCTGCAGCCCTGTGTGAGCACTGCCTAATGGCACCCTTAGTTGAGCTGTCTCTGGAAATGCACATTCCAGCTCCAAGTAAGAGCAATTTATTTATTACCTTTGACAAGATGCCTTTTGGAAAACACATATGCTCTCTGTAAGTCATGAGGTCTTTATGAGTGGAGCCTGGAGTCTGCCTTTCCTAGCAGGGAATGCAAATCAGGCCCCAGGAGCAGAGGCCCTCCTGCCTCCCCCAGCCTCTTCTCCTCGTGTCCCAGCTATCAGTCTATCCTGCCTCAATCTGATTTTATACATGTATAGATACACACATACAAAAAGCAGGCATGCAAATGTACCCACAGGTATACCCAGACATTACGTGTGAAAGTAAGCAGGGGCCAGCTCCAAGAGCATTGCTTTAATGCACTGCAGATGGTATTAGCTAGTTGCCCTAAATACCTCCTGCAGGCACTGGCAGGCTCAGGGAGTTTTTAATGCTAGGAAGGACAAGTAGATATTCAGATTGCCTTTGCTTTTTTTTCCCTACACACTAGCGTTTCTCACTTGGGGTTGTCCCAGTGTTTGGAAAATAGGTGACCTCGAGGGCCATTTGGGAAATGAAATGTGAGGCTTCAGGTAAGTGGCAATAAAGAAGTTGAAATTGGCAATTAAGAAACAAGGAGCTAAGCATTTGTGTTGCAGGACCTTAGTGAGTTTAAAACTGTGGCTGCAGAGACCTGCTGTGGCCCGATAGATGCGGCAGCCTATCCTCTCTCCTCGAAGACACAGAAAAACACTGAAGCCTCAAGACTATGATGAACTCCAAGGAGCACATGCCTGGAGCTCCCGTCACCATGCAGTGTGCATGTAACTCATAAACTACATGTCATCTTTTAAACCCACAGGAGACGCGGCTATGGGGATGGTTGCGTCAATGAAGTGATTGCTACACAAGCAGGAGGCCTTGAGTTCAGATCCCCATCCCCCACATACAAGGTCGGGTGCAACAGCTTTCATCTATAATCCCAAGGGAGGGGGACGGTGGCAGAAACAGGACCTTGGAGCTCACTGACTAGCTGGCAAGCCTAATTGATGAGTTCTGGGTTCACTGAGGACCCTGTCTCAAAAAACATAAGGTGAAGAGTGATCAAGAAAGGAGGTTGATGATGCTCTCTTGCTTCCACATGTGTCTGCACACATGTACATATGCACCCTATGCACACATGAACACATCTGTAAGAATACCTACACGTACCACATACGGTACCTTCTATGACAATGGTGTTTAAAAAAATCTACCCGAAAATCCTTCCAACAAGTACCTGTATTTTACTGCCTTAATCCTACCAATTAACACCATGATTGTTCTCACTGTTTAGCTTACTACATTGTATTGCTAACATTTTAATTTCTATTCCACAGATGTTCTTCAATAGGAAGTTTCTACATGTAATTTGAGGTTTAAACTTACTCCTTAAATATCCCAATGGTATTTTAAGTTATATTTTCCAAGCCCTTTTGTAAATAGCAAGCATTCCATATTTATACCATGTTTGGCCTATCTTTTCCATACAATTTCTGTGCCTAAATCACTGTTTGAGTACTGCCTTCCAAGTGACCTACAAATGAAGAGTAGACAAGCATGCTAGCGTTCAAAGGCACTTCCAGACTGTGTGGTTGCAGTCTTCGAGACAGCAGAGAGGTGAAGGTTTTACACTAGTCAGACAGAGCACAGGCCTGTCACTGAACTGTGTCCAACATGTTGGGCCAAACCCAGGCTCTGTGGGTCAGTTTCTACAGAATCATGCTTACTATTACCTTGAATCAAACGTCACTAAACTCTTAACCTTTTATTATCTTTAATTCACGAATCCAGTTGTTTGGATGTGGGTGCACGCTTGTGAGTGTGCAGGTGTGTGTTCCCATCCCCCCACTTCCATGTGGTACCCTGAGACAGAGATCTAGTGTCTTCCTCTATGGCTCTCTGCCCACTTCTTTGAGACAGGATGGCTCACTGAATGAGAAACTCATTGTTGAACCTGGACTGGCTGGCCACTGAGGTCATAGGATTTGCCTGTGTGTGTTCTCAAACACTGTGGTTACAGCATGTGACCATGCCCCGGCTTTTATGTGGAAGCTAAAGGTTTACATGTTTACATAGTAAGCCCTCTTAACCATTGACCACGCTTTAGTCTTATGGCAGAAGCCATAATCTTTTATTAATATAAAGCACTAAACAGGCATGTCATTTATACTTATGCAGACAATGTTCATTATAATAACATTGTCTTAAATATGTGTGGATCTTCTAACAAGTCTCTGAATACCACACAAAAACTCCTCCTTCAGGTGTCCTGACATAAGTGAAGGTCTTGTCTCTACCTTGCTATCCCTTCGGTCCAAAGAGGAACTTGTTATATCAAAGAATTAATAAAAAATGTTAAAATACTGGTTTCCTATTTCATGTTTGTGATCTGAATACTTCCTAGGACAGGAATATACCATCCTGTGGGATATTATCCTTCCTAACTTACTCTACTGCATTGACATGTTTTCTTTTCTCAACAACTGTGATCATGGTATTATACAAACCCAAGAATAAATTACCTTAAAATTTTTCACAAGTTGTTAAATGTGTCCACAACACAAAATTTTAGAATTGGAGGATGGAATTGGCCACATGTGTTGATTTCACAGAACAAAACTCTGGCACTACAGATAGATAGATAGATAGATAGATAGATAGATAGATAGATAGATAGAAGAAAGATAGAGATGATAGACAGAAGAAAGAAAGAGAGAGAGGAAGAAAGAGTGATATTCACGTGAACTTTCAAAATACTTGTGTCCCACTTGGTTTTATTTTCCTGGCCCCAACTCCCAAAGGAATGTTATATTTTGAAACAGCAAAATTTGATTCCAAAATCCAGACACAAAACAAACTATCTGTCTGGAGAACTGAAACCCATCAATTAAGCACAGGCTGAACATAAAAATAACTTTCAAATCTCATGCACCATGCTATAATAAGATATGCCTTAAAAATTAGCTTTTCTAGCAGGCAAGATAAAAAAACAGTTACAGGTAACTTGGGGAAGATATGTCTGTATAAAACAAAGACAACTTTTCGTGGCATGATAGCACAGTTAGGTTGGACAACACGGGACTAGTTGGAATCCAAGTAAGTTACCCTGGTTTATCCTGAATACTGGTAACTTTTTTCCAGATGTTTTTAAAAACGTCAGAATCCCACATCTCTATGCTGAGCTACCATTAGAGGAAGAAAGCTATTTCAGTAACTGGGTTTGGCTCCAGAAATTCCAGGCCTACTGATCAAAAATTAAAGTCCTGATTTTGCCCTCCAGCCTCAGTTGGATATGTGCATGGATGTGAGCATGTGTGGAGCAGACACAGGCCAACTTCAGGTCTCATGTCTCAGGTGCTGTCCACCTTTATTTTGAGACAGAGTCTCTTCCTGGCATGGAACTTGCTGCATAGGCTAAGCTGACTGCAAAGGCCAAGCTCTGGCCAGGAAGCCTCAGAAATCTACCTTCTCAGCTCTAGTGTGATGAGCATGCTCTGTCACACCCATTTATGTTGCTGTTGTTCACTTGTATAATATGGATGCCGGGGACTCAAACTCAAGTTCTTAGGTTTCTAAGGCAAGAGCTTCACCAGCTGAGCTGATTCCCAAAACCTGATCTTGCTTTTTGTTTTATTTTATTTTTACCAATTAGGTTAGTAGAAACTTAAAATAAATTTGCAAGTTGCTTTATATAATGTAACATATAGCCATCATGAACATTAACTAATACAGGCATGGTATGAAATTGTTTTTTTCCTTCTCCCAAATTCACTTTCTAGAGTTCACTAGCATTTGGAGTTCTATTTCATCTTCGGAAATAACTGGTCATATGTAAAAATTGCTTTTGTAAAAAAAAATGGGGTCATATTTTTAGGAGAAGTCCATGGAACAACAATCCCAAATGAAAAGGAAGATATGGAGCCCCGGCATCAAGAGTTCAGGGAAGTGTAATAGCTTTAGCTGAACCACGCATGCGAATCTTAGCAGTTAGGAACATGCACACGGGCACACACATGTAATCCACTGTTGACTAATATCCTTTACCACCAGCCTCATCCTGTTTGCCGTATGCTGCGTTGTGTGTGTGCATGGATGGCAGTCTGGCTGGACCGTTTGGAAGCTAAGCCTGGAGGAAGTGGCCAGTGAGACAATCAGAGCAACAAGAACTTCTTGCTGTGCTTTTAACCCACTCCTCCCACTGGGACTGACAACTGTGGGCTAGATAGAGAGGAAGTAGAATTATTTCTGGTGTCTCTAAGCCGAAGACTCCACCCTCTCCCATGGCCTTTTGGCTGGAGCCTGGAAATGTTCTCTCACAGTTGTGGCAAGAGTTGCAGTTCCCCAAATGCAGCAAATGGAAGGCTTCTCACTTCAGGCCATCTGAAACCTTTTTGCCATGACAGAGTCCCCCTTGCAGACTCCATGAGGCAGTGCTCCCATAGGAATGGAGAGAGCACATCCTAGGGGGTGAGTCACCAGCATCCATAGGTCTGGGCAAAGCACACACTTCAGGAGGTTTCCACCTCATCCCCTTTCTGACTGCCTCAGTCCTTCCTTCCCCTTTTCAGAGCAAGATTCACGAGCAGGAGGAAGGACCACAGGAAAGATTTCTGCAATGGCAAGATCAAAGCAGGTCTCCAGACAAAGTTCCTACTAAAGTGTGCTTGCTTATTATGATAATGCAGTGGGCATCAAAACATCAAAAGGAAAAGTTTAATACACTAACGGAGCAGCTCCTTCCCAGCTTCAAATGTGTTGGTAGGATTTTTAAAATGCTGCCAACGTTATTACATTCTTATAAAGGCTATTTCAGCTAGCCTGACTCCTTCCTGCTTTCGTGGCTTAAATGTTATCATTTATATTTTTTCCCATCAAACCCAATCATCATCTAAGCATTAATTTACATGCCAGCATAATGGCTCATCGAGAGGCCCTTCCAGAGGTGATCCACCATTAGTCCTTGCTAGAAGAGACTCCATTTCCTTTTATCTCTGCCCATTGTAGACAGTGTAATAAGGGATATATGTTCATGTCAGGGAATATCATTCCACTCTTTAATTCCTTTTTCATATTTCTCTTGGTAAAAATCTATGCATTAGAGGATGCAACATTTTTAGAATCGTTGAGATGACTTGTCAAATTGCTTTCTAACACTAACTGTACTTGCAAACATTATGATGTCATTTCATCCAACATCCAATGCTTGTTTTAGCATGATGTTTATTTTTATCTTATGTGGATGGGTGTTCTGCTTGTATGTCCGTGTAAACCCGCATGCAGTGCGTGCATAGTTCAGAAGACAGTGGCAGGCACCTGGACCTGGAGATGAGCTGCCGCCATGTGGGTGAGGGGAACTGAACCCTGGACCTCTACAAGAGCAGTAAGAGCTCTTAACCACTGAGCCACTTCTCCAGCTCCAAGAAATGAACTTTTAAAGAGACCAGTCCTCTCTGTCTTTAGCCTAGAAGGCTGCTTGCTGTTTATTTGCATAATGACTATTATGTATATTTTTGTATACATTTTGAAATGCTACTATGTTAAGGGGAATTTGCACTGGAAATGAGAGGCTATCGCCAACAGCAAGGGTGCTGCTCCTGTAATTGTGCCCTTGGAGTAACAGTTTCCTTGCAAAGGGCAGCAGGCCTATGCCATCATTCAGAGAGGAATGACTCAGCTGTGCATAAACTAAGCACAGGGAGTCATTCTCTGAGTGACTCCTGCTAGAAATGCCATTATGAACTGGCTTCAGGTCTGTCCTGAGCTTTACCTCAAATGTCTCAACACCTGAAAGTAGTCACCTTGGAAAACAAGGGGGATGTGGAAAATTCAAACAAAATCATCATTGATAGACCTTTACATAATTTAAGTAGCAATGTCCCCGAATAGGACATTGCCCTATAAAGAGAATCCTACACACAGTGTCATTAAATGCCCAACCCAGCCCCTCCCCAGGTATCTAACAAGTGAAAGCCATGATTGACCCTTATGATCCAGGCTTGTACTGCTCAGGAACATGTGTGCCCTCTGGGGTGCTCCTCAGATGTACTTCACAGGCAACGGTTAGACCCTCATGCCCAGAGACTGCCACACTTGCTCTGCTTTGAAAGTTGCTGTATAGAGCATTTCCTACCCTCTCCTCCCTTAGACTGTTGCAGAGCTCAGCTCAGTTGCCTTCCTCCTCTCAGCAGCCTTCTCTGAGAGACTGACCTGAGCCACTCACCCTGGCTTGCTATCTTGTTATCAATTTTAATGCCAACATGCCAATGACCTTTCTTAAAGTCACCTTAGTCAGTGTGGCTGTCTTGTTTATGGTCTGTGCTGCCTGCCTCGTGTACAGGATCCAGAGAACAAAGGCTTTTTTCTCCTGAGCAATGCCCAAAGCCTCGAGCAAAAACTGACACACAGCAACACTGAATAAGTGTTCGTTAATACAGGACTCAATTTTAAATCCTACTTTTACTATACTGCCTTCAAGAAAAAGAGATTTTTGCTTTTCAAACTTTTCAAAAAAGAACACTTATTGTTGTCGATCACCAAGTTGCCTGTGGTGCTGCACACAAGCAGTGCAAGACCCTGGGAAAACTTCCGGCTCTCAGAGGAAATCTCTGGACGGTGGAGAGCTGATGCCTACAGAAAGGCTGACACCCACAGTGACGTCATCAGACGTGGAAATGACCTCATGCCTGACTTCCCTGGGCTTTTAAACTAGTCATCCCTTGTCCTAGTGGATGAGGGAAGAGCAACGGAGTTCATGAGATTTCTTAGTGGAACTCACTCGGAGATGAATCCAAGTTCCATGTTCGTTTGATGTTAAGAGAGCCTTCCCATTTCCTTTGCTGCAAAAATAGCCCCGCACATCAATTTTGCATGGACTCTTTACAGACCTGATCTTTTTTTCTACCCAACCTTTACCCAAGGAGAAACTCTCATTCCATATTTATTTCTGCATTTGGTCTCTTTTCATTCTTTAACTATGTTGTGCGTGTTGATGCATGCCTGCATTTGGGGTCAGCAGGAACTATTTGATAAGATTCTGTGTCAGAAACACACACACACACACACACACACACACACCCGACCCAGTACAAATAAAGGAAAAGGAACTTGCTAAAGAAACAATATTTGGGTGGATCTTGTAGGGAAAAGGGGGCAGCCAAAGAAACACACTTTGGCCCTGCAACCAGAACCAAAGAAATGCACCCTGACCCTGAAACCAGTGCCAAAGAAACACACTTTGTCCCTGGAATCTGAGTCAGTGAAAGAAATGCACCCTGGCC
The DNA here is from genome assembly GCF_017639785.1 of Mesocricetus auratus. Lineage (NCBI taxonomy): Eukaryota > Metazoa > Chordata > Mammalia > Rodentia > Cricetidae > Mesocricetus > Mesocricetus auratus. The sequence continues at coordinate 49,059,291 of NW_024429267.1, read as the reverse complement.
CTAAAACTAGAGCTAAAAGGCTAAAAAGGACCAGAGAAAGAAACACACTTTGGCCCTAAAACCAGAGCCAAATCTGATCCTAACCCTGTGCTGAAAACTAACCAATCGTTGAGCAGGGAACTCTAGCCAATGGGAGCTCAGCATTGAAATCTGACCAATCTCACCCAGAAGCCCTATATAAACCCTGTGTTCAGCTTGTGGCTGTTCGCACTACCCGCTGTCCTCTGCAGGCAGAAGGCAGCCGTTCTCCAGGATTCTTCCTTCCCAATAATCCCTTGGATGAGCTTCTGGTGAAGACCTTCTTTTGCCTAGGCGGAACAGAGGAACCTGGGCAGGGCAGAGCAAGCAGGGCTGTAACACTTCTGCCAGAAAACCTTCCCTTGGCAGAGCGGAGTTGTTACACTCCACTCTCCACTGTAGCAACTTTGCCGGAGCAAAACTGCTACACTGGACAAACATCCCCAGCTGAAAGACCTTCTCCTGCTGGAGCAGAGCCAATACACTGGGGAAGCCTTTCCCTGGGGCAGGGCTGTAAGCTGCTATGCTTACTGCGGGCTGTGGTTTTCCTTGGCTCCCGAGCTCCAGGATACCTTTCCATCTGAGCTGTGTAACACTTAGTATTCCATTGCTCCCAAGTGCCAAAATACCTGTCCCACCCCATCTGCCCGAAACGCTTATACCTCTGCTTTTATTTACAAGATGGGGGCGTGTAGGATGCAGAGTCAGTGCTGTCAGAAAGGTTGTTTGGGCTTTTTAAATAATAGAAATAACCCTGACTCCAGAGGTGGATTGGTTTCTTTTGGCCTAAAATAGTCCCAAAGTTAGAATCCATTATGCATTCTAGAGAGTGGACATTGTTCTCTTTTCTTTTTGCTTTGTTTTTTTTTGTTTGTTTTGTGCTTTATTTGTTTGGTCTGAATATGTATCTTGCCAAATTGCCTTGTTCTCTGCAAATACCAGAGAGAACACAGGCAGTGCTAATCTTCATTGAGAATGGGCAGCCGTGCTTCCTGTTAGACACACATAACGTCAAAGCAAACGGAGACTGAGTGAGGAAGGGTGTGGTCACCCAGTCACAAATCAAGGATCTGAGTCACCTGGCCAGTAGGCTGCCTATCTAGACTCACCTTCCCCACTTGCCACTCTGCATAAAAACCATGGTGTGACTGTGTCTCTGCATGGCCAAGCAGAGCAGGGTGCCTTCGGGGGGGAAAACTTCACCACCAACTCAGTCCCTCTGTTCTGTTTGTGTAGCTGTCTCCATGATTCCAATTTGTCTCCACCAAGCACAAAATAATATCACAACATCTCTGGGGAAGACACTCATGGGGTGAGGTTCCTGGTTGTAGATCATGCTTATGTTACATGTTTTATAAAAGTATTTCTTTTATTGTTTTGAAATTATAATTACATCATTTCATCCTTTCCTTTTCTCCCTCCAAACCCTACCATATACCCTTCTTGCTCTTTTTCAAATTAGTGGCTGCTTTTGTCATTAAATGTTGTTACGTATACATATATAGCTATGGATGCATATATACATATATACATATATATATATATTCCTAAATACATAAATATAACCTAATCAGTTAGCATAATGTTTCTTGTGAGAGCTACATTTTGAGGCTTATCCTCTCGTAGAATGACAGAATGGTAATGGCATCCTAAGGAATGAAAGCTATTTGCTTGGGCGCCCAGAGCTGGAGTAGACCTTTGATAGCCCGTCCGGGACTCGTTTGCAGTGTTGGGATGGGGCCAGGCACAGAAGATGATTCCCAGCATGAGAACTAGCCCTAAGGTCCTGATGTTGGGTGCTTGAAGGGGACAGCTGTCACATGCTATGACCCTGTTTCTCCTGCTTTGGTAAACAAAGAGCATCCATTTCCCTTCAATTCTTGAAAACAATGTATACAAGAACCTGAAAATAACCAGAAAATCCCAAGGAGGAGGAGGAATGTAAGGCTCCTGCTTCACCACTATGATTTTTCCCCCTGCAAACTTAGTCATTAGCTCTACAATGACTTGTTGCTGCTTGTTTTGCGGAAATGGGACTTCAACCTAGGACCTCTTGCATTTTAGGCAAGTGTCTTTACCCACTGAACTACCTCACCAACCCCAGAGTAAACTTCTTTACCTGAAAGGATTTGGTTCACCCAAATTCACATGGTCCCCCAGAGAAATGGAAAGAGGCAAGATCTTCTGAGAAAAATGGGAGCATGGGGGGGAAAGTGAGGTAGGAAAAAGAAAGGGGAGAAGAGGAGGGGGAAGGAGGACATGAGGAATCAGGAAGACTGAGTCAGGGGAAGAATAGAGGAGAGCAAGAAAAGAGATACCTTAATAGAGGGACACATTATAGGTTTAAAGAGAAAACTGGCACTGGGAAAATGTCCAGAGATATACAAGGATGACCCCAACTAAGAATCTAAGCAATAGTGGAGAGGCTACCTTAAATGTCCTTACCTGATAATGAGATTGATGACTACCTTAAATGCCATCCTAGAGCCTGCATCCAGTAGGTGATGGAAGTAGAAGCAGACACCCACAGCTAAACACTGAGCCATACTCCTTGAATCCAGGTGTAGAGAGGGAGGTGGGATGAGCAAAAGGGTCTGGAGACCTGTGCTGGAGAAACCCACAGAAACAGCTGACCTGGCCAAATGAGCACATGAATCCTATTTGTAAAGCTGGGGAACCAGCATTGGATAGAACCAAGCTCTCTGAATGTGGGTGCCAGTTATGAAGTCTGGACAGTCTATGGGACCTCTGACAGTGGAACCAGTATTTATCCCTAGTGCACAAATGGACTTTGGGAGCGCATTCCCCATAGAGGAATATTCTGTCAGCCCAGATACACGGAGGAGGGCCTAAGTCCTCCTCCAAATGATGTGACGGACTTTGATGATCTGCCATAGAAGGCCTCACCCTCCCTGGGGAATGGGTGGGGTGTGGGATGGGGGGGCTCACTGGGAGACATGGGAGGGAGAGGAAACTGATATGCAAATAAGATTGTTTCTAAATTAAATAAATCAATTTTTAAAAAATCAAATGTCAATAAAACTCAAAGAGAGAGAGGGAGAGAGAGAGAGAATGAGTTGAGCCCCAGCTTTCATCTCTCTCTACTTCCTGACTACAGGCACAATGTGACCAGGTGTCTCGTGTTCCTGCCTCCAGCTCTCCTCATCATGGTGGACTGTACACACAAACAGACAAAATAAACCCTTCTTTCCTTAAGCTACTTTGTCAGGGTTTTGCCAGCAATGAGAAAAATAACTAATGTGGGTATGAAATTTCACTGAACCAAAATGTACAACCTGTCACTTCTTCCTGCAAAGACCCTAGAGAGAGCAGTGCTATGAAGAAAACTATAGAGAAAGGGCCAAGTACTCAGAGGACTTCAGTTCTGAGTATATAAGATCTGTTTGCCTAAGACTATTTCCTATTGTATGTTTTTTAGTTTCTTCAGGATACACAGACATATGAAGATACCTCAGGAGAACTAATGTCTGATGAGATTCTCTAAAACAATATACAGAGATAAAAGTGAAATACATTCAGAATATATTCATAACACATACTATATGTACATAGTACATGTCACAAATGAAGAAAATACATTTTGTTAGTGTGAAAGTCTAAAGTAAAGTCTTTTATGTTCTGGGTGAAACTGGAATTGTTTGCTCTAGGGGAATAACCAAGCACAGACCTGTTTCCAAGAGGCTACATTTTTTATTTAGAAAACAAACAACAAAAACTGTCACAACAACAGGAAACCTTGCAAAGCTGGGAGGCTATGATCATCTAGATGGCTATCTGACTGAACTTTCTGCATAGCTCTGTGAGTCAAAGCCACGTGTGCCTGTCAGTTCAGTAAAGGCTAACACAATCAAAGCCAGGGCCCTGCCTATGTGACTGTCTGGAGAAACGGACAGAAAGACAGCAAATGACAAGAAATGGAAGCCTCTACTCAGCAGCCTCGGTTGTGGAAAGTATTTCTGCGATGTGAAAACACAAGAAACTGACACGAAAATTTGTAAACCAGAAAGGCTAGCGGAGGCACAACCAGAGACTGCCTAGATATTGCCATGCACTAAGGACTCACTAAGACAGAAAGTGCTGCTGAAAAGAGATTGTGGCAAAAAAAATCAGAAACAAAATTTGGAAGGTGCTAATGATGAGAAAAAGGGGAATTGGAAAGCACATTAATAAATTGAGTAAGATAGGGCTGAGAGAGGGAGGAGACAAGCAGTACGAAGGTTAGATGAAATCAAAACCTAGAAGTTGTACTAAGACACTGTGTTTGCCTGCACAGAGGATGAGAAGCAGGGAATGAGTTTCTGGCTACAATATGACTAAAAAAATTGATAGGATTTCTATTGGCTAATGATAACCAACTCTAAGTATTTTTTTAAGTTCCCAGTCACAGTAAGAACATGTAATGTAAGATACTTTGGGAGAATTTAATAAAAGATAAGTATGCATGTTACCAAGAAATTGCCAGGTGCTATTGTGGGAAATAATGAATCAATGGAGATGAATGATGGACAGAGAAGGAACTCACCACTGTAAAGATAGAATTCTTCATGACGTTGCTTCTAAATGTCACAAGACAGAGCCAGCCAGAAGCAGTCCGTCAATGCTAATATCCATAATCAGAAGCCAAAGTGTGTCAGTCACTTCCCTTTACTGCAACAAATACCTGAGCTTACAGACAGAAAAGGTTGAGTGCATTCCACTCACACTATCACAGCCTCTGTTCATTGACCCTGCTGTCTCTGGGCATATGGTGAGGGAGCATTTTCTCACCAGGTACAGAATGAATGCATGACATACCTGACATCTACTATCCGTAGAAGAGCTGGCACATCCACCACTGATTTACTACTTAGCTTGGATTGCACTAGGCGTAATGGACACATAATGAAATACAAAGTAAATTTCTGGACATTGGTAAGGCAGAGATTCAGATGCACAAGCTAGAAGAAGGAAGAGAGTGGTATTTCAGAGTCATTTTGGACATAAATCTAAGGGATAAGATGTAAATGCCTGTCATATCTTTGCCTAAGACCCAGAAGAACAGTGTACAACACTAGAGGATTCTTTTTAAAAAGTGTTCAAGAATGTGAGATGGCTCACTAGTTAACAGTGCTTCCTGCTTTCCCAGATGAACAGAGTTGTGGTCCTAGCACTCATCCCAGGGAGCTCAAAACCACTTATACCTCTAGCTCCAGGGGATCCAGCACCCTCTTCTGGCCTCCACAGGCATTACGCTGAGTTGTGTATAGCTCCACACAGACATACATGCCCACATAAATAATAATAAATCAGTAAAATCAATGTCAAACAACTACATAACCTGTATAGCAGGGCCTACACATGATTTGTAAAAACTATGAAAATGCACATAGAAACACAAATGCTACTTTTGGAATCAAGTGGGAGAATACTTACTCAATTGAACATTTTAAAATATAGCCTAAGTGATTATTTTTCCCAAGCTTTAAATCAGCCAAACATACTCAGGGCTTGCTTATTTTAGAACCAAATTATCTTAATGGCATGGAGAAGCATATGGAAAAATCATGGGCAAGAGTCACATTTTCTACATCGTGTTTGTACATGTATATGCGGTGGTGTGAGGATGTTCCCATAGGCTTTATGTTTGAACACTTGGCTCTCAGCTTGCAGAACTGCTTGAGGGAGAAACAGGAGGTGGTGTCTCCCTCTCTGTGTCCTGTGCTTATGGATCAAGATGTAAGCTCTCAGCTACTGCCCCAGTGCTATATCTGCCTGCCTGCTGCCATGCTCCCTGCCACGATGGCTATAGACTCTAACCCCTCCCCCTGAAACTCTAAAGCGCAAATAAACTCTTTCTTCTATAAATTGCCTTGGTCATGGTGTCTTCATAACAGTAGAAAAGTAACTAAGATGGTGTCTGATGGTTCATCTTCCCTGTCTGCTTGGCTAGATCTAGAATCAACTGAGAGATAGGCTGCTAGACTCAACTGGGAGCTATTTTCTTGATCCAGTTATTTCCAATAAGAAGACCCACTTTGAATGCAAATTGCCCCTTCCAATAGCAACCCAGATAGAAGGGAGTCTGAGAGAAAAGCTTTTGCCTTTTGCCTTCATATCTCAATGGCAAGTCTGTCTACCCTGTCACAGCAGCTGAGGCTGTTACAGTCCTTTAGATATCAGAACCCAGCCTCCTTGGGCTTCCATCAGGGACTAAAGACCAAAGACCAATCTCTAGGCATCCTCTAGGCTTTCAGCACCAACTTGAGACTCGGAGGAATCCAGACTGATGGACTGAGCAGCTACCTGGTTTTCAGCCTCTCCACTGTAAAGACAGCCAGCGCTGGATTAATCAATCAGTATTGAGTAATCCAATCCAATAAACCCTGTTGAATACGTATTTACCCTAATGGTTCTGCTCTTGTAGATAATTACAGCTATTACAATGCTTATATACATGTATGTACCTGTATGTATATGTCTTTCACTCAGGTAACCTCAGAAACATGACTCCAGGACTGTAACAATAGTCATGTGCTGATTGTAATGATAGTTATAGACCGATTATTCCTAGAAAAGCATAGACCAGGCTGTATTTCAGCTGTTTTGAACCTGAACACCCTTCACTGCCATCTTCATAAGCTCCTGTAGCACATGAACTTCTAGGAGGCACCTACTGAGAACTACAAATGGAAAATCAGGTCTTTTGTTGGGGGGAAGGTAGGACCTGGCAGGGCTTCGGGTCAGGCTTGCTCCTGCCCCACTGCTCACTATCCTTAAGCAGGACTCAGGAATAGCTACAAGTACTGCTGACTTCCTATGGAGGAGGAAGCCAAATGGGTCAAACTAAGAACTTACCTATTGCTGTGGATAATTGTTGGAACACAGTCAAAAGAATGACCATGGTGAACAATGCCTTGGGGAACTATAAGAGATGCTTCATAGAAAAAAGACAGAGGGCCTTTTACCTCAAGTTCATTTTGTTCCCTAGTTGTTCTTGGATGCAATTTCATACCTCCTGTGTTGAATGTTTACATTCAATGTATAAGACACGTTTATTCTTGTTGGATGTCTTAATGTAGCTATGGAATCCATTCTGGTGCAAGGACACACTTAAAGCTGTCCTCCATGTACCCTGACTCTGGATAAGACCTTCTGCCTTGTTTTCATGCTTCCCAGATACAATCTATAGTACATGGCAGGCAGTTGTGTCTAAGTTGGTCTGTCCTGGGAAAGTTCTGGGGAAGGGCTGCTTTGTTAATATATAGTAAGTGCTTACTGACATTTATTTACGTGTTCTTCTGATCATGTTTTTCTGGACTCAAGCAAACTTCCTTATATCATTGCTTTCTTTGGTTCATTCACGTATAAAAGTACACTGAAACTGAAGTTAGGTTGCCTACAGCATTAGACTGTAGTCTGCCCATTCTTTCAGGTGCTCAGATCCCAGGTATCACAGACACAGATCTGCATAGGTTGGCAAAAGGCAACAGCTAATGACTAGCTATTTCCTCCTGGGCCTTGCCTTAGAGAAGCCCCCAGTGTAATGTGGGAGCACCAAGTATCCTAGCAGCCAGCAGGTGGTGAGACGTGTGTCACTGTGAAATACACACAGCAGGATGTGGTCTCACACAAGACCAGTTCACTTGGCCAGGGCAGCCCTGTAAGAACACCATAGGTGGGAGCCTTGCTGATATCTTTTTTTATGTTTTGCAATCTAACTAATACATAACATTATCTGTTAGGCTTGAGGGAGAATTTTGGGGAGAGGGAAGACAAGCCTACATTTCTTTGTGGGGAGGCCTAATACTCAGGTCAGTGAGTCTTGAAAATTTTTCCTTGAACACCTATAGCGTAATTAAAGTAGCTTATTATTTCAGGGAGAGTGCTCCTGACACACTGTTAGCCCCTGTCAGATCTAGCGAGTGCCCTGAAGGAAGGCCATTCCTGCTGGTAATTCCTGAGGAAAGAATGCATTTTAGTGACAGCCTCACTCTAGCATGTTCTCTCCATCTGACAGAAAAAAAGTTCATACACTTTATTAAGCATTTAGAAAGGCATGAGCAGTTCTTTCAAAGTGGCTGAAGGAAGCCAGACTTCTCACAGAGTGACAGGAGCCTTGGCTGCCCAACTCACTCTACTGGGTACTCAGCACACCCTCAAATGGGCTCTGGGCTCAGCAACCACAGTGACCAGAGGACTTGTCTGACTTCAAGGAACACATAAACTTTATATGCCCCTGTGGTTGCTTTCCAGCCTCTTTAATAGATTTTAAATGTCTTATTGGAATCTCCCCAAAGCTGACTAAAGTCTGGGAAACAAGACAGAGAATGGTGTTTCCTACTGAAACAACCGTGAACGGGGACACATGACTTCTACTTCCCTGTTGATAACCAAGAAAGGAGAGGCAGTAAGAAGAAAGAGTCTAACTAACTACTGAACCATATATGTATAATTCAATGCCCAATGCACAGTCAACGACAATTCTTACACACCCGGAGTAGTCAAAGCTATGTAAAACAAATCTTGACCACAAACATCTCGCAACTTATTGCCTGAGAAAGACAGGCAAAAAGAGAGGTATGTGCATATTTTAAGTCATAACTGGCACAAAGGCTTAAAATCTTTGCCTGATCTGATGTATATGAGATAGACACATCTCTTTAGAGTCAGGAAAAAATATGTTTGAGGTGTGGAAGGTGAGCCCTTGCAACAGTTGGAGCAATGTGTGTGCCACGTGTTCATGTGCCTGGCCTACGATGCTCAGAATTTGTGGTTTCTTCTCCAGGATAACTCTGATTCCTTCCTTCTTTCCTTCCTTCCTTTTATGTGTATGAATGTTTTGTCTGCATGTTTATATGTACATCATATGCATGCAGTACCTATGGAGGCCAGAAGGGGGCACTGGATCCTTTGGAACTGGAATTACAAGAGGATGCTGGGAACTAAACCCAGGTCATCTGCAAGTGTAGTAAGGCTCTTAGCTGCTGAACTGTCTCTCCAGAACCTGCTTTTGCTTACTGTGGGATTTTGAATTTTCTCTTGAGGCCAAAATAAAATTCTAATGTCTGTCCAGAAATAAAACAGGAGACTGTGTCCCTAGATACCCATTTTTACTGATCCTAGATTCGGCTTTTAGAGCTGTGAACTCTCATTGCCTGCAGCTAATGGGAACAGGGTCTGGAAATTGCTTTATTTCTGGGGCTTTTCTAATTGGGTCAGTAAACAAATACACGAGTCAGAAACTAACTGTGCAAGCTTCTACCAAGCAAAGCATCAGAGATTGCCCCGGAGACCCTCACTTTAATTAGTTTCAGTAGGGGGTGTAGAGGCTGTCCATGTCTTAAGAATTTTCCAGTGTCCTATGAATTTAGGAAATGGTGACTAACAAATGACCCAAAATGAAGCACCTAACATACAGTCTGATTTCGTTTTTTTCAGGGAAATATTTCTCACCAGAGATCTGCTCAGAAGTCTACCTTTCAAAAAATGTATTTCCACAATTTAGGAAATTTTATTCTGGATGTTGTATTATTAATGAGTAAAAGTTAACAAAAGCTTGTATGTGTCATGGTAGACTGGAGAAAATCACACAAGATTCTATGCAACACCAAATTTCCTTGTAGACCTGGGTACACATTCATAGAAAGAACCCGTGTGTAGAGCAAAGAGCATGTTATAGTCCTAGTTTTGAAGATATGCACATATGGATGGGGGCTAAGGATATGATTCTGTTGGTAGGATGGTTGCCTAGTATGCATAGAGATCTGGGTTTTATCCCCAGCACCATATAATATCTGACATGGTGATGCCTTACACCTGAAATCCCTGTACTCAAGAGTTGGAGGCAGGAGGACCAGAAGTTCAAAGTCATCCAGTCATCCTTATCTACATGGTGAGCACTTACATGAGATCATCTCTCTCTCTCTCTCTCTCTCTCTCTCTCTCTCTCACACACACACACACACACACACACACACACACACACACGGGCTAATAGCACTATTATAATATTGGTATTTCAGATACTGGAATAAGCATGACTTTTAAAAGATGAACTCCCCTTTATTACACTCAAGGTGAAATTGCTGGCATATGAGTAACTATTGCAATTAAAACTAAATGAAAGCATGTACAGATGAAGGTAGAAATCACTTCTCATTGTAGCAGAGAAGCATGCTGACTGGTAAGTGGAAGAATGAGACTGTGGCAGTCAGAAGGAGCTCCTAGGAGTGGCCGCCATCATATGCAAGGGAACCCTGGAGATAGTGTATCCCTTCATGTCATGGTCAGAGAGGGAAACCCGGGAACCAAAGATGTCGCCACAGGTCTTCTCATCCATCAGTGCAGGAACCAGGTGTTCACTCACCCAGAATAGCTTTTGTGTGTGTTAGTCTCACGGAGAACTCCTGGCTTGACTGTGACTAGACACATTGAAGAATATCAAATAATTTTGAAATGTACTCACTATTCTCACAGAGAATGGCAGAAAACACAGGAAATGCCTAGAGTGGGCCAGGCATGGTCCTTGGCTCACCCCTCTGACTGTGGCTTTGAGAGGTTGGTGACTCGGTGCTCTCTCTATAATGCCAGCTCCATCAGATAACCTATCTGGGGTTAACCAACTTGTGGACATTGCAGTGTCCTTGGGGAACTAGGCCTGGCCTGGCACAGTGCCACGGGCTCTACTTTCTATGAATCAAAAAGTCAGATCCAAGAGATAGGCACACACAGGCTTCCTCTTGGGTGGGAAAAGCTACGTATTTGGTGACCATAGTTACCCACAATTGACTTCTTTAAAAAGAGCATTCTTTTCCCACAAAAATAATTTAGTATGATTCTGTGATGCCCAGGACATCCCCAAGCCTGAATTGTGACAGTAAGCAATTTAACACGTAGACACACTTGCATCCCAGGCTTGATCTCAGAGTTAGTAAGGCTAGAATAAAGATGTTTTATTGGTTCACAACTCAAACGGCATCTCCTCCCCTTTGCCACTGGAATACACAAACCAAACACACCCAAGTGCCTTCCCTGGATCCCCACAGTGATTAGCAGCTAAGCTCACCTGTGCTGGCCTAAAGCGTCCCATGTAAGGAAGTCACTTTCCTACTCCATTCCCTGCTGTTCTGATGATCTCACTCAAATCTTAATACTTTCATAAAAAAAAAGTGCTTTTCACATTGAGGTATTTCTAACTGTAAATCATTTTTATCTAATGTGTTCTATTTTTCAATCATCTATGGCTATTGTTCTGATTCCTTTATTTCAGAGTCTTGTGAAAGACTCTTTTTGGAGTCTTTTTACTTGCCGGTCTCATTCAAGGGGTTAGATATCTCGGAGAACAGTTAAAAGCGAATGCCTTATTGCCAAAGCCACTTAACTGGCTCTCACTGCTCTCATGAATCAGGGTTTTGTCCTGTAAGTGCTAATTTTTAGCTTTAATTTATTCCCAAGTCAACCAGCATCGGCACCTGTGACCTGCTCACATCATGAGGTTCTTTTTATAACTGCTTCATTAACTGACTCCTATGTAAACCCTTTGGAGCAAGAGACATTCCCGCTGCCGGCCATGCCCCCACGCATGCTGCACAGATGTGGGTTGCCAAGCTCAGTCAGCTTCTGGAGCTGAGAGAGTTCCAGGGAGTAGTCTTGTTCAGGCTGTCTGTCAGGTCAGTCTGTCTGTTCAGACTGCCACTCAGTCTCTGTATTCCACTGTTCTATTGAGATTGCTTTGCAGACCACACAAAATCTTCACACACGTCTTCATTTTGCTACTGACTGACACTGGGGCCCTGGGAAGAAGGCTCAGTGGGTAGAGTGAGTGCCAGCTGTGCCAGCATAAGGACCTGAGTTCGATCCCTGGGACCCTTGAAAGTGGTCCCAACCTGTAACCCAAACATCGGGGAGATGGAGACGCATGCCTGTACACACCCATGTACACACACAGAGACTGATTTTCTATTTCTTGTTGTCTTCACTTTTAAAACACTAAAATGTAGATTAAAAGGTATTAACTTTATACCACTTTTCCAGACGGGAGCCCATCAAAGGTTGCAAATAAGAGATATGTTCACATTTGTAGTTTTGTAGTAATCAAGAGGCACATTAAAATAAAGGCAGCACAAGGAGCCTCATTCAGTAACCCTGCCCCTGAGAACAGTTTGTGGAGCAAGAAGGGTCTCTGGACTGGAGTCAATATGAGTTAAGGAATATTTTAACGTAGGATTGAAGAAGAGGCAAGGAAGAAGATAGTGTCATTGTGATGGTTAGCTACAATTGTCAACTTGACACCATCTAGAAAGAGTATCAATGAGGGATTGTCTACATTTGGTTGGATTGTGGGATTGTCTACAGTGGGTTAGCCTGTGGACCTGTCTGTGAGGTATTGGTTTAGTTAAGTTAACTGATGTGAGAAGATCCAACCCACCATGTGTTGTATCATTCCTCCAGGCAGCTAGTCTTGAACTGTATAAAAGTAGAGAAACGGAGCCGAGCACAAGCTAGCAAGCCAGCATGTGCAGGCATTTCTTCTGTGACTACCACTCCAAGCTCCTGCCACTGTGGCTTTGCTGTAGTAACAGTCTATAACCTGGAATTGTAAGCTAAATTAAACCTTTTCTCCATTAAGTTGCTTCTTGTTGGGATATTTTACCACAGCCACAGAAATAAAACTAAAACAGTCACGTATCTAGAATGATACAAAAACTTGTAATTTTTCTTGGACACTGCATAGGTCTAAAGGTGAAGCATATCTCAATATATAATGCCTTCTAAAATGCTTGTGTGTGTGTGTGCACGCGCACGCATGTGTGTGTGTGTGCTAATAATGTTACCAGAGTTGTTAACTACGTGAAACAATATGAACAGCACCCGGGAAGAAATATGAGAGAAACCAGACACAAAAGGCATGTGCAGTTTATAGAAAGGGCTAAGAGCCAGTACTCATGTGCACCGTTAAAAGTCAGGAGGGTGGTGGAGGGTGGAGGGCGTGGGGTTGTGTCTGGATAAGAGCCCAAGAAGGGGTTAGAGACTTAGTGCTGTGCTTTTCATCTGGGTGTTCCTTGCATAGGCACACAGATTTTTTGAAAAATTGACAACCTACATCACACACACACACTTTCCTTGAGCATATATAGCCAGTAAATATACTTTTAATATTTTGCATTTACGAAGCATTTATATGTATGTGTACATGTATGGGTGTGTGCATGCCACAGTGTGTGTGTGTGTGTGTGTGTGTGTGTGTGTGTGTGTGTGTAGTGATCATACAATAATTTATAGGAGCTGTTACCTCTGTCCACCATCTGTGCTCCAGGGATCAAACTCAGATCATCTAGCTTGTCGGCAAGCACCTTTACTTGCTGAGCCATCTGGCCAGCCCATATGTACATTTTTGAGTGACAGAGTTGCAGGTCCGTTTTGCAGCTCCAGTTTTCCTGTTAAATCATGTCTGTTATTCCCTAGGTTCCATGAAACCACAGACTGACCTTCAGGGAATCCTTCATGACACCCAGAGTGGTGACTTTCCCTTGTAAAAGCAAGACTTTCCCCATCATTTCTGTCCTCAGATATTCTCTCACCAGGAAGACCACACTGAAAATGATTTCTTTAAGTCTCAGGGACGATTAATTTTCTTGCATTGACTCTGCCAGAGCATGCTGCCACACAGCTGTGGGAAATCAGAGAGAACATGCCGCATCTGCTCTGCCAACACAGATCAAAGCAGTACGGCTGGTGTCCAGCATGTCACCCAGTGTGTGAGCAAGACACTTTATAAATGTAAAGTTACATTCGTCCTGTGGCTAAGGACACCCAAAAATGGGAGCTAAGGGGATGTTCAGGGGGTAAGATGGGAAGGATGGGGAAGTTCTCAGGGGTATGATAGGAAAGATGTGGAGGTGCGCAGAGGTAAGATGGGGATGGGGAGATGCTCAGGGGTAAGGTGGGGATGGGGAGATGCTCAGGGGTAAGATGGGGATGGGGAGATGCTCAGGGGTAAGATGGGGATGGGGAGGTACTCAGGGGTAAGATGGGGATGGGGAGGTACTCAGGGGCAAGATGGGGATGGGGAGGTGCTCAGGGGTAAGATAGGGATGGGGAGGTGCTCAGGGGTAAGATGGGGAGGATGGGGAGATGCTCAGGGGTAAGATGGGGAGGATGGGGAGATGCTCAGGGGTAAGATGGGGATGGGGAGATGCTCAGGGGTAAGATGGGGAGGATGGGGAGATGCTCAGGGGTAAGATGGGGAGGATGGGGAGGTACACAGGGGTAAGATGGGGATGGGGAGATGCTCAGGGGTAAGGTGGGGATGGGGAGATGCTCAGGGGTAAGATGGGGATGGGGAGATGCTCAGGGGTAAGATGGGGATGGGGAGGTACTCAGGGGTAAGATGGGGATGGGGAGGTACTCAGGGGCAAGATGGGGATGGGGAGGTGCTCAGGGGTAAGATAGGGATGGGGAGATGCTCAGGGGTAAGATGGGGAGGATGGGGAGGTACACAGGGGTAAGATGAGGATGGGGAGATGCTCAGGGGTAAGATGGGGAGGATGGGGAGATGCTCAGGGGTAAGATGGGGATGGGGAGGTTCTCAGGGGTAAGATGGGGATGGGGAGATGCTCAGGGGTAAGATGGGGAGGATGGGGAGATGCTCACGGGTAAGATGGGGAGGATGGGGAGATGCTCACGGGTAAGATGGGGAGGATGGGGAGATGCTCAGGGGTAAGATGGGGATGGGGAGATGCTCACGGGTAAGATGGGGAGGATGGGGAGATGCTCAGGGGTAAGATGGGGAGGATGGGGAGATGCTCAGGGGTAAGATGGGGATGGGGAGGTTCTCAGGGGTAAGATGGGGATGGGGAGATGCTCAGGGGTAAGATGGGGAGGATGGGGAGATGCTCACGGGTAAGATGGGGAGGATGGGGAGATGCTCAGGGGTAAGATGGGGAGGATGGGGAGATGCTCAGGGGTAAGATGGGGATGGGGAGGTTCTCAGGGGTAAGATGGGGATGGGGAGATGCTCAGGGGTAAGATGGGGAGGATGGGGAGATGCTCACGGGTAAGATGGGGAGGATGGGGAGGTACACAGGGGTAAGATGGGGATGGGGAGATGCTCAAGGGTAAGATGGGGAGGATGGGGAGATGCTCAGGGGTAAGATGGGGATGGGGAGATGCTCACAGGTAAAATGGGGAGGATGAGGAGATGCTCACGGGTAAGATGGGGAGGATGGGGAGATGCTCACGGGTAAGATGGGGAGGATGGGGAGATGCTCAGGGGTAAGATGGGGAGGATGGGGAGGTACACAGGGGTAAGATGGGGATGGGGAGATGCTCAAGGGTAAGATGGGGAGGATGGGGAGATGCTCAGGGGTAAGATGGGGAGGATGGGGAGGTACACAGGGGTAAGATGGGGATGGGGAGATGCTCAGGGGTAAGATGGGGATGGGGAGGTACTCAAGGGTAAGATGGGGAGGATGGGGAGGTACTCAGGGGTAAGATGGGGAGGATGGTGTGATGCTCAGGGGTAAGATGGGGGGATGGGGAGATGCTCGTGGGTAAGATGGGGATGGGGAGGCACTCAGGGGTAAGATGGGGAGGATGGGGAGATGCTCAGGGGTAAGATGGGGATGGGGAGATGCTCACAGGTAAAATGGGGAGGATGAGGAGATGCTCACGGGTAAGATGGGGAGGATGGGGAGATGCTCACGGGTAAGATGGGGAGGATGGGGAGATGCTCAGGGGTAAGATGGGGAGGATGGGGAGGTACACAGGGGTAAGATGGGGATGGGGAGATGCTCAAGGGTAAGATGGGGAGGATGGGGAGATGCTCAGGGGTAAGATGGGGAGGATGGGGAGGTACACAGGGGTAAGATGGGGATGGGGAGATGCTCAGGGGTAAGATGGGGATGGGGAGGTACTCAAGGGTAAGATGGGGAGGATGGGGAGGTACTCAGGGGTAAGATGGGGAGGATGGCGTGATGCTCAGGGGTAAGATGGGGGGATGGGGAGATGCTCGTGGGTAAGATGGGGATGGGGAGGTACTCAGGGGTAAGATGGGGAGGATGGGGAGGTACTCAGGGGTAAGATGGGGAGGATGGGGAGATGCTCAGGGGTAAGATGGGGATGGGGAGGTACTCAGGGGTAAGATGGGGAGGATGGGGAGGTACTCAGGGGTAAGATGGGGAGGATGGGGAGATGCTCAGGGGTAAGATGGGGAGGATGGGGAGGTACTCAGGGGTAAGATGGGGAGGATGGGGAGATGCTCAGGGGTAAGATGGGGAGGATGGGGAGGTACTCAGGGGTAAGATGGGGAGGATGGGGAGATGCTCAGGGGTAAGATGGGGATGGGGAGATGCTCAGGGGTAAGATGGGCATGGGGAGATGCTCAGAGGTAAGATACCAACATAGCAAGTGTCTAAAAGCTCCCATGCTAACATTAAAGAACTGGAAGAAATGAGAGAGGGCCACAGGGGGAGGCACCAGCTTCTGGAAGCCCATTATACTCCACTGCAAAGTGAAAAATACATCTGGTGAAAGCAAACTGCCATCACTCATGAAAAGCTATCAGTGCGCTGAGTCTAATTAGAGGGAAAAGAATCAATAGTGACTCACTTCCTTGTTAGAGGAATTGATTTTCCTGATAAGCTCACAATATTCCTGGAGTTTGTCTTAATCATTTTCTGCAAAATGGCTTAGCTCCAGCTCTCCCGAATCACATGGTTACATTGAGACCAATGGCCTAGTGATGCTGGGAGTCACAAATCAATCTCCTTAAGGAAGCTGCATCCTCCAGGCAGAAGGTGAATAAAAACAGGGATCAACCTGCACTGACAGATGGTCAGGTAATAATTTGAACTATGGAAATCCAGGTGTGGTTCCAGACCACATTCTTGTCATTGGGACTTTAACATCGACTTGGATATTGAATGCCACTGTTCTTGTTCAGATAAATAGAAGACCCCTGTTTGTGGGGCTGGAGAGATGGCTCAACTGTTAAGAACACTTGCTGCTCCTGCAGAGGATTGGGGTTGGGATCTCAACACCCATAAGGTGGCTCAAAACTGTAGCTCCAGGTCCAGGTGGTCTGACTCCCTCTTCTGGCCTCTTCCAGCACTGCACACAAGTGGTACATATACATATATACATGCAAACACGCACATATATAAACTATATAATAAACCTTAAAAATACTCGTAGAGCCTCACATTTATATTTTATACTTTCACTATTGAATATTTTATATACTTATCCATAGGTGCAGAACGGCTATTCAGATTGCATAGAAGTTCACTGAGATGTATAGGTTCGGAATCTGGTTAATTTTGGTATGGTTTTGTTGTTTTGCAAGTATTCTTATAATACAAATTAGTTAAAAGATTAGAGTTTGAACTTTCTCTCTTGCTCTTTCTCGTTCTCTTGCGTACTTGCTCACCTTCTCTCTCTTCCCCCTTCCATCATTCACAGCTCTGAAGCACATCTTCAGATTTTAAAAGAGATTGGGATTTGACATACATAAAGGTTCAGAACAATTCTATTGATGTAGATACCGGTCCAAATGCAGCAATCCATTTAACCCTCACAACCACCCAGGAACAAAGCTGCCAGCATTGCTCATATTAGCAGACAAGCACTCGAGGACTTAGAAGGTTTAAAGAACTTGTTTTAACCCAATCTTATCTCATGCCTGGAGCTATACAAGATACAAGATCTTGCCAGGCGGTAGTGGCACACACCTTTAATCCCAGCACTAGGGAGGCAGAGGCAGGCAAATCTCTGTGAATTCAAGGCCAGGCTGGACCGACAGCCTCCAAAACAATACAGAGAAACCCTGTCTCGTAAAAACCAAAAAAAAAAAAAAGATACAAGATCTTAATGACTATGTTCTTGGACTTGTCACCCATGCTATCTCATTCTAGTTTCTAGCAGCAATCACTTCCATGCAGGTGTACTTGCACTTTGTCAATAATGAACAGTTGCTGCGTCATTGATGGATGTGTTGGCAACTAAAACACTAGTCTCCCCTATTCTTCCTGCCTACATGTCTCTGTCTAGCTAGAAGATTCAGGACAGTGGACATGGTCAATAAATTACAGGGTTTGGGGCCTTCTTTCTCTTAGGAAGGAATTAAGTCTTTCATGGTAATAATAGTCATAATTAATATGAACAGAAAGGTGGGTTAGCATCATTAACAGAAGGTTGATGTGACAGCCGGTATTCTATGTCAACTTCACTGGGCTGAGAAGCCCTGATGGCTGGGGTAAATCATTACTTCTGAGTGTATCCTCAAGGCTGTTTCCAGAAGAGGGTTGTATCAGTGTGTGGTAATGGGTGGAGGAAATAAGTCATCCATCCTATCCCTGCCCTGGCATCAGAGACTCCGCTTCTCAGACATTTGTCCTCTAGTGCCACTAACACTGTTTATCTGTTCAGCCCTAACACAGGAAGCATTTCCAGATAGAGCAGACATGTGACATGGATCATGCTGCCTCCCGACCCATCACCTATGGCAGATCATGACACCCACCCTATGCAACAAATATTGGTTCATTCATTCTCTGGAAAGCCAGGATCTGTTGTTTAGAGTGGACACAAGAGAATGTGTTCCTTTATTTTTCTGAAAATCTCAGTGACAGGGGCCACAGCAAAGTGGAACTAGCAGAAAGTCATTGGGGAAAAAACCCGTTAGACAGTATGTGTGTTACATGAGACACAGCAGCAAAACAATAGGCTGAAGTCTACTGCTCCAGTTTTCCTTCCGTTTCTGTGACTAAATGGAACTTAGAGGAGGAAAGACCTTATTCTGTTTATACTTCCAGGTCTTGGTTCAGCACTGGAGAAGTCAGGGCAGGAACTTGAAGCAGAAACCATGGGTAAATCTATAGAGCCAAAGAATTCAATGTTCAACATAGCATCATGGTTTATGCTCTTTCTCTGTCTTTCTCTGTGTCTCTGCCTCTGTCTCTCTCTCTCTCTGTCTCTCTCTGTCTCTCTCTCTGTCTCTCTCTCTCTCTCCAAAGCTCAAATAATTCCATTTTCTAATTTTCATGCATCCCGAGTAATTAGCATAGTTTTATAATTCTAAATGACTCTGGGAAAGGGGAGGAATATTTCCATTTAAAGTACATGAAATACCTATCTCATGGCTTCTTGCAGGAGAGCCACATCTGTTGACTGACAGTTTCTCTGGCCACACCTATTTATTAACATGCTATTACTAGCTGTTTCCTTGAGACAAGAACATCCTGGAAGGATTGGGATGTAGACCTGCAGCCCACAAAGACTAAAATATTTACTAGCTGACTCTTTAAAAGCATGTTTGCTGACCCCTGCCTCCATGTGCTCATGCTTTAAGGCAATGTGTTTTAAGCGATAAAAGCATAATTATTCAACATAGAAGACCCCTAGGACCTGATTGTGGAGCAAACTGACTTAGCCTTTATGTTTTACTTTTATCAATAGATGGCATATGGTTGAATAAAACTCTGGGGCTTTGGGCCTAGAGACACACCTAAGCTACCTTTATGAAATGTGTGTCTTTGGAAAAAAACCACAGGAACCTTCTCATTCTCAGTGTCCTTATCCATTAACTCAGGCCCGTGTGGATTTAGCCCTTGCCTACAACAAAGCTATCTTGTGATTAGTGCCAGCCTTCAGTAACACAGCAAGCACCAAGGACTGGAGGATGCATTGCAAACAGGCACAAGGTCACCTTGCAGTCTTGATTACAAAACAAAGGAGAATAAAGATCAGTTGAGTAGACCGTGCATGAGCCTGTAACCCCAGCACTTGGGAAGTTGAAACAGGAGGATTAGAAGGTCAAGGTTATCCTAGGATATATAGCAAGGCTGAGATGAGCATGGGATGCATGAAACCTGGTCTCAAAGCTGAAAGAAAATTAAATTAAACAAAATAAAGTAAAATAAAAAAGAAATAGCAAGCAACCCCAGCCTGCTTCCTGCAGCTGACTTCCAGGGCTTCCTGGGTCCAGCTGAGTGAGACACATTATGTGATTCACAGGTCATTCGGTTTCATCTCTCCTCCTACAGTTGTCTAGGTGTGTGTACTTATCACTACATGTATACCCAAGGCCAGAGCATCTCTCTCCCTATACAGTTCTCTGGGTGTGTGCACTTCTCACTACACAGGTACCTGAGCCCAGAGTATGTAATTCCCAGTACTTAGAGGCAGAGACAGGAGGATTGCTGCAAGTTCAGAGTCAGCCTAGTCTTTATAGCAAAGGGACACAATCAAAGGGGAGGAGGGAAGGAGGGGAAGAGAGGAGGAGGGGAGGAAGGGAGGAGGGAAGAAGGTAGGCAGGCAAGCAGACAGGCAGGCTTGAATGCTATAAGTCCAGCTGTTTCTCAGCCCTGGTAGAACTCTGGAGAAAAGACGGAGGGCTGAGTATGGCTGGAGTTCATTTCCTAAGTGTTTCAACAAGTTGAATGATGAACTGCATGCTGTATCTCCACTGTAGGAGTGATGAACACGTGGACACTTGGTCTTACCTAGCCCCCCAGCTCAATTCCTCCTATGACCTGTTACTCATGTGTGTATTCTTGTGAGGGTCACATTCCATGGGGGAGAATGGTGCTGAGTCTCACTCCCCTCACCCTCCATTCCCTAGCTTTTGTGAGAAATATCTGCTCCAGGCACTGGTCAGTAGAACATTCTGTGGCAAGGCGTCTGGCGCCAGGGTGCCCCTCAGCCTTTCCCCTGTAGCTCACAGACCCAGTGACTAACTGAACAGCCGTACAAAGCTGGCCACCACATTGCTTCAGCACCGGACAGGTCCCTCCTGCGCCTTGTGCTCTGCCTCCTCCTCCACCGGCCTCCGAGTCACCAGGCTGAGGCTGGACTTATCTGCTGCTGCCTTTCCCGCTCATCAGCGTCATCCTCCTGGCTCTCACCCCATCCTCTGTCCATCTCTTGCAGGTTCTTCTGTTTTTAATGAAGAGTGTTTTATTCTTCAATCATATCCTTGTTCTCTGCTTCTAAGCCAGTGGTCTAAGAGAGCCTAACATAGCAAGACTGTGTCAGGCCTGAGAGGGACTGCTACCTCTCCAAGTGGGGTCTGCGGGGCCGCACCCCTCCTCCCAGTGCAGTCAAGCACGGATGCCCATCATCCTAACTGAAGAAATTGCTTCACCAGCTATTTCACAGATAGCACCCGAGTAAGACGGGCAGCAGCGTGCCCATCCCACTCAAATGCAACTACTGGGAGAAACCAGCAGAACATAATCGAGGGCATGTTCCATAACAGCACAGGACATGTGACTGGCCTGAACCCATGCCTAGTTTTGGGGCCATCCCACCAAAATGAAGTCTCTCAGAAGGCTGACCCTTGAGTTGGCTACAGTGTGTATCTGCATGTGGACCTGGGGAAACACGGTGCCTGGAAGTCCGCAAATGTGATGGTTCTCTGGAGTTACATTCCTGGAGATAGTTTCCACTGGCAGTGATGATGGCTCCAAAGTTGTCATAAAGAGAAATGTGTCCCCTTTGCAGGGTTAGGCCACAATGAAAGTCAAAACAACAATCAACAAAAGTCCTGGCAAGAGTTGAGTGGTCACAGAGACTTAGCCACTGTGCCTGCTTTCCGAATGGAAAGGGGAGGGGCCACACTGATTAGTGATGGCTGTTCCAAGCCCACCAGGGCCTTAACAGTACAGAAGAAAGAGAGCAGCAGGGAGGCCATGATGCTGAGGAGGTAGAGGCAGCATGCAAGTCAGCACCCATCCTGCCAGGTGTCAGAAAAGCCAGTGGAGTCAGCCCTACAGGGCACACCGGGATGTTCAACAGTGGGCACAGGGTGGGAGAAGGAATGGAAACATGCTCAGGGGTCTTCTCAGTCACTTATGGAGTACAGATGACAGGGGTGGCTCACCAGAAAACTGAAACTGTGTGTCACCGGGTGTCCTGTGTATCACCCGCTATCCCTAGTAATTCTAAAGGATGCACGTGAGGGCTTTACAGAGCAAAGAGACCTTCCTAACAGAGAAAAATGCTCTGTGTCTTTCATAGTTGCTGGCTACATTAGTCAAGAGGGATCTGCTATAGCATTTGAAACGTCCGTTAACTTATACAACCACCATGAAAAGCTTACAATCAATATCTACTGATCATGTCATAGTTAAAGGTAATTTTACTTAATATTTCAATCAACTAATCACTTATACTTTAAGTCTCTCTCTTTACAGGCAGCAAATTTGGGCCTTGAAACTACAAATTAATATCAGTGGTATTGGATGTTAATTGGTATTTGAAAAAATAACTTTCAACAATACCAGAGTTTACTTAAGTGATAATCCAATAATTCTTTTTTGTATGTTTTAGTAACAAGGACCTTTTTTCTGAACCTTGTTTACAAATAGAGTGTGTGTGTGTGTGTTCAGTGTAGGTATTAAATCTATGAAAATTCCAGTTTTTCTTGCTTCTGGGATACCTTATGGTCCTCATGTGTACTGAACTGAAATTACACACAAGAAAAATTAACTGTTATTTGTATTGTATTTTTAAATTACACATTGTGTATGTCCCCAACAATTATTTTTTGTATTTCAGGCATGCATACGCTTGTCTTTCATTTTTGTTATATTTATTTATCTGTGTGCGTGTGTGTGTGTGTGTGTGTGTGTGTGTGTGTATGTGTGTATGTGTGCATGCTCATGCGCATGTGTGTCCATGCATAGGTACCATTGTGTGTGTAAAGACAGAGGACAATTTGCCTCTTTGCTGATTCTTTCCATGTGGGTACCATGAATCAAATTCAATTCATCAGCATCATCAAGGACCTTTCCCACTGAGCCATCTTGTCAGCCTGTATTTCAATCTATGATGTAGACCTAAGGCAATAGGTGTTTCTGCCTCCTCAGGCCACCTTAGAACCTTTGTAACTTTTAATTTTCCACTCTGATATTTCCTAGGCCACAGTGTGGATATCTGTCACATCTATATCCTAATTATCTGAGGTCAAGGGGCAGATGGCTTCAGTCCTGATAAAAGGAATAGAATTGCTCCTTCATGGTTTGTTGACAGGAATTGGTGTCATGACCATAACTGGCAGCAGCAGTGATGGCAAAGTAAGCTGAGGGTGACACGCCATGTGCCAAATAAGCATGGCCAGTTCTACCACAGACACAGAGAAGGAGGAGGAGAAGGAAGAGGAGGAGGAGCAGAAGGAGGAGAGGAGAGGAGAGGAAGAGGAAGAGGAAGAAGAAGAAGAACAAGAACAAGAACAAGGAGAAAGATATAGATACCATGAGTTTGAAAGCTCCCTTTCTCTGGCAAGGCTCCTCAACTTTGGTCTCTCCACCTGGAACAAAATATTCACCTCATTCCTAATAGCCCAGGGTGCTTCCCCAGAGAGACCATGATGTGCCAAGTAGGAACCAGGGAACCAGAATGACATGTTATTTGTTCCAGCCAGCAAGTTGTTTCCTGCCTCTGAGAAGAGAGGATCTCAGGACTAGGAACAAGCCCACAACAGACTCATATAGGCCAACATACTTCTCATATGTCCTACATTTTCCCTCAGTGACTCCATGGCCCTCCCTTCCTTCCTTCGTATTTCTTCTTTTCCCTAAAGAAGATGAACTCTGAATGACGGTGCTGGTGTTCTTGCCAAGATTCACAATAGAACTTTATCTTCAAGGCAACAGGATTAGAGGAGGTACATCTCTGTGCATGGTGGCTAATGTTTGGATATTAAATGTCTCCCATGGGCTCATGTTTTTGAAAACTTGTCCCCAGGTGGTGTGTTCTTTAGAGAGCATGGCGAACATTTAGAATATAGGGCCTAAGCAGAAAAAGTGGACAGCTGGTTAGAGGGCTTTGAACTTTATGCCATAGCCTCTTTCTGAGCCACCCAGATGTGAGCAGCCGGCCTCAGAGTCCTGTCACCGATGTTGAGAGTCACTTCCATCACCATTCCTTCCAACCAAGGTGGACACAATGGGTCATCTCAAAGCTGTCAGCTAAAATAAACCCTTCCTCCCTTCCCATCAGGTATTTTTTCACTGCAGTGAGAGTAGGAACTACAGCAGTGATAAAGTTACAAGCCTTCTGCCACATAATGCAACTGGTAACACTACAAAAGGGACTAAGACTAAATAAACATTCTCTTGCACCTTCAATTTCTTTTCTGCTTTATTTTTCTTTGGTCCAGGAATGTTTGCCTAAATGTCCACAAGGCTTACTCCATTGTAACCTTCAAGTCTATTCAAGATCTAACCTGACACCCAGCTTTAAATATAAATTCACTCTTTAAGCCTTTTTTTCCTTCTCTCTTCCACCCAGTGTCGGCACAGATATCTTGTTTCCAGATTTTTTCTTATGCTCTTCCTTCAGGAAATCACCTCTGCTGTAATTGGCTCCAAAGACCTTGGTCTAAATCAGGAAAGACAGTGTGGCTTCGTGTCCACACTGTTCTTCCTAGAATTCTGTCAGCATGATGAGCACACAAGGACCTTCGTGAGAGAGATGTGTCACTGTGCTCCTGATGACAAGCCTAAGTGAGACCTGGTCAGAGCAATGGGAACAGTCTACAATTGGGTTGGTTCCTTTTCCACTTCTTCCATCTAAAGTTGGTCCAGCCCAGAAAAGACAGAGAAAATAAATCAGGAGCTTCAGTGAAATGTTACACAATCTATTCTTACTCCATTCCTACTCCTTTGAGAAAAGTGGTGGAAATATAAACAATGGGATCAAATATATCAAAGAATCAGGGAAAAAGGACCGTAAAGTCTGGTTACAGGAAGTTTGAGTAACAGTTGGTGCCCTGAGATCTGAGGTTTCAACTGGAGATCGATGGGATACAAATTTGACATTCAACTCCTTAGTACTGGGTGGAAAAGGCTACCAACCGTATGTTACATGTGAGTCCAGAAAGTGCTTTTTAACAAGGAATAGAAACTATCCAATGAAATGCAATATTGATAAACAAGGAAAACTTTCTCCATGGCTCTTTAAAATTGAAACAGGATTGTGGAGCTGCTTCTCTTGAAAATGCTCTGTTAATCATTTCTTTTTCCATGCTTCAATTCAATTAAGATAGGTACACCAAATTACATGCAACTAAATGAAGGGTGAGACTGTCCTAGGCGCACAAATAAACTGAATAATTCATTGGTTAATGAACTCATACATCATAATTCCTCACATTTCCATTTAAATTACATTATTGTATTTAGTTCTTGGAAAATTTTGGGATTATTCTATTCCAGTTTTAGATAAAGTAAACTAAGATTTAAGGAGTCCAGGTACCTTACTCAATCACATACCTAAATATGAGTTCATTATTCAAAATTACATACCTAATACTGTAAATAAGGTGGGCTTCATTCAAGTTCTTTAGACTCTATTCTCATTTTACTTTGAGTTTTTTGTTTGTTTTGGGGGTTTCCATTTTTCTCCTTTATTAATAATATACTACGCACATTATTTTAGTGAATATTTGTTCAATAGTACATATAGTGCATTATTTAGAAAGGTTTCTGAAGTATAGGAAAGAAATCTATACTTGAAGTGTCTTAAAGGATAGCAAAGGGCCTGTGTGGTAGTGCCTGTAATCCCAGCACTCCAGACGCTGAGCTAGCATACATGCTTAAGGGTCAGCCTGAGCTACATCATGAGTTCCAGGATAGTCTGGGATACGCAGTGAGATGCTGTCTCATGTTATAAGGCCAGTGGCTAAAACAATAGCACATTTCATTACCTGAAAACAGAAGTCCACAGGAGAAGGAGTCATTGCTCAGTGTTGAGTGACTGGTCTTCACGCCACCCAGAAAATTAACATCTCCCATAGGCTCAGGTGCCATTTACACAAGGTAGCTCCAGTAGTTTCAGTCATCAAGTTTAAATATATCTTCATGTGGAAGAGAAAGACCCTGTCTTCTTTCAAATAGCCCTATTGGGACATAGCTCCACACTTTCTTTGTGTCTGTTCTGTTTGTCATTGAAACTGAGTATTGAAGTATCTATAGTTGAGTTGCCTAGTTGTCCAGGCATTTAGGTCAGTTTTGCTTTGTGTATTTTTAAGTAACTATGTCTTTATAAGTGTTATAGATTTCTTACAAATTGACCCCCTCACCATTGCAAAATGTTCTTCTTTGTCTCAAATAACATAACTTGCTTAAAGCATGTTTTATTTGATATTAGTGTATTGGGATTTTTCTTGTAGTTGTTCTTTATGTGACTATTTTTTTCCTTTTTTTCAGTTTGTATCTTTCAATTAAAAGAGTGTCCTGTGTGGAACACATATAGTTGCATGTAGGTGTTTATTCAGTCTCATAATCTCTGTCCATTGGGTTGTTATTGTTCTTATATTTTTCAATATAGTATTTTGTTGGATCATGTTAGCTGTCTTACTAGTCATCCTTGGTGCTTACTCTGGGACATACAATAAACATCTCAACTTGCCAGAATTAGTTTCTGACTTATAAATTGCAATTAGACATAGAAATAATACTTCTAAAATTCTATTTTCTTTCCCCTTTGTGTTGAACTATTATATTGTTACATTAAAAATGTTGCCAGCCCAATAGTGTTTTGTTAAACTTATCACTGTATTTAATTTTGTAAAATCTATTTTGCTGCTTATTTATATACATTTGCAGGGAAAGGGTATTTTCATGTGAGTGTGGGTCCCACAGAGGACAGAAGAGGGCATCAGATCTCCTAGATCTGGGGTTAACCAGCTGTGATGAGCAGCCCAACCAGGGTGCTGAGGAATTAACTGGGGTCCTCTGGAAGAGCAGAAAGCCTCTTAGTCACTGGTGCCCTTGCTTTTTTCATGAGTATTTGGATGCCCAGCGGGTGTCACTTACTTTCAGCCAGAACACTGTTGATAATTTTATTAACTAGATTTGCTAGAAACCAATTCAGTTTGTGGGTATTTGTTCTGTTTCACCCTTGTTTTAATAAAACATCATTGTTGGATACATAGTATTCTTAATAGACAGTATTTCCCGCAGGTTCAGCACCTTAAATATATCATCCCAATGTCTTCTGACTGCCGTTATCCCTATGGAAAAGTCATAGCTTGGCCTGTACAAAAGGCATAGGCTTCCTTGTCAATGAACCATTGTTCTCTTGCTGGTTTCTCTCTCCGTCTTTCACTTTCATCACTTTTATTACAGTGTATCTGCTTTTGAGTATCTCTACATACTTAGCCGACTTGGGATTGCTTGAGCTTCCTGAATTTATTATTCACTACATGTGGAGAGTGTTTGCTCCTTATTTCTTTAGGTAAGTCCTGTTCACTTCTCCTTCTCCTGTCTGGCACTCCCACCATGTGGACATTGACACCCACTGGTGTATCGTGTTTCCTTTAGCCTCTGCTTATTTTATTTCGTTCACTTGACTGTTTCTTCTTTGGGTTCTATAATCCCTATTGAACTGTTTTCACACTAAGTATTTTCTCCACAAGCTCATGTTTACTATTAATCCCTTTTAATGCACCTTTATTTCACTTATTCTACTTTTTAACTCAATTACTTATGGCTGACCTTTAATATAACTTCTACCTTTTTATTGATATATTCTGTTTAGTGAGGTGATTGATATTATATTTTAATTCATTAACTATGGATTATTTTCTTTTTAAATATAATTGACATTTGGAGGAAATATACTTTGTCTGAAATCTGATCTCTTTTATAGACTGCTCCATTACTTACTTTCCTTTATGTAGCGCACACATCCCTATCTCTTTGGGGTTTGCCATTTCTTCTTTTTCCAGGAAATTAGATGTTTAAAAATATATACATTATCACAGCTCTGGGCACTGGCTCTCCACATTAGCACTGTCTTTTACTTGCATCTGAATGCCACACACTCTGTCACTCAGTGCTTCCTTCTGTATCTCTCTGTCCTTGGGAGACTCTTCCTCTGAAGAATCAGAACTTATTTTCACATTTTACTCAGGTCTTAGGTCAATGTGTTGTTTCTCACAGAGTTATTAATAATTGCTACTACAATTGTGATATATAATTTAAAGTAGAATCTTCTGTCTGTGGATGTGCTGGGGAAACAAGTGATTGCCTTTCAATGGCCTGCCACATTCACTCTCATATTATTCCTAAAACATGTCATTGCACAAAGTAGGATCTCACCAGATTTTGTTCCATAAATGCATGAGGAGTATATGGATAAAGAACAAATACTGATTCCTCGTGCTCTTCACTGGAAGCAAAGAAGGGGATTCTGGGGAGGAAAGAGATGAGCAGAGCATATGTCCTAAGATGACAAAGGCTTCCTTCCTTCCTCTGCCTTCCTAGGGTTCCTCCTCTGCATCATGGAAGTGATGCCAACTGAGCAGGCTCATTGGCCTATGACTTGGCTCTAAATCTCACAAATCCCCAACTTCAAGGTGTTGGTACAGGAAGAAAAGTGAATTTGACAAGTACCTTCTTTCTTGAGCTTAAGAAATTGTGTCCAAAGAAAAGTATAAAGAACCGAGTTGTGTCCATGGAGAGAAAGCAGCTGTAGACAGTCTCTACAGTTACTTCTTCCTGGTAGAATTTCTTCAAAGACTCCCCAGTGACCCTCAGGAAAAGAGACTAAGATTATTAGTGTGATTAAAAGATCCTACAGGGACCAGTTTAAGTCCTCTCCATGTGTATCATGTGCCCAATTTCCTTGCCTTCTTGGCTCCTTTTCATCCCTGGAATGGATCCTTGGCCTCAATGCAAGCGATCCTCCACCATGCATATTTTCCCCTTAGACACTACTGGGAGCATCAAGGGATCCTTAACTCTTGCTTTAGGTCTTAACTTAGAGATCCTTTCTACCAGGCATCTTTTCACCACCCCCACTTTCAGCTAAGTAGCCCCTGTTTTAGAATACAGTTATCTACTATAAAAAAGAAACTTCAACTCAAAAATGGCTTAAACATGGTAGAAGTCTGTGTCTCACTCATGTAGGAGGACGAGACAGGGTGATTCTGGGGTGCAGGCTGATGCAGCCTTGGACTTCTTCAACACTTGCTTCTGAAATGATCACAAATGACTCCCCCAGTCGGTTGTATCAAGTTAAGAGCATACAGAAACACTTATGGACTAAATCTGTGATTAGTATCTACCATATCTTCTCAAATCCCATGGACTAGATGTTAGATATTTTGGATGAGTATGGCCCCCATAAGCTCATGTATTTGAATGTTTGGTGTGCATTTGGTGGAACTGTTTAGGAAGGATTGGGAGGTGTGGCCTTGTTGGAGGAGGTATGCCACTGTGGGTAGGTTTTGAGGTTTCAAAAGCCCATGCCATTCCCAGTTAACTTTCTCTCAGGCTCCAACTTGCAGATTTAGATGTAAACTACCAACTACTGTTGCAGCACCATAGCTGACTGCCTGCTACCATGCTCCCCACTATGATGGTCCTGAACTCATCCCTCTGAAACTGTAAGCAAGCCCCAATTAAATGCTGTATTTATAACATATAAACTCCTTTATATGCTGCCTTGATCATAGTGTCTCTCCACAACAGAAGAAAAGTTAAGAAGACAGGGATCAGTCTTAAAACCATGACGGACCACAAGAAAGATAAGAAATGCTGTCTATCTGAATTTCCAGGAAGAAGTTGGATTTTTTTAAGTAGCAAATCTGCCTCACATCTTCATATATTTGATATCATCTGACATTTCTATTCCATAGATCCCAATGTGTCATATACATGTCTTTCAAAGTTTCTAGAGGCAGAAAAGTAGGCTCACAGTGAACAGCAGTGGACGAAATGGCCATCTTGTTGGTCACAGGTGTCTGATATCAGAGATTTCAAAGGATGTCTTTGACAAGTAGGTTGGCTAGTAGAACATCACAGACATAAGGGGAACCTACAGGCAAAGCTCAGCTACTTAAGCCTTGTTGGGCATTGACATCCTCACCCCCAATGGACACACTTGAAGAACAGAACTGTGAGGTCATAAGGGCTGTGGAATTCAAGGGGAGCTTGGTGGGGGATTTACATACCAACTTCCACCTGGACCCTGGAAGAAGTGTTGGCAGGGACATTAATGAATCACAATCCTTAGTTCTACCTAATTAGTCAAATATGAGTCAAGCACGGGTTCAAAGCTAAAAACAGGGGTCAGTCTTTCTTTGAGGAGGTTGGAGACTTGCAATGGATCCAGGATCAGTTTGTTTTGGAAATACCCCTATGGCAATTTTCAGAAGACTAGGCAGGACAGGAAGAATGAAAAAAAGATGCTTGTGAGTAGATTTTCATAGTCCAGACAAGAAATGGTATCCTGGTTTTGTTTTGTTAATTTTACTTTATAGCTTTGTTTGCCATTTCTTCAAGGGCAAGAGAAGGCAGAAAGAGGCCTTAATGGGAAGGGTTAAGGTGCTTAATGGCCCTCTGCCTACTGATGAGGGACAGAGCTAAGGCACCAAAATGGGTAGCTGCTGTGCAGATAAATGTCACTGGATTGATGTACTGTGCTTAGAGGAGCTTGCTTTGTCTAAATTCCCTGCTCTCTCCCAGCCCCTTACAATAGAGCAATCTGAACTGGAATTAAGAAGCACTGGGCTCTCAAGCATGTCAGAAATTGATACTATACAGCCTTCTCCTGGAATCTGCCTTAATATCCAGCCTCTACCTTAATCCCCTTAAGTGTGGGGTTGAAGGCAGGGGGTAAAAGCCCACTCCAGGGTGTTTGCCTTCTGTCATTTGTCAAGCAAGAGCACACTTTCTGCTGCTCTTTGTTTCTCCCAGGCTCTGTGCTAAAAATAGAGTCTCCGAAGAAAGCTCCCCTTAGGTGGTCCTACCAAGGCAATTTACATCATCAGCCCTGAACCTCAAGGCGAATTCAGAGCACTCCTGCATTTGATGTGCCCCACTTTTTCCTAGGGACCACTGCATTTTGTAGACCAACTTTAAGAAAATGCTCACTACAAGAATGACAGGTCTGGAGCCAGGAATTAGGACAGGGGGGTGGGGTGGCACCAGCGTAGCTCAGACTCGGTGCGCAGCATATAAACTGCTCTGCCCTGTTTTCTCCCGTGTGGAGGTTTAAAGTATTTGCCTATAAAAGTCACACTCCTCTGAGGTGTCTGATAAACACCGCGACTTTGTGAGGTCACATTTTCTTTATAAAATACTTGGGACAGAGTCAACTGCTGAGTGTCACAGTTGAGGTCACACTCATCACAGCTGAGGCCACACTCATCATGGTGGAGACACTCAGTCAGATCCTTAAGGCAATCTTCAGATTGAGCCACTATGTCATGTCAAAGCCATTCCAGGCAGGATCAGGGAGCCTGGCCTGGACCAGGTGTCACCTTTGCCTATTGCTGTGGAAACTGGTGCCACATGTGTGCTGTGCCAGAGTCCCAGTCATGACTAATGAACTGTCAGGATTGGTTCTGTCCATGTGACTTTTCTTGAGGTATGACCCACTAATATACAAATTCTATCATAAAATTGTGTCTGTAAAGTCCATTGTGATGTAAAAAGTTTACAAGGACAGTTCTATTATTGGGCCATTTGGCAGCCCTCCTGGATGACATAGTTTCATGTTTTGTTGTTGTTTTACATCAATTTTTATTTAAATTAAAAATGATCTTATTTTACATACCAATCCAAGTTCCCTCTCCCTCCTGTCCCATTCACCCCCCCATTTTCTATCCCACCCTCATCCACTCCTCAGGGAGGGTGAGTCCTCCCATGGGGGATCATCAAACTTTGTCACATTATTTGGGGCAGGACCTAGGCCTTCCCCCATGTATCTAGGTTGAGAGAGTATGGACTCCCAAAGCCCATTCGTGTACTAGGGATACATACTAGCTTTTCTGCCAGGGGCTCCATAGACTGCCCAAGCCTCTAACTGACACCCATGGTCAGGGGGCCTTGTTCAGTCTTATGCAGATTCCCCAGATGTCAGTCTGGAGTCCATGAGCTCCTACTTGCTCAGGTCAGCTGTTTCTGTGGGTTTCCCCAGTGTGTTATTGACCCCTTTGCTCATCACTCCTCCCTTTGGCTCAGTTCTTAGCTGTGAATCTTTGCTTCTGCTTCCATCAGCTACAGAATGAAGGCTCTATGACGGCCTTTGAGGTAGTCATCAATTTCATTATAGAGGAAGGGCATTTAAGGTATTGCTTAGACTGTTAGTTGGGGTCAACATTGTGAATCTCTGGACATTTCCCTAGTGCCAGATTTCTCTTTAAACCTATAATGGTTCCCTCTATTAAGGTATCTCTTTTCTTGCTCTCCTTCTCTATTCTTCCCCCAACTCAATCTTCTGACATTTCTATCTTAATCTGTGAAATCAGGATAATGACAGTATGGGGTTGCAGAAAAGACAAATCAGATAAGGTAATATGACATTGTCTGAGCAAAGTTTCCATTGCTATGAAGACACACCATGACCACAACAACTCTTTTTTTTTCTTTTTTTAAAATTTAAATTAGAAACAAGCCTATTTTACATGTTAATCCAAGTTCCTTCTCCCTCCCCCTCCTCCCCTGCCCCCACAAAGCCCCTATTCCATCTGTTGCTTAGATTCTTAGTTGGGGGTCATCCTTGAGAATTCCTGGAGATTTCCATAGGGCCAGGTTTCTCATTAAGCCCCCTCAATTTAGGAATCTCTTTCCTTGCTCTCCTCTGTTCTTCCCTCAACTTGACCTTTCTGATCCCTCATGTTCTCCTCTACTCTCCCCCTCTATCCTCCTCTTTCTCCTCTTTCTCCTACCTCCCTCTCGCCTCAGGAGATGTTGTGGATTGTAGTCTGGTTATCCTTTGCTCTGTATCTAATATCCACTTATGAATGAGTACATACCATGTTTGTCTTTCTATGTCTGGGTTACCTCTCTCAGGATGGTTTCTTCTAGTCCCATCCATTTGCCTGCGAATTTCAAGATGTCATTGTTTTTCCCCCCACTGAGTAGTATTCCATTGTGTAAATGCACCACATTTTCTTTATCCATTCTTCGGTTGAGGGGCATGTAGGTTGCTTCCAGATTCTGACTATTACAAATAATGCTGCTATGAACATAGTTGGACTGATGCCCTTGTGGTATGGATGTGCATCCTTTCAGTATATGCCGAAGAGTGGAACTGCTGGGTCCTGAGGTAGATTGATTCCCATTTTCTGAGAAACCACCCTATTGATTTTCAAAGTAGTTGTACAAGTTTGCATTCCTACCAGCAATGGAAGAATGTTCCCCTTTCTCCACTAATGATACAGAAATGAGAACTATGGAGAATTAGTTTACTCGCCAACTTCAACTTTGCTCAAATATAAAACATCACAGTGATACATGCCTTTAATCCCAATACTCGGGAGGCAGAAGCAAGCAGATCTCTGTGAGTTTGAGACCAGCCTGGTCTACAAGAGCTAGTTCCAGGACACCCTCCAAAGCCACAGAGAAACCCTGTCTCAAAAAAACAAAAAAATAGATAAATAAAACTTAAAAATGGAGGCTGGAAAGACGACTTGGAGGTCTAGAGCTCTTGATATTCTTGCAAAGGACCCAAGTTTGATTCTGAGCACATACATGGTGGCACTCAACCCTCTGCAACTCCATTTTCAGGGGATCTGATGCCCCCTTCTGGCCTCTGTGGGCACCACACATGAACAAACATATAGGTATTCATATGTGTAAAAATAAATACTTCTTAAAAATCATAGAACATCACTATTCTTGTGGAGCATCATCCCGTCTAAAATGGTATCACCACATAGCACATGTTTTTCCTTCTAAATATTGGTTCAGCAGTTGAACTAAGCACCTACTGTGTGTATTAGGCACACCACGGCATGTTTTATTCCTTTCCACTCCATGTATATCAATTATGCATACAATGGAAGTGGCAAATGGCCAGAGGTTCCTCTCTACCCCATCAATCCTGTGTCACATCCCAAAGTCAGTCAGAAGATCCCACTCATCAAGAGAACCATCTGCTGACTCTGCCCCTGCTGGCCGTCTCCCCACCCCCCACCATACCCCTTCATCTCCAGTTCCCTCTAAAGAGGCTTTTCCTGCACACTATCAGGGCCTTCCTCCCGATTGCCCTTCCCCCATCCCTTCGGCCCACCAGCAAACTCCCTTGTGCACTCCATTCACAGCACTTTGCTTCAAGCTCCAGCTCTACTTCCCACCAGTACTCTGGTACACACTGGGTCTCCTCTTTCTGCAGCACACTCAAGGGCTCAGCTCCGTGTCCTGCTATCAACCCTGTGCCCTCGGCTCCCCAACTGCCCATCTGCAACTCTGCAAGAGGTCTCAGCCATGCTCCAGCTCCCTTCTTCAGCTCTCCCAATACCAAAGACCACCTGGCTCCTTTGTCTCCTGAACCTACCCAAAATGCCAAGGGATGCCATCACATCTTACACTCTTACACCCTCCCTTCCAGGAGACCCATGGAGTCACTCCCCCACCTCAGCAGAGGAAAAGACCCATCTGGGTTCTGTCTGTGGCCTTTGCATACCACACACATTGAACCCAACCCCAACCCTGCTGGGAAAAAGTCTGACTCCTCCACTGCTTGCCCCCAATTTTGTGTTAACAATGTTTCGTGGCTTGTTTGCATTTATACAAACGGTAAGAAAGGGAGAGGATACAACTAAGAGAATAACTATAAAATATGACCATTTAATTACATAGTGGGTTTTTAAAAATACTAGTTAATAACTTTTGGTGTTAATTCAGAATAAAGTGTTTAGTCTCTCAATCTCAATTTCCCAAGATTTCTTTTTCTCTCCTGGTCTCTTCCTTCCTTTTTTCCTCCCTCCCTCACTCCCTTCCTTCCTCCCTTATTTTCTTCTTTTTTTCTTTTTTCCTTTTCCCCCCTTTGAGGAAAGGTCTCATTCTTCAGTCTGGGAATCTTCTTACCTCAGAGCTAGGAAAACAGACTATTGTCCTAAATTTTAATACAGTATTTACACTACTTAAATTGTATGGTTTGGGGTAAGTCTAAAGGTGAGGGACATAAAGGAGCTAACATACATCTAAGCAAAAATAATTTCTTCTTAGCATCAAGAGAGTTATTGCAGAACAATGCAACATTTCAATACACCGTGTTCTGCTGTTGCAAAGCAGTTGTCCAACATGATTCTTTCCAAATTAGTAAGCTAAGAAACCCAATGAATTTAATAATGAAGTCTCTCTTGAGTTCATGGCTTTTCCAAACAAAAGATATAGCCTAAGTTTCCCAGTCTCCAAGGGCAATGAATAAAAATTAAGAGGCCACAAACTGTCAGCAATTTACTTCAAATTTAGAAGTTACATCTAATCTTTGATTTCAGACTATTTTACATACATTCCTGTAGCATTAGTCATGATGTCTATAATTTTAGCTAGGTTAATATTTACTTAATTTGTTCTGTAAATAAGTAACATTATTCAGTCTCCCCCGCAGTTAAACTAAAGAGTGTCACTAACACTTTAATGCCATTATATTAATAAAGAATGGGCACACTGGATGCTTACAAGGAAATTTCTTTATGATGACACTTATGGAAAATTTTTAAAGTCTCCAGCTAGACAATTAGCAAAGTAGGTGGCTGTGGGCTGGAGAACACAGCAGGAAACCAGAATAGAGTCTCATTGCAGGGAGGGTGCAAGGAAAAAGCTAACAAACACCCCATTGTAGGAACTGACTTAGTCAAAGAGATACAGAAGCCGAGGGCAATCAGGGGTAGGTCATGCCAGGTTTGCCATTAACAAATTCCCTTTGGGTTTGCAGGAATAGATCCAATTGCTCTAAACGTATGTCTAGAATGGATACCACATACTCTGGCTTTGCCCCAAGGCTAGAGAAAACGGCTATATGTAAAGGAAGGGTGCCTGATCTAGTGACAATAGACTTCGAATTAGCAGGATAAAAAAATCTGTCCCATGCAAAAGCCTCCAAATGCAGAGCATTTACTTTATATTAAAAATAGGGAACTCTTCCTTGATTTTTCTATTGTCCTCTATTGCTTGATTTAATCAGTAGAGCCAAGCTTACATAAAACATAGGGAATAGAGCTCCAATGAGTCAAGATCCAGAGAACCCACATAAAAGCAGCATATGGTATCGTGTGCCTATGACACCTGTGCTGGGGAGGGGTACATGTGCACATGTGGATACAGGCAAATCCCTGAAGCTCACTGGTCAGCCAGCCTGGCTGAGGAAAGATCCAGATTCAGTGAGATTCAGTAAGAGACTCCACAAAATAGAACATGAAAAGTGACAAAAGGACTCTCTTTCTCTTCTGTCTCTCTGTCTCTCGTGTGTGTCTCTGTGTCTCTCTGTCTCTGTCTCTGTCTCTCTCTCTCTCACACACACACACACACAAACACTCACACTGGGAGGGGGATCAGGGATTACAAAATCTGTAACAGGTTACACCAATTGATCCTTGCAAAAGAATAGACTATATCCAAAACATGCTGCCAAAGTGAGCTTTTAAAACCTCCAGGTGAAGGAAAACCGAAAGGAGAATGCACAGCAGAACAGCGTATGCTTGACTACTCCAACGTAGGTGCGATCACAGAGGAACCAAAACTCACCAGCAGTGGACATGATTCGGTGCAAGGTTGGCACAGCAGTGTTTTGTATTTATGTAAACAAAAGGGACTTCCGGGCTCACAGACATGAGCTACCATGCCCAGCATTTATGTGGGTGCTGGGATCTGAACTCGGTTCCTACTGCTTGCTTGACAGCATGTATCTGCTGAGCCATCTTCTAAGCCCAAGTGCTATGCTTCTAAGGGAATGGGAGACTGGGCAGGGGAGAGTGTCACACTGGATCCAGGAGCAAATGGACATAAGTGGGGGAAGAAGGAAGCAAAAAAGAAAGAATAAAATATGACTAAAGATGACCATAAACATTCAAAACCATTATTGATGGAGTCAGAGAGATGGCTCAATGCTTAAGAGCTCTAGCTGCTCTTCCAGGGAACCTGGAATCAATTCCCTGCACCCACATGGAGACTTACAACTATTTGTAACTCTACTTCCAGAAAATCTGATGCCGTCTTCTGGTTTCCACCAGTACCTGGCACACATGTGGTATACATATAAACATAAAGGCAATACACCAGTGACATCAAATGAAAATAAAATAAGTCATTAAAAATATTATTGATCACAATTAATGCTTTGCTACTACAGTCTTCCAAGGAGACTGTGCTAGGCAAAATGTATAAACAAAAGCCCTTTAAACCACAAAGCAATTAATGTTCTGAGGAGCAGATGAGACCTGCCAACAGCACTACCTCCCATGCATGTTCTAGGGCATTTCAGCCAGCCATGCTCCTTCCCCAACACTGATGAAAATACCAAGTCAACACAAGGTATTTCTTACTCTGTGCATCTAAACACTTTCTCTTTAAAAAAACTACTATTGTGAACATTGTAGGAGACATAAAAGCAGCATAGAAATAAAGAATCTTTTCTGTTACTCAGAGGTTAAAAGTAAAATAAAATTGTCTGGATCCTGACACCCTTCTTCATACACCACTCTTGGACATGTCCAGTCAGCAGGGAGAGTCTGTCTTCCTGTCTCTGCTCTTTGCTAAGCCATCTGTGCTATGACAAGGAGAAGCTTCATGCATTTGAGCATTCATGGGGGCTTTCCCTTCATTGCATTCTGGGAAACCTGAGGGTACCTTGTGAGTAAGCCCCTCTTAGCCTGCTGGAGGAAGCAGGACTATGGCACCTAATGGATGACCTCCTGTGTGTGACCTCATAGAGCAGGACTAACAGTAGGATTACCTAGCTAAGCCCAGGCCCTAATCACAGACCTTGGAACAGAACAAATGATTGTAGTCCTAATCCCAACATTTTGCAGTGATATGTTGCTATGTTATAGAAAAATGCTAATACTTAATTGATTTTGGATGTTTTGTATCATCTCTTTGAAGCTGCCTCCCATCTTTGGCATGGAAATCTTTTAGATGTGGGAGGATAGCCTAAGACTCAGGCTGCCTTGGTAGGCTAGCGTGTCTGTCATGGTTAATCTTGATTGTCCACTTAAGTGGATTTAGCATCACTTGGGATGGTGCTTCAAGAGAGATTTGACTGAGCAGGGATGAGACATCCTGAATGTGGTCCCCTGTTTGGGGTTCTTGTACTAAATAAGATGGAGAAATAGTTAAGCCAGCTGAGCACTAGTGCCATCTCCCTCTTTGATCCTGGCTGCAGGAGTAATGGAACCAGCCACCTCGGCACCTGCTACCAATGCCTTTCAAGCGTGATGGGCTGTAGCCTCTCGAACCATAGGTCAACATACAGCCTTCTCTCCTTAAAAGGGCTTTCATCAGAGCAAAGAAAATAATGAGCACAAAGGCCTCTGGTCCCCATCCCTGCCCCTCCCTAGCAGTCAGTAAACAGAGATGCCTCACTGGACTCTCCTGGGCATTCTCAGGAAAGAATTTTCTCATAAGCCACTGCTAAATCCGTATCAGAAAAAAACATTTGTTTACGTGGACTTGGATGTGGCAGCCCAGCCAGTTCCTAAGTGATACACTTACTTGCTAACCTTAAGCCAATCTGTCATCTACAGCCCCTCAGTATCCTCTCGCATTTCTTAGTTGCGTGAAAACATTTAATTCAACAATGTAGGTTGAACGTTCTTGTTCTCCCTGACATAAGATGCACCTTCTACCGGTACGTACAGATGAACGACCCATGGAACCTCTGGAAAGTCATCAGATGGTGAGTTTAAATTTCGCCTTCGACCTGAGTAGTAAGATAGAGTCAGTGTTGCCCAGGGTTTACATTCTGTCTCCAGTTATCAAGCCTGCTTCATTTTTATGTGCTAGATGCCCTCTTCCTCCAACGTAGATGTAACTTAAGACTTTGACCCCCTGGCTCTTGTGTTTAGAGGGGCTCACCAGCTGTGATAGGATTTCCATTTTCAGCCATGCTGACTCTAAACTGGGAGCTAGAAGGTTGAGTTCCATGGTCATTTGTGGTTCTGCCCTGAGTCTCCAAAGCCACTTCTGATGGCTGAGTTCATCCCAGATAGTCAGCTACATGTTTTAAAACCTAAAATAAATTTTAGAAAAGATTATTTTTGTCTAGTAAAGTATACTACAACTGTGAGACTAATTTAATTAAACATTAATTATGCTTAAAATATAACCTCCAAAATTCTTAATGAACTCTGTATGTTGCCACAATACCCTTAAACATAGACAGGGGAAATAACTTCGTAATTTGATATTTCCAAAGAACATATTCCAAATTTCTGGTTTTTACCCAAGGATCTGTTGTAACTTTTTCTATGGACAGGTAAAGAATTTTTATGCCCAAATCATTTACACATGGTACAAAAAGCTCACTCTTCTGTAAAAAATAAATGTATGTTAGACAAGATCACAAAAAAGACATTAAATAAATACTGCATATTAAGTTTTTAATATAGTAGCTAACACACTGGGAATGTATTAGAGGTTAAATGTTTCTTCAGAATCTAGTTATGTTCTTACCCCAGAGTTTAATAAGTTCAGCAGTCAGAATCGAACATGCAAGATGCTGTGTGTGCTATACATACTAGAGCCACACAGTTGTTTCAAAAGCAGTGGGGTTTTGTTCTTTCATTTGATTTTTTGTTATTTGTGTTTGAGAGCAGTCTCTTGTAGCCCAGGCCGGCCTCAGATTTGCTGAAGTTACAGGCATTTGCCATATTTTGTTCCCCAAAGCCAACTGAGCTACATCCCTAGCCTGTTTTATCCTTTAAACTTACCTAGGTATTGCATATGCTATTTATAAATGGTATTTGGTGCTACACTGTGGTTTTGAGATTTTCCTCCTAAAATTCAGCTTTTCTCTCCTCTTCTATCCCCCCACCTCTCTCCTCATCCCTCTCATCCTCTCTCACTTCCCAGTTCTCTCTTTCTTTTTGTCTGTTTCTCAGGTGCCCTCCTTTCTCTCCTTCCATGTCCCCTCCTTCTCTCCTCCTCTTAGGTTAAATAGAGTAAAAGAAATAACAATTAAAGCCAGTAGCAGTTGGTCCAGAAAGGCTTCTGACCACAATTCCCTCCAAAAGAAGCCTTTTACTGGGAGAAGGGAGAAGGGCCATGATCAAGCCTCCAGTTGAGAGAGAGAACATTAGAAATAGTACAACGTACTGAGACTTAAAAACACAATGGAGCCTTAAACTGCAGGAACACCCCTTTACAACCCGGAGAGAAGCTTCATTAGAGTGGACGTGACAGATTGGTGGGGGGAAAGAGAAGGGGGAGAGAGGAGAGAGAGAGAAAAAAAAACTGTGAGGGACAGAGGGAATCTCTTCAGAGTGAATCTCCAGAGCAAATTCCCCTGAACAAAGACCCAAAATGAAGGGAGTGTCAAATTTTGTACATTCCACTAGTGGAAAGTTCCTGTCACCTGATTAATACAACATACAGTAAATGATAAAGAGCATGGAAAAGTCAGATGTCATAAATTGAGAACTGTTGGATCACAGTACAGGATGATGTCACAGAACAGGATGATGTCACAGCACAGGATGATGTCACAGAAAGGATGCTTCTTACTCTGTCCTAGAGAGAATGGAGCAAGGAATGGCCTGATCTCTTTAGACTGTGGGATCTGGCTTCTTGAAGAGTGACCTCTGTCTTACAGGAAGCTGGCCCCTGTTCTAGCTCCTTCCTTCTCCTCCATCTTTCCCACTATTCAGCAAAGTCTTACCAGCTGAATTTCCTGTTCTCTATTCATCATCTTCCTCATCCATCACTCATGGAAGAAACAAGAGAAAGAATAGGAAGCTAGATAACAGGACAGGTATGTGGGTTTGGCCATGTCCTTTGGGGGAAATATACATGGTAAGTGGTTCAAGTTTTTTCCTACTTCTTTATCTTGAACATCAAATTGAATAGAATTAATTTTCTGAAAACTAAAATTCGACACTAATGGAACACAATTAAGAACTACATGAACTGTCCTTTCCAATAATGGAGGTTTAATTTGTGTTAGGTAACTCCAAGTTGTTTCTAGTAGCTGTGGGTGTTTATGTGCCCTCAGCTGTGAGCAGATGAAGTCACAAATTGACACAAACTTAAAACCAACATGCAAGATAAGCACCCACCAGTGTCCCCTTCTCAGCTCCAGTCCCAGCCCTATGATGCCTCCATTTCCAATGAGTTGTGTGCTAACATAAGCAGGCTCATTAATCTCCCCAAGGCAAAGCCTTGCTCACTGCTGAGCTTTGCTCCTCACAGTCCATGAACAAAAACAGTTTCTGAGGGCTTGTCCAGTGACTATTTCTCAAGACACTGCAGTGTTAGAGGGGCTTCAGTCTGAGTCCCATGGGAAACTAAAATACGAGCACAGGAATACATGTGAGCACTAACCTGCCAGCCACAAAGACAACACGTGTGAGAGACTTCCCATGAGAACCTTGCTTACGTTTGCAGCAACAGTCCCTCCAATCTGTTTGAACTACTTTATACCACAGTAGCCACTGTGTGTGCCTGCAGATGAGAGATAAAGAGCTTAAGGCACCAGGACCGGTGTGAATTTCCCACTTGGATTTCCCAGCCTAGCAGGGCACCCCTAGGAAAGCAAACGGTACAAGAGCCCTGCTCAGAATAACTGAGAGCTCTTGGGCAGATTTTGCCCAACTCTGAGCCATGGGATCATCATCTGACAAGAGGAAGTGATATTGTTAAGGCCCATGAAAGCATGGGATTGGTAATAACATATCCAGCACTCATTGCAGGTAATGATCAGAGCACCTGGTAATAAAGGTCATCCGTCACTGATTGTCTCTGCATGGTGGCTCAGTCTGTTTGTGGGGGACAGGAACACTGACCAGAGACTACTGACCAAGAAGATGATTTATTGTCCAATGAAAAAGACAGGAAGGAATTGCCTTGGGGAACTATGGGAAAACTCCATGAACACAGGCTAGTGTTATTAATAGCCATACGGATCTTTAAACAATGGAGTCATGTCTTTAAGGCGTGGTGACTCATGGTACTACCCTATTGTAATTTGTAACAAGTGAACCTATGAATTCCTCTTTAGTCTGCACTGCCTGCCTTTACTTCAAGTTAAGGGCATGTGTGGCTACCTTCAAGTATCTTCAAAGGAAGACATAGCCTGCTGGGCCCTTGCTAACCCCGAGCTGCAGGATGCATGTGTTTTCTTCTGAGATACCATAGTGAAAGTAACCCAGTTTCCATGTTTGCCATTGAGCATTGTCACTCAAGGGTCTGGTATTAGTGTCACTGCTCTAGCTTGGTAAACATGGCCACACTGAAGCAGTATCCAGTGAAAATAACTTTAGTTTTGAAGTCATTCAACTGGAAATATTGCTCAGTGGGTTACACACTAAAAGCCTCAGGAGCTGAGTCAGGATACCTAGAACCCAGGGAAAGCCAGATATGGTAGGGAGTACCTGTAACAACAGCTCCTTTGAGTAAAGAAAGAGATGTCTTGATGAGTGGGTGGATTTCAGGGTTATGGAGAAACCCGGTGCCAGAGAAACCTCCAAGAATCCGCAGAATGACCCCAGCTGAGACTCGTAGCAATAATGGAGAGGATACATGAATGGACCATCTACTGTGATCAGATTGGTGACTACTCTAATTGTCATCAGAGATACTCTATGCAATAACTCTATACTCTAGTGGAAGCAAATGCAGAGATCCTGCCATATTGCTGAAGTCAATCATCTGTAGGAGTTTTATGGGTTAGTGTTTAGGATATTTTACATGTAGAGCCATGTCTAAAAATAAGTATAGTTTGACTTCTGCCTCTTCTATTTGTATCCCCTTTGTCTATTTATATGTTATTGCTTAGCTAAGACTTTGAGCTTTATATTGAAAAGGTGTGGAAAGTGGACAGTCATGTCTTCTTGATTTTGGTGGAAATATTTTAAGGTTTTCTGCACTTAGAATGGTGTTGGCTATAAGCTTGTTGTGTGCTGCCTTTACTGAAATATGTCTCTGTGTACTAGTCTCCCCAGGGCTGTTGTGATAAAGGGGTCTTTGGAAAGTCC
Organism: Mesocricetus auratus; assembly: GCF_017639785.1. Classification (NCBI taxonomy): domain Eukaryota; kingdom Metazoa; phylum Chordata; class Mammalia; order Rodentia; family Cricetidae; genus Mesocricetus; species Mesocricetus auratus. The sequence goes on along the minus strand of NW_024429267.1, from coordinate 49,016,342 downwards.
ACACTGATAGAACTTCCAACTCACGCATCCTTTCTTCAGTGTTTTCCTGTCTACTTGACAGACCATCCATGTCTTTATTTCAATTGAAATTTACGTTTTGTTTCTATTTTTCTCATTTCTTTGTGGTTTTTTCTCTTTAAAGATGTCACACAACTGTGCTCATATAGTGTGTGTCTACTAGAACCCTTGATGCATTAAACAGTAGTCATTGATGTAGGAGTCTCTGAGGAAAGGGAAGAGAGATTGTATCAGCCAAGGGGTCATGACTTGGGGAAGGGGTGGAAAGGAACACACAGAGACAGCTAACCTGAACTTGTGGGAGCTCATGAACTCTGGACCAACAGTTGAAGAGCCTGCATGTGTGTGACAGTTGTGTATTGTGGTCTCTTTGTAAGGTTCTAAGCAGTGAGATCAGGACCTGTCCTTGGTGCTTAGCTGGCTTTTGGGAACCTGTTCCCCATGCTGGATTACCTTGCCCATACAGTTATGCTGTGCTTAATGTTTGATGGAAATGTACCTGGTTTCAAATTATTCTGATGTTTTTGTTTCTGATTTCTGTATCCCCTGCTGACTTTAGGTGTCTCTTGAAATTCCTTGAGTTGGAGGTTGATAGCTCTACCTGTTCTAACCCAGTGTTCTTCTATGGAAAGCTGCTGGCTGGTGGTAAAGTGTGAGAGGAAAGGAGGTACCTTATGAAGTCATGATAATGTCTTAGTTATTCAATAATGGGCTCACGCTCCTAGGACATGGCCATGGTAAACATTTCTCACCCTATCACCTCTGAAGTGACAGGAAAGCTGCAAGAGTTTGGGGATTGGCAATGGTCCTCCTGTTTAGATCAAGCAAGACTCTGGAAGGTTCTCTTACAGCATGTGCTTCTGCCGTGGCAGTTATTTTGGGCCTACAGGAAAAGGTCATTTCCCCCTACCCCATCCCAACCAAAGAGGACACTTTCTCTACTGTAACTATCTGGGAATGTTCTCAGAAATAAAACTCAGGGAAATGTCAGGCATATACTCTAAGTCCAGGCCCCTGGGAGTTTCTCACTCCCAAGCCTGTTCCCCTCAACCTCCAGCAATTCCTAGAATATCCTTCTTAGTTCATATTTCTTCCAGGAACGCTGTCTAAATAAGCCCACCTGAGTCCCTGAGTACACATCCCTCTCCAAATCTCCCATACTCTACGCCTTTGGTTGAAATACCAAGTAAGTCTAATGAAAAATTGTTGTCTTTGCCCTTGCTTAACATTTGTGTTTGCTTGTTTCTTGGCAGAACAAAAATATGTAGCTTTCTTACATCTCCGAGTTGAAGCCATAAAGCTGACTTTTGTAGCCTCTTTCATATTTATTCTTCACACATCAGTTTCAGGATGAGTACCCCATAGGTGATGTAACTCCCCAAAGATTACATGTAAATATTGTGTAGGTAAAAGGAATATGAAGAAAGCTAAGTGATCAATAATTTCTCTCTTACCGACTCCAGACTCATTTCCTGAGTAGGGTGTGATTATTCCCCCAAAGTGAAGTAGTATTTTACAATTGAATTATTCATCTAAATAGCTGTTGCAACATGTAATTTTCTAGAAGCTGGGCAATTAGTGTGAGTGTGTGGATTTCCTCACCCTCCCTAGAGAGAAAAGATGTTTTTCCTTCTCTTAATAGAGTTCATGGAAGAAAACGGTCACATTATTTGCTTTGATTTTTGTTTTAGTGACCCAAATGTAAACTAGGGGATAATTTTGATCTATTGATTAATCTTATGTATTTTGTTGATGTTGGTTTTACTTATATTTTTGACCTTGAAATATTTGCAGATTCGTACACAGTTTATACAATATGCTACAGGGATCCTCTGAGTAACTTCCATTGGTAAAGTCTTACTAAAATACAGTACAACATCACAGAATGAACATAGGCCTTGACCATTTAAGATGAAAAAGGTTTCTCTATACTGTCCATGAATACTCACACCCACACTGCCTTCCTATTCCTTCCTTAAACCTGTCAAACAATCAGTTCTCCATTTCTATAACTTTGATTTCACAAAAACAATATAAATGGAATTATGTAGAATACAACTGTAACGTGTATTCTTCCCGCCTGCCGCCTGGGTCCTGCTGTCGCTTTCAGCCCCCAAATAACACACAAAACACTATATTAATTGTGAAGCTGTTGGCCTTTTTCTTAGTTTCTTATCAGCTAGCTCTGACTTGATTCTTAACCCATAATTACTAATATATATTTTATAAGGATTTATCTTTTTGATGACACACTCCTGAGCTCATGGTGAGAGCTCGCCTCACTATATTTCCCAGAATTCTAGACTCCTAGTCCCACCTATCTTGTTTCCTTATTGGCCAACAGTGCTTTATTCAAACCAATCAGACACATATTTACAGAATGACATCTCCCAACATAAACTGTTTTGGAACTGGTCTTTGTTGATTAATAAATTCACCAATAACTCATTTTATTACAGATTTATAGATCATACTATATTTCTATTATCTACACATGTGACTGTTCAAGGAAAGCCAGACTGTTTCAATTTGGGCCATTATAAGCATTTGTTTTAGTTTGCTGTCTGTTGGTAGGACAAATACCATGACCAACAGCAACTCAGAGGAGTAAAGGCATTTGGCTTATAATTCTCCAGTCAAAACCCATCAGTGGGGAAAGTCAGGGCAGGAGCTCAAGCAAGAACTGAAGCATGAGCTGTAGAGGACCTGTACGTGCTGGCTTGGTCCCATACTCGGGTTCACTTATCTTCCTTATATAGCCCAGGGATATCTGCCTAGGGACTGGTGAAGCCTATGGTGGCATACACCCTCCCACATGAATTGGCAATCAAGAAAATGCCCCTTAGATATATACCCATGAGCCAATATGATCAGGGCAATTCTTCAGGTGATGTTTCCTCTTTACAAATGTATCAAGTTGACAAGATTAGCCACCACTGCATCCATGTAAAGGTTAGGTGAGAATATAAGTCTCTGTTCTTCTGGGACTAACATGAGTGTGGAATTGTTGGGTCATGTTATAGTAGCAACTTGAGTTTTTAAAGGAATTTACTATTATCCAATGTAACTGTCATTTTACATTCTCATCAGGGAAATCTGACAGATCTAGTCTCTCCTCTTCGTCACCAACACAAAGTATTGTCACTATTTTTATAAGACAGTTAGGCATGCCCTAGTATCTCACTGGGGGTTTAATTCTCATTGCTATAATGGCTGATGGTGTTATAATCTGTTCATGTGCTTATCTGGTATGCGTGTTCTGTGTCAGTAAATGTTTTGTGTCATTGCCCCAGTTCCAATTGGATTTGTTTTTTGTTTTGCACTGCTGAACTTTGACATTTTTAAAAAAATAAATTCCAGATTCTCATTTGTCAGATATATTAATTGTAATTATTTTCTTTATAACTCCTCACAAAATAAAGTTGAAGTTAGGCTAACCAGGTCTTCCTTTTATGGATCACGGGTTTTTGTTTTCTGATTTTCATTTTATTTTATGTATTTGGGTGTTTTTTCTGCATTTATCTATGTGTGCCATGTACACGTTGTGCCTACAGAGGCCAGAATGCATCAGATCCTTTGAAACAAGAGATAGAGATGGTTGTGAGACATCTGCATCTAGGTGCTAGGAATCAAACCCAGGTCTTCTGGAAGAGCAGCCAGAACTTTTAACCACTGAGCCATCTCTCCAGTCTCTGGATCATGCTTTTAATGATTTAGACAGTCCTGTTGTAGTTTTTGTTGTAGCAATTACATGTATCTCTTCTCATAGCATTTTTGGTAGGTCAGATATTCTAAATATGTGTCTCCTACCTGTAGTGCATTGTCTTCACTTTGAAGATAAATGTGAAGAATTTTTTCTACTTTTCCCAGTTCTGACATGTCTTCATTATCTCATTTATATATATTTAAAACCACATCACACTGTGTTAGGATATTCATTTTCACAGCAAACATGATTTAGAAAACTTCAGAAGAAAGATGGATGAGATGACTCATGCTTATAAGCCTATCATTTACATACTGAGGGCAAAAAGATCAGAAGTAGTTTGAGATAATTCTCAACTACAAACTGAGTTCTATGGCAGCCTGAGATACCTGGTCCCTATCTCAAACAAACAATAAAACTTCCCCAAATAGTTTTAGGGAACAATAACAGTCTAGTGTATCTGTGTATAATCCTTACTGTATCTTTCTTTTTCTCTCCTATACCATGTTCATTCTGTTCCAGTTCTTTCTGTCGCCTTCCCCTGTACATTATTACGACCCTGTGCTGGGGACACATTTTCTTGGTTTCTGTGCCAGCTACCTTTCTCCTCCTGTGACCAAATCTCTGACAAAACCCAAGGAAAGAAGATTTTCCTTTGGCTTGAAGTTTGAAGGAATTCAGTCCATCCCAAAGGAGAAGATGTGGCAGCCGGCTTCCGGGGAAGCTGGTCACATTGCATGTGCTACCAGTAAGCAGTGGGACAAGAATGCATGGGCCCAACTCACTTTAATCCCTTTAAATTGATCTGGGACTGCAGTCCACAGGATGGCACCGCTCATAGATAAGGTGATTCTCTCATGCTCAGCTAAACCTTTGTGGAAGTTTTCTCATAGACACAGAGCTGTGTTTCTGTGTTGATGCTAAGTCTAGTCACATTGGCAATGGAAACTACCCATGATACTTACTGTGTTCAAGGCCTCCGGCAATGTTCCCACTCCACTTTGTTTCTGAAGATACTTCTCTGTCAGGGGATTCTGAGGAACTAGTTTTTTCCTTCCAGCTCTTGGGACTCCATACTACTTTCAAATTCTGTGGCTTCTGCTAAGAAATAATTTTGGTTTTGTTTCTCCTATGAGCAGAGGCATCTTTCTTCCTCTCTGCCTCTCTCTTTCTCTAGCTATCTCTCAAGATTCTTTTGAGTTTTTGTCTCTACTTTTTTAAAATTTATATTTTAACTGAGGTCATTTTACTGGATTTTGATGGTTCACAGGCCCCTCAGGCTTTGTTCAATTTTCCACCTATTTTTCTGTCTGTCCTTCAGATTGTGTAATTTCAATTGTTGCAATTTTCTGTTCACTGGTTCCTCTTTCTGTCACTTCTTTCTGGCATTTAAGTGTTGATGGAGACTCTTATTTCAGATTTTCTGTCTCTAATTCAAATTTCCATTTAGTTCTCCTTTGATTTGCCCTTTGTGAACCAAGACTTCCCAGTTCTAATATTTCTGTCTTGTCGTTTTAGTTGTACTTGTCATGGGGGACTGAAGTGTCTCCATCAGCCTCCTACAAATCTATTAATTAGTTATAGCACCCCTCTCAATTCTTTATGTGTCCTATCTGTCATCTTCCAGATTCTTGTGGGTTTTTGTTTTGTTTTGCTTTATTTTACATTGTCCCAGTTGGCTCTCTCTGACATTATTATGATAGGAAAGGGGAGGTAGGTAGCATAACACCATTGTCAAATGGAAGACAAAAACCAGATTGCCCATGAGAGGGTCTTCACCACTAAAGAATCAAGATAGATGCCCATTCTCCCAAGAGTTCTCCATTAACACCATGGGAAAGGTCCTCAATTAATGTCCTGGCTCCATTTGTTTTTAGTAAACTCATGATCCTCCTGCCTCAACATCCAGAATGCTGGGTTGCAAGCATGTGCCATTATACTTAAATTATATCCATTTCTTTCATTCTATAACATTATTTAGGCAATCACTTAACAGAGTATTTTGTTTTATTGGCCATCAAAAATGTAAACAAAGGCTATGCTGAAATTAACAAAGATGTCTACATCCAGTCCTGAAGAAAAAGAGTGGAAATAACATGCTTGCATATTATTCTAGTTTCCATTTCCTGGGGCTATGATAAAATATTATTTCCAAAAGAAGTTTTGGGGGAGGCAAGGGCTTATTTTCTTTTACAACTTCAGATCATTGAGGGGAGTCAAGGCAGGAACTTGTGGGCAGGCCTGTTTGTTGTTCCACACAGTATTACTTCTGACCAATGAACTTACTTCATAGTCATAGTCATATAGCAGGAAGCTTGGAGGATGCTACTTGCTGACTGGTCATGGACAGGCTTATACTTTCCTACACAGCTGTTGTGTGACAATATTTCCAGGAAAGCAAGGACAAATATCTACTCAGCCCAGATGGGTAATGGACTACAGACCAACCTAAGAAACTATGGAAGTCCATCTTATTGAACTAATGATTTTATTGGGTTACTTACAAGAGTATGCATGAAGAGTTCCTTACAGGATCAGAAATAAGAACTCTGAAATAGTGAAAGATTGTAATCAGCAATGTGGATATTCATGGGTTCTAAATAATCTTCACACACTTTACTTCTAATGCTGTTGTCAAAATCAAACTCAGCTTCCTGAAATAAGTTACAAAGGAAACTGTGCCAAAGTACAATATGTTTTATGCAACTTAAAATACTTATAGGCACTAATTAACTACGTATTTCTCAAATATGCATACATATCTAAAACTTTTAAAATTTGTGGTAAATATCAGGAAAGAAAAGAAATTTCAAGTAAGAATTATGGTAAATTTGGGACAGTTAATTACATAAGTTGAAGTGAGAAGAGATTTACAAAGATATGCCTGTACGGCCTCAATAGCTTGCCATGGGATCACTTTGCTACCTCTCAAAGTAATAATTACAAATACCTACCCCAACACACCACAAGAAATAATAAGAATGGATGAACACCAATCTTAAGGTGTAAGATGGCCCATTAGTTCCCCTGGGGAATTTCCATGTACTCTTCAATGTTCTCTTTGATGAACTTTCCCCCGGGCATCTCAGCAGGTTACCATAACCTTGTCTTCATACCAAAGGACATTATTTGTGCCTACACTTTTCAATTTCTTAGAACTAATGAATGAACGTGTCTGGTGGACAACAGATGCCAGCAACTTCTGACCAGTCAATCAATCAATGTCTCACGGGTTTTCACACATTTCTATCTCTTCCTTATATTGTCCTATTCTTGGTATCTTAAATTGAATGATGAATGAAACTAATTCTTTGCTCTAGGACCATACAAGGAGTGAAAAACAACAGAATGTGGTGACTTAGAGAAATAGTGAGTTAAAGATTTTATCTCAAATATGGTCAGTTTTTACAGTTCAAATATTAATAACTTGATTATCTTTAAAACATTGGCCATTTTGTTGGTAGACGCTGGCATTTAGGCAATGTTCATTTCAGAGAAGAAAGAAGGTAATCCCAACTACATCTGGATGTCATTCTGAGTGTTATCCCTAGGGATCCAGTCTCCCACTTCGCCTGCTTCTGATAAGCTATGATTATTAATTATCACACCACTATTGTTAATATTTGAGGAGGATAAAAGTTTCCCATTGTTTTAGCCAACTCTGCAAGACAAAAGGCAGATGAAGTATAGGTATGTTTTTAAATACAATCCTTATGGGTGAGTTTGCCTCTGCTGTGGAGGAGTGTCTTGGCAGTTAAGACTTGAGCCCTGAGTCATCTTTTCCAGGCCAATTGTCAAATGTTTGATGGATGGCTCATGGCTGCCAAGTGGGCAATTGAAGGAATGTAGAGGGTCACAGGAGGCAGAAAGATGAAGCAGTCAAGAAGACCTATCCAGGAAACATAACAGCAGGATTTTTGATGGCCATTTGCTCTAAGCATGGTTTTACAGGTGTTCAGAGCATATTTTAAAGTGAATTCAAGACTTTATGGGTAAATGATCAATTTTCTGGAATGCCTTTTATGTTTTGAAGATGAGCCTCTCTGCTCACTTCTGAGCACATCCTTCAAGATGCATCAAATATTCATAACCTCTCAGAGGTCGTAAATGAGGCCAGTGATGTGTGTGGCTTCCTAGCCCCATGCATAGAGTAGTTTCCTTCCTTGATGAGAGCCACAGTACCCTGTCTTCAAACATACTGAAGATTTCATGTCCCTTAGAACTCTGACTTCTGGCTCTCTCTCACTCTGTGACCCACATAACCCTCCAGCAGTCCCTCTGACATTCTTGTTTTCTTTCAGTCTTGTAGGGATTACAATAAAGACAACTTCTAGACCGAATGAGTCCAAGTTTCCTTCTGAAGATTGTGAAATCACTTAAAACTACTCTTCAAACAATTCTTTCAGTTCTAAACAGCCTCTCTCTGTGTCTTAATTTCTCTGCCTCTCTATCTTCTGGTCTCTCAGTGTATCTATCAAATGTTAGTTGACTTATTGATTTTGCTTACAAGAAAAGGGCCTGAGGAGATGGCCCAGTAGGTAAGATGCCTTCTGTGCAAGTATGAAGACCTAAGTTTGATTCCCAGAGCCCATGTAAAATTCTGGCCATGTAGCACAAACCTGTATTCCTAGTGTTGCAAAGGCAGGTCTACATGACTTGGTGACCAGCCAGCCTAGACTACTTTGAGAGTCCCAGGGAAGTGAAAGATCCTGTCTCAACAAGAACAAGATGAAGTCCTGAGGAGCAACACTTGAGGTTGATCTGTAACCTCCATAAACATAGAAAGGAACACATAAGGACTCATCGACACACAGAAAGGAAAGAAGAGAGGGAGAGAGGGAAGGGGGGAGCATTCCCTTTGAATCCTGAATAAACAATTATAAAATTATTATATTGGAAAAATATTCAGGAATGTTTTACATAACATAAAAATTTGAAACTGGGAGGAAAGGTTCATAAAGTTGATCATTTTATCGTACTCTGGAGGTGAATAGAGTGACAGCCACTGGGAAAGACAAGTAAGGGAAGAGACAGAGGCTGCATAGATACTGGCTTATACAATAATACATCTAACTAGGCCTCGTTCTGTTCTCCCTTTCCTCATTGTCACCAGTTGTTTGAGACTTTTCTGTAGTATGCTTTGATCATACTTTCCTCCCAGTGCCTCCCAGACCCACTCCCTTCCTTACCCACCCTACTTTGTGTCTGCCTTCTTTTTTTAACTCATAAGTTCCAATCTACATTGTTTATATACACTTGGCTGTGTGGACTTCCACAGTAGTTGACCAACTGGGGAACTGGGCGTGGGTGGGCAACACTCTTAAAGAAAACAGACTGTCCCTCTGCTAGCAACTATCAGTTGCCAATAGCTCCTCAGCTAAGGGTGGGGCTTTGGACCCACCTCCCCTCTCTATGCCATTATTTCTTGTCTTGCTTGAGTTTGCACAAATCTTGTGCATGCTGCTACAACCACTATGAGTGTTTATGTCCAAATGCCCTGCTGTGTGTGGAAAACACTATTTCCTTATAGTCAGCTACTGCCTTTGGCTCTCACCATTTTCCTGCCCTCTCTTCCACAATTATCTCTGAGCCTTGGAAGGAGGCAGTATGATATGCATGTCCTGGATAGGGCTGAGGATTCTACAGTCTCTTATTCTCTTATTTACCTTGGCTAGTTATGGATTTCTGGATTAATCACTACCTGCTGCAAATAGAAGCATCTCTAATAAGTGCTAGGAGATATAATAATCTATAGGTATAATGATAAGTCATTAAAAGTCAACTTAATACAAATCTATTTAGATGAATTCTAAGCTTGATTTTTCTCCCTCTACAGACCAATTTTCATTAGCTCTATATGTTTCTCTCCAATGCTGATGTTTTCTCATTTATCTTCTCATTCAATTAATAAACTCTCCTGTCACTTGAACATTTAAGCATCAAGGACACATGAAGAGGAAATGGGAGGCCTTTGACATCATGGGGCTTATATTCTAGAAAATATCAAACAAGAAAAGGAACAGTAACCAACTACATGGTTCAGTGGGGGAAAGACTCTTGCCATCAGCCTTATGACCTGAGTTCCATCCCTGGGACCCAGTTAGTGAAAAGAGAGAAATGGCTCTTGCAAGTTGTCCTCTGATCTCCACACATGAGCCATGGCACTCATGCATCCATGCATATTTATGGGTGCATGCACACAGAATATGCTTGTAAAGGTAAGAAAAAGGTATTTTCAAGGCCGGGTGATGACAGCTCATGCCTTTAATCCCAGCACTCGGGAGGCGGATCTCTGTGAGTTTGAGGCCAGTCTGGTATAAAAAACTACACAGAGAAACCCTATCTTGAAAAACTAAAAAGAAAAAGTATTTTTAGATGGTGGATAGGTCCATGGACCCCAAACCCAAAATCCTGACTATGGGAACAGCTTGGCTTCTGTGATGCAGAAATTGTAGGCACTGATTTTGGAAACAGAATACATCACATGTTTTCTGATGAGCACAAAGACTAGCATGGACTGGATTCTATGACTCTTAGACTCAGAACTTGTAAGAGGACAGACTATGTCTAGCTAAATGCTAATTGCATGATAATGTGTCAAAACACAAAAGATGAGTTCACTTTATATGCAGGAAATTTTAAACAGACACCATTTCTTTGCTCCCCATCCAAGAACTATTAATTTTAGGGTGGTACAATAGATACACTTGAGGTATTTTTTATATACTGCACCACAATGATCAGTTAGCCCAACTCAAACCAATGACAAAATCATGCAACTAGTGAAAATGACGGTGATGATGATGACGATTGATGATTATGAGATTGGTGACAATGATGGCAATAAGGACAGTGACATCTATGGTAGTGATGATATAATGGTGATGACAATGATGATAATAATGTTATCAGGCCATGTTTTGGCTAAATGTTATTATCTTATTTCAGATAAGGAAGTTGAGGTTCAGGGCCCAGCCCATTTGGGTACTGAGAACCAGTCCGTCCTTGAGTGGTATCCTCTTTGCCCAGTCAGCAGATTATTCTCTAAGCATCTCAGTGATCTGCCATGTCCTTTTCCTTGATCTACACACTTAAAGTCTTAATAGGTGTGACTGCTTTTGCAAGCAGTCATCCTGTCATTTTTACCAAATGGATCTAGACGTCAAAACTCACGAGATGAAAACAGAATCTACACCCAAACTCAGAGCATCTGGCCTTGCTAAAAATTAATGGACAATCATATGAAGCAGGAGTGAGGGCTCCCAGGTCAAGTCTTTACAAAGTTCTGAGCACTCTATGCATCTGTTGGCTATATCTTCATCTAGCAGCCAGAAAGACGTGGACCATAAGTGAAATTCAAAAATCATAGGTTGTAAAGTTGAGACCTGTAATGACCACATATAGCCTTTCTTCCCTGAACCTGTGAGCTCGCAGTAAAAGTGAGGTTATTCAGTAGCCACAGCTAAAATGCCATCCTAACTCCTAATGCATATCTAACAGCCTTCTGTGAAGTCTCACTCCCTTGTTGCTAGTAGTGGAAGAGAGTATGTCCTAGTTAGGTTTCTATAATGTGGGAAAGAGAAAGCACATTTGACTCACATGACCCAATCATAGTCCATCACTGAGTAGACGTCAGGGCAGAAACTCAAGGCAAGAACTGGGAGACCAGAATTGACACAAGGACCATGGAGGAGTGCTGCTCATTGGCTTGCTTCTCATGGTTTTCTCAGTTTGCTCTCTTGCATAACTTAGGCTCACCTGCCCAGGGGTGGCACTACCCACAGCTGGCCTGTAATTTCAACACCAATCATTGACTGGTCAAGAAAACGACCCCATATACATGCTCACAGGCCAATCTGTTGGAGGAAATTCCTCAGATGAGGTTCCCTCTTCCCAGATGACTTCAACTTGCATCAAGTTGACAAAAATAACCCAACACAGAGTAGGAGAAGAATTGCACAAAGCCGTGCAGAGCAGAGACATCACGCTCAGCCGGGGCCATGGAGAACTACTCTGTGGGCTGACCATGCCACTCACACTCCCATATGTCATCATTGTCCTGTAGGCATTGTCATCAACATAGCCTTTCTCCACAGTACTGGGTCCAGGAATCCTCTGTGACAAATGTGATGCTGTGATCACTGTAGGACTTGGAAGCAGATATAACCATCCACGACCATAAGCAGCAGCACTTTCAACTCCTGTCTCAGATGCAGCTTCCCTTCAAGTGTGCCAGGAGCCCAATAACAACAAACTCAGCCCAGGCTCACTCTGGTCATTTCATATCTGCTCCCAGACAGGGGCTACGAATGCAACTCCCCTTTGGAATATCCCTTACCCTCACGGAAGCCAGTGAGCTTATCAAATTTAGCTGTTTACTTGACACAAACGTGGAGTCACATGGGGAAAAGGAACCTCAATTAAAGAATTAAATGTCTTTGGCATTTTCTTCATTGGTAATTGATATGGGAGTGATCTCACTGAGGTCAGTGCCATCCCTAGGCAAATGAGCCTGGACAGATAGCTGAGCAAAAACCAAGTAAGCAGTGACTCTGTTTCAGTTCCTGACTCCAGGGTCCTGCTTTGATGTCCTGCTTTGGCTTCCCTGATGATGGACTATAACCTGTAAGCCAAATAAATGATCCTCCCACCCAAGCTGATTTTAGTCAGTGTTTTATAATAGCAACAGACACAAACTAGAAGCCTAAGTGAGTTAAAGGGGCTAAAGAGGGAGACCACAAAGAGTAGTAAACCCTTGTAGATATATGTGGAAGAATAATAGTTAGATGACAAAAAATAAAATGATAAAAACTCATCCCTTTCTCTCTCTCTCTCTCTCTCTCTCTCTCTCTCTCTCTCTGTGTGTGTGTGTGTGTGTGTGATCTGTCTCTCTCTGTGTGTCTGTCTCTGTCTCTCTGTGTGTTTGTGAGGATGTCTGTGTCTTTCTCTGTGTGTCTGTGTTTGTGTGTATGTGTGTGTCTGTGTCTTTCTGTCTCTGTGTGTCAGTGTGTGCATGTGTGTTTGTGTGTGTAGATCAAGGAACAATTGCAGATGTTATTATTCCTCAGGTGTCTTCTGCCTTTTGTTTAAGACAAGCTCTTTCACTGGTCTGGAACTCCACTAAGCAGGCATGGCTAGTCAACCAGCAAACTCCAGACACCTGCCTTATCTCTGCATCTCGCTTCCTCATCACTGGCATTACAAGTGTGAGCACCAGTTCCAGCTTTTTCATGGGATATGGGGATCGACCTCAGGTACTCTTGCATATATGTTAAGCATTTTGCCAACTGACTCATCTCCTCAGACACCACAGCTACAATTTCTGTTAGTAGACCAAAGGTCAGGTTCAAGGAGGTAACTTTCCCAGAATCCCATAGACCTGTAGTCCTACCTTCTTACAAGGCTGAGGCAGAAGGTCGTTAGTAAAACTAAATCTTTGTTCTTGTGTTTTGCTTTAGTGAATTCTTTTGTGGTCTAGCTAACTTCCCTTATTCGTCAACAGTGTGGTGACAGTCACCTCAAAAGAAAAAAGAGTAGGAGATGGAGCTGAGCACCGTGGTGCAGTATGTACCTAACAGGTACAGGGACTCAGGCATTGAACCCTAGCTCAAATGCTGCTTCCATCAGAAGACAGCATTTCTTATATCTTCGTTTGATGCTATTGATAACTAAAACTGGGCATTTTAAAACAAGAGGTAGCACCTTCAACTCTAAAAAACAAAACAAAACCTAAAGATGAATGATTTCTTGTTGTAAGCCAGGGTATGCTATCTCCCTAAGGCAAAGGTCTATAATACCCTAGAAGTACCATTTCCCAGGGATATTCCCCTGGCCCTCCCTGTATTAGTACAGTCCTCACATTATACATATTTACTAGAGTCCTATACTGCCCATCATCAGTTGGTTAGCTCTACATGAGTGTGCATGAGTGTGTTGGTTGATTATTCTCTCTGTCTCTTTCTGTGTGTCTCTGTCTCTCTCTCACTCACACTTTTTATACCCAGAAGAGTAGGTCCTACTGATGTTTTTCTTCACACTGTAACACTGTAGCAGTTTCTAGTAAACAATCTCTCACATAGCAGATACAGCCAAGGATCCATCTCTATGGAGTTGTGGGCTCTTCGTGCTGCCTAAGGCCAGTGGTTGGTGTGATGTCTCCTGGTGAGAACTTCATCCCCACCCAGCAAATGTGACTAGCATTTCAAGGAGGGGACACCTAAGGCCTGTAAGGCTAACCAACAGGGCTGGGCTGAGTCACAGTGGAGTTTGTAGGGTCTGTTTGGTTTTAGGGTTGGTTTTGTCTTCTTTCATTTTGTTTTGTTTTATGTTTTGAGACAAGTTGTTACTCTGTAGCCAAGGCTAGTCTAGAACTCCTCACTTATCCTAGGCTGGCCTTTCCATACCAGCCTCCTGGGTTACCTGATTTCGGGGGTGAGGAGGAGGAGGGCCACAAAGGAGAGTAAATAGGAATGAGACCTTCCTTGTGCATATGAAAATATATAACCAGGAGCCCCGTTGCTCTACATTCTAACTACAAAGTAAATTTAATTTTTTAAAGACATAAAAACAAGGAGGGAGTTTTGTACTGATTTTGGAAAGGCTTTTATAAATTTAGGAATATTCCCTTGGGCTACGTACTCTGTCATGTCTGTAAAACAAACCGGAACCTCTGTGCCTTGGTTCAGTAACGTTCGGTGTCAGGTGCCAAAAGATTGAGAAAGTAGTCCAGTTCACAAGTCTATACAGGTTAAGCAGTAAGCACAGCCCTGCGACACGTTTCCTCTTCACTTCTAAGCCTGGCTTAGCTTTCAGGCTCCACAGTCCAAATGGCATGGATATGAAAATCCCAAATCACTCCCAAGTCCCAGCTCTGCCATTTATAGCTGAGTGACTGACTTTAAGCAACCGGGTTCAAGCCTCGGCTTCCTCGTCTATAAATGGAAGTGAACGTGACAAACCCGTAGTGAGCACTAGAGGCTCAGCAAGAGAAATTGGGGACCAGGTGCCCATACACCAAACGTATTATCTGCCTGATTTAGATCAGGGCAGAACATTGGAAATTGCAGTGCCCATGGGTCAGAGGACGCCCACACTGGTCCCTGCTGTCACTGAACTATAAATTAAGCTAAGTGCCACCACATCTTCCTTCGCTCTCGGGGCCAGGGATGAGGGGGTTGCTGAAAGTGGCCCATAGCACTTTTGTACTCCGTTTCTGTTCCTTGGGGGTTTGCTGAGCATTTCCCTTAGAATATCACCAGACCCTGCGCTGATCTCTGACACTGCCTGGGTAGGTGCGCCGCCCCCCCGCCCTCCCTGGGTTCCCCACCCGAGACCACGCAGCCACGCCCCAAGCCGCTGCCTGGCGTCCTCCAGGGGGCCAGCCTGGGCCCACCCGCCTGCTGCGGTGGGCGGCAGTCACGACTCCACGCGCGCGATCTCGGGCGAGGTGGCCGCGGGCGCTGCGCGGGGCGGGGCGGAGGCCCGGGAGGTGGGCAGGACCCGGCCAGGCAAGGCCCCAGGGTGCACGCTGCTGCCTGGCGGGATGGACATCCCAGGGACCCAGCACTGAGCGAGCGAGCGCAAAGGCAGGCGAACCTGCGGTTCCTCCCAGGAGACCAACACCGTTCCAGCGGCCACGATGATCCCTCCAAGTGGCGCCCGCGAGGACAGCGGGGACGGACTGACCAGGGAGGCAATGGGCACAGAGCAGCCGCCCTCTCCTGCGTCCACCAGCAGCCTGGAATCCAAGGTACCGTGTGCCTGCTCTGGGGAAACCGCTGGGTCCCTTTTCCCTCTGTCACCTTTCCTCAGGGGTCCTGTGCCAGGGGAGCTGGGACACATCCCCAGTGATCTGGGACCAGCAGGACCTGCTGCTTCTCATGCTGAGCCAGCTGCCCAGACACAAACCTTTGCAGCCCTTTGCCTTAAGAGCCCAGGCACTTCACCCTCATCCTGGTGCCCAGATGGCTTTTTGGGGGTAGGAGAGGGAGTTAGGGTGATGTGTGCCCTAAACCTGCTTGCGTCCCCAGTGCGGGTGGGAACTGGTAGCTTTTGGGGGCAGAAAGACTGAGATAGCCTAGAGATACTCCTTTAGAAAGCTTGGGCACTGAGCCCACAAAGTGTGCCTCATCCTGGGATCTCAGGGACTCTTTGCTTACTAGGGTGCCTACCTAACTTCAGATACCAAGAGTTCAAAGAAATATATTAGGCAAAGAGAAGTAACTGGGATTGTAAGAAAGTTAGTTTTCCCCATGTAGAAGTTGCTACTCTGTAGAACTTAACACTTGTCTTTTTAAGAGTCACACTAACACACATACACAAAACCAAACCGGCAGCACGTCTCCTGTCACATTTATACTTCCTCTGAAACTTGCGTGGGTGCCAGGCACATGTTTGGAAAAACTGGAAGAGAACCAAGTAAAGCGTGGCTGCTTAACTGTGCAGAGCCAAATGGCAACCCCGCCGGGAAACTAAACCTTGTAAGATGGAGTTGCAGTTAGTTTCATAGATTCATTTAAGTGTGTGTGGCGGGGGTGGGGGTGGGGGCACTCCTGACTGTGCAGAGGTCTTTGTGAGTACCTGGGTGAGATGTGGGGGAGGTGAGTGCTCCCTATGTCCAAAGGGATGCTGGATAAGACCAGAGCAAGGCAAAGTGGGTTCCCGTGGTCATGCTGTGCAACCTTGGATGACATCAAACAGCTCGAGGTAGTGGTGATGGGCATGATGTTGGCAATGTACATTCCCAGTGTCAATAGTTAACCATCAGAGGTGGTGGTCTAAGACCAAACTCTGTGCACCAGTTTAATTCGTGGCTATCTCAAATGGGCACTGGTGGCAACTTCTCTAAAATTCAGTTGGAAGGTAGACAAGACCATTTGAGGAAGAGGTTAAGATTGCCTAACTCTATCCTGGTGCCCTGACACACATGTATGTCCCTTTGGGAGCTAGGGAAGCGGGATCCACCACACTAGATGGTCCTTTCCGAAGCAGGTTCCTTATGCCTCTTCTTCTACCTGCAACCTGACAGGACTCGTTCTTGTCAACCATTGATCACCAGTCCTAGAGAGGCCAAGGGCCAGTTGCTGTTTCAGAGGTGATCTGGAATTCTGTGGATGGTATGACTCAGAGAAAGAGTGAAAGTGTTTCTTCATGTTTGAAACTTCGCGTTGGGCCTGTCATCCTGCAATAGGTGTGTTCTAGAAAGGTCTTAGTCTTTGAGTAAAACAGCAGCATGACTCAAACACACAGCATGGGCTTGCTATTTATAGATGTCCCCATGTAAATCATCTGGCAAAGCAAAAACCTTCTATGTAATGCCCGTAATTAACCACAAATTTATCCGGCTTACAATTCCAGATCTGTAGAGGTCCATTTTTCTCAACATCATCCATGTGCCTGTTGTGCCTCTATGCATCCCCCAGTCTGCCATTCCACTGTGGCTTAGACAACCTACTAGCCAGTGGAGATGAGCTCTATGGAGCAGAGCAGACCCTAGGATAGGAAACTAGACACCGTTGGTGTGATTTTTTTCTTCAAAGTGATATTCATAACCAGACCAAGGGGATTCACATCCTTCAAAAGAGGTTGGCCTGCTGATTTGGAGGAGCAGTGTTGTGGGCAGATGGCTTGGAACAGGAGCTGGTGAGACCATCAGTGCACACAGTGAACATCACTGTCACTGGCCTTGAAGCAGCTCTGCTCCCCGAAGAGGAGAGAGCCTGCTAGGAAGATGCAGGCAGAGCAGGGTTGGCTCTCCACTGGACTCTTCCAGGAAGTGGTCGTGTTGGTCAAAATGCGCACATTTCAATATAAACAAAAAGATAGGTTTCAAATACATCCCAAAAATGTCAAGTAAACTAAATGATGGGTGTGCTTATCAGCTATATTACATTCCAGATCCGTGTATCAAAAACATCACATGTACTCTATATTGTAACACACTTACGATATGGAAGTTAAACACAATTTTTAAAAATATCATCTGGAAGATGCATAGTGGAGGTCCTACTGGGCATTGAAATTTCTCTGAAAAGACTTTTGTTCATACTTTTTAATTTCTCATTATACGCATTATTAATTTAATGCATATGTGGGCATGAGCTTGCTACAGCGTTTGTATGGAGGTCAGAAGACAACTGGCAAGAGTCAGTTCTTTCCTTCCATGATGTGGAACCCAGGGCTCAAACTCAGGTCATCAGGCTTAAGACAAGCGCTTTTTCCCACCGAGCCATTTCACTGGCCCTCAACTTGTAAAATTACTTTCAAGAGATACGTTTTAGCTGGCCAAGGCTCTGTAATCCTAGCAACTGAGAAGCAGAAGCAGGAAAGCTATATACAACATGAGACCCTGTCTCAAGAAAGAAAGACAGAGAGAGAATTTCTAAATATAAGAATAACAAGTGCTAGCTAATTGAAAAGTCTGGTGAAAAAGACAAAGAAAAAAACCAAAGCACCCATTGATTGACAGTCCAGAAGCAAGCTCACACAGCACTTTGTTCTCTGCCTTACCTAGTCTCATGCTTACTTAGTGGCAAGGACAAAGGTGAGTGTCCACTAAATGTTCCCTCCAGTCAGATAGAACCCTAATCTTCAACACCAGAAGATTCCACTGTGACATCCATTTCATGTCTAGAGCACTGGAAAGCTCTGCAAAGTTAGATGACCTACCCAAGGTCATGAAGCTCCTTGAGTGGCAAGAGCAGGACCCGAACAACTCAACCTTGGAGTCAGGATTTCTGATCTTTACCTGTCTATTGCTTGTGCACTGCTTACATCAGCCCTTTCCCCTGATATTCTAGAGATTAGAACCTCACGAGAGGTCATTGGTGACACATTATGTCTTCCATATCCTCTTCCTTCTCCTCTTTTTCTTCATCATCACAAACACATGTCACCACACCTGCTTGGTCTTTTAATTACATTTATTGATTGATTGATTGATTGATTGATTCATGCGTATGCACAAACTCTTGCAGGAATGCACACTGTGGCATGTGTGTGAGCATCCGAGGAAAACTTTTTGGAGTCAGGTGTGTCCTTCCACCACATGGGTTCTGTGGATCAAACTCAGATATTCATACTGAGCCATTTTGTCAACCTAGTCATGTCTTCTTAAGAAATGGGGCAGGGGAGGCAGTTTAATTAGTAAAGTGTTTGCTACACAAGCATGAAGTCCCAAGTTTGATCCCCCAAACCTGCCTTTAAAAAGCTAAGCACAGTGGTGCCTGCTTGTAACCCTAAGTGCTAAGGAGGCAAAGCTCACAGATCCATAGATCTCACTGGCCAGCCAGCCTAACTTACTTGGCACATTTTTAGACCAATGAGATACTCTGTCTCAAAAAGCACAGTGGATGGCTCCTGAGACTGACCCCTGGGAGTTTACCCCAGCATCCATAAGCAAGTACATATATGTATGCATTCACACGTGTGTGTACCTGTGCATGCATAAACATACATACACAGAAAGGAAGAAATCAAGTGCTGGAGACGTAGCTCAGTGGTGGGATGCTTGTTGAGCCTACTCAAGGCACTAAATTCAATCTTAGCACTCCAGAAACAAGAGAATAAACCAAGTCACATCGTTGTGAGAAATGGTTGATGCCAACTCTTATTTGGCTTCTTCAACCTTGTATTTGCTAATTATCACACCAAAGTGCATGTAAGGAAGTAATAGGTGCATTACCTAAGAAGTACCTGGAAAATGGGACACACTAAACCCACTATTCCAGAGGTCTATATAGCATCATGAGAAGCAAGCACATGCATCCAGTGTCTGACTGTATAAAATACACAAAACACCACCAAACACAAAACAAGGGCACGCGGTGTCTCCAGAAGTTCATTTTCTTTGCACTTTCCTTGAAAAGCTAAATTACAGTGTTGATATTAGTAATACTACAGAACATTTATTCCAGGTTTTTTAAAAATCGTATCCTTGTATTGTGTACAGCTATTTTTATGGAAAATTTCAACATACACAAAGGAAGACAGTGTCGAGATCCATCGTAGATCTAACCAGCCACCTTCCTTGGTTATTGGTTTATGGACAATAATGTTTGACATACTGTCCCATGACCAAGACCCCCCACACACAGGACCATCTTAAAGCAAGTTCTGGGTCATCAGATAATTTAAGCAGAAAATCTCTGAGTTGAATATTTAAAAGATAAGAACTCTTTGGGTAAACCCAGGATCCCATTAGCATATACTGCAGATGTTTTGTCATTGAGGGTCAATAGAGTATTTCAGAGGTTCAAACATTATGGGAAACCTGTGAGTAAAGAGAACCAACATTCAAGACCTCACAGGCACATGTGTTACCTGGGGAAAGCATGTGTGCCTTAAACATGTGTGCCTTATGAGAGCATATAGCTTCACGAGAGCATACAGCCCTCAAGGCTCTGTGAGCTCACTTTCTCTCTCTCCCCCCCCCATCTCAGATAGGCCTCTAGAGAAGGACAGTAAGTTGCTGAGATGATATAGCACAGATGGTTAAATAGTTATTGGCTGTTGGCTCTGCTTCTCGCTGAGATCACAGTCTTTGATTTGGGGTCCCAGGATGATTTCCTCAGAGCCTCAGAGCTAATTCCTGTAAGCACATGTAGTCATGAAGTTTAATGTAATCGTATTTTTTTTCTTTTCCGTTAGTCGAGCTGAAAACTCTGAAAGCCACTAATGTGTGTCCACTCCTCTATCTTTCCACTAACTGTTCCAGAAAGACCATAGCCTAGTTTAATTGCAGTGTGCTCTAAGGAGATCAATGGACGAAGGGGGAAAAAAACTTGCCCCAGTAGTTGAATTTTTTCCCATTTGATTTAGTGACAGCATAGAGGTTTACAAGTGTAAAATGTGAGATTTTTGGCCATCAGAGACATGACCTAAGGTCCCATCAAGATGATGCAAAGCGATCCTAGGCTTTGAGGTCAAATAAACAAAATTCCCAGCTTCTTCTCCACTTGCCACTTCTCTGACTATAGGCAAGGTACCTCACTATCTCCAAGCCTGTGTTTCACAGTTAGCCTCAGATGTCAACCTAAACCTAGCATCAGCTAGGAAGAAAAAAAAACTCTGCTGAATAATTGCTCAAGTCTGAGTGACCTGTGGCCATGTTTGTGAGGCATTTTCTTAGTTACTAATTGTCCCATGCCACTGTGCAAGGTGCTATCCCTAGGCAGGTGGGCCTGGGTAATACAAGCCAGAAAAAGCAATCCAGTAAGTAGTGTTCCTCCATGGTCTCTGACTCAGTTCCTGTCCTGGCTTCCCATGATGATAGACAAGAAATTCAATTTCTACTCAAAGGAAGACGATGAAGCTAAATGCATTCGAATCATTAGGGAAGTCAGGGCAGGCATATCCTCCTGAGATGAATCACAGGTATTACTACATTTCCAAAGCTTCTTCAGTCACTGGACTCTTCTAAGGATTATAGAATGTCCAAAAGAGCAATATCCGTGTCCTCTGTCACCTTCCTCCCACTCCAGCCAAGAGAGAAACATTTGTATCTATTGTCTTCTTCAGATTTCCTACTAAACCAAAGAAATGACTTTGGCAAAGGCCGCCTTCTTATAGTTCTCCATGTTGCTAAATAATTTAAAGCATTATTCAGAGGCAGCTAGTTTTATGAACTGACTCTATCCCTGTTACTTCAATGCACAGAAAAATAATGGTATTCTATGCAGACAACTGGAAAACCAAAACAATTTAAAGAAGAAAAATAATGTGCATCACACAGCCACCCAGAGATAAGGATTGTTCAAAGTTTCTGCTCTGTTTCTTTCAAGTATATTTCCCTTCTTGGGCTGATACACACTGAAAATAAAATTGGAAATTTTCTCACACATGCATTACGCCCTTTCTTCCACCTACTGTTTCGGGACACATTTCCATCCCCTGAAATCACCGGTATAATATTCCATTTATCCCATTTACTTTGATTTTATCAGCTCCATTTGCTTTTCACATTGAGGTTCCTTCCCGCCTCTCACACGTTTGAAAAAAATTAAAACCTGCACCCTGATGCATACGCATTGTATATATTTGTGTTTCGAACCATTTCATGAGAAATTCCTGGGCTATACATTTTATTCTGATTGTTACAGGGACCTTGAGAGCTCCTCTGCCAGCCTTTCTTTTTCAACAAACTTTCCATTCAAATATAACATCCCACTAAAACCTTCAAAAAAGAGTATCGTTCAATGAATTAAAAAAAAACCCTCCTGGTTGTGGCTAAGCACTATACAAATTACAAAATAGATTGTGACTCATCCCAGAATATCCCATATCCTGCATGTTCCCTTCTAGTCAGCCCCTCCCAAAGATGAGCAATTTCCTCACTCCTAAGTAAATTATTTTTTGTTTGTTTTGGAAATTTTGACCAATACATCCATCAACGTGACCAGTTAACTGCTTGGTTCTGCCTTATGTTGGGCCACCTCAGGGGGCCATGTTTTCATTTTCTGTGTTGTCTGTCATCCATTGTGAGAGTAGAGAATGGTTGTCTACCCATCTTAATGATGAGAGAGAGCTATGTGGGTGGTCTCTTTTGTCAGGGTGCTTGATGCAGTACTGCGTTGATCACTCTTGTACATACCCTCTGTGATGAATAGGAACTAATCTGTTAAGTTTATATCTGTGAGCAGCCTTGTTGATCATAGTGTGCGCACATGCATATTAGATACTGTCCTGCGGTATGGCTGTGTCAGTACGCATCCCAGCCAGCAACATGTAACAGTTCAGACACTCAGCACTCCTGGAATCCAGCATTATCAGTCTACCCGATGTTTTAACTGTGTCGTAGGTGATCATTAGCACTATAAAACATTTTAATTTGCAATATCCTCAATGGCCAATGAAACCAGTGCGTTTTTCATGTACTTATGGGCATGTATACATTTTGTGAAGTAGTTGTTCACATGTCTTATTTACTTTTCTGTTAGATTGACTTCTTTTTGTTGGAGTCCTTTATATATTCTTAGTGTGAGAAAGATAGATGTAATGCATACATTTTCTCATAGTTTGATGAAAGGCCTCTTAGTGACTTAGCAGAAATTCTTCTCTGTGTGTGTGTGTGTTTGTGTGTGTGTGTGTGTGTGTGTGGTGCACATGTGTGCATGAGTATCTGTCTGTCTGTCTGTCTGTCTGTCTGTCTATGTAGATGTTTGGATGTAAAGGCCAGAGGACCTCTAGAGTCATTCCTTAGATCCTATCCATTTTAAAACATTTTTTGAGATTGTAATATAATTACATCATTTTCCCCCTTCTCTTTCTGCTAATATTCAAATTCATGGTCTCTTTTTACATTAGTTGTTATTACAAGCATATATGTGTTTACATCTGCAATGTAACTCCTGTTCCTAAGTCTTGGGAATCATTGTAGAAGAGGGAACAGAAAGATTGTGACAGCCAGAGGATCAGCGAGTTTTGTTGTGAGGTTGTATCTCCTAGGGATGTCAGAAGCTGCACTGGTAAAGTCTCCCCAACATGACAGACTAAATATAAACTTAACAAGAACACCACTGTTCAACATGCTAACATGGACAGGGGAAGCTCAAGAGACCTCAGCCCCCCACAAAGAACAGCATACAACTAAGGAATGCCTAGAGCAGAAGAAATAGTCTCTGCCTGGGAAGAGACTACATTTAGATGTAGAAGAGAGGGTCTCCCACTAGCTTGATGCTCACCATGTAGGCTCGGCTGGCTGGCCGCTGTGCTTCAGGGATCAGCCTGTCTCTACTTTCCCAGGGCTGGGTGTTCAAGTATTGCACCACCAAACTATGTTTACAGGTTTGTTTGCTTGTTTGTTTTGAATGAATGCTGGGCATGGAACTCGGGTCCCCATGAGTCATCTTCCCAGCCCCTCTAAAACAGAAGGTTAGTCTCATATGGCCCACTTTGTCAGTTCTTCTCTTCATGTGTGTACTTGCTCAGAATCATGAAGGTATACTCCACGACTGGTCCAAGAAGTATTATCCACATAGCTTTCACAGCTAGATTGAAATCTACTGGTGGCTTCTTTGTTGGTATGCTACTGACCTGGTGCTGACTGTATTACCACCTATACCCTGAGCAGTTCAACTGTGGAGATGCAACGGTCTCATCTTTGCCCAAGTTTGGCACTGTCTGAAGCGTCAGGGCTTCATTATGTTTGAGATCCCTGTCTTTGGTAGACTGAGCCCTGCAGCTTTGTTCTTTGATCTCCTTTATCAAATTGACTTGTGGAGGGACACTTTTGGCTCTTCACATTTTAGGATGAATTCTAGAATCACAAAATTAGGATTTTGATGGGGATTGCAGAAAATCTGTAGTACCTATTTTGAGAGAATAGAATTTATAATATGCAATTTTCCAGTAATACCTCCCGCTCCCGAGTTCCAAGTCCTCAGGATACCATTAGCTGAGAAATTAATTTGTTAATTTTCCAATTTGGGGATTCCTAGAGTCAACTTGTTTTAACATAAATTTGAGCCTCAAGTCTACGTGATGGAAAATCTGTGATAATGACCTCTGTGGGAAATATTTTTAATCAATTTTGCCTACCTCAACTCTAAGCTAAGATTTCTTCCCTATCCTCCTAAATTGAGAAGAAGTTTGCTTTGAGTTCTTCTTCTCTTTATTTTCTAGGTTGCCCTCCAAAGAGCAATCATTAGAACTCATAACTCCAGATTTGTTTTTACTATGATTTGCTTGCTGACTCAAATCTTGACACAAATTAGAGTGACTGGGAAAGAAGGAACATCAGTTGAGGAATTGCCTCCTTCAGAATGGATTATGGGAATGTTGTGTGGCATTTTCTTGATCAATGATTGATGTCAGAGATCATTGTGGATGGTGCCACCCCTGGGCAAGTAGTCCTGGATTATATAATAAAGCTAGCTGAACCAGTCACTGGAAGCAACCCAGTAAGCAGCATTCTTCCATAGCCTATTTCAGTTACAGCTTCCATATTTCTTCCTTGATTTCCTGCCTTAGTTTCCTTTCATAATGGCCTGTGATGTGGGAGTGTAAGCCAAAACCAGAATGTATGATAAAACACATAACATAAAATTTACCATTTTAAGCATACAGTTGGGGGCCATCATGTGTGTTCACTAGGCATCAATCTCTAAAACTTTCTTTCCTCAATGAAACTCTATACTTGGTCAACAATGGTTACCTAGCCTGCCCCTAAGTCCCTGGAAAATACAGTTCTACTGACTTTCCTTGTGAATTCGCTGTTCTGGCTATTCTGAGTAGCTTGTGTAATGTTGACCCTTTTGTGAATAGCATATTTATCTTATATCATGCCATCAGTGTTCCTCTATGTTGTGTCATGTTATGAGAATTCCCTTCTATTGAATAATATTCTATTTTAACACACACATACACTATTAATTCTTGTATTAGTAAGACTTGTGTTACCTTGACCTTCTAACTATTTGGCATAATGATGTTATGGCACACACAGAAACTGCTCCAGTTCTTTGATTCTTCTTCTTTATACAACCAGAAGTTGAATTGTGGAAACTCATAGGTACTTCATGCCCGGTTTGCTCAGGAATCGTCATACCATTCTCTATATAACCTTAGTTCCTTCTCAGTGTACACAACGGAGCTGGTTTCTCCACCTGTTTACCAGTGCCTGGTGTTTTTACATTTAGTTGTTGTTGAGGGTCTTAATGGTTTTAAAGGGGCATTCTGTTGTGATATCAGTCTTTGTTTTCTTAATGTCTGGTCATCCTCAGCATCGTTCCCTGTTTTCATAAATCATTTACATATATTCTTTGGGAAAAGATCTAGTAAATGCCTTTGTCCATTTTTTTTAGTTGTACAGGTGATTTCTGTGCTGTAATTGTGGTATCACATCCTGCTAAATCAGCAAATTTAATTAAGTGTTGTGGTGAATGCCTGAAATCCAGCACTCAGAAAGCTGACTACATTTAACACCTGTCTGAGGGAGGGAGGGAGGAGGGAGGAAATGATTAGCAAATTGGAGGGACAAAATAGCATTGGTTTTTATTACTGTTCTAATTACATACCATTCTGTTATTTGTCTTCTTTCTTTTGTGAATAACCAGTCAATGCCCTTGTCCATTTTTTACCCTGCACATACATTTCCTATTCATTTTTAAAATTCTCTACCCGTGCTGAAGCAGTGGTCTTTCATATGCACTGAAGACGTTGTCTCACACTGCCATTTATTTTTCAGTTTTGTTTATTGCATTTCAAAATAGATTTATTTTTATCATATAAAATGTCTCAAGTTTAGCCATGTATTCTTTTCATTTATATTTAGGAAAGCCTCTCTCATTCTGAGAACAGAAAAATATTAATTTATTTCTATATTTCTGGGTCATTACCATATAAAGCTTATTTTTAACACTTTATTAACCATCTTGGGTTAGTATCGTTTATTGTAAGGTATGAAATAATTCTAAATTTCCCAAATGATTACCCAGTATCTTAAAACCATTTGCTGAATAATTTATTCTTCTCTCAATGATTTGAGATGGCACATTTATTATGTAATAAATGGTAATATGTACTGGATTCTCTTTTGGAATCATCTGTTCTGTTCTGATGACTTTTAAATGTATCCCTTCACTTAGTACTGCACTATACTTTAAATGGGCTTTGGTGGGTGCTGCGGAGATTGCACGGTGGCTAAGAGCACTTGCTGTTCTTCTAGAGGACCTGAGATCAAGTCCCAGTACCCACATTTGGCAGCTCCCAACCATCTGTAACTCCAGATCCAGGACATCTAGCACCCTCTTCTCATCTCCAAAGGTCTAGACTCACATGCACACACTCACACAGACTCATACACAACAATAAAGATTAAAAAGCTAAAATAGGCATTGATAATTAACAAGAGATTAGCTCCTGGGAGTTTTAGTAATTTACTTGCACTTGCCTTTTTATTTTTCTACCAAGTTATACAAATATATTTTTTCTTTGCAGCTTTGGGGCCTACACATACTAGGCAAATGTTCCACCACTGAGCTATATCCTCATTCCAAAAATAACACTTTGGCTAAAATATTCTTTATGGGAAAATATTTAAAATCCTTTCTTTTTTTTGAAATAAACCACATGCAGTCACTATTTATAGGCACCCTGGTGTGTCATAGTTCACTGGAACTCCATCCATATCCTGCCCAACCACATCTTAGTACATTAAAGAACTGATAAAGAGATAAAGGGGTAGATATGTGTACTCACACTTAAATATTATGTGTGTGTATACACACACACACACACATTGGAATCACATATCACATGGTAACTCATAAATATGTACAATTTAGATGTTTCATGTATCAGTGAAATTTTATTTAAATTTAAAGAAATAAAAAAATTAAAGAATCCTAATATTTTTAAAGTAATTGTGTAATAGTCTATTAGTGTCTTAGTGAAATATTCACAGTAAGGAGATTTTTATCCAGGAATTCAGTGTGTTTATTTAGTTTTGAAATTATTTTATGTCTTTCAGAAAGTATTGAAAAACATATACATACATACATACATACATACATACATACATACATACACATACACACATTCTAGTGGCTCTCTCTCAGCCTTTCCTTGCCATGCGTTTGGTTCCAGAATACAATACCAGAAACTGAGCAGAGACTTTGCAAATGTCAGGAAGGTACTTCTCATTGCTATGAAGTAGGGATTTCCAGGGTAAGAGCAGCCAGTGAGGTTGTTTCCTGGTTTAGACCTGGAGCCTTCTAAATGCCTCCCTGCTGGGGGGGCAGTTCTGAGGACCTCTTTTATGAGAATACTAGCCCTTTCTTGAGAGTTCACTTCCTGTTCTGTCCTCATCTCCATGAAGTCTTGTTTCTTCCTACCATCCCATTGATACCTAGGCTTTAACAAGTGAATCAGTAGAGGACATTGGGCATTAACACCCCAGCACTGAGTATTTCATATTCTGAGTTCGCATTAGGAACCTTCATTTGTATTTTCTAAAGCTGGCACATAGGGAATTCATTTTCTATGCACCCCTGTTATCTAAGATCTTTTCGATTCCATTTCTTGATTTATTTCTTTTTCAGTTGTCTATGCATGCATGTGAGACTGAATGTGTGTGTGCACATATGAGTTCAGCACTGATGGAGGCGAGCAAATACCATCACATACTCTGGAACTGTAGTGACAGGTGGCTTCCAGACACCATGTGGATACTGGGGACTGAACCTGGGTCCCCTGCAAGAGCAGTCAGTGCTCCTACCTGCTGAGCCATCTCCCTAGCCAAGATTCCACATCTTGTCCGTTAGTGGACACACTGATCAGACATAAAAATGGCCAACCTGTGCATGAAATGGTGCTCACACCTCTAAGTACAAAATAAATGGAGAAATGAAAGCATAACTAAATGCCAAAACCTTAAGGATGACTAATGGCAAAGAACAGGAAGCAATAGACACTGACAAGGAAGTAAGAAAAGAGAACCCTGTTGTGCGCTGTTGGGAATAAGACTGGTGTAACCACCATGAGAAATGCTGTCAAGGTCCCAGTGCCATAGGGTCTGGGTACAGACCCAAAAGATAACAATGTCACCTCCTTCCTTGGAAAGGTATCTGTGCTCCCATGGTCATAGCTAGATATGGTCATAATGAGACTGTGAGACACACATATACACTTACATACATATGTGTAAATAACAAAATATTATTCAGTCTTTAAGAAGATCTATTGCCATAGCATTAATGAATCTAAAGGATACCGTGTCCTGTGAAGAAAATAACAGTGCGCAATCCCATGGTGTTTTAATGAAGAGGAGGAGGGAGTGGAAGGGAGCGAGGGGAGGGAAAAGGAAGGGAAGGGGCAGTGAGTGGGTCACCACAGGGTAGACTTGGAGAAGAAATAGAGAAATGTAGGCCAGAGGGGTTAAGTGGCAGACATGAGTACAGTGAAGGAAGGGATTCTATGTTGGGGGCTTCTCTTAAAGTAAGAAGATTTTCCTTGTCACACTGAAGAAGCAAGTGTGAAGTTGGTTTCACTAGAGGAGACACTTGACTGTCATATCATACGGCACTGTGTTGCAAACTCAAACAGCCACAAAGGAATTTACTTAAGAAAATAAATAAGGCTTGTGTAGATGTCTTGGTTAAAGCTCTTGCTGAGGAAGTGTGAGATTGGCAGTTTAGAACCCCAAGTCCCACATTAAAGTCTGGTGGGCATAGCAACCTGCCTGCAGTCCTAGTGCTTGGACATGGGATCTCCAGGGCAAGCTAGCTACACTGTGAGCTATCCGTGAGCTCTTGGAGTCTAACTGGTAGGCCCGTCTCAGTGAATAAGGTAGAGGTACAGAGAATCGAAGAAGACAGGGGGCTGGAATCGTGGACCTCCACATGCAAGTATGTGTATGGACCTGCACACATGAACAACATACACAAAGAGAGAGAGAGAGAGAGAGAGAGAGAGAGAGAGAGAGAGAGAGAGAGAGAGAGAGAGAGAGAGAGAGAGAGAGAGAGAGAGAGGAGAGAATAAACAAACAATAGATTGCTGTGTTTCTGACTAGTTCAGAGCTCTGGAGTCAGACACTATGTCACAGTCTCACTGTTCCTCTGGGATACCTGCTAACAGTGTTTCCTTTTCCAGAGCTGTACCATGTTTTCTGTAAAGTGAACCTGTAACACCTCCCACAGCACCGCCATTAGAGTCAACACAGTTAGTGGATGCTGAGTGCCTGGGATGTGCTCAGGAGTGGTTATTTGTATGGGGTAGGTAAAATGGCTGTGATCACAATTTGACCTGGAGCTATAGCCCTTTTTTTAAAGTATAACGATATTCGATGCTATATAAGGAAAACAATATATTTATTTACCAGAGGGAGAGGGAGAGAGACGCACAGACCAGGAGTTAGAAGCTTGGCTGGCTTCCAGGAGAAAAGGGAAGCCCCTTTGCCTTTCACTTCCTTTTATCTCTACCTTGACCACGCCCTGTTGGGCAGATAGCTTTGTGGGGTTCACTCCTACATTAAAGGGCCAGGTAAGTGCAGTTATTAGGGAAATTACAACTCCCCGAAACAGTGACTATTACTGGAGGCATCAGATTCACACCTGACTGACTTACAGACTCACTGAAGTTTTCAGTGTCATGGAGCTGGTACTGAGGGATGGCCTTAACTCTTTTTATATCCCTAGCCTCCCTGGAAACTTCTGCAGATCGGGAAGTGCATTTGAGAAAAAAGTATTTGTTATTATGCAAGTTCAATCCTCAAAGTCAGTCATCTTCCAGCTAAGCCATCCCATAGGATCTCTCCTATGCAAACCACTCACTCCCCATCATGTTAACAATTAAGCCATGAGGGTCTTTGTATTAGAGAAAGATCATATGCCTAGCCTACTGAGAATTTCCATCAGAACCAGCTGTGGAATTATCTCAGGTATTTAAGTCACCAAGGGATTGTTTGGAGCCCTTTGGCCTATTTATCTGGTGTATTATATTAATAGATATCCTGAAATATTAAATTCTTTTTATGTTCTTGGCACAGGTTATACTTGGCCATAGGGTTTTCTTTTAATAAATTTCTGTAGTGTAATTGCAATGTGCTATTTTTTAAAATCTACATACATATGAGAGATTATTTCCTATCTGTTGCCTGGTGCTTTTAGTCACATTTAATTTTTAAGGATATGCCAAACTTAAAAAAATGATTTTGGAAGAAGGCGATAGATGCTTTGGATTCTCTCTATAGCACTATTGATAGAGCCTAGAATTCTCCTCCTGTCTAAATGAATGTTTGGAGGAAAACAGCTGCCAATGGTGTCTAAACCTAGCACCCATCTCTAATTAAAAGTTGAAAACACTCTTTTGTTTTATTATCATCATCATTATTATCTTTGAAAATACAAATTGGCTTCAGTCAAACTTATTAATTTTTGTTTTGCCAGAAGATTGTGTTTCATTTAATCTTTGTAATGTCTCTGGGTGGGTTATAGACAAGCCCATCTCACCGTAACGCGAGAAGGAGTCCTGTTGGCGTCTACCCTGGGAATGCCCTTTGTGCAGCTCTCTGATTTTGTATGAATTGGTCCCTAAGGTTAAGATCTAGAACTGGAAGCAGTTGACACCACTGCTTAGATCATTAACATATGGAAAAAATAGACCCTTCTTTCCCCAGATCTCCCACTCTCTTGGATCCATTCTGTTACTCAGACAGACACTGTCTGATCTTAATGCTTGCCTCTTCCATTTCTGCCAACCCTTCATATCCTGTCCCCCTACCTCAATATTGCGTTCAGCCCACAGCCCTCTCATCATCCAAGTCCTAGATTTACTAGGGTAGCTCCTACCTGTTCTTGCATTTTCAATCTGGCCAACTTTCTTTAGGACCTTAGATCATACATACAGTCACTATTCTTTATACAACCTCCTGAGGCTTGTATCTTAAGTCAACTCATATTCAAATGAAATCATTATTGCCACTCAAATGTCACCTCAGTTTTTGTGGCATCAATCATAGATATTCTTCATCCGCATCATCAACCAGGCTAGGAAGCCAGAGGTCATCATCCGAGGAGGCCAAAGCAGGACAGGAAATGTGCATGTGACCTAGTCATAACGTCACTCACAGTTGGCTTGTAGACAGGGTCTTCTTCTCAGATTATGAGCAGCTGTGACTATAGAAAAAAGGATTGAAGTATGATGTAAGATGAATAGGGAAAAAAGGCCCTGTGGTACCCAGAGGGTCAGGGAATGCTGCTGCTCTCTTGCCTTCCAAAGTGCCTTCAAGGGAGTAATAAGAGACATGGGGGTGTGTACACCCTTGACAACAACCCACACCCCTTCTCCCCACCACAGTTCATGTTTCAATCAAACAAGATGACTTTGGTGTCTTAGAAATAAATCCTGGGGGTTTAATTGCCAGGAGCATCAGTAGCTTTGGGGTCCCTTCCCCTCATGGTTCTGTCTCCACTTGGGTTGCACATGGGCTAGGTGGCCTGTTGTTCAGTTACCTCCAGAGGTAAGTACTCTTCTCCACCTCAGCAGCTTCAGAACCTCCTCAAGCTTCCTCCCCCTTGTGTCCCTCACAGTCTGCCCAGATGTCTAGTCTTCCCCTGCAGGACTTTGAAAGGGTGGCTCTCCTTCTTGAGACCTGGTTCTTAGGGACACACTCAACTTCTTCCTTATTATTGTCACCACTGTAAAATCTACTCTCTCAAGCTCTTCCATTCAATGTCAACATCACCGTCCCCTACCAACCCCAAACAGGCTTTCTTTCCCCTGGGAAGAGAGAGACTTTAAGAAGTTTGAACCTCCCATCTATGCGTGATCAAACACATCCAATGTAGAAGGGTCAAGCAAACTTGTTTAGGGGAGTGAAAAACTGTGGCTTGTTATCTCCCATAAGCAACAGCCTCCAGCATTTCAGGAACTATCTGTCCTTGGACAAGGGGCTTAAAGATTAGAGGCATTTTTTGTTTTTGTTTTTGTTTTCATGAATCTGTAAGGCATAGTAATTAAAACTTAAGATGTGAAAAAAAAGAAGTTTGAGTTCACACCAAAACTGTTGCCATAACCTTGTCAAAAATCCTCACTCTTTTTCCACAGTCTTGTCTTCTACCCTCTCCTGTGGCAGCCTCCACTACCCTGGACATTGGTGTTTCTTTCCCTTAGGTACTTTTGTTCTGAGGACACTACACCCAACCTGAGCACAGAACTAGTTAAACTACAAGGGCCCTCACCACCTGCCCTTGGCCATTCTGGCTCCTCCTCGGGCTCTGCTTTCAGTCACGACAATGAGTCTTTTACAAATGCTGTCAGCCTGGTAGATTCTGTGTCCCTCTGTTCAAGAACCATGTTGAAAGCCAGTTTCCTGATTACTCTGTCCCTGGGCTTCTGGAGAAAGTACAGGTGACAGATGATCAACAGGTCCTTTCATCCAGGGACGATGCCACACAGGTGCCCGCACGTGGGTAGAGAGGCCGGGGGAACTCTTCTCATAGGATCTATGGTGCCCCGAACTGAACACATGTCACCCTCCAGTTACATACTGTAAACCCTCGTCCTGTGATGTGATGCCCTCACAGTGGGAGAGTGCTGGCTTCCTTTCCCTGCTCCCTCCTGTGTGAGTGAGCAGCAAAACAGACACCTGTCAATCAGGGAGGGGCTGAACCCTCCGTAGGCGCTGGCCCGATGCACACTCTGACCTTGGACTTTCAGTGCCCAGAGTGATGAGAGATTACTGCCTGCTGTCAATGCTGCCAGCTGCTGGAGTTCCTACTATAGGCAACATGGACTGACTAAAGCAGAGACCAGAGACCGTGGCAAAGTAATTTTTGCAGCAGAAACCAATATGGAATAAGGAAAACATTAGCCGTGTGAAAGCCGAGGGTCAGAAGGGAAGGGAGGCGGCCTTGAGGGAGGTTCTGGGGTGGCTTCTGTGCTTAGCTCCCACTTCACTGCTGGAGAGCTGGGATGACAGATACGTTCTACCATGCCTGGCTTTGCACGGATTCTGAGGATCCAAACTCACGTCCTCACGTTTGCACCGCGAGGACTTTATCCGCTGTACCGTCTCCCCCATGGCCATCTCCGGGTGTTGCTCATTAGTCCTTCACTGGATTTGTGCTTATATTTTCTTTTCATTGCTGAGTTTCCCACAAGCGATTTATCAGATCCTGTGTACCTGGCAGGTTTAACGTTTCTAGATCTCCTTTAGAACAAGTTGAGTAAGCTGAATTTTCAGGTACCTACTTGTTTAATTAGTTCATCTTTGAGGGGTAATGAGTGTATTGATCAGGTCACTGCTAACAGTCCTCAGTGGGCCTTCTAATTAACTGAAATGATCAACCTCCTGATATGAAGTTTCACAATTTATTGTCTTGCTGAGCAGATGTGAAGCGTGATTCCAGTCTCTATCTCTTCCATTCTCTCATTGAGAAGGGAATCAAAATACTGTTCCCTGAAAAGTTGGCCTGAGTGAAAATACAGCAAAATGAAACAAAAATATCCAAGTTGGAAAACTGAAGAATGTTTCATAATATCTGACCATGAATGTAGGAAAAAACATAGAGTACAATCAGGAGATTGTACTGGTGTCAAACCATGCCTCTGCCCACTGTATCATCCCAAATGAGTGTGCATGTGTGCGGGGAGTATGTTTGTTTGCTATATGTGCATATGTGCATGCATGGAAGGCCAGAGGGGACTGTCAGGCATCCTGTTCTATCAATCCCTCTACCTTACTCCACTGAGACAGGGTCTCTCCCTGAACCTTGATCTGAGCTAGCAGCCAGCAAGCCCAGTGATCCTTCTGTCTACACACACACACATACATACACACACACACACACACACACACACACACAGGGTTACAGATATTCAGAACCATGCCCAGCTTGCACATCAAGCACCCTTACCTACTGAAACATCTCCCCAGTCCCTCAGATGAGCATATCAGCCACCATGTAAATGATGGTGGCAGTGGCATTAAACCTATATCAGGAGCCGAAAGCAAAGTGCCAAGCCATCTAACTTCCTATTGGGATGCTCCTGGATCTTAATTGCACCTTCCCTTGTAAGTGAGTGTGCACAGCCTGGCAGGACAGCTGTGCAAAACCTTGGTGAGCTCCCCGAGCCTGGGCATCTGCTTCCCAGACTGTCAGTGGCAGCTGGGAACAGAGACGAGCAGCAGTACTGGCTTTGCCTGACAATGGTCAGGCTAGAATGCCACCTGCCCGTTTATGAGTTCTTTAATAAGACTGTCCTAGTGACATA
Organism: Mesocricetus auratus; assembly: GCF_017639785.1. Taxonomy (NCBI): domain Eukaryota; kingdom Metazoa; phylum Chordata; class Mammalia; order Rodentia; family Cricetidae; genus Mesocricetus; species Mesocricetus auratus. The sequence continues at coordinate 48,981,907 of NW_024429267.1, read as the reverse complement.
GAAGCAAAAGCATTAGACAGCTCACAACTACCTATAACTCCAACTCCAGGAGATCCAACACCCTTGTCTTGCCTCTACAGATACCGTGCACACAGAGTGCACATGCAGAGACGCAGGTGCACACACATAGTCACGTAAGTCACATAAGTAAAAGGGAGGAAGAGAGAGGAGATGTAAGCAACCACACTAGGAAAATCCTACAGGTCTGACATGGACGATGCCTTCCCCCAGCATATGAGTTGCTAGAACTGTGTTAGGTATGGAGCTTCAATTTTTAGTACCTCATCCTTGTATTAAGAGAGGGTCCCTTAAAGCAGAGGCTGAAATAACATGGAAGCAACATTTGATTTTTCAGGGGTTTATGGAGACGGCTTCAGGCAGAAAAGAACCATGGCTTCGCATTCATCGAGTCTCCCCTTTGCCCAATCTCACCTTCAGGCTCTGGAGCAAGAATCAAACCTCATAGCCATCCCTTAAAGCAACTTTTCACCATCAGACCCTGCTCGCACAGTTAGAATGGAACCCTGGTGTGTGTGTGTGTGTGTGAGTGAGAGAGAGAGAGAGAGAGAGAGAGAGAGAGAGAGAGAGAGAGAGAGAGAGAGAGAGAGAGATCTCCTAGGAAGAAAGGGAAAGGTCCTACACGTTAGCATGACTCTGAAAGGAAAGAGTCCCGTCAGCCAGAACTGCTGTAGACTGGGAGTAAGGCTCTAGCTGAGACTCCGGGTGAGCACCATAGCTCCTCCCCTCCGTCACACTCCTGCCCATCATCCAGGCAGGCTCTTCCCTCCTCCATGAGCTACAATTTAGAATACAGTTATAAATATTTGCTTCTCCATTTGGGGAAATGGAGTTGAGGGCTTTCAACCACAGAGCTGTCTGCTTACTCCCCAACGTGCCACCAAGATGCATAGCAAAAACAATGACAAGAGATGCTGTGGTACAGATGTCACCGTGAGCATCACCCTAGGATGAACACTGACTCTGCTCACCTGAGGTACACATGCAGGTGTTCTCCAGACCCAAGCTGACCCAAAATCATCCCCTCAATTCATAAAGGCTCTGGCTTCAGCCTCTCCTGCCCCACAGATGGCCAGCATTTCTGCAGCTGGCACAGAGGTAGCTACAATGACCATGCTGGATTGACCTTTCATGGCCCATGCTTCTTTCCCCAACTGCAGACTTGACTAAGGAAAGTCAGCCTCATACAGCAGAGAATGACCTGCTCAAAGTCATGTGATAAGTTGCACCCATTTGGAAGCCACTTGGGAGGTAAGCCTCTCAAAAATGAAGTAGTAGAGTCATCCTGGCTTGCAGAAGCAGTACCCATCCTGCCTCTGTAAGGGCAAATGGTTCATTTTAGGGTCACAAGAGGCAAAGAGAACTCCCAACCATGAATCCACTTGGCAAGGAGCTCAAATTCAGTAGTACCTTATGGTCCGACCACAGCATGAAGTGCTTCCCAGGCATATTCCTAACATTTTTTTATGCTCAGAAAAATATCCCTGCCTTTCTCAATCACTAACTAAAAAGGCTCTAAGTTGCTTTACTCCCAAAGCCTTGCAGAGATCTCCCTTAAGGACCCGATGGAAACACCAGTTGTGTCAGATTGGAGTAAGAGCTGAAGTGCTGCAGAGTGTGTAGGGCAGCTGCACCAAGTGCTTTAGGTGCACGGAAAAGATGATACCAAGAGAGCTGCAGCCCTGAGCAGTCTTAGGGTCCCCCACTGCAGCTCTCAGCCATCTTGAAACATGTGTCTTCCCTGTGCCTTGGGAAGGCAGAGCTGTGTACTTCTGGGAACTATGTCATAGCACGCACAGTGACATGTGTGAATTAGGAGCTCCTTTCTCAAATAGCTTTACGAACCCAAAGATGGCAAAAATAATGAGCATTACAGGAAACCTGAGGTACCATAAGTGCAAAACCCTGCATCTGCAACACCCTTGACCTACTGCAAAATCAGGCAGAATAGGAGACATGAGTGGCATTTCCCTTAGGTGGCGTGTACACACTGACTTACATGCATTACTTCATCTGATCCCCTTTTCAGATGAGGGAAACTCAGAAGCACAGAGACTGAGCAGATTGACGTAGACTGCCCAAATCGCACGGTTGATTGGAGTCTACACTAAAAGTTATTTCTGGCACTGTGTCCTCAATTGTTTGTTTCTTTGCTTAATCTTTCTGTGTGCACATTCCTGAAGCAATAAATCTTATGTATTGACCTCTGTGTTCAGATTTAATTCCCTCCATAGCGAAAGCCAGAAGATATATTCAATAAAGCTATAATGAATAAAATAGTTAACAGATGGTCCAGGTACTGGGATAATCATGATTATTTAAAATAGTAATGGCAAAATATAAATGCAGGATGGGAGAAGAAGAAGATGTGAAGGAGAGTGAGGGAAGAGAAGGCTGAGTAAAACTTGGGGAGGGGCGGTCAGGAGGAAGGGGGAAAGGTAGCTCACCCGGCTGGTCACTACAGCCCTGCCCATGCCTTGTTTCATCTCAACTTTACAGCACGTCCCTCAAACAGTTCCTGCTTTATTCTCACCTTACAGAAACAGGAAAGCTTACCGCAGTTCACTAACTTGCCCACGGATGCAGGCTCGGGATTTCTACCTAAAGACTGTGTAACATTAGTCAGTGAAGGCACCCAGACAAAACTCGGGGGCCAGGCAGAGGAAACAAGTCCACGTGTGTTCACGTGTAAGAAAACAGTGATGCATCAAAGGCAATGGAAAGATAATGAGAGCATCCAAATGCCACAGTGAGCCCTCCACATGTTCCCCACGTGTGACCCACCCATATTTCCTGGAGCAAAGCCATCCCTTGGCCTCCCTAGCTCAGAGCCTTGTGGGCACAGAGAACTCACCAGGCTGCGCAGATAACCAAGCCAGACCTCCACCTTTAAGTGTGAATGGACAACTAAGGTGTGATTACAGCCAGGAAAGCACACAAGGCAAACGCCTGCACAACAGGGAGTTTGTGCAGAAGACCCACAGATTGTGGGCACCTCCAAAGAGCGGGTGTTTATTTGTTTTTAAGAAAATGGACAATTGGTACCTACAAATGAGTTTTCAGAAAAGGTAAAATATCAATTTTTTGTGTTTGAATTAAATAAAGTGACTATTTTCTCAAAAATCCTTGGGGGTCTCAGAAGCAGAACAGACAAATCTAGAGGCTGAGTCGGTAAAATGGAAGGTAACCCGTGAGGTTGTCATAGAATAAAATCTACAGAAACCAAATGTACACACTGGTTGCTGGCTTCCTTCACTGGGAAAGAATGGTCAATGTAGAAGTAGCAGACTATTAAAGAAGAGGAAGAAATCTTAGAAAAAATTAAGAACAGGAAAAAAGAAACTAGGTGTATATATTTATCTTAAAGGAGCCTAATAAATACCCAGCAGTAAACATGAACAATAACACTGAAACAAAACTCTGTGTGTGAATAGAGAAACCATGGCAACATTTGTAAACTACAAAGTTGAGAAAATCCTGAAATGTCTCCCAAATGTAAAAGCAAATGACCTTCTCATAATCAGAAGCATCGAAGCAGTAGATAGAGAGTCAAAGTCAAGGGCAGCGTGACTTCTGAACCCAAACAAGAATATGCTCAAGTTGGGGATCAATGTCAGGTCATTGGGGGTGATTCTGGAAAAGACAGCCACCAAAGGACATGGCTTTAAATTAAAGCCTGCAACAAGCATTAAAAGCCACCAGTTCTGTTTTAAAATGTCTCTTTGGTCTCAGATTCAAGGAGAATGAACCTCAAAAAAAAAAAAAACAGAAAAAAAGTGACTCAAGACATACAAAAAAGAAAGTGTTCAACCCCTACATCAGTTTTTAAAGCAGGAGGATGTTACTGTGACTCCACTGATGTTGAATTAAATGGAACTTCTTATTATCAAGACCCCTGGTTAACTAAGAGTCATTCACTTGTTGCTGCATAGCCACCAGAATTCTGTGGCAATGGCCTCCTGTTAACCATGCAACCCTGTAAAGTAGGAGATGAGACAGGAAGGATGCTTTCCTTGTATCACAAGTCCCTTTTTTCTAGAAGTCCTAGTTTGAGAAAGACATGCCAACATCTAGAGTAGAAAGGGTGCCATTATTAACAGCACATCTGAAAATCTGTTTAAAATGGTCACTGAACCTCTGGTGACTTAATAGGACAATTCCATACACTATATGGTCAAAATTTAAAACCCAAACTTAATTAGTTGTCCCCACGCCAGTGATAACACACCCAAGAATATCTTTAGCACCAAAGCTGCAGGTTTAACGTGAATAAGCAAGAAAACATATGGAAAGAAAATTAAGAATCTCTAAGCAAGCTGGGCGTGGTAGCACACACCCTTAATCCAGCACATGGGAGGCAGGTAGATCTTTGCAAGTTTGAAGCTAGCCTGGTCTACACAGTTAGCTCCAAACTGCACAGGGCTGTATAATGAGGCCCCCAAAGGCTCACATATTTAAAAGTTTAGTCACTAGGAAGTGATTTCTTGATAAGATTAGATGGGTTAGGAGGTGTGGCCTTGTTAAAGGACATGTGTCACTGGGGGTGGGCCTTGAGGTTTGTAAAAACCCACATCCATCCCAGTGTCTTTCTCTGTCTGCCTGTCTCTGTCTCCTATCTATCTGTCTGTCTGTCCATCCATCCGTCCGTCTGTCTGTCTCTATCTCTCTGCCTGTGGATCAGGATATAGCTTTCAGCTACTGCTTGGGTGTCATATGCTCTGCTTTTCCTCCCACCAGGACTAAACCAGCCTGGCCTCAAACTCACAGAGATCCGCCTGCCTCTGCCTCCCGAGTGCTGGGATTAAAGGCATATGCCACCACCGCCTGGCTGTACTTAGCTTCTTATTGAGATGACATTGGCATGCCAAGCAAGGCATCAGCCTCCTCTGAGGCTTGGGGTTCTCTTCTAAGCTCACTGGTATGGAGAGGGTTATCTTCTTGCAGTCATATGGCTAAAGTTCCCAGTATCACACTAGCTAGCCCAGGGATGCTCTCAGTACCTAGAGGGCACTTGTATCCCTGTAACATTATCACATTCATTCCCTTATCCCCACACTGTGCAAACTTATTTTGTCAAGGCCAACAGGATGGAGCTACTCTCCTCTTCTATAATTTAATAAAGTTCCACTCAGAGACACTATCCCCTTGCTTCTCCTAGGCAATGTGACCTCATCAACAGAATTACTATCCCATCTTATTCACAGATCTTTCCACACTGTCGGCAAGGGATTAAATATTTCTACCCCAAGGAGACTTCATTGTCTTCTCTGTCTTCCCCCTACCCTCACTGTTAGTCTTTTTCAATCTCAACCAGGAGTTTCTGTGAGCTTAGAGAGTATAGGAGTTTATCTACTCTTTGACTATTTATTCCTTTTCCAATTTTCTAATGGAACACTTCTACTTTTTCTCCTATCAACCTTTCTCTGTATGACGTACTCTCAGCCCAAATATCAAAGAGACACATTGTGATTAGTCTAACTAAGCCAAGACTGGTGACTTCATTTTCCTTGCAAGTGACTGGCTTAAGAAGGACATTCATTACAATTCTGACCAATGACTGCTGAGAGAATTACAACTTCTGGGTTAATAGAAACAGACACAGTAAAGAGGCTGCTACTACTGGATATTTGCCAATAGACAGCCATATTTTTTTAATCAGCCTGGGGTGAAGAAGTCAGAGATGATGCCAGAAGGAACCCAAGTCGTCAGTGAGGTCATTCACCTGCTAGAAGTGCCATCCCTAGCATCGCCGCCATTATGGCCTTGTTTCCAGGAGACAATAGCTACTATTGAGCCCAGTTAAATCTGAGTGTCCAATATTTACAACTATAGATACTAAGTGATTTGTTTATGTGAATATTAAACTTTAATTGTACTTATCATGGTGCACAATGAAATGACACAAAATACTGAGGTTCCTTTATTTCACATACTTGTGGATAGAGACTCTTGAGACTCAAGTTCATACTCTGCACCCAATGATAATGACAACAACAAAGGCAACAATGTTGAGAGTAGTTTCTCTGCCCATCAAATAACACTGAGGGCACCAGCATATTAAATCCATTGCTCCTGATTTGAATTAACAGCTTCTAAAGCTATGAAAACATAGGTTTGTTGCATCTCTGTAGATGTTAAGATTCTGTGTCTTCCATTTTGAAAGTTTACATCAATAGTGCATGTGACTATGATATATTCATGGTTTTCTATTACCCCTTCATTTGATGCCCCAACCCCAGATCTATAGAGAAGATTGATCCAAGTAAGAGTTTATACATTCCAAGGTCATCGGGACAAATATAGAATTCATGTTTCATCCCCATTAGCACTGGACTAACAGTTGAGCTCCCAGATTTTAAAGATTCTGGAAAGCCAAGTGACCATGCCCATCAAAGCCTAGTAGAATTTTTAAGGGTAAGAAAAAGTCATCAGATTCTACAAAGTGACTATGGCTTGACTATTACCTTCACTAAATTCACCCACACACTTCTTCAGGAAGAAATCACCAAAGCAAGTCATGCATTAAATTGCCAAGGTGAAGAACTTTAGCTAAATGGCCCCATAAAGCCAGACAGAATGAACACTCAATTGGCAGTATCTGGAGAAATCCACCTGCTCTACACTTCTATTTTATATGAATCCAATAACAGGGGAGCTGAAAGTGGGACATTCTGCAGACACTCAGGAAGGGTTTATTCATGTCACCGAATCGTGTTGCTTCTGGTAGATTAGCATGAAATCCCTTCAAGAGCAGACTCTGTTCTTTTCTTTGAAGGCTTATGGAGATGAGAAGCGCAGTTAAGATCAGCTGGGGTGGTCTATTTTTAGAGAAAATGGCTTGCTGAGGATATTCGTCACTCATTCAAGAGGGCAGCAGGCTCTGAGCCATGGAAAGCATAGTGGGAACAGCCAGCTCTTAGAAGACAGAGAAAATAATCTTTCCATTCTTGAAGAGCATTAAGATGGAGTGTTATCAAGTACAGAGGCAGGCAAAAAGGACAGTGGGGAAATGAGAAAATTGAAGGCATTTCTCTGTGTGCTCACTGAGCTATGATGGTATGCTAGTGTCCATTTGGGCATAAGCTCATCAGAGTGTGGGTGTGAAGACAGACTCAGTGAGACATGTATGTTACTCTGCATGTAAGGAAAAGCATCTAAATGGTGTTTATTGAGTTGCTACTCTGTCCCAGGTTCTGTGCTAAGAACTTTATGGGATTATCTCTTTGAATTAGCTCAGCAGCCTACATTTTCCATCCCAAATGAAGTTAATAGAGCTGTTCAGAATCAAAACCAGGACTGAGACCCAGGCAGCTGGACCCTTGGGAGAGCCAGCTCCCTAGAGCCTTTTGCCATGTATGATGTTCTTATGCTCCACGGTGCTTCTGTTTATGTATAGATTTGTGTAAATTTGGTTTGGAGGAAATCTTAAAAGTGATTCCTCCCCTTTCTGAATGAACTGATATATTGCTTATGTCAATTCAATTAATCGAGCATATTCCTGTTCTTGGTTATCCTTTGATTTGCTCAGCAGCAAAACCTGAGTCTTATTAGAGTATGTGTATAAAATTCACTATTGATCTTTGTCCTTCCCTTCAAATGCATGCCAACACTCCTAGCTCTGACACGCTAGAGCACAAACTCTAATAGCCTACCATGTTACTCCTCAGAACAGTTTAGTGTTCAGAGACATATGTTTAGGGCATCTGGAGCCTGTCTCTACTCCACAGAGATATCTAATCGTCATCATGATACCAGCTAGCAGATGGGTTCTTTTTCTCTGTAAGTTGAATAATTAAAAGACAGAACAGCACCACACAAAGGGCAAGTTTAATGGCAGGTATGACAGACTTCCCTGATAAAGAAACCTCCTCCCTGTCCCCTAGGCTGGAGAGACCCCTGAATCTAGGAGAATTGGGGTTTTGTTTGGATTTAGATGTCGTTCCTGGTGGTTCCTTTTCCTGCCCTTTTTTATTGGTCTTGAGGTGTCTGTGTGCCCCTTCAATAGCAGGAATTGGTTCTTTGTCTCTGTCAACAAGTAAAGAGATAACTGAATTGTTGATTAACAGGAAGGGGTTAGAACTGGATGCTCTGACCTCCTCTATTCCTTGTGGTATGACAGGTATGGAGGGACTTACCGCACATGAGGAAACATGACCTCCATTTTAAGGAAACATAAGCTCACTGCTGGGAGCAAAAAAAATCACAGACATGGAAACATTCTGCCTATTACTAGGAGAAAACCTCAAGCTATTACATTGCCCCTTCTCCCATGACAGGGACTCATGACCTTGTTATCAAAAGATAATCTATGAAAACTACTTTCCTACTATCCCCCCCCACCATGCTGGACATTCATGCTGACAGCCACACCTCCAACGACAATAACTCAAATCAAAAACCTGGATTCATCCTTGCCTGTTCTCCCTTCATCACGGCCCATCTCCAACCACTAAGGTCACAGTGGGTTATAATTCCAAAATGTGTCAAGATCAATCATGTCACCACATGTGATTTCTACTGCCATAGCTTTCAGTCATGTCAAACCCATGATCTGTAGCCACATGCATCCTAAGCTTATGGCTCAACACAAATAATAAACTTGCATTGTGAGATTATATTTGGCATTATTTTAACTCTATTGCATGGGTCTCAAGTGTAAACTCTGGGGATGATATCATGCCACAACGTCAAACTGTTGGATAGAACTGGTGTATGACTGTCATTTGTCTATAGAAATACTTGACTCATTCCATATATAACTTAGCAGTCTTTTTAGTACCCTGCTTACTTGGGGTCAAAAAATGACTTTCTGTTACACTGAGAACAAACCCAAAATCCCTGATGTCTCCCCTGAGGTTCCATGAGATACAGGCCCTGCAACTTCCCCTTCCTCTGCTTTCTCCTCCCTTTCAGCCCCCTCCTCCTGGATGCTCCTCAAATACACAGAATGTATTCCTATCCCAGGTTAGGAGAATGATCAGGATCCAAGAATACTGCTGGCAAATGTTCCCACTGGACTCTTAAAAGTCATATCCACAACAAGTGGATGGACTCTTGTCAGCAAGGTACACTTCCACCATAGGCAACAAGACCACAGCATCTCAGCCCAGGAGTCTGTGTCGCTCCAGTGTCAAGTCACCAGGCTATGGTGATGAGAGGTTCCCAATGTCCATGAAGGCCTGGGATATGGGCACAGAAGACAGAACAAACCCCGTGAAGTAACCTAGGGATGTCATGGTGTAGATTTTGGAGTTAAAAGATCTAGATTCTACTTCTGACTCCACCCCAGTGATCACTTAAACCTCTCAATCCCCTAGTGTTTCAAAAGTGTGCAATGATCTCACTTTAATATTATGGGTATATATGCTCGTGTGTAGGTGCCAAGAGAGACCAGAAGAGGGTATCCAATTACCTGGAGCTGGAGTTAGAGGTGCTATGAGCTGTCTGATATAGGAATTGAGAACCAAACTCAGATCCTTTGTGAGAACAGCACGTGCTCTTATCGACTGAGCCCTGTAGCCATCTCTCTTGGATCAGGGAAGCAAAACCTCTCTGTAGATAGCTGCACTGGTTGTACCTGTCATTGGCCATTCACTGCTCTGGGAAAAGCTGGATGTATCACTGTTCCGAGTAAGATGAGGATTTTGTAAAGAAAATAGGGTTGGAAGGAGACAGAACAACCTCTGCAGAGTCGCAGTTAGAGGAAAACCAAAAACCTTACAGGGGAAAGAGATTGAAAATGGCTTTAAGAAAGACACAAAGCTAACCCAAACCAAATCCAGTCTTATAGGTAATTATAATGTAGAATTCTATTAGTTACTTTTCTAGCTTCTGTTACTAAATACAAATAAATAAATAAATAAATAAATAAATAGACAAATACATAAATAAGCATGGCAGTAGGAGTTGAGGCGTCTGGACATGTGGTAACAGGACGCATATCCAAAGAGAAGGTGAATGCTGGTGCTCAGGTCACTATCCTTATCCACAATATAAGACCTCAGCCCATGGCAGGGATGGTGCCACCCATAGTTATGGGGGTTGGGATCTTCCCACCTCAATGCTCGACTAAACTCGAAAATCCTTCACAGACGCACATGCATGCATGCACTTGCATGCTCACGGGTTTCCATGGTAACTTTAAATCCAATCAAGATGACAATAAATATAAATCATCACATCATCACAAAGGTGGCAATGCAGGTGAACGCTGATGATAATGCACCAGAAACAGGGACAAGATGTGTACTGGGTATCAGAGCATTGTGTGGCAGATGCAAGCAGTGCGTGCTCCTGGCTGGAATGATTGTGATATCCTGGCATCCCTGGTGATCCAGGCAGTGATTACCCTGTCCCAGACATGTCAGCATTGATCACTGAAACTCTAGTGACAAAGACAGGGAACCCACCTGACCCTTACGAAGCCCACACTCAAGAGTTTAGACAAGATGTCAGCACACTCCAGCTGTTACAGATCTTAGCAGAACAGGTGGCATTCTGAAAGGGTGATGGCATCCCCAGGCAGAGCACAGAGGCTGGGAGGCAGGCTAGGAACCCTGCTGGCTGATCATGACTGAAACACGGGATGAGATGATTTAGCAGAACTGACTCCTGGCTTCAATAGCTCCTCACAGAGGACCTTGCTATTCTGACTTTCAGTGGCATAGTCTCCATCTGTAAGTTGGTATTATGGCCCTTCACAGAGTAGGGGTAAGGAGAACATTGAGAGAACCTGTGTAAACTTGCTCCACAAATGACTAAACACAAATAAATAGACAGATAAATCAATAAAGCAAGTTCAGGGGTGAAGAGTATTTCAGCTGACAATTTCAGGACAGAGTCTGCCCTGTGTTCAGGTAATAGTGTTCTGTTCATGGTTTGCCTTGTTTTGTAAACTTAAATCGCTCCTTCCCACTAAGCCACAGTCGATACAACACTTTGGATGCTTGCAGTCATGTGTGAGGATATAAGACTGAAGAATCAATGTAAACCCAAAGCACTTGTCAACTAAAAGTTCCATTGAACTGAGTCATGTATTCACTCCTTCAGTCAGCATCTTTTAGGGTCCTACCATTTGTCAGTCATTGCCCTGGGTAAGCACTTAGTGTCCAACAAATTCATAACACAGGCCAAGCTGACAACAGTAAGTTCACAGTACAGAGAGAGCTTGTACACCATGCACAAAGCCTTGGGTTCCAGCTTCCTGCACTGCATGAACTGGGCATGGTGGCCACATCTAGAGTCTCAACACTCAGGAAGCAGAGGTGGGATAATCAGGAGCTCAGGGTCATACATGGGACACAGTCTAAACAAATGAACAAAAGAAAACCTGGCGATAATTAAAACAAAAATAATAATACTTCAAGGTATTTTGCACGGAGTCTCCCACACCTGGGGCTCTATAGGCCACATCAGCTCAGGCCAGCCATGTGGTAGTGCCAGGCATCCCCAGGTGTTGAGTGAAGCCACTTTAAGCAGCTCTATACACCTGGGAAGTAGGCATGAACAAACAGACAGGACTCTACTCTCAAGGGCTTTGTGTTCTAGTGGAAGCAACCCAAGTAGCCTCTGTGGGGCTTCTTAATTACAGGGTGAGGAATTGGCATCTGACTTTCAGTGTGGTGACCCGAAAGCAACAGGATGTGACATGTTCCTCGGTTCTTAGTATTTCTACTCCCTTTTAATTAGAACCCTACACACCAATCCAGCATATCACCGTCAGACGTCAGCAAATCTCTGTACAAACAGAAGCCCCCAGCTCCTACCAGATGCCAGTCAATAGACATCACACACAAGCCATGCTGCTCACCTCTGTTTTCATTTTCTCGCTGTGTAAGTCAGCATGTTTAGCTGCTAAGACCAGCGACTCACAGGTCCCAGTGGATTCTCTCCAGTCACCACTCATGCTGTAGATTGGTGTCAAGCACTTACAAGATTCGTATTTTATCACGAACGCCACAAACGTTTTCCCTTATTGTTTGTGATTACTAAGTCTATTTGTGATTCTTCTGCCCTGGGTGTTCTTCCTACCCTTTTTAACTTACTAGTGTTCTTCCTGCACATTTAAACCTGGAATTCAACTGGGAACTGTTGGTTGGTAGAGAATGTGATTTGTCATTTTTGAATACTTCTCATGTCTGAACAACTCTACATAAACTCACACACTTTGTGGTTCTATTTTTCATTTCATTCTACACACACACACACACACACTTTTTTGCTCCTATATTTTAAAAAAATAAACTACACATTATGTGTAGTGATACACTTTATCTACTAAATAACACTATAATAAAACAATTTGATATAGTTTTTAAAAGAAAAAAATGAAAATATTCAGGTTACAAATCCCCTCCCCCCAAAAAATTTTAAATGACTTTTATTAGTGGGTCAGTGGAACAAAAAGTATTTGGTATCTATAGATTTCCTTATGTGTCTTTAAGTTTAGCTGAAAATATATTCTCTGGTATCTTGTCCATATATTCCTAAAGTTTTTTCTCCTTATATGTGAATCTGTAAGACATTGGGATTCTATTTAAGTTTTACAATCATTTGCAAAGAGTTCACCACATAAAAATGCTAGGGTCCACCATTCCTAAAAATGATAAACACTCTTACCTTATCTGAGTCTCATTTTTCTTTGTCTTTTAAGCCAATTTTCTATAATAGCCCAGGCTTGGCCTTGACATTGCAATCCTCTTGTCTTAGCCTTCTGAGTTCTGGGATGAGGGTTTTGTCCCAGCACACTCAGCTCTGAAGTTTTATTTCATAATGTAACATTCACCATTAACTAACTTCACGCCTCATTCTTTGTTTACTATGTGAACTTGTGATGGCAATTTTTAAAAATAGCTTATTTGTTTGGCATTTTGAGACAGGGTCTTGACATGCAGCTCCGGGTGACCTGAAACTCACTGTGTAGCCCAGACTGGCCCCAAACTCAAGATCTCCAGCTTCAGCCTCCTAAGGACTGGAATTACAGTCATGAGCCAACATGTTCTGCTACTACTAAATTCATGACAATTACATAAAATGTGCCAATGAATACTTTTAAAACTCTGTAGCCTAGACTACCCTGAAACTCACAGCAACCCTCAGAATCCTCTCTGGTCCCATAAGTCCTGGGGTCACAGACAGGGCTAGGGGCTTTGCCCCACCAGATCCATCCTACCTTTAAAATTCCCTGTAACAAAGATCTAAATATACACTTTGTTTTTTTAAAAAATCCTTACATTCACTCATTAAATGTGTGTGTGCATGTATGTGTACACATGCATGTGTGCATACATGTGCATGTGTGTGTGTGTGTGTGTGTGTTTACGCATGCATGTGTGTGTAGTCATGGTAGATGGTGTACATGGTTAGAGAACAACTTGCAAGAGTCAACTCTCTCTTTTCACCATGTGGATCCCAGGGATCAAACTCAGGTTGTCAGGTTTGGTAGCCAGCTGCCTTTCATCTCCCTGGCCCTACCCCCTTGTCTAAAGTCTAGTGTGAATTCTCATGCTTTCACCTCCTGAAGACTAGTCACTTCACTGCTTCCCTATTACAGCTGTGCAATCCACTGATTTACACTGAGGACAGGAATAGCACAGCCACTTCCTTCCCATCCTACAGGAGGATGGTAATGATGACTCCGTGTAGTGACCACAGGTTAACGGAGGTGACACATATGAAGCTCAATGAACACAGTGTGACACGCAGGCACTCAAATGCCAGCAGTAACAATGCCGTTGTGCTACAGTCACTGCTGCTTTTCATTTTCCTATAAATGAGGACGTCAGCACAAAGGCTGCCATGTCCCCCACACACTTCACTTGTATTTTGTTACAAGTCAACATATTTTCATTACCATTAAATATTTCTAAACTTTGTGTCATCTACGTCATTAAGAATGTGTGATAGGAGGCTGGAGAAATTGCTTGTTCAGCAGTCAGTGCACAGACAAGCACGGGGTTTCTACATCAGGTGGTTCACAGTCACCTACAATTCTTGTTCCAGGGGATCCAGACCCCTATCTACCTATCTAGCCTGCTCCGGCATCTGCACATGCATGCATGAGCTCTCTCTCTCTCTCTCTCCTCTCTCTCACACACACACACACTCATATACACTCACATACTCTCTCACACACACTCACACATTTTACTCACACTCACATCACTCTTTCACACACACAGTTTTACACACTCACACTCACACTCATAAACAGTATCTCACACACACTCACATACACACACACACACAATTTTAAAATAAGATAAATCTTGAAAGTCAGACTTTGTAACAGTAGAGAACCTTCCTGGTAACTTCTGTTCACATCAGTTACTCCTGCTTTACAGAGACTGCCCCAGCTACAAGTCTTTGTACGGCTCTGTGCTGTTTTCCTACTGCTTTGCTGTCTGCTTATCTGTGGCCCTTCGCCTGCATTCAGAATGCTCCGGTTAGACCTCGGGCATTGTGGCTTCCTGCTGCACGGGGCAAGGGTTTCTCTGGGTGCATGGACTGTGCTCTTACTTGTGAGCATGCGCAGCATTCACATTTGTTACTAGCACGTTCTGAGAGGACACTCACGCCGCAGCAGGACGAAAGATGCTTCCTCACCACACTGACCCCAACACATGGCGATTCATGCTGTTAGACCTGGGTCCTTTTGCCTTAGTTATCCCGGCAGCCTCTCCTTACCATTGAAGATGTCTTCTACTCCAGCCCGCCTCCTTTGGGATCCAGTCATCTCTATTTCCTCCAACTACTCAGTCTTTAGCGATTTCCAGGTTCTCGTGTCTTTACTGTACCCTCCCCACAGCTTCTCAAACATCCCCACCCCAAACTAACCTTTCACACAGCTAATCCTTGTCATGTTGAGTTGGCCAAGCAAATCGTTTTCTAGCCTCAGAGCGCTTAGGTATTTTTAGGAGTCTAGGGACCTATGTAGGCACGGTGTTCTTACAATTGCTCTTTGAAACAGGGAGTACAGCAGAGGGTAAGGGTAAGTTTCTGTAACAAGGAACCCCAAGGGATATAGGTTTAAAACTAGATGCGTATTCCTTTCTCTACCATACGTCCAGGAAGGGTGTAGTTAGCGGAACAGCCCTGCTTCTTGTGGTAGTATGTGTGCTCACATTTTTTTTTCTAAGACATCCCTCCTTGAACTTTGCCGTACACTCCACGGTTGAACAGGGTCTCCTCTGCCACACCCGTACCGAGCCGGGTATGGAAAGAGGAGAAAAGGTGATGCAGGCCCACACACGGCCCTAATGCCCGGCTCCAGAAACATGCGCAGCTCTCCAGGATCTCCGCAGCAGGAACTCAGGGCCATTTCTGAGTGTAACTGTGGGATGCTTTACAAATGTATTCTAAACACAAACCTGCAAGAGAAACTTTAAAGTGGATTTGGGTGAGCCACCACAGAGCTCTGCCTCAAGAAAGTTCTAGAAACAATAAAAATGTCTGGCAAAAGAGGACTCCTTAATATTATAACTTCATTCAGTGTATCAGCAGGACTTCAGGAAAAGGAGCACCACCACTGGAAAATGCCAGGCAAGGTTCACGAACCCTTTAGTCCGTGAGGTTCTGGTTAGAGGTGATAGCACAGTGAGCTGTGCACTTTTGTGTGATCCCACGACACCCATCACTACAAAAGGGAAAGGCCTATTTACACCACGGAATGACCTAGCGACCATTACCTCAGCCCAGTGAGCAAAGTTAACACTTGCTATGGAATATGTGAACCTCAGGTGCCACCTTACATGATTAGGAGGTCCTGGATAACAATGTCTAATAAAAGCATCATGTGAAACCAAACTGATGGGCATTTCACAAAGGAGTTAGTCAAAAGCCTTGGGGAGAGTCAAGGTTCTCAGAGACACTCGGGGCCTGCCCTGGGCTAGAGGACAATGAACATGGACAGTAACTAAGTGTCTTGTAGAACACAGGACTGGGTCTGCCAGAGAAAGACAGGGTACAGGACAGCTACTTTTCACAAGGCAATGTTCCAGGAAGTCTGTAATGGCTTGGTAGTTTCACGGCAGGCTCGCTGATGTATTGGCTGCAATGTATGTATGGTGGGTTATGTCAAACATGAGCTGGAAGGCCCAAAGAAAGGCATACGAAGATGCCTCTATCTTGCTGCTTGCCCATAGAACTAAAATTATTTCAAAATTGAATGTTAAGAATGAGAAATATCATGCAATTTATCACTGAGCCATGCTTTCATAGATAATGGAACCCTGGAGCCTACTGAATTGAGAGCTTTGGAACACTTCTCCATTAAGTGTGTTTCAATGTTTAAAGTTAGTAGTGTGGGCCGATGACATGGCTCTGGAGGTCAGGCTCTTGCTGCGAAGCCTGACAACCTGAGTTTGACCCCCAAGACCCACACAATTCAAGGAAAGAACTGACTCATGAAAGTTGCCCTATACACACAAGATGGCATGTATGCATTTTGCATACATGTCCATATACATGCACACATACAATCAGATAGATAAGTAATAGATAATGTAATTTTAAAACATGAAAATAAGAGATAATGAGTAAGTATCCCCCTTTCATTTGGTATAATCTAATTCTAGGATATTTCTTGTTTTAAAATTTATACTGACATAGACTCATTGTTTGTAATGTTGGGTTTCATAAAGACATTGTTATCAAAGTATATCATGTACTTTGACTGTATTTACCTTTTGGTATCTTCATCAGACTCTTTCTACTTTACTGCTTTACCAGTACTCAGAAGACAGAGACAGGAGGATCTCTGTGAGTTTCAGACCAGTCTTGTCTACATAGTGAGACCCCATCTCAAAACCAAACCAAACAAACAAGCAAAAACCTCACCTCTGTTGTTCTTTTTGCAAAGGAAACTTCAGCAACTGTCTTTCTCACTGGATTGGCTCTTCATTGTAGGAGTATCAGCTAAGGCTCTACACAGACCTGGGAGTGGACTTGCTTCTCAGATTCTCCAGGCAGCCATTAAAGCTGTGAGCCATTAAATAGAAAGCCAATTGCTAAGTTCTGTGAGCTCTGCTGCAGCCATGGAGATGCTCCACCGTGGATTGAAAATGAAACGCCAAAGCTCCAGTGTATCCCTTGAGTGCACAAACTAGTCCATGTATAGACGATGTCCTTAATCACTTTCTCTCAAACCCAAGCTTTCTCTTGAGTTCCTAAACTCAAAGACAACAGATCCAGGCTGTGACGAGACCCCCCGATGTGGACTTGGAAGTTTGGGTTCAAGTTTTCACCCTGCTACTAATTTTAGGTCCAGTAAGCAATGACTGTAAAGGGGAGTTCTCGAATACAGATATGGACAACCATTTATGACAGCCTGAACTCCACGCCAGGACCTGAGTCATAGGCCTTGTTCTTCTTACCTCACTATTCTAGCATGATGGATGAAATCTGTTGTTCCTCTCATCAACTTTGAAAAATTTGGGTCAGCTCTTGCCTCTGGGTGATCACAAGGGTCTTGTTTCCTACTGTAAAGTCTACTTTCTTTTTTTCTACTTATTGCTCTCCAATTCTTTTTTACTAATTTTTAATACAAATTAAAAATAATCTTACTTCACATACCAATCCAGTTCCCTCTCCCTCCAGACCTCCCTCATCCCCCACCATCTCCCCATCGCATCCCCCTTCCACTCTTCAGAGAGGGTGTGGCCTCACATGCAGTATCATCAAAGTCTGTCACGTCATTTGGGGCAGGACCGAGGCACGTGCCACTATGTCTAGGCTGAGAGAGTATTCCTCCAGCCTAGACAATGGGCTCCAGAAAGCCAGTTTATGCACTAGGGATAAATACTGTTTCCACTGTCAGCAGCCCCACAGACTGCCCAACCCGCCCCCAACCAACAACCACATCCAGGGGCCTGGTTCGGTCCTATGCAGGTTCCCCAGCTGTCAGTCTGGAGTCTGTGAGCTCCCACTTGCTCAGGTCAGCTGATCCTGTGGGTTTCCCTAGCATGATCTTGACCCCTTTGTTCCCCAGTGTCGTGTTTCTCATAAAACCAATTATGGCTCTCTCTATTCAGGTGTCTCTTCCCTTGCTCTCATTCCCTGTCCTTCCTCCAACTCGACCTTGACCTTCCTGATCCCTCATGTTCTCATCCCTCCTCCGCCTCTTGTCTCCTCTGAAGTCTACTGGACCTAAAACAAAATGCAAGTCTGATTCCCTGCTGCTTCCACCCCTTCTGGCACCAACCTCCTCCTCCCTCATCCACAGACACCTTGCCAAGAAGTCCTGGGCTGAGAACTGCCAAGGAAGAATGAGCGGTGGCCCTGTCCCTGCAGGCAGTCTTTGTCCGGCTTTTTCTCTTCCTCCCTGCCTCTTGTCCCGTCCCAAGCCATCCACGTCCAAATCCATGGGGATTTTTATCACCAAGAGCACTTAGCAAGCCCTTTGCCTGACAGTCGAGTGCACTGGCTATTAGAGTCAGTCACACTTGAGTTCATTTTTTTTTCAGGAAAGGTTTATTGAGCATTGGTAATGTGCTAGGTTCTGAAACATCAAAGGTCAGAAAACAGTGGAAATGGCCTGCCCTTTCAGAGACCTCTTTCCAGCATAGGAGCCAAAGAATGAACAAACAAAGCAACAAACGCATAAGGTAGAGCCAGGCTTTATGTGCCTCTGATACGGTACACTGAGGGTACAGTGTCAGGCCTGTGAAATCTCTTCCAAACTGTACGAAGTTCACTGGGTTGTGAAGAAACACTAGACAAGCTCGGGTTACAGCACATTCTACAAGACAGAAGTTCTGTCATCTTTAAAGATGAAAATGTCACAAAGTCAAAGAAAGCCCCACATACTCTTTCAGGCCAAATGACACTAAGAACATGAAAACCAAAAGATGAGAAGCTAAGAAAGATTTTTCATAATGCTCTTGAGACACCATTGTCCAGTGTTTTTCAAAATCCAGGTATGAATAACAAAATTGCACTCATGCATAGTGTGTTTCCATAATGAAATACTTTTCTTCTGAAGAAATGTGCACTAAAGAACTCAGAAATACTGAGGACAGATTTGTGTAATGTATCCCCTAACAATGATACTAATCAATCATTATTGCTGTGACAGAAGGAAGGATAAGAAAAGCAAATATTGCCAAGTTATTAACAACTGTTCAATCTTGCTAAAGGGGAGATCTGCACTCTGGGGACTTTTTCTTTTTTGCCAGTGTTCCATGGGCATAAAATTCTTTTAAAATAAAAAAGCTAAAAGCCGGCCGGTAGTGGCACAGGCCTTTAATCCCAGCACTCGGGAGGCAGAGGCAGGCGGATCTCTGTGAGTTCGAGGCCAGGCTGGACCGACAGCCTCGAAAACAATACAGAGAAACCCTGTCTCGAAATAAATAAATAAATAAATAAATAAATAAATAAGCTAAAATAAGATATATATATATAATAAAACATCCCCAAACAACAATACAGAGAAACCCTGTCTCGTAAAACCAAAAAAAAAAAATCCCCAAACAACCAAGAGGAACAGAAGCCAGAGCACGGATCTAAAGAGAGATGAGTAAACACATTAAGGATGAGCCTCCTTGGAAGGCGCAGGGAGCAGCATTGGCCTGGCAGCAGCATTCTTGGTTTCTCTGACCAGAGGCCAAGGGGACTAGAAGAATGGAGAATGAGAATGATTGGGGTAGTCAGCCCTTGGTTGCAGTGGGACCATGGAAGGCATTAAAAGGGCATCTGACCATACTGTAACTGGGGTGAGGAAGTGTTATCAGGTTCTGTCTTGGAAAATCACTGTTGGCCACTTTGCAGGAAGTAGAGCACGGAAACAGAACGGAAACAGAATGTAGTCCCTGGAGTTGGGCAGAGAGCCCTTGAGGAGGGCAGTGGTTCAGAGAGATGGGTGTCAGGCTGAACCCACATGGTGACATGGAGGGTATGTAAAATGGATGGATTCCGCATGGGTTTTGAAAGAAGTGTGGAGGGATGTGTTGGCCATGGGACAGGATATGAAGCACAGAGCAGAAACGGGTAATCACAGATGACTTCAGGCCCGGAGGCCAACAACTAAGGAAAATACTAGGCTAGGCTGGTTACAACTTACAGTGTGGACGGTGAAAATGTGAAGGAAGAAGCTGCTTTCAAGGGCACAAGGACCAAAAATTCAGGGATCTTTCTCTATAAGAATCTAAATGTAGGCCAGGAATTGGTGGCATACTTGGGAGACAGAGGCAGGTAGATCTCTGTGAGTTCGAGGCCAGCCTCCAAAACAAAACAGAGAAACCTTGTCTCGAAAAACAAACAAAAAAAGAATCTAATTGTCTATTGTATAGCTATAGTCCTGAAACAGCTTGGTATTGGCACAAAAATAGACAGGTAGACCAACCAATGGAATCAAAATGAAAGCCTTGATATTAGCCCACATACCAATGAACACCTGATTTTTGACAAAGAAGCTAAGATTATGCAATGAAACACAGAAAGCATCTTGAACAAATGGTGCTGGCATAACTGGATGCTGGCATGTAAAAGACTACAGATAGATCCATGTCTATCACCATGCACAAAACTTAAGTCCAAATGGATCAAAGACCTCAACATAAATCCAGCCACACCGAACCTCTTAGAAGAGAAAGAGGGAGTATCATTGAAGACACTGACACAGTATACCACTTCCTGAGCATCACACCAGTAGCACAGACACTAAGATAGACAATTAATAATTGGGACCTCCTAAAACTGTGTAGTTTCTGCAAGGCAAAGGACACAGTCAACAGACAAAACAACAGCTCATAGAATGGGAAAAGATCTTCACCAACCTCATATCTGACATGGGGCTGATTTCCAAATTATACAAAGAACTCAAGAAGCTAGTCACCAAAACACCAAATAATCCAATTAAAAGTAGGATACAGAACTAAATAGAGAATTCTCAGTATAGTAACCTAAAATGGCTGAAAGAAACTTAAGAAAGTGTTCAACATTCTTAGCCATCAGGAAAATGCAATCAAAACAACTCTAAGATACCATCTAGCTCCTTTCAGAATGGCTAAAATCAAAAATACCAATGACAGTTTATGCTGGAGAGGATGTGGAGAAAGGGGGACACTCATCCATTGCTGGTGGGAGTGCAAACTCATACAGCCACTTTGGAAATCAGTGTGGAGATTCCTCAGGAAAATGGGAATCAGTCCACCACAAGACCCAGCAATCCTACTCTTTAGACATATACCCAAAAGATGCACGTTCACACAAGGACATTCAACTATGCACGTTCTGTTCAACTGTTCATAGCAGCATTGTTTGTAATAGCCAGAACCTGGAAGCAAACTAGATGGCCCTCAATTGAAGAATAGATAAAGAAAATATGATACATTTATAGAATGGAATACTACTCAGTGGAAAAAAGTATGAATCTTGAAATTTGAAGGCAAATGGATGGAACTAGAAGAAACAATTCTGAATGAGGTAACCCAGTCACAAAAAGACAAACATGGTATGTACTCACTCATATATGGATTTTAAATATAGAGCAAAGAATTACCAGCCTACAATACACACTGCCAGAGATACTAAGAAACAAGGAGGACCCTAAGAGAGACATACATTGTCCCCCAGAGAAGTGGAAAGGACAAGATCTCCTGAGAAAATTGGGAACATGGGGGGAGGGAAGACAGAGTTACGAAAAGGAGAAGGGGAGATGAAGAGGGGAGGGGAGAGGAAGACATGAGGGAGCAGGAAGATTGAGTCGGGGGAAGAATAGAGGAGAGCAAGAAAAGAGATATTATAGGTTTAAAGAGAAATCTGGCACTAGGGAAATGTTCAGAGATCTGTAAGGATGACACCAACTAATAATCTAAGCAATAGTGGAGAGGCTACCTTAAATGCTCTTCCCCAATACTGATATTGATGACTACCTTAGATGCCATCCTAGAGCCTTCATCCAATAGCTAATATAAGCAGAAGCAGACACCCACAGCTAAACACTGAGCTGAACTCCTAGAATCCAGTTGCAGAGAGGGATGAGTGATGAGCAAAGGGGTCAAGACCGGGCTGATGAAACCCACAGAAATAGCTGACCTGAACAAGGGGGAGCTCATGGACCCCAGATTGATAGCTGGGAAACCAGCATAGGACAAACCAGGCCTCCTGAACGTGGGTGTCAGTTAGGAGACCTGGGCTAGCTATGGTGCCCCTGGTAATGGAACAGCAATTATCCCTAATATACAAATGTGTTAAGAGAAGCTTTTTCCTTGAGAAGAGCCTTCCCGCCCGCCTAGTTCCAGAGCGGCATCAGTCCCAAATAAACACACAGGAGGCTATATTAATTATGAAGCTGTTGGCCTTGCTTGTCTCTTACTGGCTAGCTCTGCTTTAAGTAATTACCCCATAATTGTTAATCTAAGTATGTCTCTTACCGGAGAATAGTTCTAGGCTCCTACCCCAATGGCATTACATCTCGACTCTCTTGTCTTTCTCCTTCCCAGAATCCTCCTGGACTCCTAGCCCCACCTATCTAGATTCCTATTGGCCAGCAGTAATTTATTGACATATACACAGGACTTCCCTAACATCTCCTCTTTTCTGTTTAAACAAAAAGAAAGGTCTTAACTTTAACATAGTCAAATTGTATATGACAGAACAGTTATCAAGTAAGAACACAGTTACAACATTTTGTCTGTTAACATTTAGCAAGATCTAAAGAAAATATCATCCATCCCATCCTTGTGAGTCCAAAGTCCTATATGTAGCTTATCTTTTATCATAACTAAGGAAAACTATAATTATAACTATCTGTCTTCAACTCCATCAAAGACCACAGAAGGATAATATATAAATACTAGGATTGACAGAGACATCTTACTGCCTGGACAGTCACCCGAAGTTCCTCTGTAACGTTGGGGCATCCATCTTCAGCCCATAGGCCACAATGTGTCTGGAACACTTCTCAGCAAAGCAGGAAATTTTAAACTGTCCATCTGCATTGGCAGTCTGTCAGTCATTTTTCTTTGTCCTGTAGAAAGTCTCGTAGACTCTTCATCAAGCAGGAACCCTGTAAGACTGAGTTTAGTAGTCACTTTCCTGTGGGTCCTGCATGTCCAGATCATACAACAACAGTCAAACAATCTAGGCAAGAGCAGTTTCTTGCCCAAATGGCTAATCTTGCCATGTTGAAAGCAAACTTTATAACGAGTTTCTTCGATGCTCATCTTCCTCTCACACGTAATTGGTGCTGCCAGGAGCAGACATTTCTCATTGTCAAGACAAACCCTAAACCATTTTAAATGCCATGTTCTGAAGGTCTTTGAGAGGTTTGAAGACTGTCCATCTCAAATATATTTCTGTATATCTAGAAACCTAACTTATGTAACTAGAAATTCTATTATAAGTAACTATCTATAGTCTGTATTCAATTATGTATTACGTTGTAAAAGATCAGTATAAGCACAATACTTAATCAAGAGGAGAAATATAAGCATCACAAAATTGACCTTGATTTTGTCTCAATAAATGAAAAACAATACCCATACCATAATTCCCCTTTTTACCATTAAAAAAGAGTGGCTGTGATCACTAGCCAATTATAAACAATCCCATTTAAATGAAAACAAAGATTTATAAACAAGATGGGAATTGGGACGTCGCTCATTCCAAACTGCTTCCTGCTGGAAGGGGGCGCTGTTTATACCATGGGGATCATGACAAAACTCAGAATCCTGTATAAGTCCATATTTTCGGGGGTCTGTAAGGCTGCATCATCTTTGTTGTTTTGATTGTTGGAACACCTGGTCCACTGCTTTTGGGGGTCTTGGTTCGTCAAACCACAAAAGCCTGGAAGGAATCCTTAGTTTTTTATTTTCTGTAGAAACATAAATAAAAACTCCTTTTTCAAGTAACATATCTTTACACTTAAATTTTGAAGTTAAGGCATTTTTAAAAGATAGAAGTTGGATTAATTTAGCAGCATTTATAATCAAGTGTACTTTAGCAGCAGTTCCTTCCTGAGCAAGCAAAAAACTGAAAAACACAATAGCGTACAGTATCCAGACTCTCTGTGTATTTTTCATGTTTACGTGGCTTATTTATTTATTTATTATTACTTTATTTCTTTTACTTTTATTTATTTTTTTCTGAGACAGGGTTTCTCTTTGGAAACCTGTCTGTCTCCGCCTCTGGAGCAATCCTACCGGTGTGCGCCACCACAACGCCGGCTTTTGTATTTATATACCACTTTGCCGTTTCATTTTCTCTCTCAATCTTATGTATATTTTTAAACACACTGTAAACCTTTAGAGATTTTTTTCATCCAAGTCTGACTTTACTGTAAATGTTTATGTTTTTTTGACCATGTGTCTTATCTGTAAAACCGCGGCTGTTTTAAACTGCCGGTTTTTCCGTCAAGATGGCGGGCGTAAGCATGACTCCAGCTTACCGCCTCAGTCCATGCTGACATCCAGCAAAAGCTGTCACTTCCAGTTGTACGTACACACCTTTAAATCGTTAGCAGAGTCTCTTAAAACAACCTTGCTGTTTTTTTTT
Organism: Mesocricetus auratus; assembly: GCF_017639785.1. Taxonomy (NCBI): domain Eukaryota; kingdom Metazoa; phylum Chordata; class Mammalia; order Rodentia; family Cricetidae; genus Mesocricetus; species Mesocricetus auratus. The sequence goes on along the minus strand of NW_024429267.1, from coordinate 48,957,397 downwards.
TTTTATGCCGAGTCAGGAAGACTCCGGTAAGCAAGCCACATGAATCTCGGCTTGTTGATAGCAAAACAGAGCACAACTGAGAAAATGCTGCTACCAAAATCTGTGCTTCTCTCCATTCTTCTGTTTCTAAAATTCCTTTAAATCTTTTGTTATTTTGCGTGGAAATTCATCATCCCACTTCTGACACCAATCTGTTAAGAGAAGCTTTTTCTTTTGCTAGTCGCTTTGGTTTATTCCCCGCCAGCCGCCTAGGCTCTGCCTCATTGCAGTCCCCAAATAAACACACAGGAGGCTATATTAATTATGAAGCTGTTGGCCTTGCTTGTCTCTTACTGGCTAGCTCTGCTTTAAGTAATTACCCCATAATTGTTAATCTAAGTATGTCTCTTACCGGAGAATAGTTCTAGGCTCCTACCCCAATGGCGTTACATCTCGACTCTCTTGTCTTTCTCCTTCCCAGAATCCTCCTGGACTCCTAGCCCCACCTATCTAGATTCCTATTGGCCAGCAGTAATTTATTGACATATACACAGGACTTCCCCAACACAAATGGACCTTAGCAGCCCATTCCACATAGAGGGATACACTCTCAGCCTCTACACAAGGGGGAGGGCCTAGGCCCTGCTCCAAATGATGTGACAGACTTTGAAGGTTCCCCATGGAAGGCCTTACCCTCCCTGGAGAGCAGAAATGGGATGGAATAGGGAGTCAGTGGGGGGCAGGGGAAGAGGGGAGGGAGAGGGAATTGGGATTGACATGTAAACAAAGTTGTTTCTAATTTAAATATAAAATAATCTAAATGTGCCATATGACCTACAAAGCTCCCACTACAAGCCTTGCTCAAGTCCCAGGGCTACCCCAGAGGGAGTCATGTTTTCCTCTCAGCTGCTGAGATCCCTCTAGGCTGGTTTATGTGCCAGAAAGAAGAGGCCTGAACATTGTGAGACAATTTGGGAACCTTCTTGGAGCAACATTCTCTGTGTTCATCATGGCTGACATATGCAAGATGTCCCTTCCATGTCCTTGGACCCCCTCCAAGCTGTATCCTCATCTGCTGGATTGACCCTATCCATTCCTCTTGCCTGGCCACCACTGAGGCTCCTCAACCTGGCATGGGATTGTAGGTGGCACTCCCCAGGTCTATGACTAAAATCCATATATGAGAGAATACATACCATGTTTGTCTTTTGTGACTGGATTACCTCACTCAGGATGGTTTCTTCTAGTGTTATCCATTTGCCCACAAATTTCAGGATTCCATTGTTTTTTTCTGCTGAATAGTACTCCATTGTGTAAATGTACCACATTTTCTCTATCCATTCTTCAGTTTGAAGGGCATCTAGGTTGTTTCCAAGTTCTGGCTATTACAAATAATGCTGCTATGAATATAGTGGAACAGATGTCCTTGTTGTGTGAATGTGCATCTTTTGGATATATGCCTAAGAGTGGAATTGCTGGGTCTTGTGGTAGGCTGATTCCCATTTTCCTGAGGAATCTCCACACTGATTACCAAAGTGACTGTACCAGTTTGGCATTCCCATCAGCAGTAGTGGAGTATTCCCCTTTCTCCACAATCTCTGCAGCATAAACTGTCATTGGTGTTTTTGATTTTAGATATTCTGACAGGAGTGAGATGGTATCTCAGAGTAGTTTTGATTTGCATTTCCCTGATGGCTAAGGATGTTGAGCACTTTCTCAAGTTCCTCTCAGCCATTTTTAGACTCCTTTATTGAGAATTCTCTATGTAGTTCAGTCCCCCACTTTTTAATTGGATCCTTTGGTGTTTTGGAGACTTGCTTCTTGAGTTCTTTGTAAATTTTGGAAATCAGCCCTCTGTCCGATGTGGGGTTAGTGAATATCTATTCCCATTCTGTGGGCTGCCTTTTTGTCTTGTTGACTGTCCTTTGCCTTACAGAAGCTTCTCAGTTTCAGGAGGTCCCATGTATTAATTGTTGACCTCAGTGTCTGTGCTACTGGTGTTATGTTCAGGAAGCTGTCTCCTGTACCAATTCATTCAAGGGTACCACCCACTTTCTCTTCTAAGAGGTTCAGTGTGGCTGGATTTATGTTGAGGTCTTTGATCCATTTGAACTTATGTTTTGTGCATGGCAATAGACATGGATCTATCCACATTTTTCTACATACCAGCATCCAGTTATGCCAGCACCATTTGTTGAAGATGCTTTGTTTTCCATTGTATATTTTTTAGCTTCTTTGTCGAAGATCAGATGTTCATACATGTATAGGTTAATATCAGGGTGTTCAATACAATTCCATTGGTCTACCTGCCTATTTTTGTGCCAATTCCAAACTGTTTTCAGGACTACAGTTCTATAATAGAGCTTGATGTCAGGGATGGTGATGCCTCCAGATGTTGCTTTGTTGAATAAGGTTGTTTTGGCTATCCTGGGTCTTTTATTTTTCCATACAAAGTTGATTATTGTTCTTTCAATGTCTGTGAAGAATTGTGCTGGTATTTTAATAGGGATTGCATTGAATCTGTAGATTGCTTTTGGCAGGATTGCCATTTTTACTACATTGACCCTACCTAGCCAAGAGCATGGGAGATCTTTCCATTTTCTGATGTCCTTTTTAATTTCTTTCTTTAAAGACTCAAAGTTCTTGTGATACAGGTTTTTCACTTGTTTGGTTAGCATTATCCCAAGTTATTTTATGTTGTTTGTGGCAATTGTAAAGGGTAATGTTTCTCTGATTTCTTTCTCAGCCCTTTTATCATCTGTATATAGTAGGGCTATTGATTTTCTTGAGTTGATCTTGTATCCTGCCACTTTGCTGAAGGTGTTAATCAGCTATAAGAGTTCCCTGGTAGAGTTTTTGCATGATTTATGTAAACTATCGTATCATCTGCAAATAGTGAAAGTTTGATCTCTTCCTTTCCAATTTGTATCCCCTTGATCTCCTTTTGTTGTCATATTGCTCTAACTAGAACTTCAAGTACAATATTAAAAATGTATGGAGAGAGTGGACAGCCTTGTCTTGTTCCTGATTTTAGCAGAATCACGTTGAGTTTCTGTCCATTTAGTTTGATGTTGGCTGTTGGTTTGCTGTATATAGCTTTTATTCTGTTTAGGTACGTTCCTATTATCCCTGATCTCTCCAAGACCTTTATCATAAAGAGGTGTTGGATTTTGTCAAAGGCTTTTTCTGCATCTAGTAAGATGATCATGTGATTTTTGTTTCTCAGCTTGTTTATATGGTGTATTACATTGATGGATTTTCATATGTTGAACCATCCCTGTATCCCCTGAGTTTGTTACTCTTAAGCCTGGGTTCTTGAAATCTTTTGATTTTGAGCCTCAGTTCAAGAAGACCCACTTCCTCTATTCTCTTCTACTCCACCCAATGCTATAAAATAGCATGCAAAGATATGGCATGGAGACAGTGCAGGTGAGGCACCAACATAGGTCCAGAGTTGTATGTTTTGGAGATAAGAAAAGAGATTGGCTGTGGTGTGTGGCAACGAATGGGGTTGAGGACGGGCAGAAAGGAAGATGTGGGTCTTGTAAGCAAGAGCACTGTTTGCATGTCTCTGTGATTTTCCTCCAATAAATGCAGGAAATCCAAGCTTAAGATACAGAAGGCCCACTCTCTCAGTTACTCACTTGAAACAAAGTACCCTGGAAAAAACTACACTGTAGGTAAGGAAAGAGACAGACAGGAAACAGGGTCCTTACCCCTTAGTATAAGGTGGGAGTAGACAGAATGAAGCCCCAGTGATGTAGTAAGGATGCGGTTGCCTGGTGACAAGGCACCTAGAAGCATGGGATACCGAACTTTGTGGTGAAGTTATGGAAAGTTCTGGCAGGATATGGGCAAAAGTTCTGAGCTGAGATTTAGATGCAGCGCTAAAACTCTCTGGAAGCATGTGTGTAGAACCATCCAAGGTGATGAGCATGGCTAAGGCAACCTGCCTGGCCTTCTGTTCTTATTACCTAGAGCATTTTACTCTAATTGGAGGTGTGGTATGTAGCACCAAGGACAGAGCAGGAGTCTCCCCACTGCAGCTCTGAAACACAGCCTTCACTCTAAGGAGGCAGTGCTGTCCCTCAGCAAGCTTTTATTGAGGACCTGTTAGCTTGGTACAGCTCCTGTAATAAAATACCACAGACTGGATGACAGGAATAACAAGGTTATTTTTTTTCTCCATCCTATAGGCTGGGGGTCCAATAGTCTTCTGAGGCTTCGGTCTCCTGGCTTTACAAAGGATTGCCTTCTCACTGTCTTTGCCTGGTCATTCCTTCATGTGTCTATGTGTCTAAATCTCTTCGCATGTGTGTCTACACACACACACACACACACACACACACACACACACACACACACACGTTTGCATAGGGTGGGGTATGAGTGCCCATTCATGTGGATAGAGGCCAGAAGTCGATATTGGATGCCTTCTTCTTTTGCTAATCCACTTATTTTTGGAGACAGGGTTTCTCACTAAACCTAGAGCTTACCAATTCAGCTGGAGGCTAGTCGTTGAGCTCCAGTAATCCACCTATCTCTGTCCCCAAAGTACTGGGGTTACAAATGTGTGACTGCATCCAGCTCTCACATGGGGATGGGACCTTGGATACCAATGTTTGTGCAGCAAAATTTTCCCCACCTAGCACCTCCCCATCCCCCAAATTTCCTCTTCTGGTAAGGGCACCAGTCAGATAGGATTAGAGCACATTGTAATGGTCTTGTTTTTACTTTAATTACCCCTGTAAAAGCCAGATCTCCAAACATAGTCACATTCTGAGGTGCAGGTTGGAGTGCTAAACCTTCAGTGTAAGAATTAGGGACGACACAATTCACACTGTAATCAGGGCCTATTTACAATGTAGTGCCTAATCAACACAGCTTTGTGTTATATTTAAGTGTACATATTTGTTCTCTAGCCCTCTGGTTATTTAATTGGTGGGTTCTGTGAATGAAATTCTAGAAGGGCTCATAATCTAAACCCCTCATGTGCTTTTGAGATGGCTCTTCCGTGATGCACAGAGCCAACATTTGTCAAGAGTCAAGCTCTTCTCTTCACTCTTGAGAAGAAATATCATTAGTCTCAGGGTTGGCCCCACACACTCAGTTTCCCTCAGCAACAACAACAATGTGTGAAACAGAAGAGACCAAGCAAGGCCACTTGCAGTGAGTTTGGTGGCTGCAGTATCTTACAGCTTGGCTTAACTGCCCTTGATAGGCCACTTGGATCAACACCCAGAATTTCAGTTCAGCCTCTGTGCCTCCTAGACAGGGCCTCCCCTGGTAAGACTCCAAGGATGAAGGATGTCATGGACACACTCCACAAAATCCATGCATGCTCCATCAGGCAACTGACTCCACACGCCTTCCTTCCGGCTAATAATGAGCCCCCATACATATACCTCAGAGACCAGTGTAAAAATTGCTGGTTATTTTCTGAGTTTAAAAAAATGAAAATTTACAATGAACACCCAATTTAGAAGTATTTTGACCCAAAAATCTTTGCTCTAATCACCCCTAAATTTGCCTCCTTCTGCCCTTTCCAGTCATGATCCAGCATGATCAACACTTCTTACTCACCCATCCACTAAGAAGCTGGGTATCTGACTACAAATCCCTCTCTTCTCAGGACCCAGTGGGACCTCAGACTGTTTCGTTATACTGAGATTAGTCTCTGAGCTGGCTTCTCGTCACATTTCTTCTCAACACACAGATTCTCTTTGCAAGGAGGAATCTCTAAAAGTATTATATATGACTTCTGACATCATACTTAGGAGACAATTTTGACTCTGCTGACATCATACTTAGGAGACAATTATGTCTCTGCTGACATCATACTTAGCAGACAATTTTTCAGAAAAACAAAGACATGGATAGCTAACACATCTTTGGAAATTTGGGTTGGGTCATGCTCTAGTTATGTTGAGACCAAAATGGTGAATGGAGACCAAGTTAGATGAGTGGATGCATCAAGGACAGCCTCACAACAAAGACAGAGGTTCAAGGTCATCCTTAGCTTCATAGTCAGTTTACAGCCAGCCTAAGCTTGTAACAAAAGATGCTGTCTCAAAAAACAGAAGCCAATCCATCTGTTGGGATTGTAAAGAATGTCGCTGTCTGACTATTCTAGTCCCTACTGATACCCCCTTTCTCCAACTACACAGACTAGGCAGCAATCAAAGTCTACTTACTACTTTATGACATCGATGCCGGGTCTTGGATTGTTCTCAACATTTCTGCTTGTCTGTAGAAGCACATTCTACATTTCTCAAGAATGGACTCTGCTCTCCTGCATTACAGTGTCCTGCAGGGTCAGAGCTGTAAGGGGATTTGGAAGCACTATGTTAATTTTCTCCTTTCCTGTTGGGAATCAAGCCATGAAGTTTCAGGGACTTACTTCAACCATGCAGCTGTAGGGAACAGAATATGCAGTCAGTCCTATTCAATAAAGGTTGCCTTACCTGTATGTTCATTAACATGACTGTGACAGATCCAGACAGACACAGGGAGTTTTATCACTTTTAAGTCCTGTCTAAACTGCTGTGAATCTAATGCTAGACTGTATTGTGCTTGTAATAAAAGAAATTAGACATGGGCTGCTGAGATGGCTTGGTCACTAAAATACTTGCCAAGCAAGAATGAGAACCTGAGTTCCAGTTCTCATTACCTACCTAAGAAGTCTGTGTTTTTAATTCCAGCATGGGGCAGGCAGAGACAGGAACTGGAACTCACCAGCCAATCAATAGCAGAGTTCCACATCCAGTGAGAGGGCCTGTCTCAAAAACTAAGATGGAAACCCCTAAGGTCTAACCTCCATGTGCATACAAATGCATGTGCACATGCATGCATACACACACATGCAATGACACACATGTGCACAAATGAAAGGAATCCAACTAATCAAGAATAAAAATTGAGCATAAAGTGGGAAAACTCACCATGCACTGCTGCCCACTAGCCTTGGGTGTGTTTTGGAAATGCTCTGACAACCCACAGCGTCAGCCAGACTTGAAATAGATGCAGTTAGTGGTCCATGTGATTGATGAAGGGTGAAGGAGGGTGGGTCGCAGAGGGAATGCACATGCTAAGAGTTAATTGCCCACCTCTGCTTGCCAAGTAACTCATTCCCTTCATGCTTAGATCATCAATTGATTTAATCATATCTTTACATGCAAAAAAGAAGCCAGTGACTGTTTCAATGGGAGATGTAACTATTTTAGAGGACATAAAATGTCAAGAGGAAAAACATGTTGATTTTCAAAATCAAAGATGTAGATCACATAAGGAAATTCAGGATGTGATATTGACTTGTCAACAGTTTTCTGATGACCTCATCTGGATCCAGATATGAAAGCCAGTGTGTTTTAGATAGCTGAGAAGATGTTTATGAAGGCTGCTGGCAGTGTCAGCTTAACAAACATGAGCATAAGCTCAGAGTGCCCAAAGGGAGCATGTGCCTCCCAAGTAGCTACCTGTGTGGGCAGACTGGTTTGCAGCATACTCTCCCACATAGTTCAGACTTGAGGTCCCACTCGCTTGGAAGGCACACTAGTTAATTAGCTTCATTGCAGCTTCACCAAGTGGTGAATCAACATGTCTGCATTATGGTCCCCTTCGGGCTAAGTTCTCCACATGCTCTCAGGATACCTGACTTCTGCACTCCCTAATTAACTGCTATCTAAGTGCTGCTCAAATGGCAGCTGCTAGATCATTGCTAAAACCCCAGCTGGCACCAGGGTAACAAATCGCACTAAGCCAAGAGATTTTCCTAAGAGGAGGGTGTAGGTGAGCTGCTTTCTTACCAGAGTTCATTTAACGTTGGGGGCTTTGAAGTCAGAGAATTCTATATGGAGGCATTTACATTGTCACATCCCTGGTCCCTCATCTGTAAAATAGGCAGTGACCTGTCATAGCTGCTCCCTGCCTCCCACTATACACGTTGGTCTGGAGGGCACGCTCTCGTCTTTCTGTAAGCTGGTCTTTCTCTTCCAGCTCTTGACATCTCTGCCCTCTCTCTCCTGGCTTCTCTCGTGTTCTGAACAATCAAAGATCCATATTCTGGGCTAGAGGAGGCTCAGGAAGTAAAATAATTGCAAGTTCCGGGGCCTGATTTGTGTCTCCAGAAACTGCATCAAAAATAAATGCCAGGCATGGTGACATGTGCGGGTTATCCCAGCACCATGGAAGTAGAGACAGGTGGATCCAGGAGGATACTGTCTAGCCAGTGCAGACTATTTTCTGTCTCAAAATACGATGTGGCACCTGGAAACCAACATGTGGGGTTGTTCTCTGACCTTTGCATGCACCTGCATACCTGTGAACCGCACACATACATGTGAACCACACACATACATGTAAGCCACACACATACATGTGAACCACACACATGCATGTGAACCACACACACCACACACAAAGATGCATACAACCAACTCTGCCAGCTCGCTATGTCTCTCTGCTGGTTGCCTCTCCTCTCATACGTTACCCCCACCCCTTATCCTCTACTCAAGGACAGAGCCCCAACAATGACCCCCTGTTATGCACCATCAAATTAAAAGCAGCTTGAAAACAACTAGTATTTAAGCAAAACTTTCCTCAAACAACGCTGAGATGTGCAGTGCCCTCTGGCCACTGTCGTTTTACTAATCTGCTTCATGGCAAACTCAAAGAAACTACCTTGCCTACCCCCCATGACACCTACTGTCTTCCCTCTGGCCGTTACTTCTTGAAACCTTGTCACACACACTTGGGGCTTCACTGAATCTGCCATGTTGCTAAGATTTCTCAAAGGCCTTCCTTGCAGGGCCTTAGGCCTCATTGACTTAAATTGCTGCTCTAAGCCCCCATGGTACCCTTTCTCTAGGTCTCCTTTGTGGGCAGCGTCTTCACAGATACCATTACCTGGCCTCGTGGGTCTTCTTTTCATATGATTTCCAGTCTCCTGCTCTCTGTCTTCACACAGTGGATCTCTAGGATCTGCTTGTGGTGTTTGTAATGATTTCACCTGGTCTCAAGGCCCTGCTTACTATCCATGTGCTCATGGGTCCCCACTCACTACCCAGCTTGGACCTTCTTCCCCAATGCCAAAAGCACGTATCTCCTTACCAAGACTTTGACTCCCCTTGAATTCTAAATAGGTATCTCAGACCTCCCAGTCTCCATGGCAACTGTGTCTTCTCTGCTCTTCCTCCTTGGAGTAAAAGGGCATGCCTCCATTCACTCAGTTGCACCAATCAGAAATCTTAGAGTTACTCATTCATATCCAACCCTCCAACAAACCTCTGGGTCCACCTTCAGAATGTACCTGGAATGTAAGTGTGTCTTATCACATGTCAGAATCCCCTCTTGGCCAGACACTTACTGCAGACATCTCCCAGCAGGTCTCTTCATGTCAATCATGCCTCTTAAAACCATCTGTTTCTCAAATACTCCCCAGAGCATCCCGTTAAATCAAAGTCAGCCCTTGCCACGTTCTTGTTCTGAACCATTGCCCTTGGGATAAATTCCACAGGCCCTGCCATGGCCAGCAAGGAAGCCCCAACTGAAGCTGGGATAATGCCCTTGCGGCATCCTCATGGGTTGCTGCAGGGACGCTGCTTTCTCACTGGGATCATTGCTGCTGGTTTTCTCATCACCCATAATGCTCTTCTGCTCGTTGTCCAGCAATGTCTGGCTTTTCCACTATCCACAATGCTCTCCTACAGCATTACTCTTACCCACCGCTTTCTCCACATCTCTGCCCAGATGTCACCTGTCAAATAAGCCTTCCTGTGGCCTTCTAAAGCCCGCATCTACTTTTTCCCTTCGTAACTTGAGCACTCACCAACTATGTTGTCATTTACACACTTTTTTCTTCTGCCCACTCAACTTTAAACCATAAAGAGATTAATGTCATTGCTGTTAAATATTTTCACTGTTTTATCACCAAAATTGAGTACTATGCCTGGCTCCTGGTAGCATCCAAATGGGTATTCATTGCTGGATTATTTAATGAATAAGGAAATGAATGATCCTCTACTGGGAGAGTTTTCTAATATGAGAGACTGGAGATGTAGCTCAGTGGTAGACTCTTAGGTACAAGGCCCAGTATTAGACCTGGATCGCTAAATACATAAATGAATAAAGTTTACAAAAATGTTAAGAATGGAGATATGGGACATTTCCAGCACACGAGAATGTACTAGTGAATATTTATGGAAGCAAAATTTGTGGTTCAATGGTGCTGCTCTTCCAGAGGATCAAAGTTCAATTCTCATTTCCCACATCTGGCTGCTCATAGCTGCCTGTGACTCCATCTTCATGGGATTCTATACCTTCTTTGGGCCCCTGAGGGCATCAGCACCTATGTAGCATACACTCATATAGACACATAAAATAGTTTTTATAATTCTTTTATTTTAAAAAGCATTTTTTAAAACAGAACTATACCCTGGTAGTTGTGCATAAGAGCTAATCATTTTGTGACCATGTACTTATCAAACTCTACTGGTACTTTCTCATTTGATATCTTCCTCTCTGGTCTCTGCTCCATTGGGGATATATGAAGGAAGTACTTGTTTGAGCTTGCAGCTAGGATCCTGTTTATTTGGTGGGCATGTCTTTTAAGTAGTCCACCTTAGTAGGAAATGTCTCACTGGCTTCCAACCAAATCTCTGGCTCTAGAAGCAAGCAGACTTCCTCAGCTGACACAGTGTCCAGCCACACACACACGAGGGCAAGGAAGGGAAGCGCCGAGAATTCCCTGTCATCATATGTAAGCTTCTGGAGACCACAGACCTGCTTCCCCACCCACTGACCAGCAGAAGTCCCACATTCCTGAGACCTGTGGTAACTGCCTTTCACCCCTGTCCAATACCTGGAGACTCACTGACCAAGAAAGGGAAGAGTATAGGGCCAGCAGAAGGCAGGCCTTAAGCTGATACTTGACTAGGATCCCTTTACCTTGCAGGAGGTAATATAGTTCAAGTCTGTGAGGTCCCTGTGTGGAAGGAGCCTTGCCTCTCATTATCCCTCAGGTTATCACAGATTTGATCCTGAAAGCATTTGAGGAGCTTCCAAAGGAGTCACAGAGTCCTACCTTGAAACAGTCTTGCTTCTATTCTCAAGTCACACATACACCCATACATGATTTTATACATCTATATAAAATGTAAGACCCCCCCAATGATAGTAAGCATGTCATTTGTCTTTCTGAGACTGGGTTAATTTACTTAATGTGATCACCTCCAGTTACATCATTTTACTGCAAACAACATTGCTTTCTTCTTTATGACCAAAAAGAATCCCATTGTGTATATATACCACACATTCATCATCTGTTCCTCTGTTGCCAGATCTGGGACGGATAAACAGACAAATAACAATAACTGGCATGAATGTTCTCAACTGACAACACATGCTTTTATGAAGTATCCTTATATGACACACAATGTGCAGGAAATACATACAGTCAACTTTTGAAAATGTAAGAGAGAGAGAGAGAGAGAGAGAGAGTGTGTGTGTGTGTGTGTGTGTGTGTGTGTGTGTGTGTGTGTGTGTGTGAAGTGAAGGCCACAGTACAACTTATGGGAGTCAGTTCTCTTTCCATCTTGTGGGTCCCAGGGATAGAACTCAGGTCTTCAGGCTCGATGACAAGTGCCTTTTATGTGTTGATGATCCATCTCATCAGCCTGACACTAAAGTAAAATGAAATAAAAGTTCAAGAGCCTGGGCAGCTCACATATGGACTGTCATCAGGAGGCTGAGGAAAAAGGGCAACCTGCAGCTTGAGGCCAGTCTGGCCCATAGTAAGTTCTGAGACAGCCTAGGCTGTGATGTGAGATCTTGTCTCATCTCTGTCCCTAAAACTGGGAGAATTTTATACTAACAAGATTCAGAGTGGAAAATATGCTCTGCTTTTGAAGTGAATCACGGCCAAATCACACTGCAAATCTATATGGCTTTCTGTGCTGTGTCCCTGCTCTATGACCACAGTGGCTGTCTAGTCTTCTGAGGTCAAGATAGAGGTGGGGATGGAGGTGGCAGGCTTGATACAGCCGCATGAGCTATCTTCCGTGTCCTCAGGGAGCCGGGTCCCACATAGACTCCATCCAGTAAGCACAGGGCCCCTTCATGCATGGCTTCCGCTGCTGCACAGGTGTGATTCTGGGTAATAGGAAGAATGGCCACAGGTGGATACTTATCAGGGGAGCCACCTCAAAGGTGTAGTGACCTCTGAACGCCATGAACTGCACACTGTTCACTTCTTCTGTATGGGCGGGAGGAAGGCAGTGTGCTAAGTGCTGATAATGAAATGTGTGAGAGATTTGGAGAGAGTCATGGTACCTGGCAAGGACTTAGCAAAACCAATGCTGGAGCAGACTGCCACCAGGGCTGAGGACCCAGGAGCCCAGGCAGCAGGGGTTTCACCCTTTGCTTGTTTAGTGCCAGGGACTGAGCCCAAGGTGTTACATGTGCCAGGCAAGCACTCTGTCACTGAGCTATAGCTTCAGTCCTGTTCTCCACCATTGAGTTGTTGAGACACAGAATTGCCAAAGCTGAATCCAACTCCCTCTGCAAAGCAGGCAGGCCTTGGATGTGTGATTCACTGCCTGCAGCCTCCTGAGTAGCCAGAGTCCTAGGCCTGCAGTGGCACACTCAGCTGGGGTGTGTCTTTATGCCTAAGAAAAGGGGAAGTCTCTAAAAGAGTTTAAGGATGAGACTCACAGGTTCACATCTGTGCTTCCAGAAGATCCCTCCAGAATCAGCATGGATTGAATTAGGAGTACAGACTGAAATCAAGTCCAGAACTCTTCTAAATCTACTTAGTGTCTCACCATAAGACCCAAAGGCAAAGAGAAGTGACCTAATTTACTGAGGCTGAACGCCAGGGAAAGGGTACATTAGCTAAACAGCTAAACAGCCTGTTAAAATACTGAGTTACATACACATGCCACATACATAAACACATGTATCTCACACACCTCCACACCACATACATACAGACACATGTATATGCACCACACACATATACATCCAAACATACTTCATATATAACATACATGCACATACATGCAGTGTTACACATACATGTACATATACACACACGCATACAGTATACACATGCAGAAGCATATACCATACACACACACACATACACACATATATCACATATATACCACATGGGCATACAGGCATCACACACACACACACACACATACACACATACACACACACATACACACACACACACACACAACTTCTTGTCCACATAAATTAGATATGTGCATATTAGAGAGCTTCTGGCTTATGTCCGGAGACCAGTTACCCTGATCAATATCAAGTCATAAGGAGACATTGTTCATACACTATGCCGTCCATAAAGACAGATAGCTATGATCATAAGAACAAAGACCTTGTCCTGAGAAAGAGATGACAGTATTACACACACAGCCTTGGCTCCCAGGAGTTCATACCTCATTTCCAACTATGACAACTCAAAAAGATAAAAGGTGAAAAACCCAGTACCCTGGGACTTTAGACAGCACACAGGTGGGACCTGGAGAAGCAAGGGTGAGAAGGTGGAATGGGGCAGATGGGGCGCAGGGTGGACCTCTGAGTCCCGTTTCAGCTGGCTGCTGGCCTTGGACTGCCCACACTGGGGCCGGGCCCAGCCTCCTGGGCTAAGGTATCTGTGGGTCAGCACAGGGCAGAGTTGGCTGCACCTGCCACAGGACTCACAGGACTGATCATAAGAGCAGTTGTCCTGTCATTGCATTGCAGCTCCAGAAACTAAAACGGTCACTTTCTTTCAAGACCAAGAGCTTGCGGAGCAAAAGTGCGGACAACTTCTTCCTGAGAACCAACAGTGACGTGAAACTGCAAGCAGACCTGCTGGCCAAGGTCAGCCTGGGCCCCAGCCCAGGCCCCAGCCCAGTGCCCGTCCCTGGGAGCCCTGCACCTGCGCCCACCAGGGCTGGCCTGCACCCCGGCAGCAACAACAAGGTCCACGCCTTTCAGGAACATGTCTTTAAGAAGCCCACCTTCTGTGATGTCTGCAACCACATGATCGTGGGTAAGACCCCTGACTCGCAGGTGTAACACCGCTGGGAAACTGAATGAAAGCTGGGTGCCCAGGATGAGGGACCCACAGCTGAACTCTGAGCTTCAGAGAGTTGGATGCAAGAGGGTCCATGTGGGGCATGGCTTTGAGGACTTGTGAAAAGCAAAGGGAGGCAGGGCCGGGGGGTGGGAGGAGAAGGTGTTTGGGATGCAGGTGTAAGCAAGACATCAGCTGGCACCCTCCACGGGACCCGGGTACCATTTACACCTTTATGTGGCCGTGGACACCTGCCTGAGCCTGATATGCCAGGTGGGCATAGGAGACCTGAAATGTTTGTCTGTCCTCACTGAAACTGGACACATAAGTGATGGCCAACGTGGCCAGGAAGGTAGAATGCTCTATGATTCTCTCCCCTTTGTCAAGGTCCAGGTAAGGGGTGTGTCAATGTAAAAGAGAATAAGGGAGCCTTTATTCTAGAGCCAAATATTAGTGGCCATGGTCCCAGAAACACAGATTTAGATTACCCCAAATGCCGTGCTGCAATGTTTCGTGAAGTTTTTTTATAGTAATAGAACAATGAAAGTTATAAATCAAGGGGTATTTAAAAATATGTGGATGGGATCATCAGGCAGTAATGTTGCAGAAAAGTAGGGGGGGTCTCAGCCATCAACCTCAGATGTGTTCTGTGACAGGCTCAGCCTTTGGGTCAGTGGAAGTTTAAGGTCATCATATATTCCAGAAGTTATTTACCTCCAAGTCTCACAAGGCTGTTAGGTCAAACACAGTGATGGACAATCAGCGGCTAGGAAACTAAAGATAGTCCCAAATCATTTGTCTCTGGGCCTGCAATATTGCAGCTCTCTGAAGTGACAGAGGTTTTGATCAGCCTCATAGAGTCTAAGGAGGTACAGCCGCACAGCTTTTGCTCTGGGACCTTCCACTCCCAGGTGGGATATTCTGACTGGGAAGCAGCATCCATCTGACTGCTGCCATAGCACGTTCTCAGCTAAGGCTTACACCTCACATGCTCCCTCTTCACTCGCAACTCTCCCTGTTCTTTCTCCAAATGAGCCACATGTGGAAAACAAGATTTGTATTAGTCAAGAGATTTCCATTGTGACACCACTTACCCCCACACTAAGACTAGCCATCTTTAAGTTCTCATTTGAGCGTCTTCAGATCAGACAGAGCCCGACTGACCAGGACGCTGTGAGGTAGCTAGCTGTATCTTTTCTTGTCCTTGTCCCTCACTCTTTCCTTGAGCCGGAGGCCCACCCCTGTCCTGGCACTCTGCTGGCAAGGACAAGAGGAGGGCAAAGCGCCTTGAGTTCTTGAGCTGGAGGAGGCAGCTGCTGGTGAATCCCTTTGGTTGGATAAACTGAATGAGAAATCCCACCATCGGGAGGGTAGAGAAATGCCATTTGATATTTCTGCCACCTGGAAAGGGGTATGGATGAAGACACAGAGAACAGGATCAGCAATCTGACCCAATGCCTGGGTCGCCTTTGGACTTTTCAGTCCCTTCGCCTGGTAGGTGCAGCTCCTCCTTGGAGCTCTCAGCCACTCACTTCTCCATTTGACCGTGAAGTGTGGCACCTGGCTGCCAGTGTGGAGATGGAGGGGTCCCATCGTGTTCTGGTGCTCCAAGTACTTAGCAGCTGCCTCCTGCTTGGTTTTCTTGAATGCGTCCTTTCTAAATCACATGCATCACTTTCAGTTGCCACCAGGCCTTTTCAAGGTTCTGCTATTCATAACCCTGAAAGAGTGGCGGTGAACATCTATTTTAGACCTCATTGTGATGCGTGTGAAAAGACAAGGAGCATGGGTTTTTAAGAATGAGTAATGGAAATGCATTCACCTCTGAGGAATGTCACAGCCATTACCCTAGGGGGCTTTTCAGGACACCTCGAGTACAGCAACAACTTTATAAGACTCTGTACTAAAGAAGGTTACAATGTGCTTTTGTCTGAATTAAATTTGCATGGTATCTGCCTTCTAAAAACTTACGTGAATATGTGGTTGGGAGGGGCATGAGCACCCGCCCGCATGTGCTCAGAGGCCAGAGCTGGGATTACAAGTGGCTGTGAACCCTCGATGCAGGTCCTCTAAAGAAGCAACACGTGTTTTCAACTGCTGAACCATTTCTCTAGCCCCACGTATCTGTCTTTTAAATTATTTTTAATTTCGAAGAAAGAGTCTCATGTATCATAGGCTGGCCTAATTACCTCTAATTAGGACAGTCTCGAACTTCTAATCATCCTGCCTTCCCTCCAGCAGAGAACTGGGATTACCTTTGTGTGCCTCCATGCCAGGTCTTATAAGGATCAAGCCTAGGTCTCCATGAATGCTGAGGAAGTTCCAGAGGTGTCTTTTCATTGGAAACCCTCTTTAAATAGAGGGGGCGTGGGGTATGTGTGTATGCATGTGCCTGTGGGGGCTAGAAACTGACTGTAGGGTTCCGTCTCTATCACTACTCTTATATTTTGAGGTAGGGTCTCTCACTGAACCTGAGGCCACCCTTTCTGCTAGGCTGGCTGGACGTGGAGCTCCAGGAATCTATGGGTCACAATTCCTTTGGGGCCCAATGAGCTTTTCCCAGGGGTCACCCAAGGCCACCAGGAAGCATAGATATTTACATTATGATTCATAGCAGCAAAATTATAGTTATGAAGTAGCAACAGCAATAACTTTATGGTTCAGGGGTCACCACAACATGAGAAACAGTATTAAAGAGTCGCAACAGTAGGAAAGTTGAGAAACCACTGTCCAAAGTCATCTCTCCAGACCCACTGCTATGTTGTCTTAAAAAAAAATAAGGAAAAAGTAAAAGCAGTCAACAAGTTGACCTTTCTTTTCAAGGATCTAACAAAGCAAACTAGTACCTTCTTTGAGGAGAGCAGGGGGAGGACTGAAAGACGTGAGGGGACAGAAGTAGTGCCAGGGGCCTCTCTGAAAGAAAGAGAAGACCAACAGATTTTACCCTCCCCACTCTAGGCTTCTGAGACAGAAGTACAGTTTTTGGCTGATTTATGAGACAACGTATGGGTGCCTTGTTGACACCTGTCCTTAAAATTGTAAAGGTAACATGGCCACCAAGGGCACATTGATCAGTAAAGATGGTTATAATTGGCCATCTGTTTCAAGTTTGTTTGTCTCAGACTCGATGCCTAAGCCACGCCCTGTTGAGCTAGCTCCCACACCCAATGGGTTAAGCAGTTCCTGGGCTAGGCCCTCTAGACAGTCTAGTCATGCCTCTAGAGCTCCCTACTCGTTATTTCTGCCTATGGGGCAGGCTTGTTGTAGATGATTTTTAAAAATATTTTAGTATAATATTTTAATTTTTTTCTTTGAGAATTTCATGCATGCATACAATATATTTCAATCATACTCATCCCCTCTCCCCCTCTAATTCCTTACAGATCCTCCAACTCTTGCCCTGATTTTACTTACTTTCATAAAACTTTGCTGTATCTAATTACAGCTGGCTATATATACGCACGGTTGCCTATCCAATGGTGCATGAGCAACATGCTATGTGCCAAGCCACTAAGGAAAACTAATTCTCTCTCTCTCCTAGCAATCATCAGTCACTTCCCAGCTAGGAGTGGAAGTTCATGTGCCCCACCCCTCTCCATCCATCTGCAGGTCTTGTGCAGGGGACCAGAGGTTGTCAGTGAATGCAATGGTACTTTAGTGTCTGGAAGACACTGTTTCTCCCAAGTCCTCCCCATTCTATAACTCTTCCAATCTCTCTGCCTTCTCTTCCTCGATGTCCTCTGAGGCATGAGTGGGAGGGGGTGGTAGAGAGTGTGATATATTCTCATCTCTTTAGGCAGTTCCTCCTACAAAGACTGGTCACCTGCTCAAGCCAATGATAGACAACCCGACCTTTCCTAGAAGTGTAAGAGAAGCAAGAAGTCACGTGTGCCTGTGCGCTCAAAAGATGAATGCCCTGCCTCTGGGACAGGAGGGCTCAAGACTAAGTCTTAGATGGAGAGGATTATGAACTGACCAAGATCCTCGGTCAGATAAATACCTCTTTTCCTCCAAGTAGATCCTTTCCTCAAATCCTTAAGGCTTGACAAGGAGAGTGAGTGCCAGAGGACCATTTTCGTGTACATCACCTAAATGGATTCCATTTATGGCATTCTGCCTTGATAGTGAACTGAACATTGGCAGTTTCACTCAAGGGAACATTGAGCCAATGTGGCAATGCAATAGGTAAACGTGTGTGTGTGTGTGTGTGTGTGTGTGTGTGTGTGTGTGTGCATGTATGTGTGTGTGTGCATGTGCATGCTCACATGTGTAGCTCACATGTGTGCATATATATGTTCACATGTGAGTGTGCTTGTGGAGGCTGAGGTCAATGTTTACTCTCTGTCTTATTTTTTGAGATACGGTCTAGCATTAAACCTAGAATTTAACAATATGGCTAGACTTGGTAGCCAGCATGCTTCAACATCCTCCTGCTTCTGTATCCCCAGTACTGAGATTACACCACCACGCCCAGATGTTTCATGGATGTGAAATACATGCTCTTAATATGACTAGCTCTAGGAAGGAATCTGTTCTGTCAATTAAGGAGATTATTTTTCCTACAAGTCCCAAGTTTTCTATTTATTGTTAGATATCATGTCTCAAAGACTATTTTAAATTAGTTTTAATGGATTTAGATGTAGTCTGCTTAGAAGACATGGCATATTAAATGGACTCATTTTATGAACAGAGTGGTAGAAAAATTGTTGGATTTCAGATTGGTAGAAAAATATGTTAGATTTCCTTGCTTTAATTCTCAAGGATCTTTATACAGTCGCTGCTGAAAGAATCAATGACTTTCATAACAGCCCAAGTTTTCCACAGGGGAAGTAATAACAGTGCTGCTTTAGATAGTGATTATTATGAGAATGGTTAATTATAGGGGGTAGCCTTGCAAGGAGCCCCAAAGAAACAGAAAAGACAAGAGAAGACACTAAGCAGACATGGTCTCACCTAGGGTCTATGTCATCCTGAACCAACTAAAGAGTCCCACCAGAGACAAGGACCTTCCCTGTAAACCAGCCATGGCTACCCTGGGAGGAAGGAGGGGTGTGGCATCCAGAAAATAAGGATCCTATTTGGTTAAGACTAATTATCTTACAGAAAAAGAGAAAATCGGGGAATGAATAAAGCGTCACAGTCAATGATCACTGCACCAGTATAAATGAGGTATGAGCAAGCCACCAACAGGATCCCTCTTTTCCTCAGCATCCGTCAGCAGGGCATCATCTTTGCTGAGAGTGCATGCAAAGTGCAGGAAGACCCTGGTGTTGATAAATCCATCATGATTACAATAAATCATCGGACATTAGGAAACACCACAATATACCCAAGCTAGACCTTTCTGATGAGCTCTTGTCTGACCAATAGCTTAACCATTTCATTACCTATTCTAAATGCACCCCACTCTTCTTCACTGGAGAAGACACATATACATATACACACAAAACATAAAATTTGTTTTTTTATTTAAATTAGAAACAAGCTTGTTTCACATGTCAATCCCAGCTCCCTCTCCCTCCCCTCCTCCCCCACCCCCTCCAGTCCCTCCAACCCCCCCTCAAATCCCTATTTCACTCCCCAGGGAGGGTGAAGCCTTCCAAGGGGGATCTCCAGAGTCTGTCATTTCATCCAGGGCAGGGCCTAGACCCTCCTCCATGTGTCCAGAATGAGAAAGCACCCATCTATGTGGAATGGGTTCCCAAAGTCCATTCGTATGCCAGGGATAAATACTGGCCTACTACCCGAGCTCCCATAGATTGCCAAGGCCTCCTCACTGACACCCAAATTTATGGGGTCTGTATGTGTCCCATACTGGCCTCTCAGCCATCAATCTGGGTTCCATGAGCTCCCTCTTGTTCAGGTCAGCTGTTTCTGTGGGTTTTACCAGCCTGGTCTTGACCCCTTTGCTCATCACTCCTCCCTCTCTGCAACTGGGTTCCAGGAGTTCAGTTTGCTGCTGAGCTATGGGTGTCTGTCTTATGTTTTTGGGGTGGTGAGAATAGCCAAACAGAGATTGAAGGGAATATCTAAAATCAAATATAATGTCTGTGTGTTCTCAGAGTGACAGAACCTCAGAGGCATCTGTGGTCATTTACATGAACAATTCTTATAGGGCTGTACAACTTATACGCAAGAAAATAGAAACATTGCTAAAGCCTTCCTGGAAATATGTCAGACAGAAGCCTCCTTAAGCAACACCGAATGCCTTCCCTTTGAAAGGATAAAATCCTTGGCCCACTGACATAATAAGAACACAGGACAAAATGTGGTAGGAATGCTGACTTAGTGACCATTTGTGCCTGTTCTGTCTCAACCATTCTCCATAGAAAGTTCTGAAAACTATTTTCTCAGCTCATTTTCAGCATGCCAGATTTGGCATCCTCCTTCCTGCTGTCCCTCCATCTAGCCAATCCAAAATCTATTGAGACCTAGGTAAAATGCATCTGTCAGTTCTGTGGCAAACGCTTGTTACCTCTATTTCATGCTGTTTTTCACAGCCCAGACTTTGGTAAGTTCCTTGAAGGCACGGCCAGTTCTGATAACATCCAATACCCAGTTCTAGGTATCATGCCCCATGGGACTATTCATCTCTGCTGTTCACAACTTAACTGCTTCACGGCCATTACAAAACACAAATGCAAAGCAATTCTCTGTCCATTAGAGGCAGATTTCCTCCCGGTGTTTTCTCATCTAGTTCCTTCTAAGAGAATCACATTGCTGCTGGACAAAGAACATTAAGTGAAAGAAAATAGAACTAGGGTGGAAAGATAGTTTCACTATTAAGTGTTTTCCTTGCAAGCACTGGGACCTGAGTTCAGTCCTCAGGACCCATGTACAAAGGCCAGATGCGGTGGCACATACTGTTCTTCTCCATGTTGGAGAGGTAGAGACAGGAGGATCCTTGGGGTTTCTTGTCAGATAGCCCAGACAACTTGGGTACTAGACTCAAGACCAATGAAAGATTCTGACTCAATTAATTGATTAATTAAAAATAAACCCAAAACTGACCTCTGATCTGTACATACATGCCAGGTTGCAGGAGGTGGTGACCAGAGGGGTGAGGACACTGACAATCACAGTAGGAGACTGCAACTGTCACTAAGGACTCTCCCGTCCAACTCCCCTGTTCCTGGTGCCTGATGCGACTTGGGCACTAGTGAATGTACTTCAGCATGTCTCTCTGTCTAACACACACAATTGTCAGGATCTTTCAATTCCTGCAAAGGTATATTGAGACTTAAATCTCAGACCCAATGCTGCTACTGTTGTTCCCAAACAAAACCTTGCATGGCTGGTACTCAGTACCTTTCAGCTAAAAGAAGAAAACACAAATTGCTTTGAAAGCTGCATCTCCTATTATTTTTCTGATATTTTGTCTGCTGCCAGCAAGTATGGATTTAAAATGTCTCTAATGATTATGTCAGAAGTTGAGGAAATGGCTTGGTTGATAAAGTGCATGTCACGCAAGCATGAGAACCTGCATGCATGTGTGTGCGCGCATGCACACACATACATACACACACACACACACACACACACACACACACACAAAACACATACACCATTTGTTCCATCAAAAATAAATATGGATTGGATAGCAAAGGAGATGTCTTTCCATGTCTCAGACATGGAAATATTGGCTATGGATAAAGTGTTTGTGGGATCATGTGGGCTTGCATATCATCATTTTGAAGAGGCAAAATCCTTAGCCCCCTGCCTAAAGAAAAGCCAGTATAAGTGTCTTCCTGATCTGCCATAGGTAACATGTTTTCCATGGAAACTTCTAGATACTATTTTATGACCAATCCCAAGTCTATTGAGGACTAACTAAAACCTACCTGCCAGCTCTTGGGGATCTCTTATTTTCTCTCAATTTCCATGCAATTTCTCAGGTAGCCCAGACTGTGGTAAATCCTTGAAGATATTTTCAGCTCTAATGTGTCTGCCTATCATTACAGTAACTGCAAGGCAATCACCTGACACACAACATTTAAAAATAACAGTGAGTGGGGGTGGAAATACAGCTCATTTGCTAGGATGCTCCCCTGCTATGACAGCATCTTGGGCTGGATCCCCAGCATAGTACAAAGTGAACAT
Source organism: Mesocricetus auratus (assembly GCF_017639785.1). Classification (NCBI taxonomy): domain Eukaryota; kingdom Metazoa; phylum Chordata; class Mammalia; order Rodentia; family Cricetidae; genus Mesocricetus; species Mesocricetus auratus. Next base: position 48,935,238 of record NW_024429267.1, on the reverse strand, counting down.
GGTAGCCGACACCTGTAATTCCAGCACTTGGGAAGCAGAGAGAGCAGGAATTCCAGGTCATTCTCAGCTGTACATGGAATTCAAGAACAGCCAGAACTATCTGAATCTCTGCCTTAAAAGATGGTATAAGTGAATGGGGAAAAATGGTTTCCAAACTTACTAAAGAACCCTGGGTTTTAGCACAAGAGTATGGGAATATCCTTGGGATGTTAGACCCCAGCCAGCCATAAAAGAAAATTGGCACAGGGTTCTGGCTTCCTCCTCATCCATCTTTTCTTTGGTATATGCTTTGATACAGGTATATACAGTACACAAAGGCCCTCGCAGGGACCCCCTTGCTATGAGCTCAGTCCACACCTAAGAAAGATGCCATAGTAGTCTATCTAGAAGTTAGTGATGGGGTTCCCTGTTATATCTTATCTACCTTTAAATATCTGATCACTAGGCTTAACTTTCAACTTTTTGCCATGTTTTATGGTTAGTCTTTGATAATTATATACATGTATGCAATCATTCTTATTACTCTCACTCCCCACCCTATCAGATGTCCCTCCCACCCCTGTCACCGACACTGCCCCTCAGCTCCAGACCTTTGCCGTGGTCATGTCCTTCGGTTTTGCTTGGTGACACACTAAGCTTAACCAGAGCTGCCTGGGTGCTCATGGGGTTGGAGCATCCAACGGAGCTTGGTGGACCACTCCAGGCTCTGCTATGTGCTCATTTGAAAGCAGACATGATGGAATTGTGTATGGATATTTTGACTGAACTTTTCTTTTATCCTTAAATTGGATTTCCATCTGTTGTGAAGTATCTGGCTTTCCTGGGCTAGTCAGATGGTTCACAGGGCAAGAAGCCTGATATCCTGAGGTTGAACTCCAAGACTCACATGGTATTAGGAGAGAACAAATTCCAGCAGGGTTTACAAATATGCATACACACACACACACACACACACACACACACACACACACTAAATAGGACATGTAGATCTGAAATTAAATAATTCATTGAAAGCAATAAAATATCTGGCTCTCCTACCTTATGTGTCTCTCATTTTCCCCACTGTGTGTCCACACGTGTGTACAAGTTCCATAAGCAGTTGAAGAGTTCTTTTAACAACCTCCTGTGTTTCAAAATATATGAATGTTCTACTAATAACTATACCCATTCCTTATTGTACATTTCTCAAGTACTAAATATATTTGGCATTTTGATTAAAAGTAAATGTGGGATTATTCCAGGCATATATACCAAACTCTTAATCCTAATTTTACATCTACCAACAGTGTTTTCCACACTTTACTGGGTTTTTGTTTTGTTGTTGTCTTTTGTGGGGCTGGGGATTAAACCAAGGATCTCTTGCATGCTGGACAAGAGTTCTACCACTGAGCTACAGCTTACAGCTGCAGACCCATGTCCTGTTGTTACTGCAGTGTTCTATAGTCCCTCCCCTTGCTGAGAGTGAGCTTAAGGTAGATATACTTTTCATAACATCACATTTTATACATCTTAACCATTCCTAATTTAAATGATTTCTCAGTTCACCACTTGTCTTATTATCCTTAAAAATTTGTTCCTTGCTTGTTCAGGCTCCATGTGGAGAAATGTTTATAAAAGGAAGCTAGAAACCAAATATATGTGGGGGCCAGTGTGAAGAACTCCACATCCCTAGCTAAGAAATGCTTGATAGATGGGGCATATTCATGTAGGTTTCTCTTAACGTCTGTCCCTCGTGTGTTCTTCCCACTATTTCTCTGTCTGTTGTTCTTCCTGAAGCTTCTAACATGTTCTCTCCCCATATGTTTGTCTAGAAAAATCTGAAATTTTGGAAACTATCGCTTTATAATGTTAAGTCAGTCCTGCCATCCTTTGCTTCTAATAGATTTTTATTGTGAAATTGTATTTATTTACTTGTTGTTTGTTTGGTTTTGTTTCCCCAAATATTGTTCAAGGTTGCTAGGAGATTTTCCTTTTGACTCTTTTATTGTCATATCTGTCTTCCCTCTGTTGTCGACCACAAGCATACACAGACACTGCTTGTGGTTGGTTTTGACCTCTTTAATGACCTTCAAGCATATCTTGACTTACAGCAAAATGACTCATGTGATAACATGTCCCTAGAAAGTGGAAGTTTGTGTATCCCCTCTGTGGTATCCCCAACTACAGTTAAGCTTGTTACTTGTCCAGTGTGAATGGGTTAAATGGTTAGAAGAATGGATACATGAACATTCAACCAACGAAGAATATTATCAGAATTAAGGTTGTTATTTCATTACACACAAAGCAGTGTTCATAATTATAAAACAGAACTGTGGGTAATTGCCATGGCCATTGTCTGAGCAGCCCTCCCTTCATCTCTGGGGACACACAATGCAAAAGCTTCATAAATTCAAGCAAGAAAAGTAAGAGGAAAAATAAAAGTTATCTAGAAATGAGGAGAGAGAAAATGCTTCACCATGTGAAGATACAAACCCAAAGGGCCTCCCTCCGTGATGGACTCCAGGTAGTAGACAGGAAGACTTCAACAGGACTTTGGTGGCCTCCCGAGATGAGTCACCTCACCTGTGCAGGTGATCAGACGTGGGCGCTCTGCAGCCACATCACGGGAGGGAGACAGCTGAGCCTCATTTTGGTAGCATTTGGGGGAAGTCAGAAAGCCAGAAGAGCTGTAAGAATCTGTTGCCTCCATGACATTGGTCACACTTCTACATGTCTCCTAAGTCTGTTTTCCCCTACCTGCATGCATGCTGACATTCCATGCCATGGAAATGGCCTTCAGCCCTCTCCTTCAACATCTCATGACAATTAAGAATCAGGAAGGTGACCTGAGGAGATGGCATGGTGGTTGATAAAGTCTTGCTTTGCAAGGATGAAGACCTGAGTTCAATCCCCATAACAAGTGAAAAGGTCAGGTGTCGGTGGTGTTCACTCAGTCTCAGTGTCAGGAAGGCCTGAGGGGCAGAGGCAGGATGTGGCTCAACGGTCAGCCAGGCTAGGCAAGCTGGCAAACTCTAGACCATCTCAAACACAAGGCTGACAGTGTTCTCAGGAAGGAGATGGGAGGTCGTCCCCCAGCACACACACACACACACACACACACACACACAGTGTGCGCATGCATGCACAGAGAGGGACAGAGAGAAGGGAGGGAGGGAAGAGAGGGAAGGGGGGTATGGGACACAAAAGGTCAAGTTACAAGACGAGGTCTTCACAGGCACGCACAGCTCTTCTTGGGAAAGTGCAAACTTCCATCTTGCCAGACACTGCTGTTATCTTATCCATGGAAGAAAAATGTGGGCCTCCCTCCCTGTAAACTGTTTGTTTTACAAGCAATTAATTGGCTGGAGATTTTAAATGGCTTGGGAGAAAAGCCTAAAACTGAAGTGATGCATGGAAGGAAATGGTCTCCTGCATTGTAGATCGTGATGCTCTGAGTGCCTTGGGAAGCGCTTGAGCCATAGCACAGAGGTCATCTTCCAAGAGAGTAAAGCCGTTCAGCCCCAGAGATTCGGATCTGAAGGTCACACCTCAGCTGAAAGAAGGAATGCCTAGTGCATAAGTAACCAACCAGAGAGAGGAGGGTGTGTGGTCATTCAGGACAAAGCTTGGTTAAATATGTGGAGTAGTTTACCATAGTTTACCACCTAGACACGACATACTCAAACTGCAGCATGTGTACCCTGAACACCCCCTCTTTTCTATACGGCTTCATTCTAATTTCTTTTCTATCCGGGATGCCCAGGGCAGAAGGGGAGGAGTAAAGGTCAATCAAACCGGAGCTGGAGAATAAGGGCCAGGGAGAGAAGGCAGGCACCGCTATGGTGCCACGGGAAGGGTTTGCGGAGCAGCAGCGCGGCAGAGCCTTGGTACCTGGTCTCCACCTCCTGCCAGAGGTTCAGATGAAGCCATGATGAGTAGCAAGAGGCTGCTTGCTTCTGTGTTGTGAGTCATTCCAGATCTGAGGCTGATAGTGTACACTCCAGCTAGCCATGCTGGGGAGCCCTGTTGGAGAAAGTGTCCTGAACAGCCATTCAGCTGTCATAGCAGGCACTGTTCCACTGACCTGCTTTACAATGGTCCCTACGGTGATGCAGTAACAATAGACATGACATCATAAGTGACAGAATTGGGTCAGTGGTATAAAATAGAGCAGGAAAGTCCCCATATGTGGGGTTTAAAGCTTCCTGAGGCCAGGGGTGGGGAGAACAGAACCCATGACTAATCCTATTGAAGTATATTCACTATCCCTTATGAAACACTGCCCAGACACCCAGTCATGAAAATGAAGTGTAGCTCATGCCTGGAAAGAAAATTCAGGTGCCTACGGCTCCCTGGCATGCACCATCTCAACGGCGTAACAGTGCACAAGTGCAGGATGGCACAGAGAATTGCATGTGCATATGCACCACAAGTACACACACAGACACACATACACACACACATACACATGCATACACATGCACACACATACACACACATACATACACATGGACACACACAGACACACATACACACATACATACACACGCATACACACACACATATGTGATGTGTATGTGTGTGTGTATGTGTGTGTGTGTGTGTGCAGTCCAGGGCACATGTGAGGATGCCGGAAGACACTTGCAGGAGTCGGCTTTCTGCTTCTACCGTTCTGCCGTGTGCGATCTGGATATAGATCTCAGATTGATGTAGCTCGTCAGGCACTTTACCTGATGAGCCATCTCTCTGGCCCAGCCACCTTGTGCTTTTGAACCTGGGTCTCTCGCTGGGACCTGGGGCTCACTAATTGGGCGAGGCTGACTGGTCAGCAAGCCCCAGGGATTCCATTATCTATCCTAGGTCAGTGCTGGTATTACAAGTCTTAGTCACCCTTGCCTGGATTTTTATATGGGTGATGGGGTTGAGTTCAGGTCATCTTGCTCACACTTTACCAACTCAGTTACTTCCCAGGCCATGGACTATATCATCAGCTTCCAACATTCATAACTTCTTCCTACTCTGTGCTGGTGACTGGCCTCTCCAAGGCAAGCTACCATCACATTCTGTTCTTCTCAAGGGTGCTAACCTTACTTTGTTATCTAAAGAATTGCCCTCATGCTTCTGGGTTTGACTTGTTTGTCCTAAAACCTCTAGGAACTAACAAAGATGGAGTAAGGGCTCTGCCCTTTCAGACTGATGCAAAGCGGAACCTCACTCATGACTGATGCTCAGAGCCAGTGTTAAAAATGGTGAACACTGAGAAGTATACAGAACAGGGTTGGAATGTGGGGGAGCCCAGGATAGATGTGTGGAGAAGCTAGACAAGTCATTCTCCTCATTTCGGACCTAGTATTTTTAAAATGAGATTGGAAATGGCTACAGTAGTTCATAAAATTGGCTAATAGAAAACAATGCCTAGGAAAGTTGGTTTGTGGTCTGTGGAATTGAAAAGCCTGTCCATTATTAAATCTACACCAAGCATGGTGGCACACATCTGTCTTCACAGGAGGGCTGAGGCAGGAAGACCTCAGATTCAAAGTGAGCCTGGTAGTAATTCACTGTCTCATAGCAAAATTGTTAAAGGTGGCTGAGATGTGGCCTAGTGGCAGAACATTTGCCTAGTGCACGTGAGGCTCTGGGTTCCATCTCAAGCACCACAGTGAAATTAAAACTTAATAAACAAAAGCTTTGTGTGCAAAAAGAAGGTTGATATCAATCACATGACCAGCTTTCTCTAGAAGCACCTTGGAGGGAAAGGACTGGCCATCCTACTCTTTGGCATCCTAGATAAATAGAATTTCTCCAGCCTCCAAGAACAATTCTGACAGAAGCAAATGGCCATAGGAACAGGCTTCTGGAAAGGGGGACAGAAAACAGCAGCAGTGTGTCAATACCAGGGTCAAGTCACCGGGTCCAAATGTTCCCCAGATGAGCATGAGAAAGTGGTCACTCAGAGGATACCTCCCGTGGAAGCTCAAGCCAAACACACATCCCAGAAGAAAAGCTGACCAGCCATGTTTCACATTATGAACTGATGGCCCCAGGGGCAAAGGCTGTGAACTCCAAACCCAGGAGGCCCTGCGCCAACCCAACTCTCACTGCTATTTTTAAAGCCAAGTGTGGGTGAGGGGTGAGGGAAAGAGTTTTTCCACTAGTCGTCAGGAACTGAAATAGGAAAGATCAACAGAGGCATTTATAAACAATGAATGCCATTAATTTTTTTTAATCTAGGACAGGGCTGGAGACTATGTTCTATAGGAAAGAGAGGGGGGACACAGGCAGGCAGAAGTGGCCCAGGGGTCTTCTTGGTTTTCATGAGAGCTCTCTGCTTGATTAATGGCAATTCAAATTCCTGGTGGGGGCCTGGGGAATGGTTCAGTGGCTAAAGTGTTTGCTGCAAGTGAGGATGGAGCTGGGATCGATCCCCAGAACCCACATAAACACAGTAGATGTGGCAGGCATCCCACTTGTAATTCCGATCACTTGGAAGGTAGAGGCAGGGATCCTCAGAGTGAACTGCCTGGTTTAGGCCAGCCTGATTGGTGAGCTCTGGGTTCAACTGAGAGACCATGCCTCAATAGATACGGTGGAGAGAAACTGAAGGCTGCTACCATCAGCCTTGGGCTTCCACACTTCTGCTTCCTGGAAAACTTGGCCCTAACTTTTGAGTCGAGCTGAGGGTAGAGGAGACAGGGAGGTTGTTTTTTATCAGTTTTAACTGGGCCCCATGACCAGATTCAGCTGACATAGCAAACCCATTCCCTCTCTCTTAACAGAAACCTGTTGACCCATCCATAGGGTTTGGAGCTATGCAAAACACAGTGCTCTCACTGCACAGCTCAAGATCCTTCTAGAACATAACACAAGGAAACATGAGAAGTCGAGGGCTTCTTTGGGAAGGGTGAAAACAGCAGGTCACTGAGAGGCTGAGCTGTGCTGGGTCTGCTGAACATCAGTGTGGTGCCAGGAAGACCATCAAACCAGGAGGCTTTCACTAGGATGCTGGAATCCCAATGCTGTGTGCACAGCCAGCACTTCCCCACTGGACCATCTCCCCAGACCCCATCATTCTTCCATAAGCTGCTATACTCCACCCCCAATAGTGCCAACAATGGGAACACAAAACCTAAACTGCCACAGCGGTTCCTTGTGTTTCAACATGACCTTATTTTCCTAATTCCTCAAAAGTAGTAACACTTCCCTTCATGGCCAGCTTTGTTTCCTATTGCAAGGGAAGATGTGCTTATAGTGGAAAATGAGGAGATACAAATAAGCAAACTGAAAAGGTTTATACACTCTACTGCCCACAAACACTAACAATGTGCTTGGTGTCTATGTCAGCCTTTTAATGTGCATGCCTATTTTAAATGAGTTTTCTAAGGGTTGGGGCTTTTTGCTTTTTCCCATTATATTGTGAATATCATGTCAGTCATTATTAATTTTAAAATTCTCCCACTGGCCAAAAATCTAGTTTGTTTATGGATGCACCCAGCTTTGATTAACTGCTATCCAATTTTGTAGCATTTTGGTTTTATTTTTTAACATATCTCACTGCTATTAGAAAAACTGGTGAGCTTTTGTTGCGAATCTTTGCAAGTATGGCTGTTTTCCTAAGACCCAGTCCTGGAACTGAAAATGCTGCAAGCTTCTGATGCTTAGAACAAAGCCTGATAGCAAGGAAATGCCTGTCCCAAGTTTACCTGACAACAAGTGATGTCATTTCCCTCCCTCTCCCAGCTGCAATGTGTAAGAGTAATCACCATGCTGTATGCAACCACTGCCTGCTTTGTATGGTTTTACCTTTCAATTTCTGCTTATGTAGTAGAGGGGAACAATAGAGAATTTTGTATCCTTTTCCCTAATTCCTCAGTTACTAAGACTGCCATTTATTAAATGCTTAATTTTCGAAGTTAGTTGTAGGTCCCTATCTTTGGATGATACTGTAGGCCTTTGGCTCTTTATCTTTATTCCTTCAACTTGTAACAACAGTTCATAAATCCTATGTGACATCACTGATTTCACAGGCAGTAGTTTTCAGCCCCTAGCTCTCCATAGTGTGTGAGTTAATGTGTTATTGTTTTGAGACCAAATCTCATGAAGCAAAGGCTAGCCTTGAACTTTCTATGTATCCAAGGATGACCTTGAACCTCTGGCCCTCCTCTACCTTTCAATTATGGTACTGCAGGCATGAGCTAACACCCAGAGCCTCATGCACACTAGGCAAGCACTCTGCCAACTGAGCCACACACCCCCACCATTAGGACTATATTTTTATGTGATCAATGTTAATCAATATTTTGGCATATTGCTTTATCACAAAATGATGCCTAGGAAGAATCACTCTTGTTAAGAATAAGTAAGCTAATACATTTTCTTTAGGTAATTCATTAGTTTCAACTCTTAGTTTCTTACCTGTAAAGTGAAGCCTTTTCCTTGCCAACCACTTTGGTTTTTCCCCACCAGTCGCCTGGGCTTTGCCACGTTGTACTCCCCAAATAACACACAAGACGCTGTATTAATTATGAAGCTGTTGGCCATTTGCTTATTTCTTACTGGCTATCTCTGACTTAAGTATTTACTCCATCTAAGTATTTCTCTTCCTGGAGAATAGAGTCCGGACTTCTTATCCCTATGGCGGCTACATCGTGACTCCCTGTGTTTCTCCTACCCAGAGTCCTCCTTGATTCCTAGTCCCACCTATCCTGCTTCCCTATTGGCCAACGAGTGCTTTATTGGCATATACATAGGACTTCCCCATCACTTACCCATTCCTTCCTTTGTTTCCCAACCTCCTCTAAATAAGCACCTGTTGCTTTCACCAAAATTTAACCAGATGCCTCACCAACATAATTCTTTCACTGATTGTTGGAGAAATCATTTTACCAAGCACTGAATTCTTTCTTTTCATCCCTTCCCTCCCTCCCTCTCTCAAGTACTGAATTCTTCAAGATATTATTCAGGTCTTTCAATCCACACTATTGGTTATGTTGATTGTTGGTTTAATCACTACCAGGGTTTGTTATAATGGATTGTCTTTCAAAATATTATGCAGTTCTTGGGCACACACTCTTCAAGATTTGTCTTGCTTATTTTAATTAGATTTATTTAATATACAAAGCAATGAGTTTTGTGGTGACATTTGTTTATGTCTATATCATTATTCTCTTCTGTTTACCCCTTCTTCCCTTAGTCCTGTCCACTTCCTCTCCCCAGGTATCCCCCTCTCTGCTTCATGTTACACATAGTCCATTATTCCCTCTCTCCCCCATCTAGTCTGCTTTCATTCATTGGTAGGTAGGTAGACAGATGATAGGTAGATGGATAGATAAATACATAGACAGATGGTAGGTGGTAAATAGATAGGTGGTTGGTAAATGGCTAGATAGATGATAGGTAGATGATAATAGATAGGATAGATAGATGATGGATGAATAGATAGATGGATAGACAGACAGATGATAGATGATAAATACATAGATGATGGATAGATAGATCATAGATAGGTAGATGGATACACACACACAGATTCTATACATGAGAGAAAACCTAAAGTACTGTCTGTCTGAGTTCCTCATCTGGCTTATTTTGCTGACTTAAGAACCTGCAGGCCTATCCATTTTCCTGTTGTTCCATTGAAGGTTTAATCATAGAGCTATTCTCTGATAGAATTCAAGATCCCATAGCAGGTATTTTTGGAGGGACTGAGAGTTGTCTGCTTTCCTCTTGGTAAATACATCTTCACAAAGCTGACCCCAAACCATGACTTGTAAATGTCACATTAAGTACCGCGAAGGTTTTCTCATGCCACTGGGAATGTAAAAATTATCACTGAAAGCTCCATGTTGCAGAGATCCCTCCAGGGTAAGGAGAGAAGAATGATTTTGTCACTGTCCTTCCTAAGGGCTCTAGAAGAGGCCAAGACCTAGGGTTCTTTCCACTGCAACTTCTCTCTTTCCCATCTCTGTGTCACCAGCCTGGCAATGGAGTACCATGTCAGCAAAGATGTCATTGGGTGTACTCGTGACATTGATGCTGCACTCCCATGGCTTCCCAGGTCCTGGCCTGACCTAAGTATGTTCTAAGTTCTATGCCCGAGTGGCCCATTTTCTGTCCTATGAGTGAATACATGCTTGTTTATCTTGAACTGATTTGTTATTTGTTTGGGTTTTTTCTCTTTGGTGGCTTTTTTCCTCTTTGATCATCTTGGGTGTAACTTTCTGATGCAGCTCCTTGGAGAAGTCTCTGAAAGGCCCAACTCATGACATCCACATACTCCTATTATGTAATTTGGCCAGGACTCTGAAAAACTTTCAGCAAGATGATTCACAACAAATAGATAGAGGGTTTTCAATAATGAACTTATCCTATGAGTACTAAATAAATGATCATGTAGAAACTTAAATATTATCTAAATAAAATTATGAATATGCTTGGTAAATGTGATTCACTTCACTGTTGAGTGAATTCTTCTATAAACAATGCATTCCGTTTGTATTCCATAACACACTCATGTGAAAATGTACTTAAAACTAGCTTTTTAAATGATGGCCTTTTTAAGACTTTGTTTTATGTATATGAGTGGTTTGCCTGTGTGTATGTATACCACATACATGTCTGATGCCCACAGAGGCCAGAGGGGGTCTTTAGCTTCCCTGGAATTGGAGTTGCAGGCAGTTGTGATTCACCACATAGATGCTGGGAACTAAACTGAGTTCCCTGCAAGAGCAATAAATTATTCTAAATGTCTAAGCCACCTCTCAGCCTCTTGAGACGAACCCCCACACAGCAAGGGCCCCCTTGCTTGTGTGTAACCACAAAGGAGAGGTATGGAGGCAGTGCACACAGGAAGACTGAGCATGCAGACTTGCACCAAAGCATGACCATGCCAGATCTTGTGCTAGCTCAGCCTTAAGGAATCTGAAATAGTGGCCCCAGAGGACGTTCCTGCTCGGGAGATGAAGCTCAGCTTACCTCACCACCTGCTTGTCAGCGACTCAGAACTAAGTGCTATGCCCAAGGTCTCCAAGCACAGGACTGCTGTGGAAACCTTTTAATAGTACAGGCCCATCTTTTTCCACTCTGCCATGCTGTCTTCATAAATTTCACAGGTATATACATGCACACATCCCCAGATATGAACATCCAAATAAAGCTTATGTGTAGAAGGCATAGCAATTCGTTAAACAGTCATCCTATTTTTATACTTCATCATCTTACAACCCCAGTATTATAAGAATCAACCAAAATCATTGGAGCTGTCTCAGTGGGGGAAGAAGGAGGTCCTGAACTCAAATCCCCAATACTCACAAAAACAACCAGGCAATGCTACAAATGCCAACAACCCCAGCACTAAGCGGCAGAGACAGGAGAATCCCCAAAGCTTGCTGGCCAGTCAGGCTAGCTGAAACAGCAAGCCACAGCAGGCTCAGTGAGAGCTCTGTCTTAAGAAAATAAGGCATAAAGAGATGGAGGAAGATGTGTGCCATTCTATCCTGTTTCCCATGTGTGTGCAGTGGACACACACACCAGCACTCTCACAAACAGGGACCCACACACACACACACGCACACACACACACACCAGACCACACACACACACACATACACACCAGACCGCACACAAACACATACACACCAAAAAAACATGGTTTTGACTAAAGGAGAACTATCCTTTAACATTAAAAAAAATAAAACAGCAATTCCCTGAATAGATGCATAGCGCACCTGGTATACCAGCGAAGACAGCTAACACTCTTGCAGCCTTGACTGGCACACTCCTGACTGTCAGCAATCATCAACTTAGAGGTTTTAGCATACATAGTGGGAAGATTTCTCTGTGTATTACACCTCCAAGTTGCTGGTTTTCAAAGGCTTGCACCGAGCTACAGGCCAGCACAGCCTATAATCCACAATTGAGAGTCTTAAAAAGTTAAAAAGTTGGATTCATATTTGTCAGCTCAGGGAACTTGTAAAGATGTTTTTTTTTTATTTTTATGTAGGTGTGTGTGTGTGTGTATGTCACAAGTGTGTCAGTGCCAAGGAGGCCAAAAGAGAGAATAAGAAAGTCCCTGGAGCTGGAGTTACAATCTGCTGGGAGCCACCAGATCATCTGGGTTCTGGGAACTTGGGTTGTCTCCAGCTCCTGGGGGCTTCTTCTGTGTACTCAACCAGTAATGGGACCAGATGTCTCCTCTGAAAAAAATGTTGTAATAGTTCATTTTAAGGCCCAAAATCTTCTCTGGAAAACCTGAAAATCCTTGCTATTTCTCACTGACCCCATTCTTACTGATCATACCTGTATTTTTATTTTCTAATCCTAAGATACAATCAGACTTCAGATGGTCAGTCCTTCCAATATTGCTCTTTCAATTTCCGTTAAGGACAGATGAGGGTTGCAACATGTTGATTCACAAAGGCTGGCAGACAGCTACCAAGAAAGGAAGAGAGCTAAGTTTCAGAGCAGGGTACACTGACCCTCATGCTGTTTCTTTTCCCAACCAGTTTCCTGTTCCCAGGCCTTAGTTCTCCAGAAAGAGGAGATGGAAATTCCTACCACAGAGGACTACTGAGATAAGAGGAAGAGTCTGGGGACATATCTTCCTGAGTGCACCAGATCTCCACTGATCTTGGAAGCTAAGCAGGATTAGGCCTGGTTAGTGCTTGGGTGGGAGACCACAGCAGGGCCTGAAAGCTCCCCAACTAGTGCGTCACATACTCATCATTTGTTCATTCTTTCCAGTGAAGTTACCAGCTGTGTCTATCCCTGCCTCCTTAGTTAAAATAACAGTTTACATACAAAACACAAGGCTCATTTATTAGTCAAATGAAGGAAGCTGAAAGGAATTACTCTCTCAGTAGCTCAATTATTTTTAATTCTTTCTTACAACACTGAGACAAGAATTCAAGTTGCCAACTTCTAGTGTATTCTTCCTCTCAGGTGTGTCATGTGTGTGTATATACTCACTGACAAACTGATGCATTTCATTTTCTTTCAAATTTCCCTTTGTCTGTGTGCCAAGAGACAGAATCATGCTCCATGGCTTCATTTGGCATTGCCAGCCTTGTGTGACTTTAGGATCTTAGACATGATCTCCATATAATTTTATCAAAGAGAACTGGCATGTAAATATAGTGGAATGCATCCCATATCCTGTGTGTGCTAGCTGGTAATCATAATATATATATATGTATATATATTATATATAGTCTCCCCACTTAAAGCAATTTCAGTTACCCATAAACACCTATAATCTGAAATTTTTAATGGAAAATTCTATAAATAAACAAGTCACAGGCTCTGAATTGTACACTCTTCTGACTAGGGTGGTAGAATGCCACACTGCCCTGCTCGGGAATACAGCATCCCCTCCTCCAGTTTACTTCCACTGTGTAAAGTTACCTGCATGGTCATCACATGGTAGCCATTTTGGTTACCAGACCAACTCTGTCAGAGTGCCCAGCCACTCATCCCATCTTACCTCATCATATAAGCTTCCTATCTCTTCCCATTACAAGAAGGTAACATAGTTCATGAGGTATTTTTTAAAAGAAGAGAGAGAGAGAGGCATTCATTTTGTAGTCATACAAATTTCATTATGGTATGTTATAATCTTCCTATTTTATTATTAGTTATGGTTGTTGCTTTTACTATTCATAATAATTCATAAATTAGCCTTATCATAGGAATGAATAAGAATAAACACAGCATATTTAGAATTCGGAACTACTCATGGTTTCAGGCATAAAGTGGGAATCATAACCCTGACAGATGCAGTTGAACCACTCTATTTATAGATGCCCATGTTTATATATAGGGTTATACATTTTTGAAGTATTTTTCCCAAGCCAGCTGGGTCTTACGGCGCACATCTGTAACTCAAGCACTAAGGAGGGTGACGTAGGAAGACTGATAGCCTGGGTTACACAGCATGTTTGAATCTTGTCTCAGAAGAAAAGATGTTTTACCAAATCAAAGTTAAAATGCATTTTTCTTATCTGATTTACATTTATTTTCATCAGATGATCTGTAGTCATAATTCTACAATGGAAAAAATTTGAAGCAACCCAAATATTTATAAAATTAACTTTTAACCGTTGTTTGTTGCTAATTCAAATACTATAGTATGACTAGATTTATTTTCTTTCACAGGTGGTTTTCCCCATCCTCCAAACTATTTCCTTGGTTAAGGGATCTCAATTGTTAAGCCTTATTTTATCATGAACTTCGACGTTATATAGAACTTTCCTAATAGTTAAGCAATGTCTCAATGTCAACCTCCTTACAAAATTGATCTAGCCAATCTAAGTGTGGTGGCACACACCTATACCCTCAAAACTCAGGAGAAAAGGTCAGAAGGATTACACATAGTTAATTCAGGGCTAGCCTGTGCTATATAGCCAGACTTGGTCTCAAAAAGAGAAAAAGCAAAAGAAAAAAGAAACAAGCTGGGGATATAGCTTACTGCTAAAGAAAACCCTGTCAATTATTTGCAAAGCCATAAATTTAATTGACAGTACCACAAAAAGAAAAAATAAACAGTATGGGCAACTGTTTAAAATACATATCTAGTAGTTTTCATTAATAGCATGTCATTCTAACCCAGTAGATGTAGCTACCAGCATGGAGAAAAGAATCAATCTCTGCATATAGTTTTTATCCTACGAGACAAGGGGGTGTTTTTGAGTTGGAGCACATGTGGCAGAGGACCAGCAGCCTTAGATGTTGGTCCACATCTTTCACCTTGTTTGGGACAGGGTCTCTTGCTGTTGGTCACTGTGTGCTCTGGAGCACGTGACCCACCAGCTTGCAGGGGTCCCATCTCTGTCTCCCATGTCCCCATAGGAATGAAGGGATTTCAGGTGTGTGCTATGGGGGAAAAAAGGCAGATGGGGTTTAAGTGGGTTCTGAGGATCCCCACGCAGTCCCCACTCTTACAGGGGAGCACTTTAGGCCCTGGGTCATCTGCCCAGCCCTGAGGGAAAAGCATTGAAGAGTTTCCTCCCAACATCTATGTGTAGACTTCTTTACACTCTAGACTTCCGCATTTAGTTCTTAATGGACAGTTCAGTAACCCTCAGTGTTAAGTAACACCAGGTCCATGAAACAGCCCAGTAAGTAGCCCCTAACCAGCATTGTACTGGCCTCAACCACATGGGAGGCCTGACCCTCCCTGGGGAGCAGAAAGGGGATGGGATAGGGGGGTTGGTGGGGAACAAGGGAGAAGGGGAGGGAGAGGGAACTATGATTGACATGCAAAACAAGATTGTTTCTAATTCAAATTAAAAAAAGAGAAGAGAGGAAAAAAAGAACATAAGTAGCAAAGAAAAAAATCAAATTCATAGCTAAATTGAGGATGGCATGAAAATCTCACAGCCAAATTTAGATTTTCTTGAGATAATTTTAATGGAATATTTTGGAATAAATTTTAACAAAAAATTTCATTTATGAAAAAAATAATAATAATTACCACTTGTGACTCCTAAAACTGTCTTTGTTCATGCTAGAATTTCAAAAGTCCAAGGAATAACTGATGAATTAAGTGATAAAGTGACAGACAGCATTAGTCACTTTCAGGTACCTTGGTCTTGCTTCCAGACACTCCATCTTTCATTTTTTTTAAACAGGTGTGTGTGTGTGTGTGTGTGTGTGTGTGTGTACACGTTCATGTGTGTGTACGTTCATGTGTGTGTACGTTCATGTGGAGATCAGAGAACCACTTTGCAGGAATTGGTTCTCTGCTTCTACTATATAGGTCTTGGGTATTGAGTCGTCATCAGGCTGAGCTGCAAGCCCCTTTGCCCTCTGAGTCATCCGGCCCTTCCTCTATCTGCCTTTTGTCATGATTAGTACAAGAGAATAGTTCAAGAGAGATGGTCTGAAAAGAGCCAGAGTGGAAACCAGCTCATCCCAGACTCTGAAAGGCGCCCTCCATCACGTCTTCATTTTAGTACAAGAGAATAGTTCAAGAGAGATGGTCTGAAAAGAGCCAGAGTGGAAACCAGCTCATCCCAGACTCTGAAAGGCGCCCTCCATCACGTCTTCATTTTAGTACAAGAGAATAGTTCAAGAGAGATGGTCTGAAAAGAGCCACAGTGGAAACCAGCTCCTCCCAGATTCCGGAAGGCGCCCTCCATCATGTCTTCATTTTGGTGACCTCTGCATCCATAGTTCTCAGGGACATGTTTCTGCTGTTTGTACTGATTAATCGTCCAGTGACTCTCTGCTGTAGAAAAGGATTCATCTCTCGGGCCACCAGACACACTTGCCTTGGTCTCCCTCGTTCTGCCCTTTCCAAACAACAGTTAAATCACAATTTTGTGTAAGTCTGAAGGTCAGTTTAGGCACCATGACTAATCACTGATATTTTCTAATTCAAATGTTTCACTATGATTGCATTTCTTTCTTAAACACATTTCATTTCCCCTCAAATTAAAGAATGCCCTTTCTACTCCCTTCACTTTTCCCATCTCTGTAATTTATAAATCTCCCACAGATCTTTCAAATGCTATGTCTGTTATAAAATCAAAATCATTAAACTTCTATTTCCTTTGTTTCATTCTTCATCCTACCCTCTTACATCATCTTGCAGCTGCAGCCTGGGCTACCACAGAGCTGTATGGGAGCCCCAACTTCCACCCCATGTCTCTTCTACATTACACCTAATGGTTTTTAATTTCTTAACTTACTCTATCATCTTTCTAGGGCACATTCTACAGTAGTCAATTTTTAAGGATGAGCACATGCAAAGGAAGTATTTTAAAGAAAGATCTACATTTTAGAAAATATCTGTCCTGCTATCACTTATGTTTGGTCATTTAGTTGGGAATAATTTTCTGCCAGAACTTTAGGATTTGACTCTTTTTGAGGTTCTGTGGTCTTCTGGTTTCCAAACTACCATTGTGGAAATCCTGCATCCGTGTCTTTTATTAAACTGCTTGCCATGTGTTTATTAGCTTCCTTTCTTCCAAGTAAGTATTAGACTCACTTCTATTCTTCTTATTGATGATTTTTAGTTTCTTTGACATGGTTAAGTGCATTGTACCAATGTGATACTATTTACCTGAAAACCAGTAACATCTTTGTTTCTAACTATTTAAACTGACACACTCCTTTCTTTAAAAAAAATAACCTTAATTTATTTGTCTGGTTGGTTATTTGGTGTGTCAGGGGTGTGTGTACCCCCTGCTTGTATGTAAAGGTCAGACAACAATTGCAGGAGTCAGCTGTCTCCTTCTGCCAGTCCAAACTCATGTTGTCATGCTAGATGGCAAGTACCTTTATACACTGAGCTATCTCACCAGGTCCTGTGAAATCCTTTTATATGCTTAAGTTCCTGGCTTTAGTTTTATGATGAGAAATCTGTACACATTCAGTAAAATCTGTACCCCAAATTTTGATCATAGCCCAGGCTAATTACCAGTATAACTGTAAAACATTGTCTCAAGAAGCTGGGCAGCAGTGAGCTCCAACCTAGACAGGGGGAGCAGGTGGTTCTGAACATCACACTCTTCTGAGCTATGGTGTGGAGCAGAGTAGGAATATTAAGTGCAGTTCATATATGTATGTGTTTGTGCATGCTTGTGAGTGTACAGACACACAAGGGTACACATGCCTGTGGAGGCCAAGGACATTCTCAGGTATGGCTCCTCAGGCACAATTACCTTGTTTTTTGAGGCAGGGTTGCTCACTGGCCTGAAACACACCAACTAGGTTAGGCTAGGTGACCATGGAACCCTCCATCAGAATTACAGACACACACCATCACACCTAGCTTGTTTGTTTTATGTGGGCTCTGGAGTTGAGCTCAGTCCCTCACGCTTGGCAAGCCCTTGAGCAGCTAAGCCTCACCTTTACCCCCTCCAGGGCACTTCTGACTCACACAGTTTTCAATTTATGATTATCTGCTTAGGACATAACCTTTTCACAGGTCAAAGGACGTCCCATTGTGACCCTGTTCTGTTAGCAGCCCTGTGGAGAGAGGGCTCTCCTTTGAAGATGAAGGTAGTTAAAGAAACAGAAATCTATGGTGGCAGATTTTAGTCTGAAGAGCCAATGTGGACATATTAAAATTCAAAACTAAGTATTTCTCTCTAGTTGGACATAAGGGGAACATACAGCCAGGCACTGGTGATGGACGGCAGGAGTAGCAGAACGAAGTCAGACCAGGCCTTCTCGAAATCTTTCTAGAATAAACCATGACCACTGCCGTGATCCAAACCACTCCCTCCCTGTTCTCTGAAGTTGAGAGTAAAGCCCCACTCCCCCCCCAGCCTCCAGCGGAGCTGGTCTGTGCACAGTGGAAGAGGGAACACCTAACACTGAGTAATTGCTGGGAGTCTGATTCATGCCAAGCAGCACAGTATGAAAGCAGGCTGGGAAACCAGAGCCAGGGAAAGGAGATATATAGATGAAGGAAAATATACCATCATTTATAATGACAGCATTTCAGATGCCCGCTCACAGCGAAGCAATTTCCCTTTGAAGATCCTGCTTACCTTCCCACCTAGGCACAAACAGCAGGCTCTGAAGTGAAATGGAGTCATTGCTTCCCAAGGCCAGCCTTGGAAAGAACAGCATGTGCTACCTGAGGGATTTTCTCAGAAACTGTGAGGGGGCTTTTCTGTCACTGTATATAAACAAGTAATGTGTGCCTTCATGGTATGTGTATGTGTGTGTATGTTTATGGGGAGTGCAGAAACAGAGAGAGAGAGAGAGAGAGAGAGAGAAGGGAGAAGCTTTGTCTTCAGAGACAGGTCCTCTGTTAAATGGTGCTTCCTAAAAGAACTTTCCAGGGAACATCTTCCAAAAGATTTCTGATCCTTCATCCATTTCAGGGACGTACCCATCAGTTTTACCAGATGAACTATGGACACTTGTATTTCTTTGTTATACCATGTAATTAACCCAACTTCATCTGCATACATGTTAAGCAATACTGCAAAAATGGGAGGAGGTATTTAAGGCATACTGTGAAAGAATGGAACAAGGTGAGACCTCTATTGCCTTGGGACAGACCATATCCCCTGAGGACCCATTTCTTTTTTAATTAAGCAATGCAGCTAGAACTCCACTTCCCCTTTCAGCTTTTGAATGCTCCCACAATGTTGAGGAATCTGCTTCCATGAAGTAGCTGAGATCAGCCTCTGTTACTTCACCATGTGCTGTGATTATGAAGAAATTTGCTCATTAGTTATTTAATGCATTGTGTACAGGGCAAGGTTTACAGCAGAAAACCAGCACACATCATCCTTGGGCTCCCTGAGTTCACCCTCCAGGGGGAAAGGAAGACGACAGCAAGCTTTTAAGTAAATACGCATTGCTAATTATGATGAGTGTTATAAAAGATAATCACACGGTTCTATAAGAAAGAACTTCAGGAGGGCTGGGTTGTGGCTCAGCAACTTGAGTGCATACCTAGCATGGGCAAGACTCCGGGGTTCATCTCCAGTGTGAAGGAGGAGGAAGGGGAAGATAAAAGGAGATGGTGCAGAATTGGAGGAGAGAGAACATGAAGCATCAGAGTAACAGAATGAAAGCAAGGGAGAGGATGGGGGAAGAGGATGAGAGGAGAGGACAACGGAAAAGAGGGAGAGAGGGGATGGGAGAGAGATATAAGGAAGGGGAAAAGAGAAGAAAATATTTGGACAGAGGAAGGGAAATGCTTGGTATAAATGCCAGAGTCAAAGCATGAAGGGGTCACTAGCCAAGTAAAGAGAGACAGGACAGCATTGTAGGTATATAAAGCAGTGCATGCAAGGACCCTGGGGGACTAAAGAGCTGATGTGTCCAGAGGACTGAAAGAAAGCCTCATGGCTAATAAATATCTTATGAGCATGAGGGATTGCAAGCTTCCTCAACTCACGCCACACTTCCCCATCATTGTGAGCAGGTGAGAACGGGAAAGATGCCAGGAACAACATGACGCGGTAAGGACCAAAAGAGAAGGGTGTTTTACTTGAACAGCAAAGAACGTGGATTTTGCTAACTTAAATTACGACACAGAAAGCGTGGGTGGCTCCGATTTGCTAACGTCATGAACAGAAAGAGGGAGACACCAGAGTGGATACCTTAAACAGGAAACATAGGGTGGGGGAAAGGATACATGATGTCAAATTTTCCATTCTTCAAGTTTCCTCAAAGAAATCCCAGAGAAGACTTAACTGGCTAGAAGTATCCCCCTTTTCAGGGATTTCAGACCAGACCACAGGAAAGGACAAGCTGGACCTAACCAAAGTTTGCTGTGTGCCTGACAGGAACACACGCTAAGCATGGACTGCGCTGCGGAGCCTGCAAGATGAGCATCCATCACAAGTGTGCAGACGGCCTGGCACCCCAGCGGTGCATGGGCAAGCTGGTAAGGGCTGGTGCCAGACGGAGCCCCGGAACACTCTGCCCAGAGCCTAGGAGTCTGTCCTAGGGAAGCCACACCCTCTAAACTCCTCAGGGGTTCTGAAGCATCCTCAGATGTGCTGGCCTGCCATTCAGCTTCACTGGCACAGTGAAGGAACGAAGAGATACATCAATCTCTGTAACAGATGCCCTACACTGGAAAGGGGTCCAATCCTCAAAGAGTGCCAGCTTTCTCTCGGGTGGGGCCTTCTCAGCTGTAGCATTTCATTTCTCTCTGCCTGGGACAACTCAGGTTTTCAGAGTGAAAATTAACATCACAAGAGCCCCCATCGGCCCATGCAAACCAGGGTGCTTTGCCACAACTAGGTTACCAGGTATTTAATTAGCTGTTATTGGAGTGGGGGTGGAGAGAAGAAGGAAGCTAACCCTCTGGCCTGAGTGTCCCTGTGACTGACAGTCACGTTGGCCAAGCTAAAGGTGATCTCACAGTCTGCACATTCTGCTCAGACCATCTCAGAAGTGTACCCCAGAACACATTTGAAGGTCACTGAAACCAGAGTGACCAAGTATCGTACCAATGTCTACTGTAGAGAATTAGCAACAGTCTCCAGAAACTGTTAATCCCAGCCCAGGAAGAAATTCTGAGGACTTTTCTACCTGTAAGGAGAAGTTTGTGACAAGCAGGGACAATGCCAGATGCAATGCCACCAAAGACCTGCCTTCAGGATAGGGGGCTGCCTCTAACCCCAGTCTCTAGCAATGATCACACAAGCATGGGTACCACTTGCAAGAACATGTGTGAGGACTCATGGATGCCTGTGGGGACCAGGTCACCAAGTTACCTTCCAACCCTGGAGTATATCAAATCTAGGTTCTTAGAAAGGGCACACAGTGACTCTGGCTTGCAATGTCCTCTCCTTTTAATTTCCTATCGCATCTGTTCCCCTCTGTGTTTCCAAAGGTAGTTACCACCAGCCAAAGGAAAAGACCACAGGTCAGAAACACACAGAAGCAGCTAGAGAGGGAAGTTGATGGTTCTTCCCTGTGTAGGCTGTTACAATGTGAAGCACCCCCAGTAAGCCATGGTAGAGAACTGGGAGATGTATGTGTCCTGGGCTGGGGGTTCTGCATGTAGTGAAGTTATAGGGCCCAGTAGAAGAGGCCAGGGCCAGAAGGCTAAGAGCTTGCCTTCTAGATGGGACATTAGCTTGCTCACCTCCATCTATTCCTCTCTCTGCTTTCCCATCAGTGGTGAATCAGAGCATTCACAGGCTATGTCAGTACATTAAAGAAAGGCAACAACTAGCTTTATTCTTAAGACTCCTGCTTGGTTTCCTCCATCTCCTGTCTGACATTAACCCCTCTCTTCTTCATTCTCTCTCCAGCCAAAGGGATTTCGGCGTTACTACAGCTCCCCTTTGCTCATTCATGAACAGTTTGGATGCATTAAAGAAGTCATGCCCATTGGTAAGTTGGGACAGAGATGTACTGAGATGTCAGTGACAACAGTAACCTTATAAGTGCTGCAAAGTCAGTGGGATAGTGTCGGCAATCTGGGTAGTAGTTTGCTTTTTAGCTCTACTTATCTTGCTGGAGAGAAAACATTTTCATCATTCCCCCTAATGGAGTTTTAAAATAGCAGTCTCAAAAGTAGACGCCATATTTTGCAAACATTCAGCAACAAGACAACACATTTGTCCAACCATCAACATCAAAGCAACACATCCCCTCCGTCATCCTCATAGAGCATGGTACCCTGCAGCCCTGGTGCCGAGTCAGCTCCCCATTTATCAACAGTGCCATTGAACTCTCTGCCATATGCTCTAAGATAGGGTCAGTGGTCACCACTTTTCACAATTGTTTATATACTTATATAGTATACACATAATTTTATACATAGTATATATTATAATGAAAAATCCACATGCATCTATTTAAGGGGTAACAAGGACTTAAGATATGAAAAGGGGAAAAATATACTCATCAATACAGGATATGGTAAATCCAGTTACAGAGTCCTTGGAGAGCTGTAGACTGAATACGCTGCTTCACGCACCTGACCCAGTCTTCACCTCCCAAGAAAACTCGAGCTCCTCCCCCTTTCCTTTTAAGAGGTCACATCATCAGAAGTGAATACCTACTACAATATATATAATATGTAATAGTACATATGTAATGTAACATGCATATCAATGCTGAGTAGAAACTCAGCAAATGACACTATTTAATGAAGTGCTCTCCACAGATATGGTATGAATAGCTTCTTTCATGCTTGCTATCTTTTAATTGGCTTCTATTTGTTGTTTCAGTTGGTTGGGTTGCTTTTTGCTTGTTTTCTTTTCTGTACCTGCAAGCCTCTACACATCCACACCTCGGCCTTTTTAGTTGGATGGATTTTAAACAAGAAATGATAATCTAGACAGCTTTTCATTGGAAACATAATGTATGATGGCTGGTTGTTTGGGAACACTTGTGTCCCTACTTCAAAATTTTCCTCTCAAGACTAAGTATCTTGGTGATCAGAGTTTCTCACTATGGAAAACAAACTGGTCCCTAAGAAAAAAACACCATGGTGTAGGGCAAGAATAATAAAGAGAAAAACGGGCAAGAATAATAAAGAGAAAAACTACCCACTCAGGAACACCTCAGGGGCAGAGTTCCAGTCAGACACGTCAGGTTTCCTGGGAGAACCCGAGCAGGATGGTATGGACCGCAGTTCTGGCTGGACATGTAGAGTTCCACTAGTGAGCAAGGGTGTTTGATGTGAGCCCTTGCCCATTAGGACAGAGTGGACACACAAGCCCCCTGGGCAGGTCCCCAAGGCTCTTTGGCAGAAATCTTGCTTCTTGGGTCAGCTGGGCTCCCTGAGATGGGTGTTTTTCTTCTTTTTCAGCGTGTGGCAATAAGGTGGACCCCGTGTATGAGGCCCTCCGATTTGGCACTTCCCTGGCCCAGAGAACGAAGAAGGGCAGCTCAGGCAGTGGTTCTGACTCACCCCCCAGAACCTCGGTAATTGACCTCATCTTCAGTTCCATCAAATGTCTGGGTGGGAAGCGGAGGAGATGGCTTGGTTGGCTAAGTACTAGCGGGCTTGCATGAAGACCCAAGTTAGATTGCAAGAACCCATGTAGAAGCCAGTGCAGCTTGTGTGCCTGTATCCCCAGCAGGGGCGGGGCAGACTGCAGGTCCCTCAAACTCATTGGCTACCCAACTTCAAGGAATTGTTGAGCTCAAAGCTTAGTATCAACAGGTATGGGTTCCTGTGTCCAGCAGTAGAGAGTAGGAATTTAGATCAGACATGTGGGGCTAGAGAGTCTTCTGATGCCACACAATTTCTAAAAAGCCATCTTTAAAGTCATTGACAGCTCTGTCCCTCTACTGACTCCCAAGAGAAAAATAAAATCATAATCATGTTTCATTGTCTACACGAATGAAATTCTCAAGAAGAAAGGTGACAGTTTAAAAAATGAAAAATAACTTCCATCCTTTTTTTTGTCCTAGCTTATGCATAACATTGATACTGTTCAGGTTTGTCTTCTACTTGGTAAGGGTGAATAGTCGTGGATAGTTTGCTAGCACTGTAGGGGACACTAAGGAGGAAGGGCTCCCCACTCTTTGGTTCAGTTGTTTCTAAAGACTGAACTAGTAGAGAAGAAATCACTGTGTAGTGTTTCAGAAGGACATGTATCTCCTTCTATTTCATTAAGAACAAGAGCGGAACAACTGTGTTAGGGTTACTATAATGGCTATTTCATGTGAGCACTGAAGGATTTGATAGCAAAATCGAAGTGTTTGGCTCAAGTACACTTTGTCTCAGGGCACTTAGGGTATTACTTGTAACATTGTCCGTGTGCTTCAGTGTATGCTAATGTTCATGTGGGGGTATACATATGTGTGTGCATGCATGTGGAGGCCAGAGGTCAAGGTTAAGGTGTTTTCCTCTATCATTCTCTCACCTGCCACCTTTTTTTAGTCATATAGTTTCTCGATAACCCTGAAACCAGTTCAACTAGTCTGCTTGTCCCAGTGTCCCCACCCAACACTGGGGTTATAAGCACCTATCCCCAACGCCTGGTCTTTATGTAAGTGCTGGCAATCTAGACTCAGTTCTCATGCTCACACAGCAACCACCAAGTGAGCCCTCCTCAGGCTCCTAGAATTTGTGACATGACCTGATGACCTTCTGAGGAGGACATCATTCTCATTTGAAATTCAAACGGTGATGTTAATTCATCTACCAGAAGACTCCCCATAGAAAGGGTGCTAAATGTGATTGAAATAAAAACCATGCC
This sequence comes from Mesocricetus auratus, assembly GCF_017639785.1. NCBI lineage: Eukaryota > Metazoa > Chordata > Mammalia > Rodentia > Cricetidae > Mesocricetus > Mesocricetus auratus. Next base: position 48,910,618 of record NW_024429267.1, on the reverse strand, counting down.
AAAGTGCATGAGTTTGTGTGGACATGTCTGTCAGTAAGGGACCATATATAACAGATGAAACTTAGAAAGTGCTATGCAAATCCCTCTTTAGCTCCAGTACTGGCATTAAAGTTCTATACTCAGTTGGCCCATGATACATCATGGTTCACTGGCTTATTCTGTGCTGTCTCCCATTTCCTCCAAGGCATCAGAGCTTGTGGAGGTTCCTGAAGAGGCTGATGGACCAGGAGACGGGTCTGATCTCAGGACACGCAGCAACAGTGGTGAGTGAGGACTACCCTGCTGAGACCTGAGCACACTGTCAGAGCCCCAAGGGCTGTGTCCACTCCTTTCACACCCCTCCCATTCTCTGATAGCTCTGGAGTGGGACCTGGGCAAGAGTCTGGTGTTCTCGAAGAAAGGCAGGTGTCCATTCCAGGCAATTCCAAAGATCTGGCTCTGCTTGCCTCCACCCTGACTCCAGCGTGTTCTCAGACCTATAGGCGTGGCCGTTAAATGGCTTGGGGGTTGCTTACAGCCTTTTGTGAATCGGGTTTTCCTCCACTGACCCGGATTAGACCTGAAAACCTGACCATTTGCACATGGCTTTGTGCCACAGCTGACATGCCTGATCAGGCGGCCAGTGGTGCCAGTCAGAGAGAGGGACACATCCCAGTCATTCTCGTAGATTGTTAAGACTCAGAAACCACTGTGGGGGGGTAGGAAATACCTCAATCAGTGTTTGCCTTGAAAGCACAAGGACCGGAGATCAATGTCCAGAATCCACATTTTAAAAAATGGATGGTACCTGAGGAATGACAGCAGAGGTTGACACACCAGATTCCATAAACACTGGCACATATGTGCATATGTGCACTCAAACCCACACACCCATCTGTACATGCACATATAAGAACATGCATGTGCATGTGCAAGCACACAACACCTACACCTACACCTACACACACACACACACACACACACACACACACGGGGATAAAAAGCTCTATGGGGGCTGGAGAGTTGGGCCAGCGGTTAAGAGGACTGATTGCACTATCAGAGTGGCAGAGTTTGGATTTCAGTGCATACATCAGGCAGCTCATGAAACCACAGCTCCAATGGATCTGATGCCCCCCTTCATGCCTATGGGCACCTGTATACACACATACACACTCATGCACATGCACACATTTACACACACTAAACTAGTAGGGATATCTGCTAGGTAGATTACAGCAAAGCATGGAAGCCTCAGCTGACTTCAATATCTGAAGACATCCTTCACCTTCCGGTTGGTGGAAGATGGGGGTCTTTTTGTACACTCTAGATAGGATTTTGCTTCACAGTCCCAAGGATATGAGATCAAACGCAGGAGAATGATAAATATCTACTAAGGGGGCTAAAAGCCATCCAAGACAGTTTGACTCCACATCTCTAAGAACTGACTCCGCAATCACAGAGATTAGTCGGTTGACCAGCCTTGTTGAGCCTTTAACAGAGGCGTGACTGTTTTGTCCGGAAACTTCCGTTCATGGGTTCTTCACCATCACACAGAAAAATGGTGCAACCACCGGCTGAGCTCTTAGCAATGTGTTGGCAGACACACAGTTAGCAGGCAGAATCAGGCAGCGCCATCCTGGTCCAGGTCTATGTACAACCATGCGCCTGCCAGCTGGATTCAACTAGCAGCACCAGAGTTCAATATTGCAAAGATTAAGCCACCAGTTACATAATTAAACTTGCCCATTCAGGTGGCAAGTCTAGCCAGCCCCTCATGCTGAGTCTAATCTCTGTGGTCACCTGTCTGCTGGCTGTCTTCTTCAGTGGACCTGATGGTCTCTGCCTTGGACATCCGGGCCTCGGCAAGCCTTGCTCTGGACTCAACTTTGAGAGCATATGACCCTGAGATACTGAGTAGATGCTTTCTACCCATCTCTAAAATGAAAATATTGACATCACTAGGAGTTCCAGTGGGCCAGGCTTAGCCACCCATCCCCAGTAAGGCAACCAGATAGATGCATAATGGCAAAAGGCAGAGTGAAGTGGCCATGGTGGGACAAGAAACAGACACAGGGTCCAGGGTACAAACAAGCAGTTTACAAAGAAGGCATGGTGGGCTAGAGGGATGGTTCAGTGGTTAAGAACACTTGCTATTCTTGAAGAGGACCAGAGTTCGATTCCCAGCACCCACATCAGGTAGTTCACAACTGCCTGTAACTACCCCAGGAAATCCAACACCCTCTTCTTTTCTCCAAAGGAACTGTTCATGTGTATGTACCCAGGCATAAATGAAATTAATGTTTTAATAAAGGGCAAGAGGTATGCTGTGTTAAGGAGTCTTGGTCAAGCTGCAATCCTGACCATCACTGTCCTACCATTATCTCAGCTTCATTCTGCCCAGTGGCCCAGTACGATGTTAAGCTGTGAATCTGATATTTGTAAGGACACAGCCTCATCTTCATGGATGATTGTCCTCATCTGAGAGGTTTTGGTCTTCCTGGAGTTCAAAATGACACAGGAGGAAGGATAAGGACCATTGCTTACTCTAAGCCTTAAGCTAGCTACAGATAAAAAAATGAAGTCAGTGAGTCCAGGCTCTCACTCCTTGCTTTTAGTTACCTTGTGGGCCCAAGTGGGGAATCAACAATTGTTAGCAAAAGCAGTTTCTAAGTGCATTTTCAGTAACTGTGAATCCATAAGGCCGTCATGATCTTTAAATAAGACGATGTAATGCCACCCACACACAGTAAGCCAGCCTTCATCTCCTGCACCAGGATTTTCCAGATATCTATGGCCTATGAGGGCCAGTCTTTGGAATGTGGAACTTATATTGGCTGATATCAGGGTTCCTAGGGCACTTCAAGATTGGTTCCAGATTCTTGTGTCTACAAACAAAGAACTAAGCAAATACGCATAGTTGCAATGGAACCAGAGATGGTTTGTTAAGAGAAAGGACAGGGAAGCTGGCCAGAGCAGAGAACTTGCTTAGGAGCTCAGAGGTGCCTAGTGCACAATGGACTAGGACTTTGTGGGCTCCTTTGCATGGCATGGACCATCTCACTTAAGCTCTGTTACATGGTTCTCCTTACCACTCCATCCTTAGGAGCCTCATTAGTGTCTGAACTCTTCACCCAATGGCACAGAGATTTTGTGCACAGCTGAATGGATTGGAGACAGTGTGCCTTCAACAGTGGCCAGTTCTAATCACATAGGGTTTTTCCAGCCTTCTTCTGTGTGAACTGTTTACATTTTGTTTATTCAATATCCAATAAGGCTTTAGACAAGGCCTTCTGGACCTCATACTCTGGCCTAGTCTCCAGCCTCACAGGCACCATAAAATTAAAAACACACATACACACATGCCTTTCCTCAGTCTCTTCAGCCACTCACCCACCCACCCGGACTCCCCCACACCTCTCTGCTCAGGGAATAGGAACACCACTCAACCTTTCTTCATACACCTCCACATCTAGCCCATCAGCAAATCTACCTATAGCTCATCAGAACAGCCATCACATGTCTACCACTGGGCTCTTGGTCTCAGCCTTCCAGGTCTGACTCCATCAATGCTAGCCTGTTGGACTCGTCCATTTGGTAGTTAAGACTTCCCTTAAGGACAGAGAGGTCTTCTCTGACCAACTGCTCTTAACAGAGTTATACATTTCAAAGAGCTGGATTTGGAGATTATCACTGCAAAGTGTGATTGCCACTAGCGAATTCTTCATAAGCTCCTCGAGACAGAGACACAGCCTGGAGATTCCTGCTTTACCTGCCCACAGAATAGCAAGTCCCATATCATTTGGGACCCTGTTAGAAATGCAGAATTTCAGTTTACCTGCAGAATAGACATGGGTATATGATCTGTTGCATTTGAGAAATAGGGTTAGAGCATTAAGTTTCTCTCACTCACAATGTACACGTGCATGAAAACACAGAGAGAGAGAGAGAGAGAGAGAGAGAACACATTCCAAATAGATAAAGAATGAAGAATAAACACACTCAATAGCCTAAAGTTGACTATTTTCCATCTGTTCCATATTAACAAGCAATTTACAGCCATATTTAAAGAGAGCTGTGAGACTCAACATGGTAGCACACACCTAAAACCCAAATGCTCAGGAAGCAGAGACACGATGATCACAAGTTCAAGGCCAGCCCAAACTACATGAGCAACTCATCTCAATTTTTAGTAAGGATTAAGGAAAAGAAAAAGCCATAGGAAGAGAGAAAGATTCATTGAAAACAAACTATAAACTTCCAACAAGCTCTTTGATCGGCATAGCTTTCTTCACAATGCCTTAGCAGCTGCAGGGGGAGTAAGTGGGCAGCAGTTTGCTCCACACTCCTAATTGCTCTCAGTCGCTCATCCATGCAGTCCCGGAGGTAACGGGACAAAGCACACTCAAACGCTGAAGTTTCCTTAGGGTCCTCTTGATCAGGACAAGCATGGATTCCAGAAGTTCTGCGGAACTGGTCACAAGCTGTTCAGGAATGGCACATTTCGTCGTGTCCAAAAGGCACGCCTAGTTCACATACCTGTTATGTCTTCCCATCAAATGCCACGCCAGACTTCTTGAAGAACGTCTCTGTGCAGCTTCCTTAGAAAGGGGCTCAGTTTGTGCTGTCATTGGTGCTAAGAGTTGTCTTAGAGTTGTCTTGGGCAGGTCTGAGTCCTGGCTCCTGTTCTCCTGGATCTGCCACAGATACAGATGGGGAAGGTGTTGGCTTTCACCATAGCTTCACTGCTAAGTTTTCACTCATGACAAAGCAACATGACAACTGAGAAGCAATGGGCAGCTGCCTCTTTCTGCTCTAAATGCCAGATGACAGCTTTCCCAGGAGCCTCCGATGGCTGCATTTCACTCTGATCGTATTGATCATTGTTTCCCTGGAAAAGGAGCAGGGTGTAGGCAAGGCACATTCTTATAAATTCTCCTCCAAAAGGACTGAGTCAGTCACATCCACTCAAGGATGTCACAAAGCCCAGTGTTGCCTCAGTTTGTGCTTGTGTAAAAAACTTTTGCCCAGAAAGAAAAATAAGCAAACTTTGAAAAAAAATATTTTCTTTTGTCTTTAGCATATGTCCTTTCTAGACATCAAATGCTAACTTGTCACCACTGGGGGAGGAAAGAAGATGAGATGGAGGGGGAATGGGAGAGACAATGGGGCAGAATAGGAGAATGGAAGGAGGAAGAGAGGAAGGGGAAGTGGGGAAGAGAGGAAGAGAGAGAGGGAGCTTTCTTTCTTGAATTTACAGTCTGAATCCATGTTCCCTGTATGAGCAAAGCAAACAGGAGCTTTTGTTTTAAACTGTCAAATGAGATCATGTCATAAGTCATGCACAGGGGCAAAGGTAACTCCTGTCTATGGAATTTAAATCAAGAACTCAGCATTCCCCACAAGAAGCTTTCAACAAACATAATGTAATAATCAAGATTCACCCAACGGGAAAATGTGTTACTATCCCACTGGAAGTCCTCTGTGCTAACCATTGCACCTCAGAGCTACCTGAAAAGGTACTGCTGTCAGAGAGAGGTAACAGGGTCAGATAATTTAAGGTCAGAGCCTCAGAGGCATATATGTCAAACTTATCAAACAATTATATAGTCATTTATGTTTAAAATGCTTAATATAAACTAGAAAAATCTAACAAAAGAACAAGAGACTATCAAAACTCCAAAAGAGGGCTTCCAGAATATTGTAAAGTAGAAATGTGTTTGACAAGCTGGATAGGGCATTTGACACAGCTAAAGAGAAAAATAGCATCTAGAAATACAGAGTCAATAAACGTAGTGAATACCCAGGGCAACAAAGACTGGGATCTGAGAGTAAATGTGTTGTGGAAAAAGAGTGGGCAATTCCAACACACAGCCAGCTGACATACACAGAGATAGGAGTAAGAGAACATTCAGAACATTCTGTCTGAGAACTTACAGAACTGATTGAAGACACCATTCCTCAGAGCCATCTCTGTGACACAACAGGACTGCAAAGACAGCCACATACTCATGAGGCTGGAATGCAGTCAATGACAGAGGAACGAAAGTTACACAAGAGCTTCCTACAGATTACGGCTGAATCCAACAGTGATATGGCGTCCTTAGGATGAAAAAAAGAAGAAAGGAGGAAGGAAGAGAGGGAGGGAGGGAGGGAGGACTTTTAACCTGGAATCATAAATAAAGCCACCACAGTGTCTTTGTTTTGGATTTTATTGCTGTGAAGAGACACCATGATCATGGCAACTCTTATGAAGGGAAACATTTAATTGGGGTGACTTGCTTGCAGTTTCAGAGGTTCAGTCCATTATCATTATGTCAGGGAGCATGGCAGTGTGCAGGCAGATGTGGTGCTGGAGCTGAGAGTCCTACATCTTGGACTCAGAGGCAACAGGAAGTTGACTGACTGAAACACGGAATCAACTTTGAGAAAAGAGACCTCAAAGCCCACCCCTACAATGACACACTTCCTCCAACAAGATCACATCTACTCGAAGAAGGCCACACCTCCTAATAGTGCCACTCCCTTTGGGGGCCATTTTCTTTCAAACTACACACACAGCAAACACCCTGACACAAGAAGAAATGGAAAGCCAAGAGAGTGGCGGGGCCAGGCAGGTGGATCTGTGAATAGAAGCACTTGCTATCCAAGTCTGGCAACCTTAGCTCAAGCCCCAGATCCCACTGTGGATAAAGAAAACTGGTCCCTAAAAGTTGTCCTCTGACCTGCATATGCACGCCACCTCACACATCATATACACATATAATAAGAAATAAAAAAGAGAAAAAAAGAAAGTGACAAATGGAGAGTCAAATCTAGGAAAGCATACATTGGCTACCTAAAAAAAGAAATCAATGGTGCTTTTAAACATTGTTGATAAGATATCTAAAGTACTGATCTGAAAAATAGACAATGGATATTCAGTGATCCTCATACTGTTTGAGGGAAGCTTAAAAATGTTTCACTTTTGATCTTATTAAAATATGCTTCATTAAAGATCTAAAACAATACAACAGATAGCAAAATAGAGCAAATTTTCCAAACTACAAAAGGTGACAAAAATTGAATTAATTGAGTGGCAAGGAAGAGCCAACCAATCAAAGAGAAAGTACTAGGAACTCTACGTGAGGTCATCTTCCAGACTCCTTAACACACACACACACACACACACACACACACACACGAGTGTACACGTGAACATGTATACACACATGACAACAAAAAGTCAGAAAACAAAATATGGTACTCCCATCCAAAAACAAACAGCACGAAGATAGTAATCATAAAGATACAAGCAGACATAATTAACTTGCAAGGACAGGGCAATAAATCCTGAGTAGATATTAAAGAGAAAAAATTTATAAACCCTAACAATTTTAAGATGGAAGAGAGTAGGGAATCAAGATGTCATAACCAAAAGGGGAATATAACACATGGAATAGACAAGACAGCCGTGACCAAACTCTCCCAGAAGAGCCTGAAAACCCTTTCTAAATGAGCTGATACCAAAATCGCCAGAGTAACTATGGCCCAACTGCAGAAGGATGGAATTAGAAATTGTGAGTGTTTCTAACCCTTATAGAAACTGCCAAGCCTGGACAACTTCATAGGTAAATTCTACCAAACAATTAAGGGACAGAAAATTCCCACATTACATAAACTCTTCCTGAGAAGCGAAAGCACAGCAAGGAGGGAGGGCAGGCGCATTCTCTAACTTGGTTTACGAGGTTATTACAATACCGACTTCAAAACCAAACAAGGCCGGAGAAGGGAAAATTGCTGGCCGCTCTCTCTTGAGTACAGATGCAAAAGTCTGTAGTAAAATTCTCATGAGCTGAACCCAGTGATGCACTGTGTTTTAAAGGTACTGCAGGATAACTACTTTGTAATTAGACCAAGAATTCAAATTTGGGCCCATATCAGATAATTTAATAGTGTAACCTGGCATAGTATCATTCATGGGCGGCACAGATCCACAAAAAGGAAAACAAAACAGCCCTTTTCTCCACACAATAAAAACACTTTAAAGCAGCAAAAATAACAGCTGTACAGTATACCCAATTGTACAATATACAGGTTGTGCAATATACACATTGTACAATATACATGGTTGCACAGTGTACAGACAACTGCCTTACTTTTCTCCTCCATTCTGCAAATCAGCTTCAGAAACTCTTTGGGGAGGGGGACATACTGTTCTTGCAGAGGACCTGAGTTCAGTTTCCAGCACCCACCCAAATTTGATCACCACCACCCATGCATGGTGACTCACAACCTATAACTCCATATCCAGGGGATCTGACACTTTTTTCTTACCTCCACAGGCAGTTGCACTCATGTGTACACACACACACACACACACACACACACACACACAATTAAATAATCCTAGGAAGAAGAAGAAAGGTTTGGGGAAATAAATTTTAAAACTCCTGCTGCTTTTGACTACAGAAAAGCTTAAGGTCACTTCAAATAATTTTCTCAATAGTTCATATGAATAATATATATTTGAACTAGAAGACCTGATGGATATTCAATAAAAGCGTAAAATATGAAATTTAGAAACTGTACAATCTTTCCAAACTGGACATTGTAGACTCACCTGATGAGATTCCCTTCTTTAGACCCTCTTTGTTTGTTTCCAATCAATGATTTACTAGTCTTTTGGGAAGAATACAGTTTTATACTTACAGAACCAAGTATTTACACCAGGATTTGAGGAGACGACATAATACTAGGAAAGGGTGTTGGTGGCCTCTGCCCTGTTTCACCAGGCAGACACCAAGTTAAGTAACCAAATGCTTCAGGCAAGCTCTTTGGAAAGGGACCACTTACCACAACTCAGTGATGCTGCATTGGTAGTACATGGGCATCTTGGGCACCCTTGTGCTAGTGAAACTGCACCTGTAAACTCTGGAATTATAAACAGAATGCCCTGGGTAGTTAAGACTCCTTAGGACTTCTGCAGGAGCTCTTGTTTTGGATGTTTTTAACATAGAATTTCTCTGTCTGTGTCATTAACAGTTGAGAAGCTGGTAAGATGTATAGTGGGTAAAAGGGGCTGGCCTCCAAGTCTGACGACCAGAGTTCAATCCCCAGGCCCTACATGGTAGAAGGAGAGAACTGATTCTCACTAATTGTCCTCTGATTTCCAAAGGCACACTGTGGTGTGCAACAAACACACACATACACACACACACACACACACAGTGTGATTTTTATAAAACTAACTGAATGAATGAACAGTAGAGAGTCAGGACACCAATTAACCAAATTATATGGATTCCTATGGTACCTACCATCCTGTGATGATAACTTCTTTCTATTGTAAAGGAGAAGAATGAAGAATAAATATGTTATTCTAAAAAGTCAAGCCATCACAATGCTAGAATAATTTTCAGAGCAAGCCTACTGCATAAACCCTTTACCTCAATTTACTCAAAGGAAGATCTATCCAGTGAGAATGACAAGCTGGCCATGGTCATTGGACCAGATCTGACAAGTAAAGCTCACTAGGTTTCTGTAAAGAACACTGGACAAGTGTGCATCTGGACAGTGAGAACTCTGGGCCTGTGTGCATCTGGACAGCGAGAACTCTGGACAAGCATGCATCTGGATGGTGAGAATTCTGGGCCTGTGTGCGGCTGGACAGTGAGAACTCTGGGGCTGTGTGCATCTGGACAGTGAGAACTCTGGACCTGTGTGCGGCTGGACAGTGAAAACTCTGGATAAGTGTGTATCTGGACAGTGAGAACTCTGGAAAAGTGTGTATCTGGACAGTGAGAACTGCCCATCTTGAGAGGTTTTATTATCAAAGGCGATGCCTTCAAGCTGATAACCCAGCACACAAAGAGAGGATTACACAGTCCAAAACTAAGTTCAGAGACGATCCAGCCAGTGGCCTCAGTACATTAGAAGTAATCAATCAGGGGAATGTTCTGAAGTTCAAAGCTAATGCTTTAAGATAGCATTAAGAGTATCAGAGAACTGGATGTGAAAATCCTGGTGTTTCAGAAAGGTTACTAGGAGTTGTCTTCTCAGGTGATTCCACACAGTGAACATGCCTCTGCCTCTGAAAGGGCGCTCCCAGAGGAGAGATTCAGACACACACCTGGCCAGTGATGGTGGGGATGTATCACTGAGTACACACAGACCAGGGTGACAAGCGGGGCTGGAAGGATGCTGAATGAGGAGGCAGGGAAAGCGTCTCTGAAAGAAGAATGAGGAGCCGGGCGTTGGTGACGCATGCCTTTAATCCCAGCACTCGGGAGGCAGAGGCAGGCGGATCTCTGTGAGTTCGAGGCCAGGCTAGACCGACAGCCTCCAAAACAGAGAAACCCTGTCTCATAAAAAAAAAAAAAAAAAAAAAAAAGAAGAAGAATGAGGTAGGGAGGTAAAGATGGGGATGGGAAGCAGCCAGTGATAAGCTCCAGTTCAGGAAATAATCAAAACTGCCCCCATCACGCATGTCTCCAAACATGGCTACCAGCCACACAAAACCCCTGTGTTCTCTTTCCTCCCTCAGTGTTTACATATCCAGAGAATGGCACCAATGACTTCAGAGACCAAGTAAAGACCACGAACCACCAGGTATGTAGAAACCACGGAACACAGATCAGGTGAGAGCTCCTGGGTCAAACTGCCAATCATCACCCAAGCGGGTCACAAAATCCATGAGGGGAGGCATAGCATCATGTCAAATTATTTTTTAAATCACTTGAAAAAAGTAACATGTCTGACAATAAGTGCCAGCGAGGCATTATGTGGCGTCATATAATAAAATGTGACATCATATGATGTGACATCATATAATAAATAACACAGAATAGAAGAAGCACAGCATATAAAAGATGAAAAGGATAAACACAATATTAATGACATTCACAATTTTCTGTCATATGTTACTATAAGCTGACACACTCTAAAATGTGTTAATCACAAAATCATATTGTGATTGTGTATGCTATGCATGCATGTGTTGTGATATTAGATATGCCCACTCATATATGCGCATATAATTACAATAGGCTCAAGCAATAATGTGCAATGTACACAAGCCTTAAATCATAGTGGAATGGAAGGCCTGTGAGATGGTTTGGTGGGTGAAGGGGCTTGCTGCCAAGCCTGCTGACCTGAGTTCAGGCTCTGAAACCCACAGTTACCCTCTGACCGCCACATGTACACTCTGGAACATACATGCTCCACACACCAGTAAATTAGGGTGAAAAATAATTTCAGGGTTCAAAACGCTACCATACAATTTTGTACAAGTCTTATGTTTTATATTCATAAATAGAATATATTTATTCTATTGTATAATGTACTCAAGAGCATTATGTAATTGTATATATGTAATATACCATTTTAGCTTGTATGTTATAAAATATAGATGTTTCTATAGTATTGCAATTTTTTGGTCAGTGATAACAGATTATATTTATATGACACTACAAGACTCCTTTACGGTATAATAAATTGAGGACTATAGTAAAACTATCTAACAGGGTTGTGGTGAAGTTCAGTTATGTTAATACAAATAATAAAATATCAGACAGCCTGTAAGCTATCAAAATTTTGGCGGCTTTTATTTGCAGTATTTGCAAGTCAATAGATTGTGGTACTGTGACATAGCTACCAGTTCACTGCCAAAAATCTATGCTTTCCCCACCACAGATGAACTGATTGTCATATGAATGTCCATGGGCTCTTTGATGTAGTGTATACCAACTTTTAACCAACCAATAACAAATCAGTGTTAGGTGTCCAGTGAGATGGCTCAGTGGTTGAGAGTACCTCTTGCCTGTCCTAGTTAGGATTGTTATTTCTGTGATAAAACTCCATGCTTTTCTCAGCCTGCTGTCTTATAGAACCCAGAACCACTTGTCCAGGGGTAGCCCCATCCCCAGTGGGCCAGGACCTCCCCCATTAATCACTAATTAAGATAATACCCTACAGCCTGGTCGTATGCATTTTCTGAATTGAGATTCCTTTCCTCCAATGACTCTAGCTTGTGTCAAGTTGACATAAAACTAGCCAGCATAAGTGACTCCTTTTCAACTTGACACAAACACATCACCATTAAGCCACAGACTTCCCTTTCTTATTCAACCCCAAGATCTCACACTAAAAACATGAAAAAACTTTAAACCTCCCACAGTCTACAAATTCAAACACATTAAAAGTTTACTCCCTTTAGAATATCCAGTCTCTGATCGTCGCAAAGATTATATAAAAAGTTAAAAAAATATATTCAGTCTCTTTAAAAAACTAAAATCTCTTTTAAAAGTTAAAATTCTCTTCTGTGGGATCCTGTAAAAATCAAAGTTAAGCTAAATACTTTTTTACTTCAAGCGGGAAGAACCAGGAGACAGTCACAATCTGAATGAAGCAAAACCAAACCCCAGCAGTGTAAGTAATTCAGTGTCCAATACCTGGGATTCGCTCAGCGTCTTCTGAACTCCTCCTAAGCGCTTGGGCCACTTCCCTGGCTCCTCCCCACACCCACCTTGTCCCCTAGGCTCAGGCCGGTCCCGCTGCACACTGGCTTCTATCGGCCATCCCGTGGAAAAGGCATCTCCAAAGTTCTGGGGTCTCTTGTGCAACTGGGCTGCACTTTCACCGGGAGCCTGTGCTGGGCTCTCGTCAGGGACTCAAACCCTGCCATAGTGCCTCAGCTGCTCTCCATGACCCCTTCCCAGCCCCACCCGAGTGAGTCTTATACTGCCCAGTCTTATACAAACGCCAGCACGGGGTGCAACCTCGGCAGCCTCCGGAACACAGCTTGTACGTTCTGACTCTGAGGAAACACTTCCCAGAAGAAGACTTTACCTCAGTGATGCGGGTCTTCTTAACCACCACAAATTTCTCAGCTCCAGCTGACCAGCATGGATCGTTCCAGTAAAACCAAGGTTTTCTGCCAGTGCTCCTGGTATCTTCCTGATCCCAGCTGTCTTCAGCCCCAGCTAACAAGAAACACAGCAAATGGCCCTCGTAGAGTCATTAAAGGACTCCCTCAAACTTCCCTCTGAAACAAGCCAGGCCCCCATCCTCTGCACTGTTCTCAACACTGTTACCTTCCAAGCCCCCACAGAACAGCTCGCCACGCTTGAACACTCAATGGCTTTTCCAACCCGAAGTTCGAAATTCCTTCCACAGTCCTCCCAAAAACACAGGGTCAGGTCTGTCACAGCGATACCTCCCTATCCTGGTACCAATTTCTGTCAAAGTTAGGGTTGCTATTGCTGTGATAAAACACCGTAACCAAAGCTACTTGGAGACGAAAGAGTTCGTGTGGCTGGCCTTACTTCCACGTCACTGTTCATCATGGAAGACGGTCAGGTTAGGAACTCAGAGGAGCCAGAGGCAGGAGCTGATGCAGAGGCCATGGAGGGGTGCTGCTTACTGGCTCGCTCCTCATGGCTTGCTCAGCCTGAACCCAGGACCACTAGGCCAGGGACAGCATCCACAGTGGGCGGAGTCCTCCCACATCAATCACTAATTAAGAAAATGTTCTACAGCTAGATCTTAAAGAGACATTTTCTCAGTTGAGGCTCCTTCTTCTCCAATGACGCTACCTTGTGTCAAAATTGACATAAAAATTGCCCACACATCACACTTTCAGAAAACCCAGGTTCAGTTCCTAGCAAGCATATGAGGTCGCTCCCAGCCATTTGTAACTCCCCCTCCAGAGGATCTGATGCCTCTGCTGGCCTCCACAGGCATTGCATATATGGTGGTGCACGTGCATACAATTAAATTAACCAATAACTCTTTTTATAAATGTCTATTTTGGGAGGGAAATTTTTTTATTCCTGTTCATATGCCTCTCTTTTGTTCAGAGAAAATGTTCTCACTTGTGGCAGAGGAGGTGGTTCTGGTAATTTAAGTTCTTACCACACAGTCCTGAGGACCAGAGCTCAGATCCCTATGGCCCACATAAAAGCCAGGCGGGCATGGAGGCTCACTTGGAATTCCACCCTCAGAAAATAAAAACAGGGAATCTGCAGAGAAAGCTGACGAAAGAAACTAGCTACATCTGCAAGCCCTGGGTTTTATTGAGAGACCCTGCCTCAATAAATGGGGTAGAAAAGTGATTAGGATGAGTCCTAACATAAGCCTGCAAACACACACACACACACACACACACACACACACACACACACAAATAGGAAGAAAATATTCCCATTTCTGACATTTTTCATGAAATGTCATTTTTTCAAAGAAAAAAATCACCTGAAGAAAATGATTCTTTCTGACACATTCCAAGCATTTCAAATAGTTTATAGAGGAGTATAACTCCAAAATTCAAAGTAAGCTAAGGAGCTGGCTGTGGTGGCGCACGTCTTTAATCCCAGCACTAGCGAGGCAGAGGCAGGCAGATCTCTGTGAGTTCAATGCCAGCCTGGTCTACATAATGAGTTCCAAGACAGCCAGGGTTATGTGGAGAGACCCTGTCTCAACCAATCAATCAGTAAATAAACAGTAAGCTCAGGTTGTGAGGGAAGCCTTAGTAACGGCCGTCGGTTTTGACTCCTGCGAGCCGCACATGGACACTCATGGCAGTCGTGTCTCCCTGTCCATGTTTTTCCTTCCTCTCTCAATTTCACTGTGTCTTATTTATCTTCTCTGGCAGGCACCTCTTTCCAAAGACCCATTACAGATGAACACCTACGTTGCCTTGTACAGATTTGTACCCCAAGAGAATGAAGACTTGGAAATGAGGTAAAAAAAATTATATGAATGGAAGATGATTTTAAAGTGGTCATTTTTCTACGTAAAAAAGAAAAAAAGCAGGGACAGTGGGGTGGCTCAGCAAGTAAAAGCAAGCTTTCTGACCCGAGTTCAAGCCCAGAGCTGTGATAGAAGGAGAGAACTAACTCCCAAGGCTGGTCTTCTGACCTCCACATGCGCATTGTGACACACACATTCACATTCACACATACACACATACACACACGCACACACACACACACGCAGACATACGTACACTACATAAACATATGCACACACACATACACACACATGCAGACATACATACACTACATACACATATGTGCACACACATACACATACATTCACATAAGCACACATACATACTCATCCCCTAACACATACACACACAGTCATGCACACACACATACACACACTACTACTACTACTACTAACAATAATAATCCCATGGGACTCACTAAAACAGTGACTGGTAGATACCTTTATGCATCCCCCACCCATCTGTGGGACTAACATTCGAGCTGTTTGCTGGGTTCTGTCCCCACTGTCTTATTCAGATGGTCTGTGGGGAAGCCAGAAGGTGTGCATCTATAACTAGTCTAAAGGCAGTGCTAACCTGATGCTGGTCTGGGGAACACACTTTACAAAGTGCTTCTTTGGTCCATGGCCCATGGATTGTGAGAGTTTCCATGAAGGTTAAGCATCGAACGTACTTGACATTCAGTGGAGTCTAATAGATAATCAAAGGATGTATTTTAATTCCCACGTTAGTATCGATGGAAGAGTTGAGCTACAACGGTCAGAGTCAATCTCCTGCCTCCTGCCTCAGGTCAGATTTGCTTGAATGTGCCTCCAAGTGGTGCTTGGGCTTCTTAGAGCAGTGTCAGGGTCTGCATCTGGCTTCTCCTTTTGCTTCAGGTAATGACTCATGGGTACTGTCATGGGTGAAGACTGGAGTCGGAAGGGCATCCTCTGGGATTCCCAGATGCTTGTGTCACCAAACAATAAGAGAATATGTTGCAGAAAAACGAAGCAAAACTAAAACAAAAACAAAAACAAACAAACAAACAAAAAAACACTACGTACAAGGAAGTAGTGAACCAAAGTTTGAGGAGGAGGTTCCATGGAACCCATGCCTGGCAGACTGGCACCTTTGACAGGTTCTTCATGTAAGGCATGCTTTGCTTTTTCAATTTCTCTGTGTATGCCTACATCAGCCTTGGCACAAAGGTGTTTAGCCTGATGTCTTTGTTCTCCACCTTACACCACTGCCACATGGTTCTGGGTTTTCTCCTTCACTTGGTAAACCTGCCAGGATGAAGGAGTCACTGTCTGGGGTGTAAGCACTGCCTGATTAGTCCTAGAATTCTGGGAGAGGATATGGCATTTTCAGGTGGTCTCTGTTTCCTCAGAGACAGTCCAAACCCTTGAGTCATTGCCTCCCTGGCTTTGTGACTGCGATGGGGCCTTCAGGAGATGGCTCACAGTTGACCACTGATGGAAATGAGGATGACAATAGTGCAGTATGCTGACTTCCTCAAGACTGCCATTTGGGTGTGTAGACTTTACAGTGGGGTACTGGGGATGACTCAATTGGGAAAGTGTTGGCTTGCAAGCGTAAGGACCTGAGTTCAATTCCCCAGAACCCGTTTAGAGGAAGAAGAGGAGGAGGAGATGTGGTGGCACAAGCTTGTAACCCTAGAGCGTGGGAGGCAGAAATGGATGATGGACTTGGGGACTCCATGGCCAGCCAGCTTAGTCTACTCAGAAAGTTCCAGGCCACTGAGAGGTCCTACCTCAAAAATCAAAATGGACAGTTCCTCAGGAACGATACATAAAATTGTCCTCTGGCCTCCACAACATACCCATGCGCACACATGTGTACCTACAGACACGTGAACACACACACCAAAAATAAATTTACGATGAAAGAGCTCCCTATTGTGCTGGCTCCACTGCTTTGCTAGACTTTGCTAGACTAGTATTCTGAATTCTCCAAAATGTTGACAGCAATTGCAAAGCAATGCTGAATGTTACCAGGGACATTGAAGAATGTCTGACTTTGTGCTGGCTGTCGGAAGTCTATGTGTTTATTTTTTGTTGGTTGCAGGCCATTAAAAGCCAAGATGTCTGGTCACGACTCCAACATTTACAATCTGCTTGCAGGCAAGCAGAGCTATTCATTCCCAGGAGGGAAATGCCTGTATTTTGTAGGCTGCAAGATCGAAGTGATAAATCACACTTACTTTTATTTATTTATTTACTTAGTTTTTCCTTTAAACTGCGGCATTGTTAGGTTCTCATTTTTAAAAGCCAGGAGCTCACTTAGCGTATTCAAGGCAATCCTGAGAGGATTGGGTATAAGTCCTTGAATGAGCTGGGACTTTGTGAATTATTTTTTCCTCCTCAAACCATAAGGGGAAAAAACATTTTGATAAGATACCATTCTTATCTGCCTGCATACCTACCCTGGGCAGCATTCTGGATACCTTCCTTGAGAAAGAAAGCAAAGGAATAACATATAAGGAATGTAAATTTGGGGACAAAAAAGACCCAGATGTCAAAGCTAGCTATCAAAAGAGCAGATAAGTCATGACTTCAGTAGATACCTTAGAGATTTGCCTGGTTACAGGAAAAGTGCTGCCTACCAGAGGCCAGTGGTGCAGGCCTCTCTGTGGTCCTTCCGTTTTAACTTACCTTCCTCCTGACACCAGCAATCAGGGCATCCCCATGCCACTGCCTCTCCAAAGTGATGTCCCCATAGAGAATGTAGCCTCTGTCCCCTGGCCTCCAGCCTGAGAGGTTTCCTGAGCCTCATGTCCAGAATGTATTCAATATTCATTCTCTACTCACTGGTCTAAAACCCAATATACCTGTCCCCTCGCATGTGTCTAGATTGTTGTCAGGATGCTGCCTGGTCTCTGTATTCCAACTTTGTGACCTCCTACTGTTCACCATGGGTGGAGCACAGATAATGGGTCGAGGCCACAGTGCCACTTTCACAGGTGCACCTAAACCTAGGAGTCAGGTGGGAGGGTTCCCTACCCTGCTTCTCATCCAACAACAGAGCACACAGCCTAACTATGAACTTCAGCTCCCTCATATTGAAAATGAGGACATTTCAAGTTGGGCTATTAGGATGAGGTGGTTGGTAGAAACTTTGCCATTTTAATACCAAAGTACTTCAGTTCTGTATTGTTCTGTTTTGTTTGCATTGTTCTGTTTTATTGTTGCCTCACTCTGTAGCCCAGGAATCTTGCTGCCTTGGCCCATTGGTGCTGGGATTATAGACATGTGCTGCTGTGTCCAACTCCAAAGAGCTCCAAAAGTAGATTCTTTATTTTCAGAATAGAGGGATGAAGGAGAGGAGGAAGAGGGAGAGTGAGGAAGGCAGAGACAGACAGCGTAAGTTCACGGATGCTTACAAGCGCAGTGTGGTACCACTTGGCCTAGGTGTGAGTCCCAAGCAAGTTACTCATGCACTTATATGACCCCATGTGTCTGGAGAAGCCACCCAATCCATCTAAGTCTTTACCCCTGAACATGAGAAGGTGCCTGGTAGAACCAGGTTGGCTTCAAAGCCCTGGTGTCCTCCATTGTCTTTGGATGTTAAACATTATTTGTGGAGACTCAGAACTTGTGCAGTCTCATCCCTGCTGGCCTCTGTTTTATTTCCAGTCCTTTCTCCCTTCCATGAAAGGACCATAGCCCTGTTTGACAGAGAATCTTTCCTTCCCGTAGTCTGTGTTATCTTATTTACCCTCCATCACTCACACACAGATACACACACATAGACACACACATACATACACACATACATACTTACATACACACATACACATACATACATACATGCATACACACATACACACATACACACATACACACACACACACACACACACACACACACACACGGCCTGCCTACCTCTTGACTGTCTTCATCCTCTCGGTCCTCCCTCAGCATCTATTGATTGTGGGGCATTCTCTCCTGGTGACTCTATCTGGGTTATTTCTTTCAGAAAATTTACCTCAACTTGTAGCCATGCAATTCTTGAACTGTCTAGTTATATCTGCCTCCCCTGTAAACTTCCTTGGGAAGCTCTACCTTCAACATTCACAATGCAACTAGTCCCAGTATCTCTACTGCTGTGAGCATGAGAAGTTTGCAAAACAAAGGCTTGAAGTCATTTCTTCTTATTCACATCAAAGCACCTTTTGTTTTTAATCAGTAGAGATACCTTATACATAAATCATCAAGAGATGTAAATGACCAAGTACACACAAAGTATTAAGCAGAGTAAACGAAAGAGTGAAAAGGTCAAATTCATATTTCTGTGACCACGTAGTGTCTATTTTAAAGAATCCACTTTGGCTTTCCACATCTAAGTCATTTTCATTTTTATTAGTTCTCTTCAAACAGATTTATATGATAATGGCCATTTTCTTCAGGTGGCTAAAAGAAATGGCAGGTTCTGGATGAGAAAAGCTTAGGAGACAAGACAGGCAAAGAAGAAATTGCTTCTTCAATATTATTCCGTTCTAAGGAAGATATAAATTAATGACTGTGCATGACAGAACACCTAAATGGAGAGAGAGTTCCAGAGAAAAACACATCTCTTTAACACCAAATAAGGGTTTAGAATTGTGAATCACCAGGCTCCTGGAAATGTCAAGTCTCTGACGTTCTGTGGGGGGTGAGTATGAATGAGAGCAAGCAACCATGAGCTAATCGTTAGCTAATGTCTGAATGGAAGCAACAACGTGTCTAGTTAACTAGTATCTGAATAAGAACAACTGTGTGCCTGGTTAGCTAGGATCTGAATGAGAGCAAACAATTGTGAGTCTGGTTACCCAGTATTTGCAGGAACCCTGGAGATGGATGGCCTGAATTCATCACTTCGAATTTGACATTGAGTTGAAAGTGACTGTAACCTACATATGGCTTTTGCCAGGGTATACTCTCAAGGTGCTGTCCCCTCTGAGCTCAAGGGGCCAGAGGGCTGGGAGGTATGGGAAGAGCAGATGGAAGTTATAATCCAGTGTAAGGTGCTGGCCTGGGGACACTGTTGGGGTGCTATAACACACCCTAGAGGGACACCCAAACAGTCTTGGGCCTTCAAGGCAGGCTCTACAAGGAGGCAGCATCAGCACTCGGGTTTCAGAACTCTGCTTGTAAGAGTTGGGGTAAAGAATAAAAAGGAAAATCTTAAGTTTCAGAGCTAGAGAAATTCAGTAAGAAGCACCAAGCAGGGGCCAAATGCCAACCCCATTACAGAGCAAATCTTGAAATTCTGGGACGGAGGCACATGATGCCGGCTGTGGATTGGTTCTTGACCAGTGACACCACTTGTGTTCTGTCTTCTGGAAGACTGGGGAGGAGCACCATTATTAAGAATGTGGGCAGAAAGTTGAGGCTGAGCCTGGAGCCCAGGGAGGCTGAACACACTGACTTTGCTCCTACCTGCTCTTTATATCCTATGTAGATGTTGGTCAGTGTCCTCTCTGAAAAAGCTGAGGATCTTAGTCATTTTTATTTTTTAAATGTGCATATGGATATATGTGCATGTGTGAATACTATGTGTGCAGAGTTGTGATTGTGTGTGGATACACATGCATATATGTTCATGTACGTGTAGAAGGCAGAGAATAGCTCTGAGTATCGTTTTTCAGGAACCGCCTGCCTTTGTGTTTATTTTTATTTCTTGCAACAAGGCCTCGCTCTGACCTGAACTCACCAACTAGGCTGGGCTAGCAAGCCCTAAGAAGCCACTTGTTTGCACCATGCCAGCATGGGGATTATAAGTGTGCACCGCTAAGCTCTGCTTTGTTTTTTTTTTAACATGTTTTCTGGGAACCAAGCTCAGTCCCTGACCAACTAGCTCTCTCCCCAGCCTTAATTTTTATTTTTCATTGACATAGTTTCATGTGTTTGTAAGATGCTATATGGTAGTTTAGTAAATTGTATAGTGCATATTGATTGAATTGGACTAAAGATTTAGCATTTCTGTGTTGGAAATGTTGGAAATCATCTCTAGTGACTATTTTTAAACATAAAAAGTGTCACGAAGTTAACTATTGCTGACCACAGTTACCATCCGTGCTACAGAACATTGGAAGCCTGCCTTCCTTCCTTACCCTGAACACATGTACCCATCCATTTCTTGTTGGACACTGAGCTCAATGTAGCAATGTATCCCCAGCACATTACTCTCCAATAATCCTATTAGGACTAGATTTGAGCCCTGAGTCCAGGAGCCTGTGTTCTGCAGACTGAGCGCATGACACATTGCCCTGGATACAGAAATTTTACAGTGAAGATCAGACTGTGATTCTCATACAAATATGCAATGAGCATATATCCAAATTATTCTTTGACTCACTAATATATGAGAGGACTGGTAAGATATGGTACCTAGTTCAGAGGGAGCCCAATGCATCATGTGTACAGTAACGATGAGGATTGCCGGTGGGAATTACAACTCAGTGCAAGCACAGCCAGAATTCATGGGGTGTTCCAACTCGACTGTGCCAGGAACAACTCTCTTGCATTTCTATGGGCAGTGACAATTGCATCGTTATAAGATTTCTATAACTTTTATGAAACGGATTCCCAGCATTCCTTGGAGTTCCTTTAGTAAAGCTGTGAGGTTGTCCAAGCCAACAATATTTTAGAGGAGAAAGCTGTTTGCAAGAGTAAAACCATTGGTTGTAAACTATAAGAATCACATAGAGAAGGTTATGAAAGTGGAGGTCCCTCGGGACACCACAGACCTCTACCTTAGGTCAAATCCTGCCTGGAGATCTGAGGTTGCATGCTCACCTGGATTCTGACTGTATTCCAGATTTGAAAGCAATCATAACTGCCATTGGTCAAAGGCAGACTCAAGCAGAGTGTTTGTCTCCTAAGCGTGAGGACATGAGTTCAATGCCCAAACCCCATGTAAAAACATGAGTGGAGCATGTAGTATGTGTTTGTAATCCCAGCACTGAAGAGGTACAGACAGTTGACTAAGCAACTTCCATGCCAGTGAGAAACCCTGTTTCAAAAACCAAAGGTAAATAGTTCCCTAGTAACAACACCCAAGGTTGTCGTCTGACCTACACACACAGAGAGAGAGAGAGAGAGAGAGAGAGCTCCAGTCTCCTGGTTCTGCACTGACCACCTGCAAGAGGCCTGCATTCACCACTGAGCCTGCTCGAATGCCTGTCACCTTGCCAGCTGTATGCACCCTATGTAAAATAGCAAAGGGGGAACACTGGAGACAAATGGACAGAAGAAGACTCCCCTGGTGTCTCATTTCCACTCTCTAAGTACATTACCGCTTGGCAAATGCATCAACTTAATTAAAACTAAATGTAATTCTAATGCACCAATTTGATTTAAAAATAATCTTCACAGTCGCCAGGACATCAAAATCCAATTAAGGCTATTTGAGGAAAGTCTCTGATGCATATTATGTGGTGAGGCTGCACTATGTCAAGAAACCCAGACCTTCCCAAATGCCAGTAATGTGTTTAGCAGCCTCCCTCCCACTCAAACGCCTCTCCCAATTAGGTTCTAGAGAGCGTGATCTGTAACAGTTCAGGAACATCTCCCCCAGATCTTCCAGACGGCCCTTGAGCTGAATGTTCTTGCTAGAATACAGACTTGGATGAAAATGCAAACAGCCTTAAGGCTCTCGAGTTTAAGATGGAAATCAAACTGCAGAGTCCAGGAGTTCCTGATGATCTGCTTATGTGCCCAGACTGTAAACAATTCTGGACCAGATTAATGAAGATTGAGAAATGAGTCTGGTGGAAAAAATCAACAGCAAATCTCAAATGAACAGAGTAATTTGGATGGTTCCCTTTTCTTTTCCCATTGGCTGGGTCTTTTGAGGACATCTGTTTTGGTTGAGTGGTGGTGTTGATGGAATCTTGATATGGACTTCTCTTTGTCTAATGAATAGGTTAGGATATAGAATATTAAAACTGATATGGACAACTCTTATGCATTTTGATAAGCTATGAGCAGTATTAGAGGCAGCTTGATATCCTGCAGTTAGCCTTGGAACCAAACCCTGATGTAAGTAGTGAAATCTCTCTGCCCCTGTTGACTTGCACACAAATGTGCCTGGCCTTGCCCACGTCCTGCAGTGGGCATTGTGCTCCCTCCAGGATATCTTCTGTTTTCAGCCCAACAAAAATGCCACAGTAATGAGGCACCTGGACAGTTGATTACTGAGCCCAGCTTTAATATTGCTTTGTGGTCAGAAGGGATCGAGGGCAAGGAGACTGGGTCTCCATGTAGAGAGGCAGAAACCTCCCTAAGTTCAGGATCGTTCCCAAGGCCAGGGTCCAAGGCTACTTAAGGAAGCAAACATTTCATTACCAGTTGTCCCTGACCAAAACTAATGAGGGCAATGTAGCAGTATGCAGTGTCGTTGCCTCTGCAACCCCAGCTGCACCTGAGGCTACGGCAAGAGATTGCAAGTTCAAGGCCAGTCTGGGAAACATAGAAAGACCACATCTGGCTGGGCGGTGGTGGCGCACGCCTTTAATCCCAGCACTCAGGAGGCAGAGGCAGGCGGATCTCTGTGAGTTTGAGGCTGGGCTGGACCGACAGCCTCCAAAACAATACAGAGAAACCCTGTCTCGTAAAAACCACAAAAAAAAAGAAAGAAAGACCACATCTGACAGAGAGAGGGGTAGGGGCTTGGGACAGAATTAAAAATTTCATACTGCCAAGGACTCATAATATGTTTATTATGCATAACATGTAAATTTAAAGTATAGCATCGTGCTAGCTCAGTGTCAGAGGCATAGGTGCCTGGGATTTTTGCCTGGATCCAGTTCCACCCTGGGTCTATCCCCTGGCACTTGCTTCTATTCATGGAAGACATTCACTGTCAACTCCTAGTTTATAGACATCTGCCTTCAAAATAATCGACATCCTGAAGGTAGTGACTGTGGATTAACAGCAAAGATAACCAGCACTTACTATGGACTTGGATAAATAGCTTATGTTAAGTATTAATGCAACTTAGTGTTTAAAAATAAAAACCAGTGTCTCTCTCCCTACTCCTTCAATGGCCCACACTTTTCATGTGGGATTCTAAGTTCTGAGGAGGCTTCTCTAAGCCCCTTCTTCTCCTTATCTCACTTGTCTGACAGGAAAATAGAGGCGCCATCAGAAGTTGTCATGTTACGCTCACCCTCAAGTTAAGGGAGGCTTGGAGAAATTTGCTATCTCTGTGCTTCTGGTGCACAGTCAAGACCTGAAGGCCATAAGCACTCAGAAAACAGGAGCTTGATGGCCTGGAGGAGTGAAGATCATTTTTCTGACTTCCAAATAGAAGGCAAAGATGGCCCTAGTCCTCCTCCTGTCCCAACAATAGAGGGGCCATTCTCACAAACAGTGGCATCACTAGGAAATGAGAATGTCTGCACTACAAAGAACCTTTGCTCCATACAAGCCATGGGGAGAGATTGACAGTGGGGCCTTAGATCAATCCACCTACCTCTAAGAACTTTAATCCATGAAGCATTAAGCTATCTTCAATAATAGCTTCTAGAAGGTTCCACATAGCCAGCCATACTCAGATAGCATCATCTATAGCTCTACACACAATATACTTTGGTCAACAGGGGTCATCCTCAGGGAGACTCCAAGCATTAGACTTCCATTGTCCCCAGACTAGTGGCAAGGCTCTCTGTAGAGTAGTATGGTGTTGTTGGCTATCCTTTTGTTTAGAATCCCTTTAAAAGATCTTGTCAGGTTTTATGTAAAAAATCTCTCCCCGAGTGTTGGCGCCATTTTGTTACTGGAATTTCTTATCCCACCACTGTTTAGGCCCCAAATAAACACATGGATGCTACTTTAGGTATAAAACTGTTGGCCATTACCTAGGGCTTCTTATTGGCTAGCTCTATCTTAATCATTAACCAATAACTGCTAATCTATGTATTTCTATGTGGCCTTGTCTTACCAGGGAATGCCTGGCACATCCTATCCTCCCTGTCTCTACGTGGCATTTCCTTGCAGCACCTATCTGCCCCTCTCCCCAGCGTTCTCCTTGTCTCCTTGCCCGGCCTATCTTTCTGCCTCTGTTGGTCAAGCGGTGTTTTACTCACCAACCAATAAGAGAACCATTTATACAGAAGGACATCCCCCGTCAGTGTGGTGCAGTGTTTTAGTTCCCTGACGGCAGAACGCAGCACAATGAGCATCATGGAGGAAGAGAGCGGAGTTGAGGTTTGAAACGAAAATGGACAACTGTGAACAAAGGAAACCAAGGGAGGACCATACTCAGGAATCAAGACCACGGCTAGCTCACATGCCCCAAGTTTTGGGGTTTCCTGGGGCTCCCTGTAATTTGTCAGGCTCCAGAGCTTAGAGACTGCCTATCATTGTCTGATACTGCCCTGGGGGTGAGAGATCAGAGCTGTAATATAGTAAGCTGGGTATTAGAGCCCACAGAAGGGAAGTAGCTGGAGTAGGGAGTTAGCCAGGCACTATTATTAATAAAGAGAACTGGGCAAATGCTAGCCCGAACCTCAAAACTGGGCCAACACGTTTTTATTTTTAAATAAAACAGACTATACCACAGTGTGGTCTTCCTGTAACTGGAATACTAAAGCAGCTTATGCCGCCTGTCACTGAGAATCAGCCAATAAGTAGGGACACAAAATCTTTAAATCACGCTTTACCCGGAGAGCAGGTAAAGAAAGTGGATTGGTATGGGATGTCTTTTTGTCTTCCATTTCATCTTTAGCCAGACACAGGGAGTGGACACAGAAGCCATCATCCCAGAGTTTAGTCTTGCTCCTCAAGTCAGGTGGTCAGTCTTGTCTAGAAAAGGGTGACTTGGGTGTTTTTCTTTTTATCATCTCCTCTCCAATTGGTAGGAGCTTCTGAATGCACCAGATGGGTGGGTCTCACTTCCTTCCACATGGCTATTTAGATTGCATTGAGATTAAAGGTTAAGTCAGATCAAATAAACCATTGATGTGTTTCTGGGCTGCTTGCCCTGTGAATATGCAGACTCCCTTAATACATAGTGTGCTCCTATAGGATGAACTCTAAAGGTGCCCTCATCTGTCCTCGATCACTACTAACCCCCTAACATTGCATGTCCATCCGGACCTACCTCCTGGCTCCCAGTGTTGAAAAAGAAAGTCAGAGCTCAGGGTCCATGGGAAAGGGTGCTCTCATTGCGTGGTGGTGTGAAAAGGGTGTGAACAGAGAAGATCCCACCAACTTTGAGGTCACATGTAGAAAGCTGTTGTCTTCACTGTGAGTGAAAGAGATACCAACATTAGCTATGTGTGCCAGAAGAACAGGTAGTGTTACTAACCTCCGTAGGAATCAACTCCTATGCCTCACCGTTATATCCTGTTTATTCCCATCGTAGACTTTAAGACTATGTGTGATCATTTACATTGTTGTTAGATGGTTTGTTCTCTGTTTACTTGCTTGCAACTCATCTTTTGCATGGGGATATATATAAGTGCTAAGCAAGGGTTTTATTTTGCAATAGTCTAGTGAAGTAACTCTTCCAGGATCTACCCTCTGTGGATATGTGTTGGGTGAGGACGTGAATGTTTTTAAAAAGCAAAGAATAAAGCATTCTTCACTTACCAAGCACTTTATCGGTCCTGGTCAGGATCTCTTTTTGGGGAAGACAGAACCCTCACCACACCGTCAGGGGTATACCTGCCATTCCACATAAAGTGTACCTGCTGCTCCAGTGTGTGCCTTTTTCTGGCCGATAGTTTAGTTAACACAGGGTGGGTGCTCTGGGACTGTCCACTTCTGAACACTTTAAAGAGTCCACCTCTAGCTGGTCTCTGATACTGGAATTTAATGCAAGCATCCTCCTCTGTTATCCTTAGGAAAGGCACCTCCCCAGCCTCCCGCTCTATCCCCTGCTTATAGCCCCTATCAAACCATCAGCAAAGCCTTTGCATTTGGTACCGATGTGCTGTTTCTTAGGTTATGGGGTTAGATAAAGTCTGCTGGGGCTTAGAAGATTTTTCTACAATGACTTTCATCCAGGATGCTTAATTAAATCCCTCACCTGGGAAAGGGCGATTTTCTTCAGCCATCTCCCTTTCAGTGGCATCAGCAGGCAGCTGTGACCGTTGAAATGGCAAAAATGTCAGTTGTATTTACTGCTGCGGGGCTACCATAACAGAGTAGGCAGAAACTGTGACTTTTGCCTGCATTCTTAATCTTTCTGTGATCCATCGTTTCATGGGAGATTGTAAGTCCTGAAGCATTCACATGAATTGTAGAAAATGAGTAAGTTTTGTGAAAGGAAAACACAGCTGTACCAACAGAGGCAGAGGTCATAGGTCAATGGGCTTCAGAAGAAAAGGGCTGGGGAGATGGTTCAGTGTCTAAGTCACTTGCTGAGACACCTGAGTTTGAATCCCCTAGGACCCATGTAAAACCCAGGCATGGTATAGCATGTCTGTAACCCAAGTACTCCTAGGACAAGACGGGAGGTGGAAATGAAGGGATGACTATGGGGACGCCTGAAGGAAGCCAGGAAGCCGGCTTTGGATATACGGTTCACAGGAAACAACCAAAGAGCCTGTCTCCAATAAGGTGGGGACCAGTGTCCAAGGCTGCCCTCTAGTTCCAATGCACTTGCCATGGCAGCCACTCATGCATACATATGTCAGACATGCACACATGCAACACACAAAAGAAGAGGAGGATAAGGAATGGGGGAGGGGGAGAGTGAGGAAGAAGAGGAGGAGGGAAGACAAGAGGAGCAGAGAGAGGGAGGAGAGCTCTGGAGAAAAAGAGCCCACCCAGCATAGACAGTCCCCGCCCACTGCTTCACCACGGCCACTTGGAGTTCCATAAAAGCCCTTCACATCCCTGAGCCTTCCCAAGACAGAGATCCTTGGCAGGCGTCTTCTCTGCTTCCCTTGAATAAATCTGATGCCTTCCACTGATCTCTGTCTCCAGAGTTTTCCATGGAGCATCAGGGAGGGATGCTTAGATGTCAGTAACACTGTAAGTCTCTGGGAATCCCAGGTTGAAATAGTTAACTGAGACTTGGCACTGACAGCAAAAGAGGCTGAATCAGAATAAAGTAGGCACAGAAACAAACCTGTTCTGCCCTTGTCCCAGCACCCAAGAGTATCAAAAATGAGTTTCCTGAAGAGTGCTTCTGATACCATACAAACAAAAAGAAAGACCGCCAGGAGAGGAGGAACCCTGGGAAATTCTTGGCTGGGAGCAGCAAACCCAGGCAGGGTGAAAAAGTGATGGCAGGCCATCGTGGCACAGCCTCGCATCCTGGCACCAAGAGCCTAAAGTCGGGGGATTGCAGCAAGTTCAAGACAAGCCTGGGCTACAAAGTGAGTCCCAGGCCAGCCTGGGCAACAATGTAGTATCAGGTCTTAAAAAGTAAATATTTGTACTCAAAAAAGTGTAAATCCCTAGGAATAGGAGTAAATTCAAAACTGGGCAAAATCCCTGGTGCTTGAGGCTGGCTCTGCAGAGCATGTCCCATTGGCAGCTCTAAGTTCCTCCCTCCCTGGGTCTGTGCTCCTCAGCTTGAGATACCGCACCATCTCTCACAGGTGTGGAGCCTACTACTCCATCTCATGTCTGGAGTGACATTAGGATGGAATTGGTCAATTAAGAAACAAGAGTGAAAATGTGACCTTTCCTCATCCTCAGATAAATATTAAGTGTGAGACCAGTCTGGCCAACATACATGAAACCTTGCCACACCAACGCCCTGTGTTCCTTTTTAAAATTTATTTTTAGTTCATATGCAATTATGTTTTGCCTGCATGTATGTCTGTGTGAGGGTGTTGGATCCCCTGGACCTTAAGTCATAGACAGTTGTGAGCTGCCATGTGGGTACAGGGAATTGAACCCAGAAGAACAGCCTGTGTTCATAACCACTGAACCATCTCTCCAATCCTGCCTGTGTGTTTTTAATCCAATCAAGGTGACAGTGAAAAACCATCACTAATAAATATAATAATAAAGAGTGTGACTGCCTTTAGATGTAAGTTCTAGACAATAATATAAAAGCAAAATACAGGCCTATCTACACAGAGATGTGTGGGGAAATCTGGTAGGACATAGGGAAGATTCAAGACTCGGCAAAATACACCTTGATACTTATTGAATCTGGGCGTTTTTGAAAGGTAAATATGATCTTTGTGTACTAAAAGTAAAGATAATCACCATTTTTTTAAAAAGGCACAGAAATTACACTTGCTTTCCATTTTCTTAGAAGGGAAGAGTCAGTGAAATTGTTTGTGTTTTATTTCTATTTATGTTAGAATTTGTTAGAGTGGGTGAAAAACTATCTCGAATTAAAGTCTACTTTCCCTTCCTCATTTTACTTCCCCACCCAACTCATCCATTCTTCATTTCTAGGCCAGGAGACATGATTACTCTTCTAGAAGACTCCAACGAAGACTGGTGGAAAGTAGGTATTTCGGTCTTTAAAAAGAAATAAGAACCCTGCGGCGATGACAGTAAACGATGTATTTGCCGCTGAATGCCTTCTCTTCCATTTCAGGGAAAGATTCGGGACAGGGTTGGTTTCTTTCCAGCCAACTTTGTTCAGAGAGTAGAACAGCATGAGAAGATTTATAGGTGTGTTAGAACCTTCATTGGCTGCAAGGACCAGGGACAGATAACACTGAAAGAGAACCAGGTAAGCAAAGTACACAAATGGCACCACGCACACACAGGCTGGGACAAAGGGGGGACCAAGTGTGCCGTTTGAGAAAAGATGTCCTTGTGCCAGTGGTGTGGGGGTGGGATCCAACACACAAAGCCAAAGGTCAGGAAACTTGCTGTTTAAACTCACTTTTATCGTTGTGATAGAGCACCACAACTCAAAGTAATTTAGGGAGGAGAGGATTTATTTTTCAGAAAGTTAGAGTCCATAGTGGCTGGGAAGGCATGGCAACAGGCAAAGAAAGCATGACAACAGGGCCCGGAAGCTGGGTGATCACATTTCATCATTTCATTCAAACATAGGAAGGACGGGGGGGTGCTGCGAGGGAGAGAGAGAACAGGAAATGGGAATAAATTATAAAACCTCAAAGCCCGCCCTAGTGACTTCACCTCCTAAAGGTTCCATAACGTCCCCCAAATACTGCAGGGGACATTTCTCATTCAAACACAGATACTTAGTGCTATCTGTCTGAGAAGAAGCATATATGATGTCAGAGTCATAAGAGAGCATCTCACCCCTGAACTTGGGTCTGAGGACCGCACGTCACTGGGCTTGGGCCCACCAATGTGTCATCACCTAATGGGAAAACTTTGTCATTGTGTGCTACCATGCTCCAGGGCTTGGTGTGCTGGCTCTAATCACATGGAACCCTCTCAGATCACCTCATCAAGACTCCAAGCCTCTCTATGTGTCCCCTAAAGGACAAAGCACAGACTGGAAACCATCTAGGGCAGAGACTTTGGCATCTCCCTGCTCTCATTTATAAGTTTCTGTTCCTTTTTGCTCAGTGCTGTGTTGAATAACCTGTCCTGTGAGGTTATCTGTTTTCCTGAGTCCTCTCCATCTATAATGACCTTCAACTACTTCCTTCTTTATGGATTCCTTAGCTCTGCTCTGGAATGCAGATCAAAACAAAGCTCAGCCGTGTCCTGTTCCTCTGTGTCTCCTTCCAGCACAGAGGGGCTGTCCTTCTTCACTACAGGGAAAAATGACGTGCTCAAGTCTCCAAGATTTCTCTGGATAAGTTAGAGGAGGTTGTGAGGGACCAGAGTTAGAAATTTCCTGTCTTTCTCCATGAAGTCTCACAGTTAATTGCAATTTTCAGTCTGGAAAGTCAGAAATTGGCCTCTTTCTACATTCTTGATATATAGTAATTCCAGCAATTCTCAAGAAAATGAGTGTCTCTAGTTGAAAATGTGGAAATTATAAGGCTCAGTCTACAAGAAAGTAAAGAATTTAAAACAAGCATTCATAATTTAATGCCTGTTCAATACAGTTGCCCCAAACGTACCCTGGATGCCATTTATTTAATTTTATTATTCTATCTTGTGTGTGTGGAGACTGTGCCTGCATAGACATCTGTGCACCCACATGCATGCCAGGGGCTGTGAAGGCCACATGAGGCATTAGCTCCTGTGATCTGGAGTTATAGACAGTTGTGTGTCAAACATGGGGTGCCGGGGATTGAACCTGAGTCCTCTGGAAGAACAGGCAGTGCTCTTAACCACTGAGCCATTTCCTCCCCCATTTGGGGGAATTACCTTCAAAGAGAGTTACTAAGTTTCTCTCACACACAAACACACACACACACACACACACACACACACACACACAGGACGATCTGGTCATTGATGCCAAAGTCATGTAGAAATGGGTCTGTATCAAGTGTGGTTTTGATAATCACCTCTAAATGTGACCTAAAAAATCAGTATAGTAGCATCTCCCTGATATAGACCTGAGAGTTCAGTGTGGCCGCCTGTATAGGGACAGCATGGTACCTGGGTACCACAGGTGTTTAACAAAAATTACTCCCCACCATCATAACTCAGAGCAGGTCCCAATGAGGACTTCATCTGCACTGGTAAACACCAGTGAAAGGTACCCCGTGAGCCCCAAAATAGCCAGTGTGATATTTATAACTCTAAAAACATGAAGAGACAAGTGGCCATTAACAGAGGAATAGGAGAAAATTGATTCTGAAAATAAATGCAATGCTTTTTTATTAAATCACATTTCTATTTCTGAGGTTAATCGTTCATAATGATTACATTGTTTATCCACAGAGCACTTGTTTCCAGATGGAATTAAGTTATCCATTATGAACACGTAGGATTCTCCTTAACAGGATAAAGTTTCTTCATTTTTTAAACTTAAAAAGAATCCTCCTTAATCAGCTTTACATTCCTTTGAAACATTTTTATAATGTCATCCATGGTTTTGTCATAGCTGTAGAAATGTTTTAAGGATTCCTTGTGTTCTTGCAAAAAAATTAAACCAGAAATTATTTTTAGATTATAAAACTGAAATTTGTTTACTATATGGAGATTTAGAAAATGATATTTTAAAGATAGAAGAAAATAGCAACCACAGCAATTCTACCATTAAGTTATTGTTAGCATTAAAATCTTTGACATATTTTGCTGGGCAGTGGTGGCGCATGCCTTTAATCCCAGCACTCGGGAGGCAGAGGCAGGCAGATCTCTGTGAGTTCAAGGCCGGGCTGGACCGACAGCCTCCAAAACAATACAGAGAAACCCTGTCTCATAAAACAAAAAAAAATCTTTGACATATTTCATGCCAAGCTTTCCTTTGAATGTATAATTTAATATCATATTTTATTTAGTTCTACTTAGTTTCATCAAAATATAGTTTTTAACAGTTGTACATACATCAGAATGGCAAACTTAGGCACATTGGTCAAATCTGGTAATTTATAGTTTTTATTATATAAGGTTTAGGATTTTACTTTTATTTTTAATTATTTTTATGCATGTGTTGGTACATGCATGAGCATAGTGCTCATGGAAGCCAGGAAGAAGGGAGCATCCTATCTCTTGGAGCTAGAGTTATGGGCAATTGTGTTGGCCGATAATGGGTTGTAGGACCCAAAACAAATATGAGTTATTAAGCACTGAGTCATCTCAGTCCTAATTCTGTTTTTAAATAACTTTTTAGAATGTCTACACTGGAGCTGGGGACAGAATGTCTGCCTAATAGTCTCCATGTTCTGTGTTAGCATCACACACACAAATACAAACACACATACATTTATAAGAAATAATTACATGTGTATTTACATCCATGTACGTGTATAGATTTCTCTATCATTTCTAACCCTATAATGGTTGGGTTAAGCCACTACAACAGATATGGCATGGCCTGCAAGCCTACCATTTACAGAACAAAGTTTGCTAACTCTAGTCTAGATATACAAAAATGTGTTGAAATATCAGCTGTTCCTGGATAGTCAAGACATTTTTTTTATTTTAACTATTATTGATGACTACAATGAACAACATTAAAATTACATCTAACTCTGATTATTTCCTCAAGTCAGACTTTAGAATTTATAGGAAAATGGAATGAGACTTTTGTATACTTATTGATTTGTGAGTGTGTGTATACATGTGTGTATGCATGTGGTGTGTGCATGTATGGATGCCACAGCATGGATGTGGAGGTTAGAGAATAACCTGGGGAAGCTGATTCTCTCCTTCTATCATGTGTGTCTCCAGGATAATACTCGGGTTGTGAGGTTTGTCAGTGATTGCTGTGACCAGCCCCACCTAAAAGACATTTACAGTTATTGATATATGCCAAACTGCCTCCACAAAGCCTGTCCCTATCTGTACCCACCCCTGTTGATTACAGGAATATCCAGGTCGCCATATTCTTGCCATAATGAAATATGACTAGCTTTTGATGCCTATCAAGTTAGAGAGGTAAATAATAGTTTATGTTATTCTGCTTTGACTGAATAGAAAAGAGGTTGTAATTTTATCACAGACCTATGGGGCAATTGCATAATTACTTTGTGTTTTGCATATTTTCTTATGCTTTCAAGAGAGCATAAGAAATAATTACACATGAACTGTGATATGTGACCAATATCTTTCCCAACTTAGCTTACTATGTCTTCAGTTTGTAACTTAATCCTTTTGCTGGTGCAGCTCTATTTCACCATAAATCCCTTACAGGTTTTATACGTCTTTCACTTGTTTCTTCTTTTTTCTTCCTAAGAGGATGTCTTTAGTTTTTTTCCCATCTTACTTAAATTTCTCTAAGTTTCAAGTTACTTTTTCACTGTTTCTTATGTGGATGGAATGATAAATCTTGACAGTCAACCTGATGGGATTTAGAGTCACCTTAGACACACTTATGGGAGTGTCTGTGAGAAAGTTTCCTAAACTGTGGACAGAAAACACACCCTGGGTGTGGGCAGCTCCATCCCGTGGACTTGGATCCTGGATGAATAAAGAGAAGAGAGAAAATAGAGTGCCAGCATCCATCTACTTCCGCTTACTGACTGAGGACACAACCACCTCAGGCTCCCACCACCATGTTTTCCCCGCCATGGTTGAGTCTACAGAGCTGTGAGCCAAAACAAACCTTGCCTTCCTTCCTTGTGCTGCTTTTGCCGAGTATCTTGTCACAGCAGTGGGAAAAGTGACGGACCCAGTGGCTTCCATGCAGACTTTATTTCCTTGTAGAATTTTCTCCAGTCTCCTTGCCTCTATATTGTATTCCTTTGAGTCCCGTGACATCATCTCTACACCTCAAGAGATTCTACACTACAACATCAAGAACGAATCTTCAGCTACACCAAAGAGTGTCACCCTCCATACATAAGCAGACTGCCTGCATATTTCCAAGGCTTTCATTATATAGAACAGACAACAGTTCCCCAAAGTTGCTTCTGCCCTAATGCCCCAACCCTTGAGCATCTTATTTTATATGTCAAAAAAAAAAGAACCATGTAGATATGGTTAAGGCTCTTGTCAGGGAACACTGTGCTGCATTATCTCAGTGGCATAAGTGTAAATGCAGAAGTTCTAGGAGGAAATCAGTATGTCAGAGTCAGAAAAAAGATGAGGATAGAAGTCAAAGAGACCTGAAGACGCCGTGGTGCTGGCCTAGAAGACAGGAGGTGAGGCTGTGAGCTGAGGGAAGCAGGGGGACTCTGGGAGCTACAGAGAATAGCGAAATGCATCTCCTCTGAGATCTGAGGAAGAGGTTCCATCCTGAAAGACAGCTGGACTTTAAGACCTCTGATGTTGTGCACTGTGGGGGGAAAAAGGCGTATTGTCCTGAGCCATTAAACCTGTGATGTCTGGTTATAGCACTGGACGCTAGTCCAGATATTATGCAAAATGCTCTTGGCAGATGTGATGAAGGCCAAATATACTCATGTGAGCCCCAAAAGCACAGAAATGCAACCTGCTAAACCAGGGAGAAGCAGCCACAGAAGGCGGGGAAGAAATGCACCAGAAGGGCAGGTCCACGCGAGACAAACTCCAAGAATGACTCGACCCACTGGGTTTTGTTTTGTTGTTTTTTTATCTAAAGATGGAGAACAGACGCCCAGTGCAACTGGCATCAGCAAACTGAGAGTGGCCCCTGGGAGACAGTAAGGAAGTGACAGCCCAGCCCCATAACCACCAGGAGCAACATCAGTGCACCTTGAACTGAATTCACAACTGGAGAGATAGAAAAGAAAGAAGACAGAATCCTTTGCCCTCCTTAACCTTGAACTTGGACCTTGGAACTCTTTAAACAGAAAAAAAAGCTATCAAGTCCTATGCCATCAGCCCTAAGAACCGCAATGCAATAGGTTATTGTCACTTTATGCCACAGTGTGTTATGTGCAACAGGAAACATGCGCATCACAAGTTAGGAAACTAATTTGACTCAACCTCATAATTTTTGTTCAAGGTGCACAATGAGGCTCTGCTGTAGTGTGCTTTGAGGGTTGACTCGATTCCATGAGCAGTGATCTAAATTCCTTCATCTTCCTCCACTAGGGTCTCCAGAATCAACATTCCTCCACCTCCCACTACAGGTCACAGATGCCCACAGACACTTAACAAGTCACTTTCAGACAGTGGAAGGACTATTCTGAGTATACCTCATTGTGGAGCAGGAAACACCTTCCCCAAAGTCTGTTGGCAGGTACTCCATCTGTCTTGTTTCCTGAACCTGTGTCCCATTAGAGGAAGCCATGACTACAGGGTGCATCCTCCTTGAAACATTGGATACACTAGTCTAAGTCCAACAAAGCTCCACTAGATTAGAAACCCAGGGAGGAAGCACAGATGCATGGCCTGAAAATGATGGTGGTGAGGCCTGTAGAGAGTGTTTAAGAGTGCGTTCTGCTCTTGCGGAAGATTGGAGTTCAGATCCAGCACCCACATCAGGAAGCTCACAACTTCCTGTAACTCCAGCTCCAGGGGATCTGACGCCTCTGGCATCCATGGTCACCTATACTTGTGTTCACAGAGATACACACATATGTACACACATGTACCTCTGTGGGTAAGAGCACTTGCTGCTCTTCCAGAGGACCTGGGTTCAATTCCCAGCACCTACATGGCCTATCCTGATTGTATTTTAACTCCAGTTCCAGGGGATCAAGCACCCTCTTCTGACCTCTGTGGGCCCCAGGAACACAAGTGGTGCACATACATACACACAGGCAAAACATACACATAAAATAAAAGTAAATAAATAAAACTAAAATAGTACATTTTTTAAAAGATGATGGTGATGACAATGATGGCGACTGCCACAAAAGGCTAAGGGATTAGGAGTTTAGTTTAAGTCCAAAATAGGAGCCTCCAACCCAGAAAAGAGTCTGTGCTCTGGAAGACACTGGGAAGGAGATTAATTATTGAAATTAGGAGAGCATAAACAGTCTCGCCCCATATTACAAAGGGTCAAGTCATAGCCTGGCTGGATGGCTGAAGTCATGCATTGTGTAGGGGCAGGGTGTCCCTCATCAGAGTGAATTGCACCAGAGTGAATTGTGCCAGGCCTGCTCTGCCCCAGCAGTAACTGCACTGGCTTGGTCAGGGAGAAAATGTATCCAGGCCTTGAGAAGTCTTCTGGCTAGAAGAGAAAGGGTACGGAGAGCGCAGAAGGGAAGGGAAGAAAAGGGATGTGGAAAGGGATAGAAGAGAATCGAGAAATTACCGTTTTCAGTAAGCCTGACCACGTCAGTTGTCAACTGGAAACCCTTAGCTTCTGCCAGGTGTCAAATCCGCCCTTCAGCTGTGATGCACGGCATCGAGCCTTGCTTTTGTGACCCGCCTACATCCCATGTGACCCAGGCAATTCGAAGCTGAGCAAGCTGGTCCCCTTCTACTGTCGATGATTGTTTAGTGGTTGACCCTGGCCCGGTTCTAGCCACTGAGACAAGAGTCAGAGAGTGAGCTGAGGGACCTAGCAGGGCTTAGCATGACCTGTATTTCCAGTATGTTCCAGGCCTTGACAGTACTCTCCACCTCTCTCTTCCACCATTCACCCCTCCACCTCTGTCCTGACCTCACTGCACTCTGTCTGTCTGTCTGTCTGTCTGCCTGTCTGTTTGTCTGAGTCAGGGTCTTCCTGTGTAGCCCTGGCTGTTCTGGAACTCTCTCTGTAGACCAGACTGGTCTCAAACTCACAGATCCACCTGCCTCTGCTGCTAAGATTGCAGGTATACACTACCACACCTCCTGGCCCCTTGCACTGAACTTTGTCAGTTGAATTGTTATTCATGTTTATTCGTCAATGCTTAAATGTCACTTCTTCAAGGTCTTGATCACCCCCCAGTCTAGGTCAAGGGTGTGTGTGTGTGTGTGTGTGTGTGTGTGTGTGTGTGCTTTATGTTTTCAGTTTAATGAGTACTACTCCTAAGACAGACAACAATTATTGCTGTCTTCTTACTCATCCCTCTAAGAACTGTTCACGGAACGTCTGACTTCCCAGCTACTCCCAATATGCACAACTGTCCTCAGGCTGTCTCCAACATTAACAAGAAACATGTTATGTTTCTTTTAATTTCTGTTTGTTCTGATTTTAGTTTTTTTGAGCAAGGTATCATGTAGCCCAGGCTGGTCTCTAACTCACTATGTACCAAGGCTGGCCTTTGAGCCCCTAGTTCTGCCTCTCACTTCCAAGTCCTGGGATAATGTGTATGTGTGCCACTGTTTCTGGGGACAAAAGCAAACCTCGGCCTTTAAAAATCAACCACTTGCAATGTAGCTCTTGGGACATTGCCTCAGACTGTGTCAAGGAAATACATACTAAGGCACAACTTTCAACTGTGGCGGTGGTTCCTGAGGGGGAAAGCAGAGTTGCCCTTCCCAGAAACCTCTTCACACATCTGGCCTCATCCCCTTCTCTGCCCTTCACTGGCCTGTGAACAGTGAGTGACAAGGGCACCCGAATGGATTTTCATGATCTCCTTTGAAGTCTCGCACTGGTGCCTGCTCTAGACTATGAGAGATCTTCATGCTTATTTGCCCAGAGCTAGTAATGAAATTGTGTCTTGGTTTCCTAGTGCTAGACAATTCACATATAAAATTCCAAGCACTGAACGTGAAACAGTAACAGCTATTATTTTGGATTTTCACCATAATATACCAAATGCTTGCATGCCTCATGCCAGTTCTATGAGACATTTTTGCCATTCTCTCCTTACGGCGACTCTTCAGGGAGTCACAGCACTTAACGCCATTTTGTTAATCCTGGAGCCCAGTAAATATTCTGCATCTGGACCTGTTTCCAAACAAGGTTTGCATGCAATGTTTCATTAAGCATTTCCTCACGGTGCCCCCCACGACGTCCCCTCCCGAACCACCTGTCCTTTCCCAGCCGGATCTTCCTGTACAGCAACTCACACTGTACATCCCCACTTGCTCCTGCCAAACTGAAGCCTTTCCCCTCTCTCTCCCCCGGCACCCAGATCTGTGTGACCTCCGAGGAAGAACAGGACGGCTTCGTCAGAGTCCTCAGTGGGAAGAAGAGAGGCCTTGTCCCACTGGATGTGCTGGTCACCGTGTGACTGTGGCGGTCCCTCCGAATGCAGGGGGCCAGCTCTACTGATCTCACTGTGCCCACCCAGACGAGCAGCTGCACTGGCGAGTGCCCAGGAAACAGGGAGACCAGAAGATCTGAGACCGTGCTAGCGATCTGGAAGCAGGCCCTTGGCAAGCACACCCAGGCTGCCGGAGAGCAGCATCCCAGCGCTGAGGGCAGCCAGGGGTGGGGGCAGTATGTGGGCTGTAGCCAAGGCTGCCCCAGGACTCAGCTCCCTCCCTGTGCCCACCTGTGTGAGGCTGGAGTATGCTCCAGGTCACGGTGTGGTCCTGGTGAGACGTTTGGATGTGAGCAGCCAAGTGTTACTCTGGTTCCAGATTGTTGTCCCCAGTGCCGGCCAGTCAACATCATGACTCCTGCAGAGAATCAAGAAGGCCAACCTCCCAGTTCCCAACACCCGAGGCCTCACTCCAGCTCCGGCTCAGTTGTGATTCTGCTGGCAGGATTGTTCTTTCTTTCTCTTCAGTCCTTGGAGCATGTCCTAGGCAGGGCTGAACTGACACGGTACCAAGTGCAAAGATCTGACTAACCTACAGATTGCTTATCAGGGAGTCCTTGCTACTTCGGTGACTCACAGAGGTGACAGAGCAAAGTCAGAGGCACAGAATCAAGCAGCAGCAAGAAGTGGGAGTGAGGACAGGGGACGAGTCTTTGTGTATTGGGATTGTACAGTCCTTTCAGATGGGGCGATTGTTTCCAAAGCGAGTGGGGCTGAGAACGGGAAGTAGCCGAGAGTCTCCATTTCCATTTCATACCCTCTGTATCTAGGAGCATCATTTCTTCCCTTGTGCAGCCCGTAGGACTTGGTTGTGAAGGATGAGTCCACCATGCAGGGAAGCAAGGACCAGGAAGCGTCACTGAGAAAAACATCTTAGAATAAATGTAGCCAGGTTAGAATCCATTCTTCTCTAGGCCGGTATTTCCAGCCTGGCAGGTGAGAAGTGGAAACTCGCTTGTGATGCTTCCTCTCTGTGCAAACAGAAGGAGCTGGAGCTTAGCTCCCATCGCCTAGGTAAACTGCTCTCTACCTGTACCGATGTTTACAAGAACAGACCACACTGCGATGCCTTCCTCCCAAGCCCGGTCCCAGCATTCAGACCTGCTTCCTAGCAGTCACTGACATACTTCAATGTGATTCACAGTGACTTTGAAATCAATGTTGCTTTGATTTATTTTGCCACTGAGCAATAAAATCATTAGAGCCATTGGGTTTTGACTTGGTTCTGCTTTGCTTTGCTCTGTGATTTGTCTCGTCCATTTGAGAAAGGACGTCTAGCCTAGGCTAGCCTCAAACTCACTGCATAACTGGGGATGATCTTGAACTTTGATCCTGCTGCCCCTGCTTCCACAGTGTTGGGACTGCAGGAATGCACCACCACCCCCACCCACCACCACCACCCACCATCCCCACCCCTGTGCACGCAACCCTGGGGACTGAACACAGGGTTTCAGGCATGCTAGGCAGTCACTCTGCCAACTGGACCACAACCCAGACCCTCAAACGCCAATGTTTTGCTTTGCTTTTTTTTCTGTTTTGAAGACTTAGATGACTACATCCAGGGCTTGTCAGCCTCACTCCTTAGACCAAAGAATCATCTGTCTGTTTAACATGTCCGTTACTGTCCAGAGTGAAGTCAGGAGCTAAGCTATGGCAACAGATGGTCTCATAGTAGCCCGGATGCCTGACTCCCATTCTCTAGCCAGCATCCAGTTCCATCTTCATCAAGCACCACTTGTTAAAGCAGGTTCATAGACTCAAAACCTTTGGGAGCATGGGTGAATCACATGGCCTCCTTTTGTAAAAACTCAACACCCAGGGCAGACACTCTCCGCCTCCAATCAATTTTCCATTTAGTCAAGACAACCTAGTGACTGGAAGGAATGTAAAACATGTGTGCCTTGTCCTCTCCTCATTGATCTCATGTCCACGGCAAGCTTCTGGTACAGGGGTACCCAGCTTGAATTTTAATATCAGCTTGCCTTTTCAAGTTGAATAGAAGGAAGATATGGCATCCGACTCCCAGGCAGTCTCTCCATCGACCTTTGCCTCCTGATAGTCTCTTAAAGTTGCTTCCCCACACACTGGATCAGGGTTTGTCTTCAGTAGCCAGTGAAATATGGCAGAAATGACAGGGGCTGGCACATGAGGCTAGCTCATAAAACTCACAGCTTCTGCCTTGACCTACCAGAAAACACACTGTTGGAATCTTGGGACATCACATGAGAGAGGGAATGTACCTGAGGCCACCATTTGGGACAAGCCTCCATGCTAAGACCATACTCTTCAGCAGCTGAGGTTGTGGGGGCAATGCCAGGGCCTGCTGACCACTTCTTGGGTCACAAATATATGATCAATCTAACTATATAAAGTATTTATAAATGTAAGCTTTAAACCCATTTGCTATTCAGAAACAGGTAAGTGGGACAGGAGGCTTTTGCCATTGCAACCCAAGTAGGCATGCACTCATTTTGCACAGTGAGACACCAAGGCTTTGCTGACACTGGGTGTTGGCAGGCAGCTCAACCTCCAATGCCAAAGATCAAGAGTCATTCAAACAGAAGAGAAGCAAGACGTCCTGCATATGTTCTGCATAGGTTGTTGCGGGTGACTCCCACATACAGAGAGGGGTACAGAGAAAGGTGGAGGAGTTAGGAGCCAGGGCCTTTCCTGTCCCCTTCTGCTTGCCTGCAGGAATGACAGAAACAAGGCAAGTGGTGGTCTACCCAAGTCTTGATGACTTCTAAGACTTGAGAAGTAGCTGGACCGGAGACAAGAGGAGGACCTTCAGAGACAAATGCTGGTATGGGGACAGGAAGGGAGAAGAAAGTATCAACATGAATGAGATAACATGAGTCTGGGGGACACTCTTTGTAGTGCCAGGGGCACACTGCGTCCTCACCATGGCCCAGGGCCACCTCAGCACTAGGCAACTGTGCCCTGCACCTCACTGTGAAACATGAGGTGTCAAGCGTGTGAGGAAGAACTGATTAGACATCCCTTGCAGGGAACTGAATTTCTCTTCCCCACCATCATCACAACCAGACACTGGTTCCACCTTTAATGTAGACAATGGAGCTGCAAAGAGAGACCGGGAATAGATGTCTGGTCTGCATTGAAGACTGGCAGAGTTGATTCATTTATCATTTTCCATTCCAGCTCTCTACCGATTACACAGACATACACACACACACACACACACAGAGAGAGAGAGAGAGAGAGAGAGAGAGAGAGAGAGAGAGAGAGAGAGAGACATAGATACACACATGGCAGAGGGTCCCTATATTCTGATAATGAAGAAGAATCCAACATTTGGACTGCATAGTTAAAGCAAACAACTGGGTAAAAGATGGTGGGAGCTTAATGGAGCTTAGTGGGAAAGTCACACATAGCAAAAAGCAAAACTCTTAAGGCTCAAAGCCAGCCTGGATGATGTGCTTCTCCTATAAGAAGAGGGCTAGAGAGTAAATAGACTCGCTGAACCTACAAGAGCCTGGCCCAGGCAGAGGCACCTGCACTGGCTGTGTGTGCTAGTACACACTTACACTTAGCGTTGCTGCTATACTCAGGACTTCTCAGAGCCTTTAATCTGTTTGCTAACTCTCATTGTGGACACCCAAAGGGGGAGTTAGAGCTAAGGAATACTGCCAGCCTCCTCTAGAGTACAGTTTGAAAGATTCTACGGTGACAGTTCTCAAATGATGCAGAATCACCTAGCAACCTCAAGGTCCCTAACACCAGACTCTTCCCATAGGCCCCTGAGGTAGGCACACTTGAAAGGACTAAGGCAGACAATTGCCTTCTCTGGGCTGAGTCTGCAGGGGGTGGAGGGAAGGAGGATGTAAAGACCTATGCACTCTGGAGCAGAAAGCTCCAATAGCTTGAATGAATGCGAGCAGCTAGGAGGAGGTTGGCACCAATGGGAGAAAATAAGAGAAAGTTCAGCTATGCTCAAAATGGAATCGCCGGGAAGCTAAGTGAGCAGGTGGGCTCCAAGATTCACCACAAACAGAGCCCCCTAAAATAACTTCAACAGAATTGTCAAACTAATACATGACATCCCATACCTGTCCCTGAGACTTTTCTTAGTCACCATCCTATTGTGTGTTTTGTACACCTGGCGGTTTTGATTCTGAGAATGCGGTTTCTTCTTTGCTTCCAACAAGGAGCTTTAAATAGCCTGAAGTCTCCTGTAGGTAATGAAAACTTAACTGTATCTTAAACTGTCCATAAGACCATAGCCATTTATTTTAATAGACATCTTCAAAATGAAGAAGTGGTACATGTTTTTTAATACTGTATTATCACATTTGAATTGCTAGTGACAATCTCCCATGTCTTTGTGGAAGTCAGGACATCCTGAATCCTGAAAATACCCCCTGGAAAAGTACAAGAGCTACTTCTGAGAACAGGGGTAGACCAACTGGAATTCCTCCAGTGATGCCTGACATGATGTTACATGCCTGCAATCCCCAAATGAGGGTGGCAGACTAAAGGAGTCAACTATAGTCCATGATGGACCTGGGCTACATCAGTGAATTCCAGGCCAGCCTGGGCTACAGTGAGACACCATAGAGGGGAGCCGGGGGGGAGGTGGATAGAAAGGAAAGAAGAAAGGAAGTCATGGAAGGAGGGAAAGATGGAGGGGGAAGGAGGAAGGGAGGTCAGGCCAGGAGGGAGGGAGGGGAGAGAGAGGGAGGGAGGGAGGGAGGGGAGAGAGAGGGAGGGAGGGAGGGAGGGGAGAGAGAGGGAGGGAGGGAGGCAGGGAGGGAGGGAGGGGAGAGGGAGGGAGGGAGGGAGGGATGGGAGAGGGAGGGAGGGAGGGAGGGGGAAGGAGGAAGGAAGACTGGGAGGGAAGGAGAGGAGAGAGAGGGAGGGAGGGAGAGAGGGAGGAAGGCAGGGAGGGAGGGAAGGAGGCATGGAGGGAGGGAGAGAGGGAGGAAAGGAGGGAGGGAAGCAGGGAGGGAGGGAGGAGAGCGGAAGGGAGGGAGGCAGGGAGGGAGGAGTTTATGGGCATCATTCACTCAGGTTCTGGAGTCGCTTCCCTGATTTCATCTTTTTTCCCTCCACATTAATGAAAGACTCCTATGAGGACCTCCAAAGCCCAGTCTGTGGGGAAGAAATGGCATCTGCCCTCTTTTGCATTTAGAACCAATTGCTTTGGTCACGTCCTAAGCAAGTATCCTCTTCAGCTTCCTGGAGCACACTAAACAAGAACTTTTCTTTTAAGTGAAAAGGTTGCAAAGATCTTCTTGGGAAACTTCAATACTAAATGCAGAGTTCATACTCTGGATACTGGAAGCATGGTTCCTAATGAAGCAAAGTTGGAGGTGAGGTTCAGTTGGCATTTGGTTTGGTTTAGGTTTGAAGTGCTGGGTATTGAACCCAAGGTCTGTGCCTATGAGGCTCCACCACTGAGCTATGCATCCAGCCCAAACTGGGCTCTCATAGGAAGTGTTTGGGTCATGAGGGCTCCCCCTTCACAGAGTATACGTATCACATGGTTGTCCCTCTCTCCTGAGCTCAGTGATATCGTGTTTCACCATGAAACAACTCAACACAAAGGCCCTCACCTTGATACTGAGCCTCCAACACTAAATGCTAATGAATTTCTACTTGTCACAGTGACCCACTCTGTGACATTCTGTTACAGAAAAACAAAACCACTAAGACATTATGTTTGTGACATGGTTAATAAATATTCAAGCAAACTATAGTAAGAATGTGCTTAGCCCCAGAGTAGAAAAGTTCGGTGACCTGCAATAGCATGCAGGGTTTGCTGGCTCTACTAGGATGAGGGTCTGCAGGATTCTAGATGAAAAGGGACATGACAGCTTTTTGAGTTAATGACCATGTTAATTTCCCAACAGGTGAAAGTCTTCAGTCTTACTAGACTTTGCAGATGACGAGGGAGAACATGTTGTGGCTAGGAGAAGTATTATTTGTATTACTAATGTTTCTGATGGTGTGCTTCCTTGAAATTGGAGTACTGAGCAACTGAGTGATATTACTACTGTAGCACCAGAATTGTAGGGGCAGGGGATTAGTAAAAAAGAGGTGGCCAGGGAAGGGGCTAGTGTGCAGGCAGAAAGAAGAAATGGTGTTCTCTTTCAAGCCACGCCTCATCCCAGAAGCCTTAGTAGCTCCTACCGTAAGAAATGTCTCAAGGAGAATGAGCCGTCTAAGTAACGCTGCACTCTTCCCACATCAGCTCTTCTTATATGTGGTGCTCAAGGTGGTGGGGGGGGCGGCACGTACACACAGGATAAAATGGTTAAAATGCCACCAAAGAGGCTGGAAAGATGGCTCAGCTGTTAAGAGTACTGATGCTACAGCAGAGAACCATGGTTTGATTCCCAGCACCCACATGCCAGCTCACAACCATCTGTAACTGCATTTCCAGGGAATCTGATGCCCTCTTCTGGCCTCTGCAGGTACCAGGCATAAATGTGGTACATACACATACAAAATAAGAAATAAATAAGTTTTTAATATGTAATACATATCATCAAAGTGGAAACAAATTCAGTGTTCCTTCATAACGAAGAACAAAGGGTTTGGGTTTTGTTATTGTTGTTGTTGTTGTTTTTGCAGGCATATGGTGAGGAAGGCCAGAATGCTATCACATCCAGGACAGGATCTGTGAAAGCCTTCCAGTGGTTGGGCGACTCAAAGCCTCTT
The DNA here is from genome assembly GCF_017639785.1 of Mesocricetus auratus. NCBI lineage: Eukaryota > Metazoa > Chordata > Mammalia > Rodentia > Cricetidae > Mesocricetus > Mesocricetus auratus. The sequence continues at coordinate 48,865,667 of NW_024429267.1, read as the reverse complement.
GCCCTAACATTGGGGAAGTCTTTCTTCCCTCTTTAGGAGTGTCTCACCTTTATTTATTTCACTCTTTGGTATGTGTTGCATTAGGAAATGAGCTCGTGACTCTTACAGACCCCGAGCCTGGATGGAACTATGTCTATGGGCTGCAAGGACAAACAATGGTTCCAGTACTTACGCAGAATCAGCCCGCTCTGGGTTATGAAGTACTCTATAGAGAGAGAAGCAGGACAGTGAGGGTCCAAGGCCACAGCAGGAGGACAGACACAGGAAGAGGGCTGGACTCTAATGACAGTCCATTCAGAGCATGACTGCGAAGACCCACTCTCAGGCTGCAGAGATGGCTCTATCCGCAGGGTTCGCCTTGCACTTGAACCCACCTCCGCTTGAACCTGGAAGCCACGTTTTAAAAGAGGAGGCCGAGCATGGTGGCATGTTTCTAAGCCCAGCACTGGGAGATGGTAACATCACAGGCAACCAGCCCAACCTACTTAGCAAACTCAGTGAGAAAACTTACATAAAACTAAAAAATTTCCCCTGAAGAATGACACTATATACCCTGGGTTGATGCCATGCACACACATGCACACACCCTCAAGCATATGAACACACAACACACGATGCTTTTAATGCAGCAAGCCTGCATGGATTGTGTCACCCAGGACTCTCAGAGTGATCCATGTCTGCTGAAAGAAAAAACAGTTTTAGAGCCCTCAGCTCGGAGATGTGAGTCTCTCAAGGGACCAGCTGAAGTAACAACAGCTTGACCCCAACCTAACACTAGAAAGATGAACCCCGCAGCCTGCAGGGCTTGAGTCCTTGAAGAACGTTGCTCCGTGCCCTTGTGTCCTGGTGAGGCCCATTGAGGATTTGTGATGCCTGTGACTGTAAGACAATAAATGCCTGTCATTTAAGTCACTGAGTGTGTGCACATCTCTTAAACTATAAATAGGACACACACAGCATCTCACTGGGAAGGCAGAGAGACAAACGAGAGAACACACACCACAGCTGCAGCTAACTGTTAACAAGAAGACGCGGACCCACAATCGGATCCAGCATGGAGAAAGGGCTTCCAAGGTTCAGAGGGATCATTTGAAGAGAACAGGAAAAGCCCAATAGCACGATAGTCATGCGTAAGCAGTGTAAGGACATCATCCCTGGCCTGGAGAAGTACCCTGGATACTGTCTTCTTGTCTCTTTCTTTACACATTTCCTCTAACTCTGCCCTCCGTCTCCATCACCCATCACCCAAGAATTAGAGCAGCACCTGCCTTCTGTCTGTCTGTCTGTCTGTCTGTCTCTCTCTCTCTCTCTCTCTCTCTCTCTCTCTCTCTCTCTCTCTCTCCTCTCTTTCTCTCTCTCCCTCTCTCTCTGAAGGATGAGTGGAGCCATGTGTAACAACGAAAAGGCGGTATCAAAAGTGAGTTCTGGACCAGTTCTGGAACCGCCTAGAGAAGTCTCAGAGGAGTACCCTGGCCCTGAGCTGCAATCTTCCTCAAAATCGCTTCCTATTTATAGCTCAAGAAAGAGCAATCGTTATGCAGTGACAAGTAACAGCATAGCGCAGGGGAAAGGGTGTCTCATCAAGAGAGGATGGTGGGAAATAAGGAGAATACTTGAAGTGATTAAGGTCGGAAAAGGTTTATGGATGATCATGAAATATGGATGAAATCAATACCCTATACAGATTCTAGCTCAGATTGGGATGAAAGTAAGTTGGTATTAGGACAGCGGAAGCAGAAGAGATGCTTACAGAAACTGTGCACACTAAAAGCCAGGGAGCCGCAGGCTGGGTTGCTGACCCTACAGCCATATAGGGCCACAGCAAAAGGCTCATGGTGATGCAGCGAGGCCAGCCTGATTGGCAGATCCTGTGGGCACCATGTACTCACAAGAGCCTCACCATGACAAGGCCTGTTTTGGTTCTGGTTGCTCCTGCTTCCAACATCTCATTTTAATCCCATCCCTGCCATGATGATTAGAGTAACCGTCAGTTATCACCAAAGGAACCATGAGATTAATTGAGGTATGGAGATCCACTGTAGCTGGGTGGCGCCATTCCCTGGGCTGGGGTCCTGGAATGAAAACAGCTGGAGGAGGCATGCTGAGCAGCAGCGTCCATCACTGCCTGATTCTTCACTGTGTGTACAATGGGACCAGCTGCCTAGTGCTCCTGCTAGGACTCCCCACTGTGATGGACTGTAGCCTCTGAACTGTAAGCCAAAATAAACCTTCCTCCCCTGAGTCGCTTTTGTCTGGGTATTTTATCTCAGGAAGAGGAACATAGTTGCCCTCCTCAAATCCTCCAGAAACACCCAGGGCTAAGAAGACAGTCTGTCCCTGCACTGGGGTCCTCTTTAGGGGCTCTGAACCAAGGCCTCGCCCTGACAGGCAGAGCTCTGACAGAGTGGATCTGAATCTGCTAGCATCTGTCACCTCATCCTGGACTGGTGCTAACTTTCACACTGCTGCCCCTGAACTCCTACCCAGCCCAGTCATCTCTAAAGTAGTAGAGACTGAAGGGGAAGAAGATGCTCTAGAGTTTTGTGGACCAGCCTTTCAGCTGGTGTCCTTAGATCCTTACTTTACAGGTGGTGAGAGATCTTCAGTACCCTCTGCCGGCCATGCCTGACTGACTCCATGAACAGCCTTGCAGTTCTTGGAGGGCAGCAGCAACGCTTCATTGCCTCTGAGAAGGAACAGGTTCAGAGAGCAAGAGTTTTTAGCATCATCATAAAGACTCCAGCTGCCGGCTGCTAGCCATCTCCCAGCTCTTAGCATAGCCTAGCTGTGATAGTAGGTAACAATGAACTCTAGCAGGTCTAGAGAGTCAACAAAGTCCTCAAAACAAAGACCAAGTTCAAGAATGGAACCAGAGGTGTGAGCGTGCCTATTCTTGGCAGGGACTACAGCCTTGATAGTCAGCCACAGGCCAGCAAAAAGTGCTAAAGACCCACTGAAGACGTCACGTCAGCTGACAGGTCACCTCACAAGACCCTTTGATGCCTTTGCCACCCCTAGTCCCCAGTCTTCACCACTTCCAGGTACAGATGGAGTCAGAGGGGTAGCAGGAGAAACGGAAATTGTTTACACCCCAGCATCCCTAAATCTCAAGTTGTGCATGATGTCCAAGTAGAAGATAGGGAGTAAGTCTGCCTGAGATTACCCGTGAGCATCTTGTGCTGGTACCCAATAGAAACAGCCAGCCTTTCACCCAGATGCTGCGGATGGCTGTAAGGTGGTGACTGACAGGGACCCATGCTCAGCACTCACAGCTGTGTGAATTTTCAGGTCATTTCCACAGCCTCAAATCAGCTGTCCAACCTAGGGGTGTGGTTCCAAGCATTACATATGGTGATCCCAATATGGATTCATGGCCTGCAGTAATTATTTGGTCTAAGCGGGCTACAGTTGTACATCAGGCATGACACTGTAACCTCCTGCACCCCTCTACCTATGATGAATCACTGTTCCCCGACACTCTGTGCCCTGCCAAGATGTCCTACCTTGTTCTGCTCTGTAAACCTAGATGTTACTAGACCCCCTGTCACTAGATTATGAGCAATGTAAGAGAAAGATCTGAGCTTTGTCATAATTTCAGTCATAACAAATTTGTGTAGAAAATTGTTGAATTTCCATCTTCTTTGTATCCATAATAATTCTCTCTTTAGAGAGTAAGTGTTCAATAAACAGTGACATTTTGCATTTAATTAAATATGTATCCAAAGCAGAGGTACCAGCCAGATTGGATCTCTTCATCCTTTTAAAATCTAGAGAGTGTTATTTGGGGACTTTAACCCATTACCTTGACAAGTTTAAAAACCTTTGTCACAATTTCTAGAAAGTTCCAAAGATTGCATTCCCCCTTTGCTTCCTATGACCATTAAAACTGTTTTGGAGCTACTCTGGCTCAGGCTGGAAGCAAAACTGTCACCTTACCATTGTTTACAAGAGATCCACCCCATAAATCATGTGCTGAGCTTAGAACAACTGACCTGATGAGGTCAGCGAAGAGTCCAGGGAGGAATCCCAGCTCAGCCCTGTACCGTATCCCTGACACTTCTGAAAGGGCCGGAGTTGGCACAGGACACACCAAGACCAAGTTCTCAGCACAAGGGAGATTGATTTGCTGCAGAGGGACAGGGAGCAGAGAATAAGAGACAAAGACAGGAGATGGAGGACAAGGGAGAAGAGAAAAGGGGGCAAGGGAGGCAGGGGAGGGGTATTTGCCCTGGATGGGCAAAGGACTGCCTCTGGATGGAGAGGAGACAGATGCAGCCTGCAGGCAAATGGAAGTTATAGATGGGTTTAGGATGGGTTCGTTTGTTTGGACTGGGCATGTTAATTAGTGTAGCCACAAGGGGCTTTTGATTGTTGGACTTTAACACTTTGATATCTGGACCTTAGTGGTCAGCATCAGGCAGAAGAAGTGGCCAAATAAGGGAATAGAACTTGGTGGCTAGCTTTAGGAATGTAATGTATGGCTTAGCAAGAGGGTAAAGGTAAAAGGCAAAACCTGTCGGTGCCATGTTTGCCATGCTCGGGCCTGCTAGAGGCCTTCACCTTCTCCCCTCTGCTCTTTCCCCAACCCTGCCCCTACTAGTGCTGAACCCCTCTCCTTCTTCCAGGAACCTACTTCTTTGGCACCTATACAGGTCAAAGCTCTCCGTAAGCCCAGGGGCCCGGAGCTTGTGAGAAGACTTCCCTCTGAAAAAAATAACTAGATATGGCTAAGACTATAAATTATGCAAATATCATCTTTAGTTACAACCAAACTTCTACTCAGAATGACGGCAGGAGGAGCCCTAATGGTTTGTGCCTCTGGACCCTGGTCCTGGCAGCTGTGCCAGAAAACAGACCCTGTCTGGAGCAGGAGTGTGTGCACAGTCCCTATACATCCAGAGTGTGCCACATGGCAAGCCAGCCAGGACGTGGTCCCTGTGGTGAAATTGTGTCAGCCTCGTAAATCTGTTCCTGAAAGTCTCCCTCCACTCTCCCCTCAGTGAACATCTGATGTGAGTGAAGTCATATCTAAAGTCTTCCTTTCATGCTGGGCATGGAATTGTTTCTAGGTTGTTCTCTCACCTTCATGTGCATCCATATACAAATAGACACTTGGACACGCACAAGTCTGGGTTTCTGATTTGAAAACTGATAGCTATAGGAAACAGATTACTTTTGGAATATGGGATGTAGGAACTGTTGTGATGACTGAGCAAGGGAGAGCGCTTACCGCTCTTACAAAGGACCTGAGTTCAGTTCCCAGCACCCACGTCAGGGCACTCATAAACTCCTGTAACTCCAGCTCCAGAGAGATCCATTGCCTCTGGTTGCACAGGCACCTGCACTCATGTGCACACACATACACAGAGACACACAGGTAAATCCAGCAGCGGGCATGGGCTGGTGAGGTGCCTTAGATTTGCTGCTCAGGTGAGGGGGGCTGACAAGGCTCCCCGTTTCTCTCCGGCATTCTACTGCTCCTTGCAGCTTCCACTGAAGGCGCATGGCCTCCTTCCCCTCGCAGGATGTCAACTCTGGCTGGTTCCCTTCCATCATTCTCCCAAGGACCAAGTCTGCTTGACCCATGCAAGAACAGTGACAGTAGCGTTTGCTTTTGTGTAAGTCTAGATCTACTCTGAATATAGACAAGTGCTCTAAAACACAGTGAATTACACAGCCCTTAAATGCTTAGTTTATCATTTTAGTTGAATTGCCAAATTGTCACATAAAAGAAATATGTGGCAAATGCTAAATACTATAGCTTTTGACCCAAACACAAGTCTTATTTAATGATACTGTGAGAATAGCATGGAATCAGTTGTAGTTATTATTGTTATACATGCATCACATTCTCATTTCTTTCTAGATGTGGGCTTAAATTAATGAACTTCCCTGAGCCTCTGAGCAAATAATGCCTACCTGGAAAGACTGTTGAGGGCATCAAAGAAGATATTTACATGAGAGTGTGTAGGAGAGGGACGAGTTTCTTCAGAGAGTGGTGTGTGGTTATAAATCAGCATGGAGATTACTCAAGAAAGTAAAACAGACCTACCCTATGACCCAGCTATGCCTGGGTATCACCCAGAGGACTCTAGTCAATGCCCACAGACACACTCACATCAGTGTTGACTGCAGCTCTACTCCCAGTGGCTAGCATTGTAACTGCAGCTTGTCATGTTAGGCCAGACCCAGAAAGACAGTGTATTTTCTCTCACTTGTGGATCGTAGATCTGTATAGATACATGAACTCATTAATGCATATATGGAATCATTGTAGAAGTAGCCTAGGGTGGTGAGGTAGGCTAACAGAGAGAGGAAAGGGAGAGAAAGGAGGGGCTGGGAAGGGTTGGTGGGGCAGTCTGTTCACAGTGTATCTCATGCCCTACGAAAATGTCTCTATACCACTCAGTACAATGAACAATGAGCACATGCCAACCTTTTCCATTTTTTTGTTGTTCCCAAGAATATTCTCTTTCTATTAGGAAGCTTGCCTCCATAAGCTTTCCTCCACTGGGTCTTTCCATGTGGTAAATATTCTCAGAATATCTTCACTCACTTAGAATGTGAATGGTTAATGTCTCACAAACCAGGAAGTGTGGGCAGATTGTCTATGACTCTCCCTTCACTTGTCTGGAACCCAAGGGTAAAGCAGAGGAACCAAGACTTAGCCCACACCCCTGTGACTGACCGCCACCTCCCTGTAGCGCTATGGGCAGAATTCTTTATGCTTATATGGTCCCTATGTCTGCAAGTCTCAAAGCATTTTTTTCAGAGATTAAATCAGGACTTTCATAGGAGCCTGGTTAATAAATGTCAAGTCTTCTATGTGAAAGCTCGGAATATCCTTTTGGGGAAGGTGGCTGACAGCCTTATCTTCCACGCAAACAAACTGAGGCACGGGGGGATAATTCAGGATTGCTGCCAGGGCCACGCTCCTCGTGTGTGCAGTTTCTTATGAAGACCAGGGATCCTCGGGGGCACAGGTAGCATGTGCGGGGATTCCCAGAAGTACAGCTGGGTTTCTTGGGGACAACACCTTACTAGGTCCATTATTCACCAAACATGGCTGTGTGTGTGTGTGTGTGTGAGAGAGAGAGAGAGAGAGAGAGAGAGAGAGAGAGAGAGAGAGAGAGAGAGAGAGAGAGAGAGAGAGAGAGAGAGAAGGTGCCAAGGCAAAGATTGCCTTAACTGGATGAAACATCTAAGCCAATGAGATTAGTTCGTGCAGACTAGCCAGAGCACCAAAGGTATATGATGTGGCATCCAGTATGAGTCTAGAAGCTTCCCGCCTCAGGCCAAGTCCCCATGGCCACAATACCCCTATGTCTAGGAGGAAAGAGGGGCTGGGGACAAAGAGAGGTTGAGAAATGGCTCTGTGCCTAGGGGAGGGCATTTGAAGAGGAGTCCACTCAACCTGCCAGCTTCACATGCGTGAATGGCTGGGAGAATGCCTCAGCTGCCTTCTCAGAGGATGGGAGTCCAGATCCCAACACCCATACCAACTGATGGAGAACCTCACAGCCCTCTGTAACTCTAGCACCAAGGGAGCCGATACCCCCTGCTGGCCTCCTTGGGCACACACATACACACACACACACACACACACACACACACATATACACCATGAAAATAAATAATTTTAGAGAGACGGTTCTCCACAACCCACTCCACCCCAAGCCCACACCACCACGGACCCTGGAGTCTGCCATCCTTCTTCTGTTGCTGGTTTCTCAGACCAAAACCTTCCACCTGTTCCTCCTCCTAATCTAAAAATGTCAGTCACTAGACAATCAGTGTCTAACGTGCTATGGCTTTGCAGCCTCTGTCCCGTGAGAACGCACCCAACCTGGGCCAGCATCTCAAGCTTTTCTATCTGGGTGGCTCTGGGTCTGCTTAGCTCACAGAGAAAGCTGCCAGGACACTTGAGATGCAGAAAAGGAGCAGCTGCGACTCTCTGTGCTCTGAAGGCTGGTGTGAGCTACACAGCTCCAAGGAGCTGTCACTGTGAGTCCCTGGGCTCCTGCTGCTGTCCTCTGCTTCGGCTCCTCCCCTTTACACACATGTCATCACTCAGTTCTGCACGTAAGCCGCTGAGATGGGTGTGCAGGTAAGACACACAGGACCCCACTGGCTCTCAGGAGCTCCCATTGTCCTCACACCCTACCCTGCTGACTTGCCCTGTTATTGGAGTACCTAATCACTTTTTTAAAAGGAAAATTGCTTCATTTGTATTTATTCATCTGTGTGTGCAGGCACCTGTGTGTGTGCATGTGCGTGCGTGCGTGCGTGCGTGCGTGCGTGTGTGTGTGTGTGTGTGTGTGTGTGTGTGTGTGTGTGTGTGTGTGAAGAGGGTATAGAGGGAGGGGGATAAAATCAGGAATCTGGTGTCATGGCATGCATGTGGAAGCCAGAGGACAACTGGGGTGCCTGGTGTCTTGCTGCTCACCTCTGTGCGTGCTAAGCTACCTGACCTGAGAACTGCCATGGGTCCTCCTGCCTCTGCCTTCATCCCTTCCCTGGAGTGCTAGGATCACAGCTGCACACTACAGGGGATTCTGAGAATCGCACTCGGGTCCTCACACTCTCCCTGCTGCTGCTTCATTCATGGGAGTCAGCTCCCCAGCCTGGCACGCCCAGTTCTTCAGACAACTGCTGCCAGCTCCTTCTGCAAGCCCAGACCTCTTTCTCTGCTGCCTCCTACTGGAAGCATTCAGAGCCCTGCCTCGGTGACTCTCATAGTGAACCAGCAGGAATCTTGTAAAGCCTGCTGCACAAAGGCAGGGCAGGTATGGAAGGTCAGGAAGCCGGGAAACCACCAAAGCACATTTATCCTAGGAGCAGGACCAGAGTCAAGTGACATCTGAGATGGAAATAAGCTCCCCTATAATAATTACTAGAGTGATTTTATAAGGAGAAAAGTGCCCAGGTCATAGACCAAAATGATAAGGGATTTCCTAGAGAAACCACAAAGGCCACAACAGGATTACTGGTGGAATCAGCTGGTCAGAAAGAATGGCTCCGCTGTGGAGGTAACAGTTAGTTGACCAGGACCCCAGAGTCAGAGAGCCAGAGCACAGGGGATGGTGAACTTACTGTCAGTATTCACAAACCCAATAAAGTAGTAAACCAGGAAGGCAGTGCCAAGAACATTGAAACTTTCTAAGGCACAGAACAAGGACTGTCTGGGCATGGTGTGCACACTTGTAACCCTAACACACATAGAGCATGGACTGTCTGGGCATGGTTGCACACTTGTAACCCTAACACACATAGAGCATGGACTGTCTGGGCATGGTGTGCACACTTGTAACCCTAACACACATAGAGCATGGACTGTCTGGGCATGGTGTGCACACTTGTAACCCTAACACACATAGAGCATGGACTGTCTGGGCATGGTGTGCACACTTGTAACCCTAACACACATAGAGCATGGACTGTCTGGGCATGGTGTGCACACCTGTAATCCCAGCACTCAAGGAGCAGAAGCAATAGGATAAGGGCTTCATTGTCACCCATGGCTACATGGTAAGTTTGAAGACGCTGTCCCTAAGGATGCTGTCTCTAAGACCAAAGTAAAGGAAAGAAAAAGGATAACTGAGGATGTGGCTCCTAAGGCAGAGTGCTTGCCCAGCACGCACCAAGTCCTGGGTTCAATAGCTAACCCAGCATAAAACCAGGTGTGGTGGCACATACCTGGAGCCCCAGCACTCAGGAAGTGGAGGCAGGATGGTCAGAATCCAAAGCCATCCTTGACTAACAGAGAGATAAAGATCAGATTGGGCTATATGAGACATTTCTCCAAAAAGCAGAAACATAGCCAGCGGTGGTGACACATGCTTTTAATCCCAGCACTCGGGAGGCAGAGGCAGACAGATCTATGCGAGTTGGAGGTCAGCCTGGTCTACAAAGCTACACAGAGAATCCCTGACTTGAAAAAAAAAGACAAAAACAAAAGAACAAAAAAATAAACATGGACCAGTGAGATGACTTGGTGAAGAAAGGTACTTACCATGCAATCCTAAATCCAGTTCCCAGAGTACACATGGTGTAAGGCAAAAACACTCACACACATGCACACACACACACACACACACACACACACACACACACATTCAAAATTCGTCTAGATTAGATACAAGAAAGGACAGAAGAACGCTCTGTCTCCATGGATATCCTGCCGTGCCTGGTGAATTCTCTTGCTGAGAAGCCAATGGCACTGACCCAGGGCTCTGTCTTTGAGTAGGTCTCTAGGGAATGCGGGACTGCAATGTTCCAAGAACAAGGCGGGGTCCTGCACCCTGCTTGCATACTCACCAACAGTAACCCAAGCGTGTACTCTAAAACAGTGATGCTCACTGAAGACCCAGAAATAAAACAGCTTTTCAACTCAAAAGATTTGGGAGGCCCTGCTGACAACTTCCAAAGTGTACAGAAAGAAGAAGCGAGAGTGAAATAAGTAAATAAATAAACTTGCTCCTCTAAAACTCAGCGATTTGAGATCTAAGAACTTTATTTTTGAATCTCGTAAGTGGAAAGCACCCTTTGCCAATGCTGTTTATAATGGTGTATTGCTGCTTTGAATGGCACAAAATTAGAAACAGTCCAGCTGTAGGGCAAAGGGGGATGAGTCCAGAGTGACATAAACAGATGATGCTGTCCATCTCTACTACAGAACACAGTGGTTTTTCTTTCTAATAAACAGTATGAGAGAGAGTGGGAAATGGAGCATTGAGAGAAAAAGAGGAGACAGAACAATGAAAGAAATCCTATCAGACAACGAAAAAGCTGCATGATGCGTGTGCTCACTGGTGAGTCTCTGTGGGGCTCTACACATATGATGCCACATGTGAATGCCCAAAAGAAGTCTAGGAAACAAATAATTCATACTACCAACAGAGGTTCCGTGCAAACAAACATATTCATAAATAAGCAGATAAATAATAATTTTGAAAACTACAACAAAATTTATCTTTTAGATTTGTTTGTTTGCCCCCCTCCCCCAGTGCTGAGAATCAAAGTCAGGCAAGTGTTTCACAACTCAGCTATACCTTCAGCTCCCAAATTTGATCTTTTTAAAAAAATCATATCCCCCCAAAAAAAACTACTTAAAAATTCATTTTTTTCCAGAAAATAAAATCAAATTCTTTTGACAAGAAATTATATTCTTTTTAAAACGTGTGTATATCTGTGTGTGCATGTGTGTGCGTAAGAGGGTGACCACAGAGCCAGAAGAGGGCCGTAAGATCCCCTGGAGTTGGAGATACAGGAAGTTATGAACTGATAGACATGGGCACTAGGAACTGAACTCAGGACCTCCAGAACACCAGCAAGCGTTCTTAACCACTGAGCCATCTCTCCAGTACCAGTTATATTCCTATAGATATAAAAATCTCTAAATCACTCAGTACATGAATAAGAACACTCAATGGGGTAAGAGAACAATTCTTTTGGAATAGTCACCAAGAAAATTGCCTGCAGTTTAGGCTTATTGCCCTGGATAAAGAACCTTCGGTAATTTGTTCAAGTGACGCTGGACCTCAGACTTCCTGATGGATAGAAATTGTAGCTGCTCTACATCAAACCACATTCTATTTCCACTTCAATCTGTGTCGACCACCAAGGTAAAAATGAAGTTTTGAGGTCATAGGAACGTTATACTGGGAGAGACAACTGGAATCAGGGACATCTCTGGGCTGGGCTGGAAACCTAGTGCAATGGAAACTCCCAAGAATCTATGAGGGTGACCCTAGCTAAGACCCTACCAGTGGGGGATACAGAGCCTGAACCAGCCATCCTCGTGACCAGGCAAGACTTACAGTGGAGGGATTGGGACACCAACCCAGCCACATAACCTCTGACCTGCAATTCACCCTAACTACAAGACATGTCAGGACAAAGATGACACAAAGATTATGGGAGTAGTCATCCCATAATCTTTGCTACATGACCTATGCTACATGAGGGAGCCCACCCCTGGCACTGCCTGAAGGGGCAGGACCCAGAGGCTGGACAGCCCAGACACCTAGGATAGAGCCAAACATAACTGACAAAAAAGAAAAAAAAGCCAATGAAATGATTCCTAATGATATTCTGCTATTCTCAAAGATCATTGCCTAGCCCAACTGTCATCAGAGAGGCATCACCTAGCAACTGATAGAAACAGATGCAGAGACCCATAACCAAACATTAGGCAGAGCTTGGGGGATCCTGAGGAAGAGGAGGGAAGAAGGATTGTGAGGGGTCAAGGGCATCACAAGAAAACCCACAGAGTCAACTAACCTGGGCTCATAGAGGCTCACAGAGACTGGACAACAACCAGAGTGCTTACACGGACCTGACCTAGGACCTCTGCACATATGTCACCTACGTCTACTTGTGGGGATCCTAAACAGTGAGAGCAGGGGTTGTCTCTGACTCTGCTATCTGTTTGTGGACCCTTCCTCATACTGGGTTGCCTTGTCCAAACTCAGTAGGAGAGGGGGTGCCTAGTATTACTGTAACTTGATAAGCATGGCTGGCTGATATACACGGGTGGCCTGCCCTTTTCTCAAGAGAAAGGAGGTGAGTGAATGAGGCTGGGAAGAGAGATCAGGGCAGAGGAGGGAGGGAGGGAGGAAGGGAGGGCCTGGAAACTATGATTGTGCTGGGAAAAATAATTTTAAATGAAAAGTTATAGATAACTCTTCTCTGAGCTTCCAACTGCCTCTCCTGACACGTCCCAACCACAGTGCCTGTGTGCTTTTGTCAACCCTGGTTCCTGGAATGGGCTATGTATAGTCTCTGTCATTGTCACCAAGCTTCTGGGATTTTTTGAAATGTTTTATGATTAAAAGTAACCATTCTTCTATGATTTGTGACATGCAGTATTTTTTGTGTAATTTCTAACGTTGGAGGGGTGCTTGGCATCAAGCGCAGGATCTTGTGCATGCTACACAAGCGCTCTACAAACTACTGCCTGCTGTGTCTGAGACTTTTCCTGCCATTTAACTCTTTAACAGGCAGAGAAAATTAACCTGATCAAGACCCCTAGAGATAACACTAGCAGTTAGGAGAGGTGAGAAGCCTGGGGGAGGGGACAGCTTCCTATATTAAATCACCTTCAACGTGCCCTTTTCTTTGGTTGCAGCTAAGCAATCTTGGTGGTAGATGAGTTGTCTGATAACATTCCTTGTGCTTACTTCTAGGTGTACCCAGGAATCTTCTGTAGACTGTCTAGGATGCAACTGGAGTATGCCCTAGCGTCTTCTATACATTCATGTATGATGCAGGACAGCTGCACACAGGAGTCTTCCTGTCACCGTCTTGATCATTCAGCGTATGAACCCAGAGGACTTGCAGGTACCCATCTTTGCTTCTTGGACCATAATTCAGGAAATGCACCCAAGAGTGCATGTTTGAGTTGTGTGTGTCACCCTCCCTGTCTTAGTCACTGTTCTGTTCCTGTGAGGAGACAACATGACCCACAATAACTTGTTAAAAAGAAAGCATTTACCTGGGGTTGGCCTACAGTTTCAGAGCTTTAGTCCATTGTCATCGTGGCAGGGAGCACGGTGCTAGAGATGCAGCTGAGAATTCCACATCCAGATCCCTGGGCAGCAGGGAGAAAGACACTGGGCCTAGGGTGGGCTCTTGAAAGCTCAAAGCCCACCTCCAATGACGAACCTCCCCAAACAAGGCCACATTTCCTAACCCTTCTAAAGTAGTGCCACGTGTCTTTTTAGATGACTACACATAAACTTCCAGAATAAAATTCATACCCTTTCTCTGTTCTGGGAGAGCACTGTCTCAAGAATTATCCTGCAAAACATAAAAATGCCCTCCCCTCTTTTCTCTCTTGGCTGGGCTGTTCCTCTGCACTTATTCCAGTGCAAGACAGATTGTTCATGTGTTGACCCTTGTCCTAAGATGCTTAATGAGTTTTAGGCTTAAATATATTCTCTTGGTCTTTACTACCAAATAATTTACATTTAATGAGGCCAAAAATGTTTCTGAGTAGTTCAGTGAGTTCTGCATACTTGCAGGCATGTATCTAATAAAAACATAAGTCATAATTGGTTTTTCCATGAAGAGATCCAATTTAAGCTTAAAGTCCACTCTAATTAGTGGTTTTCTCTTGCAAATCATTGTTTGTAATGGAAAATTTTTTAGAAACACAAATCCCCCTGGCAAATGGATCTGCCTTTAGCTTCTGGGTCAGTTGAAATTACACCTGCTTCCTCTCAGCTCTAGTCAGGAAGCCATGGTTGAGCCTGCAATTCTTGTAGTCACGTCGTTCTGCACAGTCATAGGCTAAGCGCTTTAGAAGAGCTCCAACAGAGCAGTGCGACCTTCAGAGCCAATAGGTCTTATTTGTCCAGACAGTCACTCATGCCTCATTATGATGACTGCTTCCTATGTGCCAGAAACAGTTCTGTGGCTTAGACACATGATGCAGTTTTTTTGGTGAGCTTGAAATCTAGAAGACCTCAACAATGCTTCCAAAACCAACTGAAACACAAGTCCAGGGTATGAAATTGTCATCCCTAGGGTGAAGAACCATTTGCCAATCATAGGCCCACTCTAGCCACTGATACTCATGGGAGACCTTCCTCCTCATGAAGCTCATACAACCCATACAGTCAGCGCCATTAGACTGTAGATCTAGCCAAACATGTCCTCAACCTCTCCCTGCCCCCACGATTAGTCACCTGCTGTTCTGAACACACATCTGTTTGGGTTCTACTCCCTGTGTGATTTTGGTCTCTGTATCCCACATTGGTAGCAGTCTTAGCTAGGTTCACCCTCAAAGATTCCCAGGAGCTTCCATTGCATTAGGTTTCTAGCTCATCCCAGAGGTGTCCCTGTTTCTAGTTATCTTTCCTAGTGCTCTCTCCCTCCATCCTCCCCTCACCTGATCCAGAGATGTCAAGGACACCATAAGAAAACCTACAGAATCAACTAACCTGGGTTAATAGGGACTCACAGAGACTGAACCAACAACCAGAGTGCTTGCATGGGACTGGCCTAGTACCTCTGCTCATGTGTAGCTGGGCCTTCCTGTGGGACTCCTAACAGTGTAAGCAGGGGCTGTCTCTGACTCTATTACCTGCTCTTGGGACCCTCTCCTTGCACTGGGTTGCCTTGCCTAACCTTAATAGGAGAGGAAGTGCCTAGTATCACTGCAATATGATATGTCATGGCTGACTGATATCCATGGGAGGCTTGCCCTTTCTGAAGAGAAAGGGGGAGGAGTGGATAGGGGAGTAGAGATTGGGGAAGGGACTTTGAGGAGAGAGGGGGAACTGTGATTGGGCTGAGAATTAACTAATTGAAAAGGATGAGGAAAGGAAGAGTGGAGGATTAGGAACATGAAGGAGGGATTAGAAATGCTTTGTAACCTTTGTAATGAAGAAAGGATGATGGGCAGCTGCATAGATGTAGAGCACACAGCATCATATCTTTAATTATTGTTTCACTATTCATTTGGATAAAGAACAGTGGAACCTGGGGCTAACAAGGACACAGACTGATCTTGCTCTTAGCATAGAAATCTACTTCTGGAGTCTTGTAGCACAGGAGGAATTTACAGGGTCTTTGAAGTCTCCACAGTGGCATGTGTCAGTTATTAGAGTTGGAGAGCTGTGCAGCTGCTAAGTTAACAGAGCTTGGGGAATCCCAATTTCTGATAGCTGCTTCAATGCTTTTCTCTCGAATACTTTATAATCCTAAACCAAATATGCTCATGATGCAATGAACCAGAATTTCACCACAACCTCCCTTTCAAGCTTCCTTAACTGATACCTGTGAACTAATACACCTCTCAAGGACTTTGCTTTCCTCTTTGTGACTAAATTACTTTAAAGTCAAAAGATAAAAAATAAAAGAAGAAGTGACTAGCAGAGGTGGCACCCACCTTTAATCCCAGCGCCAAAGAAGCAGAGACAGATGGATCTCTGTGAGTCTGAGACCAGCCTGATCTACATAAAGACTTTCATGGTGACTAGGGCTACATAGAGAGACCCTGTCTTGGTTAAAAACAAAATAGGAAAGGAAAGAAAGAATGAAAGGAAGCAACAACCATCATCCAGGCAAAATCTTCTGGGAAGTGTTTCCTGAGGTCAGCATACAAAGCTGTAGTACAGAGAGGGCTCAGTCTGTACCTTGTGCTGGCAGCTGAACTTGGAAATGTGTGGAGTCCCCCAAGTAGCACTGGCTTTGAAGGTATGAAGGTTGGTCATGGAGAGCAGTAGAGGGCTGGCCCCATAAGAGTCCAAGAGAGGCCACTGGGGAAAGTGTGGGCTCGGTTGCAGTAGAAGGTCCAGGATTGGACGAGGTCATGAAGAGCAGTGGAGGCTTGACCCAATGAGGCAGGATCAGAGTCCCCGAAGGTAACTATTAGTGAAGGCTAGTTAGCGTGGATACCCCAGGCTAGAACCTTGGGATAGCCACTACAGATAACAACAGCTGAGAAGTGTAGCCAGCCTGAGCCTCCGAGACAAGCTGTACATGCCATGGCATAGACCTCAGAGTCAATGATGTGGAGCTGCCCAAATCCTTTGAAACTGAAAAAGTCATGAGTCCCAGATGCAGCTGTGCCCTGATTCTTCCCTCTTGAAACAAGAAAATATTTAACTTGTTTTTGTTTATTTTACAGGAGCCCACAGTTGAAAGACTAAATATTTTGAAGAGACTGAATTTCTTAAGTATTTGAATTTTGAAAGACTGTAAGATTTTTAAAAGTTGGAATGTGCTTTATATTGAGATATTGCTATCAATATGAGATCTTGTGGATAAACAATAAAGGGATGGTTGTGGCTGATAGTGATATACCCCTGAGTTTATAATCTAGAGAAAAACCATTGACTTTATTTGCTGTTGTCCACGGGTGTAACTGTCAATGATTTGGACAATTTGGACTCTTGGTGATATAACCTGTTCTGAGTTTCTCAAATCCTGTAAACAACCCCAATGAACTCATTGGTTTTCTAAGATGGACATGGGTGGAAAACCAAACAAATAAATTGTTGTTGAGTTTTTTTCATAAATAGAAAAGCTGTGTTAGTTTTGTAAATTATAAAGTAAAATGAAGGATTACCAGGATATCAAGGTCAAGTTTTGAAGGACTTTTACTTCTGTGTATACAGAAGCCAGGAGAACTGTTTTGTTGTTGTTTCGTTTGCTTACAGTATATACAGGAGTCTGAGTTGTGTTTGTGGAGTGAAAGCCAGAAAACAACCTCAGTGTCCCTCCTCAGAAGTTATCCACCTTGGTTTTTGAAACAGGGCCTTTCATTGAAGTTCATTGATTAGACTGTCATGATCGACCAGCAGGCTGTAGAAATACACCTTTCTCTCTCTGCCTCCTACAAATGTTCCTCACACCACCTGGCTTTTTTATGTGGGTCCTGGGGCCCAAACTCAGGTATCCATGATTGTGTGGGAAACACTTTACTGACTACACCATCTCCCTAGCTCACACCCATTTTTATCTTTTTAAATGTGTACTTGTTTGTAAAATTTATTTTTGTTATTATAATTTTTCATTATTCTTAAGAATTCCATTCATGTATACAATGTAATATGACCATGTTCATGGCCCATTTCACCCTTCAACGCTTCCCATACCCCCCCTTCACCAACACATCTCCCTCCCAACTTCATGTTGTTTTTTTTTTAATTACTCACTAAACCAGTTATTGCTGGCTATTTGTGGTCATTCTGAGATATTAATGGAACACTTACTGGATGCAGAACACCACAAAAATAATAAAGATGCCTCTTGAAATTATCGGGTGATGCTGAGCTCTAGGGACCTCTTGGCACACTCGGTTCTCATTGTTGAGAGGGCAGGACAGAAAATCAAAGACAAGGAAGCTCATTGGATATATCCTAGCAAAGGGACCCTACACAACTTTGGTTCTGATTAAACAAGAGGTCAACTTCCTTCCTAGTCAGGGCAGACTCCTGTAAGTGTGAATCAGCTGCTCCTCTAGTCCAGGTAGATAGTTCTGTTTTCACAGAGTCCAGATCTCTTCTTCGGAACTGAGGTTTTCTTCCTATTGGTACCACTGCTTTATCTCTCTAGGGGAACTGCCTTCTTCTAAAACTGAACCTTTGCCCAGGACATCTAGTTTTTTATCTTATTTAGAATGTCTATCCAATTCTGTGGCTCTCCATGGGAACCTTTGGTGCCTGCATTAGAATAGTTACATATTAGAAGCTAGTGCTCTTCTGTCTACCCAGTGCTAATTCCTTCTTTATGGATGTTGCTTCAAAAAAGCCCTTCAAGAAAACCAGCATTCAAACCAACCACCAGCTCAGAACACAATCCAAACTCTAATGTTTGGAAGAACTACACAGGAAAAAAGTGTGTGTGTGTGTGTGTGTGTGTGTGTGTGTGTGTGTGTGTGTGTGCGTGTGTTCAGAGACAGAAAATCTGGGTGTTTGTTTTCAGATGACTTGAAATGAGAGTCCCAGTCTCATTCTGCTCATGTGAAGTATATTACATGGGTATCTCATAAATTTATTTTTATTTTGTTTTGTTTTTTGTTTTGTTTGCTTTCACGATAGAACCTCACTAGGTAGTCTAGGCTGGCCCTGTACTCACAGAATCCTCCAGGATGACCGGTGTGTGCTATTTTGCCTGGCATCCTATTGCTATTGTTTATCATCATCACCATTGTCATCATCGCCACTACCATTAGTGTGTGCTGTGGTGCACATGGAGGTCAGAGGGCACATCCTGTTGACTGAATGAAATTTTCACATGGCACTGAGAACCTCACTCAGCTCTCAGCTCATGAGCACGGCCTAGATCAACTGATTTAGAGACAGTCATGTTCCCTGGGCTAAAGGCTCTATTATCATAAGCCCTGACAGGGTCGATGGGAAGACTTAAAAAAGCAGGTGTCACTGGCAACAGGCTGAGACTGGGGGCAGAAGACAGAATTTGCACTAAAGCAAAGTAACAAACAAGGCCCTGCAGAAGGAGGGATGGCCCATGTGTTAGAGCTGAGGAGGGAGGAGATCATCCCAGATCTGCAAACCAAGCTTGACTCCACAGCACGGCTCTCAAGCATTGACTCAAGCCCATCTGGGACACACGATCCTACTGCAAAACTCTTTATTGGGCATGTAACACTGCAGCTATGATGTAGGAGAGGGATCTTCCCATGAGCCACACGCACTCATTTCTCTTCTGCATCTCGATTAAATCCACTCCATTCTAAATGCAGACTACAAATGCGTGTTCTTTGGGAAGTGTGAAAAGGGTTCTTAGATGAGGCGTTTGGATGGAGTCAATGAAAACACACAGGGAAAGAAACAAGCAAGCGAGGGCCAGGGGAGAAGGAAGTGAAGGTTCAAGCATGAGGACTGAGTGTAAGTCCTGAAACCCATAAGAACAAAACAACGGCAGTGTCCTAAGGAGTAACACCCAATGTGACTTCCATTTGCACCCACACACACGCACTCACACACTTGTGAACAGTCGCGCACATGCACGCACATTCACACACCAGATAAACATCTTAAACGTATATAAATATACATGTATATATAACAAAAGCTAAAGTTTCCATCCCTCAAAATGGACAACTAGTTATATTCAAGAGATTGACTACAATTTTCTCATTTTGCCCTGTAGAAATCCTCACCACAGTGCATTTGTCTAAAATCCTTAGTATGTCTTCTTAGAGCTTGGCATGAGTCTTCAAAAGCAAAAACAAAACAATCTTTTGAAAAGTCTTTGGTGCATGCCAATGAACAAACATCACCCCCCCCATAAATCATGCCGTTGTGTGGTAGTGTGCCATCAAGGCAGGCTGTATTTATCTCCCTACAGCAATCCTCACAGGAGTATGTTCAGAAAGGATTGGTCATGTTATCTTTCCAAAGAGGTTAAAAGAGGAATTTGCTTATCTACAATGATTTATGGAACTGACAAAGAAGTGCACAGATTGTGCCCAGGAAATGCATATGAATCGACAGAATGGTTTTAAACAAAATTATGGTGTCAGGACACGAAGTCAATAGCTCCATTCTCTAATGGGACAAAGGAGCTAGGCTTCATAAATCCCATTTGTCAGGAATAAATAAGAGTGCCCAGTGAGGCTGGTGGTCCTCGTTGTTTCAAGCTCTCTCCTCACCTGTTGCCCTGCCCTGCTCTGCCTACGTTGGAGATAAGGGCTTCTGCTGCTGCCTTGCTCTCTCCTGGTTAGGTCTCAGCAGCAATAAATAAGACTGTTGCTTCTTTCTGTAAGTGTGCCTGATCCATCTCTGACTTTTCTGGTGGCTGCCAAATGACTTTCTGTGACTTGGCAATTTCAGCACAAACAGATCTATCTGAGCAAAGGCCCTTGTCAACCCATCCAGAAACCAGGCCTCCTATGGCTGTGACAGCAACGATACTTTCCAGTTCCTTCCAAAAAACCATTGGCAAATACATCACCCAGCAGTTAGTGAGCTAGCAGAAGAAGAGTTAGAACAAAATCATAGCAGGCCCCCAGCCCAGAACTATTACATTGTCAAACACACAGGGCAGGAGTGAAGAGCAGGTGAATGCAGATGAACACTTGTAAAGTCAACTTTAAAATCTGCCTCACATCTCCAGATGAAGAAATGAAACAGCCATGTGCCAGATCTCTTCATCTCTGAACTGACTGTGGAATTGTGTCACTGAATATCGAAGAGGAACAAGCCGTCTGCTGACTCAATTGACATTTTCACATTAACTTAACTGTTTTAAAATAGTTTTTATAACTCTGTGTTTTACTGTGGTCCTAACAAAATGCAAAGACGAATTTCAACACAACTTCCTGTCCTGATTCCAGAATTATATCAAGTTCTCACTGTGCGGTAGTGGCTGGTATGAGCACCTTGTCAGGAAACCCTCACCTGAAGAGAAGACAGCAACATTGGGTGTGCTGTGATGATGCAAGTGCGGGTGTTTGTATCCATTCAAAGTCTGAAGTGGGATCAACGTCCTCCCAAGGCTGCTGTCAACATGGAAGGCATCCGTGCACTGGGCTCTCACCCCCGGCTTCATTTCCCAGCTTTGCCGTGTGCCCGAAGACCCTGGTCCTTATCTGCAGATCCATCCCTGCTCAGGCTTGGCTCCTCACTGGCTGGGTTCATCGCCAGATTAGTGCTCGCCTTGGAGCCTACTGTGCTTTGTAGGACAAAGACTTGCCCCTGCTCTTCAGTTCCAACCAGTTTTCGACAAGACCCTTGGTCCTCTCTGCCTAGGTGGCATGGTCCTTCTGACCTATGTAGAAGGACCATGCGAACTTCTGCGTGTGGGTGTGGCAGGCCTTTCAGCTGTCTCAAAGAGTAAACAGGGGCCTCTCCGCTTGCTCATTTGAGAAGGACCAGGTGGGACAGAAACTCCGTCCTCAAGAAGTCACAAGAAAATGGGTTATAGGAAGCCATCAGAGAGAAGAACGGTCACACCAGCACACACAGACCCTGACAGGTTGTACTGTCAGTACTCAGGCATGTGTACTGGCCTGTCCTTAGCATTCTGACAGGGTACACTAAGAGCACCTCCTGGGCACATTCACTATATTCCCTCTTTAAAAGGTCCTGCCTACCACCTCCTCTCTCTCTCCCTCTCTGTCTCTGTCTCTGTCTCTGTCTCTGTCTCTGTCTCTGTCTCTCTCTGTCTCTGTCTCTCTCTCTGTCTCTGTCTCTGTCTCTGTCTCTCTGTCTCTCTGTCTCTCTGTCTCTCTGTCTCTCTGTCTCTCTGTCTCTCTGTCTCTCTCTCTCTCTCTCTCTCTCTCTCTCTCTCTCTCTCTCTCTCTCTGTCCCCAAAGGCTGGTCTGTCCCCTCCCCTTAAAAAAAAAAAAACTTTTGTCTGAACCTTGTCGCATGGCATCTTTCTCTTGCATGCTGCTTTTCTTAAATTATAAAGGAACCTGTGGTTTCCTGAGCAACGCCTGTGTGCACAGGAGTGAGGGGGGGCACAAGCTTCACACTACTGCAGAGAAGGACACTGGGCGTGGCCAGCAGCCGCAGCCCTCCCCTTTTGATGTATCACATTCACTGCAGTGGGCAGATACCTTCTTCACAGCCAGCTCTAGCCTAGGAAACGAGAGAGTTTGGAATGGATGTTTTGATAAGCAGCACCGATAGGAGGGACTTTCGACAAGGGAATCTAACAGCACCTAATGAATCATCTAAAGAAAAGGGCTCAACAGGAGTGCGAGGAGGATATGTGAGGGTAATGGGAGTATAAACGATCAAATCTAACCACATCATACACATGTATAAAAAGCTGTCGACGAGGAAATAGTTTTACACAGAATTGTTTTGTTTGAGAATTTATGAATGTAAGGTATTTCAACCCAGCCCTCCACACCTTACCTTCCAACTCCTCTCACATTGCCACAGCCAACTTTCCCTCCTAACTTCAAGTGCTCTTTTAAAAACTGGAGTCCACTGAGTGCCACCAGTGTGCACATGGCTGCTGGGCCACCCACTGGATCACAGGCAGCCCAGAGCTCCGCCACAGCCAGCGGTGAGACTTCATGAGCCCCACCCACCCTTGCTGGCATTTGGGCTGGCTGTATCTTGTGCAGGTTTTGCTCGTGCAGTCGTAGATGCCTTTCGCTTTGGAAAAACACTACTTTGCAGCAGTCGCCTGTACCTCTGCCACCTACAACCTTTCCATCCCCCTGCCTAGGGTGACTCCTGAGCCTTGGGAGGGGTGGGTGTGATACTGATGCCATTTTTAGGACCGGGCTGCTCCATAGAAAGAATAAGAATCTTAAAAATAAAAAATACCAAAGCCACAGAGAAACCCTGTCTCGAAAAACCAAAAATAAATAAATAAATAAAACAAAAAATAGATATGATCATCTGCTTGGAGAATGCAATGGCCTCCACACTGCCTTCTGGTGGAAAAGTATGCTTGCAGGTTTCCCAAATGAGACTGCATCCCACAATGAAGTATCTAGAACTGAGACTCCTGCATTTAACTGGGTATTTTTTATATTGTTCTATATGGGTGAAAATGGAAGGATTGACTAGAAAAGCAGTTTAAATGGGAGCTGTAAAACCCTATCCCAGAGACATTCTCTTCCTCTGCACCAGTCCTAGAGGCCACAGGTGGACACAATGTTAATTCCATTCAGCCATTGATGTGGTCAGCGCAAATGAGCCAGATATACCAGGAAGTGACTTTATCAAAGTGCATACTGCCAAAAGTGCCTCATGGTTGGCACCTGGCATTGTCCATGAAAATAAAACTAGAAGCATACAATCGGGGACAACATGCTGTTAGTCCCTCTCAAAGCCCCTGTTTTCAGTTTAAGTCAGAAAACGACCCTGTGGGTGGTTCTGAGTGAAGCATCTGGGGGTGAAGACAGCACACCCTGGCTGCTGGAACAGTAAGCCCCACAAACGGGGACCAGATGCACTGTGGTCAGCAAGACCTTGGAGCTGAAGGTCCAGAGGCAGAGACTGGGGTTGCTGAGAACCCAGAACACATCTTACAGCCTCCCATCCCCCACACAGGTGCTGCTTGTGTTCTCATTTTCATTCATTTGTGGGAACTTACGTTTTTCCTTCTTAACCAGCTTGACCCATTCATCACTCAACAGTGTCTCCGTAAGTTTGGGTATGTTATGTTCTATAGTTTCTCTTGGTATTGAGATCTAAAATTAGATCTGCCATACATATCCAAAGGATGGCAGCGCAATGTGTGGGGAAAAAAAAAGACACTTTCACATTAATGTTTATAGCAGCCTTATTCACAAAAAATAACTTTACAGAACCAATATGTGTCTGTTGATTCAGAAATGGATTAAAAAATAACATGTAATATAATATATATCACACACATAAATTTGAATGGTCTTAGAGGTTTACTTCTTAGGTATGTGTGTGTGTGTGTGTGTACATATGTGCATGTGCACATAGGTGCGGTACCTGCAGAGGCCACAAGAGGGCTATGGATCCTCTGGAGTTGGAGTTACAGGTGGTTATGGGCTGCCAGGCATGAGTGCCCGTCCTCCACAGGGGCAGTTCACCACCTCAGCTACCAAGCCATCTCTCCACCATGGATATTCCTCAGCCATTTGGAAGAACAAAGTTGTGTCATTTGGAGGAAAATGGAGACAATCATATGAAATGAATTAAATCTGTCCCAGAAAGACAAATACCAAGTGATTTGTTACTCTTGTGGTTTCTAAGTTTTAGATGGATGCGCAGAATCACATGTTTACTTAATAACATGAAAACAAAAGCAGATGCATCTAGAGGAACAGAGGGGAATAGGGAGGAAGGGGGAGGGATTGGCAGTGGGCTCGGGTGAGCACGCTAAAAGTACATTACAGAGTTGTAGGAATATGTTTTTATGCAAGCCTTCACTTGGTAAAACGAGACAAAGATACAGAACATTTTTTTTAATTTGCAGACAATTTTGGGTACCCCAATCTATAAAGCCCCAGTATATATCTTTGCAATCACCCTTCCAGACCTTATCAAAACATACAACAAAGCTTTCAGTGCACTAAATACCTGTGAAACCTGAATTAGATTGTCACCAGTCACAAGGAATAACAGACATCTAAATGAGCTCTGGGTTGAGTTACAGCGAATGTACTGGGAGAATTGGAAAACACGGACTTCTTTTTAAGAAGCTCGTGACATCTGCTTTGAAGTTTCAATGTGTCCCTACTGGTCACGACTGCATTGCTGCGCATGATTCACCATGGAGCTTGGCTGCCAGAGCCATCTAGAACCATCAACACTCCCCTCCAGAACAGAAACCACAGGTCATGTCTTGGATGTAGCTTAGGTAGCAACCTGAAGGCTCAGTTCTTTTCTGCAGTTTCTTCTGTCTCCTCCAGGGTGAGTCACACAGCTGCCTGCCTGGAGTCCTCACACCACATCTGAAACAGGGCTGGCCTCCTGCCTGATTGGTCCTCCAGGCCTTTGTTTCTGCAAATAAAGTCCAAGTAAACAGTTGTCTCCTTAAACAGCAGAGACTCGCTGGAAACCCTAATAAGAACTCCATGCTCCCAGCAGCATGTCAGAGTGCTTCATGCTTCCAAAACTATGCAGATGGCAAAGAGCTGACAGACATTTGTGTCTTTCCTTTTAAAATTCCTCTGTTTCCAAACAAAATTAACTCCACATTCATTCATGAGGAGTATATTTTTCTTGAAGTTCTTGTAAATAATAGTTGTTGCTTTTGCATTCATTATGATAGCCGAAAACACTTCCAAGCAGACAGATCCAATTAGCATGAACATATTGTGTTTCCATCGGCAAACAGGAGATCGAACCACAGAAGTAAACACTGGTCTTCAGGAGAAACAGAAACGAGTGCGAAGGATTCACTTCAGCTCCTAACAATCATCACAAAGGCAAGCCCTGAAAACCCCAGCGCTGCATGTTAGCCTATCCGCTAAATGATCGTGTGGAGTCAGGTCCTACCCCACAAAATGGCAGCAAAGCCAAGAAACAGAGTTCCCTGGGCTCAGGACTTGTTGGCAACCACTGACTTGTATGGAAAAAGAAAGATTTTCATAAAAATATTCCTTTTCTTTCCTTGATAGTGAATGATGTCCACCTGCCTTAATCTGTGGAGTTCAAGTCCTCTCTGTCCCCTCCCCCAATGGGTCCCAAATTCTGTGCCCAGGAGAGGGGAGCCACAGCAGGATGCTCCCAACGGCTGTGGACTCCAACATAGGTTCACAGTGCTGTGGTCCAGCCCACAAGCAGATGCGGTCAGCCAGGAGGGGGGAGTGACTCAGGGTAGATGGGACAAGGAGAGGAGTCAAGGAAGTACATCAGAAGATCCACTGTCTTAGTTAGGATTCTGTTGCTGTGCAGAGACACCATGACTATGGCTACTTTTATAAAGGAAAACATTTGGCTTACAGTTTCAGAGGTTTAGTCCATTACCATCATGGTAGGACATGGTGGCAGGCAGGCAGACATGGTGTTGGAGAAGGAGCTGGGGGCTCTACATCTTCTGCAGACAACAGGGAGTGGTCTGTCTCACAGAGACTGCCTCCATAGTGACACACTTCATCCAAACAAGTGCACACCTACTCCAACAAGACAACACCTCCTAGTAGTGCCACTCCCTTTAGGAGTCATTTTCTTTTGAACCAAACAGATGGGAACCTTTGGAATTTAAACAAGGGACAGATGGACTCTATCCTTCCACTAAGTGTTGGTAGCCACCTGGTCTCCTCTACCAAAGTCCCCTAAGTGTCCCAGTATGATGACTGGTACCAAGAGAGAAATTCTGCTCTGGACCCAAATGCTAGGCTGAGCTCTGCTTTCTTGCCTCCTTAAAGACAGCCTTGTACATAGTGTGTGCTCTTAACTACTGAGTTATCTTTCCAGCTCCTCTTCCTCTCTCAGAAGTAATCATTATCCTGAAGATAACTCTGTGTGTGTGTGTGTGTGTGTGTGTGTGCGCACATGACTATACTCGTATACAACCCAATCTCATGTTTGTACTTTTATAACATGTTCACTTATAAATAATATTTTTATTGATTTGAAACACATGTAGCTATTAAAATTTATTCTTTTTACCTGTAAAAAAAAGACAGCCTTGTACAGTAGCTGGATTGGGCCTTACTTTTGCTCAGTCCTTCTGTGGTCCAACCAGAATGACCAATTGGTCCTCATATTTTATCTGGGATATGCAATTTCATCTCCAAGAACAGACTTTCTTCCTGTAACCATTCCTGATTATAGGGGGATTGTCTGTGTTCTTGCTGGAACAGAGCTGAGAAGGTCTTCTGCCTTAGTTAGGGTTTCCTTGCCGTGAAGACACCATGATAAGAGCAACTCTTATAAGGGAAGAACACTTTCAGAGTCATTTAGTCCATTTTTGTCATGGTGGAACATGGCAGTATGCAGACAGACATGGTGCTAGAGATGTGACTGAGAGTCCTACATCTTGATTGTCAGGCAACAGGAAGTGAGCTGAACCACTGGGCACAGCTTGAACATATATGAGACCACAAAGCCCACCTTCACAGTGACACACATCTTCCAACAAGGCCATACCTACTCCAACGAAGACTCACCTCCTAATAGTGCCACACCCTATGAGATTATGGGGACCAATAACATCCAAACTACCATATCTGCCCTTACCAGGACCCAGGCTACTACTGCCTGTGTACCCTTACACTCCCAGGCTGTTCCTGAGAGCCCTTACCTTCGTTCTTATCATCTATTCTTGGGCTCCCCTTTGCTCCCACCATGCTACAGAGCTAGCACCCCAACTTCTCAGAGAGGCTGACCCTTCCTCATGGGTCATCAGGGACACTATGTACAAGTCAAAATGAAAAACTGTCCAATAAAGCAGAAATTATGCTCAACTTTAAGCTGTAAACTAGAGTACTGAATATGCTAGCAGAAACCCATGAGCTTCTCAAATTGCAGAGTTAGCACAGTAAGCTTAATGGGCCATCAATTTTATTTAATAGTAGTAATGTTGAACTTCATAAATATTAAACTAAAGGATAAATTATTAGGGAGAACATTATGTCATATTCATTAATTTAAAAATATGAAACCTTAGCATTTGCTTTAATTCAGACCAAAATTATTAGCATGAGTCTAGATCACTTCCTCAGACCACCCCATTGTCACCTAGGGGCATACATTCACTCTCCTCACTTATAAGTGGGAACATTTAAAAAACACACCATTGTTACTGATCCCCATTGTTCATGGCTCCTGTTGTGTTGAGAATTTCTTCTACATTTTATAGTTATGCACTCCTTCTCCTCCTGTCCTCCCCCCTCTTATCCTTGACCCCCAGGTCTCCTTCTGACCATCATTTTCAAGGCCACTCAAGATGTACTTGAGAGACATATGCAAGCCTGATATTGCTCCAAAGGTTAACATTGACAAGTGGGGGGGAGTATTCATACCTCTAACACATACGTGCAGATTTAATTTATTGTCATAAACAGAACTACCATGAACATAGTTATTATCGCATCCAGATTTACCTTATTAGTAATTCTGTGATGGCATCAGAGAAGTGGCTCTGCTTCCAAGAATACGAATTGCCCAAACACCCCTGTTCTTGTAGAATCAGTGAAGTTTAGACAAGTCACTTGTGAGGAAAAGGAGTGTTCAGAATGCTGAGGTCACACTAAGATTCCTGAAGTGCCATCTGAAAGTACCTGAACAATATTAGTCTCAGGGCAGAACTACCCACTCAAACATCCCAAGTGGTAAAAAAAAATAAAGTAGCGTGGGACACTAGAACAGCATTGCAGTCAGCCCACCTCTGAGTTACTGCTATTCACAGACAGTGTTTTTAATACACTTTCCTTGAGCTTATGTTACCCAACTTTCCCGGTGCTGTGACAAAACACCTAAGGCTATCAACATCAGGTAGGAAAGATTCATGTGGCTCATGGTTCCCAAGGGTTCAGTGAGCAACTGGACCCATCACTATAGACCTGTATTGAGGCACAACAGCCTGCATGGTGGGTGTGGTAGGAACAAAAGCAGCTTTCTTCACAGAAGCCAGGAAACTGGTGGGGGATGGGCACGAAATACACTCTTCAATGCAAGCTCCCAGTGACCCCCTTCTCCAACCAGTCCTCATACTCTGAAGTTTGCATGACCCCTAAAGCCATTAACTGGGGACCAAACCTTCATCATGTGGACTTTGAGGGGAACACTTAAGACCCAAACTGTAACAGCTGTGATGTTAAAATCCAGCAACATCATAGAGATGAAATGGTTCTGTAGACAAAGGAACCCTTGAGTAACTGAGACTTCACAGAACAAAGTGCACCTTACCTTCTGAAAACTGGGAGCTTAAAAACTGTAAGGCTGCTCCACCACTATCCCCACCCACTAAACACTGTAACCTATAAGAGCCACCCTGCCACCCAAACTCACTAAACCCAGCACCCTCCTGCTGGCCAACCATCCCCCCCAAGAGCAGCAGATCCTAGGGACACAGGCACCACCTGAACCGATCTGAAGAAGAGATGGTAGACAACAGTGTAAGAATACTTTCAACATCAAGAGCAACACAGTACCAGCAGAACCTAGTGGTTCTACAAGACCTGAATTCCAATGCAGAAGAAGCAGAGGAAAACAGCCTTAAAAATATGTTTATGAAGATGATAGTGGCCCTTAAAGAGGAAATGAGAAATCCTCCTAGAGAAATCAAGGAAAAGGCCAAATAACACATAAACGCAGACCTATCAGAATTGTACTCAACTCCCCAATAGAAATCAAGAAAGCCAGAAGGTCCTGGATAGACATTTTGCAGACACTAAGAGACTATGGATGCCAGCCCAGACTACTATACCCAGCAAAATTTTCAATCACCATAGATGGAAAAAAGATATTCCATGACAAAACCAGACTTAAAAAAATACCTATCCACAAATTCAGACCTACATAAGTACTAGAAGGAAAACTCAACCCCAAGGAGGTTAGCTGCACCCATGAAAACACAGGCAATAAGTAATCCCACACCAGCAAATTGCAAAGAAGGAACACACACACACACACACACACACACACACACACACACACAGCAGCAGCAATACTGAAAAAATGATAAGAACTAACCATCACTAGTCATTAATATCTCTTAATATCAATTGACTCAATTTGCCTACATAAAAGACACAGGCTAACAGAAGGGATATGAAAAAAAGGGATCCATCATTCTGCTGCATACAATAAACACACCTCAACTTTAAAGGCAGACATTACCTCAGAGTAAAGGATTGGGAAAAGATTTTTCCAATCAAATGGACCTAAAAAATATAACCCTAATATCTAAAAAATAGACTTCAAACTAAAATTAACCAAAAGAGATAAAGAAGGACATTTCATATTCATCACAGAAAAAAATCCATCAGGATGAAGTCTCAATTTTGAACATTTATGACCCAAATACAAAAGCACCCACATTTATAAAAAGATATTACTAAAGCTTAAATCATACATCAAACCCCACACACAAATAGTGGGAGACTTGAACACCCCACTCTCACCAATGGACAGGTCTGCCAGATAGAAAATTAACAGAGAAATAAGGGAACTAACAGATGTTATGACCCGATTGGACTAAACATACATCTATAGAACATTTCACCCAAACACAAAAGTATACACCTTCTTCTCAGCACCTCATGGAACCTTCTCTAAAACTAACCACATACTCACTCACATACCAATCTCAACAAATGCGAAAAAAATTGAAATAAATCCTTGTATCGTATCAGATCACCATGGGTTAAAGTTAAAATTCAGCAACAACACAAACTACAGAAAGTCTACAAACTCATAGAAACTAAACAATGCTCATTTGCGTCACTCCTGGGTCAAGTAAGAAATAAAGAAAGAAATTAAAAACTTCCTGGAATTCAATGAACATGAATGCACAACACACACAAACTTATGAGACACAATGAAAGCAGTGCTAAGAGGAAGGTTCGTGCACCAAATGCCCCCACATAAAAATTTTGGAGAAATCTCACACTAGTGACTTAACAGTACACCTGAAAGCTCTAGAGCAAAAAGAAGCAAATTCATCCAGGAGGGGTAGACTGCAGGAAATAATCAAACTCAGGGCTGAAATAAATAAAATAGAAACAAAAATAACAATACAGAAAATCTATGAAACAAAGAGTTAGTTCTTTGAGAAAATCAACAAGATTGATAAACCCATATCTAAACTAAACAAAAGGCAGAGAGAGATTATCCAAATTAACAAAATCTGAAATGAAAAGGGGGGCATAACAAGAGACACTGAAGAAATCCTAAGACTCATCAGGTCATACTTTAAAAACCTATACTCCACAAAATTGGAAAATCCAAAACAAATGAACAATTTTCTGGATAGGTACCACATACAAAAATTAAATCAAGACTAGGTAACAATTTAAATAGACCTATTTATTACCCCTAAGGAAATAGAAGCAGTCATTAAAAGTCTCTCAACCCCCTCCCAAAAAAAGTCCATGCCCAATGGTGTCAGTACAGAATTCTACCAGAATTTCAAAGAAGAGCTAATACCAATACTTCTCAAATTGTTCCACTTAATAGAAACAGAAGGAACATAACCAAACTCTTTCTATAAGGTTACAGTTATCCTGGTACCCAAATCACACAAAGATAAAACAAAAAAAGGAGAATTACAGACCAATTTCCCTCATGAGCTTTCATGCAAAAAAATACTCAATAAAATCTTGGCAAACTGAAGCCAAGAACACATTAAAAAAATCCTCCACCATGACCAAGTAGGCTTCATCCCAGAGATTCAGGGTTGGTTTAACATAAGAAAATCTGTCTATGTAATGTACCATATAGACAAACTGAAAGAAAAAAAACACATGATCATCTCATTAGATGTTTAAAAAGCCTTTGACAAAATCCAACACCTCTTCATGATGAAAGTGCTGGGATCAAAGGCGTGCGCCACCACCGCCCAGCCAGGAGACCACTTTCTAAATATAACACCAGTAGCACAGACACTGAGAACAACAATCAATAAATGGAACCTTCTGAAACTGAAAATCTTCTGTAGAGCAAAGGACACCATCAATAAGACAAAACAGCAACCTACCGAGTGGGAAAAGGTCTTCATCAACCCTACATCTGACAGAGGACTGATCTTCAAAGTATATAAAGAGCTCAAGAAGCTAAAAACCAAAATACCAAATAATCCTATCTTAAAGTAGGGTACAAATCTAAACATAGAATTCTCAACAAAAGAATCTCAAATGGCTAAAAGACTCTTAAGGAATTGCCCAACATCCTTGGTCTTTAGGGAAATGCAAATCAAAACCACTCTGAGATTCCATCTTACACCTGTCAGAATGGCTAAGATCAAAAACACAGCTTATGCTAGAGAGGATGTAGAGTAAGGGGAACACTCCTACACTGCTAGTGGGAGTGCAAACTTGTACAGCCACTTTGGAAATCAGTACGGTGGTTTCTTAGAAAATTGGGAATCAATCTACCTCAAGACCCAGCTATACCAATTTTAGGCACAATCATAGCACAAGGACACTACTCAACTATGTTTATAGCGGCATTATTCTTAATAGCCAGACTCTGGAAACAATCTAGATGTCCCTCAACCAAAGAATGGATAAGGAAAATGTGGTACATTTATACAATGGAATACTTCTCAGCTGGAAAGAAAGAAAGAAAGAAAGAAAGAAAGAAAGAAAGAAAGAAAGAAAGAAAGAAAGAAAGAAAGAAAGAAAGAAAGAAGGAAAGAAAGAAAGAAGGAAGGAAGGAAGGAAGGAAGGAAGGAAGGAAGGAAGGAAGGAAGAGAAGGAAGAAAGAAAGGAAGAAAAAAGAAAAAACAATGACCTCATAAAATTTGTAGGCAACTGACCCTTTAATCCTCGTAATCTCTGTCAAGACTGATATGCTCAAGGCAGGAGATGCGACTCAGGCCTAAAGTGCTTACCACACATCAGGGGGACCTGAACTTGACCCAAACACTTAGGTAAAAAAAAAAAGCCAATGTTCAGTAGCACATGTCAGTAATTTTGGTGCTGCAAAAGCAAGCGAGAAAATCCAGGGTGCTCAATAGCCAGCCAGGTTTTCCAAACAGTGAGTTCCAGGTTAAGTGAGAGACCTTGTCTCAAGGTAGAAAAGTAGAAGTAATAGAGGAAGACACCCAACACCAACATCTGATCTCCAAATGTATGCACAGAGAGAGAGAGAGAGAGAGAGAGAGAGAGAGAGAGAGAGAGAGAGAGAGAGAGAGAGAGAAAGAATCGGTGTAATTTTCTTTGCCTTCCAATAGACATTGTCTTAGTTAGAATTTCTATTGCCTTGATAAAACATTGTAACGAGCAACAACTTGGAAAGGACAGGGTTTATTTCAGCTTACAGTTCCACAGCACAGCCCACCACTGAGGGAAGTCGGGGCAGGAACTCAGACAGGGCAGGGACAGGCAGGAACCTGGAAGCAGGAGCTGAAGCCGAAGCCAGGGAGGAGTTCTGCTTACTGGCTGCACCTCCTGGCTTGTCGACCCGCTTCCTCATATCACCAGTGAGCTGGGCCTCCCGCATCCATCACCCATCAGGAAAATGCACCAGAGGCTTGCCCACAGGCCAGTATGCTGAGGGCATCTTCTCAGTTGAGGTTTCCCCTTCCAATATGACTCTCTTTTGTATCAAGTTGACAGAAAATGACCAGCACAGACACCAAAGGGGGCTTTCCTGGGTGGTCCTAAAGGAATAAGAACCTGTGAGTAGTTAACAACCCATTGCAGAGTGGGTGTGGCCAGAGTTCATAGAGGTCACTTTCTTCTGTGATGAATGATGGGAAAGCCCAGTCCATCTGCAGAGGCCAGATTACAGCTGTCCATTTATCTGACAAAAGGCAATTGTAATAACTTTCCAAGGTCAGTACAAGAGTGGACTCAAAGTCACAGTTCTTTCATCCTTAATTTGCAACAAAAATAATTATGCCACATCTATTGACTCTTTGAAATAGCAAGCTTGCAATCAGCCACATGGAAAATAGCATTTGCTTCCCAAATCCTTGAGAAAATGCTAAGAAGCCAAGGAACATGGTCCAGTAGTAACCATGAAGAGTGGGAAATAAGTCACACGGTGTGATTTGTAGGAATATTGGGTTGATTAAAGACATTACTCTTGCATCAATGGGCATCCTCCTGAACTACCTTCTGGAAGAATTTTCTTTGATATTTTTTTCATTACTTTTAAATTAAAACTTGCTGAATCTGTAATCCACAGAATTGCATCATGGTAAATGCCTTGGGAACGTCAGTGGCCAGCCACCATTCTCTTCAATATACACCCGGTTACAAGTTAATTGCATAAGCACTCTGAATATAACCTGTTTGACATGAGGCCATATTTGAACCCCCACATTCTGTCATTGCTCTTGATGACGTATGGACCTCCTAACAGCCAAGTGAAGAAACTCCCTGCTTGGATATCAGCCAGGAAGAAAGCCCTCCAGAACTATGTCCTCTGGAGCTCTTCATGGAATGCTAATTAAATAAGGACCACATCTGTAGGATGAGACTGTACACACTGAGGACATGGGGGGCGGTGTCCTCCCTCATCAAATCACCAGGCGTTTCTGGTGACTCTGGAGCGCTTCCTCTGAGGAATAGTGAACCAAGAAAAAGGGATCCTACATCCCAAACACTGAGCAGAGGCAGGCAAGTCGGATTCTGGTCTTCTAGTTCTCTGTGTGTGCATGTCACATGAGTGCAGGGCCTGCAGAGGCCAGAAGAGGCTGTCAGGTCCTCTTGAGCTGGGGCCACAAGCAATTAAGAGCTGTCCAACATGGATGCTGGGAATTGGCCTGGGTCCTCTGGGAGAGCAGCAACTGCTTTTAACCACTGGGCATCTCTCCAGCCCCAGGATGGCTCAGTTTTTAAGCTCTTTGCTTTCTCACCCCCATGATAACTGCAGGTCATTTCATCTAACTTGCTTTTCCTATCAGATGAGAAGTGGGGGGGATGAAAGAAAGAGACTTTCTGGGCTTAGCTGACAGATTGCCAGTGCTCACCAAACACTTCATACTCTGCTGTCACTACCCCCTATCTGATCACAGAGTTACAAATATTGGGCTTTTAAGGGGAGGCCAAGAGAGAGAGAGAGAGAGAGAGAGAGAGAGAGAGAGAGAGAGAGAGAGAGAGAGAGAATAACAGTAAATGCTCCTGGAGCCCAAAAGACCAAAAGTAAATAAATAATACATAAAAATAAAAAGGGATTTCTCTGCGCATAAAATTTGCATTTGAAAAGCAGAGGGCATTAGCATCTTTTCAGCTGACACTGGAACCTACACGCCACCTCTTCAGAAATGTGCTAACTTCCAAAAGAGAAAGTCAAATATGTACAAGCCAGAAATAGAACGCCAAACATGAGTCCCCCGCCTGAGAGGCTAGGCAGTGAATGGCAGGGAGAAGGGGGACAGCTTAGAAACAATACCTTGAACTGTTGCCACGGGGATAATGAATTCAACTAACCATTAAAATATTCTTCTGAAAGAAACGACTTTGTGAAGCTATTTCCTGGGAAGGATGAAAAGTCACGCTCTCCTTCCATCACAGAGAATTTAAAACCCACTCATGTCACCAGCTACCAGGCGGCGGAAGATGAAGCCGCTACAGCCACAACGGGCATGCCACTGAGCTCATCCCTTTATGATGACAGCAAAAGGGAGGAGCCTGTGCCTTCCAGGTTCCAACACTGAGGTCGCCATCTCACAGAGAAGACAACTGAGCAGGGTGGATCTCCACTGTGGGGAAGGGATATTGTCAGACAGTTTGAAGGATCCTGGGGCTGGACAGATGGCTCAGTGGGAAGAGCTAATTCAAGGTCATCCTTAACTATACAGTGAGTTTGAGGCCAGCCTCTGCTACATGGAAGCCTGTCTCAAAAAGTGTTAATGGGCTGGAGAGATGCTTCAGGGGATAAAGTTCTTACTTCAAAAGCATGAAGACTGAAGCCCACATCCCCAGCACCCCCATAAAGGCCAAGCAAGCTTGGTGGCCCACCTGCAGTCTTGGAGCTCAGGAGGTGGAAAGAGGGGGTCCCCAGGGCAAACGAAACCAGCTGATTCTGTGTCTCTCAGGTTCAGCAAAAGACTCGGCCTTAGTAAGCAAAGTGAAGAGTAATAAAGACAGCTGACATGGACCTCTGACTCCACAGGTATGTATGGACACACACACACATACACACACACACACACACTTACTGGAGCATGTGCATATGCACACATACACAGCACACATGTGTCTATACTAGTAGTTCTCAACCTTCCTAATGATGCAACCCTTTAATACAGTTCCTCATGTTGCAGTGACCCCCAACCAGAAAATTATTTCATCTTTACTTCATAACTGTAACCTTGCTACAGTTGTGAACATAATGTACATATCTGACCAGCAGGACGTCTGATATGGGACCCTGTGAAAGAGTTGTTCCACTCCCAAAGGGTTGCAGTCCACAGGCTGAGAACCTCTGGCTATACAAATAATAGTAATGACCTTAATAATAACGATCCTTGATCTCAATCTCTTTCAATAAATCTATCCAGTCACAAAATGCTATCAGAGATCTGTGTTCCTGTCACACTGTTATATTTACACTTGACCTTCATCTAAAGACCACAATGCACTATGGCACATTGTTCAGTACAGCTCAACTCTTCTAAACATTGCCTGGTTCCTATCTCTTCACATCTGACACCCCACATCTGCAGTGGCCTGAGTACATAAAAGGTCATTTTCCCAGAGGAGGACATGGAGGAAACCTGCCCAACAATCGAGAAGCGAAGCCTGGAAATCCAACCTGTAGGAGCCGCATTCCACTGGCCTCCGCAGGGGTGGAGGTATGACAAAAGTTGGACGAAGATGCTGGGAGCAAATCTAAAACCCTTTTGTATACATAAATCTTCCTGCACCCCCAAAAGGGGAGTGAGGATGAACTCAGAAACCCCTCTCAGGGGTCAGTGCCTAGACAAAATTATGAGACAATGGGTGGTGTGGTCCAGCCTCCCTGCTCACCCTCCTGGCTTCCCTGAGAACTCTCTGGTTTCAACACTGAAAGACCCATTTGCTAAAGGTCCCTTAGTCCTACAGGAGTCTTGTCTGTACAGTGTTGAAAGAACTCCTTCTCTATGGAAATTTGAACACTCTCCACCCTCCCTATAAGGACCTACCAACAAACTGAAGTACAGTTCTACCCAGTTCACCCTGGGGAATCAGTGAGTTTACTGGGCTTACCTACAGAGCATGGATGAGGGTTTACTTGCAGGAATCAATGACCCAAAGAATGGGAAAATCTCCGCCCAGCCACAAGATGACTTCCCCATAGTTGGAGCCCTTCAATCCCTCAGACTTTATATATCCTAGCAACTCCCGAGACACATGCCCCCAAGGCCACGTATAATTAGGGCAGAATTGTGTACAAATGGCTGGGAAGAGCAGCTGGATTCTTAGGCGGGGGTCCAGTGGCCCTTTCCAGGAATTCTCCTCTGGGGGAGTTTCCACAGCTAACATCTGCACCTGGTGGCTGCTTGCAAGCACACGCAGCTGATCCAATGAGAACGGTGGTATCCCTGTTTCTCTGAGGGCTGCTGTCTACAACAACCGGCTTGCAACAACTCGTCACAAACGTGCACAGTCATAAATGTAAAAGTAAGAAATCTGACTGGGTTTGGTACCCATTCGCACAGACTATGATAACACGACATCACTAATCTCTGCAGGAAGCATTGGGTTTTCATGGTTAGCCATGGGCGCTTGATACAACTGTCCTTTGAGAATTGCTTACTGGTACAGTGTGGGTATGACCTGTGAGTTCTAAAGTTTTAAGGTGCTCCATGATGTCCTGGGTAATTGCTGAAAAGAGTAGCCATTCTGTGCACTATCAGTGAGCAGGGACAGCATGACATCAGCAGAAGCAGAAGCGGGATGGATGGCCGGCTCTGCCACCTCCTCTGAGGTCCTGTCCACGCGTGGGAAGGAAAATCGGTGGAGGTGAGAAAGAGAGAAGCGCTTGGAGATCATGCTACCACCCTCCTCCCCGCACCCCAATGGAAGTGGAGTCTGCTGCCCTCAGACACACGTCAGCTTCTAGAGCTGGTCGATAATGCGCCTCTGTTCTCAGCATACAAAATCAATATGAACATAACCAATGACCTCGAGGAGATTTATGGTAACTGTCAGGGGAATGTGCCCCGTCTGAATGGGTGACGCAGATGCAAAGGCCATGAAGAAGGACTATAAGACGTGACGGATACATCCATTTCAGTGTGCTGTGCATGCACCCTCAAAGAGCCGCAGGTGAGCAGAAAGTCACTAGGCCCTTCAGCCCCTCCCTGTGGCTGGTGCCTGCTTGTCTCACATCTCTGAGAGCTGGAAAGTAGCAGGCAGTCTGCTGTTTGACCAAGATCAATAGAAACGGGGGGTAATGCAAACCCCAGAACATTAGAAAAGGCTTTGTCCCCAGAATGGACTTGGGAAGAGGGTTGTACCAGAATAATCTCTGGAGTACCCACTGGATATGAGGGCAGAAATTCCTGGAGATCTGGGACCTTAATGGTCACTTTTGCCTTTTCTCCGTGCTGACATCCCTTTCTGCACAGTGCTGTATCAAACTCTGCCTCATCTTTTCTAGTCTCCTTAATTTATTACAGAGTGTAAGCGGCTTGTTGCCTATAGGATTCTGCTCAGGCCCTCAGATTTTCAGCTGCTCTCCTTTTCAGCGCCACAGTAGATGTCAGAAATAAAACCAAACTAGGGAGCTGGGCACATGGCTCACGTGGTGGCCTGCTTGCCTAGCATGCACGGAGCTCAGGATTTGACCCCATCAGGGCTGGTGGTGATGGTTGGAAAACTGGGCATGGGACACACAGGAGTCTCTGTAGCAGCCTTCTTAAAGTTTCTGTAAACCTATAGTCATTCTTATTCATGGTCTTGCTATGTGATAGCATCTGCCAGGAGGTCTTCTCCAGAGCCAAGTCAATGTCCCACACACACTTGAATATTCACGGCTTTGACATAAATGGGCCTCCTTCCTTCATAAAGTATTCAGACTCAGGTATTTTATTATACCAATGGAAAATACACTAATATAACAGGAGCACACAAAATATAAAGAAGTCATTTTGGGGAACAGGAACATGAATGGGAGGGAAGAAATGTGAGACAGTAGGTTGTATATATAACTAAAGTGTTTTATTTTGTTTTGGGGTGGGGGGTTGGTGGTGGTGGTGGTGGTTTGGATTTTTTTGTTGTTGATTTGGTTTCGTTTTTGTTTGGGGAAACAGGTTTCTCTATATAACAGCTCTAGCTGTCCTGGGACTTGCTTTGTAGATCAGGTTGGCCTCAAACTCACAGATAGCTACCTGCCTCTGCCTCCCAAGTACTAGGATTAAAGGCATGAGCCACTACTGCCTGCCTTGAAATAAGCATTTTACAGTTTAAAATAAATTACTATGAGATTTTCCTGGACAGTCATGGTGACTCCTAAAAAATCTTTGTTTTCTACATAATTAAAACGTTGTGTTTCCATAAAGGCAGAAAGCTTTGTCTATACGGTAAAATCACAGCAGTTGATAAGATACGGCCGTTTCAAAGTGTTTCAGGCCACATATGCTGGCATGCGTGGCGTGAGGGCACACATAGTGCAGTGTTCCCGCTGCAGAACTCACACTACAGGGAAGTTGTGCCATGTCACATAGGCAGGTGTCACCAGAAACATCTCTGGTTCATTACACATTTGATTTGGTTTTTGAAGTGGCTTTTAGTTGTTGAACATTCAGAAACCTTTGCCTGTTGCCAAATTTTCCACATTCAGTTTTACACCCCCACATTGAGTCGTGACTCACAGTTTAAGAGACTCACTCTAAATATAAAGACACACATAGATTAAGACTGAAAGAATTGAAAAAGCCATTCCTCCCAATAGGAACAATGAGAGATCAAGGGTAATTACAGTCATATTGTGAAAAAATGAGAGGCTACCTCAAAAGCAAGAGGTAAGAATGGCAATGGTAGCAATAAAAGCTCTTTCAATAGAAAAATGCAATGATTATAAGTGTGTATGAACCAAATATTGCAGCACCCAAATACATACAGAAAAAATATGGAATTAAAGACACAGACAGTAACACCTTAGTAGTAGGAAATTCCAAAACCTCAACACGTTCAGCAATGAGCAGAAAAGATGAAGCAGGAGATAACCGGAAAAGAGAAAGTTTAAGCCACACTATGGACCAAATGAGACTAGCAGACAGAACATTCCCTCCACCTGCAGCAGAGTGCACATTCCTCACAAGCACATGTTAGGCTGCAAAACACATTACTACAAATTTAACCATCTTTTCTGTCCATGACAAGGTGAAATCAGGTGGGAAGAGCCACATATGGCTCACTGGTTAAGTGTACTTACCTATTGCTCTCATAGAGGACCTGGGTTCAGTTCCCAGCACCCACACATGATGGTTCACAACCACCTGTAACTATGATGCCTTCTTCTGGCCTCCAGAGGCTCCTGCATACACATGGTACACATACACTCATAAAGGTTCACATACATACACATAATTTTAAATCAATCATTTTTAAAGTGAAATATGACACTGAAAATCAAAGCAGTAGGAAAAGCAAAAAAAAATCACAAATAGACAGAAATCACAAAGAACACTCTTGTACAGCCCAAGAGTCCAACGTAATTACAAGAGAAGATGATGTCTGGATATACATGAAATCAAAAACCATAACAAACCAAAACTGCAGATGGCAGTAAGAAGCAGTCCTAAGATGGAAGTCCATGGTGCCAAATGCCTACACAAAAGTGAATTTTAAAAGTCAATAAAATAACTTTATGCCTCATGGAACCAAAAAGAAGCAAAAAAGCTAAACCCAGAGTTAGAAGGCATAAAAAGGGACAAAAAAACACCGGAGAATACATACAGTAAATAGAGAAAAGAATAGAGATGTGGATAAAAGCATGCAACTTAAAAGTTGATTTTTTTAAGATAAACAAAATTGAGAACTCATAGAACCACTCAGCAATTATAGCAAGGCTTCAGGCTACAAAGTTAACATAGAAAAGGCAATCACTTTTCAGTATGTCAGCAATGGACAAGTGAAACTTGCAATTTAAAATAATACTCTTGTGTGATACTATTCCTGGGGTGATAACATAAACATCTACTCATCCCAAAGAGGGAAATAACGACAAACCAAAGTAAGGATACTGCCAGAGTCTTAAGTTGGTGAACTAACAAGTTTTGTTGGGGTTATTTATAGGAGTGGGGGAGGGTTCCTTATAGGAGCAGAAATGACACAAAGACAGCTACATCACGGTAGCCCATCCCAGCATATGGAGGACAGCTCGCAAAGGCTGAGAAACACAGTGCATGACCCGTGGGTGGCACAGGAGTTCAGAGAGTGAGCTTGGCTTGTCTCTGCCCTTTCTAAGCAGCTGAATTTTACTGAAAGTGTCTCTCTGCAGTCCTGATGGTTTATACATGCTTGGGGATGGGACAGGTAGGGATGTGGTCAGTTTCAGGGACTTCCTGAAGCCTTTGAGTTGTTTACTTCTCTGTAGGATGGAATATGTCACCTCCCTTCAGAACTCCTTGTGCCTCATGAGCTTCCCTCCAAGGCAGAAGGTTTTAGCTCAGGAAATTGTTATACAACAAATACCATGTCCATTATTACCAGAAAAAAATGATAAGTACAAATCTAACCAAATATGTCCAAAAGGTAAGTGAGGAAAACTATTAACCTCTGATGAAAGAGCTAAGTAAATGGAGCAGTATTACATGTTCATGAACAGGAAGACTCCATATTACTGACACGTCAGTTCCTCTTGACTTAATCTATAGATCCACTAGGATCCCAAAAAATGTTTTTGTGGATGCTGGCAAATTTATTGTAAAGTTTACACTCAGAGGTCAAAAATCCAAAATAGCAACTACAACACTGAAGAAAGGCTGACTTCACCCAAATTCAAGACTTTTATAAAGCCATAATAATCAAGACAGTGAACTATTGGTGAGAAACAAACAGATCAAGGGAACAGAACACAGAGCCTAGAAACAGATATATCATACAGTCAACTAGTCTGGAACCATTGGTGTTGCAGGACATTTAATTGCACCGTGAAACTCTGAGACTGTGTTAATAAAATTTACCTTGGATGGGGGGAATGCCAGTGACTAGTTGACAAGAATTATCCATAGAGAGTGTGGAGGACCTGGTAAGATGGGCAGAGAGACACACAGGAAGAAGTAGGGAGGGACCTGAAGATTTGAGGTCTTTTTTGGTTTGAGACAGTGTAGACAGATGCTGTCTTACTGGGTCTCCAGCCAAAAGAAAGGTCAGCTGGTTGCTTCTTGGATTCTCTGATCTAGCAAGGTTTCACCTCAACATCTGACTTTGAGTCTTTATTGGTAAATAGAACAACTTAGACAAAAAACACATTGGATATTTGTATGCAACAATAAAAATCAATACAGACACAGAAGACACCATAGACTTGACAGGAACAAAGTCAAAATTAATTGCATACTTTAGCAAAAAAACAAGAAAAATTACAGAACTTTAGAAGAGGACTAAGAACATGGCAGAGTGCTTGCCTCCATGCAGGAAACCCTGACTTTCATCTCCAGTACCTCATAAACTCAATGTGGTAGCACTTGCCTGAAACCCCAGCACTCAGGAGGTAGAGGCAGAAGAATCGGCAGTCAAGGTCATCCTTAGCTGCATACAAGCTCAAGGCTAGATTGGGATATATGAGACCTTGTCCCAAAAGAAAAGTTATTAAAATCTCTGAGAACATGACTCAGGAGAGAAATCTAGATGCCCTTGGGGTTCGAGATGACTTTTTAGATATACCAAAGAGAATCTATGAAAGACGGAATTGATACACCGGGCTTCAGTAAGGTTCAAGTTTCCTGCTTGAAAGAAACTGCCAAGAGAGTAGAAAAACAAGCCACTGAGAAAAAACACTTGCAAGAGTGTTACTTGAAGGACTCTTACTAACCATAGGCAGGAAGCTCAACACGAATATAAATCGCTGGATTTATGACAGGACAAAGAGATGGCTGGCTTCTCAGAGAAGCTGGGTGGCCAGCAAATGACTCTTCCATGTCATCATCAGTGAAGGGCAAGCTAAAACAACAGTGAGATTCCAGATCTTTATATGGGTGTGTGTATAGATAATATAATATAATAATATATACCCATCCCTTTGTGATATAAGGTCAGGTACAACCCTAAAAATACCAGACCCATATGCTATTTCCCGTGGATATATTTGTTTTCTTCCCATAGAAAACAAAAATCCAGTATTTATTTGAACCAAAACATTTTATCAGAATCCTGTAGAAGGATTGAAGTGATCGTTATGTTTCTAAATTTTTCTAACCCTGTCTTGAAAACCCAGGGTGGGGGGACTACACACCACAACCTGGTATCTCCCCCAAATAATTAACTTGAGGAAAACTCAGTGTAGGTAGAGGAAGGCTAGCATGTTTCTATTTATTTTTATGTATTTATTTATTATGTTAACATTATTCAGCATACATAAGATTTCTTTTTAAATTTTGTATTTACTTACTTTGTGTGTGGGAATATGTGCGTACACACACACACACACACACACACACACACACACACAGAGGGAGGCATCACAAGACACTTGTGGAGGCCAGAGGATTACTTGTAGGAATCCGTTCTCTCCTTCTACTGCATGGGTCCTGGGAACTGAACTCTAGACCCTGGCCTTGGTAGAAAGCACCCCCTGAGCTAGGTACCAGCCCACTTGTAAAACTGTATTCTACCTGACTACTACACAAGACAGATGCCTATGGCTTTGATCCACCACACCATGTTTGTTATCCTCATCACCCAACACATATTTGTGTCTTTATCCTGCTCCTAAACCGTCTGTCCTGGGTACTCTGACTTGCGACTCTCCAGCTCTTGGAGAACTCTCCTCTGCCCTGCTCCGGGCTGCAGAGGGCTCTTTATGGAGCTGTTTGGCCTGTGGTTTCTGCTTGGTGTTGGCAGATGACGTCACTGGTGTAACACCAAAGGGAAGTGGAAAGGCGGGGAGACATGTTCATTCCCTGGTTCCCTACCTGCCACCCAAGGCCACATTTGGATGAGGACAGCCACTCCCCAACAGCTATAGCTCTTGGCCCATTCTCACAGCCACTGTCACCTCTGAGCTATTCTGGGAGGCAGAAGCCATCGTGTCTATTGATTTTGGTACCTGTCATGTCTCACTACTCCTTGTAGGAGCTCTTCATCTGCCTACATCTTTGCCCAGCCAACTCTTTAACTGAACCGACGCCGTCATTTGCATACTCACTGCTTCCTGACAAGCTCACCCAAGAGCTGTATATGGGTGGCATGAGGTCTATTTTAACTACAAAACCAGGATCTGCACTGCAAAATGAACTTTCCCATTGGTCTAGCACTTTATTTGCCGTTTGCATCATGGAGGCCAGAAGAAAAGAATGGCTTGTGCTGTGAGGTGCTGCCAAAATGCAGAGTCGATGGGGAGGAGGTAGCTGGGAGTCAAGCAGAATGCAGAATGAAGCAGGCACTGTCAGAGCCGGCCAGAACCACACGTAAGAGGTTAATGTGGGCCTCTCTGAAAGGCTGGCCCCAAGAACATAGGCAGGCACTGTTAGAGCAATTGGCAGAAGAGAGGCTCTCGTGGTGATCAATGGGTCTTAACCTCTGATGCTCACAAACTCCCAAGGAAAATTAAAATTCCCAACAGATCTTTCCTAAGCCTAAGACCAAAGAGATACTGTTGCTCAGCCTTTGGGGGATGCAGGTTAAAGAGGTGTCCCTAAAAGTAGTAGTAGTGATGATCATGATGATGGTGATGATGATGATGATGGTGATGATGGTGGTGGTGATGGTGATGATGATGATGGTTATGCTGGTGGTGGTGGTGGTGGTGGTGGTGGTGGTGGTGGTGGTGCACTCACTGGGGGCCTGAAGAGATAGCCCTGGGGTTAAG
Source organism: Mesocricetus auratus (assembly GCF_017639785.1). Lineage (NCBI taxonomy): Eukaryota > Metazoa > Chordata > Mammalia > Rodentia > Cricetidae > Mesocricetus > Mesocricetus auratus. Next base: position 48,821,163 of record NW_024429267.1, on the reverse strand, counting down.
AGCACCAGTGGCCTACTCCTGCAAAGGATCTGGGTTCAATTCCCAGTACTTATATTGTGGCACACAAATGTCTGTAACTCCAGTTTCAGGAAATCCAGTGCCTTTCTCGGGCAATAGACACTCGTGTGATACACAGACATACACAAAGCCAAAACACACACAACATGACATGACATAACGTAACATAACTGTTTTTAAAGACCATGTGCTGGGGAAGTAGTTCAAACAGTAGGGTACTTGTCTGGAATGCACAAAGTCCCAGCATAGCAGAAGACAAGCATTGCTGGTGCTTGGAATCCCAGCACTAGGAAGGTTTGGGATCAAGTTTAGGATTATTATTGGAGTTCAAGCCTTCCTCAGCTATATAGCAAGTTCTGGATCAGATAGACAGACAGACAGACAGAGGTAAAGAAAAGAAAAACTGCAATCACCTAGGTTTCCAGGGCTACCTCATCCTTCTCCAACTGCCCACCCACAGAGGAGGCAAAGGGAAAGATCCCATCCGCCCTGAGCCTCCTGCCGCATGCCTTTGTGCCCTAGGAGAAGGCCCCACTTTCCTGAGAGTACTACAGTACTACTGTGGGATGCTCCGTAGTTGTGTCTGGTGTCTGAACCACTGAGGGAGAACCACACAGGTGCATGTCAGTACCCATCCAGCAGAAGAAGGAAAGGGTCCAGGACTCACAGTGGACTCTGGTGGCTCCTTGGCCTGAGAGCTGCCCTTGGCGCTCAGCCCTCTACTCCCTTGGACTGTGTTTACATGAGGCCTAGTGACCTTATACAGATTCAAAGGACTCTAGGGACAGCAGAGCAGAGGGATTGCTTGAGTGGTGCTCTGGGGAGCAAACTTCGGTTATCTGGGTACCAAGACAACTGCCATTTCAAAGGTGCAGAAGCAGAAGCTCAATAAGGCCAGGGGTGTCGGCCTTCAGTCACCTTGAGAATTCTCGGGGTTAAAAAAGAAAAAAATGCCGGGAGTTTTCTTCCAGGTGTGTTTCCGTGGTTTGGGAAACAAGAAGGAATGTGGGTTTATTATATTTTTGTTTTACTATGGTTGTGTGTGCACATGGCATGGGGGAGGGGATAAGTGTGTGCTATGGTGAATGTGTGGAGGTCAGAGGGTGCCTTATAGCAGTCGCTTCCCTCCTTCTATCATTGGAGTCCTGAGGTTTGATCTCGGGTCATCAGGCTTGGCAGCAATTGTCTCTACCCACTAAGCCATCTTGCTAGTTTGGGAAGGAATGTGGTAAGCCCTACCTCCTCACCCTGCCACAGAGCAGAAAGGGGTGTGCGAATTACCTGTAGTTACAGACCATTTTAAAGGCTGTGCAGAAACTCATAGAGAGATGCTTTGCAGACTAATTTTTGGTAGTGAAATCTTATGGGAACACAGAGGAGAGACATCAGTTCGAGAGCTCAAATGGGGCCTTGGTCCACTCAGAAGCTCTTCTCCACAGCACAGGAGCAAGTCCCTCACTAAAGAAAGACGGTCAGATGCCATGGTGTCTGCACCAGACTGACATCTGTCAGCTTGTCACACTGAGTGAGCCATGTCACCTGGCGGCGTCTCATGGGCTCCTCTCGGACCTATGATTCCTCTGGCTCTGGTTTTACAGTTTCTCTCACACAGGGGCAGCCGTTCCCTTTGCTGACGTGCAGCTGAGGTTGAAGGGGACTGTAATGCAACCTCACCTGTTCTTGTTCATCCTCCAAGTGCAAGCCCCACCATCTGGGCCCACACCATGTGTCAGTGTGGTAGCACACTCCTTTATTGTTGATTTGCTGGCACACTTCATGCTATGCCTCCTGATCTGTCACAATAGCTATTAGCTGAACATGGGGACAAGGCTCAACAAACCTCTTATCACTTGTTTGCAATTTCCCTGGAGAAACAAAGGGAAAACATGGCGGTAAAAAACAAAAACCATGATTAGATGCCCAATGTACTGAACAGAAACCAGAGAACAGCCCCAGAGACTCGGGATGCTGGAGAACACTGGTCAGAACATCTGTCAATTGTCTGAGTATTCAAGAGTGAAAGAGCCTGGCGTATGTGATTTCTTTTAAAATTGACAAGCATCTGGGAAGATGGCTCAGCACTGGAGATCAGAGCTCCGCTCCCCAGATCCTATGCATATGTCTAATTCCAGCCTCAGAAGGCAGAGACAGGGATCACCACAAGCAAGATGGCTAACAGGGCTTGCCATATCAGTGAGATCCGGTTCTGATTGAGAGGCCTTGCCTTGATGACTAAGGTAGAAGAGTAAAGGAGGATGGTTCCAGACATCAACGTGAAGCCTCACATGCAGGTGTGGACATGTACATATGTATGTATCTATATTTGCATGTACTCACACACATGCAAAAACATGTATGTATACACATGGGCACACCAAATGCATACACACACATGAAAAAAACAGGAATCTGGGCGTTGGTGGAGCATGCCTTTAATCCCAGCACTCGGGAGGCAGAGGCAGGTGGATCTCTGTGAGTTCGAGACCAGCCTGGTCTACCAAGAGAGTTCCAGGACAGGCTCCAAAACAATACAGAGAAACCCTGTCTCAAAAAAATAGGAAATGGAATATAATAATAAAAATTAAATTTGCCCAACAAAATAAAAGGTAGGAGGAACAATAAGACAAGAAATGGGAAATGTTAGCAACTGTCAGCTCTAGGTGGATACAGGGATGCTTACTGCTCTATTTGGAGTGCGTCTGAAGTGTTCCATTACTGAAGGCTGTCTGTTGTCAGTGCACATGTATGAAACCCACCTTAGACCCTTGGCATATTCCCCCATTTAAGCTTTTTATTAAAGCTAAGGGTCATAGCAACTGTCAGTTACCAAAGGGTGATGGAGACGGCTCTCATCCCTGACTCTGAGAAAGGCCTGTGGAGAGGTGGGGTTAGAACAGGGTCTGACTTCTCCCGGGCACCTGAAAGCTCTCCAGGGGTGAGAGCCGCAGGTGACAACACCCCGAGAGAGGCCACTCTGAGGGGGCAGACTCTTGACTCATAAACACACATTTCATTATCCAGTTACTACGAACCAATTATCGTGCCTTTTAATCAGCTCTGGCTAAAGCAATAAGAGGGAGATCGATGGGGCTTGGAATCAGGTATTGACCAGAGCCACGAGGCAAACGAGGAGCAGGGCTGCGACCCAGGACTTGGGAACCTCCAGTGACTTGCTCCTCAGGGAGGTCCAGACATGAGCAGGAGAATGCCGAGGACAGGACGGGCTGTGCGGTGATGAAGGACCTGGAGCTCTGGCTCCCCAGCTCTGTGTCCCCAGAGCCACCGCCCTTTCCTTCCGCTTCTCTCGGTTCCTGGGCACAAAGAGTGCTTGCTGGGCATTGACTGGCGAGCTAGCTGCTGGGCCAGAGCCTGGGGTTCAAAGCTGCCCTAGACTCGTAGAGTTCTCAGCGCTCTCAGCCAAGATGAGTGACCACAATAGATGATCAATATGCAATTTCAGAACTCTGCACCAAGTTGGGATGGCTCGGAGGAAGCAAGGGTAAGGTCCAGGCAACCAAGGGAGGGCTACCTGGAGAAAGGTGGGCACTGTAAGCTGCATCTGTCTAGAAGGCAGGGTGGAGGGCTTTTCTGGAAGAGAAGAAGGTTCTAGAAGATGGTAAAAGAGACTGACTTTAGGTGTGAGGGGCTGAGAATATCATAGGGAGTGATTTTCTGGTCTACGCACAGGGTCTCCTTCATACACACTAGTGTATTTTGGGAGCCAATTTTCTACCCTCTTTTCGCAGTCTTTGAAGTCCCTGCTAGGTGGGCAGCAGTAGAGTATATATTCCCTGCTCTGTGGCTTTGAGGCCAGCCAGAAACTTGCTTTGACCAGTGAGAGCTGGGCATACAGCTAAGGCTGGAGATGCGGGTTTGCATTGAGGCCTCACGTCTGTAAGTCATCACTGCCATGACAGAGGCTATGATCCATGGAGGATGCAGACCCTGCCCAAGAGACCCTGCGTCTTGATGAGAATTTGCTCC